>NC_141176.1:46552500-47985500 GCF_055505025.1 Bos grunniens
TGCTATGTAAATTACTACCTCTCTCAGGACCTATGTCTAAAGCCAATCTTCTTTTTAAACTTTTTTTATAACAGAAACCAAATGACTACTGTAGACACTCTTAAATTCCCTGTCAATCGTTTCATTATAGCAGCATCATCTGTTTGAAAATATAAGCAATTCCCTCATCTAATTATAGGAAGGATTTGAGGTTCATTAACATTGCCAAAGCAGAGAATCCAATGCGCAACTTCAGAGCTCTGCTTGGTGGCCGGTGTTCTCAGTTTCCTTTTATTTGCTTTCTCAAGGTCTCCAAGACTTTTTCCTGAAATCACAATATTAATTTTGCCTTCCAAATAGACACGTGAGATAGAAGAAAGGAAATGACTACAATGTAAAATATTTTATTTCTTCAGGACTAGCAAAAAAAAGTTAAGGGGATGATCATATGGGGAAGATAATTTTATTATTTATCTGCCCAGCTTTTTTTTTTTTGGTCATTGTTTTGTTTGTCGGTTGGTGGACAGAAGTAAGAAGTAAGGAATGCCATTGAAGAACACACACAGCTGTTTAATCCCAAACTAAAATTCTTGTTTTTACTTGAAACTCCTATATCCTTTTAACTATTGCAAATTTGGAAAATGCAAACAAATCCTACATTTCAGGCATATGAAATATGTTCAATTTGTGGATCACTGCATTAGGGTATTCTTGTCTACTTTCCATGGTGTTCAGAGGAGAAACTCTGAAGTCTTAAGATTACTTCACTTCCTCAAAGAAATAACAGCAGTTTGGGGTTATGACTATAGTTTAAACAATAAGATTTTCTTGGGACATCTGTTTTGAGATCACATTTTGAATAGATATGAACTCATTTCCTACGAAGCAAGCAATCTACTATTGTTGATAGCTGTTTACCAGTTCTATGAGTCAGATATTAGCTGGTGGCAAAGGTCCCTCTTAAATCCTCCTGTATTCTTTAAACTGTGTACATAGTGTTTTCCTTAAATAAAATGTTAAGAGAAGTAAAAATGCAGTCTTTTCCTGTCTCTTGGTAAATTATAGTCCACAAACGCTTGTACTTGGAAATAATATTTAATGTATTTATATTTAAAAGAGTCGTTTCCTTTGTTGTCATTAGTTAAGGGAGTAAGATATTAGGTTTAGCAAGTATGTAAATAACAGAGAAACTATTAAGAGATGCTTACTATGTCAATATTTATATAGCATTTAAAAACTAGAAGTTAAATTAAGTTTCCTTTATTTAGATTAAATCGATTGTGATTAATTTAGTATCCTCAAAAATGTGCATGATGCCAAAAAAAAAGATAAGTAGATAAAACACAGCTACAGAGACTATGAAATTGACCTTGGGTTCACCGGTTTTAAATTCTGCCTTTCCAATATCCCAGTCCCAATTTCCAAGCAGCATTTTTTAAGATGGTTATGTAGATCAGTCCTTAAAGCAAAAAAATAGCAATTTATCTGGTCTGTATGTTGTGGATAGTGTTGCCACTAAAAAGAATCCAGGACATTTTTCCTTCTTATCTGCAATGTAGCTTATATCAGCCAACCTGTCACAAGATAGCACTTGATATAAACAAGAGATTGCAAAGACATCTCAGTAATCAATATCAGGATGGCTACAGTATGGAAACCCCAACCAGTGCATATCATTTGTCTCAGCATCTATTTCTATGGCCAAATGAAGCATTAATTCAAATCATAAATCTATGGTGATTTAAATCTGGGAATGAGCACCTGCCTGCTTTAATGATTTATTTTGTACATTTCAGTAAGCAGGAGATTTGTCCATATGAACTGACAGGTCACCTTCAGATGCCAGGAGCAGGCTGTTTATCACCATGCAGACTAGCATCTCATCTCAGCAAGTAAATATTAAACTAAAAGAATCCAATTGATTGTGGATGAGGGAGAATGGCGACACGGCCGTATATTTTACTCAGCCTGCCGATGCCTTACTCGGGTCTATCCTAAAGTCCTCACTTCTTCCTAAAGTGATCATTCTGTTGGAAAGATGTGAGCTCAAGGTTACCAAGTAAAATTGGGATGTAAAATAATTATTTGTCAGTGTCACAGGTTTCTTCAAACACCTTTTTTTTCTGGCTAATTGTTGCAATTCATATTAAGAACTAGAGACACTCATCTATAATAAAAACATCCCTCACCTCACCAAGCCAAATAAAATCAAACCAAGCAAAAGAAAAAAAATAATCTATTTTCTAGGGCAACAAGGATTTTATTTACGACCAAGAGGGGGCAAAATAGAGTGTTTCTACATACAGAGCTCTGAAACTAACAGAACTTGTGAGCCAGATGAGTACAAGGGAAAAAAAGAACTTGAACTGACTTCAGAAATGCCACTAGATTTGGGCAGGGCTGAGAGTACAATACATCATTTAAGTAGCACCTCTCTGAGGGGTTTTTCTACTTCAAAGGGCTGATAGATTCATGAGAGCAAGTACATTTGTATCCTGAAATATAAAGCTTCTGAGATTCTTGGGATTCCTCCTGGAATTCATAGGCTTCAATACCACTTCCTAAGCGCCTCCTGCTAACTGATGTTCCTGGGGATCCACCATATCCTGTTATGACTGTCTTCCTTAACCACGTCACCCATTAGACTGCGTGCCCTGTGACTGTTGAGACTATTAGGATTATTTTTGAGTTCCTAGAATAAGCTAAAATCAAACACACAACAAAATCCAAATGATGTCACAGATGCCCCCAAATTTCCTCACAGGCATGAAGCTTAACAAATGCCTAGTAGAGAGCATAGGAAGACAGGAGGAAAGAGTTGGTGCTGTAAAAAGAGGAAGAAGGTGGTTTTCAGGAGGGCAAGCTGGAAGAAATCGTAACAATAGCAAAAATAATACCCACACAACCAACCTTACACATGACCAAAAGTGTGATAAACAGACATTGTAATGAATAAAATGATAAACACTTGACAAATATGCTTTCCTTTAATTCTCATGATGTAGATACTATTTTTTATGCCATTTTTCAGATTTGGAATGTAAGGCTCAGAAAGTTTACATAATTTTCCAAAGTCACATAGCAGTTAAGAAGTGTTTAATAAGTAGTAGTTATTAGACACTTACCAAGAGGCAGGCACTGTCCTGAGAAGCAGAGAAAACTGCAGCCTGTTTTAAAGCAACTACTTTGATCTTTGCAAACTCAACTCCCCCTCACCATTGCCCTGTACCTTCTCCCGCTCTACCCACTCCCTGCTCCAAACTCTGTTTCCCTGATCTCCAAGTAAAGAAGAAAGGAGCAAGGGGTATGCTCCAGAAGAATAATAAATCAAAAATTCTTAGAGGATAGTGGTATGTGAGAATAGAAGAAAAATGACAATGATAACATTTTGCCCCCAAACAGCTATAGATATATATAACACACATGATCTATATGCCTTAGGGACTAATGGTAGCATTAATGTTAACAAAGTCTCAAAATATTAAGGCCCTCTAGGAAAATTCAAATAAATACCCATTTCTGGCTCAAACTGGATGATGCGTGTCAAAACTAAAAAGCGATATAAACTAGCAAGCAAATACCTTAATGGAAGAAAAGTGATTGCTTCCAATAAAACACAAATTTAAACTGATTCTTGCTTAAGCCATTATGATAGTCTAGGTATTCAAATGATTATGGGAGGCACAAGGTGATCAGAAAACAAATGTTATTTCATAATATCAAATGTTAAGAGTATGTCAATGCCTAATTATGTTCTCTTTATCTTATGCCTATTGGTTTCTCCAAAGCCAGTTTCTGCTCTGCTGCTCAGGAAACTTGACAGAGGTATAAAGTTTCAATGTATTTTGTTCAAGTGTTATTACACTGCCTTATTCAAAGATCCCTCCTCACAACACCAACTACCAACAATAAACCGCACTGAAGTCTTAACTCTCCTAAAATTTTGAAAACAATCCAAATTATGTTTTGGAATTATAAGTATGATTTATAATGGCTAATTACTTGTTTTTAAAAGTGTCCAATTTTGCTCTATTTTATCAAAGTAAGACCATTATGTTACAACTGTGTGCAATCAATAGTTTTAAAAAGACAATTACAATTCTTTCATTTCACTTCAATAGTTTTTAACTTTTAGAAGTTTAAATTGAAGTGTGTAAACTATAACCTAAACAATCCACTGCCCTCTGTCTTCTTAATAGAAGCACCATAAATGTGAACGTTGATGTTTCCTTTAGTTCTTTTCAATTTTTGTGCCATTCTTTGGCTTTTTTACACATCTTTCCATCCTTCTAAGAATTGCTACCACCTTCTTTATCCTGCTCTCAAATCAAAGCCATTAACACTGCTCTTTCTCTTCCCTAGTTCTGATGAAAAAGTTATCTTTTTTCTCTTTTGTACACTCCACTTTGGCATCACTAAAGCCATGGTATTTGTGTATGTGTTTTAAAATTACTTCTTACTATGTTACTCATATCTAGCACATGATCTCATGAATTGTTGTGAAAATGATTATCACTGAAATCCACAGCATTCCTTCCTACACCTACACCTATATGTCAAGGAACTGAAAGCAAGCAGATACTGATTATTAAAGAGATAATCTGTTAAAACGCAGCATAGAAAAGAAAATCTAATTGAACTGCCAAACTTATTGCCTCCCTCATGAACATATATGCTGGATATAGTCTCTTGTATACATCTTGTAGCATCCAAATTTCTCCTGTTACATTAAATTTTGAGCATGATTTCTATATTTTAAAGAAAAATAATTTGGTGGGGATAAAATGTTGTATCTCAAAAACAGAGATACAAAAGATATCATCAATAAAAATGTGGCCCTCACTTGAAGTTGGCTGACAAAATGAATTACCCAAAAGAATTCTGCAAAGATAAAGTTGTTCCTTTTATTTTAAACAGTGACTATTAATCTTACTTTTCTCCACACCTCAAGAACAAAAAAGATCAAATTAAGAAATTGAAGTGACATAGTTTAAATATGAGAAATTGATAACGGTTGTATACAGAAAGAATGAATCATCAGCATAATTTTTACTCTTGGCAGCCAGCACATGAGAAGGTAAAGTTTACATTTTGCTGCTAAGGCACGTTCTTCTTCGGTAACCAACGAATTACAAGTTAGAAGTCTGTGGCTTTGTTTGTAAATGTTCTTCTGTCACCTCATGTATTATCAATTATTTCAAAATTCTAACTAATAAAGCTTATTTGTATTACGAAATGTGTTAACTAAAATCATATAGTAACATTTAAAAATAATGTTCTCAATTATTTATTTAGAATACATGTTGTTAGGCTAATTGGCTTCTTCAAAAGAAACACTATCTTCAAAGCTAAAAGGAACAACTTCTTGAATGGGTAGCCAATAGCTGGGTTCTGTAAAAGAAAGTCACTTAGTAACAAAATGATTACAGTTAGGTTTCACTGAACAGAAAACTTACCAACACTTGAATTCATGTCCCCATTTTCAGAATCTGCTCCATGTTGGTTATTACTGGCGTGATAGTTGCTCATAGCTTCTAATTTGATTTTTTTCACCTTCATTGCTTCGGCGATAGCTGCATTGGTAGCAGCGGCAGCTGCTGCAGCTGCTGCTGTCAAACCTTTAAAGAATAAATTAAAAATGAGGTAATGCACATTCTGATTTTTCACATAAGAGTTCGTGTACTTTATACAACACATATACAAACATATTGGAGTATCTGATTCCTTTATGTAATACTCTCATATCGTATATTCATTCCCAATGAACCAATGAAAGAACATTGATAGAATGGACAGAATGCTCTCCAAACTCCCACATCCGTATTAGCAGAAGCATAATTCGTACGTAGAAGGATAATAGTAGAAATAAGGCCAGAATTCTCTCTCAAACAACTCCATCTGAATATGTCATTCCCCGCCTGCTTCCAATGCTGTCCAGCTGCCTAATGAGGGTAAAAATATAACCTGCTTAACAATTCACCAAGCTTTTCACTAGACCTGGAAAGCTAGCTAATCACCCTAAATCTCCCTGTCTCATGCCTCACTCCCCCTGTGTTGAACTTGGCCCCAAGGCCCACATGTGCTCTGTGTCTTCAAGCCTGCACTTTCCCACAGACCATCAAATGTCCCAGACGACTCTACTTCTCATTCTCCAGTATTCTAGTCCCAGAGTCCACCCTTCTAATCACTATGCCATGGTATTTATCCAAACAGTTTGTCTCTGTTCACTAAGAAAACGACAGGTAAGAGTGATCGTGAGGGGATTTCCCTGGTGGTCCAGTGGTTAAGAATCTGCTTGCAATGCAGGGGACACTGGTTCAATCCCTAGTCAAGGAACTAAGATCCCACATACTATGGAGCAACTCAGCCCATGTGCCACAACTACTGAGCCTTCACGCTCTGGAGCCCACACTCGGAAGCTACTGTGCCTGCGCACCACAATGAAAGAGCCCACGTACCACAAGACCTGATGAAGCCAAATAAATAAATAAACTTTTTTTTTTAAAGGAGTGATCATGAAATTAGAAATAACAGTAAGACCAATATGGAAGAGCAGAAAGAGAAGTGTCAGCTTTAGGTACAGGCACCAGGTATCCAGCAGAGGTTTCAGAGCAGTGTGAACTTCTAAGTCAAATCACTTCATCCTGACATTCTTCACATTCCCCTGGTAGCTTAGATGGTAAATAATCTGCCTGCAATGCAGGACACCCAGGTTCAATTCCAGGGTCAGGAAGATCCCTTGGAGGAGGGCATGGCAATCCACTCTGGTATTTTTGTCTGGAGAATCCCATGGACAGAGAAGCCTAGCAGGCTACAGTCCATGGGGTCACAAAGAGTTGGACATGTCTGAGCACTACATGAATGATTTCTCTTAACTTTAGAACTTTGACGTCTGTGAAAGGATATACCCTCCCACTGCCCTCATACTTTTTGCTATGGCTGCTTCAGAGCTGGCTTCAGTGCTTCAGCCCGCTCTGAATTTATCTGTATGATTTATTTCCACTCGCAGCTGGTGGATTAGAGACTGAACACCTCTCTCCTTCTTTTCCTCCCCACTAATCACTTCTACTTACTACAGCAAATAAGTTACTGCCTCAGGAATTAAAGAAAGTTTTGTTTTTGTTTTCCCCTAGAAACCTCTGCTTTATTTTAGAGGTTAGGGGAAGACCTCACCTTTCCCTCAGATCTGACCAAAAACACCCTGACAACTTTCACCCCAATGCAACAAAACTTTCAGACCGGATCTTTGCATGACAAACTGATAATCACCCCCTAAAAAGGCACTGGTCTGAACTAAAAGAATTCATCTGGGTCTGAACTGAACACTTATTGCCATTTAAGTCCCAACTTGAACTGATTCTCTCCTCTTCCTATGATTGAATTTACTCCCCAGTTACTCATTTCCTTCAAAGATGTTTCAGAACATTTTCTTTCCTGTTCTCTTAAAATTCTGTTTGTGTTTCCCAGAAAATCTCTCTTCCTCAATTCGCCTTGTCACCAGTGTGAACATCCCACTTGTCCTTTCCCTTTATTGCCTGGTGTTGTCCCATCTCCAATTTATGACACATCTTTATCTTTGATTTATGCAGCAGGTAAATCTTGTTCCATAGTATGCAAGTAAAAAAGAACACCTACAACTTGAGATATGAGTCTTATTATTGGATAGTTCTGAATCAAGCTCAGTAGCATGAAACATAACTATGCATGATATGGCCTTACATAAGCTATAAAAATCTTCTTAAGTATGTTTTCTTCATCTGTGAAGTCATCCTATTCACAAAGGGATAATAGAAGGATTAAATAATATAAACTGTGTGAAGAATGCCACATTATGTTTAGTAAAAATTAGGCGGGCCTTGTGTGCTAGTTTTTACTTTAAGAAGTCAAGCCCAGTCTTAGCTATGAGTCCTGCAGGATATGATGAGCTGACCACATCCCCCTCAGCTAGAAGCCTAATTCTCCTTATCTGCCTGCATTAACCCTTGACTTTTAAAAATGCTTTCAATAATTTTAGTATGAAAAGAGTACTTATGATACACTTCTATTTCTCCACTTGACATTTTTCTCCCCAGGTTTACATTTCTAATATAAATTCCAACAGATAGTTGTGTGTATGATACACATACATGCTATAACTTAACTATAATACTTTTAAAATATTCTATTTTCAGTATGGTTTCATGATGACAAGAAGAAAGCTATTACATTTACAACAGTTGCTGATTTTAGTTCTACTAACTCACCTTGATGTTTGATGGGTCCTCAAATTTAATTCTTTAATAACTTTCGAATTCAGCCAATTTTCTCCATCTCTATTGGCTCCCCCTAGTACAAATTGTCGCTTTTTCTTCCATGGAGTATTGTAATTATTTTTAACAGCTTTTACTTTCTCTACTTTCAGTCTCTTATGATTCATGCAGCAGTCAACAAAACCTTACGAAAATGAAAATCCAATCCTGACATTCAATGCCTGCTCTGAGGAGCAAGTTGGGTGCTTCATGTGTCTGTCAGGGCCCTGTGTGCTCAGTCCTCTGCTTCTCTGTGTGGCATTATCTTTCCACCAGGTTCCTTTTGCTTTCTGTCTTCAGAAACATAGACATCTTTCGCGTCTTCTAACAAACATTTCCTCTTTCAAATTAGACTCTGCACATGGTGTTCAAACTTTCTAGAAAAGCTGTCCAGTTCCATACCCCAGACCTGTCCCTGCAAGCCATGTGATGGCTTAAATATGATGCTCCACAGGGAGCAGGCTCAGGATCCTGACTCTTTAATCAGCTTCCTTAGTGGTTCAGACAGTAAGTATATGCCTACAATGTGGAGACCTGAGTTCAATCCCCGAGTCATGAAGATCTCCTGGAGAAGGAAATGGCTAACCACACTAGTATTCTTGCCTGGAGAATCTCATATACAGAGGAGCCTGGCAGGCTACAGTCTACAGCCTTACAAAGAGTTGAACACGACTGAGTGACTAACATTTTCATTTCACTTTTCTTTTTTCAGTGGAAACAGGCTTAAGATTCTTACTCCTCAATCTACCTAGGAAAGAGCTCCAACACTTTAAGAATCAATCTAAGTCTTGCTTATTTTAAAGAGCTGACTTTCCCCACCCTACTCCACAAGAGTAGAGCTTGTGTTCTCAGCTCTGTTGAATGAGAATTTGTCTTCTCTGTGCATTAGAATCACTCACAGAGCTTTAAAACCATACAAAGAGCTGAGTTTTATCATCAGAGATTCTGGTTTTGAGTTGTATATTTGAGTTGAATTTACTGCTCCTTGGGTTATATTAATGTGAAATCTGAGAACACAAACTCACTCCCTTAAATTGTTTTTTTTTTTTTGAGGGGGAAAGTGGGGAGAGGGATGTTGCTTGGGGGGTTAGTTAGGGCTGACTCCTCTAACTAGGTTATAACACCAAAAGGACAGAAAAACATTCTTAATATAATTATCTCAAACACTGAAGCCAAAGCCTGGCACAATTTGTATCTGAATGAAAAAAATGCTTCTGAAATTGGATTACCTGAAAAGCCACAAGAGAAATATGGGCATTATTTTGACAATATCGGGCTTCCCTGGTAGCTCAACTGGTAAAGAATCCACCTGCAATGCAGAAGACCCCGGCTTGATTCGTGATCAGGAGGATCTGCTGGAGAAGGGATAGGCTACCCACTTCAGTATTCTTGGAATTCCCTGGTCCCTCAGCTTGTAAATAATCCACCTGCAATGTGGGAGAACTGGGTTTGATTCCTGGGTTGGGAAAATCCCCTGGAGAAGGAAACAGTTACCCACTCCAGTATTCTGGCCTGGAGAATTCCATCGACAATACAGTCCATGGGGTCACAAACAGTCGGACACAACTAAGCGACTTTCACTTTGACAATATCAATGTATGCCATTAAAAACACTTTATATATATTGCAGTCAATAAAAATATACTAACAGTAGCAAATCTCATTAACTTAATAATAAGCATTTACTCTCCATTGCTGGAGACAATTACAAAAGTCTCACCTTCACTTCTGCATTTATTGCACTTTCTGTTGGCCTTGTCATAGCCCTTTCAAATCATTAATGTAATTCTCAAATCCTCTCTGGCTTGCTGCCTCTAGTAAAATCTTACTTTAGAATATAGACACTCACTTTAGAAAGAGCCCCCATTGTATATTTTGTTCCCTATTGAAGCTGCCTTTGAAAGAACAGTTTAACAAATTTACAAAAATGCTCCAGTGTCTTGTCTATGTTTCATAGAGAACACAGTGTTAAAACTCTTCCAATGTAATCAAGAATGGTTTGCTGGTGCGACATGCATGGACCCAGAGATTATCACACGAAATGAAGTAAATCAGGCAAAGACAAATATCATATGATGTCACTTATATGTGGAAATAAAAAATGATACAAATGAACTTATTTACAAAACAGTTTCACAGACTTAGAACACAAACTATGGTGAACAAAGGAGAAACTTCGGGGGAAGGATAAACTAGGAGTTTGGAATTAATGGATACATAGTACTATATATAAAACAGAAAAACAACAAAGACTAGCATATAACACAGAGAAGTATATTCAACATCTTATAATACCTTATAATGGGAAGGAATATGGAAAAGCATAAATGTGCTTATATATGTATATAACTGAATCACTTTGCTGTATACCTGAAGCTAACAAAACATTGTAAATCATCTATGAAGTGAAGTGAAGTGAAGTGAAGTTGCTCAGTCGTGTCCGACTCTTTGCGACCCCATGGACTGTAGCCCACCAGGCTCCTCCATCCACGGGATTCTTCAGGCAAGAATACTGGAGTAGGTTGCCATTTCCTTCTCCAGGGGATCTTCCCAACCCAGGGATCCAACTCGGGTCTCCCGCATTGCAGGGAGATGCTTTAACCTCTGAGCCACCAGGGAAGCCCTCTATCCAATATGAAGTAATTTTAAAAAGAATGGTCTGCTTGTGTAAACACTGGTAATAAAACATCTACCACATACTTTTTCTCCCTGTGTAAGCTTTTCCTACTTAGAACTCTTTCCACTTGCCTCATATTCAGATTTCATGATATTCTCCTTCAATATCCCACCTTGAAACAGCGAATTTATGACTGCTTTTAACTTTTTCCAGACAAAACAAGTCATTTTTTCCCCTAAGAACTAGGTAATCCAGTTTCTCGACGTGATAATCTATATCAAATCCAGCTGCAGAGCATGGTAAAGTGGAAGATTGTCATCGCTGGGGCCATATTCACAGAATCTATCTCTTAGATGGGCTTCCCTCATAGCTCAGTTGGTAAAGAATCTGCCTTCAATGCTGGAGACCCCGGTTCCATTCCTGGGTCAGGAAGATCCCATGGAGAAGGGAGAGGCTACCCACTCCAGTATACTTGGGCTTCCCTTGTGGCTCGGTTGGTAAAGAATCCACCTGCAATGGGAGACCTGGGTTTGATCCCTTGGTTGGGAGGATTGTATAGTCCATGGGGTTGCAAAGAGTCAGACATAACTGAGAGACTTTCACTTTTCATTTCTGAGAGATGGACTGAAAAATCTGTAATTTTATCTTTCAACAGGTTGATTCTCTGCCCTTAGATTATTTGATGACAATAGTATACCATATTAAAGTGTGGCTGCATTTTACAATAAAAGCTTATTAGCCTGGTAGTAGTTTTTGAAAGTGAGTACAGTTCAGAATCAACAAGGAAACTTGTTACAAAACAAAATTAGGATGACTCAATCCTCAGGATCTGAGACACACTGCTGTAGACTCAGACTCAGAACTGTAGGTTCAGACTTTGGAAAATTGAGTCTTCTATGCCTGTAGCTGAGCACAGCAGAAGCAAAGAGGCCAGCCAGGTAATGCTGCACTTCCGTGTGATATAAATACAGTAGTCGTGTGTGTGATTAAGTCAACCAACAACTTAAATTGACAAATCTATTTGGTATATACAGTAACTGTTAACCAAAGAGCTTGAGTAACTTCTTCTGATTCTTCAATTACATAGATTTTTTATCAGATTTATTTCTCTCATTGGGGGAAAGTTATGTGTATATATAACACACACACAGTGTGCGTGTGTGTGTGTGTGTGTGCCCGCGAGTGCGCAGGTGCACAGTGAAGAAACAAATAAATGAATAAAGAATCTCTCCCACTAAGGAAAGATTAAATCATCTATTTTACTTCCTGAAATTTTCTTTTTTATATGCCCCAAGAACAATAATAGTATTTTACACATAAAGATCAAAACATGCACTAAACCATGTAGTCAAATATCAGTTCAGTCAGTTCAGTCGCTTAGTCGTGTCCGACTCTTTGTGACTCCATGAATCGCAGCATGCCAGGCCTCTCCGTCCATCACCATCTCCCAGAGTTCACTCAAACTCACATCCATCGAGTCAGTGATGCCATCCAGCCATCTCATCCTCTGTCGTCCCCTTTTCCCCCTGCCCGCAATGCCTCCCAGCATCAGAGTCTTCCAATGAGTAAACTCTTTGCATGAGGTGGCCAAAGTACTGGAGTTTCAGCCTTAGCCTAATTCCTTCCAAAGAAATCCCAGGGCTGATCTCCTTCAGAATGGACTGGTTGGATCTCCTTGCAGTCCAAGGGACTCTCAAGAGTCTTCCCCAACACCACAGTTCAAAAGCATCAATTCTTTGGCGCTCAGCTTTCTTCACAGTCCAACTCTTACATCCATACATGACCACAGGAAAAACCATAGCCTTGACTAGATGGACCTTTGTTGGCAAAGTAATGTCTCTGCTTTTCAATATGCTATCTAGGTTGGTCATAACTTTTCTTCCAAGGAGTAAGCGTCTTTTAATTTCATGGCTGCAGTCACCATCTGCAGTGATTTTGGAGCCCCAAAAAATAAAAGTTTGACACTGTTTCCACTGTTTCCCCATCTATTTCCCATGAAGTGATGGACCGGATGCCATGATCTTCGTTTTCTGAATGTTGAGCTTTAAGCCAACTTGCTCACTCTCCTCTTTCACTTTCATCAAGAGGCTTTTGAGTTCCTCTTCACTTTCTACCATAAGGGTGGTGTCATCTGCATTGAGGTTATTGATATTTCTCCAGGCAATCTTGATTCCAGCTTGTGCTTCTTCCAGTCCAGCGTTTCTCATGATGTACTCTGCATATAAGTTAAATAAGCAGGGTGACAATATACAGCCTTGACATACTCCTTTTCCTATTTGGAACCAGTCTGTTGTTCCATGTCCATCCGGTTCTAACTGTTGCTTCCTGACCTGCATATAGGTTTCTCAAGAGGCAGGTCAGGTGATCTGGTATTCCCATCTCTTTCAGAATTTTCCACAGTTTATTGTGATCCACACAGTCAAAGGCTTTGGCATAGTCAAGAAAGCAGAAATAGATGTTTTTCTGGAACTCTCTTGCTTTTTCCATGATCCAGCGGATGTTGGCAATTTGATCTCTGGTTCCTCTGCCTTTTCTATAACCAGCTTGAACATCAGGAAGTTCACGGTTCACATATTGCTGAAGACTGGCTTGGAGAATTTTGAGCATTACTTTACTAGCGTGTGAGATGAGTGCAATTGTGCAGTAGTTTGAGCATTCTTTGGCATTGCCTTTCTTTGGGATTGGAATGAAAACTGACCTTTTCCAGTCCTGTGGCCACTGCTGAGTTTTCCAAATTTGCTGGCATATTGAGTGCAGCACTTTCACAGCATCATCTTTCAGGATTTGAAAGAGCTCAACTGGAATTCCATCACCTTCACTAGCTTTGTTCATAGTGATGCTTTCTAAGGCCCACTTGACTTCACACACCAGGATTTCTAGGTGAGTGATCACACCATTGTGATTATCTTGGTCATGAAGATCTTTTTTGTACAGTTCTTCTGTATATTCTTGCCATCTCTTCTTAATATCTTCTGCTTCTGTTAGGTCCATACCATTTCTGTCCTTTATTGAGCCCATCTTTGCATGAAATGTTCCCTTGGTATCTCTAATTTTCTTGAAGAGATCTCTAGTCTTTCCCATTCTGTTGTTTTCCTCTATTTCTTTGCATTGGTCACTGAGGAAGACTTTCTTATCTCGTAGTCAAATATAGTATAGATTTATTTTATTTTAAAATACTTAAACCCTATTTTATCATCATCAATTGGGAGACTTTAATGTATGCCTAAAATTCTGTCACTAATAAAATAATGTATTGAAAGACAGTTTGTTTGTTTGTTTTTTTAAAGTCTTCCTTCAGAGAAAGGATAATAAGTCATGAATACATTGTGTAATTCCTAGACCTTATATTGGCCCTCAGAAAAGGGACTTTTAATCAAACTTCAGTTAAAATCCATAGGCCTTAGAGCATGAAGAGATATTCAGGTTTTTTTTTTCTATCTGATCTTTATAAACTTTCACTTACAAAAGAATGAGCATATTTTTACACAGCATTTGGAAATACAGCTTGTCATATTAGCGTTTGAATTACACTACAAACTCATTACTGTGGGCTCCATTCTGTTTACTCCTTCAGAGCAAATTCTATATTATCTTTTAACTAGCTATGGTTAGATTTTTCTTTTTATCTTGGCTTATAGGTTTCTTTTCATAATACTTTTATTTTTTGATGCACCATTAAAATCTTTTAGAGTTCTTTTTGAAAAAGTGACTGACATGGGGATTACTATTTATCTACACTCACTATCATAGAAAGAATAAATATATGGTGGCTGAAAGAAACACTTTAAAGAGTCGTACAAACTTTGGACAACATTTTTATGAAATAATGCAGTAAGTTATATAATTCCTAAACCTTCAAAATTCCTATCTTTAAGAGATACCAGTTCCGATCAGTAGTGTTATGGGGAATAAAGGTAAAATAGTGCACACAACAGCTAAACCCTCTGCAAATGGTAGTAAATATTTTCAAGTAACCCATAAAATCCAGCACACCTTTATTTAGTTTTACATTTGTTCAATTATTCACAAAAATGCAAATATGACAAAAGCTATCCAAAGCTGTAGGGTTAGAATCTAGCCATTTGGCAAACGGACACCTGAAAATCATGCTTCTATCCAATCTTTTGACTTAGTAGTCTCTGTCGATCAAAGTTATCATAAAATCATTAACTTTCCACTCTGTGCTATATTGATACAAAGCCTTTGCTACTTCAAATTCAATATCCAAAATCCAATCCTTGGGTTTATCATTTGGAAGAGAAGTAGGCATTACTGTTGCTTAAGAGCCTTTTCCTTGCAAAGATAGCATTTTCGTTTTGCTCTCAACTTTTATCAAGAGCTTTCAAATACTTCAAATACTGTTATACAATCCTGACTGCTCTCTCTAAAAAGGGAAAAGTACCCCCATTCTATTTATTTCAAATAAGTTAATATCCTTAGTTATAAAGAGTAGATTACAACTATAGATTATAAATATCAATAAAAGAGACATATTGCTGTCAAATTCTTTCTCTGATCTGTTTGTTTGCTCATTAACTTGAAAGGTCTAATCTTTGATCTTTGGTTTCAAAGACAACAAGATGACTTCCAAATGTTTGATATGTTGTCTACTTTTACATCACATTCCATATAAAATGTATTTTCCAAGACTTAATGGCTAAATAAAATTAGTTATAAGCAAGAGATAGTAAGCATTCAAAGTTTCCATATGATAGACTTTTTATGAGTCTGTCACATTACCCAAACTTAGAAAAAAACACTTTAACATGCACTCATTTCTAGCCAATAGTAGTTATTATTAATATTCTGGAATTAATAAGTTATTTATGTCTGGCATTCTTCCTACTGATTATTCAGGGAGACAGGCGGCTTATAAATATCTCATCACTCCACCGTCACAGAAATTTCATCGACAGTGCTCATGCACAGCTATTAGCAATATGAATCTAACCATTACAAGAAGGAGGAAAATCGAACATGTGGCATTAATACGCAGTCCTGGTTCCTAACCATCTGATAGGCAGATGGTGTGAAGCGGATTCTCCAGCTGAAATGAAGGGGCACATCATTTAAAACCTTGTTTGCATTCTAACTGATATCAGTGCCATATTGATATACATGATACATCA
Organism: Bos grunniens; assembly: GCF_055505025.1. Taxonomy (NCBI): domain Eukaryota; kingdom Metazoa; phylum Chordata; class Mammalia; order Artiodactyla; family Bovidae; genus Bos; species Bos grunniens. The sequence continues at coordinate 46,568,514 of NC_141176.1, forward strand.
TGGCAGTATTTGAACAATCTAGTTTGTTTCCGTCATAAATGTTTACAACCTTGTTTTTTTTTTTAATCTTATAAGCATGTTCAGAAGAGTGTATTTTTAATTTATGAAACCTATTGTTTACTTCTGTTGAATTAGAAGATTAGAGAAAGCAAGAATATTAAATTACCTCAACCAGAGCAATATAACCAAGACAGATGAATAAAGTGGGTTTCTATTTTCAATAAGATGTTAGTAAAGGAATTTTAAAATTAGCCCAGGCATTTTGTGCATTAAATTCATTTATTCATTTAAGCCTTCTAGGTTTTTCTCCCCCAAGTGGCATACAGAGATACTTAATGCTTTACATAGTCATTCATTTAAAATTCTTGCTGTGTGCAATTAATCTTGTCCAACAATTTGATTCAGAAAGTAAAACATCAAAAAGCATAGCTCATTTTAACAGTCATTACTGTGAAGTAATCTTTCTGCTCCTGACAGGTCCTATAGACTTTTTGCAAAATTCTATTGAAGGTGCATTGTAAGCTCCGTATGAGTCTGAATTACAACTCAATTGAAATCACTCCAAGTCTTAGAAGAACTCTTGGCTCAATATAGCAACTTGAAAACACCAGTACCTTTTTTCCACTCTGTCTTCTTCCTATCCTTATTTAAATGCCAGCTGTCTAAAAAACTGAAACTAATTTTCACAGTTATTTTATTTCCCAATACTTTCTATTAAATGGAAATTATGATTGAAATATGTCTGTCCTCCCCATTAAATGATTAAATAACAGAAATGATAAGCAATTAGAATAAATAACTTTATTGTAAGGCAGGAGAGGCTGAAGATTTTGAATGTGAGTTTTTCTCCTAAGGTACATTAGAAAAGAAAAACTGATCTTTCAGACTATTAATGTAAACAGTCACTATACCAGTTTCCAGTTTTCAATTGGTTAAATTACATTTTTAAATGTTTGGATTAACAACAAAAAATCTACCAATTTGGAGAAATATACAGGAAGTGTATTATAATCTTGAGAATGACTAGTGAATCAAGTATACATCAAGTTTAGGCTTCTTTACTGATTAGCTTGAAATCTGCAGCCTCACAGAGTTTACCAAGTAACAGCAGTCGTGAAGTCAGAGGGAGTGAATCCCATGGGATGTCATTTGGCCACATGTAAAATCACTGAGAAATTTTCATGGAAGTTTTTGAAACACTCAACTTCTAAACACTAACCCATAGAATCAGGCTGAAACAGAATCGATTCAAATGTTTAAATTACTATGATTTAAAATAAGAAAATATGCAATTTTTGGAAGTTAAACCTGACACAATGTTTTGAATATAAAACTTTTACTTCTACTCCATCTGTTAACATTACCACCTTTAGAAAAATATGTAACAGACACTTGGAATCTGGACTTGTAAAACGCAGAGAAGAGAAAGACTTTATCTACTGCAACTCTTTTATTTTACTGATGATGCAACTTAGGGGCGTCTAGGTTAATCATTTCTATAAAGTTACACCATTAAATAATGATAGAGTAATCCCAATTCCCCTAACTCCCTCTTCAGTACGGTCCACACTGACTCTGTTCATAAATGTAAAAAAAAAAAATTACAGAATATAGTAAACTATGGAATCATTGAAGGAAAATGAAAGCTGTTTGCTTAAGTAGCTTATGGATTGCGCAGGAAGTCAAAGTTATAGACACACAGATAATATCACAAGTATAAGTTAACCTCACTTAACAACCTGATATAAATGTTCATTTGTGATTCCATTTTATAAATTTCAGAATCTATTTGTCGTGAAAACAATGATCATTCAACTGTCTTTTTGTTTAGTCACTAAGTCATGTCCAACTCTGTGACCCCATGGACTACAGCACACCAGGCTTCCCAGTCCTTCACAATCTCCTGGAGTTTGCTTGAACTCATGTTCATTGAGTCGGTGACACCATCCAACCATCTCATTTCAGCTGCCCCCTTCTCCTCTTGCTCTCAATCTTTTCCAGCACCAGGGTCTTTTCCAATGAGTCAGCTCTTTATCAGGGGGGCCAAAGTATTGGAGCTTCAGTATCAGTCTTTTTAATGAATATTCAGGGTTGATTTACTTTAGGATTGACTTTCAACTTTTAGAATTGACATTCAACTTTGTGCACAAAACTTTTAACCTGTACTACTGATGAAATATATTGTTCATAACATTACCCTGAGTCCTATATTTTAAATACAGAGTAACAAGAAATAAAAGAAAGGCAAATAAATTATTTTCCTCTCTATATCTTGAATACAGAACAACTGACAAATAAGAAAAAAAGAAAGAGGTAATCTTTGTCTTGAATTGTCAATAAATTGCTCTTATTTCATTATTCCATTCTTCACTAAACCGGGCACTAGAAGTTCTCACATTTGTCTATGGCCCAATATTTCTTACTACCTACATGACTGGTCAAACCAAATTACAAAAAGCATTGACCCCAAGCAGGTAGCTCTTACCAACCTGAGAGTAACTGACAGTATTAACATTCTGAAAGGATGTTTTTATAAAAGGCCACTTATCAATATATTGGTAACAGTTCAGGCAGGTAATAAGTGAAAAGAGAAAATGGTGTCATAAATTTAATTTCCTGTCAAAGAGTCACCTCATTGGCACTTTAGTCTAAGGATAATCTTTCCACTTGTTTTCTACTTTTCTCAACACCATGTAAATCCTCTGCTAAATCCTTTGATACTTCAATAAGTCTCTCTTTTTTTCTTTTTCTAGAATCATGGTAACGTGCAGGGCTCTGTCAGTGTATGATTGTTGATGAAGAGAGGAGAAGATGAGAAAAAGTTATAAGAGAAGTGATTGTTTTGACATGTAAGGCTTGTCTGTGGGAGTTATCCAATGATATAAATAACTGGAGACAATGTAATCGTAAAGTTTTTGTGATGCAGTAATACAAATTTTTTAAAGTAAAAGACTCAAGAAATACACACACACATATATATTACTTTACACACATATATATAAATGCATCATTATATATATATGTGTGTGTGTGTGTATACATATATATATATATATATATATATATATACACATATACAGGGAGGCCTGGTGTGCTGCAATTCATGGGGTCACAAAGAGTTGGACACAACTGAGCAACTGAACTGAACTGAACTGATACATATATAGATGGGCTTCCCTGGTGGCTCAGTGGTAAAGAATCACCTGCAACACAGGAAGTGTACACTGGATCTCTGGGTCAGGAAGATACCCTGTAGAAGGAAAGAGCAACCCACTCCCATATTCTTGCCTGAGAAATCCCATAGACAGAAGAGCCTGGCAGGCTACAGCCTATGGGGATGCAAAAGAGTCAGACACGACTTAGCAACTAAACAACAACACACACATATATATATATAAAATATGTTATGTATAATGTATATAAAATATATAAATATATATATATAATGACACATACACACTTTCTAAACAGAGGTTGGGATCTAAGAACAGTATATAGCCATGTTCACAGAATAACAATAAAGAAAGAAATGGCAACCCACTCCAGTATTCTTGCCTGGAGAATCCTGTGGACAGAGGAACCTGGCAGGCCATGGTCCATAGGGTCGCAGAGAGTCGGATATGACTGAAGCGACTAAGCACACACTGAATAACAATAGGATAAGAATGGAAAGACTATTTGAAGCAATATATTCTTCACACTTTTGTCATTACGTTCTTATATTTATTCTATCATTTCATTGAATCTCCATATTCAGCCTATAAGTAATGTATTTTTCTTATATGATTTCAAGAAAAATATGAATGGTGAGAGCTCAATTGTAGTGTTTAGAAAAGTAGGGTTTTGGTTGCTGCTTTAAAGCTGGACTATGGAAAAGAATAATTCTGATTAATTCAGAAAAATAGATATTTCCATGTGACAAGGAAGATAAAAAAAATATAGCTCTTCGTTCATAACTTCAAATTGTTCATCCTTCTCTAGAGCATGGCAGGAAGCCTTTATCATGGCATGCTTTTGTAGTCATAGTCATGATATTTAATTTTCTTAGTGTAATTTAGACCAGTTACTTACAATGTATGATTTTGAGACAATCTTGTATTTTATTGTTCAAGAAATAAATGCTGTCTATGTTCAAAATGATTTCCCCTTTGAGGTTTGATTAGTATCAATCCAGCTCACCTAGGAAAAGAGCAAGTGGATGTCAAGGAAAATTACCAACAGTTGGCATTACATTATTCACTTCTTTCTCTCTCTTTTTGCTTTTTTGCTGCAAAAATCATTACAACAGAAAGAAATATCTAATTTCTAATATGGCAAGAAATGCAAGTCTTTTGTACATTCCAATAAAACCTTTCACTTTATTTCAAAACATTAATAATTTAGAGCAAAAATTTTCCTTACATCTCTTCATTTATGAGTGAAGTTTGTCATTGGACTGATCCAATGGCTTCTCTTGACCTAATTTATGTTGTACCATGAGATTCTATTAAAAGAAACTAAATCACTGCAGTAGATTTATTCACCTTAAATAATTTAAGCTAATTGAAAAAGAACCAAACTGAAACTAAAACACTTCTCTCAAGCATCCAACTTCTGCATATCAATTAGTAATTTAAACAACCAGCTAATCATAACAGCTTCATGTGAAACATGGGCCTGTGCTGTATACACATTTCTGTACTTCCATGAAGCTGAAGAAAGAAATGAACGTCAAATTTGTGTCTGAAATCATATATATCTATTCTGGAGTCATTCAGTTCAGCCATTCAGTTGTGTCCGACTCTTTAGAAGCCAATGGACTGCAGCACACCAGGCCTCCCTGTCCATCACCAACTCCCTGAACCTACTCAAACTCATGTCCATCATGTTAGTGATGCCACCCAACCATCTCATCCTCTGTCATCCTCTTCTCCTCCTGCCTTCAATCTTTCCCAGCATCAGGGACTTTTCCAATGAGTCAGTTCTTCCCATCAGGGGGCCAAACAATTGAAGTTTCAACTTCAGCATCAGTCCTTCCAATGAATATTCAGGACTGATATCCTTTAGGATGGACTGGTTTGATCTCCTTGCATCCAAGGGACTCTCAAGAGTCTTCTCCAACACAACAGTTCAAAAGCATCAATTCTTTGGCACTCAGCTTTCTTTATAGTCCAACTCTGGAGTCATTAGGCAATTCCAATAAAATATTTTCACTGATGGATTTGAGACTTTTCTCAATTTACCCAAACAATTATGAAAAGAACACATGGCAAATGAGAGAAATATCTGGAAAATTACATCTAATCACTCATCTGGCAATACATATGGCATTTCAAATTTATAACAGTACTTAAGCAAAACAAAATTTAAAACATTACTGTTATTTACAAAAGTTACTTTTTCACAATAACCAGAAACTGAACTCCTATGGGTTAGTTTAAAAATAAAGGATCTAGTCTAATATTACTATAACTATATAGTGTTCTTCTCACACTTCTTGTTGGTAAAAGTTATCAAATATCAATTTAAGTTATGTTAATAGTAGCACATCAAGTTACTGCAAATTATACTATGTTAATTGTCCCATCATTATAGAACTCCATTTGTAAAAGCAATGGTCATTTTTCTCATGTGATTATTTATTTTATAATTCAGCCTTTGTTAATACCTGCAGTGTGTGGCGTAATCACTCATAAGACAGTTTTACAAAGAATTACAAAGCTTTTTGCAGTATTTTTGCCATACATCTTCCTTCTGAGAATTAGAAAATTCAAACATAACTTTATCTTGGAAGTAAAGCTTTTTGAAATATTGCTAAAGTGCATATTGAATAAAGACAACACACTTAAGCGCACTTTCCCCCCTTTAAACAGCATTCATCTTTTCAAAAGCAATAGATTCTCAGTCCACACGGAGTCTATTGCATTATTCATTTCATGTGCAACCTCATGCTGGACCATAAATTGTTACTTTATCTAATCAAAGGAGACTTAACTCTACAGAAGGTCAAAGGTTTAATTTTGTGAAGTATTATCTTACGCTATGAGTTTAACCGAAAAATAGAAGAAGAAAAACAGCCAAGAAACTGGTAATAAATGAACCTTTATTGCCTCAGGCATTGGCCTAGTTAATAAACTTTCATTGAAGGTTTCTTTCAACTGTTACGGACAATGAGAGGAAAAAAATCTTAAATTACAGCCATGTGTGACTTTTAAAGCAGTCATTCTTTTTTATCTCAACCTCCCTAGCTGAGGAGAAAAAAAGACAAAGAAAGATTGTCTTCGATCTCTTAACCAAAAATGTATGTTTCTAAACAGATGAAAAAGTGCAGATAAACTTTTCTAAAAGCAGAGGTCAGCTTTGAACAATATAAAAAAATGCATTCTTTAGGTGTTGAATCTTAGTGAACAATCTTTCTAGCTAAATGTAAAACTACAAAAAGGAGGAAGAAGACAAGCTGTTTCTGCAAATATAACTCTTAAATTGGGTCTTCTACTTAGCAAAACATGATGCTTTATTATCTCACAATTAGTGCACAAAATTCACCATAGATTTAAAATTAATTAAATATGCTATAAATAAGTACATTATTTATGTACTGTCTCCCCTGTTTTAGACCAAAAAAAAAAAACACCTTCTATTTTCAGAATCAAATACACTTAGAAGCTAAATAATTCATGCTGCTGCTGCTGCTGCTAAGTCGCTTCAGTCGTGTCCGACTCTGTGCGACCCCATAGATCACAGCCCACCAGGCTCCCCTGTCCCTGGGATTCTCCAGGCGAGAACACTGGAGTGGGTTGCCATTTACTCCTCCAATGTATGAAAGTGAAAAGTGAAAGAGAAGTCACTTAGTCGTGTCCGACTTCGAGACCCCATGGACTGCAGCCTACCAGGCTCCTCCACCCATGGGATTTTCCTCATGCTATTGTTAGGCAATTCAAATTTTTAAGAAGTCTATCTATTTAGCTGACACTTTCAACCAATAATCACTCATGAATAGTTTTTTTTTTTTTTCATTATTTTCTAGAGAAGAAAATGAACTGAATTCTTCTGAATTAATGTTCCCTTTTTTGTCTGAGATGTGTATTGCTACCCTGGAGCTTGCTCTTTTGATTTCCATTGGCATGGAATACTTCTTTCCATCCTCTCACTTTCAGTCTGTTGGTATCCCTGATCTGAAGTGGGTATGTATAACTGAACTACTTTGCTGTATACCTGAAACTAACAAAACACTGTAAATCAACTATACCCCAACATAAAATTAAAAGTTAATTTAAAAAAAAAACTCCTTTTGTTTTTTTAGGAAGCACTATACTGAGCATAAAAGTTATTATGACCTTGATGGCAATATCTTTATCTCCACACCACAGCATAAATAAGATAGATTCTCACATGACCAAAAGGGTTCACCTAAGCTGTGAGAAAGGGAAGATGCCATTTTCTGCATTTTACTTTAGATATCCTAAAACACAAGGGAAAGAGGCCTGGCTTGATACTCTGAACTGGACACCCCTAGTAGATTCTATTCACAAAGCACATCACTCTCAGCAGGGCACCCAACCCTGTTCCCACCTGGCAGCACATGGACAGAATTGGGCTTTACTTCATTTTAGGAACGTGTCCCCAGGACGCTATCTTGGGTCACCTTTGAATCCAAACATGATAGCTGTTTACACCAGCAGGACCACATAAAAGTGGGACCAGGCTCCCTACTAAGAAATACACTTCACACAGCTGGGAGACATTGAGTTCTCCTAGGGTCGAGGATGTAACACGTTCATAGTAGCAACTTTGCTTCTTTACTATATTTGCCTAGAAGAGAAAGAGAGACTAAGGAGAAAGAAGGAAACCTAGAAATTAAAGATGTTTTAACATGAATTCTGAATGGAAAAAAAAAAAAAGTCAGGTTATTGGCATAGAAATTTGAGGGTAAAAACATAGGTCTTCCAAAAACATAGTTAAATCTGGATATCATCATTTTCATTAATTACTAGATGGTTTTAGAATCAGTGAATAGTTCTGGATTTCATGCAAGAAATCATGAAGTGCTACCCAAAGGTGACAGTGAAAAATACTTTCAATGATAAACTTTTTTTTTCCTGCAGTCTTTTTTCTACCTAATTTGTAACCATGCATATGATTACGGAGCAAAAGGAAGAAAATGTGAAGAAAATGAAGGGACATAAACTACTAGAATAGAAACACTAGGTATAAATGTGTATAATAAAGGGCTATTGTATGCATTTGTGGATAAATAACTTAGTAACAGCAAGGATGGTCATGCTTTATATAAATTTCAGGTTTTTTTTTTTTTAATTACCAGCTTTTATAAAAGGCCGAGGAACATTTAGAAAGTGACCCCCAGGTCAGAGAAGCATGGGAGAATAATGAAAACAGGTATCACAAATCCAATTCTTCATTCCATTAATCAAAGTTTTATGGGTTTGGGAAAGTTTTGCTACAGTACACAGAGAGGATAAGAAAAAAGAAAGATCAAGGGAATTCAAAGGATTTATTAAAAGTGCAGACAGTAACTCTGACTAGTGTTTTAGCTAGATAGACACAATTAATTAATGGCAACGTTGTGAAACTCGAAAATGCTGAAAGAACGTGCTCATGCCTGCAATGCAGTAATGTAGCAAAATACTTATAATCTTTCAACCACCAGGAGCTTTTGTTGGTTTTTTAACCTAATCCACAGCTTGACATAGATCCTAGGGTAATGGAACACAGTTCTTTGATTGAAATAATATCTAAACATTGCTTCACTAGCCCGGTGGCCTAATAGAAGTCTGTCTCTCTGAAACTTGAGAAATTTAAGTTTGGAAACAAACTCAGACACTGAGCTCTGACTTGTAAGTCCTTCAAGGAAAGCCTTTGAGACAGGACTATGCCCTTTCTAGTTTTACAAGACCAAAAACAGACATAAAACTTCTGCAATAGCTTTTCTTCCAAACAATGAGACAGTCAAAACAAATCATTTAGTTCAGCCACTAAAAAGTGACTAAGACAACAGTACAGTGTTGATAATCACAGAAAGTCTAATATATGTCATTAAAAAGCTAAGTATTTCACCAGTGACCCATTCCACCAGCTTTCTTCATTTTCACGTGAAAATCTGAGCAATATGCACATTTTTATTACAAAGAAAGTTGATCCTTATCATTTGTCAATTTCAGTCATGTGGAAAATGTCAAAGTGTTCAAAGACACACAAAAATATCTGAAAAGGTATTAATGTATACCATATAGTAGGGAGAAATCCGTATCATGTTTTAATCAATGTGCCTCAAAATTCAAAATAATGATAAAAAAGCACACTAGAACATTTATTTAGTGAGAGAAAAATAAATTGTAAGTCTGAACTTGCAGGAGTAAATACACTCTGATTAAACTCTGAACGATAAATGCAATAAAATCTTCATTTCATTGTGTAATCTGATAAACTCAAATAAACATAGAATATATACAATTCAGATCAGATCAGATCAGTCGCTCAGTCGTGTCCCACTCTTTGCTACCCCATGAATAGCAGGCACGCCAGGCCTCCCTGTCCATCACCAACTCCCGGAGTTCACTCAGACTCACGTCCATCGAGTCAGTGATACCATCCAGCCATCTCATCCTCTGTCATCCCCTTCTCCTCCTGACCCCAATCCCTCCCAGCATCAGAGTCTTTTCCAATGAGTCAACTCTTCGCATGAGGTGGCCAAAGTACTGGAGTTTCAGCTTTAGCATCATTCCTTCCAAAGAAGTCCCAGGGCTGATCTCCTTTAGAATGGACTGGTTGGATCTCCTTGCAGTCCAAGGGACTCTCAAGAGTCTTCCCCAACACCACAGTTCAAAAGCATCAATTCTTCAGTGCTCAGCTTTCTTCACAGTCCAACTCTCACATCCATACATGACCACAGGAAAAACCATAGCCTTGACTAGACGAACCTTTGTTGACAAAGTAATGTCTCTGCTTTTCAATATGCTATCTAGGTTGGTCATAACTTTTCTTCCAAGGAGTAAGCGTCTTTTAATTTCATGGCTGCAGTCACCATGTGCAGTGATTTTGGAGCCCAGAAAAATAAAGTCTGACACTGTTTCCACTGTTTCCCCATCTATTTCCCATGAAGTGATGGGACCAGATGCCATGATCTTCGTTTTCTGAATGTTGAGCTTTAAGCCAACTTGTTCACTCTCGACTTTCATTTTCATCAAGAGGCTTTTTAGTTCCTCTTCACTTTCTGCCATAAGGGTGGTGTCATCTGCATTCTGAGCTATTGATATTTCTCACGGCAATCTTGATTCCAGCTTGCGTTTCTTCCAGTCCAGCGTTTCTCAATGTACTCTGCATAGAAGTTAAATAAGCAGGGTGACAATATACAGCCTTGACGTACTCCTTTTCCTATTTGGAACTAGTCTATTGTTCCATGTCCAGTTCTAACTGTAGCTTCCTGACCTGCATACAAATTTCTCAAGAGGCAGATCAGGTGGTCTGGTATGCCCATCTCTTTCAGAATTTTCCACAGTTTATTGTGATCCACACAGTCAAAGGCTTTGGCAGTCAAGAAAGCAGAAATAGATATTTTTCTGGAACTCTCTTGCTTTTTCTGTGATCCAGTGGATGTTGGCAATTTGATCTCTGGTTCCTCTGCCTTTTCTATAGCCAGCTTGAACATCAGGAAGTTCACGGTTCACATATTGCTGAAGCCTGGCTTGGAGAATTTTGAGCATTACTTTACTAGCGTGTGAGATGAGTGCAATTGTGCGGTAGTTTCAGCATTCTTTGGCATTGCCTTCCTTTGGAATTGGAATGAAAACTGACCTTTTCCAGTCCTGTGGCCACTGCTGAGTTTTCCAAATTTGCTGGCATATTGAGTGCAGCACTTTCACAGCATCATCTTCCAGGATTTGGAATAGCTCAACTGGAATTCCATCACCTCCACTAGCTTTGTTCGTAGTGATGCTTTCTAAGGCCCACTTGACCTCACATTCCAGGATGTCTGCCTCTAGGTGAGTGACCACACCATCGTGATTATCTTGGTCATGAAGATCTTTTTTGTATAGTTCTTCTGTGTATTCTTGCCATCTCTTCTTAATATCTTCTACCAGAAATGGTAGGTCCATACCATTTCTGTCCTTTATCGAGCCCATTTTTGCATGAAATGATCCTTTGGTATCTCTGATTTTCTTGAAGAGATCTCTAGTCTTTCCCATTCTGTTGGTTCCCTCTATTTCTTTGCATTGATCGCTGAGGAAGGCTTTCTTATCTCTTCTTGCTATTCTTTGGAACTCTGCATTCAGATGTTTTTATCTTTCCTTTTCGCTTCTCTTCCTTTCACAGCTATTTGTAAGGCCTCCCCAGACAGCCATTTTGCTTTTTTGCATTTCTTTTCCATGGGGATGGTCTTGATCCCTGTCTCCTGTACAATGTCTTGAACCTCATTCCATAGCTCATCAGGCAGTCTATCAGATCTAGGCCCTTAAATCTATTTCTCACTTCCACTGTATAATCATAAGGAATTTGATTTAGGTCATACTGAATGGTCTGGTGGTTTTCTCCATTTTCCTCAATTTCAGTCTGAATTTGGCAATAAGGAGTTCATGATCTGAGCCACAGTCAGCTCCTGGTCTTGTTTTTGCTGACTGTATAGAGCTTCTCCATCTTTGGCTGCAAAGAATATAATCAGTCTGATTTTGGTGTTGACCATCTGGTGATGTCCATGTGTAGAGTCTTCTCTTGTGTTGTTGGAAGAGGGTGTTTGTTATGACCAGTGCATTTTCTTGGCAAAACTCTATTAGTCTTTGCCCTACTTCATTCCATATTCCAAGGCCAAATTTGCCTGTTACTTCAGGTGTTTCTTGACTTCCTACTTTTGCATTCTAGTCCCCTATAATGAAATGGACATCTTTTTGGGGTGTTAGTTCTCTAAGGTCTTGTAGGTCTTCACAGAACCATTCAACTTCAGCTTCTTCAGCATTACTGGTTGGGGCATAGACTTGGATTACTGTGATATTGAATGGTTTGCCTTGGAAAGGAACAGAGATCATTCTGTCATTTTTGAGATTGCATCCAAGTACTGCATTTTGGACTCTTTTGTTGACCATGATGGCTACTCCATTTCTTCTGAGGGATTCCTGCCCGCAGTAGTAGATATAATGGTCATCTGAGTTAGATTCACCCATTCCAGTCCATTTCAGTTCGCTGATTCCTAGAATGTTGACATTCACTCTTGCCATCTCTTGTTTGACCACTTCCAATTTGCCTTGATTCATGGACCTGACATCCAGGTTCCTATGCAAATTTGCTCTTTACAGCATCCGACCTTACTTCTATCACCAGTCACATCCACAGCTGTGTATTATTTTTGCTTTGGCTCCATCCCTTCATTCTTTCTGGAGTTATTTCTCCACTGATCTCCTGTAGCATATTGGGCACCTACTGACCTGGGGAGTTTCTCTTTCAGTATCCTATCATTTTGCCTTTTCATACTGTTCATGGGGTTCTCAAGGCAAGAATACTGAAGTGGTTTGCCATTCCCTTCTCCAGTGGACCATATTCTGTCAGATCTCTCCACCATGACCCACCCATCTTGGTTTGCCCCACGGGCATGGCTTAGTTTCATTGAGTTAGACAAGGCTGTGGTCCTAGTGTGATTAGATTGACCAGTTTTCTCTGAGTATGGTTTATTTATCAATATCCAAGCATCTGGTAGAAAGTTTTAAGCAAAAGTAGAACAAAAAACAGGAAAGACATGGGTAGCAACAAAATATACCTGAGGCTGTAGCCAAATTCCAATTTTGCTTAGATGCCATGCTTATAATCAGAGAAGGCAATGGCAACCCACTCCAGTACTCTTTCAAGCTGCAGTCCACAGGGCCGCTAAGAGTTGGACACGACTGACGACTTCACTTTCACTTTTCATTTTCATGCATTGGAGGAGGAAATGGCAACCCACTCCAGTGTTCTTGCCTGGAGAATCCAAGGGACAACGGGGCCTGGTGGGCTGCCGTCTATGGGGTCACACAGAGTCGGACACAACTGAAGCGACTTAGCAGCAGCAGCAGCAGCATGCTTATAATATTAAGTGATGAGAATGATTAAATACTTAGTGTCTGTTACCTGACATGACCACATCACTTTATAAACATGTGTAATAAACATGATACTAGAATGACAACTGAAACGAACCGTGTGTGTGCCTGCATGCTAAGTTGCTTCAGTTGTGCCCGACTCTTTGAGACCCTATGGACTGTACCCTGCCAGGTTCCTCTGTCCATGGGATGCTCCAGGCAAGAATACTGGAGTGGGTTGCCATGCCCTCTTCCAGGGGATTGAACCTGCATCTCTTATGTCTCCTGAATTGGCGGGAGGGTTCTTTACCACTAGTGCCATCTGTGAAGCCCTGAAACAATCTGCACACTGTTACAAATGTGAAGTCTTGACATAGTTTATCATATTCTAAGGAATAAGCTATGAAGCTAGGTGGGATAGCAGAGAGAAAGTAAGGAAAAATCCCCAAATTACATAATAATAATAGAATCCTAAAAGCACAGCAGTCCTTCAACAAAGAATTTCAGGAGCACAGCTAGAGTTGGTTAAATCAGTAGGTCAGTCATGTTGAGGACCCAAATCATTTCCATACTTCCTTTCTGCCGTCCTCAGTATATTGGAAAACATCTCCATGTCAGTAAGTTGGCTACAATAATTTTAAGCAACCAAACAAAAAGAGGGGAGCTGTTTTTTCTATATATTTCTATTTATCCCATAAAGAATTCATCATCAGGACACACGTTTAAGAATCACCACTCAGAACACACTAGCCATAATTGTATCACCTGATCATGCCAGATCATGGTTGGAGAAGAATATGATTTTTTTCAATAAAATCAGGATTTTGTTATAAAGGACGAAAGTGATAAGAAGTTATTGGATAGCAACTAACAATACCTGCAGTAAAAGCTTATTGAGGAATATTGAAGAAAATCATCAACTGCATCACACAGAATCCCAAATACATTGCTATTCTAAATCTCCCATCCTTTTAAATCTTTCCCATACTTGCTCAACAGGTAGCATGTACCCAGATTCACAGGATAACATAATTTTTTTTTCCAGGCACTATTTTACTTCTTATAATGAAGTCCTTGTACAGAAGAGTTCCATAAAACTACAGTTCAGTTCTGTTCAGTTCAGTCTCTCAGTCGTGTCCAACTCTTTCCAACCCCATGAACCACAGCACACCAGGCCTCCCTGTCCATCACCAACTCCTGGAGTCCACCCAAACCCATGTCCAATAGCGATCTTGATTTTTATATTTAGAGCTACCAGGAACAGAAAAATGAAATGATGCTCAATTGCTTTGAGTTTCCTTTTCCACATCTAGCTGGAGGTTTCCACAGAATAAATAATAAGATGGCATGCCTATAGAATATATAATAAGACGGTGTCCTTCATTTGATTGCTGGACAATTGAAATTATACTAGACAAGTCTTATGGAATGTGACACCAAGGAAGAGGTCTCTTTTGAGCTATATCAGTCATTTAAGTATTTCTTATGATAGTGAGATGGCTAAAGCTGGTGTTGATATTTTCAATGCTTTGATTCAGTACTAAAACTATCTCATTCATGTTCTTTCATCCTAAGGATGCAGACCAGTGTAGGAAAACTTGGAGCAGCAACTGGAGAGCTCAAGAGAGGGAAAAGAATGAGAGAGAGAGAGAAGGAGAGAGGCGACAATAGCTTTAAGTGTTCACATGTCTATTGCAAAGTCTTTTCCTGTTTCCTCTAAGATCTGAGTTTCAGTCTACCTTCCGTCATTGGGTGGATGGCCTCCATTTGGAAGATCTAATTTCTGAAAGTTTCAGTTAACTTTACCCCAGCTATAATAGAGAGGATCATGTATTGCCTGTGTCCCACAGAATTAGCAAGAACACTAAATGGCATAGGATGTGTGAAAAACGGTCATAGATGTTTCATAATGACAGTTTCCTTACTTTCTTTGTCTTGCGATCGTTCGATCAGAGTTGGTCCTTCTGTCTTTTCTTCTTTTTTTTGCATTTACTCTCCCCACTCCTGACAGAGCTGCCACTACTTGGGCAAAACAAATGGCAGAGCCAGACCCATGACATCACACCCATAAATCTGTTCCTTCAACCGTATTTCCCAAGATCAATAATAAAACTTGGTAGAAAAAATATATTTCTCATAAAGGTTTTTGTTTTATAAGTACCTGCATGAATGAACTCTGGATCAAATTTCAAGATCATATACAATTTGAATCCACAACTTACAAAATGATCTTAGACAACTCATTTAAACTGCCCTGGAAATGAAACTGATAACTGATATCATGCTATGCTATGCTAAGTCACTTCACTCGTGTTAGACTCTGTGTGACCCCACAGACGGCAGCCCACCAGGCTCCCCTGTCCCTGGGATTCTCCAGGCAAGAACACTGGAGTGGGTTGCCATTTCCTTCTCCAATGCGTGAAAGTGAAAAGTGAAAGTGAAGTCGATCAGTCGTGTCCGACCCTCGTAGAGCCCATGGACTGCAGCGTTCCAGGCTCCTCCATCCATGGGATTTTCCAGGCAAGAGTACTGGAGTGGGGTGCCACTGCCTTCTCCAAACTGATATCTTAGTGGTTATCAAAATCAAATGAGGGAATACACATAATGAACTTCTATCGTGCACAGCACAACAAAAGCACTTCATATGCGTAGGCTATCAGTATTGTTCTTAACATTAAAAGACACTAATATTCACAACACAGTGTCATAAGGAAAACAGTTTTAAGAGACGGAAACAATTTTAATAATGTTCTAAGCAAAGGGAATATGTATTTTGCAAAAAATGCAAGTAATTTTCATTATATTACACATTATTATCACATACACATACATCACATATATACGATGACAAGAAATATATTATGGTGAAGTCACATAAAAAAAGAGGTCCAGTTGCATGGATACAACCAACATTACATAACAAAAATCCCAAAAAGTAAGTTAAGGTTTTAAATATATAGTCACTAAATCATCAGATTCAGACATTGTGTTGGCAGTCTCTTAGAAATCAGAATCTCCTAACCCAGACTCACTAGCATATCTACCAGAGAAGTCAATGGCAGCCCACTCCAGTACTCTTGCCTGGAAAATCCCATAGATGGAGGAGCCTGGTGGGCTGCAGTCCACGGATCGCTAGGAGTCGGAGAGGACTGAGCGACTTCACTTTCACTTCTCACTTTCATGCATTGGAGAAGGAAATGGCAACCCACTCCAGTGTTCTTGCCTGGAGAATCCCAGGGACGGGGGAGCCTGGTGGGCTGCCGTCTCTGGGGTCGCACAGAGTCGGACACGACTGATGCAACTTAGCAGCTGCAGCAGCAGCAGCATATCTACTTGTCCACTAACAGTCAAGCATTCTTAGCTTCCTGCCCCACACTTAAATTGTTTCTTTAAGCACATATCTGATGCCCTAAATATATTTATAATTTTTATATGTACTGTTTATTCATAGTGAAATATCTGATAATGGAGAAAAAGTACAAGAAGATTCAAATGCATAAAAATGCCACAGCTATTTGCCTATTATTCCACAACAAAATATAAAACAATGAATAGCAAATCCCAATCACCAATGTTACATCTACCACTGAATTAGTTTCATAGTCAATGTCTGGTTTTGTTACACTGGAAATTTCTACTTGTCAAGTAGCAAATTATATAAGTACTTGATAATACTATAACAATAATTTGTTACATGGGTCTCTGCTATCTAAAGAATAGCATGTCTCTTCCCAGAAAGTATTTTTCCCATTTCCTTACATTATTTGCTATCAATGTCAAGCCTCATCAAACATCTTCATAGATACATCATTTACTGAATAGCAGTTAAAAGATTTAACTGCTAACTTAGTATGATTTTGATTAAATAATAAATTATTCTAATAGATAATAAGATATTGGGGTTTTCAGGGTACATGATAAATAGATTCAGCTTAAATATATATTTTAAATAAGAAATAACCCTACCTTTATTTGTGTGTGATAATGGAAGGTCAAATCAACTTTTAAAACAGGAAATCAACAACTTGTAGAATGCTCTTAGACGCTGATTTGGGAGAATGACATTGAAACACGTAAAATATCATGTAAGAAACGAGATGCCAGTCCAGGTTCAATGCATGATACTGGATGCTTGGGGCTAGTGCACTGGGACCACCCAGAGGGATGGTATGGGGAGGGGGAGGAAGGAGGGAGGAGGGTCTAGGATGGGGAACACATGTATACCTGTGGCGGATTCATTTTGATATTTGGCAAAACTAATACAATTATATAAAGTTTAAAAATAAAATAAAATTAAAAAATAAATAAATAAATAAATAAATAAACTCTGTCTTCTTGAATTCTATTATCAAGGCATTCTGATAAAAGTTGACAACTACACATGATTTTTCAACACATACATTTATTCACATCATATGTAAAATTGACAGTGTATCTTCAATAATAAATTGGTAAGAATTATTTTATGTTAATAATTCTTATGATAAATTATTTTAACTTAATCAAACTTTTAAGATCCACTTATACATACAAACAGAACTGGCTCTGACATTCACTTATGTAAAGTAACTCATTAGAATGAGGTAAATTTCACTGGCAATTATTTAACTATGCTACTGATTTTTACTGCTACCAAAAACTTACAAAGCCATTTGAATTGACTATTGTATATAATCTGTTCATATTGTATTCCTAGGAGCAAAATATAGTTCTGGTGTTCATTGTAATATGATACATGCAAATTCAGGATGAAAAGTATAATGTAAACATGGGCACTCAATCAAATTTTTTTAATTTCAATTTGACTATGACTGGGAATTTTCTGTTAAATTTCAGTACTTATCGATATTAAATTCAAATAAAAACTTAAGTGTGTACTATGTCCCAGGGAGTAAAATGGATTAAAAATGGCTGCAACATGATCCCTACTTTTAAAAAATGTAAACTAAATGTGGGTAGAGATTGTGTCTGGTTTGTTCACAGACATATTAACAGCATCAAAAACATGGCAGGGATACACAATATATGTTGAAAAATGTTATGAAAAAAGAAAAAAATAAGGACCATGAAAGAGAGGGAAAGAAAAGAAGACAAGGAAGGAAGGGTGGAAGGGAAAGATGAGCAACCCTATGTTTTCACTGGGCAGACAGACACATATACAATTATCTTTAACATGAGAGAGAATGTAGGAGTTGTGTTAGAGGTACAGTGTACTTCTAACATAACCCAAGATCATGAAAATTATTAAAGGCTAGTGTGTCCAGGAAAGCTTCAGGTAGGATGTAGTATTTAAGATAACTTTTGAAATATAGGTAGAGAGTTTGTTTGACAGAATTAAGGAAAAGAATTACTTCAAGGTAAAAAAGAAAAAAAAATCAGCAATGGGGCAAAGCTGAGAATATGTTGGACTTGGACTGACAGTGTAATGTTTACGAAGCAAGTCACATTGGGTGGGGAAACTAACAGGACATAGACTGGAAAACGAAGCTTGATGTCATTTCATAAATGTGCTTACAAGCCACCACAATAATTTTATGTTCTGGAACCAATGGTATTTGAGAAGGGAAGTGTCTTTCTCAGAGCTTATTCATAACTCCCCTGTTCCCAGTTAGACATGTACCTCCACAATTTCATTGTTTGAAATACTGACATCCCCTAATACCTAATACAACACATGCCACAGTTAAATTGGGATTTGTATGGAAGAAGTAATATGGTGCACCTCAGTCCAGATACTGAGAGTATAACATAGCGGGACTTCATTTCTCTGAACTTCCATCCCACCATCTGTAAAATGGACATGATAATTGGAGTTGTAGTGAAGATTAAATTATTATTGGAAAGAGAGTAATGTGCACCTTCATTCATCCACAAAGGTATTATCATTCCTGAAACCTGTGAATATTTTACCTTACAGGGTTAGTGGAGCTTTGGAATTCTGATTAAGTTAAGGATCTCAAGATGGGAAGTTTGTCCTAGATTATCCATGAAGGCCTACTATAATCACAGATGTTCTTATAAGAGGGCAGCAAAAGGGTCAAAGTCAGAAAAAGAAGATGAGATGGTAGAAGCAGAGGTTGGAGTGATCTGTGTGTATGATGTATGAAGAGGTCAACAAGCCAAGAAACATTAGTATCCTCTAAAAATGGAGGAGGCAAGGAAATCCCTTTATCCCCTAGAAAGAACACAGGCATGTGTTTACCTCCAGAAACAATGGGTGGCCTCTAGAAGCTGGAGGAAGCCAGAAAATCTATTTACCTCCAGAAAGAACACAGGCATGCCAACTCATTGATTTTAGTCCCTAAAACTCACCTCCTACTTCTGACCTTCAGAATGTAGCATCGAAATTTAAGTTGTCTTAAGCCAAACCATTCAATATCACAGTAATCCAAGTCTATGCCCCAACCAGTAACACTGAAGAAGCTGAAGTTGAACGGCGCTATGAAGACCTACAAGACCTTTTAGAACTAATAGCCAAAAAAGATGTCCTTTTCATTATAAGAGACTGGAATGCAAAAGTAGGAACCTGTGGGGTAACAGGCAAATTTGGCCTTGGAATACAGAATGAAGCAGGGCAGAGGTTAATAGCATTTTTCCAAGAGAACGCACAGGTCATAGCAAACACCCTCTTCCAACAACACAAGAGAAGACTCTACACATGGACATCATCAAATGGTCAACACCAAAATTAGACTGATTATATTCTTTGCAGCCAAAGATGGAGAAGCTGTATACAGTCAGCAAGAACAAGACCGGGAGCTGACTGTGGCTCAGATCATGAACTCCTTATTGCCAAATTCAGACTGAAATTGAAGAAAGTAGACACTAGACATTCATGTATGACCTAAATCAAATTCCTTATGATTATACAGTGGAAGTGAGAAATAGATTTAAGGGCCTAGATCTGATAGATAGAGTGCCTGATGAGCTATGGAATGAGGTTCGTGACATTGTACAGGAGACAGGGATCAAGACCATCCCCATGGAAAAGAAATGCAAAAAAGCAAAATGGCTGTCTGGGGAGGCCTTACAAAAAGCTACGGAAGGAAGAAAAGTGAAAAGCAAAGGAGAAAAGGAAAGATATAAGCATCTGAAAGCAGAGTTCCAAAGAATAGCAAGAAGAGATAAGAAAGCCTTCCTCAGTGATCAATGCAAAGAAATAGAGGAAACCAACAGAATGGGAAAGACTAGAGATCTCTTCAAGAAAATTAGAGACACCAAGGGACCATTTCATGCAAAAATGGGCTCAATAAAGGATAGAAATGGTATGGACCTAACAGAAGCATAAGATACTAAGAAGAGGTGGCAAGAATACACAGAAGAACTGTACAAAAAAGATCTTCATGACCAAGATAATCACGATAGTGTGATCACCGACCTAGAGCCAGACACCCTAGAATGTGAAGTCAAGTGGACCTTAGAAAGCATCACTACAAACAAAGCTAGTGGAGGTGATGAAATTCCATTTGAACTATTTCAAATCCTGGAAGATGATGCTGTGAAAGTGCTGCACTCAATATGCCAGCAAATTTGGAAAAGTCGGCAGTGGCCACAGGACTGGAAAAGGTCAGTTTTCATTCCAATCCCAAAGAAAGGCAATGCCAAAGAATGCTCAAACTACCGCACAATTGCACTCATCTCACATGCTAGTAAAGTAATGCTCAAAATTCTCCAAGCCAGGCTTTAGCAATATGTGAACCATGAACTTCCAGATGTTCAAGCTGGTTTTAGAAAAGGCAGAGGAACCAGAGATCAAATTGCCAACATCCGCTGGATCATGGAAAAAGCAAGAGAGTTCCAGAAAAACATCTATTTCTGCTTTCTTGACTATGCCAAAGCCTTTGACTGTGTGGATCACAGTAAACTGTGGAAAATTCTGAAAGAGATGGGCATACCAGACCACCTGACCTGCCTCTTGAGAAACCTATGTGCAGGTCAGGAAGCAACAGTTAGAATTGGACATGGAACAGCAGACTGGTTCCAAATAGGAAAAGGAGTACGTTAAGGCTGTATACTGTCACCCTGCTTATTTAACTCATATGCAGAGTACATCATGAGAAATGCTGGGCTGGAAGAAGCACAGGCTGGAGTCGAAATTGCTGGGACAAATATCAATAACCTCAAATATGGAGATGACACCACCCTTGTGGCAGAAAGTGAAGAGGAACTCAAAAGCCTCTTGATGAAAGTGAAAGAATAGACTGTAAAAGTTGGCTTAAAGCTCAACATTCAGAAAACGAAGATCATGGCATCCGGTCCATCACTTCATGGGAAATAGATGGGGAAACAGAGGAAACAGTGGCTGACTTTATTTTTCTGGGCTCCAAAATCACTGCAGATGGTTACTGCAGCCATGAAATTAAAGGACGCTTACTCCTTGGAAGGAAAGTTATGACCAACCTAGAGAGCATATTCAAAAGTAGGAACATATTTTGCCAGAAAATGTCTGTCTAGTCAAGGCTATGGCTTTTCCAGTGGTCATGTATGGATGTGAGAGTTGGACTGTGAAGAAAGCTGAGTGCCAAAGAATTGATGCTTTTGAACTGTAGTGTTGGAGAAGAGTCTTGAGAGTCCCTTGGACTGCAAGGAGATCCAACCAGTCTATTCTAAAGGAGATCAGTCCTGGGTGATCAGGACTGATGCTAAAGCTAAAACTCCAGTACTTTGGCCACCTCATGCGAAGATTTGACTCATTGGAAAAGACTCTGATTCTGGGAGGGATTGGGGGCAGGAGGAGAAGGGGACAACAGAGGATGAGATGGCTGGATGGCATCACCGACTCTACGGACATGAGTTTGGGTGAACCCCGGGAGTTGGTGATGGACAGGGAGGGCTGGCGTGCTGTGATTCATGGGGCCGCAAAGAGTCAGACATGACTGAGCAACCCAACTGTACTGAACTGAACTGAAACCACTAAGCCATTCATTGGAAGGAATGATGCTGAAGCTGAAATACAATACTTTATCCACCTGATGGGAAGAACTGACTTATCGGAAAAGACCCTGAGGTTGGGAAAGATTGAAGGCAGGAGGAGAAGGGGACAACAAAGGATGAGATGGTTGGATGGCATCACCAACTCTACGTACATGAGTTTGAGCAAGCCTCAGAAGTTGGTGATGGACAGGAAAGACTGGTGTGCTGTAGTCCATGGGGTAGGACATGACTAAGCAATTGAACTGAAATAAATTGAAGCCACTAAACTTACAGTAATTTGTTACAGCAACAATAGGAAACTAATATATTTTTATATACACAAGTATTTTTTACATAAACATGCATATATTCTTTGAGTGGAGTAGTATTAATAAATAATAGATTCTTATTGGATTAATAATATTCCCTATCTTTCTTTTTTCTTTGCAACTTTGGGATCGATGTAGAGCCAACTAAGAGAGAGAGAGAAACCAGCATAATAGGGAGACACCGTATTGATCCAAGTACAAGATTGCCAGAAGTAGAATGGAAGAGAAGGCCAGGGTGCCGAGGAAGTGATGAGTCTCAGAATCATTTCAGGGAGAACGTTTGATCACTAAGTAGACTTTAGGTCTGAAAAAGAGGACTTAAGGATGACTGTTACAATCCAAAAGGCAAGATAATGTGATAAAGTAACTTCAATATTAGAAACAGACAAGAAGAAAGGAAAATGCAAGTTTGGAGTTGAATTTTTGAGCATGTTGCATTTGAAGTGAGGAGCAATTGCTTGAGAGTAGATTTTAGCAATATATGCTTTAGTTAACTCTTAAGGGTCAATGAGTTTCCTAAAGACTTAAAATGAGAGGACATGGCAAATCCTCCAAAACCACCTGGGCCTGCCTGTCAGAAAGGGTGGGCAGAGACAGAGATGAAAGAGGGAAAGATCCAAGGCAGCTTTTAAGACAACAGGCCACAGGAAAGATGATGCAAAAACTGGAAGGTTCAGAGACAAATGAGATGAGAAGAAGAGAGGCAACAAGGCATCAAGCAGCCTGATGAAGAGAGCCAGACAGCTTCCCTGAGGTACATATCTTCTTAACTAATGAAGAATTGAGTGTATTGTGGGGAAGGTAGAAGATGTTAATTGCTAGTGGAGATTGAAGATGTCAAGAAAGGAGAGAAAAATTAATGGAGGGAGAAGAGCAAGCATCAGAGGAATAGGTGAAGGAGTTAGCCTCTTCAAAAGAAGCCTTTCAGGTGAGAATAATGCTTGGTTAACAGGGCTTCCCAGGTGGCACAGTGGTAAAGAATCTGCCCAATGCAGGGACACAGGAGATGTGGGTTCAATCCCTGGGTTGGGAAGATCCCTGGAGCAGGAAATGGCAACCCACCCCAGTATTCTTGCCTAGAGAATTCCAAGGACGGAGGAACCTGGAGGGCTACAGCCCATGGGGTCATAAAGAGTCAGACACAACTAAGCATGCATGCGTGATTTTGATTATTCAGAACCACTGATACTTAAGTGAAGTTCTAAATTAATGAGCTAATTTGATTTCATTTCTTTAATACATCATTAAAAGTGAAAATGAAAACTGAATGTAACAATGCATTTTTAATTCTGAGATGTTTTTGCATCATAAGGTTGTGACTATAATAAGAAATATTTGAAATATAAATTTAGGGAATGGAAAGCTGTATTTGTATTAGTATAAATACTAGCATCATACATACACATATGGACACACAAATACCCAGATATCCATGTCTTCATAAGACTATATCTATCATGTATATTCAAGAGGTGGATACTGTGTTTTAGTCAATATTTTATTACTAACTTCTAGCACTATCTCTGGAGAAGGCAATGGCACCCCACTCCAGTGCTCTTGCCTGGAAAATCCCATGGACAGAGGAGCCTGGTAGGCTGCAGTCCATGAGGTCTCCAAGAGTCGGACACGGCTGAGCGACTTCACTTTCACTTTTTACTTTCATGCATTGGAGAAGGAAATGGCAACCTACTCCAGTGTTCTTGATTGGAGAATCCCAAGGACAGGGAAGCCTGGTGGGCTGCCGTCTATGGGGTTGCACAGAGTTGGACACAACTGAAAGCAACTCAGCAGCAGCAGCAGCAGCACTATCTCTAGTATATACTAGACTTTTAGTCAGCAAATGAACCCTTGGTAACTTTGTATCCAAGGTTCTGAGGAGCTACTTAAGTGTCATGTGTCATATGGCAGAGGCATCGAATAAATGCATATGATTTTTAACATTGCATGTGTCACTGATCTGTCTTTAGATCGCACAAGTGGAAAAGTGAGACTATTGGCTCTTCATGTAGATGGTTAGAAAACAAGACTCAACACTAATACAGATTTTTACTCTCTGTCAGCACCCTGATAAATATTTGCTTTCTTATCTATTCCCTTCCCCCATCACAGACTACCTTTTCTTCTAAACACAAAATTAAATAATTTCATTTCTCTGCTTGAATATTTTTGACATCACCCATTGCCTACACCACAAGATCCAAAAATCTTATCCAAGGCAATATTAATGCTTTCATAATCTGTCATTCACCTACTTTTCCAGTTGCATCACCAAAAATTACTGCTCTGACCCCACTTTATATTCTCTGTAAAGCCGCAAAGAACTTTCATTTTTAGTATCTAAAATATATTCACTGTTTTCTTTGCCAGGAATACTCTTCCTCTTTATGCATGAACACCAACATCAATTATCACCTCTTAGAAAAAGTTTTCCTGATTCACTGAAACAGAGTTGATTATGTCTTCCTCTGCTTCAACCTCTTGATTTTGCAGAAATCTCAAATATAGCTATCACTGACCTATACTGAGATTATTAACCATTTTGTCCAACTACACTGTGAGTTCCTTGAAGGCAGACCTATGGCTCATTAAATTTTCTTTCTGCTCTCTCATGCCCTCCAAAGAGTAAGCATTCTGGTTTAGAATGAATGAATGAATTAAAACATTATAAGAAAAGAAAAATCCAGGAAATGTAGAAATGTGGACAGAGTTGGTCATTGTAATACACAAATGAAGAAGACAGTTTCTAGTTCCAGCAATTTATCCAAATGTTCTCACAACTCAAAATAAATGAAACTCATCTTGCTACATATTTGGTCTAGATGCTGAATTTAGCAAAATCACATACTTGGTTGAACTGTATGAAATCACTGATATTTGACCAATTTAACTCATACAATGTTAATTTCACATGGTCAACTTAAGAGACAGCACCTGGTGGCAGAAATTCTCCTCCATTAGCATGGGTCTCTGGAGAAAACGGCACAGTAAACCCACTCCTGAATTCATGTTCAAAAGAAACATCCTTTCAAATCTACTCACATGAAAAAGCACTCCTCCCAGCACCTCCAAACATCAGCTGGTCCTAAAGTCAACACACTGCATTTACCAAAGTACTAAATGTAAACTCTTACCAAAGAACAACAGAAATAAGCTAAGCCTGAGTAAGATTGTCAGTAAATTCAGCACCAGCTCTGCTCCCTAATCTGTCATCTCCTTTTATCTCAGAGCCTAGTTCACTTTCAAGACACAAAACAAAGGTGGGCACAGTGCTCCCTGAGCCCCTTTACCTACAGTAATGGGTACACCTGACACCTGCATCATCTTACCCCTGAGGACCACACTGCCTTCTTAAAGCTTTGCTTTATGGTGGTTTCTTTCCTGATAGGCTTGAAATATTGGAACATTAAGGCTGCAAAAACAAAGCCTTGGATTGAATATTTCTCTCTAAATATATTGTTTACTTATCTATCTACCTGTACATACCAAGAGACCACTGTCTTAAAAATCAAATATTTCTAAGTATTTACAATCACTTTTTCTAAATACTATTTTCTCAGTTATAAAAAAGAATCAGAACTGACAAATCACATGAGTTTTCAAAAACCAAGAACCACCATTTAGAAAGTACTATAGAGTAAGCACCATATTAATAATTGTACTATACATCTAGTATGTGTAGGGCTTCCCAGGCGGCACTATTGGTAAGGAATCTGCCTGCCAGTGCTGAAGACATAAGAGCACAGGTTCAATACCTGGGTTGGAAAGATTCCCTGGAGCATGGCATAGCAACTTATCCCAATACTCTTGCCTGGAGACTCCCCATATTCAGAGGAGCCTCATGGGCTACAGTCCATAGGGTTGCAAAGAGTTGGACATGACTGAAGAGACTTAGCACACACGTACATAGTATGTGTAGTATGCATGTATATGGATAAACGCAAACACACACTCACACACACACAGCCATTCCAGATGAGAAGAATGAAGTGCAGAGGGTTACGTACCAGTTGCAAAGCACACAACAAATAAATGGGGTCATCAGAATTCAAACTGGACCTGTCCACTACAGAGTTCACACCCTAAACAATTGCCCCTAAATGGGCCTCAGTGAACTAGAAGACTAACCACCAAGGGCAAATGTAATGGACAAGTACATGGAACTTAAAGTTTCATAAATACCAAATTTCACAAATGTTGAATTCATTTTAAGTCTGAAATGCCAGCATTTTGGCCATTAGCTCACAAAGTGATTCCAAATACATAAGTGAAGGAAAGTGAAAGTTGCTTAGTCGTGTCCAACTCTTTGTGACCCCATGGACTACACAGTCCTTGGAATTCTCCAGGCCAGAATATTGGAGTGGGTAACTATTGCCTTCTGCAGGGGATCATCCCAACCTAGGGATCGAACCCAGGTTTTCCACATTGCGGGAAGATTCTTTACCAGCTGAGTCACCAGGAAAGCCATCAGATACATAAAGAGTGAAGTTATAGGAATATTGAGGAAACAAAAATCCTTCTAACACAGCACAAAATCATAAAATGGTTATTTGATAAGGAATTGAAGGAAGAATGAAGGAACATAAGCTTAGAGAAAAATCATGAGGTTTATCTCCTGTTAAAGAGTACCTCTTACTTTCCATGTATACAGATGTCTCATTCTTCTGTTATGCTAACATTCATATGTTAGCACTGATGAATGTATCTGTGTGTGTGTGTATGTGTGTGGAATGTGACCTCTACTGTAGCTTAGTCAACTTTAAAAAAAAGCTAAATATGCAAAACTAAATAATTTTCAAACTGTTCCTTTGAAACAACTGAAAACAATGTGTTTTCCTTTCTGTAAGAAGACTTCTCTGATGGCTATAGCTCTAAGGACACAGTCTGAATTTCTAAGCCATTATGGCTTGCCCCACTTGTATGATACATATGTCATGCTGCTATGCTGTGTTATTATATCATTACTATTAATTACCCTATGAGTAAAGTTTATCTCTCAATTAAATGTTATCCCTTGAAAATCAAGTTATCCTTTGTTAAACTCTTATAGCAAGCTGACATTGGTGATACTTCTTTCTTTACCCCCCAAAAAAGGAAAGGTTAGAGACAAGATTTTAAACTATTTAGTGCTCTGAATAACAATGGTCCTAAATAAGAATACTATTTCATTCTTTTCCTTCCTTTTTTTGTTTCATTTAATTTGTTGGTATTTGAATTTCATTCATATTCTCAAGAAAACTTTATTAAATGTCACACTGGTTTAAACCTGTGGCGGATTCATTTCGATATTTGGCAAAACTAATACAATATTGTAAAGTTTAAAAATAAAATAAAATTTAAAAAATAAATAAATTGATTAATTAATTAATGAGTCAAAGAAAAAAGTTATTAAGGAAAAATTTTAAGTGACATTTTCACTTTCTTTCATGATGTTGTTCAGCTCAGTTCAGTTCAGTCGCTCAGTCGCGTCCAACTCTTTGCGACCCCATGAATCGCAGAACATCAGGCCTGCCTGTCCATCACCAACTCCCGGAGCCTACTCAAACTCACGTCCATCGTGTCGGTGATGCCATCCAGCCATCTCATCCTCTGTCGCCCCCTTCTCCTCCTGCCCCCAATCCCTCCCAGCATCAGAGTCTTTTCCAATGAGTCAACTCTTTGCATGAGGTGGCCAAAGTACTGGAGTTTCAGTTTTGGCATCATTCCTTCCAAAGAACACCTAGGACTGATCTCCTCTAGAATGGACTGGTTGGATCTCCTTGCAGTCTAAGGGACCCTCAAGAGTCTTCTCCAATACCACAGTTCAAAAGCATCAATTCTTAGGCACTCAGCTTTCTTCACAGTCCAATTCTCACACACATACACGACTACTGGATAAACCATAGCCTTGACTAGACGGACTACTTCAAACCAATCTTGAGTCAGACTTCCTATATCTATGACAAACCTTGCTCATTTCCTCTTCTTTCTACATTCTTCCTCTTCAAGTGCCCTAATTATACTTCTCTTCAATTTTATTTTCCTTAATCTGATCACTGGTTTATAACTTTTCTTCTGCCTATTGAATAGGCAGAAAAGGCCAAAACTTCCTTTTGTCAGTAGATAATTCCTTAACCCTGGAGAAAATAGCTAATTTAATTGCTCTTTAAAGCCACCAGGCTAAGTTAATTTAAATCTTCCCTGTCTGGTTTACCTTACCAAAAACATCTTTTTATTTCTCCAAACATTTCTTAACAGTCTATCTGTATTTCTGGGTGCATGCCTGTGTGCTAAGTCCCTTCAGCTGTGTCCAACTTTTTCTGACTCCATAGACTGTAGGCTGCTAGGCTCCTCTGCCCATGGGATTCTCCAAGCAGGAATACTGCAATGGGTGGCCATGTCCATCTCCAGGGGATCTTCCTGACCTAGCGATCAAACCAGCATTTGATCTTCTTTTACATCTCCTGAATGACAGGTGGGTTCTTTACCACTAGTACCACTTGGGAAGCCTTATATTTCTGGGTAGAATATGATAAATATATATGCATTACTTATTATATATATATATATATATATATATGAAAGAAATGCTCCTCCACTACTTCTTAGCTATGGCTCCTTGAGCAACTTAACTAACTCAAGACTTGGATTCCTTATGTTAAAACCCGGCTAATTGCATGCAGTATACAGCATTTTTGTGAGAAGTGAACGACAGGCAGGATATAAAATGCCTCCTCCTACTCTAGTGCCTTGTACATAGCTGGCATTCAATAAACACTTCTCCTTTATCCCTTTTCATACTTTCCTCTGATGCTCATTTGGCTTTCTGGCATAAATACACACACACACACACACACACACACACACACATATGTAATACAAAATGAACCAAATTGCAAAATAATTAACATAAAAGTCTACCTAATGGCCTTAATTTAGTTTCAAAAGAACACTTATGAACCTAAATATTAATAGTTTCAGACAAAGTCAATAAAAATGCACTTAGATACCTAGTCCTAAGGAGAAAAAAAACCTGAATAGCATTAAATACATTAGTATAAAATTTTTCAATGACTCAAATATTTCTGAACCTTACTACTCGAATCTTAAAAATAGTATAGCTATAAGTCACTAAAAGTCATGTTTGGAAATACTGTTTGGTGATAATAATATTGGTTTAATAACGGTCTATAATATAATAAAATCAGATTATATGAATCAATCCTAAGGACAAGATAGTAAATAGTTTTCATTGCATATTATGTATCATGGATCTCCTATGACAGAATCAAATTGACTTGAAATTTGAATAAAGATTCAGTACATATTTATATGATGAATATCAAATCACAGTTACTTATTTTAATCTTCACTTGGTCTGAATATTCTTAATATGTCTGAACTATTAGCAGCAATATATTCTCATTCAGATATTTAAATGTCTAAAACTTACATCTTTGTATTCCCAAATCTGGAAACTCTATGATTTGAAGAATAAGGTTCATTGGCATGTTTTCATTTTGCAAAAGAGTAATACAAAAACAAAGTATTGTTTCAAAGATTTGATTTCTCTAAAAAATGTCTCTATGAAACAACACACCCCCATTTTTTGATATATGTGGACATTTTAAATTATTTTAGTACATTTTCCAGATTCCAAACATTTTTCTTTACTCTCTTCATTTTCCTTAAAAGAAAAATTTAGCCCAACTCTCCAATTAGGGTATCAGAAATCTCAGGATGCCTCATTAATACCTTAGGAGCTGTAGCAATATCTTACAACCAGAGTATGAGATTCTTGGGACCATAATATAAAGTAAGTTACTATCTTTCTTGTAATCAAAATTAGAAAACAAAGTATTTAGAACTTAACTATGAGGCAGATATCAATTTACAAGACGAATACCCAAAAAGTGAGAGAAATGGAAAGAAAGAGAGAGGAAGCGATGGAGGGAGGGAAGGAAGAAAAAAAGAAAGAAAAAGGATAATATCTATATTATTATTTTTTAAGAAACTTGAAATACAAACAGTGACACAATCATCATGTTTTTGATCTTACTAGGGAAGGACTGCTCACAAACTTACAAGCAGCTATTGTTACATTAAAGCAATTTTAATGCTCTAATAGAAGATGATGTATTTGCAATGGAAAGTTACTTGAATTTCACACTATAGAGCTGTTAGTGGTAAGTAATTATACAACTGTATTTCCAGTGATGGAGTCCCGTAGTTGTGCTTGTTCCCTTCCCAGTGGAAAATATCTTGTGAAGCAAAGAGTGGCTAAGGGATTCAAGAGGAGGAAAACACATACCATAAAATATAATTAAAAATTGTGGAGGCTGCATATGACAAGAATAACCATAAAAAACAGATACAAACCAGCTGGCTGTTAACAACTTCTGAGTTATAAAAATCTTAAACCTGCTGTAAAGCACTCAATTCGATTTACATAACCACAGAGCTGACATTCCTTTTAGGCTCCTCTGTTGGGGATTATTTTGACATGTTTTAAAGCAACATAAAAAGCAACTGTGAAAGGAAGACATGTATCATTTTACACTGGAATTCATTCCTGCCTTAAGACCGGACTTTCATACTTTAATCTGAACCTCTTTCCTTGAACTGGAAAATATCTTTAATGGCCACTGCCTGTCTGATTTTACAGTATTATTCTTCAGATACTCACATTTCTAATAACATTGATGCTTTCTGTCTGTGTACTGTGTATTTGAAACACTGGCCTTACACAATTTCAGCTCAGTGGTACCCATCCAAGAACCAATACCCATGGTCTATAGAAGGGAATAATATTTTGGTCAACCATGACTAAAACAACTATAATTTCTTAGGAAACTAATGATGCAGACAGCATTCTACAAAAGTAACATAGCTTGCTGTAGGGAATTAAAAATAAACAAAATAAAATAAAATCAATCGTACATTGAGTGAAGTTTTGATGTATAAGTGCTGGCAGCAGAAATTGCCCAGAGGACAAAATGAGCTTTGCTGTTTGATAATTTGCTTGATTCGCTATGTTGCTACATGCAGGGCATTTTATGTCTGACTTATATTTAGTCCAGTCACCTGCTTAATGTTAGAAGGGTTATAATTATAAACAAGAGCTCTGACCATACAGCGTATCAGTATTTCAGATCTGACATAAAATATGTATATTCAACTGAGGTTTACCTATTAGACACATTTTTAGTAATAATTTTATTTACAGTTATAATAAGTAACAAAGTCATTCTATTTTTACTAGATAAAGTAAGCATATGCATTGGTGTCATGTGATAATAATAGCCCCTTAAATGAATACAGTACAAAGATCAAGAATGTGTAGTCATGCATTCAAATTTTCACTCTGCCATTTTCTAGCTTTTCTGATCTTGAACAACAAATTTGGCTCTCAATTTCCTCATTTATGAACTGAGGTTTTATTTCATGTCATAAAAATTTTGGGAAGATAATATAATATACGAATGCTTAAAAACTAAGTTATAACTTTAAATGAATCTGTAAAATAATATTCCATGTTGTGTATAAGCTGGTTTTGTTCTATTAGATTGCCTTAGCAATTATAAGAACTCTCCCAGCTCTTTAGCCTGTGTGATTATTTAAAACAGAAATTACCATTAAGATAAACAGAAAAATCAGCTGAGTTTGGTATGGAAGAAACAATAATGTGCTCAGTTTTAATCACTGACAAGTTTGAAATGACAACTGAAAATTCAAGTACAAATAACTAGTGATGGATATGAAATGTTTTGGAAAGTATAATGAATAAGAATGATGACAATAATGAAAAAGAATATAAAGACACTACAGAACTGAATATAAACAGTGAAAAGAAAAAGAAAAAGAAAAAGTTTTGTGAAATCTCTCCATAAGTGTTTCATAGTTGTTTATTATAAAGTATAACAGTAATACTTTGGCTCCATCATTTTGTCTTAAGTAAACATGAACTTAATCACTGGAAAATGTGTTAATACAGAGCAAAATTGATTCCCTGGGATCTTTTAAATTTAATGTATTAGAAGTAAAATGTAATGCTTTTATTATTTTGTTGCCTAGATCTGCCAAAGGATTAATTTAAACTCCAAGAAAGAAGACTGAACGTTATTTAAACTGTGCCTGGAATGTTACGGCCATTTCTGCACAACAGAATGATTAATGAAGTGTTACTCAAATAGACAATCATGTATAAAATTACCCAAATTTATACATCTAAATTTGATTTAATCAAATGTGTGCATTTCAGATTTCAAAAAACTAATTCATCAGTTACATTGTTTCTGTATAGTATTGGAAAGGAATATAAACTTGTTTAACTTGCTAAGTTACATGTTTCCAAAATAAAATATCAAATAAAATGTTTTAGATAAAATGACTCCTTGGGATTATTTATTTTTATTTTGTCTTCATGCTGAAAGTTAGAACTACTACTACTCATAATAACAATGCTTATGAAATTGTCTTAAAATATAAAAAAACAAAAATACTCTATAACACACCTGGGAGACAATAGTCAAAATATTTATAGTGAGATATCAAAGCCTGGTGGTCCACATAGCTTCTCAGTAGGCTAATTTTCATACTTTCTTTTTTGCCCTGTAAATCTTTTTTTTTCATAAGTGAAACTTTTTGTCCTATCTCCTAGAACAATGAACAATTAATCTATATCCTTTTTAATATCCAAAGACAGCATCCCTAAAGCCCCATGACTTCTCTATATATCTTCATTTCCTTCAACCAATCTTAAGAAAATAAGTTTCAGTACTGATTATTCAATCTGGTCACACTGCTTTCTGTTGTGGCCTCTCAAGACACAGTAACCATAAATGGGCACAATACTGTTGATATGGTCTAAGCAAGTAAGGCTGCTGCCAAAACAGTAATATGTAGAGCCTACTGGCACCCCCATAATTTATCAAATTTAAAATAGGCAAGAGAACCATCATATTGGCAACAGTACATTGATGTTTTACTCTCAGATGCAAAAATCATACTTAGGTTATAAACATCAAATGTATTGTTAAAAAATGTCTAGAGTAAAACACGTTACTGGTGAAAAAATATTTTTTAAAATCATGATATAATAACCATTAATGAACACAAAGCTGCTCATAAGAATGCATGGTTGTTGCACAGTGAATTAGGAGACAAACTTGGCAGTCAGGTTAACAATACTGAGCAGAAAAATCAGTGACAAACTTTATTTGTCTGTAAAATGGAAGTCACAATAACTACCCAAAGTATAGGAATTGAAAAGTTGAAGTGGCTCAGCTGTGTCCGATTCTTTGCAACCCCATGGGGTATACAGTAAATGGAATTCTCCAGGCCAGAATACTGGAGTGGGTAGCCCAAGATCTGGGATCGAACCAAGATCTTCCCGCATTGCAGGCTGATTCTTTACCATCTGAGCCACAGGGGAAGCCCAAGAATACTGGAGTGGGTAGCCTATCCCTTCTCTAGCAGAACTTCCCAACGCACCCAGGAATCCAACCGGGGTCTCCTGCATCGCAGGCAGATTCTTTAACAACTGGGCTTCCCTTGTGCCTCAGGTGGTAAAGAATCCGCCTGTGATGCAGGAGACCTGGGTTCAATCCCTGGGTTGGGAAGATCCCCTGGAGAAGGGAAAAGCTACCCGCTGCAGTATTCTGGCCTAGAGAATTCCATGGACTGTACAGCCCATGAGGTTGCAAAGAGTCAGACAGGACTGAGCGACTTTCACTTTCAGTTTCTTTACCAACTGAGCTATGAAGGAAGCCCATTATAGGGATTAAATGAGCTTACATATGTAAAAGAACTTATTAACTGAAATCTAATAAGTGCCAATAGATGGTAACAATTACTAACACTTTAATATACTGAAAACTGTATTCGCATTAATGTGTGAGAATGTGCATAAGTGTGTGTAACTACCCCAAATGAGAAAAATATTTATCAGAAGCCAATGGAGGAATTAAAATCAGAAAGACCAGAGACAAAAATTCAAAAACATCAATCAGTTATCTTTTGCTACCTTGTTTCTTTAATCAGACTTAAGCCTTTGCTAAACACAAGGTTTCAACAACCTTGACAATTAAACTACTTTAAATAAAATTCAAGAAGACAAGGGGGAAGAGGTGGAGAAAACAAAAAAAAAAGGCTAGGTTGAAAGAATATCAGGTTGGGGAGCAAAACTTGGGTTCCTATGAAAAGCATTAGCAGATCTTTAATGCAGCCATTAAAAGTTTTCTGTTCAAAGAGTTATTGGAGAAAGTACTCTAGTTAACAACTGAACAATTAAACATAAACTACTATATCACGAAACACAGGAGCAGTCAGACTCAGAAATTTAAGAAAATGTATTTAGTGGTTGAGGTTAATCAGAGTCCCACATTCCCTTAAGAGGCCAGTTGTATAGATTAGAACTCTACTAGGCTTTTAGAGTGAAAACAGATAAGAAATAAATTTTAGAGACGGCAGTTGTTCAACATTTTAAAGAACAATTCATCATTAATTTGCTAATGTTTGATATAATTTGCATGGCCATCTCAAAAAATATAGCCATGTATGTTTCCAAAGACTGCAAAACATAAAGTTCATTAATAATCACATAATTTTTCAACTCTAAAAGGGATTTAAGTGACTCACTTACTGGCAACAGTACACTGAGGTTTGATTCTCTAATGTAAAATCTTAGGTTGCAAATACCAAATGCTATTGT
The DNA here is from genome assembly GCF_055505025.1 of Bos grunniens. NCBI lineage: Eukaryota > Metazoa > Chordata > Mammalia > Artiodactyla > Bovidae > Bos > Bos grunniens. Next base: position 46,603,484 of record NC_141176.1, read on the forward strand.
TAAAAGTCTCCTGTGTGAAGTAGATTGGTGAATACACGTCAAAAAAAATCATGATCAAACCTGGCACTTTTGTTGACAGACTTTGTAGTGAGGTCGAAGGTGTAATTAGGCCAGAAAATTACTTTCTCACTACTAAAATTGTTCCCTTCAGGTCTTGAGTTATCAGTCCAGAAAATTTCATTAAACACTAAATTCACTTTAAGACAACTGTCAAAATTAAGCAGAGGTGAGTCAAGTCAAGGTCCTAATATTCAAATCTTTCATTTGGATTTGAGAGTCAATGTAAAATAAAAACTGCTATCTATTCATTTTTCTATCAAGACTCAACTTTTTGAAAATTTCAGAAACAACTTGTTTTTTTCCCTTTGAAAAACAAAATGAAGTAGAATAACAAAATAAATGTAGAATTTGAAATGCTTAATAGGCATAAATTGTTGAAATTGTTTCTACTTCCTGTTCATTGAGATCTTAATATGAAACTGGTAAAAATGCAAGTGGTCACAAGTATTGCAAATACAATGCAAAGAGAAAAAAAGAATCCAAAACCTAGATTTTGAGGACTGATAAAATTTGGAATGATACCAATGATGAAACTGTGATTCCACCATATTTGCTTTAAAACAATCCTGAGATAATATACTCTGTTTGTAAACAATTGGTTCACCACATTTTGAAAAACAGCAAGACATAGGCCATTCTGGTAAATATTAATGTTCAGTGTACAAGTGAGCAGGGACTCAGCATTTATAAACAAAAATAAAATATGTTACATGACACGGTGGAATTACAAGTAACATAATTTCTTATTTTTCCAAAATGAGGCAATAATAGCTTAATAATTAATATATGAAATATAGCTCCGACTATTTTGTCAATTATATCAAATGAGTTAGTGTTCAATAAACTATAGTGAAAAGTATTTCTCTAATTCTTGGAACCAAAGAACTTACACTGAACTTCCCTTGGAGGCCAGTTGTTACAATGTCTCAACCAAGTAATATATCAATTGCACAAATAAGTAATAACATAGAGATTTACTACTAATGAGGGATGGGGCAAGTGAAAACCCAAAGAGTAAACAATTAATAAAGGTTTAGGAATTTTCTTCAATTATTTGGGGTAAAATAGCATAATTCTGTCTTAATAAGTAATACTACACTATGCTTGACTATTCATAAAGTTCAGAAATAATTCTAAAGCAGGAAACAATTGTAAGTCAGTTAGCATTACATTATGCAGCAAAGTGCAATTTTTTAAATAAAAAAGGCTTGATAGGCTTTTCCGTAAACAAAAGATAGCCATGTTAGAATTAAAATTCAAACACAGTGGCTTATTAAGCAATTAAGCATGATTATAATTCTAAAATTTAATTTTTTACATCACTCATTCTATTCTTTTGCTAACTCTATACTAAGCCTCCAAATCAAAGCACTGAACATATCAGCTATTTAAAATATAACTAATTTAAAATAAGTTAAGCTTCTACCCAACATCAAACTAGTGGTTAGAATACCTACAATACAAGAATATGATTTATCTGTCAAATATATGAAGTTGTGGTGTGAGTTTTTCAAATTAAGATTAAACATGTTAATACAAACTTGAAGCGTTCTTCAAGAATTTGACTCCATTATCTTAAAAAGTCTTTCATTTTGATTCATCCCGTTTCAATTCTACTCAAAGTATAAATAGCCTCTAAGGTGGATAATGTGTTCCTTGGAATGGATTATACAGTAAATAACAGGGTCTATAATTACCCTTCCTTGAGTCCAATCCTCAAGTGAGGCCTTCTCTTCAACTTAAACAAATCATTTAAACCACTGGTGCCTTAGTTAACTTGTATGTAAAATGGGATAAGCAAGACATTTTTCATAGTTTGTTGTAAGAAATAAATTAATCTTTAGATGTTAGCAGATTTACTATTATGTTAATAGTTACTGAATAAATGTTTCCATTCCCTCTTATTTTAACAAATTAACTGCATTGACTGATGAAAATATTTTAATTTAACAGTTTGACTAGATATCATGCTAGAAACTGAACAGAGTGGTGAAAAGTATAGACATAGCTACTGTTTTTACATATAAAAGTGCTTGAACTTTTTCAGCAAAATATACATGTATCTGATAAATTGGTTTCATTTCTTTTCATTGGATAGTATGTATAGACAAAGTTTTAGAGTAAATAAATGATATAACTGCAAGAATATCTATAACAAAGACATACAAGATGTACCATGTAGATTAACTCAAGGTAAAATTTTGAAGCAAATCTCATATATTTTCACTTAGAAAAATATTCTCTTTCTGTGTTTTCATCTGCAATATGGCCATGGCTTTTATAAACCACATGATTAAGACTACAAATTGGAAAAAGTTTTCAAAAATGTTTTCTAGAAAGTAAAGTTGTTTTTGAATGTATTCATAGGGTTTCCAAATATATTACTTAAGAAATGTACACTGTCTTTAAGAAAGTCATGCTTACAGAGGAAATAAGAAATCAGTTAAAAATATAATGATTATTAATGAAAAGATGGCATAAAATTTGTCAAAATAATGAAGTACCACACATGCTAGTTAATGTGGTCTTTTAGGAACAAAACTAAGTGAGATTAAGTTAAAAATGAGGCAGCTGCTGATGGCAGATTCTAGGTACAGATTTTTTTCACATAGCATAGCATCAATATTTATTCATGAAAGACTATAACTGAAGCTCTTTTCAACAATATTTTGTGAAAAGAAAATGAAGAGAAAAACAGAAGCACACTCAATTCTTAACGTAGCTAAGATCTCACTTTAAATCTCTCTGATTCTTACAGATAAAAGAAACATGAACAAATAATGGTAGCCCATGTCACATATGTTTAACTATAATCCTGAAATTTAAGACATTAATGCCTAGGGACCCCCGAAGCAATATATTTCCTTGAATTCAGGCCAAGAACAACATTGGTCTAGGCAAAATTAACTGGATGGACAGTTAACACTTTCAAGGAAAACAAAAATTACTATTAAGAGTATAGAATAGTGCACTAATGGGAGTGATGAGACTGACCATTTTTATGATCAATTTAAAGAATATCAAAAAAGCAATCTGCCTTTTTCATTAAAATATCAATATTGGTATTTGGGAGAAGTGTACATTTCTAAAATGTCTACCTTCTAATAGTCCTCGCTCATTGATACATATAGTATTTTATTAGAGATGATTGATGTGAAGCTCACTGTAATTTCAAAAATTCATAGAATATTATTATGTCATGAAATCCATGCCGAGAAAGCAATTGCCGTTATAAATCAAAAAGACAACTCATATGGACAGGTCATATGGTAACTGGTTCTTCTTGGAATGGTATACTTAAATGTAATTTATTCAATAAGTAACTTAAAGGTTAGGTATGATGAGATGAATCTCATCCTCAAATAACTCCAAAATATTGTTATATTCTAAAAGGAAAGAGATCAATTTTCTTGGAATTTAGAGATTCTTGCATTTATATGCCTTGGAATTAACATGGTTCTGTGTAATTCTTCTGAAGTGTTTTTACACCCTAATATAATCCCCTGGAAAGATTTCATTAAGCAATATAAGATAATAAATAATACAAAAGACATTTACAGCTTTAATACGTGAGTGAAGGTTTCCAATAGGACAGACTCTGAAAACCTTCACAATGCCACATTTTCACCTTTAGAAAATAGTTTTCAACTAGATGTTTTAACAGGGAAGAATGACTGAAAACTTACTTCTAGGGAATAACATTTCACCAGAAGGAGAAAACATGCTATTGACTTTAATATTAAATATTATACATGCTTAGAATCTTGACAATTTAGCATCACTTTTTTGAGTCTAACTCAACATAGTCATTTATAATCTCAAAACCCTTTGGAAGAGACAAAGATTCTTACATTCCTTTTAATGCTTAAAAACTTCACACTGTTCCTTTAAGTCATATCCTTACATCTCAGGAGGCAAAGTCAAATCATTAGAAAATACATATTTAGAAAAATAGTCTCTCCACATATATTTGCATTTCTTAAATGAAAGCTAATGGGAATATGTTTGATGGAATGACATTCCATCAAAGGATTTGATGTTAGGAGGCATTTCAGTGAATTAAAATTCTAAATATCACAATGATCAAAAAGTAATCATTGACATGAGAAGATTGTATCAGGAGAAAAATATTTTATTTGAGCTAATTGGAAGATACAAAAGCAATTTTTTTAAAAAACAGGAGATGCTTACTGTCTGATTCCATAAATAAAGGAAAGGACATATCATCTGCAGAACTGATGTGTTCAAACTGATAGATAAATAACTGGTATTCTACTTGCTGCTGCTGCTGCTGAGTCGCTTCAGTCGTGCCCGACTCTGTGCGACCCCATAGACGGCAGCCCATCAGGCTCCCTCGTCCCTGGGATTCTCCAGGCAAGAACACTGGAGTGGGTTGCCATTTCCTTCTCCAATGCATGAAAGTGAAAAGTAAAAGTGAAGTCGCTCAGTCGTGCCCAACTCTTAGCGACCCCATGGACTGTAGCCTACCAGGCTCCTCTGTCCATGGGATTCTCCAGGCAAGAGTACTGGAGTAGGGTACCATTGCCTTCTCTGGGTATTCTACTTGGAACAAGGCAAATGTCCTGTTTTGAGAATTGTAATAAGACCAAATCTCAAATGACACCTTGCTATATAAGACTTTGCAAAGTGTTTGTGATACATTAGCTCATCACAAAAGTCCTACCAAGTAGGAGATAAGGCAGATATTATGTTTGGTTTGTACATGATTAAGTAAGTATTTCCGAAGGCAGCTCCATATAGGAAAATAACTAGTAAATTGGAGTCACAAAATTTGAATTGGAAACTGTTTCTAGTACATAATAGTGAAACTTTGGACAAGTCTCAGCATTTTTTTCCCTCTTTTCTAAAATGATGTTTTATGTCCTAGTATCAACCTTGTGGGGTTTCCTAGGTGGCTCAGTGGGTAAAGAATCTGCCTGGAATGCAGGAGACATAGGAGATGCAGGTCTGATCCCTAAGTTGGAAAGATCTCCTAGAGGAGGGCAAGGCAACCCACTCTAGTACTCTTGCCTGGAGAATCCCATGGACAGAGGAGCCTGGTGGGCTACAGTCCACAGAGTCGTAAAGAGTTGGATATGACTGAAGCGACTGAACACTCACACATACATCTAACTTGTAATTATTGAGGCCAGGTAGTGTTAGCCAAGGCCACATTGCTAGAAGTGATGAGGAAGAGAATAACAACCAGACTTTTCAGTTACAAGTTAGGAATTACATCACAGCATCATGTTGTTTAAAAAAAAAAATGCATGTCTTTATAGAAAATTATAGCCTACTAATTATATTATAAAATCAGCGACAGTGAAAGGATCAAATCCATTTTGGTGTTCTCTAGGAATCTGGTTTATGGTAACTTTAGTTAAAATGTGAAATGGCACAAAAGTAGATCTGAAAATCGTTTAATCTGCTGTACATATCCTTAGCCATATATCAACAAGTGAACATGATGAAGTGCTCTCACATTAATTATACTGACTACTTCCTTAATGAAGTGCAAAAGTGTTTGCGTAATCTGATTCAATTTATTGAATTAGGTTACAGTTTTATCATTTTGAAAACTAGCTTATTGTTTACTTTACAGTATATGTCAATTCATTCCCAACAATTAATAGTACCGCATACAGCTGAAATCAATTGAAAGCAATCTTCATTTTTAAAGTCTACTAGCATTTGTGGTGTGCATATTTCAAAGAGCAATATATGACAGTTTGAACATATCACAGTAGCAATGATATTTCATATCAATAAGGCTTATTCTGCCACAAACAAAATTTTATAAAAAGAAATTATTGTAAGTAAGCCCTGAAAATAAATTTGTAATAACAAAATTTTAGTGTTAACTAATTCCATTAGGATTATCTAGAGAGCACATTACATGAATTTGAATAAACTGCCAAACTAAGACTTCTAAACCTAAGCTATACATCTTTTTAAAGTTATCAGTTTTATTCTTAAATCCAAAGGAATGATAGTCTGCAATAAAAATCAGTAACACTTGGATCAGCCTGTTTAATTACATTAATACTACTTTATCTTTGCCGAGCTTCATCATTTACAGAATACTGTTATAAATTGTGTCATTTGACATTCATGGCAATTTAATGAGAAAATAATTTTGAGATAAAAAGACTCTTTATACATGAAAAATAAAGGATCAAAATACTTGACTGGTTCAATTATTATAATTTTTAAAAGTTGATTGTTGGAAGTATTCCACAAATTTCAAGAACTGACAGGGAACTATATTCAATACCCTGAGATGAACCATGATGGAAAAGAACATAATGAAGTATATGTATATATACTTTACATATATATTTTTATATATATATATCACTGAAACATGTTGCTGTACAGCAGAAATCAATACAACACTATAAATCAACTATACTTCAATAATAATAAAACTGACACTTCTCTTGGAGAATTTATTTTTTACAGTGGAAAGTCAAATCAAATTAATTTATAGTAAAGTTCAAGGTCTTTCATTTAAATCCCTTTAAGAATTCATGCCTTTCTGTTATCAATTCTGATGATCTTTACTGGTTAAAATAATATTTTTCACCCTTCATTCCAAATCCTACCATGGCTAAAAATATTCTCTTATATAATATTTAATGATTGTCATTTTATCCTAGTATTAATCTTACAGCTATGGACCCCTTCACAGAGTACTCATAAGAGAAGGACAAAGAGAACAAAGGAGCATAAAAACATTCAAAATTTTCTTTAAATTGGAAAAAATGTATTTGTGAGCCTACAGTCACAGACTTGCCCATGAATTAACCAACCCATCTATGAATACCAGGGTAAGAAACAGTATGATAGCTTATAAACATGAAACATTCTTATCAAAAGTAATGTTTAAAAACCATCTCAAAAACTATGAAAGAATATGACTATAAAACCTTGAAGGATGGAGTTAAAAGGATGGATGTCTTTTAACCAGAAAAGCACCATACAAAGTTTAGAAAATAATTCAAAGTAAAATAAAATAGAATCATCAAATTTTATAATTAGAAAAGAATAAGACTGCCTTATTCAATCTACCTCCTTCCAATGCAGAATTACCTTCAAATTTCCCCTAACAACAATAATTACTAAGAAAGGAAATGGAAGGTTGGTGGTCCAGGAATGAAGGAATTTGTTTTAAACTATTACACTTCTGTACTGTGAACAATATGGCCAACAAAAAGTAATTAAATATATATACTATCGCTAACTTTTCATCCCACTTTCCTACTAAACCCTTCTGTCAAAAGGAAAAGTTAATGTTTTAAGAGTAATAAGCTTCACTTTTAGATAGTTCTCCTTGTAGCAAGACTTTCTTATGGAAGCCAATGTAGACGTCTATAATTACTGTTCATCAGTTAGATTTCTGTCCTTGAAAGAGCACAGTATGAATCGACTCTATCATTCACTTCAGATCCTCTGTAACTCTTCTTAAGACTAAACATTACCATCATTTCCCAAACCCTATCATCTAGGCTATTCCCTTAATGATCAGAGTTTGTCAAAGTCCTACTAAAGACTGTGGTGCCATGACTGAGCATAACATTCCAGATGTCATCTGGTGTACAGAATAAAACTATGCTATTTCTCTTTCTCCAGACTGTATAGCCTTAACCATGAAGCTTAGGTGTCTAGCACTTCCAGAATTTTTATCACAACACTGGTTTATATAGCTGCACAAACAAATAAAATCCTTCAGTGATTTTCATTTAAAATGTTTTCAAATCAGGTCTTAGGTTCATTTACAACTAGAGCAATAATGCTTTGGGAAAATGAATTCAGGTTTTAATAATATAGTTACTTTTCTGACCTTTGCCAACTTTATTTGTAATGTTTGGTCCTGTCAACACTTGCAATTAGCAATTCTATTCTTTACAAAGAAGAGCATAAAAGTTGCAAAACATACCTCAGTATGCATGGAGAAAATACAAAGAAATTTCAACACAGAATTTAAATCCTTAGTAACAAAGCTAGAACATTTCATTAAGGAAATAAGTTGAAGTTTGGGTTAGCCAAAAGGAGAAAAGCCTACCAAAGACAGAGAAGGAAACTAAACAAGAATTCTATTTATCTTGTATAGCTTTTGTTCTACAATATCTTTCAGTTCAGTTCAGTTCAGTTCAGTCACTCAGCCATGTCTGACTCTTTGCGACCCCAGAAATTGCAGCACGCCAGGCCTCCCTGTCTATCACCAACTCCCGGAATTCACCCAAACTCATGTCCATCGAGTCGGTGATGCCATCCAGCCATCTCATTTTCTGTCGTCCCCTTCTCCTTCTGCCTCCAATCCCTCCCAGCATCAGAGTCTTTTCCAATGAATCAACTCTTCACATGAGGTGGCCAAAATATTGGAGTTTCAGCTTTAGCATTGTTCCTTCCAAAGAACACCCAGGACTGATATCCTTTAGAATGGACTGGTTGGATCTCCTTGCAGTCCAAGGGACTCTCAAGATATATCTTTAGGAATACTCAAAATATATCTGTAGCAGATTTAGTTGTTTTTCCTGAATGAATATTATTTAATGTGTTTATCATTTCTCTTGATTGAAAAAATGAAAGTGAAGAAGAATTTTCTTAGTGGCTCAGGCAGTAAAGAATCTGTCTGCAATGCAGGAGACCAGGGTTAATCCTTGGGATGGGAAGATCGCCTGAAGGAGATGGCTATCCACTCCAGTATTCTTGCCTGGGTAAGTCCATGGACAGAGGAGCCTGGTGGCCTATATAGTCCATGCAGCTATAAAGAGTCTTTGGTTATTTATTTATTTATTTTTCTGAATGAACATTATTTAATGTATTTCTGACTTCTCTTGGTTAGGGAAGGAGCCATGTGTGTGTGCTCAGTCGTATCTTACTCTTTGACTCTATGGACTGTAGCCCACCAGGCTGTCTGTCCATGGAGTTCTCCAGGCAAGAATACTGGAGGGGGTTGCCATTTCCTACTCCATGGGATCTTCCTGACCCAGGAATTGAACCCAGTCTCCTGTGTCTCCTGCTTCCAGAGGTAAATTCTTTACCACTGTGTCACCTGGAAAGTCTAGAGAAGGAAAAAAAGATAGTAATAGCACCTCCTGCTGGTCACTAAATTAAAGCAAGCAGTAAAAGACAAGACCTTGTGGGAGGTAGGAACCTGGTAGACTTCAGTTCATGGGTCGCAAAGAGTCAGACAGGACTGAGCACGCAGGTAGGCGCTAAAAGACAACAAGTGACATGTTGTATAAATGAGGGACTAGAATATTGTATGCTGCTGCTGCTAAGTCGCTTCAGTCGTGTCCGACTCTGTGCGACCCCACAGACGGCAGCCCACCAGGCTCCCCCTTCCCTGGGATTCTCCAGGCAAGAACACTGGAGTGGGTTGCCATTTCCTTCTCCAATGCATGAAAGTGAAAAGAGAAAGTGAAAAGAGAAAGTGAAGTTGCTCAGTCTTGTCCGACTCTTTGCAACCCCATGGACTGCAGCCTACCAGCCTCCTCCGCCCATGGGATTTTCCAGGCAAGAGTACAGGAGTGGGGTGCCATTGCCTTCTCCGAGAATATTGTATGAGAATCTGACAAATAAAAAGATAATCCACAAAGCTCTGGCTAAATCCACACACCATCCACCAGCATAATCAAAAATTGACCCTTAAAATCTGATTTGCTTTTCTCAATGTAAATAAATATCTCTTCTGTCACAGGAGACATCATATTACTAAAAAAAGAAGCAAATAATATCCTGCAATTAGTCAGTTAAGTATATTAGCAACTTCATTACTACAAATCTGCTGAGAGAGAAATTTAAGTGGATTATAACTCTGCGTATGGACCAGTGTAGGCATAGGAGACTACAGAACTCAATAGAAATTTGGAAGAAGGAAACAAATTAGGGAGGAAAGGACTGTAATTTTCTTCTAAATTAAGTAGATGAAAGGCCTGTCCAGAAGTCTAGTAATATGTGATTATTCAATTAAATCTTTAATAACAATCTTTACTTAAGAACTTTGAAAATATTTTAATTTATGCTAGTAATAACCAGGACATATAATAATTTGACTGAAATGCTTGATTATAATATATACCACATATTTAATAAAATAAATATATTTATTATCTAGTCTTTCATACAAATGCAATATTTACAGTTAGTTATGAGCTACATATTATTCACGTATGTATTAAATTAGGTGTATATCAAGATACTGTGGGTACATTTATATATATGCAGGAATTTTAAAGACTAGTATATTCTATGTTATCATTCTATTCCTGAAAATATTGCTTCTTTAGAACATCAATTTAGAAATATTAATTTCATCAATTACTGTTGATAATGCTGAAATGTAGACATCACAACCCACCAACAAATAATGCCCTCCATTTACCTAGTACACCTCCATCAGGCCCTAGACTCTGCATCTTTAATCTGGAGCCTAACTGTACTTAAATGGGTTTTATAAACTGCATTGTAACACCAATGTTGAAATTTGTAACTCTGAGGTTTAATCATGTCTCACAGAAATCCTTTGATAAACATATATTAGCCATATTCCTGAACAAATACTTATGTTGAATATCTGCTTTGTGGCTAGCAGTACTCTACACAATGGCATACTGTGGTAAACAATCACCAAAATCCATTGGTATGGATAACTTTCATACCACACTTGGGGCCCTCTTAATATCTCAACCAGGAACTTTCTGGGTGTGGAAGGCTGACAAGGATCCCAAAGTTATGCTCACATTTTTTAACCTGTGAATGCCTCCTTAAGAGGAGAGTCTTTGGAGATATGATGACACTGATGATTTTGAGTTGGGGAGTTGATTTTGGATAATCTGATGTGTCCTAAATACATCCACGTGTGTCCTTTCAAGAGAAAAAAAAGGAGATTTACACACACACAGATACACACACAGACACACACACAAGAATAGGTGGAAATTACGGTCACAAGCCAAGGGAAGCTGGAGTCTCCAGAAGCTCAAAAAGGTAAGGAAACAGGTGCTCCCAAAGAGATTCCAGAGGGAGTGTGGCCCCACCGATAACTTGAGATGGACGTGTGCTGCTTGTTTTTGAATGGTGGCTCAGACGGTAAAGCGTCTGTCTACAATGTGGGAGACCCGGGTTCGAGCCCTGGGTTGAGAAGATCCCCTGGAGAAGGAAATGGCAATCCACTCCAGTACTATTGCCTGGAAAATCCCATGGACAGAGGAACCTGGTAGGCTACAGTCTATGGGGTCGCAAAGAGTTGGACAAGACTGAGCGACTTCACTTTCACTTTCAGAACTGTGACAGAATTAATTTTTTATTTATTGTAGTCACAATATAAGTGGTAATTTGTTACAGTAGCCACAGGAAACTAACAGTGTTCAGTACAAGTTTTAAAATTAAACAAATTATGTGATGAATTTCAAATTTAGGTTAAAGTACTCACTAGTATCTGACTCTTGCGACCCCATGGACTTTTCCAGGGGTCACGGAATTCTCCAAGCCAGAATAGTAGAGTGGGTTAGCCTTTTCCTTCCCCAGGGGATCTTCCCAACCCAGCGACCGAACCCAGGTCTCCTGCATTGCAGGCTGATTCTTTACCAACTGAGCTATCAGCCTTCCAAAAAGGAAAAAGAAGATAAATTACTTAAAGATAAATTACTTTCTTTTCAAGAAAAATTTAAAGGGAAAAGTACTTGAAATTCTGGTAGCTCAGTGATAAAGAAATGCCTGCCAATGCAAGAGATGTGAGTTTGGACCCCTGGGTTGGGAAGATCCCATAAAGAAGGAAATGGCAACCCACCACAGTATTCTTGCCTGGAAAATCCCATGGACAGAGGAGCCTGGCAGGCTGCTTGAGTCCATGGGGTCTCAACAGAGTCAGGACTTAGCCACTAAACAGCAACAACAAACAACATGCATCAGATACTGATAAGTCAAATGCATTACTTTCAAAATGTCCAATGATTAAGTTTCACAAGTATTTCCTACATACAGATGTATGAAAATACATATTTATATATACTGCATAAACATTAATGTCTTAAATGTTTTGTATCATATTTATTCTTTGAGTAAGGCATTCAAAAGATTTTTATGTTTAAATTATTAGTGAAGATGATCAACTCATTTGTGACTGTTTTACTTGTTATTCTTACTTGGGAGCCTCTCCAGGGAATACAATGCATTTGTTATGATAAAGTTCTCAATATGGAAAACACATTTCCACATAATGAATTTTTCCCTTGGAAGTTGGAAAGCTTAATGAATTTAAAATATTACAAATGTTGATACTACAAAAAAAAAAAAAAAAAACAGGTAGTTTGGATGCTGTTGCCAGTTGGTAATATTTAGAAAGAAAAATAAAGCCTATAAACTTTGAAAATGTCTTTGAATTATAAATCCACATGAGAATACTTTCCTATTTTTTTAAGACAAAAATATTTCAACAGAATTGACTCTTGCTAATACTGCCCTAGTATAGTATTATTTCCACAATAGTAAAACTGCATTTATAGGTTCTTACTTTTTAACCATAGTGCCTTTGTGTTTACAATTGCTTTTTTTAATCCTGATCGCATATTATTTGCCTACAAGGCCACAGTGAGAGAAAAGATGTGTCTAAGAAGCAAAACTATGAATCATCTATTCATTTAACTTGAATGTATTTGGGAAAAATAGGTAATGGATAACTTTTTTAATGAAAAAGGCAAATACTGAGAGTCACTGAGTTATTTCTTAAAACTTACATGAAAATTGTGTTTCAAAACTAGTTTGCATTCTGCCCTAAAGATAAAGTCAAGAAATTGGCCAAATATGCTATCTCAAATTGCACTCCTGGCACAGGAGGGGAGTATTTAGAAGTCCTAAGTAACCCTTTCCTTAATTGTAAAATACACATGATTCTATAAAAAGTATGAATGTTACGGAAATTCTGTTGCTAGGATGAATTTATTTCAAACTGGTATTTATTATCAAAAATGATTTATGATATGTGCTCAGTCCAAATAAATGTAGAGAGCACTACAGGAGGTGTTGTGTTGTGAGACTCTACAAAGAACCTTCTTTCTTTCATTAACTTCCACTTCTGGTTGCTATGGCACCCAGTGACAACCATAAATTTAGAAATTATCACCATCTGCCCACGCCCCCTTCTAAGGTTACACACAAGCCCACTTGAACAACCAAAATAGCAAACAAAAACTCCATAAGCAATTTTAAAGTTTTTTCTTTTCAAATTATAGATACCTAAGTAAATAATCCTAGGGCTGGGAACACACTTTTTAAAAATATAGTCTTTTTTGTTTTTTTAGAAAAGCAAATTCCTTAAGGAAAGATTATAACTTAACTACAGTGTTCAGTTGTTGAAAAGAAAAATGAGGAAATGATTGGAAACAAATTGATAGATTTTTATAAATTATCAAAATAAATAAACTTTTGTCAAGGACCAATTCAGGCAACCTTGAAGGTGAATCTGTATCTATTATGCTTTCCAAATGGTAATATTGGAGTACAAAAGTACAGGTCAATATTTATATGCAGTCAATGATGCAATCTTATAAAGGATTTGAGATTTGAGAGTGAGTTGTTTCCTTCTTTGTTCTTTTGAGGTCTATGTGTTTTTGTACTTGTTTTGCTAGTTTTAGAACAATGATTTCCAAGTCATTAAAAGATATTGTGCGTGCTAAGTGGCTTCAGTTCTATCCAACTCTTTGCAGCACTATGACTGCAGCCTACCAGGCTCCTCTGTCCATGGGATTCTCCAGGCAAGGATACTGGAGTGGGTTGCCATGCCCAACCCAAGGATCAAACCCATATCTCTTACATCTCTTGTATTGGCAGGTGGGTTCTTTATCAGTAGCACCACCTAGGAATTCCTGGGAAAAAGATGTTTTAAACTCCAAACTCACAGGTCAAAAATATAGAGAAATAGCCTTAAACTACTTTGCTTAATGTAAAAAAAAAAAAAAAAAAAAGTTGCTATATCATTTTTTCAATGTTTCAAGAAATAACATATTTTATCTTTCCCACTTTGGGAAAAAATAGCATTTTACTTTTAAAGAAAGTAACAAATATAAATAAAGTTCTGGGACAAAATGTCTATATATCCCTATTGAATCATATTCCCCCAGTACACTAAGTACTCCTTGGGAGAAAAGTGTTCCACGCTTTTGTGAACTACATGATATCTTTACAATGATTAAATTTCCAGCTAATGTTTTAAGATAGAATAAACATGCTCTAGGAGTTTAAGATATTATTCTGTAGTCTCTAAAATTTAGAGACTTCTCCATCTAGAAAAACTTTGTGTAAAAAGAGCAATCATAAGAATATATTAAGATAGCATGATTCACGCACAACAGTCAAACTTCTGGCAGTTTCAAATCTTTGGCCAAATGTCCAAAATTTGAATTAAGTGAATTAGGCAACAGTGAGTTCACAAGACTTGTTTTAAAGCCATTCCCTGGGAACTATAGAGTATTAAACTATCTAAATCCACGTCTTCAAATTCAGTCTACTCTCCTGGTAAGTCTCCATTTCCTCATCCTTCTCTGGAATATGACTCTTAAGGCTTGTTTCAATGTAATGAAGTGAAGTAACTCAGTCGTGTTCGACTCTTTGCAACCCCGTGGACTGTAGCCTACCAGGCTCCTCCCTCCATGGGATTCTCCAGGCAAGAATACTGGAGTGGGTTGCCGTTTCCTTCTCCAGGGAATCTTCCCAACCCAGGGATCCAACTCGGGTCTCCCGCGTTGCAGGGAGATGCTTTAACCTCTGAACCACCAGGGAAGCCCCTTTCAATGTAATAGCTCGAGAGAAATCTTAATTTCTGGGCTCACAACATATTAGTAAGAACAAAAGTTTTTTAAAAAGCACATAAAATGTATGAAATGGTCCTGCTTCAAAAATGAAGTGATGAGTCAAGTTAAAATTACCTTCAGTATCTCTGTTCACCAAGTTAAAAGATATTTCAGAAAGGGATCTATCAAAAATGACTTAATATTTTGATTTTGAGTTTTGGCTTGTGATCTTCAGTTGTTTCAAAACTTCTTACCCCAAAGTTACTTGATGGTCTTAACTGTGGAAGGTGCTGCTATACTTAGATCCTGATGATATCATCTTATCTCACCATCTCTTAGGTGGTGAAGTATTTATTGTTTTCACCTTAAAACGCTGGCAGGCAATTTGGAACTAGATCTTCCCTATTTCAATACGAAAACAATCTAGAATACTTTTCACCCCAAACATAACCGATTAGTTAGAATCAACACAAACTTATCAAATACAAAATAATGATTATTAAAATGATTATTTTTAAAGCCCCAGACATATTCATTGAGAAGTCAAAGACTCTTTCTTCTAGCACACCTGAGTCTTTCAATCATAAAACATAAAAAGCTAAGATTTTCTTTCTACCTTGTCTGCACAGTACCAACCCCCTTGCCCAAAATTTGTAAATCAGAAAATTTTATTTAGTTAAATAAAATGTTCATCCTTAACAAAACGCTACCTATTTCATTCCTAAATATCAAATTTGGAATTAGAATTTCAGGCAGTAGGATTCAGTCACTTGTGAATCATGACCTAAATTAACAAATAGGAATGATGATACATGCTCTGTAATTGGGTTATTTTCAGCTATTGATTTCATTTTTCTGTTTCTCAATTTTTCACCTGCAAGCATTAGCATAAAAATATAACTCTTCATTGGAAAGTGAATCATTTACTTTTAAGAACCTTTCATATCTTACTAAAAAATGTAAATACATAAAATGAACAAATAACTTCAAATTCAACTCAGTGGATGTTTGATAAAGGTTCATAAAAGTGAACAAACTATTCAGACACTGTCACAAAAGTAAAGGTGAGTTAAAAGAGCCATTCCTTCCAAGGAGCTTTCAATGCAGTATGGAATGTGAAATAAGACACCCGTGATTATATCACAGCCTAGAAAAAGACAAGTGTTACAATAGAAAAAGAAAACACTAACATGGGCATTCAGAGAAAAAAAATGAAGACTTTCTCCTGATCTTGCTAGATTCTCTTTACTGTTTCAGTCATTGTTAAATGACACTTATATATTTATATGTCTATCTCCTCAACAAACTTTCATGATGGCAAGAATAAATAAATACTATATGCTACATAATAATTATTTCATTATGACTATTAGTTTAATTTGTTCTGAGTCTGGATGAAACTTGGAAAGTGAGCAGACATGTGTGAGTAAGTAAAAGAATTAATGAACACATTCAGGTGGTGAAAATCAAATGAGCTATTTTTGCATGCAGTATATTATTAAAGTTGTTTATGACATAGCGCTAGCAGTGCAAGAGTATTCTTTTACTTGCACATTGAAAAAATTCTAATAATAAACATCTTTCAGATGCTTCTAATAGAAATAGTTTAGGAAAAAATAGGAGATATTTCTATTTGACATAGTTATGGTCTTTTGTTTGGTTGCATGTTAACCTAGTTTGGAGTTTTTATGGAATGAAATATAAGCTTAGAATCCAGAGATTTGGGTTTGACTAGCCACTGACAGTGATCAGCTGATTGACCTTGGGAAAGTCATTGATTCTCTCTGAGCTAGGGATAATAATTTGTTATTTGATATTAGCAAGAGAATTAATTAGAATAAACCCTAGAACTGTGTTCAATTAAATGTCTTTCATTTTATTTTAAATAAGGAAATGATGATAATCATAATGCAGTTTTGAAATAAATTCTCATCAGTAACATGGTCTTAGTGTGAACAAAATATAGCTGATGAGTGTAAAATCTATGTAAACACAGGTATATATGAAAGCAATGGTGTTGGCTGATTTTGAATATTTTAGGCATCAGTCAGTAGCACTCTTACCTGTTGGTGGGATTATCCCAGGAGACATAAGGCCCGGGACAGAATGTGGCATGATATGAGAGTTCTCTGGGGAGGTGACACTTTGAGTCCTCTTAGGAGGCCTTCCAGGTCTAGAACTGAAACAAACAAACAAAAAATTTTTACAATTAAGCTGTTGTCTTACACATCATTTCAAAGTTGTTTCAAGTGGTAACATGGACTGTAAATAAATTTGTTTCAAGGACGGTTGCTTTTGCAGTTAGATGTAATAGACTTCCATCACTAATTAGATTACATGCTGAATTCATTTTCTTCATTGAAGATCAGCCACTCTTGATGCATAATTCATAGCCTGCACCTCGTTACCTGCTTCTTCATATTAATATCTATACACAGTTTGAATTGCCTCGTTTGCATATGCTAAAGTTCTGCATGCAGCCTTCAGCACGAAAATTATGCACTAACTTGTAATAATTATTACAGTCAGCCTGCTATTGATTTATGAGACTTTTAAAAACCAAATATGTGTAGTACTTGTAATGAATGATATTTTAAGGTTCTTCAGGAAATTAAAAGGCAATGGCTGCCTAAGGAAATGTTCTGCTTGTTTGATTTAATACTACAGTTAGCTGGGAGGTGGAATGAAAGAGTGATTCAGACCTATAGCACATTTTTCGATGATATGTTTTATTACTTTGCACTGCTAGCCTGATATCTAGATGATAAATGACAATACATATCTAATGTGTGAAAAGGTCTTGCAATTTCTTTATTTTTTGTCATTTAAAAGATAAGTCAAGTTATCATTTAACCCTTATTCTATTTAAATGAAGAGCCCCACTAGGTTGCCTTAGTTTAAATATACTAAAAATTCTATTGGAAATGCTTAGGATTATTTGTAGGACATCATTAAGAAATGGCCAGAGTAACATCTTATATCTGACTTTAGAATAATTAAAAATCCTGTTTGTATTTTAATAGTACTTTTTCACTTGCCTGTTTTACAAGCATAATTTTTAAAATTATCAAAGCAGAAAGTGAAAAGGATACACATATTCACCATTCTTGTATAAGGAAAACATGAAGAATATAATAGCAAGTTTTGAAGCAAACATAATTAGCATTATGTTTCCTCTGTCTGCCTCTGTATCATGAATGTTCATTTATGAAAGGCTTTTCTGTCATTTACTGGCCAATATGTGCCAAGATATATCAAAACCTCCAGATGCATCCTTCATAAGTTAACATTTCCATGTAAGCCTCAACTGAGATCCTTTGCCTTGTCAGAAGATTCAAAGATCCTATCTCTATTATTTAGTGTAAGTAATGTATGTGGTCATTTAACAAATATTGCATTTGCTCTTTTTAAAGCAGTGCACTGTGGGGGCTAATTTGGGAGAAGGAGTTCTTAGTCTTTAAGAGCTTATACTCTTGTCAAGCAGGACAAATCTGGTACATAAAGAACTAGGATGCAAATTCAAATGTGCTGTGTCCTAACCAAGTTGCAGTCTGAACACTAATGTGGAAAAGCTGGATAATGATAGATAACTCCCTGTTGGAGTTAAGATTTCATTGCCCTGGGAGATTAGAACAGAATTCTGAATGATGAGTTGGACATGGAGAGAAAAAGAACAGAAATCACACTTCAATGGGAATGTGAGAAAGGAATGGAAACCTGAAAATGTGTGAATGTACAAGATTTTTTTTCCAATAAGTTGAAACAGGTCAAATAAAATAAGTGGCAGAAATCCATACTGTAGACTTACTGCCTAGGGCCAGATCCTGGAGGACTTTGAACCAAGAGTAAGTAGATTGTGTATCTGTTTAGGCAGCTAACCAATAAGGACACTGTCCTGTGAATACTGAAACATCTCTCAGGCTACTTATTCTCTGTAATTACTCTTCATCCTCAGTTGATTCTCTAACTTATATTATGAGCCTAGAGCCCACCAACAGTGCTCTGCTAGTCTCCACTCTCCCCGAGTGATTTCTTCTATTAACATTACTGATATGATAAGGAATAACTGCTAAATCTTATCTACAGCCTGATCTTTCTCCTGGGATTCACACGGATTAATGCCTGTCTACTGGAAATCCCTGCTTATGTTCTATAATAATCTAAGATTCAGTTTGTCCAAATTTGAACTCAGCATCTTCTTCATTAAAACCTACTTTTCCTTGGTTAATCAAAATGGCACCTAATTGACTAAGCCAAAAATCCAAGACTCGGCTGTGTCTTTCCCTTCCTTGTACACTCAAATATTATCCCAATGAAGATATCTCTCTATGCCCACACCTGTATTCCAGATCAATCCCTCCTTCCTTATTTGATCTACTATCACAGCTCTTTCAAGACCTACCCTCAGCTTTGCCCCATGCTAGAGCTGAAAGTGAAGTCTAGATAACTCTCTGTACTGATTTTGGAAGGATTTTTTTTTTTTTTAATCATGTTTTTCAACTGCTTAAAGGCATCAGTGACTTCCCAGGTGACACAGTGGTAAAGAATCTGCCTGCCAAAGCAGGAATCACAAAGAGACATGAGTTCAAATCCCTGGATCAGGAAGATCCCTTGGAGTAGAAAATGGCAACCCACTCCAGTATTCTTATCTGGAAAATTCTATGGAGACAGGAGCCTGGCAAGCGACAGCCCACAGAGTCACAAAGAGTTGGGCATGACTGAGCAACTGAGCACGTACACAAAGATACCAATAGTTCCCTATAGCATTGACACTCCTTAGATGGCACCCCACTCCCGTACTCTTGCCTGGAAAATCCCATGGACAGAGGCGCCTGGTAGGCTGCAGTCCATGGCATTGCTAGGAGCTGGGCATGACTGAGCGACTTCCCTTTCACTTTTCACATTCATGCATTGGAGAAGGAAATGGCAACCCACTCCAGTATTCTTGCCTGGAGAATCCCAGGGACGGGGGTGCCTGGTGGGCTGCCGTCTATGGGGTCGCACAGAGTTGGACACGACTGAAGCGACTTAGCAGCAGCAGCAGCAGCAGCACTGTAACAAGGCCTTTCAATACTTAGCCCTGGTCTACATTTCCAATCTCATCCTGTTTTTCCTACATTCATTGCTCATATTTGGCCTTAATGAATTTATTATCAGTGTCCCATGTTGCTTCGATTTCCTAATATACTACCTCTATACAAGTCACTGTCTTTGTCATCTAAGACTTTTATTACTTCAACCCACCCTCAGCCCCCTTTTACTGACTAAACATTCATCATCCTTCCTACCAATGCCTTCTATTGAGTATTCCTTCTATGCACTATGACGGTTCACGGCGAATAATTCTATTTTAGCCTTTTCTGCACTAACTATAGTAATCTGCTTATTTACTTCACTCCGAAGACTGTATGGTAGAAAGTACTTTTTTGTTGTTGTTGTTAAAATACCTCAGTTAAAATAGCTCAGTGTATGTATTTAAATAAATTTTAATTCAATTCGTTAAAACTTTCACCACAATTCTTCAAATTCCTCACCAATTCCAGTAGTCTCCAAGATTCCAGGAAATGAAAAGTGAGACGCAAAAGAAATTTGGGATTCTGAGTCTAAAGATGCTAAATATCCATCTGAAGCTCAGAGAAAAATAAGTATCAAGAGAACTCAAACAAGATGCCATGAAAAAAGTGTGAAAGGAAAAGGAAGTTAAGATTTGAAAGTTTTAGTTCTTGAATTTGTTTTGCTTTTAAAGAAGATGAAACTGTTCAGCAGTACTTTATTATTCAGGCCACAGGAGCTGTCTTCACAGCCTTCACTCAGGAAGTAGAAGTCAGGCTACTAAGTAGGAACACTTTATTTCACACTGTGATTAGGAGAGACCCAGTGGGCTCTTTTCACCCTAGATAGCTCCTGCCCAATCTATCAAGTTGCCTCCAACCTCACCAATAGAGATTTACTGCTTTTAGACTGGAAGATTTAAGATATTTTAAAGCCTTCCATTAAAATGCAAATATCCTTGGTGGTGGTGACACCCTAAAACAATCTGCACACACTCTACTAGGGATGACTTTGCAATTAGGGGAGAGCAGGCAATGGCAACCCACTCCAGTACTCTTGCCTGGAAAGTCCCATGGACAGAGAAGCCTGGTAGGCTTCAGTCTATGGGGTCACTAAGAGTCGGGCACGACTGAGTGACTTCACTTTCACTTTTCACTTTCATGCATTGGAGAAGGAAATGGCAACCCACTCCAATGTTCTTGCCTAGAGAATCCCAGGGACGGGGGAGCCTGGTGGGCTGCTGTCTCTGGCGTCGCACAGAGTTGGACACGACTGAAGCGACCTAGCAGCAGCAGCAGCAATCTTAAGATACCTAGGTAAATAATAGGGGAAGTGGGAAGAACTCCAAAGAAAGATTTCCAAGGAAAGACAGGTCATTTATCCTTTTCCCTAAGAACAAGAGGAAGCTATTCTTGGAATTATAGGAGACTTCTTGGTTGCTGGGGAAGTTAGGTTTGTTGATTAACAAGACTTTCCTCTATCCCTTATGACCTATAGTTAAGTCTCCTTATTGACAGGCTTGGTGTATTACCTTTACTGCACTCTTGATCACTAACTGCTAGAGGATTTAAGTCTAGAAAATCTAGGAAGATAACTTAATCATAAAATACTTAGATATTTAAATTACTTTCAAGAGAAATTTAAGGAACTTCCAGGAGAAACTGTGTAGTGCAGTGCTCAGAAACACGGGTTATACTCTCTGGATAGATCTCATTTTAAATAGTAGTTCCAACCTATTTATTAGAAGGTGTGACCTTGATCAAGCCACTTAACTTCTGTGAATATCTGACTAAATCAGCATTTTTTTTTTTAACGGGCCTGTTTGTTTTGTTAGAAATAAGTTATTCTTGGGAAGAAAAACAACAACTTCACTGAAAAGAGGAATGAAACAGTTAGCAAAGGCACTTCTTCAGGGAATGATCAATTGCTTCAACAGCAGACACCTTCAAGCCTCCTTACTACACCAGTAACCCAGCTCTACCCCCAGAGTATCAGAGCAGCTGAACTCTCTTAGTTCTAATCAAAGCAGAAGACCTCACTTAAATAAATTATTACCCTTAATAGCTTGACTGAAATCAAAATTTATGGCTTTGGTAATTGTTTTTGCCAGCTTCACACATGAGCCACGGTGCAGCCTTGAGTATTTTCACCTGCTTGCATTAAAAGAGTAGGGTAATCACTAGAGATGACTGCACTTAGTATCTCACTTACCTAGGAATCCACTCAGGCTTATGGTTTCCTGCAGTTCCACGAAATCAGAAAGATTTCTTTTCCAGAGAGATCAGTGGGTGGGTGTCTCTCCTTTGTCTACATCATTAAATCAGTCTCAGGTTAATCTCTGTCTCTCCCCTAACTGTACAATGGTTACCAACTCTTCCACTTAGTGTGCTTATTCAGTATAAATATCTAACTTAACTCAAAGAGGCTAAGTCCATCAAAATACTGAGAGATATCTGAATGTTGGAGGGCACTTGACAGACTGTGCAACCCCTAACCTCCTCCACAAGCATCATCTTCTGCTAACCTCTTCAGCAGTTCTTGGGAAGTTAAGTTCAACTCTTCTCCTGGGACTGGAGCAGAGAAACCCGTGAAACCCAGAAACAGACTGTGATAGCTATAAATCGGAAAATGCAAAAGTCACTGCTTAGCAGAAATTTAGGTTCCAAATCCTACCTATTTAGAGAAAGGCAAGAAGGATGCTATTCAATCATACAATTCCTTCCTCCATGTATCTAAAGGACAGGAGCTACTGTACAACAAGCAATTGCATAGACATAAAAGTTATGAGAATAAAGACCCCTGTTTCTTTGAGACAGAATATAAAATTAAATAGCCTGTGGGATAACAATGAAGAAGAAAAATACACGGCAGCCAGTGAGCACTGATTTTAGTCTTGGGACACAACAAGCATTAGGGATAAAAGCAGCTCGCTCCATTCATCAAGAAGAGTTCATTTGCCCTCTTGAATCTATTTACCCAAAAAGTACCAGTTGTGTGTTTACATTCTGCATAATTTTCTTCTATTGAGTTTCCTCAAAAACAAGCCAAAAAAAATGAGAAATGTATTCATATATATGAACTGCATATATACTAGTATTTCTGATTGGAAAGATACAATTTGCTTAATGATTTATACTCCCATTTGAATATTATGGAGTCAGAAAGAGTGATGTCTATGAGGAATGTCTGATAATATAAAGAAGTTCTTATGTTCTAAATGAAAGATACAGACTTCGATATATGGCATACTGGAGCACAAAAGAGAGAAATTAAGTAAAAAAATGCAATATATATACATAGAAAAAAAAGACTAGAAAACACACTAGACTATTTTGTACATACATATATTTTATATAAAACACACATACTATTAAGACGTTTATCACTGAATAGAGAATTCTAGTTTTTTTTATATCTGAAGGTTTTAGTTTCTCTGTCATACACATCAAAGAATTTATGGTGGACAAATCATGATCCTGGCTCATTTTGATCCTGAGGTTTACCTCTATCCATAGCAGAAACCAGGCATAATTTATCCTTTTAATCTTTCTTTTCCATCTCAATTTTAAAATATTTAATAAATTAAAATAAATAAATTTAAATTAAAAAAACATGATTATATGTAAAAATATTACCCTTGTGAGAACTTTTTTTTCCCATGGAAGAAAAGCTATGACCAACCTAGGCAGCATATTAAAAAGCACACACATTACTTTGCCCACAAAGGTCCATCTAGTGATGGCTATGGTTTTTCCAGTGGTCATGTATGGATGTGAGAGTTGGATTATAAAGAAAGCTGAGCACCAAAGAATTGATGCTTTTGAACTGTGGTGTTGGAGAAGACTATTGAGAGTCCCTTGGACTGCAAGGAGATCCAACCAGTCCATCCTAAAGCAGATCAGTCCTGGGTGTTCATGAAGGACTGATGCTGAAGCTGAAACTCCAATACTTTGGCCCCCTGATGTGATGAACTGATTCACTGGAAAAGACCCTGATGCTGGGAAAGATTGAAGGCAGGAGAAGGGGACAACAGAGGATGAGATGGTTGGATGACATCACCCACTCAATGGACATGAGTTTGAGTAAACTCTGGCAGTTGGTTGGACAGGGAAGCCTGGCATGATGCAGCCCATGGAGTCGCAAAGATTTGGACACGACTGAGTGACTGAACTGAACTGAATTGAGTCTTTCTTTCTTTTCCATCTCAGTTTTAAAGTATTTAATAAAAAACATGATTATATGTAAAAATATTACCCTTGTGAGAACTATAAAATTAATTTAAATAAGAAAAGCACAGATAATCATTAATATCTTGCAGATCAAATCAACTTCATGGAACAAATCCATCAAAATAAAAGAACAAAAAGAATTTCTTAAGACAAATGTATGTACATATTTCACCAAAAGTTATAGCTGATTTATAATATGCAGGTTATAAATGGATAGTTTTCTTTTAGAAAGAACTTGTTAACCTGTTAGTTGAAATTTGTTCCTTTAGTTTTGGGAAAGGCTACAATATAAATAATACAGGAAGTACATGATTAGCATAATTTTCCCATTGCATGAAGTTTTTTTCTACACCTGGCAAAATTTTGAAAGATACATTACTTTTGTGCAATAATGGCAAATTTGAGCACTTTCTCAAATTTGTTTAGACATCTTTTCATATTTTCTGTGTAGCTGTGTGTCCCAGCCATGTGTATTTCTCAGTACAAATGGACTATAAACTAACACTATAAAGAGATGATTTTCCACCGTCACCAAAATACCTATTTCTATGGGGCAGGCACTTAAAATATCACCAGCTGGACACCTGGAAAGCATCCTCAGATTAGTGACTCATACACCTAAAACATACAACATTCCTTTAACTCTTTACATGGTACGTGTTATAGATTGAATTTTATTCCCTCTAAATTCTTACACTGAAACCCTAACCCCAATGTGACAATACTTGAAGGTGGGGCCTTTGGTAGAAATTAGGTTTCGGGCTGCCGTCTATGGGGTCGCACAGAGTCGGACACGACTGAAGTGACTTGGCAGCAGCAGGGAGGCCTCATCATGGGATTAGTGCTCTTAAAAAAGAGACACCAAGGAGCTTGCTTGCTCTCTCTCTCAGCCACATGGGGAAATAGTGAGAAGGCAGTTGTCTACAACCCATGTCTACAGCCTCACTCAACATGACCGAGCAAGCACCCTGAACTCTGACTGTCAGCCTCCAGAACTTTGAGAAGATGAATTTCTGTTGTTTAAACTACCCAGTTTATGCTATTCTGTTTGGCAACCTGAGCAAGACTAAGACAGTAGATAATTCTACACATTAACTGAATAAATACATATGCAAATAAACAAAATAAAATTTCCTGTGAAAAAGAACTAAAAATAAATTTTTAAAAAGGTTCTGTTTTGTTTTTAAGCTATTTTTAAGCATTTGCGTATTGTGTTCCCATTTAATTACAGCCCAAAATTCTAAAGAGAGGCCCTGTTTGACAGGTTACATACTTGGGAAAATCTAGCCCATTTTCTGCTCAAATAAATTTGGTAAACACTCAGTTAAACTTAGTAGACATACATATATTTTGTCGAAAAACTTCACAGAATCCCACAGCTTTTAATATTTTTGTTTTGTGGAACAATTTCTCAAAACTTTCACTATGCTAAAATATACTCTAAATCTCCAAATGAGGTATTATAAAATAGGCATTTACTAAATTTTACCATGAAACCTGTTATTTTCAACGAGTCTGCTTCGAGACTTGTACTCTAAAGAAATATGTTCTTCCCAACAGTATGCTTATCTTCAAATTATAAAAATTTTTCATCACTCAACATCATCAAACTATTTTCTGCGTCACAGGTCATATGACAATTGTCACAGGGACAAGGAAAGCAGCAATTCACATATTCTATGAAGTTGATATGAGTTGATAATTACTCAAAACACAAGGTTAACATGAGTAAATTGAAATCATTACAAAGAGAAAGTGAATAATAGTTGAAATTAGCTACTTGATGAGGAGGAAAAATTGTTGACTCTGACTTCAAACCTCACACTATCCAGACTTCAGTACTACAGGAAATGTATTTAATATAAATCTTGTTTCAAAGGACATTGGCAAAATATCTGAAGTCCCAGCTCAGTGCTTAGTCATGTCTGACCCTTTGAAATACCATGGAGTGCAGTCTGCCAGGCTCTTCTGTCCATGGGATTCTCCAGGCCAGAATACTGAAGTGGGTTGCCACACCCTCCTCTAGGGGATCTGTGCAACCCAGGAATCAAACGCAGGTCTCCCGCATTTTGGGCAGATTCTTTACCATCTGAGCCACCAGGGAAGTACAAGAATGCTGGACTGGGTAGCCTATCCCTTCTCCAGGGGATCTTCCCATCCCAGGAATCAAACTGGAGTCTCCTGCATTGCAGACAGATTCTTTACCAGCTGAGCTACCATAGTGCATAGAAATTACCTCAAAATAAGAGTTAAAACATATTGGAATGTGGCTAAGCTCTGCTTACGCATTTGTATATTGTGTTTACAATTAATTACAGTCCCAAATACTAAAGAGAGTCCTTATTTGACAGATTATATATTTGGGAAAATCTAGTCCCTGAATTTTTAAGTCCCCTCCCTCCCTTTTATAGAATCTATCTGTGAGAACCACATTAAGAAGATTCTTCACAATCCATGAAATACACTAACTATATTAATATTAGAGTTAATATATTACTCACAGATGTCTTACCTTAGTGAATATACTTTTTGATAAAGTTTTTATAAAATCAGAAGCCTAGTATTCTCTTCTCAATTTGGATTCTTTATTGACATCAAAGGTACATGACAGTTTATGAAGTATATCTATTGATGTATCATAAAAGCATATTCATATACTTTAAATGTTTTATTCACTAAAGACTAAATTAATTTAATTAAGTTTTAATAAAGAATATAAAAATTTAATACTATTTATTTTTACCTTTCCATAGCATACATTAAACATTGACATACATGATATTTCTTCCAAAGAGGATATTGTGTGTAAATTGCATTTAATGACACGCTTTTCTAGAGACTTAAATATTTTTAACCTTTTAATCACCTTATAATTTTCTCTTCTTCCCACAAGCTTTCCAAGCACAGATAAGTCTACCCACCACACATCTGTTTCAAAATTGTCTGCAAAGAATGACTAACATCCCATAAGGGACAAATCCCAAAATAATGAGAAACATTATAAATGGTTTTCTTAAAATCTGGGGACCAGTTATTACTTTATTGGCCTCTTTCTCACAGTTTCTGTCATACTTCAAAACCATATTCTATAAAATTTAATATTAAAAAATATTCCAACTAAGATATTCAAAATTGAACAGTCTTTTATTCAATCTATGGATTCCATCATCACAAAGAAAAAACTTTCATTACTATCATTTTTCAGTTTGAATTTCAAATGACTAGATCCTCTTTGCAACTGCTGTTGCTTATATTTTGTACGAACCAGAAACAACATAATTAGTCTTTTGTCTCACTGCCACATGCCATAATTGTACTTGCACATGTTCAGTGGCTTTGTTTTTGTAGATCACCTTGAATTTGGCCCCAAGATATGTCCACAGTTTCAACCTCAAAATAATATCCAACTTTCCTCTATAGGAGATCCCATTTTCAACACTCTGAATACCTCCTTCTCAAATGCTTTCATTTATATTGGAATCGTAAATAAAACAATGGGGTTTCCCAGCGGGTTCAGTGGTACAGACTGCACCTGCCAATGCAGAAGTGATGTAGAAAGTGAAATATCAATACAAGAAAGTAGATGGTTTTACTCAATATGCCACACATAAAAGCGGGGTTGTTGTGGGGAAGGAAGAATAGGCAAAGCACACAAGATATTTAGGGCAGTGAAAATACTCTGTGTGATGAAACAGTGGTAAATACATGTCATTATACATTTGTCCAAACCCATAGAGTATACGCTAGTAAAGTAATGCTCATCAAGGCTGTATATTGTCACTGTGCTTATTTAACTTAAATGCAGAGTACATCATGAGAAACACTGGGCTGGAGGAAGCACAAGCTGGAATCAAGATTGCCAGGAGAAATATCAATAACCTCAGATATGCAGATGACACCACCCTTTTGTCAGAAAGTGAAGAAGAACTAAAGAGCCTCTTGATGAAAGTGAAAGAGGAGAGTGAAAAAGTTGGCTTAAAGCTCAACTTTCAGAAAACAAAGATCATGGCATCTGGTCCCATCACTTCATGGGAAATAGATGGGGAAACAGTGGAAACAGTGTCAGGCTTTATTTTTCTGGGCTCCAATATCACTGCAGATGGTGATTGCAGCCATGAAATTAAAAGACGCTTACTCCTTGGAAGGAAAGTTATGACCAACCTAGATAGCATATTCAAAAGCAGTGACATTACTTTGCCAACAATGGTCCGTCTAGTCAAGGCTATGGTTTTTCCTGTGGTCATGTATGGATGTGAGAGTTGGACAGTGAAGAAAGCTGAGCGCCGAAGAAATGATGCTTTTGAACTGTTTTGGAGAAGACTCTTGAGAGTCCCTTGGACTGCAAGGAGATTCAACCAGTCCATTCTAAAGGAGATCTGTCCTGGGTGTTCTTTGGAAGGAATGATGCTGAAGCTGAAACTTCAATACTGTGGCCACCTCATCCAAATAGTTGACTCATTGGAAAAGATCCCTCTGATGCTGGGAGGGATTGGGGGCAGGACGAGAAGGGGATAACAGAGTATGAGATAGTTGGATGGCATCACCTACTCAATGGACATGGGTTTGGTTAGACTCCATCAGTTGGTGATGGACAGGGCGGCCTGGCGTTCTGTGGTTCATGGGGTCGCAAAGCGTCGGACACAATTGAGTGACTGAACTGAACTGAACTGATGCTAGGAAAGACTGGAGGCAGGAGAAGAAGGGGATGATAGAGGATGAGGTGCTTCAATGGCATCACTGACTCGATGGAAATGAGTTTGAGCAAGCTCTGGGAGTTGGTGATGGACAGGGAAGTGTTGCATGCTGCAATCCATGGGGTCACAAAGAGTCAGACACAACTGAGCGACTGAATTAACTGACTGGTGGAGTATACAACACCAAGACTGAACACTAATGTAAATGTTGGACTTTGATTATGACTTGTCAATGTAAGTTCATCAGTTGTAACAAATATACCACTCTGGTGGAGTGTGTTAATAAAGTGGGAAGCTATGCATGTGTAGGAGCAGGGACTATATGGAAATTCTCTGTATCTTTTCCTCAATTTTGCTGTGAACCAAAACGGCCTAAAAAAAAAAAAGTCTTAAAAAAGAAATAAGACTTGTGAACTAAGGCAATCTAGTCCAGAAGCCATGACCTGAGCATCATGCAATCTGTCTCTCTGTTCCATATCGGTTGTTTAATTTAGTCAACAAAAAAATGTTAATGTGCCTGACCTTTCAATGTGTGCAGGAAATACTAGTATGATATTGCCCCTGACTTCAAGTAGATTGTCATTTATTGGTGGAAATAGATACATATATAGCGTTGCAGCAAATTTTATTAAACACTGTGGTAAATGTTTGAAAGGATTGTTCTGAGAACACCATGGTGGGGATTTCTCAGGAAATGTGAAGTGTGAACAGAAATTAATCAACTGACGAAGAAGAGGGGTTGCTAGTAAGGAAAGAACATAGAGACACAACCTCACCTTACTTACACATGCACTTCTGTAATGAAACTGAATTACTCAAACTCATGCTCATCTTTCCTTACTTAAAATGGTTAGTATCACACAGTCTCGTACATGATGATTTTCAAATAGTTTCATAGGTCATGGCTAATCTCTCCATATTGCCTCCATTCTTCTGACCTTGAGAAAAAATGTTAGATGTGATAGGTTCTGATTTTTGATTAATGTCTTTGGGACATTATGATTCATTTAATTAATTTATTTTTTAAGTTAAAAATCTGCGAGATTCAGTCTTTTTCTTTTTTACAGTATTTTTTATAGTCTTTTCCATTATGATTTATCCCAGGAGACTAGATATAGTTCTCTGTGATATACAGTAAGACTTTGCTGCTTATCCTGTCTTAAATGCAATTGTTTGCATCTACTAGCCCCAAACTCCCAGCCAATCCTTCTCCCTTCCTCCTCTCCCTTCAGTTCAGTCACTCAGTCGTGTCCGACTCTTTGCGACCCATGAATCGCAGCACGCCAGGCCTCACTGCCCATCACCAACTCCCAGAGTTCACCCAGACTCACGTCCATTGAGTCGGTGATGCCATCCAGCCATCTCATCCTCTGTCGTCCCCTTCTCCTACTGCCCCCAATCCCTCCCAGCATCAGGGTCTTTTCCAATGAGTCAACTCTGCATGAGGTGGCCAAAGTACTGGAGTTTCAGCTTTAGCATCATTCCTTCCAAAGAAATCCCAGGGCTGATCTCCTTCAGAATGGACTGGTTGGATTTTGTTTTCTATGTTTTTTGTGATGTTTTATATTAGAGGAATTAAAAAGGAGCCCAATTTGGCATTATATAATTAACTCTGTAGATAAAACCTTCCTCCAACCAGCAACTAATCCATGTCCTTTCAAAATTTTACTTTAAAAGGGGTTTATATCCATAACAGTGAAATTCATTAATGACTCAACTGAGTATTATTTCATTTTTCTATAATATTTATAATTTTAACCAAAGTTACCACTATATCTTTCTAATATAGAAGATGAAAATATTTTGTAAAAAAATTATTGCTAGCCAACAATAAGAAAGGACAAATCTATAGGAAGTGCCACATCAATCATGATGTTCTAAAGCAGTAACAGTTATAAATTTCTAGCAAAGTACATGTACACACACAAACACACGACATGTGCTATAAGCATTTTCACACATTAAGTCACAAAAGTAGAAACAACAGTTTCATTCATGTTAAACTCTTGATCTTTTGAGATGCAACTTCAAATGAGAGTTAAAAGCAGAACTGATTAATTCAGAACTCAGAAAATTTTGTCTTCCTCCCTGTGAATGCAGAGGTAAGATGCCTGACTTAACCTGAAATGTGTATTTTCACCCCTCACTGACAAGTTATTTGCTTGCTACCTCTGGAGAAAATGGACATAACTAATGTATTTGAGAGATCTGTTAGAAAAAATAATACATCCTCCATTCCCCTCTGCTGTGTAATGCATGGGGAGCTGTCAAGATACATAGTCGTAAAGTATAGAGATTCAGATAACAACCCAGAATTCAGAGACCTCGGACAAATTTTGATACTCCCAGGAGCGTTTTAGGCCTATGAACTAATGAAAGGATTATATTAAGATAGACAAAGTATGCTGTTTCCAGCCTGCAGAGATGTAATAACATGCTTAATTTGTTACCTGACATAGATATTACATAACCACCAAACATTGCTATTAGTATGATTTACTTCCATTGAATTCTATTTAATACTTTAAAAAGTATTTTCTTCAATGAAGGGCCCTTTAATATGAACGTTAAATATTATAAAAAATTAGGATGTAAGCTGCCTGCACTTCAGAGTTGAAGAAGAAGTTGGCAAATGTCTTTTGAAGCTTGAATAGACATTGTTTTGTCATGGGATTCTTTCCCATGGAATATTGTGCAGAGGCAGCTCTTAAAATCCCAATCATTATGCTAATTTCTATGTTCTCTTACTTATTTATTCAATCTCAAATCGTAATCTAAAATACTTAAAATTTCTGTTTAATAGTGTTATTTAAATTGACTAAATAATACTAATTTACATTTAAAGCTTGCATATTTATGTGCACCAGGAATTCTTTTGAGCACTTTTAAGGACTAACTTTGTGAGATGGAAACATTATTTTCATTTTACAAATATAAAAACTGAGACAAAGATATGTAGAAATACAGTGTACTACAAATGAAAGTATAGACTTTCTTACTAATTAGTTCAAATGGAAAAACTTTCTTGATTAATTCTTAGGCCTGACATTTTATTATACAGCAGTCTATTACACTTTGATTTTTAAAGCAAAGATAGAATTCCATATTTTAGTCTATTTATTTATCCTTTTATTTGTTAGATGACTGATATTTCAAATTTTGTCTCAATTTCGTGGTCATAAAACCATCTCAAAGTCCGTGTCTACAAATGTGATGTCTTACTCAATCTGTTTCTT
Source organism: Bos grunniens (assembly GCF_055505025.1). Taxonomy (NCBI): domain Eukaryota; kingdom Metazoa; phylum Chordata; class Mammalia; order Artiodactyla; family Bovidae; genus Bos; species Bos grunniens. Next base: position 46,635,550 of record NC_141176.1, read on the forward strand.
CCTTCTCATGTTATTAAAGCCTACAAACACATTCTAGGTAGGCTCTGGGTGCATAGTAGATGCCAAGACAGAGAAAAGGATACCAAAATACAACCCTTTATCAAAGAAGAGCTCCTTATTTTTGTAGAATATACAGTTTTTTAAAGAAATCAAGTTTCAAGTGATATTGTTAAAGAGTGTAAATTTTCAGATAATATAACGAAGGAAGTAGCATTTGCGGTAAAACATGAAACATGAAAGTGATTTGGATTGGAGGAGATCAGGTGAGAAGAAGCTGTTGAAGGTTTTCAAATGGCAAAGTCAAGAGCTTCAAGGCAAAAAAAGTACATGAAGCATAGGGAATAGTGGGTGGGCTAAGGACTTAAAGAATGTTCTATCTGCACAGTATTTCTAGGCAATTTTGATGAATTTAGTAGGTTTCACTAGACCATTCAAGTATGACCTAAATCAAATCCCTTACGACTATACAGTGGAAGTGAGAAATAGATTCAAGGGATTAGATCTGATAAACAGAATCCCTGAAGCACTATGGACAGAGGTTCCTGACATCGTACAGGAGACAGGGATCAAGACCATCCTCAAGGAAAAGAAATGTAAAAAAGCAAAATGGCTGTCTGAGGAGGCCTTAAAAATAGCTGAGAAAAGAAGAGAAGTTAAACATAAAGGAGAAAAGAAAAGATATACCCATTTGAATGCAGAGTTCCAAAGAATAACAAAGAGATAAAAAAGCCTTCCTCAGTGATCAGTGCAAATAGAGGAAAACAATAGAATGGGAAGGACTAGAGATCTCTTCAAGAAAATTAGAGACACCAAGGGAATATTTCATGCAAAGATGGGCACAATAAAGGACAGAAATGGTATGGACCTAACAGAAGCAGAAGATATTAAGAAGAGATGGCAAGAATACACAGAAGAACTGTACAAAAAAGATCTTCACAACCCAGATAATCATGATGGTACGATCACTCACCTAGAGCCAGACATCCTGGAATGTGAAGTCAAGTGGGCCTTAGGCAGCATCATTACAAACAAAGCTAGTGGAGGTGATGGAATTCCAGTTGAGCTATTTCAAATCCTAAAAGATGATGCTGTGGAAAATGCTGCACTCAATATGCTAGCAAATTTGGAAAATTCAGCAGTGGACACAGGACTGGAAAAGGACAGTTTTCATTCCAATCCCAAAGAAAGGCAATGCCAAAGAATGCTTGAACTACTACACAATTGCACTCATCTCACACGATAGCAAAGCAATGCTCAAAATTCTCCAAACCAGGCTTCAACAGTACTTGAAGTGTGAATTTCCAGATGTTCAAGCTGGATTTAGAAAAGGTAGAGGAACCAGAGATCAAATTGCCAACACCCACTGGATGATCAAAAAAGCAAGAGAGCTCCAGAAAAAGATCTACTTCTGCTTTATTGTCTATGCCAAAGCCTTTGACTGTGTGGATAACCAAAAACTATGAAAAATTCTGAAAGAGAGGGGAATACTAGACCACCTGACCTGCATCTTGATAAATCTGTGTTCAGGTCAGGAAGCAACAGTTAGAACTGGACATGCAACCACAGACTGGTTTCAAACAGGGAAAGGAGTACGTCAAGATTGTATATTGTCACCCTGCTTATTTAACTTATATGCAGAGTACATCATGAGAAATGCTGGGCTGGAGGAACCAAAAGCTGGAATCAAGATTGCCAAGAGAAATATCAATAACCTCAGATATGTGGATGATACCACCCTTATGGCAGAAAGTGAAGAAGAATTAAGAGCCTCTTGATGAAAGTGAAAGAGGAGAATGTAAAATTTGGGTTAAAACTCAACATTCAGAAAACTAAGATCATGGCATCTGGTCCCATCACTTTATGGCAAATAGATGGGGAAACAGTGGAAATATTGACAGATTTTATTTTATTTTCAGCTCCAAAATCCCTTCAGATGGTGACTGCAGCTATGAAATTAAAAGATGCTTACTCCTTGGAAGAATAGTTATGACCAGCATAGACAGCTTATTAAAAAGCAGAGACATTACTTTGCCAACAAAGGTCCATCTAGTCAAAGCTATGGTTTTTCCAGTAGTCATGTATGGAAGTGAGAGTTTGACTATAAAGCTGCTGCTGCTACTGCTGCTAAGTCGCTTCAGTCGTGTCCGACTCTGTGAGACTCCATGGACTGCAGCCTACCAGGCTTCTCCATCCATGGGATTCTCCAGGCAAGAACACTGAAGTGGGTTGCCATTTCCTTCTCCAATGCATGAAGGTGGAAAGTGAAAGTGAAGTCGCTCAGTCATGTCTGACTCTTAGCGACCCCCTGGACTGCAGCCTACCATGCTCCTCCATCCATGGGATTTTCTGGGCAACAGTACTGGAGTGGGTGCCATTGCCTTCTCCCAAAGAAAGCTGAGTGCCGAATAATTGATGCTTTTGAACTATGATGTTGAAGAAGACTCTTGAGAGTCCTTTGGACTGCAACGAGATCAAGCCAGTCCATCCTAAGGGAGATCAGTCCTGAATATTCATTGGAAGGACTGATGTTAAAGCTGAAACTCCAATACTTTGGCCACCTGATGTGAAGAACTGACTCATTTGAAGACCCTGACGCTGGGAAAGATTGAAGGTGGGAGGAAAAGGAGATGACAGAGGATGAGATGGTTGGATGCCATCACCTATTTGATGGACACGAGTTTGAGTAAACCCTGGGAGCTGGTGATGGATATGGAGTCCTGGCATACTGCAGCCCATTGGATTGCAGAGTCAGACACCAATGAGCAACTGAACTGAACTGAAGTAGCTTTCTTATGTTCTCTACAGTCCCAGGTATACAGTAAGGCCTTTGAGCAACCCCCATTTTCCATACAGAGGGTAGCTAATAGTGTGTGTTCAGCAGAGATAACTAATCCAAACAAAAAACATGGGTAAGCTTGATAACTGAAAATCACGTTGTAGAAGGCCAGGTAAATACTGAGTGTCTAAAATGGGACAGTGATGAGAGGAAATGTATGATCTATTATTTATAATATTCATAGTTGAGTGATAGTTCATGAATTATAATGGCTCACAATTTTGTAGATTTTCAAGAGATAAAGTGAAAGCTTAGTTTGCTGCTACTGACAAGAAAGATTTTTTTCTATCTAATAGTAATTTAATGTATTATGTGATTGTCATTATGCTAAGCACTTTGACATACATTATATGATTTCATGAACACATTAACTCTATCAGATAAATATTATTATAATGACTCTTTTACATATGGATGGAATGTTATAGGATGGAGACTAAGTAACTTAAAGGGTCACAGATTCAGATAATAGAACCACATCTGACTGAGCCAAAGTCCACTCTGAATTGCCATGCTGATTATAAAAATGTTTACACATTGAAGAAATTTTCATTAGAAGTAAATATCCATTTTTAGATGATTTTTGAAATTTAGTTTCAAGGCTGTATTTCTAGCCTACAATCATTATTTTGAAATGGATACTATTTTGAGAGGCTGCCTCCACACTTTTGCACTTGCTATTGCTAGGCACGCATACAACATGGCACCAGGCTCATTCAATTGTTCACCTCCAGTACTCTGATGTATTTTTAACCTGAGTATTATCTAGAAACACTAGAAACTTACTTGTTTATTAGTAATTATCTGTCCAGATACCCTGGACAAGGATATTTGAATGACTTCTGTTTACTGGTATACACCCAGAATATAGAAACCAGGTCTGGCATAAAGTCAGGACTCAATAAATATCTATTAAATGAAAATAAATGAATGAATGCATGAATGCATGGAGGAAATAAAAAACAGATGCTTATTGCTGATCTATGGCCATTGAAATCTACACTATCTTAGTAGCTATTTAAGTGCCTGAGAGTCTGAGGCTACTGCATGTCAGATTGTTTTCTATGGTGTCAATTTGATAATGATGATAAAGTTGAAGGCTGCTGAGTTATTGACCTCTTAGCATTATCCCACCTACAACTGAATACGCTGAATCAGACTTAACTCTTCAAAATGAAGTGGCTGGAATGATAATACACCATATATTTTTAAGTGGATGGCAATCTGTGAATCTTGAAATCATCAACCAAGATATTTCACTTTCAAATATGTTTATATTTGAATTTGGTTTAAAAAAGCTAGATTTATATACTTGAACATTTATTTCACACTTTCATAATAAGGTGTATATTTCTAATCATTTAATTTAATCGATGCTTCTAACTCATCAAAAATAAACCGTCTTTGGATTAAACTTTATGTTCACAAATTCTACCTTACATATACCTGGTTATGTATGGAAGTCCCAAATTATTTCATTTCAATAAATTAAAAGGCTAAATTACATAAAGCATGGTGTCAAAGCAATTCACTAATTATTTGAAAAGTTCAGATAGATCTTCTTTTATGCAATGAAAGAAGAAGATTAAGTAATTAAATGCTTAAAAATGGTGAAAAACTAAAAAAAAAAAAAAACCCTATCCTTGAGATAAGATAGGAATTTATAAACATGGCGTTAGTGCTAGAAACTATTTTCTAAAAAGACTGATAGAATTATCTTTGCAGAAATTAAAAACATATTTAGGAAAATTAAAGTTGAAAGTTAAGTAACAAAAAGGAAAATATATAAATCAAAGGTTAAGTGTTATTGCTCTTAGTTTACAAACAATGAAGAATTCAATATTAAATGGCAAAAAAAAAAAATGAACAGGACAAAAAGATTTTAAATAATAATAAATTAATTAACTTATAAAAATAAGCAACCTCACTAGTAAATAAGGAATTAAAGATCAAATCAAATATAGACTATTACATACATCACATGTGCAGAGCTAAAAAAATACTGGTACAGGCAAATTCTTTACCAGCTGAGCCAATACGGAAGCCCAAGAATACTGGAGTGGGTAGCCTATCCCTTCTCCAGTTGATCTTCTGGACCCTGAAATTGAACCAGAGTCCCCTGAATTGCAGACGGATTCTTACCAACTGAGCAATGAGAGAAGACCATACTTCTCCTATACTGGTAGAAGCATGTATTCTGCATAATATTAATCAGAGTCCATTTTGTATAATGTATCAAAGTTTAAAATATGAAACATTTTATACCAATACTTTCAAAGTGAAAAATCTAAGAATTCATCCTGAGAAACACTACACAAATATAAAACTGTAGATTCATATAAATGCATTGAGTTGAATAAATTACAATGTATCCTAAACTGAAACTTTAATAGGGTCATTAAAATTAAACATATTAGAAAGCTAGATAAAAGAATCCAGAAACATATCTACCATAAAGTTCATGTTTTAAAACATATTACATTACATTATGATCATATTTTATACAAGCTGATTTTCTTTTCATATGTGATCACATATTATCTTTGATTACTTATTTTTTTTGAAATTTTCTAAACATTTGGTAATGAAGATTTTTTTTTAATCAGAGAAGCAATGATACAGAGCATCTAGAGATGAATCCAGTGGTACTAAAAAAATAGATTATTTTTCAAACACCAGGAAAAACAAACATGCAACTCTCTGAATATGTTATAATAAAAATCATACACTTACAGAAGAGTAATTTATTTTAGAAGCATTAATATGAAGAAAAAATAAATTATTAAAACTAGGTCCTTAAATTGTGTGCATATTAAGAGCATAATATCTAGACTTTATTGCGAAGAACTTATAACTTGGCTATTTCCTTTCCACAAGTTGGAAAACTTAGGACAAGTTCAGCCTCCAAAAGTCTTATATATTAAGAGGAGCTGCAAATACAAGGAGACATTTTTGCCAGAAAATTTTATATCAAATATTTAAAGAAAAGTACCATAAAAAGTGAATGTTACGGCGATTGTTAACTACATAAAAACTCTCACCTTTATATCTCAAAGTGATTAATTTTTGAACTACATTTTAGTGTTTAATAATATTTAATTACTGTGTAAATAACATTTAGCATGATATTTCTGAAAACTAGCTTTCCATCTTTTTGAAACACAGTGCTTTTTGAGACTTCAATAATGAATTTTATTAAATCTCAAAGCCTCCTTGTTTGAGTGAGGAAAAAATAGTACCTCTTCCTAAAACATATGGCCTCTTTTATGTATATGCTCTCTGCATTTGTTGGGTTCAATGACAGGGTTTACTATACCTGAATGGGGGTTGTCTGGTGAATAGTTTATAAGCAGAGAATTTTTTGGTGCCTACGACGTCAATGTTAATGGTATGATAATAGACAACAGTAGAATTTTTCTATAGAAGTTATTTTGAATCAACACAGGAATTTATCTTGTTTTCAACCTTCACACAAAACTCTTCTTCATGAGGTTTCAAGAAATATTTGAACAGAATGCCAAAAGTTTCTATCAGTTCTTCAATTAAATTTTAGTCAAATATATAAAACTGCTATGACTTCATTTTATGTCAAAATGTTTATTGATTAGCATCAAACTTTTTTCAAGTAATGCTTCTTATTTGGATACATTCCTGAATTTGTACTGCTAAAAAATGGTTGATTGCATGGTTAGTTTTAATTGCGTATTTTCAGTTATATTTTCTGGTCCCTATTTGCTTTACCTTCTAGACTAATGGTGGAGAAGGCAACGGGCACCCCACTTCAGTACTCCTGCCTGGAAAATCCCATGGACCGAGGAGGCTGGTAGGCTGCAATCCGTGGGGTCGCTGAGTCGGACACGACTGAACGACTTCACTTTTACTTTTCACGTTCGTGCCTTGAAAAAGGAAATGGCAACCCACTCCAGTGTTCTTGCCTGGAGAATCCCAGGGACTGGGGAGCCTGGTGGGCTGCCGTCTATGGCGTCGACCAGAGTCGGACACGACTGAAGCAACTTAGCAGCAGCAGTGACTTAGCAGCAGCAGCGGCAGCGGCAGCAGCTAGACTAATGGACTCAGACATTCCATGTAAAACACACGTGCATGTTTATGTACATACACACACACACACACACACACACACAGAGCTTGGATACATGCTGGCAGTCTCCTCACATGCTGAAGCCAGTGGATATGCCAAACGAATAGAGAAAAGGAAAACAGAAAAGACAAACACCAAAAAAAAAAAGATCTTAGTAAACTAGGAGACATTCCTGCTGTTCAGGAGCAACTTCAGGAATATTTAGTGAGAAATGAACAATCTTAATTTGCATGATTAAATTTAAGGAAATGCCACAGAGTAGGTTAGAACCCTGGGACTAGCTAGACTAGCCTTGTATGCATGAATATACTAATATTCTAATATTGTGGAAAGGAAGACGTCTTTCCTTTCCTCTCTTTGGAACTAGAGTAAATAATACAAACTTCATATTTGAAAATGACAATTAAGTTGAGTTTGGTGTTTCCAAACTTTTCACATCTCTCACCCCATCTTAGCTTTTAATTGGTTAAAAGACAATTTCAAAGTAAATTAATTTTTTAATAAGTTAAAAGTAAAATCCATTGATTTTAAATTAACTGGAGTTAATTTAAAGGCTCCTAAATTTTAACTTTAACTAGTAAATTATTTTCCAGTAACTTTTTCCTAAATTATAGATTCAAAATACAAAACCAGGCCTTGACCTAAAATCTAAAATCAAACTTGCTAATAAGCCTTTACCAGCTCTCTCCTTGATCTTAAAGCATGTCAGTCGTCAGTCAGTAAGTTCAGTCGCTCAGTCGTGTCTGACTCTTTTGCGACCCCATGAATCTCAGCACGCCAGGCCTCCCTGCCCATCACCAACTCCCAGAGTTCACTCAGACTCACGTCCATCGAGTCGGTGATACCATCCAGCCATCTCATCCTCTGTCATCCCCTCTTCCTCCTGCCCTCAATCCCTCCCAACATCAGAGTCTTTTCCAATGAGTCAACTCTTTGCATCAGGTGGCCAAAGCACTGGAGTTTCAGCTTTAGCATCATTCCTTCCAAAGAAATCCCAGGGCTGATCTTCAGAATGGACTGGTTGGATCTCCTTGCGGTCCAAGGGACTCTCAAGTTCAAGGGACTCTCAAGAGTCTTCTCCAACACCACAGTTCAAAAGCATCAATTCTTTGGCACTCAGCCTTCTTCACAGTCCAACTCTCACATCCATACATGACCACTGCAAAAACCATAGCCTTGACTAGACGGACCTTTGTTGGCAAAGTAATGTCTCTGCTTTTGAATATGCTATCTAGGTTGGTCATAACTTTCCTTCGAAGGAGTAAGCGTCTTTTAATTTCATGGCTGCAGTCACCATCTGCAGTGATTTTGGAGCCCCCCAAAATAAAGTCTGACACTGTTTCCACTGTTTCCCCATCTATTTCCCATGAAGTGATGGGACCAGATGCCATGATCTTTGTTTTCGTAGTAGATGTTAATAATTTGAAGAACGACTGATGCATATGTACATGCAAAAATGGGATGTACCCAAAAAGCTATTAACTGGCATGAAAGACAGCAGTGCTATTTCACAGTAACACAGATTCATGTAAGTATTTTTTTCCCATGAATGGTTATATATATATAAAGGAATGTATATGAAATCAATAAACATGATGCTTTTTAAATTACTACATAATCAAGATATTTTCATAGGTATGCATATATTTAAACATGAGATTTAATAATTCAATATAATTATTACATTTATAATTATGGCATGTAACTATAGACACAGTTGCTTTCCCCAAATGATCCCACTTACTTATCACATGGTCTTCCCAGGATATAATGATGCATATCATTCTGTATCCTAGAGCAAAAGCTTATCTATTTGATAAGTGTTGGTTCAGAGATATGTGAAATCACTTATACATCAAAGCACAGAATCCAGAAAGATCAAATATAAAAGAAAATCAGAAATAGTGATAGAATGAAAGGGGTATTGATGTGTGGTAGTTAAGGGAGTAACTAGGGTTTGGAGAGGAAATTGAAGATACATAGCATAAAAATGAAATAGAAATAAAAAGAAATAAAATTTTAGTGAGGTATAAAGATAAAAGTAAAAATCAGAAGGGCTCCTGTGTGAGATGATGAAGTGTAGATAGGGAAAGAGGATGTTATAGTAATCCAAAGAGGAGAGTATAAGGAAAAATTCAGATTTCGTAATAAGCTGTGAATGTTTGTTCATTTCTTGCTGTTTTATAGTGTTTGAAGAATGGGAGCCTAAATCCCCAGTTTACTGCTCTCCACAACTTTACAGAAATATTTAATCTTCTGTGTGATGACCAAGAGCCACGATGTGCTGTGTTGTGCAGTGCTCAGTCGCATCAGTTGTGTTCAACTCTTGGCGATGCCATAAACTCTGTCCATGGGATTCTTCAGGCAAGAATACTGGAGTGGGTTGCCATGTCCTCCTCCAGGAAATCTTCCCAACCCAGGAACTGATCCCGTGTCTCCTGCATCACCTGCATTGCAGGTTGATTCTTTGCCGCTGAGCCACCAGGGAAGCCCTGTAAGCCCCATAATGCCATGATATTGTCCCACAATCTAACCCCTTTGGCTTCAGAGTTGCCACTGGCAACACAGTCAACTCTAAATTATAAGTATATATGTTTACCCACACACATGTATGTACTTGTGCACACAGTAGGCAAGATTTGGTTTCTGCCTTAACCTTTTCTTTCTCTTCCTTTTTATCAAAAGAATATTTTTAACTGTAAGTGAATGAAGCAACACAAAATCCATGTTTTCCCACTCAATCCCATTTTATAATATTCTGTTTTAAAAATCAAGCAAGGTACAAGGAATGCATGTGCAAAACTCAAATTATTCATATTTAAAGAACTTTGGAAAATATGAAATATGTTCTCAATTTAAAAGAACTCTAAAGTGCATATCATTTTCATATAGATTTCACCTTTATGGTAGCAAATTGAAGTGAAAATCATAGTGCATTTAAACCTACATTTCTTGCAAAATCATGTCCAAAAGTTTGCCACCAATGAATTATATTCTTAATTAGCTTAGAGTACTCTGAAACAGGAAGCAAAAAAATAATTCTGGGCTTAAATAAACATCTACCTTCAATAGCTTAGCAAGCAAACCTTAGCAAATGCTTTGCATCCTATTTTCTTACAGCAGTCCTATAAAACAATAAACCTCTGAAAGCAATTACTTTAAATTTATTTTTACTCTACACTGAAGCAGAAAATATTGTCATGCAAAAGTTAGCATTGAACTTGTATAATAACAGAGATTTATTGAGACAAGGAACAATGCTGATTAAAAAATAAAAGCATTGAAATATACCCTAACATCTTTCCTGAAACACCTGATAATAATTACCTGAGGAAAAGGTGGTGCTGACAGCAGCATACATGATGCTGCCAAAAGGACAGTTAATTTTATTTTAAAGGATTAAACCATAAATTACTTTAAAATTTGTGAGAAAAAAATAGATCCTTTCTAAAGTCAATTTAATCAATTCACAAGAATTTTTTGCAAGAGAAAAAATTATTAGACTATAACATTCAAAGAGATTATGCGAAAAATCATATTAAAGAGCCTTGCCACTCTTACTCGGGAACTAATTAATATATATGACTGGATTTTTAAATATCTGTTTAACAATGTATATTCCAACATATTTATTGCCATCTCAATCTAGATTTTAAAATAATAATTGGTTAGGTTTTCCTCATATTTTAAAAATGTTCTCTTTTCAAAACTTTAATTCTAAGTTCAGTTCAGTACAGTCGCTCAGTAATATCCGACTCTTAGTGAGCAGAACTGTAAGTAATTTTCTTACTTGTGTGGCATCTGTGTATTAGCAGAGTCAAAGGATAGTAAGCATTTAATAAATTCATGTTGACTAATATATGCTATTATTGGTTCACAATTAGCTATTCCCTTGCTGCCTTTGCTATGCCTTCCTGAGGATAGTCTAAGAAAAACATACTTCTTCAACATAGAAGGTTTTCTTCTTTTACTTTGGTCTTGGCTCTAGGACTTTGACTCAGTCAGATGTGGTTCTATTCATCTCACTCTGTGATCTGTTAATTTACGTAGTCTCCATCCAGTAATCATTCCATCCATATGTAAAAGGGTCATGGTAATATTTATCTGATAGAGTTATTGTGGTACATGGAATGTAAGCAGATGTGACATAAGCTATAACTGGGCAGAAGCCGGAAATGCACTTACACAGCTCTGTCTCTTTCTGAACTTCTACTGTTTTTCCATGAGAACATACAGGTCAACAAACCCCAGTGGAGCCCAATAGACTTGCCCATGACCAGCAGTCCTCAAGTAACATGAACTAGAAATAAATGTCTACTGTCATAAGTCTCTGAGATTTTGGTGTTGCATGTTGCAGCAGATAAGACTGACTATGCCAGATGCATCATAAATACCATAATTATGTATTGTAACTACTTAAAATGTACAAGCATACATAGGACACAGTTCAACTGCTGATAAGATGCATCATAAGAAGCTCACTGAAACCCTAAGCCTTCCACTCCTGTGGGTAGAGTCAGGAATTTGCCTAAGATTAACAGTAGACACCTACAGAGCAGATCTGTTCCTCAGAGCTAATTGTAGGTTCACTCTTAAGGGAAGCAAAGAGGAGAGAAAGTTGTACTTTGAATGATGGTACTAATTATGTGAAGCCTACACGTTAAGATCTGGATGTACTGAAAAACTGACTAAAGATTGCAATTTGATTACTAACAACTGGTCCAAAATAATTTGTTCACATGTGAGGAAAACAAGGTGGATATAGCCTTAAAATGGAATTATTATAGCACAAAATGGTTTACTGAGCTTAAAAACAAAGTAAAAAAAACTCACTTTCAACCTACTTAATGATGGCATTTCATCTCTTTTCAAATAAGGAAATGCAGAAATAAACTTTAATAAAAATTAAAATATATTTATTACAAGTATGCTTCTTTGTTTCTAAGATCAATGTGGTAAATTATCTAATAATTTTTGATAAAATATTAATTTATATTTTTATGATAGTGGCATGGGAACAAGTTCTAACCTATATTTACTAGCACATATATAAAGAATGATAAATTGTGTGTGCAGATAATGGTGATTGAGACAGGTCTAGGACAGGATTGAAAATTATCAAATAGCTACTAAGTATCCAGAGATTATTGTCAAGGTAAATGAGATGTGACCTTTATTTATCTGAAGAATCCACACTGGAAATAAGAAAAGATTGGCTCTAGCCCTCTTTAGTGACCAGATGCTACTGGCTACAATACTGGTGACTTTGGGGGTTCATTTAAAGAAATTGTTCTATTTGTAAATGAGTATTTGCCTAAAGTGAGTAGATGGGGTGGTTCAAGTGTATGAAAGACACTGGTTTAAACAACATTAAAGAAATCACCATTAAAATAACAATGAATTTATTCAAAAAATATTCTATTGAACTTGAATTCTTCATCAAATTCACACAGCCCAGGCCTATAAATGAATGTATAGGTGGATAGGTAATTTGTTAAATGCCAAAGAAACTTCTCCAATTCATTGTTAGCTAGAACTTAGTTATTTCTGCTGTTAAGACCCCACCAGGCCTGCCATTTGCACCCCTAGATCAAATGTTTCATTTTTAGAATCAAGTACATCAAGTCGACCCTTTTTCAGAATGCCATGAAGTCTCCATTGTAACAGCAATTATTATATAGTTCATAAGAATTTTAAATGTCCTTTTCAATTTGTATTTCTATCATTTCCCTGCCTCCATAGCCTACCTCCTTCAACGACTAATCTTGAATGCATGCCTTTATTTTTTTAACCTTCATGCTGTATTTTATATATTTTTTTAAATTTTTTCTTCTTAAAAGCAGTTTTTTTTTTTCATTAATCAAAAAATGTAGTGATCGTAACCTCGATGTCATCATGTGTGTGTGTGTGAAAGTCGCTCAGTCGTGTCCAACTCTTTGCGACCCCAAGGACTATATAGTCTGTGGAATTTTCTAGGCCGGAATACTGAAGGAGAGGTAGCCTTTCCCTTCTCCAGGGGATCTTCCCATCCCTGGGATCAAACCCAGTTCTCCCACATTGCAGGAGGATTCTTTACCAGCTGAGCCACAAGGAAAGCCCTTATGTCACTGTAACCTAACCTAATGTCACCTAGGCTTACCATTCAGCTTCAGCACATATTAATATTAGAAGTATTTTCTAATATAAGTATTACAGGTCTCAGAACAGAATCCTGCACAATTTCAGAATTTTTAAATGACATTCTGTTTTACATCTTCATTGAGGTTTTATAAAAAATCAGGAAAACATACAGGAGCAAAAATCTAGGAGTACATATATTAGTAATTCTGCTTAAATTAAGAAGTCAGTATTGATTGAAACTTGGAGAAAATATTTTGTATTTGGGCTACAAATGACAAAAAAAATGCATTTTAAAAGAAACATCTCCTTAATTAAAATCCCAACAAGAAAGCATATTTGCAAACATTCGAATTTGAAATGATCAAAAGTAAGACATAATTTCTCAATTTGATTGTTAGTTCTTTTTTAGTATTAGTAAAAGCATGTTATGTGATTACTTGGATATCTTCCATGCTTTTAGCATGCTGGTTTGATATGAAAATAAAATTAGATTTTTCACAAATAAAAACTAGGATGTTTCCTTATAATTTCACTGGCCAAAATATTTTTTCAGAATAATTTTATTACTTTATGGTAATTTTTATACATTACACAATTTAATTTTTCTGAATAAAATGTGCATTCTTACTTGAAGTACTACACAATATTGAATAATGTTAAAACATACCCATTTTCATATTAGGATCAACTTAATACTATAAATTTGAGAATGATTCTTTGTACTCTATTTCAAGCTCAGTTCTCACAATTACAATGAATCTGCTAAAGGTTTGCTTTGACTATTGAAATTGTTTTAAAGATCTTATTGAAACCATGATTTCCATTTTAATTTTTGAAAATTATTTTCTGCAAAATATTTTGGAAACCTTGCTTCCCCAAATTATTTAATATTAAAGTCTTGGAGAAATAAACCTTTGATGCTTTTCTTCCCACAGATATCTTCACATTCAATTACAAATAGTTTAGTGAGCCCCTCTTCCTGGGAAGACATATATTAGGTTACAAAACTACAGAGAAGATTAAAGTATGGTGTGCTCCTTCATGGAAATCACAGTTTCTAGGGGTGACAGACACATACACACTACAAATATTTCATGGTAGGTGATATGCAGTCCGGTGTGAAATGTATGTTGTAGAAGCACTTAATGAGAAAGCCTCAACTAAACAGGCAACTGGGCCTGCGCTCCAGAGATATTCTTGCACTGGATTTAAGGCTCTGATGTCACCATCTTGAATTCTCATCATTTTTAATAAGGGGCATCACATTTCCATTTTGCCCTGGGCTAGTCTTAAATGTGAGCCTCTGTGCCTGGCAGCCAAGGGCAGATGAGGAACACTGGGGAGACAGAGTAACTATAAACTTCCCCAAATACTTGATATTTGATTTGGTGAATTCATTTGAAAGTGAATTGGAATCTGGAAGGGCAGCAGGACAGGAGGAGAGACCAATAATTCCAGAGAAAAAATGTAATACAAAGTCATGAGGCAAAATTTGCTTAGTAATAATAATGAGGCTCTTATATCTAAGCAAGATTAAGTTAAAAGAATAATTTGTAATCACATTTCAAAGAGGCTTAAAGGCCTAGCTAGAAGCTTAGATTTAATTTACACAAAAGTGCTAACTTGAAGCAAGGAAATGTAAGTTGGTGCTAAATGTGAAGTCGTGAAGACTAGAAAGTGGAAGTTTGATAGAAGATAATGAAATCTAAATAAACTGTGATGATAGGCTACAAAGGGCAATGAAGTGGCAATGAAGAGATGGGTATGCAAACAAATATTCAAGGGAACATAGTGTTTTATAAACAAAACCCACTATTTGTCTTTTAATCTTGAAAGAGAGCACATAATTTTACCACTCTCATGGAAATGGAAAAAAATTATAACGTACTTACAAAGTAACGCATTCTTTTGTTCAAAAGTTACAAGCCACCTATAAATTAGGTTACCAAAGCTTTATTGCAAGGAGCTAGCAATTTTCAGTGAAAGCAAAAATGAAGATGCTTAAAAAACAAAATCCTGATTAAAGACCCATTAAAAATACAAATTACAAACTATCTCATCTGCATGGTTTATTCCTATACCTCTATCTAAAGCACCAAATTAATCAATTACATGCCATAAAGTCAAAGTAAAAACTAATATTAACATGAGCTTGGTGCAACGTAGTCAAACCAGTTGATTTAGTAATTTTTTTTTTCACTTCTCAACTTATTCGTTTGTAACAGAAGTGTGATCAAATTAATTACGAAAATGACCCTTAAGTCAATATAATATTTTTCCAAATACAGATATGGAGAGAGACACGGAAGATTTTACTTTGGACTGAACACTTGTGCAAGATGTCAAATCCGCAAGCTAGTATCTCTCAAGTATCGTTTTTTTAATCAACTTATATTCTGTGTGTGTGTGTGCTCAGTTGTGTCCAACTCTTTGCCACATCATGGACTGCAGCCTGCCAGGCTCCTCTGTCTCTGGGATTCTCCAGGCAACAATACTGGAGTGGGTTGCCATTTCCTACTCCAAGGGATCTTCCAGACCCAAGGATCAAACCCACATCTATCTCCTGTGTCTCTTGCATTGGCAGGCAGATTCTGTAACACTGCACCACCCAGCCGCATACGCACGTGCACGCGCGCGCACACACACACACACACACACACATATAATGTCTCTCAAGTATTTTTTTTTTTTTATCAACTGTTTTCCCCTATAATGTTGAAATTTTGCTTATGATTATTATTTGGTCAACTGTTTTTCTCATGGTTGAGTATTTTTTAAATGATTATAACTTTTTCACAGCCAAACTTTACTTAAATGCATATATTTTTTAATATTGATTAACGAAATATATAAAATTTACTGCCCTTCAGAAATAAAACATTTTATCTATGAAAGAAAGTTATATGTATTTACAATTATCTTTATAAATATGCACTTACAAAATATGTACCTGATATAGAACTTGGATTCAGGATATATAAAAATTCTGATAACTCAATAATAAGATAAAAAGATTCCGTTTTAGAAAGTGGGCAAAAGATTTAAACAGATGCATTAACTGCATGAGAATCTTTTATTTAAATGTAATCAGAGTATGCTTACTGATAATATAGTACAGTCCAAGACTGTATATGTCTAAAGTGGGATAGAAAAGAAAGAAATGACAACCCTTGACTTCAAAGAGTATAATCCTTGAACTTGGAATAATTCTATGTAGATTAATTAATTGATTGATTTTTCTCTTAAAAACTTACACTTCACTTTATGGAATCCGTCTCAGGGACCTCTCATGTTTGCCAGATTTCAAAGATATTTCAATGAAACTGAAATATTAGAAGAGATTGAAGAAGTAGTACAGAACGTCCCAGAGGTGAAAGAGAACTACAACTTCTGTGGGTCCTGAATGTGAACTGCAAGCATGAAGCTGTGTCTGATGAGTGTGATGAGTGTTATAAGAAAAAAAAAAAAAAAGAAGAAGTTAAAGTAAACAAGAGTAATCAAAAGTATATTCTAATCCACACCAAGTTAAATTTTTTAACTGCACATATTTGAAAGAGATAGAATTTTTAAAAAACAAAAAGTAGTTTTGAACAGATATCATTTAAAGGTGTCAGGTAGTAAAACACAAGACAGAATACTTTTCAAACATTCAATGTTTCCTTTCCTGATTCTTCATATAGATTCTTATATGAAAACATAGAATAAGTGAATCCAGTGGAAAATCTGTGAAGCATACAATTTACTTAAAATGTGTACTAGGTCTTGAGAGTCTTTGAGAATTTCTCTTTGGAAGGAACTTTAAAGTTGACTTCTGGGGTAAATTGTAGAAACCGTAAATGTTTTTCAACCAGATCGTATTACAAATCTTCATAGCACTTGAGCAGGAATGGATCTAATAATTACCCTAACTGGTTATTCTAGACAAAAACAAACAGTTATATCTCTTTATTTATGGAGAAAGTAGTTTTAAGGAGCAAAAAAACATGGTTTCAAGGCCACTGGAGTTAAGCAATGTATGTTTAGGTCGTATATTAGGCTGGATTCTTGAAAATGCATGAGATTTATTCCTAACAATTCATGCTCTGGGAAAATTTGGCCAATAATAAATTCAGAACATACAGTAATAAAGAGTAGGCAAATAACATTAAAAATAAGTATCAACCGTTAAATAGCAACAGGAGGGATGTAGATGAGATATGAAAAAATAGTTCTTCCTCTCATTAGAGCAGTTAAACACGAGAATAGGTTATCAGGTAAAGTCTCTCTAGACTCTTCTTGAAGGTTTTTAACATCTGAGAGGCAGCCGTTTATCTTGAATCCTTGAGGTAAGTCCTGTCTGATGATAAGTGAAGGACTAGATGACCTCTGAATTCAAGTCTTAAGTTACTTGTTACCAGCCGCCTGATTCAGTTATTCAAGCAGTCATTTTAATTCAGAAGTGATAATCAGCAATGTTAAACATGCCAAATGCTACAAATTAAATATTTTCCAATTTAAACATATGAAGAAATCATATTGAAAAATTTGTGGATCACAGATTAAGATCATTGTTTCTAAATACAATCAGAATTAGTTGTTTAAAGACTAACTTTCAGATGCTAAAAAAAGCAGTATGAAGACCATTTAAAATTCCATTATACTTAGGTGATACTGTAAGTATGTGGAGGCATTTATGCAAAGAGTTGCAGAAATGTTATTTTTGAATAATAGAGATGATATAAAATTTATAGAAGAAATGTTCTTTGTGCTTTATACATTGTGATTAACTTAAATAGATATTTAAAATCTCTTCCTTTTCCTTCTTACTCTCAATCTAGATCATGAAAAAGTTCAATTCTATGCTTGGCATAGATGACTTCAAGGAAAATAAATTGTGCCAGTCAAAAGAGCAGAGGATCAATAAACAAATGAGTACATAACAGAGATAGTGTCATTCTAAAAAGTTACAAGGATTCATCTTACTCTGTTATCTTGATTCTATGTAATTCCCTCTCTGCTTTTCTTACCTCTAGAAACTAAGCATCATCATGCACAACAAATAAAAAGTAAAACAGTATTTTAAACTACAGTATTTAAACTATGACTATAAAAATTCTACTACTGTTACTCAAGGAAATATCTAATATATATGCAGATGCATGTATAGTTAATCATTTGAATATACATTATAAAATAAATTATATGCTTTACAAAAAAAGTAATTTTCATTAGAACTTCTATTTGAAAACTTTTTAAAAAACATTACTTCATAGTAAAAAATAAAATATGGACAAAGTTAGACCTAAATATCATCAGACAGTGATTATATCTGGGTTATACAGATAACATCCTACAATATGGGTATAATTAAAACTACAATTTTTAAAATAACACAACTGCTCAACTCTTTAATTGTAAGATTTTATAGGCTCACGGAACAAAGTGTGTAGCAAACTAGATGGCATTGACCTTCCTCACAACTAACTTAGTAAATATTTTTAGAACAAAATTTCCACTATTTGCAAACATAGCCTAAACTTAGGATTTTGAACTTGTTTGAATTTTTACCTATATTCAAAAAACACTCAAGATTGCTCCAAGCCAAGGTCATGCTGACCCTTACATATCATAACTCCTTACCATTTAAGGTAAACAAATTCTTTTAAATGAAAATGTTGTTTTAGTTTACAGCTAGAATAAAATAATAAATTATGATCTCCCTCAAGTTAAAACAGCACTTTATTCCAACAAATTTAATCAAAGTTAAATTACTTTTAATAAGTTATTCCCCTTGCCCTCTAAAATCAACAAACTTTTCCTAATATAGCAACCTTACAAATTTTTTAAACTTTTACTGAGTAAAAAATGAAATGTTTTAGATGAAATTAAACTAATCTAAACACTTGATGCAGTGACAACAGCAGTAACTGAAGCTATGTGAGGATTAGCTAAGAGTGATGATAAAGTAATCCATAATGAATACAATCCAAAATACACTCTAAGTTTTCATTTTCTCTGTTGCAAAGTTTAATTGACAAAAACAAAGAGAACCCAGAAAAGGACTCATGGCAGAGACAGGTCACAAACTGAAGATTTCTTCTTTTCTTTCTTTCTTTTTTTTTCCCCTTTCTGTTGTGTAACCATGGTAAAACAATAGAAGTGAACTTTCCCTGAACTTTTCTCTTTAAAGGCCTGGGTCCACGTTGACCCAGCAGGGCAAGCTGGAACCTGATACTATCAACCCAAGGGCTGCTAAAGCAATCAGGTTCAACAACCATATATGTTCCCTAATGTCATTCTGCCACAAAGCCAAGGCAAAAGCAGGCTATTTCTAGTAAAGAATGTCTTTCTATTGTTTCAGAGATTAATTCAATAGTCTAAACGTGCATAAAACAAGGACTAAATTGTAAGCTACAGAAATATATTACTGTTTTCTTGTAATAATATCAATCCAAAATTTATTTCCAGATAAGGCCCAATCCCACAAAAAATAAAAGCCCCTGGATCTATTATTAATGGACAGATGATTTAAATGATCAGAGATTTAGATGATCTTATGTTTAACTAACGCATGTTACTACACTCTCGTGGTAACCTGTTTTAAAAGGTAACGCTGCTTAAAAAATTTTTTTCATGTTCTTCTATAGGCAATTAAGGTATGAAGACATAACTGATTAAATCTATTAAGGGATATATTTATTATTTCTATTACTGCAGCATGATATATAATGAATTAAACTATAGTAAAACAATTCCCATCTCTATTAGTCAAAGGAGTACTGGCATTTTTTAAAAAGTGACTGTATCCAAGAACAATAGACAGATAAATATAATTTCTAATATGCATAAGTAAGCATATGGAAGTAGATTAGTTTCAACCTTTTTACAACTCTTAATGTTCGACTACAATGTTATAAAAATAGTATTATAGTAAGGATGATATAATAATGAAAATTATTCTATCATTAGTTGACACTCTTTCAAAATGCCTATATAAATACTTATAACAAATATCATATATATGACAAACTAACAATTAATAATTACTTTCATATTCTAATCACATTGCTTAAGTAGATACTCAATGATATTATTTCCCCTTGAATATTATCCCCTATGGGCTTTGTGTATACTTTCATGGAAACAGTTTCAGTGTCTCCAATAGTAGTTGGTATATCATATAGATGTGATTTTGGTAATAGTAAAAATAGGTTTGACTGGACTGGAGAGCGGGCGCCTACGAGAGGGAGAGCGAGAGCGAGAAGGAGCGCGAGAGCGAGAGGGGGAGAGCGGCGGCGGCGTTGGCGGCAGGGAGGGCGGCGGGAGCGCACAGACACGCACACGCACACGCGCAAAAAAGAAAAAAAAATAGGTTTTAGCAAACCAATGAGAAGAAATCAGAATTCTGTTGAACAGATAAGAGGAGTTTAAAATACAGAAACTGAATGCATAAATAGGGACAGTTCAAGAAAATCCAGGGCATTAGGTACTGTAAAAACAATGTCCTTAAAATGGTAATCTCCAGAATAATATAGCAAGATAGTACTTTTTTGAAAAGTAAAGCAACATTTAAAACAGCAATGTTTTTCATACATTAACTGGTTATAGTAAGTCAATTATTAGTCAATATTCAGTTGTGTAGGTATATTGTTTGCGTGGGTGCATGCTAAGTTGCTTCAGACCTGTCCGATTCTTTGCCGCATTATGACCTGTAGCTCACCAGGCTCTCCTGTCCATGCAATTCTCCAGGCAAGAATACTGGAGTGGGTTGCCATGCCCTTCTCCAGGGAATCTTCCCAACCCAGGGATGGAACCTGCATCTCTTATGTCTCCTGCATTGGCAGGAGGGTTCTTTACCACTAACGCCACCTGGGAAACACTAAAATACATGTGTATACACATGTGTTTTGTGTCTGTGTTGTATTAAGACATCAACAAGAGAGATGAAAATTTTAAGAAAGAAAGAAAAGGTTAGTGGCTCAATCATGTCCAATTCTTTGTGACTCTTATCTACTGTAGCCCACCAGGCTCCTCTGTCCGTGGGATTCTTCAGGCAAAAGCACTAGAGTGGATTGCCATCTTTCTCCAGGGGATCTTCCCAGCCCTCGAACCTGTGTCTCTCACATTGCAAGCACTTTCTTTACTGTCTGAGCCACCAGGGAAGCAAAATAGAAAGGATGGAAAGAAGATCATAAAACCAAGAAATAAAATAAGCAAGGGGACACCTAACGAATTAATCTAGTTTTTAAGGTGTTGATAGTGGATTTGTTAATCCTCTTTACTCTCAGTTTGAGAACTTAAGGCATTCAGACTGAAATGACTGATAAAGAAGGGATGATAACATGCATACACAGGATACTTATTGTGTGCTAGGTGAGTAACGCTACCTCATATTATTTAAATTCCAATGATCCTCGAAGGCAGATATTGTCTCTACTTCTCAGATGAAGAAATTAGAGTTGACTGGTCCAATAGCATGACTCATGAATTTTATATTTTTCTCTCAGGCCCATGTAACTCTCATTTCAAAGTGAATACTTCCTCCATTATTATGGTGCCTCTAAATAACAGTGACAATATTGACAATAGATCACTTGACCATGGGTCAGAAGACAGAAGCTGTCACTCTTTAGATGTGTGAACTTGGCAACTCACTTAACTTTTGGAAGCCACATCTTTCCTTCCCTAACAAGTTCAAGTGATGCCATGACAGATAAAATTTTTAAATCTGAAATAAGATAGTCAAAGAAGCTACTCCTATCATAAAGTGTCTAATAAGCAGAATGTGAACAGCAAAAGTACAGGAAAAAGCTAAGTCAGTGTATTCTCTGATTTCCAAGGGCACATTTTTCTAACCCAGTTCCTAATTTGCGCTGTTGTCTTCACCTTATTTCTGTCTTAATGTTCCTATTCCTCCTGCCCTGCCTGGTTTCACTGGGTAAAGACATCAAACAGAAATTTTAATAATTATCAATACTTACCAGTGCAGACAGATTATATAAATAAAAAGTAGTTTCCAGTGAGAAAAATATCTCAAATAAACTATATAAGTAAAAAGATAACTTTTAGTTGAGTAGGAGAATTAATGGGCTCTAAATATAAATCTTTTTTGTTTGTCCTTTCTGAAAAAGAAAACACAATTATACTTCTTAGATGGAAAATTTTGTACCCCACAATAATTTCTATATCAGATTAAAAAATGAAGTGTTAGTCACGCAGCTGTGTCTGACTCTTTGCAACCTTATGGATTGTATCCCACCAGGCTCCTCTGTCCATGGAATTCTCCAGGAAAGAACACTGGACTGGGTAGCCATTCCCTTCTCCAGGGGATCTTCCTGACCCAGGGATCAAACTCAGGTCTTCTGCACTGCAATGGATTTTTTTTACCGTCTGAGTCACTAGAGGTCTAATTCATCAATGATTAAAACAAACTTAAAAAATTAGAAATAAATAATGTTTTCCTTTTTCTCTTGAGTTCCAGAGCTGTCTTTCCATTGCTGTACTAAACATCTGGAGATTTCACAGGTATTTCAGATTCAGTATGTCAAAAGTAAACTTTTTATCTGTCACCCTAAGCCTGCATCACATTACTTACTATATTCCATATCTGTTAATAAGCCATCATGTATCTATTTTGCAGAGCCAAACCCAGGCTCACTCCCAATTCCTCCATCTCCTTTTATGTACTTTCTACTTCTCAACTCAGTGGTCACCAGATTCTACTGATTCCACCTCTGGTATTTCTTTACTCACTCTTTTCTTCATTCACATGGCTCTTGTCTTATTTCAAGTCCTTTCACTTGTGTTCCTATAGTGTTCTGACCTAGGTGATCCACACAGAAAAAACATTCCAATACCATCAGTGTATTCTGCAAATCTTCCCCAGCTCACCAGATTTCTTACCATAGCAGATCAGAACTTCTAAGATCTAATGCCTCAATTTCTCTACAGTGTAATTTCTCAAAACTTTCCCAGCCTCAGTCTGCAGTTGGTACTTAACTACTTTTATATATCCATGCTTTGGAGATGCTAATCCTTCTGCCTGAAACGCCCTTTCCTTCAATTGTCCAATTCAGACTTTCTTCAATTCAGACTTAAATTGAAGAAACTAGGGAAAACCACTAGACCATTCAGGTATGACCTAAATCAAATTCCTTACAATTATACAGTGGAAATGACAAATATATTCAAAGGACTAGATCTGATAGACAGAGTACCTGAAGAACTACGGATGGAGGTTTATGACATTGTACAGGATGCAGAGATCAAGACCATCCCCAAAGAAAAGAAATGAAAAAAGGCAAAATGGTTGTCTCAGGAGGCCTTGCAAATAGCTGTAAGTAGAAGAGAAGTGAAAGGCAAAGGAGAAAAAGAAAGATATTCCCATTTGAATGCAGAGTTCCAAAGAATAACAAGGATAGATAAGAAAGCCTTCCACAGTGATCAGTGCAAAGAAATAGAGGCAAACAATAGAATGGGATAGATAAGAGATCTCCTCAAGAAAATTAGAGATACTAAGGCAACATTTCATGCAAAGATGGGCACAATAAAGGAAGAAATTGTATAGATTTAACAGAAGTAGAAGATATTAAGAAGAGGTGGCAAGAATACAAAGAAGAACTATACAAAAAAGATCTTCATGACACAGATAATCATGATGGTGTGATCATCAACCTAGAGCCAGACATCCTGGAATGTGAAGTCAAGTGGGCCTTAGGAGGCATCACTATGAAGAAAGCCAGTGGAGGTGATAGAATTCCAGTTGAGCTCTTTCACATCCTAAAAAGATGAGGTTGTGCAGCTGCTGCTCTCATGCCAGCAAATTTGGAAAACACAGCAGTGGCCACAGGACTGGAAAAGGTCCGTTTTCATTCCAATCCCAAAGAAAGGCAATGCTAAAGAATGCTCAAACTACTGCACAGTTGCACTCATCTCTCATGCTAGTAAAGTAATGCTCCAAATTCTCCAAACCAGGCTTCAGCAATATGTGAACCGTGAAATTCCAGATGTTCAAGCTGGATTTAGAAAAAGTAGAGGAACCAGAGACCAAATTGCCAACATCCACTGGATCATTGAAAAAGCAAGAGAGTTCCCCCCCCCCAAAAAAATCTATTTCTGCTTTATTGTCTATGTCAAAGCCTTTGACTGTGTAGATAACCACAAACTGTGGAAAATTCTGAAAGAGATGGGAATACCAGATCACCTGACCTGCCTCTTGAGAAATCTGTATGCAGGTCAGGAAGCAACAGTTAGAACTCGACATGGAACAACAGACTGATTCCAATTGGGAAAGGAATATGTTAAGGCTATATATTGTCACCCTGCTTATTTAACTTATATGCAGACTACATCATGAGAAACGCTGGACTGGATGAAGCACAAACTGGAATCAAGATTGCCAGGAAGAAATATCAATAACCTCAGACATGCAGATGACAGCACCTTTATGGCAGAAAATGAAGAAGAACTAAAGAGCCTCTTGATGAAACTGAAAGAGGAAAGTGAAAAAAATCGCTTAAAACTCAACATTCAGAAAACTAAGATCATGGCATCTAGTCCCATCACTTCATGGCAAAAAGATGTGGAAACAGTAACAGACTTTATTTTATTTTCAGCTCCAAAATCCCTGTAGATGGTGACTGCAGCGATGAAATTAAAAGATGCTTGCTCCTCAGAAGAAAAGCTATGATCAACTTAGACAGTATATTACAAAACAGAGACATTACTTTGCCAACAAAAGTCCATCTAGTCAAGCTATGGTTTTTCCAATAGTCATGTATGGATGTGAGAGTTGGACAATAAAGAAAGCTGAGCACCGAAGAATTGATGTTTTTGAACTGTGATGTTGGAGAAGACTCTTGAGAGTCCCTCGGACTGCAAGGAGATCCAACCAGTCCATCCTAAAGGAGATCAGTCCTGAATATTCATTGGAAGGACTGATGTTGAAGCTGAAACTCCAATACTTTGGCCACTTGATGCAAAGAGCTGACTCACTTGAAAAGACCCTGATGCTGGGAAAGATTGAAGGCAGGAGGAGAAGGGGATCACAGAAGGTGAGATGATTGGATGGCATCACCATCTCAATGGACATTAGTTTGAGTAAACTCTGGGAGTTGGCAATGGACAGGGAGGCCTGGCATAGTCCATGGGTTTGCAAAGAGTCAGACACAGCTGAGCAACTGAACTGAACTGAACTCAATAGTTCATGGGGGAAACGCTCAGCCAATTTACATCCATTCCTTCCCTAATCTCCCCAGGTATGTGTAACTCATTAACTTCCACCCACATCCACAGAACTTCCCATGTCAATATAATAATTTATATATCATTTCTTTTTAGGCACACAAAGCCTTTGTATGAAATAACTATGTTCTATTTATTTATATTTCTCCAGTATTCAACACAGCCTGCCAACTAGCTGAAAATTAAAGTTATAATTGGTGGCTAAATCACCTGAAAAGGAATAAATTAATAATTTTCAAAAAAGTATACTGTATCAATTAAATTACCAGGATACATTAAAATACAAAAATCATCTCTCTAAAAAATAGCTATCCTTCATTAAATTAAGAGATATAAAATGCTAAGGATTCATCTAAGGATTATTTTTATTGAATAATCAATTGTATAAATACACATGAAATTTAAGTTACAGAAAAACAATCATAAAATAATTTAGAATTTTATGTGCTGCAAAACATTTTAGTTAAAAATGCTCTTGTGCCAATCAAATAATATAAAATATTAAGTCATCATTGCCCTTTAAAATCCTTTCAATGAGAATTCCCTAATTGTACTTTCACTTTATCTCTCTGTACCAGTAAGTAAATAAATTAACAAAATAGCTTTTATCACACAGAATAACCTTTTAACTGAGGGATTATCTCTGGTTTATTTTTCATTTCTTTCACTGCAGATAGCAGTTCATGCCTCATTGATTAGTTTGCTAAGGTGGTGACCAGAAATGAAAATACAGTCTTTCAGAAACTGCAAGGACCTGAGTGTGTAACCATACACACACACACACACACACACACATACACACGCACATATGCACATACATTCCATGCCTCTCTCTCTGGCATTTAGTTTGTAAGAAACAAAGAGTCAAGTATTACAAATATTTAATTTCTATTAGCCTATGCTCAAGTATATCTCCATCTCTTAGATTTATTTCTCACTTATATTGTTAATATTTTTTCATTAAATAGTATTTAGGTTTTTATCATAAGTAAATTATGCATTTCATGACAACTTTCAGGAAAAGATAATATAAAGTCAAAGGGAAAAAAAACTCGTTTCCTTCGGATTTCTACCATTTCTGAATTCAATGATAGCCTTTATATATATATATTCCATTGGAAGTACACTTACATTTGAGACTTGCCATATTAATCACTAAGCTCATTATTTCCACTCATATCTTAGATGTTAAATGTAACTAATATCCCTTTCCTTTCTTCAGCCAAACTATCAGGAATTATTAATCCAAAGAAATTCTTAAACAGAAAGAAATCACAGAAATCAAATGTGACAGTGAAAGTTAATTCGAGTAACCACAACCAGGAAGAACAAACCATTCTGACCTGGTCTGGTGCTACTCAGGACTGTTGAATCCTCATGTTTGGAAAAAAAAAAAAACCATTGCTCACCAAGCCTACAGCAGGAAAGAATAAAATATAGGCTTGAAAGTGTTCAAAATTCAGGACAACAGAAGAGGAAAGACATGATATGGCTCCACATGAGAAATAAAAGCTTTGAAGGAGATTAAAACAGAATAAGAAGTATTCTTGCTTGGGAAATCCAAAGGACAGAGGAGCCTGGCGTGCTACAGTTCATGGGGCCTCAAAAGAGTTGGACACGACTTAGTGACTAAACAACAGCAAAGAACCTTTGCACATCTGATATAGGGAAACCAAATAAAAGACACATTCAATTCATTCCTTTTGTGTCTGAGCCCAAAGAAGAGTATTTTGACCAAACATGGGAACAGTCTGTTAAAAGTTAGAGGCAAAATTATCTTCTTCTAAGATCTTTGTCCCTTCCAATGTCAAGCAAAAGTTGGGCAAATTATTCAAATTATCAGGGAGACTGAAAAAGAGACAATCGGCATTTGGTACAGATTTTAGCTCACTCACTGATGAGGCTGTTTCTAATCAGGAATTCGATGATTCCTGTCACTGTGACACACTCTCCATTCCAAGTCCAGTTGGTCATGTTTTCAAAGATATAGTTTCTTTTCCATTTCATTTGCTATTTCATTAATTAAGTGCTTATTTCCTTAGATCTTTTGTTATCCTAATAACTGCTCCCTCTGGCAACTCTTCTCAAGTACTATGTATCCTACCCACTGTTTTTCAAATAAAGAACATCAGACAAGATGATTTTGAGTAAAATCAAAGCAAGTTTCAGGAAAATTACAACTTAGCGGTTCTCATGTCTGCTCTTGTTAACTGTGCTTACTATTTCTATAGATATTTAAACCCATCACCTGGGTCATCCATACTTTTCAGTATACTGCTTTCAACAATCAATGAAGCCCCACAAGAATTTAATTGATAATTAAAGTTAAAAGCTTAAATTATGAATATTTGAAAGAGGCTACTTCTTCTTTACAACCTTCACTGGAGGTTGTAAATGCAGCCTCTAGTGCTATTTCTCAAGAAGAAAAATAAATGAAACCTTTGCAGGCCACCTTTGAAAGGTTACCTTTGACCTAATATGAGAATGACTTATCTCATCATAGGATTAGCTGCTCAAAGAACACCAGGACTCCCTTGTCTTACAGTAGCATCTCCAAGCCTCTTCGTTTGATCTTTTGACCCTGTTACAAACTTCTTATCCCAAATATTCACCAACTGATTACAATTAGTTTTCATATTGCAGTTTCTTGCATATGTAATAGACACATTAAAATTATTTGTCGTGCTGAAGTTAAATGGATTGTCTTCCAGAAATCAAAAATGCCTGATACTGTTTGTACTGTCTTCATAGTCTGCAAGCTTTTTATGTATTATGTCATTATCAGTATTTTTCCTTTCGGGTGCGAGAGGGGTTAACATCTCTTCTTCCATCAAAGTGGATTTAAAAAGTAAGTGCCCAGTAAGCCTCACTGAATTGTATTGACTGTTTCCACCTTTATTCCTGTATTTATCTTTGCTGTTTTTTCATTCATTCAACATTTATTAAAAGTTTATTAAGTACCAGCGAATGTTCCGGATGGAGGACAAAAATAAATAAATAGATTACAAAAATATGCCTTTGGATTATTAGGACAGGGAAGACTTCTCTTAAGAAGATGAAATTTTAATATTAAGAAGGTATCAGCTATAGAATAAAAGAGGGACAAGTTCCAGGCAATTGGATAGCGAGTACTAGGAAACTTACTTTGGTCTCATCAGGAAACCAAAGGGAAAGCTAGTATGACTGGATTTCAGCTTGGAGAGAAAGAAAAGAGAGAAACTCTGATAGGCTGACAGCTTAAGAAGAAGTCTGAGTTTCTACCGACCTTTCAGTAATATTTATTTGCCTGCTCTCTTATTAAGTCTTAAATCTTTTCCTCTGAACAGTGAAAGTGAAGTCGTGTCCAACTCTTTGCAACCCCGTGGACTGCAGCCTACCAGGCTCCTCTGTCCATGGGATTCTCTAGGGAAGAATTACAGGAATGGGGTGCCATTTCCTTCTCCAGGGGATCTTCCCGACCCGAGGATCGAACCTGGGTCTTCAGCATTGCGGGCAGATGCTTTAACCTCGGAGCCACCAGGGAAGCCCGAAGCCCTCTGGTCAGTAAGTACCCTTTCCATTCTCCAAATACGATCTATTCTTTCAGGCAAAAGACACACGTTGCTGCCCTATTTTCAGCCATTATGTCTGGTTCAAGGCTCAACTCATAATCATGTTTAACAAATGTGTTTGACTAAGTAAATTAAAATGTAATATAAATGGAAACCATTCATTTAAAATTCCAAGGCACTCCACAGTGTTTAAGTTTTCACATTTTATAAAAAATACTCTGTATTTTAATGAAATATGAATGCTTTGCTGGCTAACTAGTCCTTGATGTAATAATCACATTGCAGCCAAAGGTGCACTATACAAATACCTATATTTGTCTTCCTTTGCCAATGCTTTGCTATCCATATAAAAGATCAACATCAGTATAAAGGTAATAAAATGATACATAATAGCACATAGTTATGTTCTCTATACTTTACTTATCAGTTCTGTCTAAGAGGGCTTTATCAAAAGGTTCATTTTCCTGTAGAAGTGAGTTTATATCAAGCAGTTTTCCCTGACACCTGTCAGAAGGTTCCTACCCCTAGATAAATATAACTATGATCAGATACTGAAAGGAAAATGTAAATCCACTTTATAAAAAGCATTTCTCTTAATGATCCACAGCTATTTCCTGTTATGAATGCTGTACAGTGAACACTGATAACTTTGGTTGGAAAAAATAAGGAAAAGTAACCTATGGCTATTTAAGAAACAAATCCATCACTGATCTTCTACATGAAGACAGTAAAAATCTATTTCCAAACATGCAAGCAATAAAATCTGATTTCACTGTAGTATAAATGTTCAGGTATTAGGCCTGGTGCCCTCATAATATATTTGCTTAATACAACAGTAAATTCTTTCATTGTTTTTCCCCAACTCGGATGACAACCATCTAACCTACATAATATTAAGCAGACATTTAGTTCCACTGATGTGAACAGCCAAGAGATTAATGCTGACAGAGCTAAATTACACAAGAGTCAAGAAATGTGAGCCAACAATACAATTATAATTATCACTAGGGGAGGTAAAAGATGAACACATTTTCATCTACTGAGGGCTCTGGATTAAAGGGCCAAACACTTAAATGCCACTTTTACTCATTTGGTAACTAGGGGTATTCTAAATTCTATAATTATATGACTTTGCATACATTAAAATCAGCTTGGTATTAAAGGTTTCTGATAGCAATGTTACAATTAAGGGTCCAACCTCTATTTCTCAGTCATATCTCAAAAGAACAAAAATAATCACCAAGAGGCATTTGAAGATTAACAAAGAACAAGTTCTTATTTTCTCCTGATTGTATTTCATTAAATTTGCAGTACAATTATTTTTACTTTATATTACTATTCATTTTGTAATATCATAAAATAATTTAGAAATTCCATTAGTATTTTTCATCCTCAATAATTTTGTTGGAAAAAATACATAATGTCCCTTTTAAAAGTAAGATTTTAGATAAAAACTCTTGACAGTATATTAAAGCATTTTACTTCTTAATGGGTAGAATATAGACACAAAGTTCTGAGTATATGCCCAAATGTTTTAATAATTCCTTTGAATAGTATATCTATTATGAAGATATTTATTATCAAGATAAATTCAGAAACTATGCTCTTAGACAATTATAAATCTATACCTTTAAGTTACTCTTATTCCTGTATGCATCATTATTTCAAATAATTTATAAATTAGAAAGGAATATTTCTTAGCAGTATGCAACAGTCACACATCATTCGCTATACACGTGTTTATATATTATATATGTAACACAGGATGAAATTAAGGAAACTATCTTCCTTTTGGAAGAAAGATGGGGAAACAATGGAAACAGTGACAGACTTCATTTTCTTGAGCTCCAAAATCACTACAGATGGTGACTGCAGCCATGAAATTAAAAGACACTTGCTCCTTGGAAGAAAAGCTATGATCAACCTAGACAGCATATTAAAAAGCAGAGACATTACTTTGCCAACAAAGGTCCATCTAGTTAAAGCTATGGTTTTTCCAGTGTTCAGGTATGGACATGAGAGTTGGACTGTAAAGGAAGCTGAGTGCCAAAGAATTGATGTTTTTGAACTGTGGTGTTGGAGAAGACTCTTGAGAGTCCCTTGGACTGCAAGGAGATCAAACCAGTCAACCCTAAAGGAAATCTGTCCTGGATATTCATTGGAAAGACTGATGTTGAAGCTGAAGCTCCAGTACTTTGGCCACCTGATGCAAAAAAGTGACTCATTGGAAAAGACCTTGATGCTGGGCAAGATTGAGGGTGAAAAGAAAAGGGGACGACAGAGAATGAGACGGTTGGATGACATCGCCAACTTATTGGACATGAGTTTGAGCAGGCTGCGGGAGTTGGTGATGGACAGGGAAGCCTGGTGTGCTGCAGTCCATGGGGTCACAAAGAGTTGGACATGACTGAGCGACTGAACTGAACTGATTTTCCTTTTGGCTCTCTTAGTGATATTCTTGATGATTTTAAGTTCCATATATTTTTCTTTTCTCCTCATCTCTCTAGATTCCCTCACCTTGAACCTTGTTAAGCTTGATAATGAAGCAAATTTCCTGTAAGATTTCATTTGTTGGATACAGATACAGGATTGCTTGTTTCTTTATTTTTAAAAAATAACTCATAAAATAGCATTTACCTTCAATGACTGTTAAACTAAAGTCCCTTACACGTGAAATTCCAGTGGATTTCTAATTGTAGCCTCTTTGACTAATCATTCTAAACATTAAAGAAATTATTTAATAGTCTGCTTGATAGGAAATGGCTTGAAATTTGGCTGAAAATTGAAAGAAGAATATGAAAAAACTGATTGGTTCAAGATCAAGAAAGGAGTACAACAAAGCTGTCTTCTGTCACCCTGTTTAACCTATACATTGAGTGCATCATGAGAAATGCCTGGGTGGATAAGTTACAAGCCTGAATCAAGATAGGCGGGAGAAACATCAGCAACCTCAGATATGCAGATGATACCATTCTAATGGCAGAAAGTGAAAGTGAAAGTGATGTCGCTCAGTCGTGTCCGACTCTTTGCAACCCGTGGACTGTAGCCCACCAAGCTCCTCCGTCCATGGGATTCTCCAGGCAAGAATACTGGAGTGGGTTGCCATTTCCTTCTCCAATGGCAGAAAGCAAAGTGGAACTAAAGAGCCTCTTGAGGAGAGTAAAAGAGGAGAGTGAAAAAGCTGGCTTAAGACTAAATATTAAAAAACTGAGATCATGGCATCTGGCCTCATTAATACATGGCAAATAAAAGTGGAAAAGGTGGAAGTAGTGACAGATTTGTTCTTCTTGGGCTCCGAAATCACTGCAGATGGTGATAGCAGCCATGGAATCAGAAGACAATTGCGTCTTGACAGGAAAGCGATGACAAACCTAGACAGTGTGTTGAAAAGCAAAGACATTTCTCTGCCAACAAAAGTCTTTATAGTCAAGGTTATGGTCTGCCCATTGATCATGTACGGTTGTGAGAGCAGGACCATAAAGAAGGCAGAACGCCAAAGAATTGATGCCTTCAAACTGTGGTGCTACAGAAGACTCCTGAAAGTACTTTGGACAGCAAGGAGATCAAACCAGTCAATTTTAAGGGAGATCAACCTTGAATATTCACTGGAAGGACTGATGCTGAAGTTGAAGCTCCAGTATTTTAGTCATCTGATGCAAACAGACTTGGAAAAGTCCCTAGGAAAAGTCCCTAGAGGCTAGGAAAAATCAAGGGCAGAAGACGAGGGCGTCAGAGGATGAGATGGCTGGACAGCATCACCGATGCAATGAAGATGAACTTGGGCAAACTCTGGGAGGTGGTGAAGGACAGGGAGGCCTGGCATGCTGCAGTCCATGGCATTGCAAAGAGTCAGACACGACTGGGTGACTGAACAACAACAATTCCTAGATAATGACATGTAACAGACATCGTTGTAGAGAGTGTGGAGTGTATCAAGGTAGTAGATTTTATTCATTTTAAGTGATTCCAAAGCAGATATACATCATTTTCTCATTTGTTATTTCACCTTTCTAAAAATGAGAGTTCTAAATATGTTGATGAAGAACTGAAAAGTCAGTCATAATTTACTTTCACAAGATTAGGAGAGTTTTGGATTTTGAGTTGGGAGTTAACAGGTTTTAGTTTTCACTTGTTAGTTGTAGCCGTGCTTCTGGGCTTGGTATCTGCATCCAAACAATGGGGTTTAAAGCTGCTATTCCTGGTTTTCTCCAGTAAGTAGGATGAACGTAGGTGTGTGGGCAGAGAACAGTGGGGAGGTTCTCATCGTCTGTCCTTCTGTCAGTACTTGGCAGCTGGGGTTCCTGATGGAATAACTGATATCTGGAGATTTTGTGAAGGACTGATACAGGATCATCTGAATACTTCTATAAATGGAAGAAACAGAATCTGCTTGAAGTTTCCAGGTTTGTTTTAGTCTTTTCTTATATATTATGGTGTCAGAATCAGAGAACAACTGTACATTTATCTATCCTAAATAAAATGAATACTACTAAAATTTGTCTTAGTGAACTCGGTACCCCAAATATTTGCAGTCATTTTTAAATAGGTATCTGAGCAGTAAAGTTGAAAAGTGCTTTTGATGTTGACTTGCATTTGACACACTAACTAAATTTGCTTGTATTCATTACCAACAGAAGATTTCAATATTGATTGCACTTTTAAAAATATGGCTGTAGACTGTGATTTCCTTTGTGTATTTGTTTAAAATCTACTTTCTAATCCCATATCAGTACTCTCTTATTAACAATTTCAATGACAGATTAGTATTTTGAATTTTAGTTTTCACTTTAATTTTCACTTTTCTCTCAGAATATGTGGATGGGTAGAGCAACAACTCTTAGATTAGATTGAAGAGTCCTTTCAGTATTGAGAACAACTGGCAGACTTTCATTTGTACCTAAAATAAGCAGAAGTATAAATTCTTATCTAAAGGAAACTATTTCAAACATCTTAATTTTCAAAGTAAGGGCAAGAAATGTTTTTAAAAAATGTAAATCATATAAGAACTTCTAAGGGGTTTATGGCTATGTTTTTCCTCTTCAGCTCAAATGAAAATTAATTTGAAAATCTCCACAAAAGTATTGAAAACAGATTTCTATATTTGGACTGTTCCAGCTGGTGATCCTCAACTAGTCAAATAATCCTTGCTGAATGATCTTTTTTATGTATAAACCAATATAATTGCATTTACGATAATTAATAAATTTGATGCATGCCAATTTAAATGACTAAATTACCTCAACTGACCAACACAAAAGCTAGAAATCATCAAGATTTACCTAAAACCTCCTCTGTAACTTGCTGTTCAAAGTGAGTTGGAAGCACTCTTGGAAAGCTGCACAAGCATCATGTGCTTCCTCTTCTAAATGTTTCCTATTTTCACACACAGTAAAGGAGATGAATTACTTCAAAGTCATTTAAATAAAGTATTAATTACTTATATCTAATAATACATAGGAAATTTAGCTTTAATAACAAATGAAATTGACTACATTATGCCTAGAGGTTTAAACAGAGAAAAGTAAAGGTATTAGCAACCAAAATTCTGCATGATTTATGACCATTTTGATGTTTGAAAGAAAGTTTCAATTAGCTCTAATAAAGACCACATTAGAGGAATAAAAATTTCCAAAAACCTTACAGTCTAAATCACTCATCTTATAAATATTTCTTCATCAATGAATCTTTATGCTGCAATAAAGGTCAATCACAACTACAACTTCTGGATTTACGCAAGAACAATTCCCTCCAAAAATCCCAACTGCAAGTGCAAAGATCTCTAAGCAAGAAATATTACAATTGGCAGAGAATGCCATGAAGGATAAAAATATATGCAGTCTGTGTGGGTTTTAACTTGTCACTTGGTCAAACTGAACCTAAAAACTCGTTTTGGTTTTTTTTTTTTAGTTAAAAATTCAAAAACCAAAATTTTGAAAATAACTGTCTAAGAAATGAAATTAGTATAACAAAAAAAGTTTGAAATTTTTCCATCAAAGCAAGTCTCACCAAAACCATAGTAAGAGGGTTATTACCAAAAAACAAGTTTATACAGAGGCATCTTTACTGCTACAGCTTTAACTGATTTGAGCGGTGGAGCCTTTAAAAAAATGAAGCCACAGATTCAGTGGAGTTTCAACAAAGACGAAAGAGAGAAGAATGAGAAACTCTAATTTTCAAACTCATCTTAGAAACCTAATTTCTCTTAAATGTAAGTTCATTCCTTCTTTTAGTCTGCTGTGTTATCTTTGCTTATTAACTTTAAGGAAAAAAAAAGTGCACAGTCACATATAGTTGGTCAAATTTTATAAATATAAACTATATAATACATACATATCCATATGTATGTCATAAGACAGATTGAAATAAAAACTGAACATTCAAATTTAGTAATATGCAATAATATACAACTCTAATTTACATTAAATTACACATATAAAATATAACTTTATAGCAAATTTAAGATCAGTTAAATCTTGTCTAAAATATTTTTAAATATTTATTCTCTCTAGAAATGTTTTGTCATAGTATTTGCACATATATTTAACTTTGGTCAATAGATGTTCTTTGCATAAATAGATTAGATAGAATCGATGATATTCATTCAAGAAATTGACTTAATAAACCACAATATTTAAAATGGCAATAATCATTGAAAATAAAACAAAAATTTAGGATATTTTACTTGGACATTGTTCTCACAATAAATCATAGTGTATTTAAAAGGAAATTACTAATGAAAAAGTTAAAGAAAGTATGCCTACACAGACTTATCCTTTACAAAGTTATATGGTTTATAAGGAATGGACTACACGTTTTTATCTAGATTTACATACATATACTTTGCTTCAGTAAGTTATGTTTTTGCTGTTATTATGTTCATTATAGTAGGATTTTTTTTTTAGATAATGAATATTTTTGAAAATCCATGGAAGGTTATGTACACTTCAAGTCAGTAAAATAAGCACGTTTATATACCAAAATGTGTGTGTGTAATTTCAAGGGCTTCCCCAACACCTTGACCTCAGAAGCTAAGCTTAGGCCAGGACTCTGACTTCCATGTTTAAACTTCTATTTTTCTCAATGCAATACACACCTAAACATGTACATAGACATTAGGTGAACAAGCTGCACTTTCCCCAGCTTTATTGACATATAACATCGTGCAGTTCCAAGAGCACCATTTAATGACTCGGTATATGTACATACTGTGAAATGATTACCACAATAAGGTTAGTTAACACATAGATCACCTCACATCTAGTGTTTGTGGGGTGAGAAGAGTAAGGCCCAACTCCCAGCAATTTTCAGGCATACATTACAATATCATCCCCCACAGTCAGCCTGCAGTCAATGAGATCCCCAGAAGGTATTCATCTTCTTATTGGAAGCTTAATACACTACATTTTCAAACTATGTGTTTGTTTTACTTAAGAGAGAAAAATACATAATTTTTTTCTACCTATATTCACATAGGCCCTTGTAACATTACCAAGAGAAAACTCAAAGGAATACTTTTAAATCAGAGAGTTTAAAACTGGTTTAGGTGAGACAACTATTGAGTACTAAAAAAGTAAGCCCAGTGTGATTTAACAAGAAAATACTTTAAGTGTTAGAAATAAATGTTTAGGATTTCTAAATACCAAGTTGTGTATGCATTTTAGCATAATTAAATTAAGAAAATTCTAACTGAAAAAGTAGATGACTAACAGAAAAATAAAATGGTGTTTGTCACCTTATGTACATTCAATGAAAAACCTGTATTTAAGTTTAATGTATTAAGGAAAGTGAATTAAGCAACCAACTCTTCCACAAGAGTATACATCATTTCAGTCTAATTTTAGGATGATTCTCCTTATTAAATATCATGTATGAAATAGTCTTATTTATCATCTTATCTCATTAGATATTGTCTAGGGAGGCAATTTTGAAAAAGGAAAAATGGTTAGGAAGACTTTATTTTAGTCAAATTAGATTTGATACTTTGAATGTTTACTATCTAATGTAATCTCTTAACAACTCTTCAGCTCTAGTGTACTTTTTGGTAAAGTTTTAATAACTTTCTTGTAATTAAAAATAGCATATGATATCAGAAACCAACAGTAATTAAAAGTAATCAAATTTAGTGAAATATGTACAAAATAAAGAGATCTGTACACATTTTAAGGAGTTATCAATCGATATACTGTTTACTATGTGAAATGAGACAATGCTTATTACTAAAATAAAAGCTAAGTCTCTTCTTTGCCTCGTTTTCTGCTTTTGTAAAATGTATTGCTTGAGAAACAAGTCTTCAAAAAACAAGGCCTAAAAAAATCTACTACTCAGGGTGCCTTTGAGGATATTTAATTAAAATCTAATCCTGCATTCATTAAGGCTCACATAAATTAAGCTGTCATTCATAAGATTTATGGATTCTCATTTGCATATTGCATACAATTCATCAATTACTCAAGTATGAAAGGAGCACATTTCCCTTGGAGCTGCCTGCTACCCTGCCAACATTTGAAATGAGGGAAAGAGCAAGACTGTCAGGCATTCACACAAACTTTCTTCCAAATGTCTGCTCCTTGATTAATCTAATTTTCTAGATATTCCCTACAAGATATACCAACAGGCTTGCTGCATATTTCTATTATTTCTCCTGTCTTCATCACCAAAATCTTCTAGTCTTTGAATACTTCTTCATGTCTGAGTGATTATTATTTGTTTGCTAATGGTATGGCATTGGTGATTTCTTTTTTGAAAATGTGATGCATGCAAGCAAAAGACAAAGAGGTAAGCTATACATGTTTTGTTGATTTTTTAACATTAATATCTTTCTATCAATGATTAGCCTATTTCATGTGCAATAAAAACTTGAAAATGAGGAAATGGAATTGCCAGGGAATAGAATGAGTATAACTAGCTTTTCAAAGAATCTTAACATGTCAGAAGAATCTAAAACAAAGCCACAAAGTAAATCATCGATTCTATGTTTAAAGTAAAAATAGAATTCACTCACTCAGCTATAAGTACATGTCACTGTACTTTTTACAGTTCTAAGCGAAGTAGTAACCCAGATGAATTTTTTCTCATTGTGCATAAAGCATACTGTGTTAATTCACTTGTCTTCTCTGGGGAGTAGATCTTAATTTCAGTGGCACAACTTGCAAGAAACTGTCTTTAACAGCATACTCTGGAAATCTTCCAACAGACATGTGATCAGGTGTGCAATTTAATGCAAGCCCCAGCTTATGTCCAGCATTTCTACAATTAAAATATGTGAATGTTTCAATATTCTCAAAAATGACTGCTCCTGAATATATACTATCTCTTTTATGTCAATTGAATGGAATAAAAAAAAAACAGGAAGAAATGCCTTAAGCACTAATTTTCCATCGAGTACATCAACTCGATGGAAAAAGAAAGCATTTGAATTAATTTCAGTATTCAGAACATTTTGTATTTGGTAATATGACAGATTTTACCTTCCTTTGTAATACTTGACAAAACTATGATGATATCTATTTGGAAATGCTTCCATATTTAGAACGCAAAACTAGAATTCCCCAAATTCAAACCTAAACATGTTAGGTTAAATGTCGAGTTATGAGGAGAGACACCTTTAGGTAGATGTCATTAGCCAGGAGTCTAAGGAAATGAGTAGGAGACCCTAAGGACTATACCAGCATAATCATAAATATTTTCACCTTACAAAAACTGTGCTTCAAAAGAGAAAAAAAATTCACTCAGCAATGAAACTAATTGTCACTAAACCCTTACAAATATACTCAACATAGGAGAAATAAATGCCTTTATAAATGTGATCGTAGAGATGAAATTATTAGCATGCTTAATTTATAAGACAACCTTCAAAACTGAAAGCAAACAACAGACCAGCTCATGCTTTTTATTCATTCAAGTTGGATGGTTCATCATAATTTTCAGAGATCCATGCCTGAGACACTCCTGGGTATATTATTTGTGTTTTAACTCTTGCATTCTCCACATTTCAGTTTTCTCAGCATGAGCTGTCTACTTTATTCTATCCAGGTCATGTGCAATAGAAAAAGAATTGTCCTAGTCTACAATAATAAAGCTTATTTTATTTCTTCAATACAAACCACCTGTTTGGGTTTTGTACTGTTATTGAGAATTTTTAACTATGTTAATTAATTATGATAATGACCTTATTCCAATCAATAGAAAGTGAATGAAAATCATACAGTAGGCTTTATTTTCTTTATTTACTTTGTGCCATAAAATAATTCACCTCAGACTGATAAAGAAATTCTAAGTAAGAGAACACAAAAGATCCAGCAGTAACAGACAAAAAGGGAGAGTCAACAGATCACCTAGGGCACTGTGCTTACATTGGAGATTTTGCATTAAACATTTGTACAGATGAGGTGAAACTGTTTCAAGTCCCAGAGTGCAAATTTGGTTAAAATTAATTATTCCCCAAATGACTGTGCTTCTTTTTGTTTTTCATATCCATGTCTTGATTAATAATCAGTCTGAACTGGCATTTCTCAACCATGTCCCACATTCTCGGCCACACACATGACAGAAAATATTGATAGATTGGAATGTCAAGAGGAACAGAAAAAAAAACCTAGGTTGGCTAAAATTTCATTTCAAGCATATAATTTTAAGTGATAATTATTTCAAAAGCAACACACAATAATGATTAAATCAGAGGCCAATACTCCCTTTTAAGAAAATTAAATATATTTTCAGGAAGGAAAGCATCAATATGGCAATCTTAACAAGAATCTTAGGAGATGATGGTCTATCAGTAGTAATCAGGATTGATATCCATCAAATGAAGATATCACAAAGCTTTTCCCATGCCAACAGAATGCTTTTATGTTACATCACTTAATATTATTTAAATATTACTCAGGGCTTATGGAATCCATGCAAAACGATAACAAAGCACAATAAGAGGCTTGGAAGCAGAAACTTTATCAGCTTAACAACAAAATAAGTAAGTGTATTTATGTAAGATGATGCAGTTTTCAATCATGCTAGAAGAACAACATTAGTTATTACCTAATGATTTTCAACATATAACAAAAATCCAGAACTTTCTAAAATCATTTACAACAAGATTTTAAACCAGATTAAACCTGATGGGTATCTGGGCAGAAATATACACTAATAATTCCACCTTCATGTAAAAATGTTCTGTATTTGGGACTGAAAATGTAACAATATGAAATAAATGTTTTGTTTCTGGTCCTCTCAAAAGCTGCCATACCAAATTATTCTGGATATATGCGTGTAGGCTTAGTCACTCAGTTGTGCCCAATTCTTTGTGACCCCATGGACCATAGCTTGCCAGGCTACTCTGCTCATGGGATTCTCCAGGCAAGAATACTTAAGTGGGCAGCCATTCCCTTCTCCAAAGGATCTTCCCCACCTGGGGATTGAACCCAGGTCTCCTGCATTGCAGATGGACTCTTTACCATTTGAGCCACCAGGGAAGCCCTCTGGATATGTGTATTACTTCTATAAAAGAATATGTAAGATCAAAGACATTCCCTTATGGTACAATGAGTGCTAATCAGCCTTATTAATTTTATAACAAGAAAAATGGAGCAACCAAAACACACAAAGTTCCAAAGAAGGGCAAGTGTCATCACCTGGGGCTGTCAGTCTACTCTACTCTGTACAAACCTGTTCTCCAAAAGGAATCATTAAACTATTCACACATTTCTTTTTCCTAGGTTAAAAGCTAAGTACATACAAGAAATTAAAAAATTGTGGAAAACATATGTTTTCAATCACATAAAGGATGAGTTGCCTAACTCTGAATATATTTGTAATAAGCATAAAGGTCATGCATGCAAAATTTTTAAAATCTATTCAAACAAGAAATGTTTACTTCTTGTGTACAATGCTGTCTAATTTAAATTTGTTCCTTTAAATCTTATGCATGCATATAGTATACATACATGTATTATATAAGATTGTTATAGATGTTATTATCAATCCTAGCTAATTCTCATAGCTGTAGCAATAACACTCAAATAATAGCAGTTTCTATGTCAGAGTCACTTGGACTTAAAAATATGGAAATTAAGAGAAAATATGCTCAATTCAATTGAATGCCCTCTTGTAAGAAACTTAGCCCTGGATTCCTCAAAATCACTTCTCTATAAAGAGAAAAATACATGGCTTCATTGCTCAGAAGTTATTGTAAAGATCTCCAGGGGATCTTCCTGACCCAGGGATCAAACTCGGGTCTCCCTCATTGCAGGCAGACGCTTTACCATCTGAGCCACCAGCGAAGCCCTAATGATCAGGTAGAATAAGTAATTTTAGCTCTTGTAATTCCAAGAGTTCTTCTGAGGTAATCTCGGAACCTTTTTCATGCTCCCTCTCTAAGGTTTCAACCCATAATTGAGCTTATAGTCAACCACTATCACCAAATCATTTTCACACAAAATATTGCTAGATAAATCATTTCAAACTCTTCCCATGCAGGATCTTAACACTCACCTCTATGAGATTTATGTTACCTATACGTGATCTGGGCTTCCCAGGGGGTGCTAGTGGTAAAGAACCCGCCTGCCAATGCAGGAGACATAAAAGATGTGGGTTCGACCACTGGGTCCAAAAGATCCCCTGGAAGAAGGCGTGGCAACCCACTCCAGTATTCTTGCCTGGAGAATCCTGTGAACAGAGAAGCCTTGCAGGCGATGGGCCGTGGAGTAGCAAAGAGTGGGACACAGAAGCAAGTGACTTGGCAAGCAGGTGCACATATGTGATCTACCATTCCAGCCTGCCAAGATCTTGGTGATCTTGATTCCATCGTTATCTACTGCTTCATCCA
The DNA here is from genome assembly GCF_055505025.1 of Bos grunniens. Lineage (NCBI taxonomy): Eukaryota > Metazoa > Chordata > Mammalia > Artiodactyla > Bovidae > Bos > Bos grunniens. Next base: position 46,677,198 of record NC_141176.1, read on the forward strand.
GGTTCAAGAATAGGAAAGCCAACTTCTTGAATTTACCTTTAATTTTTCATGAAATGTGTCAGCATACTTCAAAGGTTCTGTCCAACTGAACCCTCCCCTTTGTTTTCTCTTCCACCACCCTAGTTCTACCTTTAGTTTAATTACCCTCTTTTTTGCTTAAAAAGTCATCCATTGGCTCCCTATTCTCTGGAGCAGAGGTTAGCAAATTACAGTCTGCAGGCCAAATTTTGCCTACCTGCTTTCCTAAATGCAGTTTTATCGGTACACAGCCACGTCCATCTGTACGTCTTTTCTACGGCTGCTTTGGCACTACAGTGATCAAGTTGGGTAGTTTCAACAGAAGTCACATGGCTCGAAAAGCCTATAGTATATACTTACTATGCCTTTCCAGAAATATTTTAACAATCATTCCCCTACAGGATATTTCAAAACCACTTAGCACAATGCTGAAATCTCATCATGGTCTGATCACAAACTCAATTTTTAGCATCTTGTTTCACCAATTCGCTCTCTTTATTCCCACTGATACTCCCTACTTCTCTATATTTATTCATATTATTTTCTCTAACTGGAACTATTTCCCAATATCACTTTCAGAATAAGTTCTAAACATATAGCAAATTCCTTTAAAAAAAGAAACAATGTCCAGAAATAATACGGGAAAGCAAAATATTCTATGTGTCTATGTTTATTTTAAATTCTTGCTGCTATCTGATGTATTCATTCTTTGGATCAGCAATGATAACTTTAACACTGGACTAATATAAGTTATTGAAACTATTTTTTCACCAGAAGGTGATTGGACAGCACTAGGGAGCAAGAGTTCCTTAAATATATAAACACTACCAAATAAAGTACCCCAAGGGGCTAGTTACTTCCTAAGAGTTAGTTGGTTACTTTACAGTTTTACATCATAATGTTGCATTTTATTAATTACAGCATTTTACAAAATTATCCAGCATCATAAAGAATTCATATTATTCTCTTAAAATGAATATTTAATATATTATCTGAGTCCATAGAAATTCATATTTTCATATAAGTCAATTAAAGTATACCCACTGGTGCAGAGATAGTGTGCTTCTGGTCTGGACACTGGGTATTTGTCAAGTGGAGTAAGATTCAAGCTTTGTTCTCACCCAGACATTCCAAGGACAAAGCAAATCACAAAAGCTGAACTCTGCTAAAGCAAAGATAAAATGTGCCCACTCCTGAGGTCAAAGAGGACTTCGTTGTCTATGCACAGGAAGGCTTCTTGGGGGTCAAAAAGGGAGGGGGCCCCACCGCATAATAAGTGTAGACATGTACCCACAGGCCTATGCATTGGGATCAATCTTAGAAAAAAGTTATACATGCATCTTGGGGACAGTTCATGGACAGTCATATGTGAAGAAAGAAACCAGATAACTGGTCAAATGTAAACAAAGACCCTGAAGGACTGTCCTATATAAGTGGTTTACATCACCTCTTTACTGAGCTCTTCTTCACTCAGGATGCCCACACTCCTCTCCAGGTGTGTCTCTGCCTAGCTCCTGACTTAGTGTGCTCCTTCTTCCTCATTAGAGAGGATGTCCATACCCTCTCTCTCTGGGTGTGTATCTCTGCCCTGCTTCTGAGTTAGATAAACAAACTGCTTTCCTGTGGGCTTTCCCATACATTGTGCTCTGTCTCGAATAATACCCTTTGTACCAGTTTTGTACAGTGTTTGCCTCCTTGGAGCATTCTTACTTCCAAAAGTGAGCAAGAGCCAGAGCCACTTTGCCTCTAGCTTCTAGCCCCTGTTGGTCTGGTGGCTAAAATTCCTAGTTTTCATCCAGGTTACCAAAGTTTAATTTCTGGGCTGGGATCCAAGATATCTCTTCAGGACTGCACACTGCTCTCCCTGCAAGATCACTATCATTAAGCAAAACAAAACAAAACACTGTTGAATATATAGCCCTTCTTTTTTGTTAAAGGCATTGCTCACATGGGACCCAGGGCCCTAAAAGGGCTAGTTTTCTTCATCAAATATTTCCCTTGAAAAAAAAGTGCAAGTGTTAGTTGCTCAGTCATGTCTGACTCTTTGTGATCCCAAGGATTGTAGCCCTCCAGGATTCTCTGTCCATGGGATTCTTCAGGCAAGAATATTGGAGTGAGTTACCATTTCCTCTTCCAGGGGATCTTCCCAATTCAGGGATCAAACCCACATCTTCAGCATTGCAGGGGATTCATTACCATCTGAGCTACCAGGGAATTCCTTACTCTCCACGTAGTTTAGACTGTAAGGGGAAAAGGCCCAACTATATTTACTTTGCATGAAATAATTAATCCATTTCAAAATTTTACCTCTTTTTTCCATAATGCAACCAATCTTTTTTTTTTTTTCTAATGATGCAAGAGGATAGAATTTTGCTTTAGCTAATATCAAGTATTTGAGCCAGATTGTGGCTGTCAGTGAAGGCAAAGGCATTCTGCATGCCATTTTTGGCAGCTTTGAGTGGATTGCTGGTTATTTCATATCTCACTTTTTATTAAAAGGTCATAGGAAATGCTCTAAAACTCTATCTTCATGGTCCTAACCACCAGAAAACACTGAGTTACATCAACAGAGTAGAGGAAATGCCAGTAGAGCGTTAGAAGTTTGCACATATTTTCTGGGCAATCACCTCAAATATCAGCAAAGAGTTTTGAAGACCCAGAATCTAAAAGAAAAGCTGTGGCTATTTCTACTGACAAAATAATAATAATTACTGGGGAAAACCAAAGGTTACAGGAAAAGGAAAAAATATTGTCTAGGCTTTTTGTGACTTGCCTCAGAGGAACAGATTATCACAATGACCAAATACACATAAAATGCATCCAAAAATTCATTGGGTACCTACTTATATAGGATATGACAGTAGACATCCACTGAACTGTAATGACAAAGACCTTGAACACAGGGGCAATTTAATTGATGAAAACAGGAAAAACACATGGAAAAGCTTAGTAATAATGCAAGAACAAAATAATCATATTTGATTAAAAATCATTATTTAAAAAATGGATGAACATAGAAATTCATGACTTCAGAAAAAAAGCAGAATATGATCTGTTATTTTTGAGAGGAGAAGAGGAGAAGAGGACAACAGAGGATGAGATGGTTGGAGGGCATCATTGACACAACAGGCATGAGTTTGAGCAAACTCAGGGAGAAAGCAAAGGACAGGGAAGCCTGGAGTACTGTAGTCCATGGAGTCACAATGAGTCGAACACAAATTAGTGACTGAACAACAAGAGGACAGAAAGGAAGGAGACTAACATGTTCAAAGTGCATTGTTACTTTTTGTGAGAAAGATGAAATCAAGTCCATATCAATACTTGCTCTTTTTCTTAATAGCCTATAAATATACATAGACTAGAAAAGCATATCAATAAGGTTTGATCGATGACAGTATGTTTTTTAACAGAGCTGATGTACATAAACACATTCATTCATTCATTTAATAAGTACTTAACATGGACGGAGGAGCCTGGTCGGCTACAGTCCACGGGGTCGCAAAGAGTCTGACACAACTGAGCGACTTAACTTTCAACTTTTCTAACATGTATAGTACATTATGTATTACATCAGCTGTCCTCTGCTGTGCAGTGTACGAAGTTGAGTCAGATATGGGTCTTGTTTTGTTAAGAGAACAAGTAGAATATAAAGCATGTTTGTGGAAAACTGTAACACCATAAATACAGTGAAGGTGACATCTTTAAAAGTTGGGAGAAAGAGATATGAAAATTCAGAGGAGAAATTTTGTCAGGAATTTTTGGATTATTCTTGAAGGAGGTGGCATTTGAGAGAACTCTGGGACAGAGGAGTAACTTGGCATTGAAGACTTTGGCAGGAGGATTTGGGCAGAGAAGGTGCATTCTTGGCATAGGGACAAACATCAAAGACATAAAAACCACAGAATGTAGATGATTTCTGAACAACAAGTGATTTAGGTTAGTGAAGACATCATTTAAAACTAGAGAAGTAAGAGATAAATCTAGGAGTAGTAGTGAAACAATTCACAAAGAGCCTTAATTTAAAAAAAAATAATAATCTTCATGTTTATAACCAATCAGTAACTAGAGAAGGGGTTTTTTTTTTTTTTGGTTCATTTATTTTGCCATTGTTAGTTTGATTTCAACAAATGGGGAGACTGTGGGCAAGGAGATTACTTAGAAGCATTGTTTGTCCTGAAATCTAAGACATCCCAAAATGTATCAGCAATATTATAAGGACAATAGGAATGGTGAAGTTGGGAAAATAGGAGGTACAGAGATAGAGAGCTTATAATCAAGAATGCTTGACATAACAGCTCATGAAATGTAGAGCTCAAGTGAAAAGAGACCCTCATTAAAAATGACTGAAAATATTAGATCCTTGGCTGAAATAAAATTATCCACTTGGAAACAAAAAGAGGAACAAAGATGAAAGTGAAGGTTAGTTTTGAATAAATTTTGGTCATGGAATTTACACGATGTTCATCAAGTAATTGGACATGTCTTACTTGTGCTCAGGAGAGAGACATATATTTGAAAGTCATCAGCACAGAAATAAGAATCCAAATCATGAACTCTTGGGTACTTTAAGAAAGAACAGCTCTTGATTATTTCTACATTCTTAAAAGGTTTGATATATATTTTTCAGTATAGTCAATCACCATGGAGAAGTAATTCTCCACAAACAGGGAGATGTAAATCTCCATCTTGAAAAATGTAGGTAGAATGGGGGTATTAAGACAGTATAAGTGAGGTGAGAAGGGATTTTTGTCCCACACTAATTCCAATTTTATCTAATCTGATAAAAAGGACTATAAACAGTTCCTTGCCAAAGAAAACCCATTTACAATATTAGTTGAGGAGCAGAATTCAGGAAAGAGAAGACAAGATGATAGCATGAAAACCAGTATAATGAAAATTTTAAAAGAAAACTGTCAAATGATGGAGATAAAAATACAAAGTTTAACAGGGTAACAACTGACACAATCTGACTAGAAGGTTGATGATTACTTTCAGAGGAAGTTGACAAATGTTAGTAGAATCTTTGTGGAAGCCAATACACAAGAAGTTGTACAGATGGAAAACAAGGGTGAATCAATGACTGTGACAAGAAATCGGTCATTGAAAAAAAAAAAAAGATGAAACCATCATGGCTTGGGTCCTGAACGGTGTTTTTGGAAAAATAAACATGTGTCTATAACATTGCCCCGGAGAAGGCAATGGCACCCCACTCCAGTACTCTTGCCTGGCAAATCCCATGGACAGAGGAGCCTGGTGGGCTGCAGTCCATGGGGTCGCTAAGAGTCAGACACGACTGAGCAAGTTCACTTTCACTTTTCACTTTCATGCATTGGAGAGGGAAATGGCAACCCACTCCAGTGTTCTTGCCTGGAGAATCCCAGGGACGGGGGAGCCTGATGGGCTGCCATCTATGGGGTCGCACAGAGTCAGGCACAACTGAAGCGACTTAGCAGCAGCAGCAGCAGAACATTGCCCAATAAAAAAATAATGCAAGTCTCATAAGATATTTTATATTTTTAATAATGATCTTCATAAATTGAAATTAAAAACATTTTATACAGACAAGATACTATCTTTCAACATGTAATTAATATGAAAATTACTGAGATATTTCATTGTTTTTTTCCTACAATCTTTTCTAATGAAGAAAGAAATGGCAACCCACTCCAGTGTTCTTGCCTGGAGAATCTCCATGGACAGAAGTGTGTGGTGGGCTACATTCCACGGGGTCACAAAGAGTCAGACACGACGAAGGACTAAGCACATCTTTTCTAAATCGGGTTTGCACAATATGGTTACATACCTCAGTTTGGATTGTCAAAACTTCAAGAGCTCAAGAGCCATAGTGGCCACTGTGCTGGACAGGACAGCTCAGAAATTGGGAGTTATAAGCCAGGAATGGCTTTTGAAGCTGTTTCTTGACCATTAAGTTTGGTTAGCTGGCTGGTAAGAACTATTATGAGTGCATGTATTTTCTCTCTTTCTTCTTCTTTTTTCTTAATTTGCATTAAATAAAAAAGAAATAATAAAAGGGTGTTTGAATTGGGGATCACAGAATACTGCTCAAACTACTCTTTGTAACTAAGAAAGAATAATTATTTGAGATGAGAACTTAAAACTAAGACACATTGAAGCTAATCATATAAGCTTTTAAAGATACAGTGTAAATGTTAAAAGCAGGAAAAACTTCCAGGATTCCTGAAGTAAAAGACACGTTATAAACAGACGACTAAAATTGGTTTGAGAATTTCAAAACCATTCCTCATGAAATCATAATTATATCAACTTGTACAAATAAAAGGTCAAGAACTTTCCAAATAATTGCATCCAGACATTGTCTCATTAACTGGAATCCCACACGCAAAAGTAATTCAACATCTATTGGACTTATCCTTTGCTCACTCTGTTTTCTCAAGACTGATGAAGACAGCCAAATCACACATCTGGCATATCTTCTTCAAGCCATTTTTTACCACTACATCAAATAAGATGAATTCCAAATACCATACTCCTTTACCAATCAAAAAAAATTACTGTTATAAAAACAAAATTACATCATTTTAAGAGTGTTTTACTTGAACAAGTATTTTTCTTTACAAACTATGTCTACCATTTTATTATCATTTAAAATTAAGTAATAATACAGCATACAGAATGAAAAATTAAACACTTTAGAATGTTTTTTGTTTTAAATTTTAAAAATACATAGAACGCAAACTCCAGGCTATTTAAACATTTTTTTTCAGTAAAATTCTGATTTGTTTATAGTCACATGAATGTGCTTGAAAGAGTATCTGTGCTAGGACAATTCAAATTGGTGGACCAACTCTCAAAGAGTTAAATGATACGTGTGTAAGAGCATCAACAGTCAAGCTGGATGAAGCATAACTACTTCCTCATGTATACATTTAATGTATCCCAGTAGTCACTTCTCAGTACAAAATAATCTCAAAGGGAAATATTACTGGAATCTCCTCAATTCAAACACTGATTTAAATATTCTAATCAATATCTTCAAAAATATTTAAAAATTGCTATCTGCCACTTGTCCTTTATACACAAATGAAATATATTACTTCTTCCTTCATATGACTAAAGATGACATGAAATGATTCATAGATTCTCAAAATAAGCCATTAGGGAGGATTAGTTTTCTTAAAAAAAAAAAAAAAAAGGCTAATGTTGGTGCGTACTAAGTCGCTTCAGTCGTTGTCAGACTGTTTGCAACCCTATGAACTATAGCCCACCAAATTCCTCTGTCCATGGGATTCTCCAAGCAAGAATACTGGAGTGGATTGTCAGGCCTTCCTCCAGGGGATATCCCCCACCCTGGGATTGAACCTGCATCCCTTACATCCCCTGCTTTGGCAGACAGATTCTTTACCACTAATGCTACCTAGGAAGCCCCAACTACTGTAATTCTGAGGAGAAACACAATATATCTTTCCCTTCCTTTATCTTTTCTTGAATTTATATATTCTTCTCTTCTTAATGCAAATGCTATTTTTATTATTCCATTTTATTGCAGAGTTGACTTGCTATGTATATATTATCTTCCAACCTAAGTTCAAACTGGTTCCTTGAAACAGTTCCTATCTCATATTTGACAAATCCTTCTGCTGCACAGAATACCAACCATATGGAAGGCATTCAACAATTGATTCTTTTTTTTTTTTGCTTATTGGAAGGAGAAAAGAAAGACAAAATGGCCAAAAGTAAGTGCCTTATAAGGTGATACTAAGTAAAAACACATTGGCATAAAGAAAAAAACAAAACAAAACTAATCAAACAAGAACCTTGTCTATCTCACTGATTTTCTAGGAATGGACTTCAATTCTGTCTCATCATTAGGGTTGAAATTTTTATTTATTTTTTATTTTATTAAAGCATAGTTGATTTATAATGTGCTAAATTCACAATAAAGTAATTCAGTCATACACATATATGTGTGTGTGTGTGTATATATATGTATACATATATGCATTCTTTTAAATATTCTTTTCTATTATAGCTTATCATAGAACAGTGAATATATTTCCTGTTCTATACAATAGTACTTTGGTGTTTTTCCAGTCCATATATAATAGTTTGCATCTGCTGCTACTGCTGCTGCTAAGTCGCTTCAGTCATGTCCGACTCTGTGAGACCCCATAGACAGCAGCCCACCAGGCCCCGCCATCCCTGGGATTCTCCAGGCAAGAACACTGGAGTGGGTTGCCATTTCCTCCTCCAAAGCATGAAAGTGAAAAGTGAAAGTGAAGTCGCTCAGCTAATCCCAAACTCCTAATCCATCAGTAAGGTTTTGAAATGAAAAAGAAATTGAAACATTTTATTAGGAGAAAATCCTACAAATTTACTTGTTTATTTTTTATTTTCATAGAATAAAAAATATAAAATGCTCCTTTCAAAATGCTTGATGAAATTGATTCATTAAAATATATCAAAAATTATTCTCTTTGATAATTTTAATATGGATTACTTTTATTCATATATTTAAATCTATAAAAAATAAAATTATTAAACAGATATAATGGTAAAAGATATAAAACAAATAAATATCCTTCCTAACTATTTTTGGCAAAATCATATCTATTCCACTATTTTCCAGGCTCTTGTGGCACATATGGAAAAAATTATCTTATCCAAAGAATAATACAAAATTTAATCTCATAGAAAGCAACCCCTAGGCATAATCACTTAAAATAAAAAACTATAAATGATACTATAGCCCAAAGGATCCACTGGAAACCAAGCTTCTACTAGTAATCTATGGAAATCCCACTAATAAATAAATTAGTATTTTCCTCAGTTAAGCTTGTCAGTATCAGTGATCATTACTAGCCATTCATTCTTCCTTCTCATTTCTTCAAATAGCAAACTAATGTTGAAACCATACCAAGCAAAATTTCCTGCTGCTGCTGCTGCTAAGTCGATCCAGTCGTGTCCGACTCTGTGCGACCCCATAGACAGCCTCCCACCAGGCTCCTCTGTCTCTGGGATTCTCCAGGCAAGAACACTGGAATGGGTTGCCATTTCCTTCTCCAATGCAGGAAAGTGAAAAAAAGTGAAGTCGCTCAGTCGTGTCCAGCTCTCAGCGACCCCATGGACTGCAGCCTACCAGGCTCCTCCACCCATGGAATTTTGCAGACAAGAGTACTGGAGTGGGGTGCCATTGCCTTCTCCCAAAATTTCCTAGTCACTATCAAACACAAACCTGATTAATTTAACATGAGATATTCCTAAAATGTATTCATGATTTTAAAATTGAAACATTATACTTATAATACCTACTCCCTTGAAAAAAATAAAACGAATAAAAATGAAAATGAATATTTTATTTTGGGTTCTCTAGCCAAATAGAGTTGACAATGAAAACCAAAACTGCGTTTTACTATTAGTAAAGGTGTTTGTTACCACTCCTTTTCCAGAACTGCAGACTCTCAGATGTTGCCTTGGTTTGACTGTCTCAATATCATTATCTTCTTCATCTACTTTTTTCATAAGAAGCTGGGAATGTTTCAGTCTTCTTTTTTAGTCCAGAAGATTTTCCAAAGGTCAGTATGAAGAGGGATCAGTACATAAAATTCTCAAATAAGTAGAATTTGCCTTCACTTTTTCTATTGTTCTTTCTTAGTATCTCCTCTAAAGGTATTTAAATGCTTTTTCACCCCATATGCCATATCTCCAAAGAAATGTATGGGACTTATGGCAAAGTTTCTTCCTCTAAGGTCACATAACATATGTCTTATGAGGGCCAATATATGGCTTCTTAATTGGACAACTCTTTAAATAACCATTATTGAGGTCTTGGTATTTGTACAGTCATGTATTTGACAAGCATCTGAAGGATTAATGCTTTTGACTTGTGGTGCTGGAGAAGACTCTTGAGAGTCCCTTGGACAGCAAGGAGATCAAACTAGTCAATTGTAAAGGAAATCAAGCCTGAATACTCATTGGAAGGACTGTTGCTGAAACTCCAGTACGTTGGCCACCTGATGTGAAGATCTGACTCATTGGAAAAGACTCTGATTCTGGGAAAGATGAAAGGCAAAAGGAGAAGGGGGAGGCAAAGGATGAAATGGTTAGATAACATCACCAACTCAATGAACATGAGTTTGTGCAACCTCTGGGAGATGGTGGAGGACAGAGAAGCCTGGCTTGCTACAGTCCATGGAGTGGCAATAATTGGACACAACTTAGCAAGTGAACAAAAACAATGCTCAAGGAAGTAGAATAATAAGTTTTCAGTCGCATGTAAAGCAAGACATACGTGTCTGTTAGAAGTTCAACAGGAATATACACTACACTATTTCCAAAATTATTGACGACCTAATGTCAGCTGAATGTAAAGAAAGGACAGATCACTAGAAGAAGGAATAATCGGGGAGTACCTTTACGGAAACTAAAACAGAACAAGCTCTAGATATGTGGAATAGATTAGAAAGAAAAGCCAAGGCAGGAGTCACCAATAGTGTTAAGACATGGAGATGGAAATCATGACAACATATTTGAGAAACAGTGACAAGACTGCTTTGCCTGCCTCAAGTCAAAGATTTCTGTTTGGATTATTAAAGGAAAGGAGCCAGAGACTTTGCTATTTACTCCTTTGTGTAATCCTTCCAAGAATTCTATGAGCCCACTCTCTGTGCTTTCTTAAGATAACAATATGGAGAGAGTTTAACTGCCTTGCCCAAGTCTCCTGAACTGGTAAAGTCCAGGAATAAAACTTATTTGAAGACATTCTATGCCAAGGAGGAAAGGTAGAACTTAATTCCTGAGGCAATTTGCAATTCCTAAGTATCTTTAAACAATTCTTATGATTTTATGAAATAATTTGAGGAAAACTGATATAAATGTTTGAAAAAAAATATTTTTTAACTGTGTTCTAATATGTTCCATGTTAGCAAATATATATATATATATATATATATATATATATTTTAAATGGAACTTTTTGAGTCTCTTTCAAAAAAATGATTCCATCCTTATGTAGTTATATTTTTTTCCATGTGATCTCAGCTTCTTCTAATTATTTCAGGAGTCAGCTGGTTTACAGAATGATTTTATCAATCTAAGTGAAAAAGTACAGTCGCTCACTGTGTCCTGATCTTGCCCACCAGGCTCCTCCATCCATGGAATTTTCCAGGCAAGAGTGGGTTGCCATTTCCTTCTCGAGGGGATCTTCCTGACCCAGGGATTGAACCCGAGTCTCCCGCATTGCAGGAAGACACTTTACCGTCTGTCTGAGCCACCAGGGAAGCCATTTCCTCCTCCAGAGGAACTTCCCGACCCAGGGATCAAACCCCTATCTCCCGCATTGTAGGCAGACCCTTTTACTGTCTGAGCCACAAGGGAAGCCACCCAGAGAAGCCTAAATGAAACTGGAGCCTATTATACAGAGTGAAGTAAGCCAGAAAGAAAAACACCAATACAGTATACTAACACATATATATGGAATTTAGAAAGATGGTAACAATAACCCTGTGTACGAGACAGCAAAAGAGACGCTGATGTACAGAACAGTCTTATGGACTCCGTTGGAGAGGGAGAGGGTGGGAAGATTTGGGAGAATGGCATTGAAATATGTATAATAACATGTATGAAACACGTTGCCAGTCCAGGTTCGATGCACGATACTGGATGTTTGAGGCTAGTGCACTGGGATGACCCAGAGGGATGGTATGGGGAGGGAGGAGGGAGGAGGGTTCAGGATGGGGAACACATGTATACCTGTGGCGGATTCATTTTGATATTTGGCAAAACTAATACAATATTGTAAAGTTTAAAAATAAAATAAAATTAAAAAAAAAAGATAAATACACACACACACAAAAAAGGAGTCTATCAGGCTAAAAGAAGCCACAAACCTTGGTGAGTTAAACAGAAAATATAACAAAGGAACCACAGGCCATTTTTTTCCTTCTTCTCACTTCCAAAGCTCAAGAGCACAGAGGAGAGATAAGGTGTGAATAAGGAAATTTTATTATACTGACATGTGGTGAAAATCTCACTTTACAAAGTATTACAGTTAATAAATGTGTTTGCCATGATGACAGATTTCCTCCTAAGTGATAGAAAAAGAAACACTGAAAAGTTGAACACTTGATGATTCAGAAGTGATAATCTTTGGAAAAACTGACCACCACATTACATATTTTATTTAGCGATGGAGTTTAGACACTTGCATTGCAAGACAATGAAGTACAGTGTCCAAAACAAGGCACCTAGAACTCTCATCATACTCTGCAAAAGACATCATTCCTAATACATTTTAAGAAAGACACAAATGAACTAAAAAGTATCCAATGAGGTGAAACCTGAAAGCTGTGACAGAGAAAAACACTGTCAGAATGGCTGATCTCCTGCCTGTAGGGCAGTAGAATTAGAAGAAGCAACTTGTAGGTCTTCAAATATCTAAAGGATCAACATGCTTATGAGAAATTAGTGTAGCCCTTTCTAAACAGAAACAAGAAACAAACAGACTCTTCCTCAAGAAAACAAGAACACATAATTAATGTGTCCCAACACGAATATGATGTTAAGAATATTCCATCACAAAATTTAACAACTATCTTTGAAAAAATATTGCACATGTGTGAACACGAGGGTTGGGATTTAAATGAATTTTATTAATACAAAAACTATAAATCAAACTTCATGTAATTTTATGAGAACCCAAACAAAAAAGAAAGGGACTTCTATGACTGATTTAAATGATAGAAGCTGCATAAATTAAAAAGTGCAGATGTTGTTGTTGTTCAGTTGTCCAGTCATGTCCAACTCTTTGCGACCCCATGGACTGCAGCATGCCAGGCCTCTCTGTGCCTCATGATCTCCCGAAGTTTGCTGACGTTCATGTGCATTTCATCAGTGATGCCCATCCTTCTCATCCTCTGATGCCCTCTTCTTTTGCCCTCAATCTTTCCCAGCTTCAGGGACTTTTCCAATGAGTCAGCTGTTCGCATCAGATGACCAAAATACGGGAGTTTCAGCTTCAGCTTCAGTCATTCCAATGAGTATTCAGGGTTTAAGTCCAAGCAAGTTCCAGAATTTTTCTTTTATGTTCCACTAGTTTTGTCTTGAAGTAACCATGAATTATATGAGCAACCAAACAAGGTTTGGTTAAAGCAAGTACTACTCTTGGAGTCAGAGACTTTGCTTAATTTATTCATTTACTTTGGGCAAATCAATATTTCTGAATCTGTATCTACAAATATAAAGTGGTAATTATTTGTATTACAGAATATCAAATTAAATCTCTTTTATGCAATTAGGTTGTGAACTATATGGCTCGGATATTCTGAAAGATTTTTCTCTGTATTTTTTCCAAAATAAGTCTCTGTTCAGTATTTATTTACACAAATGTCTTAGTTACTAAAGAATTCATCTGTCTCCACTTCAGTTTACCTCTTCATTTTCCTTTGAGTTCTACTACAGGTTTAGTATCATGAGAAAATATGTAAAAGCCACATGAATGCTTATGATAAATGAATGTTCTCTAGGATGTTCTCTAGATGCCACTGCATCTCCAAAAGATAATCACCCTCCAAACTTCAGTAGTACACATATCAGAAGATTGGACCATGCAATATCAAAGAGAAGAAAAGCAATAAATTCTTGCTACTTGGTGAATATGCAAAGTGCATTATACTATAATAATATATAAATCCTAATGAATGTCTACCTCACCATGGCATGGCACAGAAAGCTGAATGAATTTCTGATTTCTACCAACGAATCTGTGTCATTCAAATGTGTCAATCAGATTAAGAAATGATTCAGTGTGAATCTTCCTAGAGAACCGAACATCAAGCAAGTGCAAGGTCACATAACAACTTCACACAACAATGCAATTCTGTGCCCACAAGACAACATTACATAAAGTGTGGTCTTTTAAAATTCACCAACCTGGGCACGGTAACACTGAAAACTACCATTAACTAAACAAAACAGGGTGCCCACTCCCAAGAAAACTGGCCAGCTTTGTAGCCTCTTGCAGGAAGAAGAGGGTAGTTGCCATGTTCCTCATCTCAAAACATTAAAGTCATTCATATTTACAACTTGACAACTTTTATTTATACTTAAGTAAGACAATATCTTAAAAAGTAATTATTATGTCATAAGTGACATTATTGATAAGGAACATTCTTCCAATATGTACATTAATGAGTAAACTCATAAATAAATAGAGATAAAAGAGAATGTAGAGATTAAGCCTTTCCCTTTATGGACAAGTAAGTGGAAACTTAAAGGTGAAAAATACAAAAATCAACTAAGTTTGGGGTTTAATTGGTCACTGATGGAGTGATATCATTATCATGCAAGATACATACATATATATATATGGGCCCTTGTATGGCACTATAGCACTATATATTTATCTGCAAGCCAGGCTTCAGCAATACGTTAACCGTGAACTTCCAGATGTTCAAGCTGGTTTTAGAAAAGGCAGAAGAACCAGAGATCAAATTGCCAACATCCACTGGATCATCAAAAAAGCAAGAGAGTTCGAGAAAAACATCTATTTCTGCTTTATTGACTATGCCAAAGCCTTTGACTGTGTAGATCACAATAAACTGTGGGAAATTCTGAAAGAGATGGGCATACCAGACCACCTGACCTGCCTCTTGAGAAACCCATATGCAGGTCAGTAAGCAACACTTAGAACTGGACATAGAACAACAGACTGGTTCCAAATAGGAAAAGGAGTACATCAAGGCTGTATACTGTCACCCTGCTTATTTAACTTCTATACAGAGTACATCATGAGAAACGCTGGGCTGGAAGAAGCACAAGCTGGAATCAAGATTGCCGGGAGAAATATGAATAACCTCAGATATGCAGATGACACCACCCTTATGGCAGAAAGTGAAGAGGAACTAAAAAGCCTCTTGATGAAAGTGAAAGAATAGAGTGAAAAAGTTGGCTTAAAGCTCAACATTCAGAAAACGAAGATCATGGCATCTGGTCCCATCACTTCATGGGACATAGATAGGGAAACAGTGGAAACAGTGTCAGATTTTATTTTTTTGGGCTCCAAAATCACTGCAGATGGTGATTGCAGCCATGAAATTAAAAGACACTTACTCCTTGGAAGGAAAGTTATGACCAACCTAGATAGCATATTGAAAAGCAGTGACATTACTTTGCCAACAATGGTCCATCTAGTCAAGGCTATGGTTTTTCCTGTGGTCATGTATGGATGTGAGAGTTGGACTGTGAAGAAAGCTGAGCGCCGAAGAAATGATGCTTTTGAACTGTGTTGGAGAAGACTCTTGAGAGTCCCTTGGACTGCAAGGAGATTCAACCAGTCCATTCTAAAGGAGATCTGTCCTGGGTGTTCTTTGGAAGGAATGATGCTGAAGCTGAAACTTCAATACTTTGGCTACCTCATCCAAATAGTTGACTCATTGGAAAAGACTCTGATGCTGGGAGAGATTGGGGGCAGGAGGAGAAGGGGACGCCAGAGGATGAGATGGCTGGATGGCATCACTGACTCGATGGACGTGAGTTTGAGTGAACTCCGGGAGGTGGTGATGGACAGGGAGGTTTGGCGTGCTGCAATTCATGAGGTCGCAAAGAGTCGAACACGACTGAGCGACTGAACTGATCTGAACTGAATATATATAAATATATATATATATAAAACTTTAAATTATGCCCTAAAAATGAGCATAATGATTTCAGTAAGATAAAATCCACTGCAAAAATTCCCAAGATACCAGACAACCTTACCACTAAGGACCTGTTTGGAATTCTCTTCTTCCTCTGTAGCACCAGTAACCCATTCCTTGCTATGCCCAACTTTATTGTCTCAGTTAAAAGAAATGGTAAAAGAAATACAATGGTATCTGCTAATTAGCTTTGTTATCTGATCAAGCTTTCGAGTGGCTGGTACCAACCTTTATTGATTGTTCATTTTACTTTATAGAAGTTTCTAGGTTTCTTCAAAAAAAGGAGTAAGACTGCTCTAATGTTCTCACTAACTTCAACTAAAGCTATGTCCACTTACAGACAATTTACTTAAGTATATTTTAAGACATGCCATAAATACAGAGTAGCAAATATTTCCTCCCAAAAGATTCAGCTTTTGGAAGCACGTATTTCTCTAGTAACAGATATGCATTGAGAAGTTATACCTGCAACTGTAACCACAATTTTTGCACTCATCTATTTATATATTATATCTGTATGTGTGAATAGCTACTTGATACATAGTATCTGCTTTATTTAGTACCTAGCTTTCATTGAGAAACACTACCTACAGTTCAAAATAGTTACAGTGATGAAGTTCAAAACTAAATTATGTGATATTAGTTAACACATTGTGTAGAATTAATAAACAAGAATTATTAAAACCAAGTTTCCCTTCAGAAAAAGTGCTTATGCTCAAGCTGGCCTGCAAGCAGGGGCACCCTAGGGGTTTCTAGGACTCTCTTCAGTACATGTTTGGTTTAGATAAATTCAGGAGCTGTATTTATCTTCACAGTTTCTCTCCTGGGTCCATGGGAGGAAGCGAGGGAAATTTAAGTTCTGGCTTCCAAACCTCATTTCTCTAGGGATTCTAATTGAATTACACCTTAATGGGCCCTTGTATGGCACTATAGCAGCTTTCTCAGAGCCAAGAAATCATGAGTATTTCAAGTAAGAATTTCAAGACCACCCTGGCCAACTCTCACATTCCTGAAGTGTTAAAAAGGACTCACCCAGTTTATGCATGATCCTGTCTGGTAAACAAACCAGCTATTCTGGGAAGAAGAGAAAAGCAGTAGGGAGAATTTTTAGGGACAACCTGATGACTTAACTATAAAAAGATTAAGTAAATTTAGGATACCTTTGCCACCCAAATTAAACTTCAACTTTATTACCAACTGGTCAAATTTACACCTGCATTGGTTCAGATAAACATGAGTGAACCATATTCAGTTGATGGAATCTCAAAAAGAAAAAAAAAGCCATAAAATAATATTGAGGTAGAAAAATAAAATGCACCCAAGCAGAATTGGAATGTCATTGCTTAGCTCAGGTGGTGGAAGACATCACCTGAGACAAAGAAAACAGCACAAAGGACAACCCTGAGACCATATGCTAAAGCACAAAAGCTGATCAAGGTAAGTAGCAGCTAAAAGATTTCCAAGAGAAAATGGCACTTGAGAGTCATTTACACATGAAGAAAGAGCAGTTCAACCTCTTAGTTTTTAAACAGGGAGATCTATTCAGGGGAAACCAGGAGGGGCAACATTTTTACTGCTGCTTTCTCAGTCATCCCCAGAACACCCTGTACCACTGGGATCAATGTGGGAGCACCAATGGATAAACATCAGTGGTTTCCTCTCCATGCACCGCCACAGCATCTCCCACTCTCAGATCTTTGTCTCTGCACCATGCAAACTGATTAGAAATATGCTTTTCATATTTTCTAAAATGAGTGCTTTTATAATAATGCAAAGACTTGTTATTTGACTTTCATCAAATTTAACAAGTTCCTTAAAGTTGTTTGCAATATGGAATCTGAAACCATACCAATAAATTTTGGTACTCTTTTACATTAAAAAAAAAAAAACCATCCAAGACATTTTCTTAACTAATGTGCAATTCATCATAGCATCATTCAATTTCACTAATTCATCTTTATTTTTACCTGAAATGTGAAAATGACACCAACTAGAATATCTAAAAACTTCAAATATTTTCTATTTTTTTTCCTATTCACCAATATAAATTCTACACACCTACATATAGTGTAATATATTGAGATTTCAGTTTGCTTAAAAATGTACAATGACTAGTTTCTATTTATTGTATAATGTTAGGATCCTTCTTTAAGATTTTATTTCAGAGTGTGTCAAGAAAAAGTTGAACACATCAGGTAAGAGCTGTGGGAATACATCGGACCATGAATGATGGAAAATTTTCATATGCTAGCATTTTGCACAGTACCTAATATAGAGTAAGCTCCCAGTAAATATAAACTATTTTTATTATTGTTGTTGTTGTTATTTTCACAATTTTCCCCATGTGTCTGTCTTTGAGATGAGAACATTCCAAGACTGTCTCTTAAACCCACAATTAAACCATTCTTTCAATTTAAAACATATAACACTGGGACTTCTTGGTGGTCCAATGGTTAAGAATCTGTGCTTCAAATGCAGGTGTATAGTTTCAGTTCTTGGTCACAGAACAAAGATCCCACATGCCCTGCAACACTGCCAAAAATTTTAAAATAATAATTTAAAAATCACACTGATAAAATATAAATATTGTTGAAAGGAGCAACATATGGAAAACTGTTAGACATTTTTACCATTCTCTGAAGCAAACTAAGAGCTAAAAGTTTCACAAACATTGTCTCTCAGCCTCAAAACAACTAAAGACCACAGTCATTATAGTTCACTTCTTAAAAATGAGCACCATGAGGATGGGAAGTAACAGGCAAAGAGGTGGGAAGCTGAGGATTCGGAGACCTCATGGCTTTCAGTCAAATTCTCTCCACAGGAACGCACATTCAGGGCCCAGGGCTTGGCTTAGTATTCTCTGCTGCCATCTTGAAATTCTTAACAATTTTTGAGCATGGCCCCATATTTCACTTTGCATTGGGTCCTGCCTACTATATAGCTGGTATTGTAGAAAAATAACAATGCCAAGCTATTTTCCTAAATCTGAATTTATCAGATTCATTTCTGATCAGAGGCAGTAAATTCACAGAGATCAAGGGGTAGACAAATGATAAAAGAAAGGAAATCACCAGTGGTGAATATAGCCAGCTTGAAGACAAAACAAACAGCTTTCCCTAACTCAAAGGTTTAAACAACTATGTATAGAAGCAACTAATATGTGTCAGGCTCTCTTCTGGGCATGAATATCATGTAGAATTCATGAATTATGTCATATTCCTTCTCATTCCTGCTTTCTTTTTCTCTGCCTACAATACTCTTCTCCATTCCCGTCTTCCCACTTTTGACTCAGAGTCTGTATTCAAACATCATCTCCTCTAGGAAGTTTTCCCTGATATATGAGGTATCTTGAGATACCATATCTCTACATTCCAATAGCATTATTTATTTTTGATTGCCTTCTTAATCCTGGGAGTGAGAAACTGTACCTTATATTGCTGCAATACCATATCTGGTTTTTTGTTTTCTGTTTTTTTAATTAGTAAGTGCATTCATTCATATGATGTACTCCCCAGGTGGCACAGTGGAAAGAGTCTGCCCACCAATGCAGGATACTCAAGAGATGCTGGTTTGATACCTGGGTCAGGAAGATCCCCTGGAGTAGGAAATGGCAACCCATTCCAGTATTCTGGCCTGGAAAACTTCACGGACAGAGGTGCATGGCAGGCTACAGTCCACAGGGTCGGAAAGAGTCAGACACGACTGAGTACACACACACATTTATATTAATGAATGAATAAATGAGAGAGAAAGAAATTGATAATCTAACAAAAAATATGGGAAAAGATAACATTTTAAGGAAATGGACTACTTAATAGCAATTTAATGTACTATTTTATTTGGCCTGTGTCTTAAGTGGAGTGCATTATAAAAATTATTGTTTAATTTTGCTTTAAAGTGCAAATTTTTAATGTAGAATTCAATAATTCAGTGCTAACGTGGGAGATAAAAGTGCTGTTATTTAATTGTTCTCACTATTGTTTGCATGTTTTTTTCTTATTTTAGTAATTAGCAAAATGTAATTTGACCTTAAAACAAAGAATAAAAGAAATATCATGAATAAATGTTGCTGATATTTCTACATTATTTACTTGTAACAATTCAATCATGACAACAATAAAACAGTAATATGAGGTTCACATAATTAGCTCTAGTAATAATCAGGGGAAGGAGTGGGAATCATCAATGAAACATACACATTGCTGTCCCAGTTAAATCAGAAGTTCTTATAAAAAAAAAGAAAGAAAGTCTTGATGACTAACATTAATTGAAAAAAGCCAGCTCAAAAAAAAACTCTATGTGAAACATTAAACAAAGTTATCTGATGTTTATATTTTTCTCCTTTAATAATTAATGGAATGTAAATAGTCAGGGGAGGCTACAGTTTTGCATTGTAACTAACCACCATTATAAATGGCAGTCAGATGTTTACATAATACCCAGAACCATTCTGTATGGAAGGAGGTTACAAATCTGCCCCTTTTCCCTGTTCAAAGTCAAAAATAATGGTGCCTGATCCCCGGAGCATTCACTGCAAGAACTGTTTGCATATTCAGTTATTGTTTCTGCTGCGTCAGTCATCTGGTGAAGTTCACTCTAATGTGGCCCTGATCAATTCTGCCAGCTGTGCTTAAGTGCTGTTTACTATAATAACATCACACTGCATTCTTATTTGGCAACAACAGCTATGACAGCACCTAAATGCATTGAGAAGCCAAGATTTTTATCATGTACACAGATCAAATTGAAACTGTTTACAGAGGACAGTGATGTTCTATTTCTGTCCATTTTAGTGAATACGAATAGTACAATAATGTCTTTGCCAAAAGCCTTACTATTCTGCCCTTTCTATTAAGGGAAGAGCTTGCTGATCTAAATCCTCCATAGGATAAAAAAAGTATGTAATGATTGTATCTTATAATCTTGACCAAATGGTAAGTATATGACGTGTTGATTGAAATGAAATAAATATTCATCTCTAGTGTGTCTTAATATAAGGTGTAGTATGGGTATATTTTCTTAAAAAAAAAAAATGTGCCTTCAAAAATACCTAGCAGCCAAAAGAATCAACGTGAAAGTGAGACAGCAAACACTAATATAATTTTAAAACAACAGATATTGTCTCTCACCTATTATAATAGTACATTTAAGCCAAAGATGTCCCTAAGATGAAAAATTGGTATTTATACAACAAAACTTACACAGTCACTGTGGATCAAAATTTGTTACTTTTTTCTTACTTTATATTTAAAGACTTTTGTAGTAGATTCTACAATTATGTAACATCAAATTTATAATCTTTATTGAGATTTCAAAAATCTCATTTTGTTTCTACAATTCCTTCAGCATCCTCTTTATAACAAATATGATATATTAATAAATAAAAATACTTGGTGGGGAAAGAACAGGCAAGTCACTGAAATGCCATCTTCTCAGAGGTTTTAACCTCTTTAAAGCAAAGTAGCAAATACGTGGACACTTGAAAGCATAGCATAGAAAACATATGGATAATTCTGAGTATAAATTCATGTCATAGTTCACAAATAGTCTAAAGGCTCCTGAGCTATTATGGTGCTTGCTATGAATGTGTATTAACAATAGTGCACAATCTTATGTTAAATACATAATATATTTGCATTTTTAGTTCTATTTAACTGCCAATTTTCAAGTATACTTTTTTCAAGGTACTATAGTCTTGGTTTCTAGTAGCCATAATTTTTACATTAGTGTCTATCAAAATAGTCACCTACTTTGACATTATTCAACCATTTAAATTACATTTAAACTCCTACAAACTAGAAAACTATCTCTATCTGTTTTTGCTCACTTACTTAGCTACAGCTGAAATTTCAGTTACTGAATTTCAGGAACTTATCTTTCTAAAGATGATCAACACTTATATATTTTATATTAATACTCTTTAGTAGATAATAATTATTTCCCCAAACAAAATCTTTCATTCCTGCTTTTTTATAAAACCTGACATTCTATTAAAATCATCAGGTTGCCAGCAAGAAGAGAAAACAAAAATAATTCATTCAAACTGCTTCATCTAGTCATTGAAGATTGACAGTATCTTTTATATTTTTGAAAGCTCTTTTAACATTAACTGATATTTTAGTGTGGGAAGAAACAAAAAGCTTTCTGCATGTAAAAGTTCATCTTTTACCTTCTCACCACCATCAGATAAAAGCATAGGGGGCTTGCAGCCACACTCAGATATACTGGTCCCAAAGGAAAATGCCTAGTACATCAGTATAGGAACAGGCAGCAGGTGTGTGCTGAGACTAGAAAAGAGTCATGTTATACCAGGAAGACATGCTAGAAAACTGTGAAGCCTGACCTATTAATACCACTATGCATAAGACAACAGAAAGCCCCTCTTGTTACAAAGGTGAAGCTAGCCCAGCTAGGAAAATAAGCAAATCCCTGCAAATATTGTAGTGACTGTCCTGTGAATGGATTGTCACACCAAATGACAGAACTCTCTCAATTCCACTTTCCAATAACTCCAAGGCACTCGGGATGTGACAGCATGATGAATACCACAACAGACAGCTCCAATATGGTACCATTTTACCAGATCAATATCTCACTGCAATATAAGAAAAAAGGAGCTGATATTAGTCTACACAGTGTATTACAGATGAGGTACATTTCTTCTTACTGCACTCATGCTGAACCAAAGCAATAATTCATAGATCCCTTAAAAGGTTCGTGCACCACCACATGCAAAAAAAAAGTTAATCTTTATTTCAACATCTGTTGAAAGATGTAATAGCTTAAAGCAATACGTACGTAGGTTTTAAAAAATGCCTTGCTTTATCATTTTATCTAGATATTGAAATAACAAAGTATATTCAAAATCTGAAACGAGACAAACATTCAGAGACTGTAGTATAGAGAAAACCGTACTCGGTATTTTACTACTGGTTTCCTTACTCTCTCTGAAAGTGCAAGAGGGCTTTAGAAATTTCCACATTTGGAGTTGTGAAATGTAATCAATTCTCAATTTTCTGTGATGGTTTATTCTTTTTCAGATTATTCCATAGTTCCTTTTTAAAATCAAAGTCACTGCGATCAGATACCAGCACTTAGCAAGACCCATAGAATAACAAGTTGTTAAGAGTTCTTACCTACTCTACAAGAAATATTAGTTGCTACCTGTACAAATCATACAAAAGTAATACAGTTAACTCTAATGTCATAGTTAAAATACGACTAAATATTTTATTGTTTCAAAATAATTTGTTGAGGCCACAGGTATAAGAAGTCAGAATAGGCCAAATAAGAAACAATAATAATGATAAGTTAAATCAGAAACCATCTATTTCTGCCATCATGGACTTGTGAATACCATCTACTTTAATCACTCAGTTCATTCTCTAGTGGAATGCTTTTATTTTCTTCTTTCTCTCTCTCTTTTTTCATATTGTATTCAGTGAAATAAGTAATTACTTCCTGAAACAAAGTTCAAAACTGTTCTATTAATGCTTTACAGGGGAATTTCACAGCCAGCTTACCTGATTAGTGCTTCCTTTCTGATCATGCCCATTTCCCTTCTGGCACTACCCAGTGACCCTAACATGGAGATCCTCTAATCATATCCCTTAAAATCTGAGACTATCTTCCCAGTGCCTGCCCAGCTACAAGTTTATTCCCACTTGCCCCCTTGGCTGCCACTCACTGAAGCATCTTGTACTGTGCTAGAAATGTCTCTGCGACACGTAGGAGTTAATACTCCATCAGGGGATGATTACTCCCAGTATTTTCTAGGCCTGCCAACCTGAACCATGAAGTAGGTCAGCACTAAGAGTTTTGTTTTACAGATAAGGAAAATGAGTTTTATGGAGGTTAAATGGCTTGGCCTGTTGACCCAACAGCTGTCAGAATTTAGTAACCATGCTCTGGGCCAGTGCTTTCCAGCACAGATTTTGAAATACCCTAGGGTGTCTCACATGTCCTAAAGTATTTCGTGAAATTCTCAAAAATATTCAATTAGAGATAAATATAGGCCAAATTATATCTTTAAGACACGGACAGAGAAAATGCCACAAATATAGAGTACATCACAACTTTGCAAAATGTGGAAAACTCCACTCTCTGGCAGTCCACCGCATTGCAGGCAAATCTCATAAGCAAGATTAAAACAAAGAGCTGAAAGGATAAGACCATGTGTTAACAGTCATTAAAAGTCATTTTGTCCTTTGCTTACATCACACTTAATATAATTTTATTTTTATCCAGTAGAAGGACAAATGATCTCCTTGAAAATTAGCAAGAAAAATGATTAACTTTGTCTATGAGTTTTGTTTTATCATCTTCAGGGTAATTATACATACTGAGATGTTGCCTAGAAACACTCGACTTGGCTAATATTGAAAAAGCATGTTCAACAGAGTAACCACAAATATCTCACCAGTTCAGACAGCTTGTTTCTTTAAAGCAGACATCAATCAAGCAGGACATAACAAGAAAGATCTGTTTATTTTATGGACATTTATTAACATACCACATGAATTGAGAAAACAGAAAGATATTTTAAACACTAAAGCTGTTACATAGTTAAGATGCTTAAACATGGACCATCATTAGAATAGCAATGCTAATGAAAAGTTATTAAAATAGCCATTTTCTCAGGAACTGTGAAAAGTGTTACAACAGTGTGCCAGACCAAAAGGATGTTAATTTTATTGCTCTGACCAAGGCTTGCAATTCATCTTAGCTTTCTCTTTTTGCAGTGGGAAAAACTGAGGCCTGGAAGCTTGAATCACTTCCTCAAGGTCTCAGTGTTAGAAGATGTGCGAAGGTCTCTAACTTAAATCTAATTTGTCTCCTTCTACAAACAGCACAAGTGAGATTCAGAGATGCCCCAAAGCTACTAAGCAGTACAACCTACGTTATAATGCATGCATTCTAACTTCCAATTAGGTAGATCAAGAGGAAATAACATAGCCTCTTTGTTATGTAGAAACATCCATTTCTACACATGGATCTTTAAAAATACGAGATACTGCATTTTACTAATTAATGTTTAAAAATATGAGATACTGCATTTTACTAATTAATGTCTAAGAATAGAGATGGACTTGTGTATTCAATCTTCAAATTCAATTGAGTCTGTCCCTTGGCTACCCTCCTATTTTCACATAGATTTCAAATGCATTTATTTTAACCATAGCATTACAAACAAATATATGCATATGCCTACTTTTTAAATCATTATACTCTTGCAAAAGAATGAAATGATTATTCACTACATATCTATAATTTGTTAGTTGAGTCAGTACTAAGCAAAACACACTAAAATGTGAAATGTTAAAGAAAGATGTTAAATCGGTTCACTTCAGCAAATAAGCCTGGGAGCTACAACTACCGAGTCCATGTGCCACAAATACTGAGCCCAGGTGTTCCAAGTGCTGAAGCCCCAGCGCCTAGAGCCTGTGCTCTAGGAGCTTCTAGAGAAGCCACCACAATAAGAAGCCCATACACAACAAAGAGTAGATCCCTTGCCACAAGTAGACAGAGCTTGCACAAGGCAAAGAAAATCCAGCACAACCAAAAGTAAATAAAAATAAAATAAAATTTTTTAAAAGATACCATGTTGAATGGCAACTATGTCCTAGACACTAAATTAGGAATCAAAGAAATAAAGATCAAGATGGATAAAAAAAGTCTCTCTTAACTGGATGATCTCATAGTCTAATGAGGAAGACTGATATGATTCATAAAGAGATAATTATAACACAAAGTAATAAACTTCAGGGTAGAAAAATAAA
This sequence comes from Bos grunniens, assembly GCF_055505025.1. Classification (NCBI taxonomy): domain Eukaryota; kingdom Metazoa; phylum Chordata; class Mammalia; order Artiodactyla; family Bovidae; genus Bos; species Bos grunniens. The sequence goes on from NC_141176.1 coordinate 46,702,669, forward strand.
GAAAGAACTTCAGAAGCACAGTATATTTAAGAGAAAGTTCCGAAATGCATGTTGATTTTCTAAAAGAAATAAACAACTATAACTTTGTAAACACATTTTAAAAATTTTGCTTTAAACTAAGAAGGGCCAAATACCTGATTATCATAGAAATGTCAAATTGGAGCTATGTTTGCATGACTGCACTTCCCTTGAAAGAATAACATAGTGAATTTGAAGGACCAGGAGAAATAATGGAGAACATAATATATTTGTAACCAAAAACTTATATACTGCCACTCTCTGATTACTTGTTAATAAAATTCAATGCATAAAACATGAGAAATAGGTATTAAAAGTTCCAGGAAAAATGTATCACACGTTTGAAGATTTTTGAAAGGGCTCATTATTGACATAAAGCAAAAATAGTTTATTTAGCTTGAATAATTAATATTATGCCTCAGTAACTCATAATAAACATGCATTCAATTAAATGTTAAAATATCACTTAAATCAATACATAGTAATTCAAGACTCGGGATCAAAAGAAAAATTAAGAAAAACTATTTTAATGCCCCAAATGTCAAAAGCACTAAAGCAAGAACAATAAAAGGATATTATTTGATTTTAACAAACATTTTCTTTGGGGCTTTCATAAAATAACATGGATCAGTGGCCAAAGTCCTGGCTCTCTGGAGTCCTTACTGTCTAGCTTGAGCAAACCATTAACTCTCTGATTTTTTTCCCTAATCACTGAAACGGGCGTAATAATTCCAACTTCACAGGTCTAGTGTTGAGAAATCAAAATTATTTTTACTAGTGCTTTGAAAGCAGCAAGTCAGTTGTCGATCATCACAGAAGAATTTTTCTATCATCAGGTTTTTCAGGGCTGAATAGATAAAACAAATTTAGGGAGATGCAATCTCAAATTCTAAGTTAAAGATTTAATGTACAAAATACAGAGCAAATAAGTATAAACTACTCTATGTTGCTAGTTCAAGTGATAGACTTCCAAGAAATGTGGTGCCAACAAATAGACACGCATTTAGGTCATGAATTCTTTCTATAGAAAGAGACCCCCAAATATGTTTAAACAATTAGCCTGAAATATTTGGGAATGCACCACTCAATCAAATACAGTATCCTTATTGGGAGTTTGGAGATGCAAACTATTTTATATACGATGGATGAATAACAAGATCCTACTGTATAGCCCAAGGAACTGCATTCAACATCCTGTGGTAAACCACAATGGAAAAGAATATGAAAAAGAATATATATATATATATATATATATATAACTCACTTTGCTGTACTGCAGAAATTAACACAACACTGTAAATCAACTGTACTTCAATACAATAAAAAAAAAAAAAAACATAAAAAATACAGTACCTTCTTTTCCTGAGCATGATACATCTGAACAGGAATATGTACCTTAATTCTTAAAGGGGTTGTCGAAGTTAACAAATAAATGAAAACAAGTAAGCATAAATATCCACTATATTAAAAAAGGAGTGAGTGGCATATCATTTCTAAAAGCAATTCTGTGCCCATGTTGAAGTTTAAATTAGGACACAGTTAATGCCTGCTTTGAAGAAAGTTATTATGTACCTTCCATTCTGCAAACCAACAAATTCCCCTCCCTCACATGTGTTGTTGCTAGCCTTTGTCTTTTTTTTTTCCTGTGGTCCTGTTTAAATTCTCACCTTGCTCTGCCCTTGTCATCAAGTCGTTCAAGCACAAAGCAGGGAGCATGGGGAGTGTTTACTCATTTCCCAAGTCCATTATCTTACACATTAATCACTGGTCTGGAACTTTTGGACAATGCTGAATCTGTTACCTTTTTTTTTCCCCCTTTCTGGCTGCTTTACTCATGAGTCTGACAGTTCACCAGTTTCAAGCTGTACTTAGACTTGATGACCTTCTCATCTGATTAACTATATTTGTCCCTTACAAAAATTAGGATATGACATCTGTAGTCCAGAGAAACCATTAACAAATCTAAAGGTGGAAGATGAACCTTATTTTTCGATCAGTGCTTTTTCTTGGTGGAAAGGAGGTCTAAAGGAGCTAAATATTTTCAACATTGGTTTGTGAAAGGAGTGTCTTTGTTGAAATTGAGTTGATCCCTCCCACGTTCCTGCCTCTATTAAGTGTCATTTTCAAAACAAAACATTAGCGAGAAATTCTGGTTAACTTTGGGAAACAGATATTTTTAAATTTTTAAAACAAACTTTTCCTCTCTAAAATCTCCCCGATTCTTACATAATATGAAGGACTATTCTGGTAATCCAAAGTTAAGCTTCAGTAATGATTACTAAACCAAGAGAAATAGATGTAAAAAAGCAAGACAGCTGGAGGCTCTTGAACTATAGTTGTCAAAAGATTTGTTTGTGAAACATGCATTTTATTGCCTTGTATGCATGTTATAATGAGGCATAGACAACTGCAACATTACACTTAATGATTGCATTTCTTGTTTCAGCCCTTTTCCTTGTCCTCTTGCAATTAACGTTTTCCCAGATCACCCAAGGCTACTTTGTCAGGAAAAAAAAAAATCTGAAATTCACATAAATGAGCAATGTCAATAGTTTAGAAAGAGTTTACTTAGAGAACAAAGGGTCCTTATGAGGCACTAGTGAGAAGAAATGGGGAAAAAATGAGTCCTCACAATGTAAGCCTTTTCTTAAAGAGACTTGTTATCAAGCAGTTCGGGATAGTCCCTCAAATCTGCATTAAAATGCATTTCATTCCATTGACTCATTTGCATTAATTTCTCCCATTATATCTGAAAATGGCTGAATGTCTACCCAACACAATGCCACAGCCTATCACAGGCTACCACGGCGGCCCCAGGTGCCAATTTACTCCTCTTAGTTCTTTTCATTCTGTTTGCTGATTCTGACAACTGGAGTTCTCCTCTCAGGCCAAGGGACTTTTCAATTGGATTTGCTCGTGGTGACAAAATTGTTGCTTTGCAGAGAGGAGGGGGTTCTTTGATTGAGCGTCTATCATGCTGCCATGGGAAAGCGAGAGGCGAATGATTCTCAGTGGCTTCTGATTTCCAGTATTTGTTCAGCATTAGGGCCACTTATCTCCAGAAGAAAAAGCAACATGTAGAAAGAAAGTGACAGGCAGAAACACACTCACTTGCTCCTTCATTCTCACTGTGCTCTGTATTCAAACAAGGGGGACCGATTACACTGAAAGCTCCAGATCAGCCTCACTCAATTATCACAGTTAATCCTTATAGCTCTATAAAGTAAATATTTCATTACAATTTCAAATAAACAGTCACCCAATCTAATGAAGCAAGAACTCAAAGTGGCAATGTCATAGAACTCGTTACCATCATCAAAGGAAAGGACATAGCCTTGTCTGCTAATAATGAAAAGATGGATACTGGCATATTTATGAACTCAAAGACGTGATGTAGTTTTTGTGAAGGTTTTTCCATCCTTAGTGCCAATGACCAATCTGTCTTTCCAAATATGATTCAATTATCAGAATTCTGTCTTTTATTTTCCTTGTTTCTCTCACTTTTCACCCCAATCTCATCACATTGTCCATCATCAATACACTATTCACTAGGCACATTCAATTATAACTTTTTTCATAAACAGAGAATCCTGACATGGCACTCTGAATTCAGGAAACTTACAGAATATAACATGATCATGCTGATAATCCTTTGTCTCTACATCCATATTACCCTAAATCCTTCAGATTGGATGTCCTTTTTACCCTGTATCTTCCATTCTTATACTCTGGGGCAAGAACATCTACAAATGACTCTCATTTCACCAAATCTTAATAATTTTGAAAAAAACCTTGAATTGAATAAAGATAAGTAGATTAAGTCCTTAATCAAATGTTGAATTACCTCTATGCTACACTAACTCTCATTTTAATCCTAATCTTTACTCCCTTGTGGAATTGGTTTTCTTAAATTATTATTTTATCCTTCTTATTAAATATTCTGATAATATTCATTATATTTTCACACTTTTAAAAGTCATGCTATAGGACAGAAAATAGTACAACTTGTATAAGAGAACAATTTTGCCTGTGCTTGTTACAGCTGACTCAAGTGGTCCCATGTTGTGCAATAGGTACAAATCTTCTCTAGTTGATAGTGTCTACAAATCCCTCTCTTTTCCTCTCAGTTTAACAACTTAAAGTTAAACAACCCTATAATTACTGTCTCTTAAGAATTTACATGAATTGTCTTGGCTTAGTGGGAAATACATGACTTTTTTTTCCTTTCCTCTGAAATTCTTAAATAGGTATCCTCCTTTAAAAATATTACTGAAAACTAGCAATGGCACCCAACTCCAGTACTCTTGCCTGGAAAATCCCATGGATGGAGGAGCCTCATGGGCTGCAGTCCATGGGGTCGCTAAGTCGGATGTGACTGAACGACTTCACTTTCACCTTTCGCTTTCATGCATTGGAGAAGGAAATGGCAACCCACTCCAGTGATCTTGCCTGGAGGATCCCAGGGACAGGGGAGCCTGGTGGGCTGCCATCTATGGGGTCGCACAGAGTCAGACATGACTGAAGTGACTTAGCAATGCTTCACCAACATAAAATGCATACAAATCACCTGGAGAATATTAGGAAAATATAGATTTTGATTCAGGAGGTAGGAAGTGGGGCCTGGGATTCTGCATTCTTAATAGAATCACAGGTAATGCTGATGCTGCTGGTTCCAGAGCCACATTCTGAGAAACCAGGACCTAACCTACACTATGGCATGTATAGTTTTTATAATAAAATTTTATAATAAAATCAAGATCTTCAGAATATCATCAAGAAAAAGCCACGTATAACACTGCTGACACTGTTTTATAAAACTTCATTAATAAAAATATCTAAAGCATGTGTTTGCTTAGTCACTCAGTTGTGTCCGATTCTTTACGACCACATGGACTATAGCCCACCAGGCTTCTCTGTCCATGGGCATGCTCCAGGCAAGAATACTGGAGGGGGTTGCCAGGCTCCCCTCCAGGGGATCTTTCCAAGCAAGGGATCTAACTCAGGTCTCCCACATTGCAGATGGATTCTTACTGTCTGAGCCACCAGGGAAGCCCTAATCTAAAGCATAGATGGCTTAATATTTATGGTATATATTAATAAATTATCTAAAATATGATTTTATATAAAAGTACTGCTACTGATAATAATATTGATAATTAACTGCCTCCAATGTGCACTTAATTATTAACTTGTTTTATCCTCAGTTAGTTCAGTCAGTTCAGTCGCTCAGTCGTGTCCGACTCTTTGCGACCTCATGAATTGCAGCACACCAGGCCTCCCTGTCCATCACCATCTCCCGGAGTTCACTCAAACTCACGTCCATCAGGTCGGTGATGCCATCCAGCCATCTCATCCTCTGTCGTCCCCTCTTCCTCCTGCCCCCAATCCCTCCCAGCATCAGAGTCTTTTCCAATGAGTCAACCCTTCACATGAGGTGGCTAAAGTACTGGAGTTTCAGCTTTAGCATCAGTCCTTCCAAAGAACACCCAGGGCTGATCTCCTTTAGAATGGACAGGCTGTATCTCCTTGCAGTCCAGGGGACTCTCAACAGTCTTCTCCAACACCACAGTTCAAAAGCATCAATTCTGCGGCACTCAGCTTTATTCACAGTCCAACTCTCATATCCATACATGACCACTGGCCTCATGGGGACTTAAAGACCATTATTACAATATTCAGTTCAGATCAGTCACTCAGTCATATCCGACTCTTTGCGACCCCATGAACCAGAGCATGCCAGGCCTCCCTGTCCATCACCAACTCCCGGAATTTACTCAAACTAATGTCCTTTGAGTTGATGATGGTATCTAACCATCCCATCCTCTGTCATCCCCTTCTCCTCTTGCCTTCAATCTTTCCCAACATCAGGTGCTTTTCAAATGAGTCAGCTCTTCGTATCAGGTGGCCAAAATACTGGAGTTTCAGCTTCAACATCAGTCCTTTCAATGAACACCCAGGACTGATCTCCTTTAGGATGGACTGGTTGGATCTCCTTGCAGTCCAAAGGGCTCTCAAGAGTCTTCTCCAACACCACATTTCAAAAGCATCAATTCTTCAGTACTCAGCTTTCTTTATAGTCCAACTCTCACATCCATACATGACTACTGGAAAAACAATAGCCTTGACTAGATGGACCTCTGTTGACAAAGGAATGTCTCTGCTTCTTAATATGCTGTCTAGGTTGGTCATAACTTTCCTTCCAAGGAGTAAGCGTCTTTTATGGCTGCAATCACCATCTGCAGTGATTTGGGAGCCCAGAAAAATAAACTCTGACCCTGTTTCCACTATTTCCCCATCTATTTCCCATGAAGTGATGGGACCAGATGCCATGATCTTCGTTTTCTGAATGTTGAGCTTTAAACCAACTTTTTCACTCCTCTTTCACTTTCATCAGGAGGCTCTGTAGTTCTTCTTCACTTTCTGCCATAAGGGTGATATCATCTGCATATCTGAGGTTACCGATATTTCTTGATTCCAGCTTGTGCTTCCTCCAGACCAGTATTTCTCATGCTGTACTCTGCATATACATTAAATAAGCAGGGTGACAATATAGAGTGTTGATGTAGTGCTTTCCCTATTTATAACCAGTCTGTTGTTCTATGTCCAGTTCTAACTGTTGCTTCCTGACCTGCATACAGGTTTTGCAAGAGGCTCATCAGGTGGTCTGGTATTCCCATCTCTTGAAGAATTTTTCACAGTTTGTGGTGATCCACATAGCCAAAGGCTTTAGCATAGACAATAAGGCACAAGTAGATCTTTTTCTGGAGCTCTCTTGCTTTTTTGATGATCCAGTGGGTGTTGGCAATTTGATTTCTGGTTCATCTGCCTTTTCTAAATCCAGCTTGAACATCTGGAAATCCACAGTTCACGTATTGCTGAAGCCTGACTTGGAGAATTTTGAGCATTACTTTAGTAGCGTGTGAGATGAGTGCAATTGTGTGGTAGCTTGAGCCTTCTTTGGCATTGCCTTTCTTTGGGACTGGAATGAAAACTGACCTTTTCCAGTCCTGTGGCCACTGCTGAGTTTTCCAAAGTTGCTGGCATCTTGAGTGCAGCACTTTCACAGCATCATCTTTCAGGATTTGAAATAGCTCAACTGGAATTCCATCACCTCCACTAGCTTTGTTCATAGTGATGCTTCGTAAGGCCCACTGACTTCACATTCCAGGATGTCTGGCTCTGGGTGAGTGATCACACCATCATGATTACAATGTTAGCTAATATTAACTATACAGACAAGAAAACTGAGACTCAGTGAGGTATAATAACTGGTACAAGGGAGGGGCTGGCACTTTAATCACATATTATCTACAAATGCACTGTCAGTTCAGTACAGATCAAATCAAGTTTGATCTGTCATTATATTAGTTTATAGCAACACGTTCATTCACCCAATACATTTTATTGAGGGCCTATTGTATCCTAGGCAGTTTTCTGTGCCCTCTGTGTCCAGGTGTGAAAAGACGATGTTTCTGTCATCCCAGATTTACACTAGAGCTGAACAATGAGAAAAAGAAAGTGGGCAAGAAAGCGTGAGATATGGATGAGTGCTGTGCAGTGATTGAAATGAAGTGACAGAAATGATGTGACTACTACACACTACACACAAAAATTCATTCAAAATGTATTAGAGTTGAATGGAAGGCCCCAAATCATAGAATTCGTAGAAGAAAACAGAGGCCTTAACTTTACTGATACTGGCCTCTGCACTGTTTTTGTGGATTTGACTCTGAAGGCAAGGGAAGGAAATAAAGGCAAAATAAACCAATGGGACTACATCAAATTAAAAAGCTTCTCCACAAAGAAGGAAAACATTGTCAAAACAAAAAGGCAATCTACTGAAAGGGAGAAGATATTTGCAAATTATATATCTGATAAGGGGTTAAAATCCAAAATATGAAAAGTCGTGCAACTCAACAACAAAACCAATTAAAAATGTGCATAAGACCTGTACAGATATTTTCCCAAAGAAAACATATAGATGTCTAACAGACACATGAAAGTTGCTCTGTTCAGCTCAATTCAGTCTCTCAACTGTGTCCGACTCTTTGCCATCCCATGGACAGCAGTATGCCGGGCTTCCCTGTCCATTACCAACTCCCAGAGCTTACTCAAACTCATGTCCATTGAATCGGTGATGCCATCTAGCCATCTCATCCTCTGTCGTTCCCTTCTCCTCCCTCCTTCAATCTTTCCCAGCATCAGGGTCTTTTCAAATGAGTCAGTTCTTCACACCAGATGGCCAAAGTATTGGAGCTTCAGCTTCAGCATCAGTCCTTCCAAGGAATATTCAGGACTGATTTCCTTTAGAATGGACTGGTTGGATGTCCTTGCAGTCCAAGGGACTCTCAAAAGTATTCTCCAACACCACAGTTCAAAAGCATCAATTCTTCGGTGCTCAGCTTTCTTTATAGTCCAACTCTCATATCCATACATGACTACTGGAAAAACCAAAGCTTTGACTAGATGGACCATTATTGGCAAAGTAATATCTCTGCTTTCTAATATGCTGTCTAGCTTGGCCAAAACTTTCCTTCTGAGGAACAAGTGTCTTTTAATTTCACAGCTGCAGTCACCGTCTGCAGTGATTTTGGAGCCCAAAAAAATAATCTCCCACTGTTTCCTCTGTTTCCCCATCTATTTGCCATACATTGATGGGACTGGATGCCATGATCTTAGTTTTCTGAATGTTGAGTTTTAAGCCAACTTTTTCACTCTCCTCTTTCACTTTCATCAAGAGGCTCTTCAGTTCTTCTTCACTTTCTGCCATAAGTTTGGTGTCATCTGCATATCTGAGGTTATTGATATTTCTCCCGGCAATCTTGATTCCAGCTTGTGCTTCTTCCAGCCCAGTGTTTCTCATGGTGTACTCTGTATAGAAGTTAAATAAGCAAGGTGACAATATACAGCCTCGATGTACTTCTTTCCCTATATGGAACCAGTCTGTTGTTCTATGTCCAGTTCTAACTGTTGCTTCTTGACCTGCATACAGATTTCTCAAGAGGCAGGTCAGGTGGTCTGGTATTCCCATCTCTTTAAGAATTTTCCAGAGTTTGTTGTGATCCACACAATCAAAGATTTTGACATAGTCAATAAAGCAGAAGTAAATATTTTTCTGGAACTTTCTCGCTTTTTCGATGATCCAGTGGAAGTTGGCAATTTGATCTCTAGTTCCTCTGCCTTTTCTAAATCCAGCTTGAACATCTGAAAGATGCTCAGCATCACCAATTATCAGGGAAATACATATCAAAACCACAATGAGACATCACCTCACACCCCTCAGAATGACTATTATTAAAAAGTCAAGAAATAACAAATATTGAAGAAGACATGGAGAAAAGAGAAAATCTGTGCATACTGTTAGGAATGTCAATTGGTGCAGCCACTATAGAAAACAGCATGGAGATTCCTCGAAAAATTAAGGATAAAATATCATTTGACCCACTTCCATTTTTGAGTGTTTATGTGAAGAACATGAAAACACTAATTTGAAAAAGATTTATGTCCCAAAACATAAAAGTTTTACTGAACATAAAAGTTCACTAGAGCATTATTTAAAATAGCCAAGACATGGAAACAATCTAAGTGCCCATCAACAGAAGAATGAATAAAATAGATGTGACATATATTTACAATGGAATGCTGCTGCGGCTTCTGCTGCTGCTGCTGCTAAGTCGCTTCAGTCATATCCGACTCTGTGCGACCCCATAGACGGCAGCCCACCAGGCAGCCCACCAGGCTCCCCCGTCCCTGGGATTCTCCAGGCAAGAACAATGGAGTGAGTTGCCATTTCCTTCTCCAATGCATGAAAGTGAAAAGTGAAAGTGAAGTTGCTCAGTCATGTCTGACTCTTTGCGACCCCATGGACTGTAGCCCACCAGGCTCCTCCGCCCATGGGATTTTCCAGGCAAGAGTACTGTACTCAGCCATAAAGAAGAATGAAATCTTGCCACTTACACCAACATGGATGGACCTTGAGGACACTATACCATGTAAGATAAGTCAGACAGAGAAAGACAAATACCACACAATTTCACTCATATTTGGAATCTAAAATAAACGGAAACAAATTTCAAGATAAATAAACTCATACATACATACAACAGATTAGAGGTTACCAGAGGGGAACAGGCCTAGGGGTAGGTGAATCAGGGGAAGGGTTCAGCTGTGTGTTGATGGATGGTAACTAGGCTTATGTTGGTGACCACTCTGCAATACATATATGTCATGAACTATAATGCTGCACACATTAATAAATGTATAATATTTGTATAATGTATAATATACATTATATTGTATATTATAAATTATTGTATATAATATTATAAATGTATAACAAATGTATGATTAAAAAATGATGTGATAGAAAATGTTTCAGGAATGTGCATCTTAGGAAGAGGTATATTTTCAAAATTAACATTTAAAATTTGTCATTATTGGGCCACATCAAAAATATAATTTTTCTTAATCATTGCGATTTGTATAAAACTGCAAATAAGCACAGATGGTTTATCTCTGGTATATAAAACTATTCACAGCACAGCTAAGGAAAGACACATTTAAAGACTGCCTACTTTTGTGATCATCTCCCACATATGTTGCTTTGGTTTAACTCTCTCTGAGCCTAGCGTTAAAATCATCATCATAAACATTAAGCCTTATATAGCTCCTTATTTAATTGATTTTTTGTTTGATACATACACTAACTCATTTAATCATCAGGACTGCTTTATTAAATATGTTAGTGTGTTTATTTTCCAAAGTATAAAATGAGGCACAGAACATTTAACTAATAAATCAGGACTTAAATGGTTGGTAAATGTCAAAGTTTAGTTTGTAATCCAAGCAACTGGCTTCCAGAGTCTGTGCTCTCAACAGTTGGCCCTGCAGCCTGTCATTCTGGTTTATAAAATACGACAGTTATAGGCTATTTCCAAGATCTGTTTTTGTTCATAAATGCTAAAACCTTATGATACTGGTTTAAAATATAAAATCTGAGAGCTCAAGCTTTGTTTCAGCCTGATTTGTTTGTTTGATTGGTTGTAATATTTAAATGCTTAATATTATGCTGACCTCTAATTAAAGTTGTTGTTGTTTAGTTGCTAAGTCATGTCAGACTCTTGCAACCCCATAGACTGTAGCCTGCCAGGCTCCTCTGTGCATGGGATTTCCCAGGTTAGAATACTGGAGTGGGTTGCCATTTCCTTCTCCAGGTGATCTTCCTATCCAGGGATCAAACCCTAAATTGTCTCCTGAATTCACAGGCAGGCTCTACCGATGAGCCATCAAAGAAGCCCCTAATCAAAGTTACCCTAATCTTAATCAGAGATTCTAGTTTCCTTCCTCTATGTGTCTTTTGTCTTGAAGATTACATTTAGAAATAATAAATGGTGTAACTGACCAGCAAAATAAAAGTGACTGGAATATCATTTATAAAGGCTCATCATGCTCAACAAAAAATGCTAGTCAAAAAGTTACATACTTTTTAATTTAATGCAATTGTTGAATGTGACACACTGAAACCATACTCACAGAAAAACTAGTCAATCTAATCACACTAGGACCACAGCCTTGTCTAACTCAATGAAACTAAGCCTTCCCTTTGGGGCCACCCAAGACGGGCAGGTCATGGTGGAGAGATCTGACAAAACGTGGTCCACTGGAGAAGGGAATGGCAAACCACTTCAGTACTCTTGCCTTGAGAACCCCATGAACAGTATGAAAAGGCAAAATGATAGGATACTCAAAGAGGAACTCCCCAGGTCAGTAGGTGCCCAATATGCTACTGGAGATCAGTGGAGAAATAACTCCAGACAGGCTATGGTTTTTCCAGTGGTCATGTATGGATGTGAGAGTTGGACTGTGAAGAAGGCTGAGCGCCGAAGAATTGATGCTTTTGAACTGTGGTGTTGGAGAAGACTCTTGAGAATCCCTTGGACTGCAAGGAGATCCAACCAGTCCATTCTGAAGGAGATCAGCCCTGGGATTTCTTTGGAAGGAATGATGCTAAAGCTGAAACTCCAGTACTTTGGCCACCTCATGCAAAGAGTTGACTCATTGGAAAAGACTCTGATGCTGGGAGGGATTAGCAGCAGGAGGAGAAGTGGACGCTAGAGGATGAGATGGCTGGATGGCATCACCGACTCGATGGACGTGAATCTGAGTGAACTCCAGGAGTTGGTGATGGACAGGGAGGACTGGCGTGCTGTGATTCATGGGGTTGCAAAGAGTTGGACATGACTGAGCAATGAACTGAACTGAACTAAACTGTTGAATGTGAAATACAAATTAACCTTTTTATAATATTCAGGAGCAAAAATGTCCTTCTTTGCCTTATTACAATGTTTTTTATTCACTTATCCATTCATTTAGTAAAATTTAAGCACCCAGATATGAAGATGAATAGCTGTAGAGCAAACACAGTTGCTCCTTGGTTTCTGCTGGGGATTTGTTTCAAGATCCTGTAAATACCAAAATCCACAAATGCTCAGTCCCTTATGTAAAATGGACTCATGCAGTTGGTTCTCCTATTGCACTGGTTCCATGTCCATGGGTTCTACCTCCGGATGTGGAGGGTGGACTGTACCAACATTCAGTACTTTAAAATAATGCAGGATTGAAGTAAAAATATCATTATCACTATAAATAATAATATCAATAATTAGCTGCCTTGATGTGTATTTAATTTTTAACTTTTAATCTTTTTTTTTTGAGGTTTTCTTCTTTTTTTTAATTTTATTTTTAAACTTTACATAATTGTATTAGTTTTGCCAAATATCAAAATGAATCCATCACAGGTATACATGTGCTCCCCATCCTGAACCCTCCTCCCTCCTCCCTCCCCATACCATCCCTCTGGGTTGTCCCAGTGCACTAGCCCCAAGCATCCAGTATCGTGCATTGAACCTGGACTGGCATCTCGTTTCATACATGATATTTTACATGTTTCAATGCCATTCTCCCAAATCTTCCCACCCTCTCCCTCTCCCACAGAGTCCATAAGACTGTTCCATACATCAGCGTCACTTTTGCTGTCTCGTACACAGGGTTATTGTTATCATCTTTCTAAATTCCATATATATGCGTTAGTATACTGTATTGGTGTTTTTCCTTCTGGCTTACTTCACTCTGTATAATAGGCTCCAGGACATGGAAGCAACCTAGATGTCCATCAGCAGATGAATGGATAAGAAAGCTGTGGTACATATACACAATGGAGTATTACTCAGCCATTAAAAAGAACTTTTAATCTTTTAAATTTTAATCTTATCTCACCATATAGTCAATGTGTTTATCATGCTATATTAATTATAAAGACCAAAAACTATCACATGCTCATTCATCCTACTCATTTAATCATAATACACTTAAATGTATAAAACTGTAAACATACCTTAAAAAAAAGTAAACTATTCACAAGCCCACAGAATTTTTAAACTATAAATAAAGTGAAGACAGTGATGAAATCTGAAAATGTTGTTTTCTTTAGGACGTACTTCACCAGGTTATCATTTTTATCCATTTCATTTCATGTATCTAATAATCACCTGATCTAGTGCTGTGCATGAGTTAGGTGCTCAATAAATAGATGTTTAATACATGAAAGCTCTCTTCATTTTATGATTTGAAAATATATCAGTGAAGTAAATAACTATTCCATCTCTGCTAGGAGAATTCTCAGTAGACTAATTTCTTAGGCATCTTGACAAGCATTTACATCATTAAATATATTAGGTTTTTTAAAACTACTTTTGTGAGAACACTATAATTGATTGGCTTTCTCCATCTTTGGGGCTTCCCAGGTGGCACTGCTGCTGCTAAGTCGCTTCAGTCGTATCCAACTCTGTGCAACCCTGTAGATGGCAGCCCACCAGTCTCCTCTGTCCCTGGGATTCTCCAGGCAAGAATACTGGAGCAGGGTGCCATTTCCTTCTCCGAAGCACACATGCATGCTGAGTCACTTCAGCTGTGTCCGACTCTGTGTGACCCCATGGACAGCAGCCCACCAGGCTCCTCTGTCCACGGGATACTCCAGGCAAGAATACTAGAGTGGGTTGCCATTTCCTTCTCCAACAGGTGGCACTAGTGGTGAAAAAAATCTGCCTACCAATGAAGGACACATAAGAGATGCTTGATCCCTGGGTCAGGAAGACCCTCTGGAGTTGGAAATGGCACCCCACTCTGATAATCGTACCTGAAAAATTCCATAGGCAGAAGAGCCTAGTAGGCTACACTCCATGGGATCTTAGAGGGTCATGACTGAGTGACTGAGCACTATATCTTTTAACATGAGTCCTTTTTTCATTGAATCTTGTCTTCTTTTTCCTTAAAAATAAATATTACTCAGTTTCATTCTCAAGTCTTTCTCTCTCTCTAAAGCATACCTAAGAGTTTCCATTCAAAATTTCAATTTCCAAGTGAGGTAATCAGTGGTTCTCATTGATATCAACACATTCAACTAACTCTAGATGTCACCACTCTGTGTTCCATAGTCATCACAAATATAACATCTCCATAAATTCGTCATCTTTTCCCAATTCTATTCCTCATTTTGTAGTCTCTTCCTATTAAACCATCCATCAAGTCATACAAACAAGTGATGTATAAGATATTAACTTTTGATTTCACTTGTTCCTTCCATCCTCCCCTACCAACAAGCATCTCTCTGTGATCAAATTCCATTAGTTCTACCCTTTAAGGGAGTCTTTCATTCCTGTGGTCACTGCCTCAGTAAAGACTGTATCTATTTTCTATCTATACATGTGTGCTGTGCTAAGTCGTTTCAGTCATGTCTGACTCTGTGACCCCATGGACTAGCCCACCAGGCTCCTCTGTCCTTGGGATCTTCCAGGTAAGAATACTGGAGTGGGTTGCCATTTCCTTTCTTTAAGCGATCTTCCTGAAATGGTTTGCTAAAAAGGCTCCCAACTACCCTTCTTTCCTCCATTTTTACTATACTTTTCAATGTGCCCCTACTTGGTTGCTAGGGTTTTACATATACATGCAAATTTGATTGTGTAATGTACTGTCTTAGAAATCTTCCTCATAAGTAATATTTCTTCATTCTTTGAAGATACAATCCAAATGCACTAGAGTAAATGAGAGGTTTTATTATTTGTCCTCTATCACTCCAGCCCATCTTTAGAAAGTAATAATAATAATCATTTTACGTGCCTGGCACTGTTGAAATGCTTTCATATGCTCTCTTATTTACTCTTCCCATTATCCTTAGGAAGTGGGTTTTAAGCCCCCCTGCTTTGGGCTTCCCTAGTGGCTCAGTGTTAAAAAAAAAAAAATCCACCTGCCAATGCAGGAGACATGGGTTCGATTCCTGATTTAGGAAGATCCCACACGCCATGGAGCAACTAAGCTTATGAGCCACAACTATTGAGCCTGTGCTCTAGAGCCCAGGAGCTACAACTACTGAACCCACATGCCTCAACCACTTCAGTCCCTGCACCCTAGAGCTCATGCTCCACAATAAGAGAAGCCAGCACAGTGAGAAACTCATGTACCTACAAAGAAGAGTAGCAGCCCTAGCTGGCTGCAACTAGAGAAAAGTCCATGCAGACAAAAATTAAAAAAAAAAAATGACTAGAGAGTGACAGAGCCAGGACCTAAAACAGGTTCTCACTAACTCTCAAGTCCATGCTTCCATGCTCATAATCACTATCCTACTCTTTCCCCCAAATTCCCTTCCTACCTGTCCCCACCCTCTCACTTCTCTACCCTTTACCTTTCTTCACTCAGCTTTAGTCTAGCAAACCTAGAAGCACATTAAGACCTGCAATCACCTGTGAAGGCTTTAAAAACTCCAATGTCCTGGCTTCACTAACCCCCTGAGATTCCTACTCAGTTGGTGTGAGGTGGGGTCTAGGACACCATATTTTTAAAAGCAGCCCAGAATTTTCTAAGGTGCAGCCAGGTTTGAGACCTACCACCTAGCAAAACTAAACTATATGTAGTTGTGCCAAATATTATGTAACCTCTATTATCCCTGATTCCAGCTATTGTAATTTTTTTCTCCCTATGTAATTGCATATACTTCCTGCAGGTAGAAGTCATGAACCACCTAAATTTATGACTGACATGTGATTGGCAGGCAGTAAGCCCTCTACAATAACTTGTAAAATAAAAACATAAGACTTGTTAATTGCTCTTACAAATACTTTGTAAGAATTATTAATATAAGCACTGAAAAGCAATATTTTGAAGTTCCTTAAATTTCTCAGAACCTAGAGAAGAGGAAAAACTCTGAAAAGAACAATTTCAACACATGAAGTTATTTATATACGAAAAGTCTCAGTTTCCTCCTGAGCAAAGAAAACTCTCACTTCTATAAGGACCAAAAAGTTTATTTTCAAAATTTTATAGTGAATAGCATAGGCTGTTGCTAGAGTAAGATAACAAAAGTCAGCAGATAAATCTTATTTTCTAGGTAAGATCCTCCCTTCAGATAAAGCAGACCTTAAACATTGCACCTTTATACCATTTTCCCCTAGTGACACTACACTTTCCTAATGATTAATTATTTAATCATCACAAAATTAAAATATAATACTCCTTGGCAATTAGAATATTATACTGTTCATCACTGTTTATCAGTAAACCAGCACAGTATTCTTATTGATACAATCATTTAAATGTCTGCTATTATTTAAATTATTCATATAATTTTAGAAAAAAGGAATTTTAGAGGCTTCTTTCCATAAAGTTTTGTAAAAACTTGTGTAAGAATCTAAAATTTCTGTGTCTCTGCTATGATGTGAAAAACAAATCTAAGTTATAGTATTTCAAGGAGTGATTCTGTGGGGGGATAAAATACATAAGAATATAAAGAGAATCTGAATGCCCACATAATAAAAATTAATCATGGTGAATTGCTTTGGGGAGAATCATACACTTGACCCACATTGAAGACTGAAATATTAATCCATTTCTATGACAGAGATCAAGCTTCATAGTCGCTTTTTATCCTCCTCATAATAGAAGCAACAGTTGTAAACCATACTGTTATAGTTCAAACAATGCCCCCCAAGACTCAAATTTATTATAGCATTCATCTCCAAGACAAAAGACCCGGTGTAGGAAAAAAAAGCTCTTTTTAGCAAAAAGCATGGCTGTTATTTATGGCTCAGATGCAAAGAATGAGTTTGGGGAATTTATCAGAGATGAAGGTATGAAATGTTTTAGCTTGTTCTTCTCTCTCTAATCCATAAACCATTTTCTCAGCCACCCAACTGAATTCTAATGGAACAGGAATGATGAAATAATATTTTCCTAGCCCTTTAACACTTTTTCTTCTGTGTTAGTTTCATTGCGATGAGAAGAATGTGATTTCTTAAAATTAAAGATATTTTAAACAGCAAATAAGCAATATTCCCAATAATGTATAATTTAGTCTCCTAAGCAAAATTTAGCCTTTTACTTTCTGTGTATTTAAGTCTTGAAATCTCTATTATTACTATTAGTGTTACTATGGACTATCATATAATTAGAATTTCAGAAGTATATTTTCATTAAAATTGTCTCAATAATATAACCTCAGGATTCCTTCCTAATGACTTTAATGGGTCAGTCATGATACTATATTTTCTATTTTAATGTTCTTAATTATTAGCTATATACTCAGAATAGCTCTCCTTGAAATAAAAAATGCCATAATCAAAACAAAGATGACTTATAGATCACCTACCGTCCATCTTTTTTTGGAATGAGCATAAGGCCACAAAAGGGATGGCATTTCACTAATGACAGGCCAGGGAGAAGCTCCATGCAGGTAGGAACGAGTGGAATATGCCAAGATGGAACGAAAATTCATTCTTCATACTTACATATTTCTTTTCTTAAGGTGAAAACACATTCAATAGGGATGATTGGAAAAAATATAGACAATATATAGTACTTGCATTCAAGAAAGTAAAACGTTTACTGTTTTATGTAGTTTATATGACTTTGAAAGTCCTAAAAAGAACAGTTCCATGATCCTGAGCACAATGAGTGAGATACACAGATGTCATTTGTTTTTTCTTTCCTAATTCAAAAAAAGACAAGTAATTTTAGAACAAAATAAGGCAGCTGGAATAAAATATGGAATAATCTTTAAGCCGAAAACCTTTCCTGGCATTGTTTGATAGATGTTACACTACTTCTATTGTTTGCCAAATTCCATTTAAATTGTTGAAACAGCTCAAGGAAAATGTGGACTCTCTCTGGACAGTTTTCTAACATCATAATTAGTGGAATTAAGAACAAGCCACCACTGAGCTATCTGTCACCACGTATTTAAATTGCACGCTTGCTGACTATTGGTATTTTTTTTCTTAGTTTTGATACTATGATTCTTTTGCCACAATTTTCATCTGTATTAGACTACTTTAGCTTGACACAGAAATAAAAGTTAATTAGTTTCTATGGTGACCTGTGCATTAAACATCACTGTTCTTTCAGATTTGTAAATACATTCCAACTTAGTATTCAGAATGCAATGTGTATAAGCATTCAGTACAAATAGTGGGCATTTGTTTGCAGTTAAGATGGAATCGGGGCTTGAGCCAGATGATATAATTCATTGGAGTATACAGTGTCAGTGGAAGATGCCCTAAATTTGACATCTCTGTGCTATATACTCGTCACATTAAAGCTACACGTCTTTTTTAATTTTTCTCTGCTTTAAGATTTGATACAACCAGCTACAGTCGATTTGATCGCAAAGGAGCTGGACATGACTTAGCAACTAAACAACTACTACTCTACACAAACTATTTTAACCTTCTGGGCTCATTTTAGGTGCAAAACGCTAAAAACGAACCCTTCTTGTTTTGCCTATAGTTGATACTTCTTCTAAAATAGTAATTCTCACACTTGTGCGTGCAGAAGGAACACCTGTGTGACCTCTTTAAAACATGAATTTCTCAATTCCACCTGCAGAGTGTGAAATTCAGTATATCTAGGATGGAACCAATGAACCTATACTGTCATCAACCACCTTTTTTAATTATAATGTTTATTTTGTTAGGGTCATTTTTCTGAAAAAACAGTGTAACCTGAAAACTCTTTTATCAAATAGAATCAAAGAGATTTAAATGATCAGGTTATCAGCATAGCATGATTTTAATATTCTTGTGAAAATGATTCTTTATATCACAAATTATAAAAATCACATTTCTCACAGTGTTAGTCTAATGTTAACTTCTTTGGAGCAATAAATGATAATCTTCAGAAAGAAATCTTACAGAAAGACCAAATATATCAGTTATTGATTGAAATTAATAACAGGTTATATGATCCTCTGAATAAAGCCCTTTCACAAAAAGCCAATGATTTACATGAAAAAAAGAGGCTAAATTTTACTATCCACTATTTTCTACAGACAATATTCTTTCTGTCTCATGGGAAAGGCAAGCTGTAATACATTATGCTTTGGGATTCTAATCAGAAACCTATAAACAATGTATAACTTACAAATGCCCTTCAGTGCATTAGAATACTTTTAGTACAGCTTTAAAATTTTAAATCAATTCTGCCATTCACACCATATTATTTATCTTCAATTTCTCCATATTTTAAATGTCACTGTGTCATATTAAGTAATAAAAAGTTTAAAAGATTATAACCTGAACTTGCCAGATATTCACTTCATTACCAGGCCTGAAATCTTTGCCTTTTTCTATTTTCGCTGTCAAAGAGAGTCTTACTTCTGGCTTTTGTTATTTCACTCTTGAATGTAATGAAATCTTCACATTCAATGAACAACTTAAAATATCATAATGTTGTTTTAAGCCAATTCTAAAAGCAAGTTAATGGCATTTAAGACATTTGGTTCTGAAACAGACTTTTTGTTACCTATTTTAAAAGCAATTTTCTGCTAGTCTAAACTGTCCTTTAATTCCATCAGTTATAAAATGTATAAGTTCTATAATCCAGCAACATTTGATTTTCTCCAACCTGAAGCTCAAGACGGAAAAGAGAAAGGTACTCAAAGATTGAGTTTTATATGTGTTCTAGATGCAAAGTATAACTAAGGTATATAATAAGTTTTTTATTATAAGAAGATAAGCCATACCAAAATATGCTTGGGTGGCAAATATAATGTCTATTCTCAAATGCCCCCTCAAAGTTAAGTGTTGTTTACATTAAGTTTTCCCCCCTTATCGTGGAAATATGAATCTTTGTTAACTAAAGCTAGTAAAATCCACTAATTATTACTAATTCAGGACTGAGAATTTTATGGAAATAAAACTATGGACAGAATAGCCAGGTGCCTCTGTCCAATATAATACACATCTTTCCTTGACTACATGGTTTTTGCTGTAACACTACTCTCATTAGATTGGAATTTGTGTTAACTTCCCTGTACCAGGACTTACTAATAGGATTGCTAGCAATTATTATACTGAAATGAAATCAGCACAAACTATTAGATCTGTTTAAACAAGTTAAAAATAAACCTTGATTAAATGTTCCTTTATAAGAAGCTGCTCATTAGGGTTACATGGCCTTCAGAAAAATTGGTGTTTCATTAACATCAAAGAATGTATTGCGTTTAAACTGCCTAGCCTAAAAAGTTATGTACAAAATGAAGTTTTAAAAATATTTTAGATAATGAAATTTTAGAAGCGATCTTATTTATGGTTCTTTGTTTAGTCAGTTGAAAGAAATATATTTGAAGAGTATTAGTAATGAAATTACAGAGAACATCATTGAGATACAAACTATTATATACAAAACATATAAGCAACAAAGATCTATTGTGTAGCACAGGGAATTACACCCAATATCTCCTAATAAACTATAATGGAATATAATCTGAAACAAACACTATGCTATACATCTGAAACTAGCACAATATTGTAAATCAACTATAATCCAAATAAAAAATAAATAATACCAACAAGTCTTACTATAAAAAAAGAATAGCAAAATACTTTTGAATAGTTTCTTATACTATTTCTGAATGGTATATTTACTTTTTAATAATTATATATAAATATTTAACTTATTGAAAGTTAATGCATTTTTTCATTATAGCATTTATTGCTCATTTATACAGTTTTATAATAAATCGTCTTTTGTAATTTCTTAAAAAAAAATAATCACCAAAATAAAAAATAAGCAAAAATCAAAAAATATTGCCCGAATGATTGAATGATAAATTTCTTCTAAGTTTAGATACAACCCTGCCATGAAATAGTTGAATTAAAAGGCCATTTGAGTTTTCAAGTGCAAACAAGAATCTACTATTGCCATTAATCAGTAACTTTTTGAACTACAATAGTAGTTACTGAACTCTAGAAGTATACCATGTTAGACTCTCAAAGTAACTTTTTCCTCTTCTAACAATAAATCAGTGAACTATTATGATCTGATCTTGTGGAAATTATTCTGTTTATGATAGATAACCTAAAACAATTACTACTTAGTGTTGGTAAATGATAAGCATATGGCCTGCAAACTCATAGAAAGGATTGGGTCAATTTTTTACAATTTTCCATCTTCCCATCTCCACACCATTTAGTGCATGGGTGTGCACAAACACACTCATACAACACAAGCTTTCTCCCACTAGGAATAGGTAAGTATCACATACAGAAAGATTAATGTCAGTTGATTAAAGGTGGATATCATGGCTGAGGATGAGTAAAAGATGAAAAAAAAAAAAAAACCTATGCCAGAGTTAGACGACCAATCAGATTATCAAACAAACCAAAATTCACAAAATATAGTCACTAAAGTTATCAAAATGGATCCATCTAAAGATTATAATTTACCAGGGTCTTCAAAGGTTTTTTAGAAAAAGGACTTCATTTCTCTGAACAGTACACGTATTATTCCAAACAAACAATGCAATAATTACTCCTGTAATTTAATCTCTTCATATAGACTGATATCCTCTGCAATATACTTGCCCCTTGCCTACACAGTAATATGAATATGCTCTGGTTGTTTGAAGGAACAAATCTTCTAGTTTGAGCAATTAATATTCTTTAATTAAACATACTAAGGCACAGACAATGAATTCTTTATAAATCTGTGAGCACGCCTAAAAGCAACAAAATCACACTTTTGTTAGAGCATTTGTGTGTATTTTGCACAATTTTTAAAAGTTTAACCTCTGTAGATCAATGTGCTTCCTTAAAAGACTTTAATAAATTAAAGTGCAGAGAGCTTTTTTTCACCAGGCAGAAAAAGCTGATGAGACAGGTTTAGTTTAATCTCAGGCAATAGAAGTCATTAACCATTCTCTCAGGGATTAAAATATAGCTTGCCCTTTTCTTCTCTCACTTATCATTAGCATCACTTTAATCTCCTAGCGTTTCACACTGCTATTTTAATCATTACTTACTGCCTTTTGACAAGTGCAGAACATGCTTTTTCTCATTGAGGCAATATCCTGGTTTTAGCTGACAAATGTAGGACATAATGTAAAAATATCAAAGTGACATCTCTTAAACACACCTTCATCATAAAAATCTCTAAAGTTACAATATTCCTTTGTCTAGCATTCCAGGAAAATTATCATTTGAAAGGTTTATGCCTTAAACAAAGAGGAAACTTTTTTCTAAATACAACAAAAACTAGTTTGGGAAAAATATTAAACTGAATTAGATCCTAAAATATACACATAAATGTTATCCTTTCACTCTAAGATGGTAAGGAAGTGTTAAGTATTTACAAAAACAGTCTTTTATTTCAAAATAACTTTAATGATATAATGTACGACATTGAAATGGCTACTCTATTACCATGTGACACTTTACAATCACATTATATAATACACAGATCCTGTGTATGCATGTTCAGTCACTCAATTGTGTCCAACTGTTTGCGACCCTACGGCCTGGGTTGAATCAAAACAAAACACCACAATGATTATGCCTAATTCTACTATTTTATAATACCTAACACATGTCTGCTTATCCCCAAATACTAACTAATTTTTAAGAGAAAATTTAGGTGGAAATAACAACAATTATAACTATGTTAATAGGCAACATTTGAAAATCTATTGAAAGTGGTAAAATTGAACTTTTTATGCATTTTATAAATTGCTATTTTAGATAAAAGAAAAAACACATTATATTTGCTAATGTTCTTTTATCTAATGACATTTAGCTTAATGTACAGAATCACATTAATCTAACCTGCCTAAACCTGAAGTGGAAAAAAAATTTGGAATATGTCTCTTGGGATTCAGGAACTATAAGTTTTATATTCTCTGTAGATAAAAGTATTATAAATATGAGAATATATTCTAGTATCTTTATAAGATCCTATTTTAACTCAAATATAAACCAATGAAGTATTTGGTAATTATAAAACACAACTTTTAAAACTAAAGGACCAATTTTTTGGTAAGGATCACTAACACTTGGCCCCAAGCCCTTTAATCTAGTCCATCTGTAATGATCTCATAGTACTTTCAACCATTATTTAACTGTTAGAAGAAAAAAATATGTCGCACTATATGTTTCGACAATAAAATCCCTTCTTAAGCTTCACAAAGCAGAACAATTCATTATTTGATCTCTTTCCAGGTTCAAAGTCTGTCTTATTACAGTACTTCAAAGAAATATGTAATCAAAGACAAACAGCTGTGAAAACAATCTTTTATTACTTTATTATCATTGAGAATATATCTTTGGAGTAAACCAATGGAAATGGCATACAAATAATCTCCATTACGGTTGTTATTTTGCATTTGTTCACAAACTATGCACATTTGTCTTTAAGGCTTTAATTTTATTTCCTATAAATAGAGTAATGGCGCAGTCCAGTCACTCTATTGTCAGTCCATAAAAAGAGACCCAAAAAGAACCATGACAAAAACACAACAGCAGAAAGTGAGCCGGTTTAACGTCAAACAAATGTTTGTAATAAACACATTTTCACAATTATATTCGTGACTCTCTGGGTTAACAGTACCCTGAAGTAAAAATCATATTTTCTGATGTTCATGCTAATCAGTGAGAATTGCAGTATGGTTCAACTAAAAATTGGTAGACATTACTAGAATTTATACCATATACTAGAATTTATACCATAAATGTACCACTTATACTTTACTCCGAACAAATGCAGAAAATCAAGAAGTTAGCTTCTAAGGCAGTAAAAATTAATTGCCAAAATTAATTCCATATTTAACACATTACACAATGATCTGGTCCTGTCTCTACTTTATAGAATGGAGCATTTCTATCACCAATATGCAAATAGGCTTGAAAATATAGCATACAGTTTTCTTTGGATGGAAATGGCTCCCTGCATTTACAGTCTATAAGGCACTCTGCAGGTGTCAGAGTGGAAGTGATGATGTTCTTCTTTTCCACTACAATAAACCAACATTTTTTATGTGGGAAGCAGAAGGAACAAACATCTCTTGACTGCATATTATACAATAAAAACCTTGTACATTATTCCAGTTGGTTCTGACACCGTATCTCTGAGGAAGTTACTTCTACCCACAGTTTACAGATGTAGAACGTTAAGTTAAAAAGCTGAATAACTTTGACTAGTTCCTAGGTTAATCTAACTCCAAGTCAATGTGCTCTTGCATTAGACTCAGTGTTGTCTATTCTAGAACACACTTTCCAGATACATCTCCTTAAATACTCTAGAAAGGCACTATAACAAATCCAACTTTTCTTCAGAAAACTGTAAGGCAGGATTACATAGCTAGAGACAAAATGGGTCACTATAACTTTCAACAATACTAAACTGATGATGCATCCACCTAGGCCACAATTAGGAAGACCACGGTGTCTAAGTCTCTAAAAATAGTATTGCCAGAGCAGAAGCAATACGGAATCTGCACCATTATTCCCACCAGAAGATACGGCTGAAAGACGGTGTAAATATGCAACCCTCACACTGACAAAGTACAGAACATGAATAGGTATCAAAATCATCACGGGATTATGTCCATACTACAGGCAAACCAAATAATTAAGCTTGCGACATGAATTTAGGAAAGAAAATGGTTTTTCCACTTTTTTCAGTCTCAGGATAATCACAAAAAACGTCTTACAATATTTGTATTAAGAGTCTCAATAAATACATATATGAACAGACACATACATACACATTCATACAAAGACATATGTATTTTAGCGATGCTATAGAAAGCTGTTTTCTATTTATATGTAGCATGATCTTAGTTGTGAAATGTGAAGTCTAAACTGAATGTAGTTGTGGCAGACTTCCCTTTGTGGTATTAAGGCTATCTGAAGACCACTACAAAAGAAAAGGAAAAAATGAAGCAACAATAGGAAGTACATAGAAAATATTTCATTATATTTTTTTCATTGCAGTTAAACATAACTAAGAAGTCTAAAATCAAATTAGCATAAGCACTGTATTCTCTATTTCAAAAAACAATATGAAAATACAAAATTCCTAGAGACTCTTTGGCCAGCCAAGTATAGGGATAATGAAGGAAGCAGCATTGCTTATTTGAAGTACTGATCCTTTAACTCATGGTACAACTCAGTTCAGTTTTACTGGTTACTAAATAAACAGTATCAGAATTGGAAATGCATTTAATGCATGACTCAATTTCCATAAAAGTTAATTTCCTGACTTTTCAGTTTGATTGCATCAGAAGTTATTCAGTAAAGGAAGGCAAAACAAAGCCAGTCACTCTAGCTTTGGAATAATTAAGCAGTAATTTGACCAAACATTTCCTTCCTTCCTGTGTATTTCTCAAAGTCACTATTACACTACAAATTTTAGCAGAAACATTTTTAATGGGCACAATCTATAAGGGAAATAGTCCACAGTAAAATGTTTCACAATCAGGGTTGGCAGCAACATCATGAGACCACATTTTACTGCTATTTATAGGATGTATTCCAGATAAACTTTTGACTTTCAGGTTTTTGAATGGTCAGATTACAGGAGTGAGAGTTGACAGGACTAATTTTCACATACAAGCCCAATACAGATTGTTCCTATATATTTTTAATTCTAACACTTAAGAAAAATTAAATAGTGCTTCATTTTAACTTTAGATGTTATTTTAGTACAATATTTTATTAATTTGATTTCTAAAAATTTGATTCTGCACATTATTCCATAGTATAATGTTATTCCAATGCTTCTAGATTGGATGATGCTATTATAAGCAATAAAGAAAGGAATCTCAGTCTCTGATTTCCTAGAATCCTGGATCGTTTGCCTTTGGTAAAAATGTACCATTCATAAAATTATGTGAAATGATTTATTTACTGCTGTCATCTAATCTGGGGGGAGTACCTTCTTACATACTTTTCCATTTCATTACTGAACAAAAATAAAAAGTATGTTTAAGTCTTCCTTGTCTATATTGGAAACTGGTATTTCTTCTACTCCCAAATAAACCCTACTTGCTCCTGCTTTTACTTTGAAACTCATTGGTAATTGCTTTTCAGTCTTTATCGTTCACCTCCACTAAATGACTTCTCATTTGACTTCATCTGTACAACTTGTTCTTCCTTCCTTATTTCCCACTCCCACCCCATCTCAGAAATTTCAGAAGCCTCTTGGCCTATGATGAAAACATCTGATAAGCATCCTGAAAGCTCTCCAAGCGTATGCAGTCTTTATCTATCTTAATCATCCACTAAAATGTTACTCTTTATGCTCACAGCATCCCATAATCCCTATTACCAAACGCATTTCAGTGTCCTGTTCCCATATTTACAGCAACCACTCTCAGCTACTTGCAGGTGCATTTGGTCAAATGAAGTCACGGGAAGCTCAGAGGTCATCTCCATCTCTTTTGGGAAGATCTACAACTGCGTCATGGGGAGAGCATAAACTTCCCATTCAGACATTCAAGCCTCAAGGCCTGGTCTCCATCAAATTGTTCTGTAACTCGAACAGTGAGTCTCAGTTTCCTCATTACTGAAATGGGAATATGGATATCTACATCATAGGAAGATTAAATGGACAAAATGTTCAGATTTTTCATGTCTACGTTGTAGCCTTTGATAGGACTTAGTATCATTGCTCAGTTCTAATAAAACTCTGTGTGAATAAGAAAGGCAGTGTTCTCAGTTATAATACCCTTGATTTTTAACAGATTTTAAGAATCTATGTATAATTATTGGGAACCACCCCAGGTGGAGCTAGAGGTAAGGAACCTGCCTGCCAATGCAGGAGACCTAAGATTCTGGTTTGATCCCTGGGTCCGGAAGACACCTTGGAGGAGGGCACAGCAACCCACTCCTTTATTCTTGCCTGGAGAATCCCATGGACAGAAGAGCCTGGAGGGCCGCAGTCCATGGGGTCGCAAAAAGTCAGACACGACCGATGTGACTTAGCTGCAGCAGCATTAATAATTATAGGACAGAATGACAACATCTATCCTGTCCACTATTTTAAAAATAAAAATTAATCCAAACTTGTAGATTGGTGCTATATTTTCTCCAAAGTTCTTTCTTTTTCATTACACAAACAGTAACAGATTTGCTGAACTCAGCCAGTCATTCAAAATTTTAAATGACTGTAAACAATATTGCCATTATTCTCAACATCGGTCTATAGAATATACTAATTATTGCTGTTGTTGTTTAGTTGCTAATTCATGTCCAACTCTTTTGTGGCCCCATGAACTGTAGCCCGCCAGGCTCTTTTTGTCCATGGGAATTTCCCAAGCCAGAATACTGGAGTGGGTTGCCATTTCCTTCTCCAGGGGATCTTCTTGATCCAGTGATCGACCCTGCATCTCCTGCACTGCAGGTGGATTCTTCACCACTGAGCCACCTGGGAAGCCCATACAAATTATTAGTTAGTATAAAAGAAAACATTTGGGAAATAGTTATAAAAGGAAGTGTATTTATCAAGTCTACTTAAAGAATGTTTCCAAAATCCATAACTTGGGAAAAGAGTAAATTTCATCCATTATATTCCATAGGCTTATTATTCTAGGAGGAACAGTGGTCTAACATGCCACTTATTCATCATACTATTACTACAGGAAAGTCGAGAGTAAAAAAAAAAAAAAAAAAAGGAGTTTTATGGGGTATTTAATTTTAGCACTTCAAATCTTTCCAAACAGATTTGGAAAAAGAAGTTGCTCCTATTTCTCAGCAAGCTGTTGATGCCATTTTATAAAATCTAGCTCTGATGGCTTTTTTCTGTCACATCTACCAAACTTCCTGAGAGTATAGGTACACTGAAAATACAAGACTTTAAACAATGGGCTAAATGCATAAAACAAGCAAGAAAATGTTTCAAGAGTTAGTCAATCTTTTGTTGATTTCACCCATTCACAGGTATTTGAAAAAGAACAGGTATACTTCAACAACTAATATTTTAACATCATGATTATATTTTAACAACTTATAATGTAATATCATAATTTAGAAAATAAGATGCAGAAAATAACAAGGCATACTTTGATTAAGGCACTTACCTGCAATGAATTAATCCTTGCAGAGTACCATGCAAACATCTAGGACCATATTACTAATAGAAGTTCAAGTGATGAAAATAACAAAACAAGCCAAAATATGTTCTATTTCATGAGCCACAGAGTTACTTGTTTTCCCCCTACTCTTCCTCCTTCCCTCTCTTCTCCCAGAATACTCCCTTGAAGTCTTCAAGTGATATCTTTTCCTTGTCTCCCTCCTTCCCAACTCTGGTCACCTGTTCTCAATTGCAACCACCTATTTTTGTGTTTCCTCTTATGCAATCTTATACAACTGGTAAAATTTGTATCAAAAACTGCCTTGTATTAAAATTCTTAGTATACTTAGGAATCTTCCATAAAAATCACCATGTCAAAAACTGTCTTAGACATCTACGTACATCCCTTTTCTCCTTAATTCATAACGTGCTAGGCACTAAACTCATGTGTGTTATTGAACTGACTTTCTTACTTTCCCTCTCATATCTAACAATCTTAGAAAATCAAAGACTGAGATATTTATTTATGATAGTTATTAGTGCATCTTTGAAAGTTAGTGTAAAAAAGATGTATTATCAGGTTGTGCTATTTCAGGTGGCCAGTTTGAATTTTTTAACTGAAATCAAAATTACTTTATCTATTTCCTTCCAAGTAAGAGGACCGTTTCTAACAACATTTAAAAAAAAATTCTTCAAATTCCGTTAAGTCTTATTACAGGAAGAATCAATAATGAGAGACTGGTTGACAAGTAAAGGACAGGATCAAAGACAGCAAAGGTGCTACTTTAGAACTGGGCAGTCAGTGGCCCCCACACACACTCACACATATTCACATGCACCAGCACACAGAAAAAGGAGGAAGGACATTATCACCGCAAATATTAGGGCATGTAAGAGATTCTTGGAGCTAACACTCAAAGTTAAAGGTATCTAAATCTGATCCTTCATGACACCTTTATGAAAAAAATAAAAGGCAACACACACCAACAAAAATGAATGCAAGCTAGCTAATCACTATCGATTTGCCTTCTCATTCTTAGCTTAAACTTTCAAATTTTTTAGCACTGGGATTTTAAATTTTCTTACAGACAAGAAATAGCTGAAGCTTAGTTGGTACTATATAAAAACAAGGGCAAGACCTCTGCTTAATTTTTTCTATCAAAGCATAGACAGAGGCCCCCATATGTAAGATTAAAAACATTTAAATAGTCATTAAAGAGGATTGAATTAATTTAATATCTACTGAACTCAGATATTGTTCCAGATGACCAGTACACAGAGATGACAATAGACAGTACCTGGCCTCCAGGTGCACAATCTTTAACAGAAAGGGTGTACATGCATGCTAGGTCACTTCAGTCACGCCCAACTCGTTGCAACTCTATGGACTGTAGCCCACCAAGCTCCTCTGTATATGGGATTCTCCAGGAAAGAATACTGGAGTGGGTTGCCATTCCCTTCTCCAAAGGACCTTTCCAACGCAAGGATCAAACCCATGTCTCTTAGGTCTCCTGCATTGGCAAGTGACTTCTTTACCACTATCACCACCTGGTATAGGAGAATAAATATAGGACCGATTATAAGAGGAGTAATTGAAATATAAATACCTTTCTATGTACATTTAATTCCTGCTCAGAGTAACTGGGCATGAAAAGTTTCACAAAGTATCCCTGGATCTGGCATTTGAACAATGAATGAAAGAAAACATCAAGGAAAGTTACAAAATGTTATTTAGGTTATATTTAAGGATGATTTATTTTTCCTTTTGAGAGGCATAAACATGGAAACAGGATAGTATTAACTCTACTGTCTTTACAGACTAATATAAAGTTGGCTTTTACTCTAGAAATCAGAGTATAGACTTGCCAAGGTAATCCAAAGTCAAAATAAGTATTAGCACAAAAGTAAGAACTTAAGGACAGCAATAAAGTCTATTTAACTTTTTTGAACATCTGAACATAATATTTGGATTTGTAACAGTGATATCAAGTATATGAATACACAAATAACATATATAAAAAGTGTATTTTAACTAATTTCTAATCTCCTAGGTTTAAGATATTTTATAGCTACTAGAACTTCAATCTGTAGGCAAAACAGTGCCCATTCCATACACATATACTCAAGAATCTGTTTCAGTCAATGCCTAGAAAAGGCTAAATGTATTAACAGTACTGAAATAAAAATGGAACACCTGTGGTGTTCCTGTAAGAAAGAGCAAATAGGAAATTTTAAGGCCAGAGAGTTACTGGGAACTTTAGTTCTAAATTGGTACATAAAATTTTCCCTAATGTTCATGAGATTTACACCCTTTCACGTGAGAAAATAGCATATATATGGGTTAACAAACTGGAGCCTGTCACTTTTTTACTTCTCTCAAACTATTTCCAATCTTTAGAATTCAATCACTGCAATTATACTAATTCTCTTAGAAGTCCATTGCCCTCTCCTACCCCTTGTCTACATATTCAAATTCATTGAGACATGCTCATTAGCCAAAGAAAGTTTGTCATTATGAAGTACTAGAAACAGAGATAAATCCCCTGCAGATTTTCTGATCCATTTCTTGACCTATTTAAAAAAATAATCAGGTTCCCTAGCCTTCATCATAAAGAATTTCTATCATAATAAAATGTGCTGAAAAATAGAATAGCCACTTGCTGAATTATCTAGATCTGTTTTGACTTCAGCAACGTATAGATCCTAATTGACAACTCCCTTCCTTCTGAAATAAATATGTAGAGTGATGATAAATAGAAAAAGTAGGAACTTTAAGAGGTATTTATTAAAACATATAATGAGATTCAAGGGAAATAAAATATG
Organism: Bos grunniens; assembly: GCF_055505025.1. Classification (NCBI taxonomy): domain Eukaryota; kingdom Metazoa; phylum Chordata; class Mammalia; order Artiodactyla; family Bovidae; genus Bos; species Bos grunniens. Next base: position 46,733,899 of record NC_141176.1, read on the forward strand.
CTAATTGAGTCCTTTGAACTCCCTAAAATGCAATTCATTCCTTATTTTCACTTTTGACAGTCTAAAATATGAGTGTTTTGAAACACATAATTAATGATGGTCCAATTAGCTTTTGAGTTCTCAAACTTAAACATATATACTCCTCAAAATTATTGAGAAATCCTGTTATATCTTTATTTGCCTCAATTGTATTTTATTTTTCACTAATTAGGATGAACAAAAGTAGAGAAATATGCCTCTCTAGGTCATCTGGTAGGTAACCATTCAATGAAAAAAAAATCCTGTTTAGGACTCAAATGTGATTACTGTAAACATTCAAAAATCACCATCCTAAAACCAACCCAAAAAAGTACCCAGTGTTCAAATGTATGTTATGCATTTAAAGTAGTTTTTGGAAGTTTCTCTTTACGTTATAAATCAGTTTAAAGGTAACAAGGCAATACATGGGCGTCCTGGTGCTGTATTTAATGACAATCATATCTGCCTTATTATGTTAATGTGTTCTTAAAGCCATGTGTACTCTTATATCAGGAGATGTTTTCACTTCACGTGTTGGATCACTGCTTTTCAATATAGCTGAAAAGACTCTGTTGACTGAGTTCAGCTCATTGCACAGAGCCTGAAAGGCCCAGTGATTACCAATGGGAGAGAACAGTCAGAGCTAAAATCTATAATCCCAACTTCTAGAAAGGTATCTTCACACTTTCCATTCAGCATCTTCCTTCTCTTCAGATACTCAAAACTCCTTAACATCTCTTTTCTCTCTTACTCGCTTGTCAACCAAACAATCCTATACTATTTCCAACCATGAATTTTTCCACTGTTTACTCAACTATCCATCAAAAATCCCACAGCTATCTCTGGATAAAATGGTCCCTCTCTCAATTTACTTGCAGGCAAGTAACAGAGATCATACCATTCATGAAGTACCATGAGGGGCAGGCATTGGTGAATAATGACTTGGAATAGGGACAGGGTAGAATATAAGGAGGCTACAGGAGAAGAAACAACAAGAGAAGGAGCACAGCTTTTGAATGGAAAAGTGAAGAAGGCAGCAGAGAACCTAACATACCAAGATTTAGGAGTAAGCCTTGCAAAATAAAATACATGTTTGAGTAAACCATTTTGGTCAGAATAAAGAGACATAGGTTTTCGAAAACACAAGTAGTTTATGCGTATGTGCATAAAAACATTTAAGCGTCAAACAATAAACAAGCATTTTTATGAATGAAGATCAATACCACTTTTATATTTAAGATACTTTGAAATTGAAAATGTTAAGTAGATGCTATTATTGCCTTGCATCCTATTAAGATGAAATATACAGAAAATGGAAGCAGACATGGCAGCCACAGCTTCAAAGCCAGTGAAGGGGAAGTATAGTTTGTCGGTTGGGAAGAAAAATTAAAGTATTCATTTCTGATGTAATGACTCAAGCACATCACTTGTATGCTCAGAAAGTCAAAATTGAAAGTGAAAGGTTAATAAAACTAAATCTTTATAACTTAGCTGAAAATGACATATATGTCAATAATCAACATTAACTCCAGAAATAGCCTTCAGAATATATATTTTAATCAGATATAGATAGATGGATAGTTGATAGATAAACTTAAAAAGACACGTAGAAGGCCTAAGAAAGGCCACAAATTAATATGTGTTTGTTTACTGGTTATTGCTAAGTTTAATCTCTTTGCTCTGAAGACTGAGCCTCTTCATGATATTTAAATTCTCATATTGTGTAAGCTGGTTATATAAAACTTCTACAAGAATTTCAAGGGGAAAACATTAAGCCTTTCTATTCTTTCTTCTTTTCTGTTTATTGTGAATGGTAAATTGACAATACTTATTTAAACACTTTTTTTTTTAATCTGACCCTTTTCTTCCTGGACCAAGGAATTTTCTCCGTCACAGAGTAATAGAGCTTGAAAACTTCAGCATCAGCAGGGAAGGCAGGCACTCCTTAGCCAGCCACTGTGAGAGAGAGAAAATGCAATTAAGGCTCCCACCAGGGAGAGAGAACTAAACAAAACCTGCGTCTTCACACAAGAGCCTTTTCTTCCAGGCGAACTACAAGGCCTCAAATCTTGTTGGTGAGATGCTAGCATTTAGGACAACACACTTTCAGATTTTCTCACAGCAGATCAAAGTAAATAATGCAAGGGCAGCAAACAAAAGGGAAAACTCCAGTGTGCTTACATTAAAAAGAGATTACAGGGGACTTACAAGTGATTGAAGGAATAGATGACATTTTTAAAAACATAAAGCCCCGATCTTTAAGTACGGCTGGCAAATAAAGTCTAGAAGTGTTACTTTAGCGATAGTGACAAACCACAAGGGACTTATCATCAGTGTGAAATTTACAAAAAGGTAATTTTATTTTATTATAGTGTTTTCGACATATAGAGTTATACCCATTCCTGTCCTCCCCTTCTCAGATCTTAGAATTTTCAGCTGAGAGTCATGACAACTGATAAAGGGAGCCATTAAAGTTATGAGCCTTCTCAAATCAGCGCCACAAAATATGCAGGGAACTCTACGGATTGGAGACGTGGCATCGCTCCACTTCCCTCTTTCTCCTGAGGACAGTAATCAGTCATAAAAGCAGCTCGCCTCCTTCATAGCAAGCCAACAGCTGGAAACTCTTCCACAATGTTAAATTTAGCACAACCCCCTTACCAGGCACTGAACTTAGTCTTGGGGGTCTGTTCTGCAGTCTTAAATGACTACTCCAGGGCCATAGTTTATCCTTTTATTTTCGTGTAAAATTCTCATTGACTTTGGTGCAACTCTATAAAGGAAGCAAGGATCGAATATCATCCTTTAATGCCAAATTTACTACAGTTGAACAAAAAGAACGGAAATCTGGGAGGCCCATGTCAATAAACAAAAGATAGATGTTTGGGAGACTTAATAACTGAAAGGAGCTTCAAACAGGACTTTTTGTGAACTATTTTTTGAAAAGTGAAACAGTGGGGTCTAGATTTTAGAAATACTTAAACCAATATTTATACAGTTTGTATAGTGTATATATTTAGTATATGGTACACACACACATATATATAATAGTGCACGTTATACTATGCACATATATAATAGACACATATAAATGGGTCTATGTTTGTGTGTGTGCATACATATATATAGTATTCTTAGTACATATAGTAACTGCAGTTGTAGTTGGGCAGCAGGTTGAATGTTAGTCTACTAAAGCTTTTCAAAGCAATTCACTGATATAATAAATGCCAGAATCAAAGTGGCAGTCTGGAGGAAAAATACCAGGATTTAGGATCCACAGATATGAGATCCAATCTAGTCTTTACCATTTTAAATTTTCTGGGAATAAATTTGATAACCAATCTACAAAACCAAATCTATAAAAAAAGGAGATTGGATTAGAGTTGCTCTAATGTTCTTACCAATTCGTATGTTCTGTGGGTCTGCACAGACAGCAAATCTACCTGGATTTTATAACTGTATAGCAGCTGGGCTACACTTTTGACATTACGTGTGGGTGTGTGTATTTTTACATACGTATACAAATACATTCATATACAAAGATATAACTTGAACCAAAGAATTAATATCAAAGTGATAATTTCCAATTAAAAACACATGTGGAAAGAAATATCTTTGTACTTTTTTGCCATAGCATACTTTGCTAGACACATGAACATCACCTCATCTTCCTCTATATCTGCTCATAGAAGGTAAGATACACTGTACTTTTAATTTCAGAAAGGCTACTTTTGAAGAAATCAAGGACATATAGACATGTTTTGCTAATAAATCATCATAGAAGTAATAGACCTAAGTTGAACCTCAATTTTTTGCATGTCACAATGTGAGAAAATGCATAACGATGTGCATTTGTAGTAACTTAAAGAGCTTGCATTTCCAAGCCCTTATAAACATCTATTCTTAAGTATTATTAAAATTGATTTTAAGTGTTTATATCTCAGATCTACTTTCACCCACTAAAACTCATTTAGAGACATTTATTCTCCTGAAATCAAATCAGTACTGACAAATACAATACTAAATTCTGTTTTTAGAGCCTCGGTGAAAGAAAACAAAATATTATGTATTACTTATTAAAATTATTTTTTCAGAAAATCAGAGTGGAAAATAATCAGGCTGTATTCAGTTATTCAGTTCACAAGACTCCTTTTTTTTGCACATGGATAATGCTTCCCTGGCGGCTCAGATGATAAAGAGTCTCCTTGCAATGCAGGAGACCCAGGTTCGGTCCCTGGGTCAGGAAGATGCCCTGGAGAAGGTAATGGCAACCTACTCCAGTATTCTTGCCTGGAAAATCCCACGGAGAGAGGAGCCTGGTGGGCTACAGTCCATGGGGTCACAAAGCATTGGACATGACTGTGCAAATAATATACACACAAAGTAAGCAAAGTTAAATTCTCAGTGCTTCATATATATATTTATCTGTGAAATTATTTAATCTCATTTACTTTGTAAAACATATGATGTTATTCTGTTTTGAGTACAATGCATTTAGTTTAGGAAAAACTAGAAGTTATAATATGAAAACTGGCAAGTGCAAAAGCAGTATTAAACTACCAATCACTGCTAATATTGCAGAGGTTCATTATTTAACTGAATATGAAGATTAGATACCCTACAGTATGTATATCAATTTAAATATAAGAAACAAATTTACTCTTAAGTTGGGAAAGTGCATAAATATTTGCTTGAACTGATACAGTTCAAATTATCCCATGTAGAGTACTATTTCTGAGTAAATCACATGTGTACACATAAGTCAACATATATACACAGATCAAAAGTTTTACTATGCAAAAGTTAAGTTAAGCAAAAGTTCCCTTGCCCATATTTCCACAACTCTAAGAAATATATTATAAAAAAAACCTTAAAATAGGGTGGAGGTGGGGACAGTGGTTGTAGACTCATGCTGAAGGGCATCGTAGAGTTTCTCTCTGACATACAGCAGCCTGTATCTGTGAGTAATTGTTGTGCAATAAGCCTGGGAAACATGTAAATTGTATTTCCTCGTGGCAAATTGCAACTGAATGAGTATATTGGGCAGACATAAACAATATACTCAAATCCTGGTTTTTTATTGAGCTCCTATTTGACTTGTATTCGTTTGGAGCAAACAAACAAACAAACAAACAAAACGGTGTTTCTCAGGGTCTGTGACATTGCAGGCCGTGAGAGATTCAATGTCACCGCCGGCATACAAATTTATTAGTCTATAAAGTTTGACATTCTCTTATTTATTCACAGAAAGGACAAATAAGATATTTTTTCATACTTACCAGAAATATCTGGGAGTGTTTATATGTCGCTCAGTCTGGAGGATGCAAATAGTCAGAACTGCTTTACAATTCAGTAGGCAAAAGCCTGCTGAAGGATAACAAATGACTTCATGGTGAAACTGCTATTGAAATTCTTTCAGTATGTGATATTAAAAACAACTGAACAAACAGAGATAAGGGACAAATAGGATTTGAAACAGACTTTTTTTTTCTTAGCAGTGCAAAAAGAAAAGCAAATGAATGCTCTAGTTGAACGTATATATACCTTTCAGTGATTTCACTGCATATATTTCCTTAATGCGTGAAAGTTCCAACTGAAGCTTCTCTCAATGTCCCACTCTACCCAATGAGGCCAATTCTAAAACACCTCCTTTGGATCACACATTACAATTTTGAAGCACGAAGGAAAAAAGAAGAATCCATATACCCATTCTGATGACTTGATTTACAGTTTTACTTGCTAACATTTGGTATAATGCATGGATGGGGAGATTTAATGAGTATTTGGGGATTAAGATGCTGTATATAAGGAAGATCTTTTTTTCTTTATTACCTTGTATGAAAAGCAAAAAGCAAAATCTCAGATCTAAATACTGTGAGAATGGAAGTATTACAATAAAAATTACCCAAAATGTAATTTAAAAAATATATATTTCATTCAATTCAGTCTCTCTTATGTGGAAGAAGTTCTTACAAGTATTGGCTTTGCAAGTCAAAATAATGTTAGTAACTTTCAGGTGATCAGGGAAGTCAAAATCTAAGAAAAGAAACAAGAAGAGCAGTACTTTGCAATGACTTTTTTTTCCCCCTTGCTTTGAAGGGAAGATGAAAGGCTATTTAGTTGCTATTTAGTTAGGTGTTCTTGTTTTATTCTATGGCGGGATCAAAGCAACTATCTCTAAATTTACAAAACAGTTCAGAGAACCCCTAGTAATTGAAGTATAGGCTAAATGATCCATATCAACAACATATGAACATAGGATCTGCCAAACAAAACTCATATTATTAGGTCTTCAAATGACCCATTATGTTGCCTAAAAATAACCCAAAACCAAATAGCTGTCTGAAACTCTGACATGACAATGAGTTCCAGATCTTGCCAACATAGCATATAGAACGTGCGTTAACATCTAATGGGCCAAAATTAGTTCAAGCATATTATAGTGATCATCCTTTAGTCTGATCTAGATTATTTTTCAGGGCTAACTTTTAATACTTACAGATAAAAGCATGCTATGTGCAAGCAGCTGTCTTAATATAACCCGTTTGCTATTTTGGATACCTAACAATGGTTTACATTAGATGAATGTAATCTTCTAGAATGCATGCCATCTTCCTATGCTAATGGTGAAACTCTATTTCTTTATTAATTACACAATAACGGTGTGGAACGTCTCTTGAAGTATCAACCTTTCAAGTAAATTCAAATTTAAATGGGTTTATAAATATTTTGATAAGCCATAAAATTTGTCAAAACTAGCATTATCCAGCCAAAAATCAAGTATTCTAGAGAAGCAGATAGCTCCAATACACCTTGCTCATTTCATATGTTCAACTACAAATTCAGTTTAGGATTGTAAAGTCTAGCACTGGCTAGCACCATTTTCTTCCAAAACCACCTCAGTTCATGGAAAGCTCAACTTTGCCATCCAGTAATAATCTTCAATTATATCTCTTACTTGGCATCTGTGATTGCATCTGTCTTTGTAACTCCTCTTGTGTTTTTCCTTTCAGTTATTTTTATTCTCAGTTTCTTTTCCTGTAGATCTTGCTGCCTTACCAGATTATACTAAAAGAACCACTTTAATGTTTCTTCACACAACAATGGTGTGAGCACTCACCTAGAGTCAGATATATTGGAGTGTGAAGTTAAGTGGGCCTTAGAAAGCATAACTGTGAACAAAGCTAGTGGAGGTAAGGGAATTCCAGCTGAGCTATTTCAAATCCTAAAAGATGATGCGGTTAAAGTGCTGTACTCAGTATGCCAGCAAATATGGAGCACTCAGCAATGGCCACAGGACTGGAAAAGAACAATTTTCATTGCAATACCAAAGAAGGGCAATGCCAAAGAATGTTCAAATTACCACACAATTGCACTCATCTCACATGCTAGCAAAGTAATGCTCAAAATTCTCCAAGCCAGGCTTCAAATGTTCATGAACCGAGAACTACCAGATGTTCAAGCTGGATTTAGAAAAGGCAGAGGAACCAGAGATCAAATTGCCAACATCCATTGGATCATCGAAAAAGCAAGAGAATTCCAGAAAAAACATCTACTTCTGCTTCATTGACTATGGCAAAACCTTTGACTGCGTGTATCACAACAAACTGGAAAATTCTTCAAGAAATGGGAATACCATACCACCTTACCTGCCTCCTGCAAAACCTGTATGCAGGTCGAGAAGCAACAGTTAGAATCAGACATGGAAAAACAGACTGGTTCCAAATTGGGAAAGGAGTACATCAAGGCTGTATATTGTCAACCTGTTAATTTAACTTATATGTACGGTACATCATATCAGGCTGGATGAAGCACAAGCTGGAATCAAGATTGCCAGGAGAAATACCAATAACCTCAGATATGCAGATGATACCACCCTTATGGCAAAAAGAGAAGAGGAACTAAAGAGCTTCTTGATGAAAGTAAAAGAGGAGAGTGAAAAAGCTGGCTTAAAACTCAATATTCAGAAAACAAAGATCAGGGTATCTGGTCCCATTACTTCATGGCAAATAGATGGGCAAACAATGGAAACCGTAACAGACTTTTTTTTCTTGGCCTCCAAAATTACTGCAGATGGTGACGACAGCCATGAAATTAAAATGCTTGCTCCTTGGAAGAAAAGCTATGACCAACCTAGACAGCATATGTAAAAGAAGAGACATTACTTTGCCAACAAAGGTCTGTCTAGGCAAACCTATGGTTTGTCCAATAGTCATATATGGATGTGAGAGTTGGACTATAAATAAAGCTAAGTGCCAAAAACTGATGCTTTCAAATTGTTGTGCTGGAGAAGACGCTTGAGAGTCCCCTGGAAAGCAGGGAGATCAAACCAGACAATCCTAAAAGAAATCAATCCTGAATATTCACTGGAAAGACTGGTGCTGAAGCTGAAGCTCCAGTCTGGCCACCTGATAGGAAGAGCTGATTCTGGTAAAGACCCTGATACTGGGAAAGATTGAGAGCAAGAGGAGAAGTGGGCAACAGATGATGAGATGGTTGGACGGTGTCACTGACTCAATGGACATGAATTTCAGCAAACTCATGGAGATAGTGAAGGACATGGAAGCCTGGTGTTGATGGGGTCACAAAGAGTCAGACACGACTTAGCAACCAAACAATAACTGGTTTCCAAAACTTGACATAGATAGAAATAAATACAAGGCAAGACAAAGATTATTGTTATTTTAAAAGAAACACAGCTTCTAAAATGTTTGATAAAGACACACACACACACAAACCACAAACAGAAACACACATACCTGGAATCTAGGCAATAGAGACAAAAAAATAATAGGGGTGATTATCAATCAACTTTTACATTATGCTGAAAATAGTGACTAATTCTTCTATTTCTTTAAAGGTGAAGGGTACTTTCAGTTTTGATATTAGAGGTTAAATCCTGAAAATATTTTATATACATGCTAAATGAATATTATAGAACTCACATTATGAAAATTTTAAGACATTAGACTAAGAATTCAGCCTAGCAAATGTTTACACATTTCAGCCCACAGTCATCTTATGTCCAAAGTGAAAATCATTCAAGTGCATTTGACTCTGTGAACCCATGGACTGTAGCCTGCCAGTTTCCTCTGTCCATGGAATTCTCCAGGCAAGAATTCTAGAGTGGGTAGCCATTCCCTTCTCCAGGGGATCTTCCTGACCCAGGGATCGAACCCAGGTTGCCAGCATTGTAGGCTGATTTTTTACCATCTGAGCCAACTGGAATATCATATGCTAAATGTTACCATCTATTAAGTGGAAATATACGAGCACACTGCTACGAAGAGCCATATACTCTTAATGGTGGTTGGCCATGATTCTGCTTCATCTAGGTATCATATAATTTTTGAGACATTAAGTACTTAGACTTTCATTTTAATATGCCACATTCTGTTGGGAGAAAATATTAATATCATGTAATCAGAACTGGGAGAACTAGCACTAATTTTACTTGATTCTTCATGAAATGAGAGGGATCAGAATAATAGGGAGAGGTAAGCAGAACAAAATGGAATAACCTGAAAGCTACAAAATACTAAAGTCTTCCCCCTTGGAACATCTATTGCCTTTTGTGGTAGTCACCTTCAGTCGAAGAAATACCAAATTTATTGAGAAAAATACATTTTTTATCATTTAACTGAAATAGTGAGGGTCAAAAGAAAACACTTTTAAACTTGTACTAAGAGTAGTGTTGTGGTTAAGGAGAAAATAGAATAAAGAGTAAAACTAGTTAACAGTTTACTTAAATGTCAGAAATTCTCAATTATCTTCAGGTTGGCCTTTTTAGGAAGGATGACATTAGAATACCTATTTATTGAAGAACTGAATTGCTATCACTTTCATTTCAAAACTGGCTAAATCCATAGGAGTCAAGAAAAAAGTGATACACTCTTTAAAACTTTTCAGCGTGGAGAGAGGACCTGAAATAAATTTGTATCCCACGTTGGGGATGAGAGATTTTCCATCTCAGCCTCCCTTCATCCAAACTTTTAGATGCCTTGTGCTTGACTTTTAAGGTAAGAGGGAAACCATGTATATTAGTCATCTGAGCATCTGTCTGATTTAGTTTACTTCTCAATGCATGAGATCTCTTACTAAGTGAAAACACCGAAACTCAGAAAGTTTAAATAACGTGACCAAGGTCACATAAGTACATACAGCTAATGAGGAGGAGAGGTGGAACTGGAACCCACATCATTCTTGTGGTCTTAAAACATCTTCATTTCCATTAATGACATTTGTTTTAAGTATTTTAATTACAAGGCAAGCATTTTGCTAAGAATCTTACATACTGTACTGTGTTTGACATAATCTGTGCACGCATATGTGCTTTCAGTTGTGTTTGATTCTTTGTGATCTCGTGGACTGTAGCCTGCCAGGCTCCTCTGTCCATGGGATTCTCCAGGCAAAAATAGTGCAGCGGGTTGCCATTTCCTCCTCCAGGGGATTTTCCCAACATAGGGATTGAGCCAGTGTCTCCTGCAGCTCCTGCATTGGCAGGCAGATTCCTTATCACTGAGCCACCTGGGAAGCCCTAACATAATCTGTGAGTTAGGTCAAATTATTATCATAAAGATAAAGAAAGGGTCAGAGAAGTTAAGGAACTTTCTCAAAGTCCCAGAGCAAATCAGTGGCAAAGGCAGGGTACCAGCCCACCAAGCCCAAGCTCTTCATCTACTCATTTTAGAGGTAAGAAACCTGACATTCAATGAAATGACTTGTACCACCAGAGGTTCAATGACCCTGATTCCTCTACAACTTCAAATTCACTGTTATTTTACCACTCTCTCAAGCCCAAAGCTGTGCATTATTCCATAAAAAGGGGTCTTGCAAAGGCCAAGATTGACCAACAATAGCCCATTAACGTGGTATCCATATATCAAGATGTTTTGTCATTGTCACATAGGTTTACTCCTTTAGTCATCTCCTTTAGAAAAAAGAAAAGCCACTCTTGAAAGGTAAATATATACAAAATTTCTTATATTAATTTTAAAATTTTTGAATTGACATTCAAGTACAATAATCTTAGTTTTCCATCATTTTAACTAAAATAAATACAGAAAACAAAAAAACCTAATCCCCTTTTAAGGAGAACCTCATTTTGTAGGATTCAAGGTCTTCTTTTTCCAAGTAATCATAATCATATTTCAAACCTGGCTAGCAAATAATATCTCTAGAATATAGTGTTTTTAAACCAGAACCATAAGTGGTTAAATGAAAAGCCTACTGAATTGAAATCTTTGAACTCCTAGGTAATTAATACTAATTCTTTTATTCCACTGAATAATATAAAGAAAAGTATGTGATAAAATAACATCACTATTCCCAGCAAAGTCTATTTCTTACTTAGAAGCACATGTCCAAATTGGCCTTTCCACCTACCAAGAAAAATGATCAGAACATAAAGGAATGAGGTCTTTTAAGTTAAAGACATGACGCTAATGGGACTCAAGTACTTAAAGAGTGCTGTACAGATAGGAATGAGTTCACATTTCTAGCTTAACAACCTCATTTCTTAATGGTTCTCTCACATCCTATACGATTCACTGACAGAACTTCTTGGTCTTCCCACTTTGTACCTTGTTTATTTTCTTGCCTCATTGCCATTTTTACCTTTTATTTATACATACACCATGACTCCGTTCAACTCCCAGCTCCCCTCCATGGCCTTCCTTCTCTCCAAAGGAGAACTGATAACTTTGTCCATAATCACAGCATTCTCACTTCATACAGAAGTCATTTATTCAGAATTCGTCCAAAAAGTGTATCATTCCACTCTGTGTTCACCTACCATTATTATTACGGCTGACATAGGGCAGTAAGTGGTCCAAGGAATTTGTGCTACTGACCCAAACAAAACCAAAACAAATCCGATTTTGAAATCAGCCGAGTATCCCTTCCAAGACTTCTATGAGTTACATAACCTTGACCACGATATTTAACCTCTTCAAACTTCAGTTTTGAAGCTTAACATCAGGAATATAACACCTGCCCTATAAGACTGTCAGTAGGATCGAATTTTAAAAGCTCAGTACAGATAGCCTCTTGTGGTAACTGGCATGTAAGCAGGTGCTTATGCAATGGACAGTTATTAGAATGAAAAATGTAGACAGGAAGAAATTAGGCTAAACCTTAAGAAACTATTTCTTAAGAAAGCTATTATGAGACATGAACATCCAAGCAAGGGGGTAGACTTGTATTCCCAGGAGTTACAACACAGGAGTAAGCAACCCTTTATCTGGAATCCCTTATATTATTGGACAAGACAATTTCAGGAAATTCCTTTTAGCTTTCAGGTTTTATAACCATTAACATTCCTAACTCTGCAAGTGACTTCAAAATTGCTTCAGTTCTTTAGGTATTGTCATTTGCCTCACGCAAAATGGGTTAGAATAATGTTACTTGTCTTTTGGTACCAGAACATAGTATTAATACAAATTTGGCTTGTGGCAAAGTTTTTCACCTACTACCGAGTTTTCGGTATCCATAATTCCCACTGGAAAGGCCACAGCACATCTCAGTTTAAGGATTTAAGGGCACAAACATTCCTTCCAGAACTATTTCCAACATCTCCCAAGGTGTATTTATTGTGGAAAGTGACTCAGTAGGTAAACACACAAGAAATATTATATTTTAAACTAGTTATAAAGGCTACGATTAATTAGGAAATCACATAACAAAGAAAATCACAAAGAGACACATCACACCATTTGTATAGAGTACAAGTAATAAACTGCACTATACTGTAAGCTGGACAGTTCATGTAAACATATTCAGTTAGAAAATTTATCATTAAACTTTGCCTTATGAAATAATATCCCCGCCCCAGTGCCGCTGCCCCCCATCCCACCCCCACACAAGATCTAAGAATATTTACGGATAGGAAATTGGTTTCTCTTATTGATCCTCTTCAACTCTTATCTCTAGTAAAAGAAAATTATAATGAAAATGGAAACCAGCTATTCGTTTCCCTTAGAAAGAAAAACGAGCTTTCTATGTTTATTTCAAACAGAGAAAGTGCAGATAAACCTAAATTAATATAATCCTCTCACATACATTGATAGTTCTAATATTATAGATGTTAAGGATCTCCTCTCTCACTTTCGTACATGATATATAATCATTGTACTAATTATGGTAAAAGTGATTAGTTATATATCGTCATTATTGGGCTGCTGTATACTTTTCAATCAACACGGCTTCCATACATACACAGAGGCATGCACACACCTAAAAACACTTTTGCTTGTGAGTTTTGTCTTACTTTGAATATTATTAACAAATATCCTAATTTCACCCTTCAGCATTTAAAAAGGAAATGTGGTGTTTTGACGTGATACATGTCATATGAAGAGAAAAAATCCAACTGAAAATTAGGAATTTAATCCTCATAAAACTTCAGATGCCTCATGGTAAGATGATCCTCTTAAGATCATTTTAGATGCCTTCCACCAACCAGCACACCCCCTGAACTGGCTCAGTCCTTAAAGGGTCAAAATTTATTATCATTTCAGTTCATCTAATAAGTAATGTTTTTGCCGAACAAAACCAATTCCCAATAAATTCTCACTGTATTTGTGTGCTCTGATTTGATTTAGAGGCCTGTGGGGAGACACCATTTGGTAGCACAGGAACACAGAGGGGTAGGTGTTGCTGGGGAGAAGTAGGGCTCATGTGCCAGAAGTGTTATTGTGTCAGGTTGATTTATTGAGTGAGCTTCACTTCACCGAATGTTCCGAGATATTTATTTCCCTAAAGGCTCTGCAAAGATATGAACAGACCCGCATCCACAGATGTCATCATTGCTCATTTTACCGAGTCATGAAATTTTCTCAACTGCAATTTGTCCATCTAAAATTGCTGTAACAGAACAATGTCAATAGTAGCATCCTCCCCCGAACCCACCTTCTATCTAAGGCTCTGTTGCCAAATTTGGTACCTCTGTGCAACTTCGTGGTAATTAAAGTGACAGAACAGTTTCACTCTCATTTCAAAAGAGTTTTTCAGAGAAGTGTCTCCAGTTTTTTAACTCCACTTGCAGTGCTCAGATAAAGTAAAACCGTTAAGGGGCACCAAGTAATAAACCCAAATCACAAAATCATTTATCCCCGTCAAAATTAATAATAGGTGGAGAGAAGTCAGTCAGTCAAGACAGCAAGCTGTGTGTCACCAAACCCAAAATTTCAAAAATGTTACCTCTCAGAAAAACCATCCTGAAATGCAGTGTCTTCTACAGGGAATGGACGTTTACCTGTTTTAATTTTTCCTTCTCCATTATCAAGTAAATGACTCCAAATGTTGATTTTTAAAAGTGAAGTTGCTATATATATATATATATATATTACAACCACGCTTGTTAGTTTTATTCAAAACACTGGTTCAAACTTATTAAGATAAGTTCTTAAGGTACGTTCACAACACTAAACAATGTAACTCGGCCATGTTTCATAATTTCGTCCAAAATCATCTTCGGGCCCTGACAGAATTTCAATGCCTGTGTTAAATAAAAACTGCATGCTTGTGTTGTGTGTCAGAATATTCGGGTTTATTTAAATATGTTAATATTTCTCATTATGCCATTAACAATAACCTTCATCCATTTGTGAAAAACATTTTGCCAAGCATGCACATAAAAAATTAGCAAGTGAAGCAAAATCACCTTAATTTGCTTTGGACCAGCAAATAACCAACTAATTTGCAGAAATCCCTGCCAAGCACTCATATTAAATGCTTCATGCTTATTTTATGACCTCTGCTGCTCTTCCCCTTCCCGGGCCCTGAATCATATGATCATTAACATATTGCAAGGTCTGAAACTTTATTTTTTACATTCTTTAATTAATGCCTGTTTATAGAAGGCCATAGGACTTCAGATCCAGTTAATGAAACTTCGCTCCCCCAGGCCCCTGGAGCCCAATAGAGAGCTCTCTCCTCTGTTGTTTTAGTAGCTTTTTTCCAACTGTTTGTTTATACACACTTAATTGATCTCTTTAGTCCCAGAAGCATTCCAGAGACACAACCTGTTTTGAGACAAGCTAAAGTTTCCCCCCTTCCTTTAGAAAAGCCTTGAATGCCCAAGGTTATCAGTTTTAATTTGAAAGTTGAAGATTCAGCTTTATTTACACTGTCTAAAAGTAAAAACTGATACAAGCCCTGAAGTGTTTATTTTTACATTCACATACAGTGGAGGGGATCACAAGTGCATACTGTATATAATTATTTTGATATAGACCTAAGTAATTACTAAGTGCTACTATGTCTTATTTTATGACATCGAAGAAACGCCATCTTTAGAACATGTTGAAAATAAAAACAAATCGGACTGCCAATGCATGAAATTTTCATGGCTCTTCAATTTAGATTTTACATATTCCCTATGACAGGAATTTCTATTATGCGATTCTCTTTTTTCTGCTATAATTAAATTAAAAAAGTAATTGGCTGGTGCTGCACACTGCAGCAATGTCTTAATCACATAGACAAACAGTTTTACAATAGCTTACACCATTTGCCACATGGGGCAATGACATTATTGTACCAGACTATAAACTGGAGACAGATATCGCATACCGGCTTTCAACCACCGTGTTGGCAAGAACAGAACCCGAGGTGCATGTGGCACCCTGATTGGCACCTCTCTGATGGAATTCCCAATTAAGTAAATATGGTGCAACTCTGGCCATGTTGAAAACTGCCAGATCGAAGTTTATGAGTCTGCACATATATGCTTATGCTTATATTTCAGGTATAGAAAATATGTCAAAGGGTCAAAAAGAAAAATATGGCTGTGACTTATAAATGCAGCAGGCATTTCCATCAATGATAAATAATGATGTCTGCATTTTCCACCAGAAAAAAATCTCAATTGCATATGTTTTATATGTCTGAATATTATAATTTTATTAAATGTTCAGCTTATGGATGTTTTTCTATCTATATTTCCAGTGAAGATTGCACTAAAAGTTATTGAGGGTGGGGGTTCAGAGGCATAAAGTCTATTGTTTCCAGAAGTCTCACGATAAGAGATTTATGAGATCTGGGTCTTCATTCTGGACTTTACAAGAACTCACAGGATCACCTTGAGTGAGTTGCTTTCAACTCTCTTGAGTCTCAGTTTTCCCATCTGTAAAACAAGTACGTTAAACTAAATAATATCTAGGATTCCATTCTGCTTACTCATGCTCTGATTATATACAAATTTAATCCTTTTTATGAGTAATATCCAACAAAGAAACTAAAATAAAGCACAGGTGCTTCCAATGGCTACAAGAAAGCAAAAGGAATAAAAAGGTGAAAGATCTACTCTGACATCCCCAGAATGCTAAAATGAAAAAATAAATAAACACAATCTGAAAAGCACAAGGCGAAACATAAGAGGAAGCAACTGTATTCTACAAATCAGCTTTCTCTCTCGGTTTCGGTGATGCCCTGTTTAAAAGACATTAAAAGTTAAAAATTTTAGACTGGAGTCCCTTATAGACTGTTAAGCTCTCCATTTAGCAATGATAACATTTGCTCTTTCATAATAGACACCTTTTCTCCCAGCTATCTATGAAGAAAGTATGCAGAGCAAGTGAAGAACTATCTGAAACGATTTTTCTAGACTTTATGAAACTAAGATGTTCTCTGCAACACCTAAACTTGATTACTTAACCAGGATTTGAAATCCTCACTGAACTGAGACCTCAGAAAAATATCAAAGCAATCCATTCTGATAAAATGTAAGCCTGTTTTCTAGAATGAAATTTCTTTATCCAAGAACTACACAGTATTTTAATCCAGTTTAGTGGTTAATGTGAAGTCCTCAGATATTGCTCTTTGATAGTTATAATTATTATTAATAATTTAGTAAGCCCCCTTCAGGAGAAATCTGTGATAATAAACAGATGTATATCATTCTGTATCTAAGGAGACACTGCACATGGTTAATACGCCATTTAAAAATGAGTCAAGTGAAAGGAAATGATCGGTAAAACTAAATATAACACATAGAAACTATGTATTTTAAAGCAGATAAAATATTTTAAGAAGCTCTTCAGTGCACATTACACACATATAACAAGGATAATTCAGGGCAGCATCTACACTTTGGAGAAGTCCACCCTTCTCTCCTAGACAGCCCACTCTTCCACAACTTCCTTAGTCTGATCTGCCTTATGTAAAGCAAATTCAGTCATTCCTGGTGAGGTGCTCAGGAACTGAAAGTCTTCAATCTTCTCACAAATAGGGTGCAAATCAAATCTTATTATGGTATATTCAAGCTTTCAGTATCTCTGTTGGCCACCAGAAATGTCAAAGTTTAGTACCTACTAAGCCATAGATTTATGAGGAAATGCTTGTAGATTGACAAGCAATTTTATAACAAATGCATCTTCAGCATTAAACTCACAGGAATGTTCAGGACATGCCTAAATGATTTAGTATTTTTTTACCTCTGCTCAAAAGAACAGTTCATATAAGTCACATCTATCTGAAGACTGTCAATCAAGCAGAAACTAAAAGCAATTTTAAAATATCATGATTCATTTACAAAAAAAGTTTATCTCTAGAATTCAGGAGTGCAAGGTTCCAAGTGATAGAGTGATAACAGGCAAAGTTTGAAATGCTTTAATTGAAACAAGGCAAATTACCTTCTTATTTAGATATGAAATACAGAGCATTTCTGATTACTTTTATTTATGAGCTGCCAATATTTGAACATATGCAAACTTTGAATTGTTTCCCATTTGCCCCAGACTCTAAAAAAACATAATTCCTTTTCTTAACTGCCACCCTTCAGGGCAAGGAGTTGTAATGAACACCTCCCAGTCACACAGAATTACAATGTTCTTTATCTCGCCCAGTACTGGAAAAAAAAAAAAAAAAAACTTCCAAAGGTTCGGAATCCTGAAACCTGTAAACAAAATCTGTGGAGCAGATAAAATTTTAAATGGCACAATGCAATTAAAGCTGAATTCAATTTGAGCACACCCTGTCCATCTGTCAGATGGAAACAAAAGCCGAGGAGCTCCATTATTGCTGAATCCCTGCTCTTGTTAATTTGCTTGCTGAGAGATTTCAATTTCTAGGAAGTGCACAAATTAGTGTTCAGTCAGGGCTAGATCCTCAGTAAGTATAAGCAGATGGTGGAAATCAGCCCTAATCAAGTGGCCAAAGCCTTTTTTTTCTGTCTGATTAAAGCATTTTAATCCTTTCAGATTGTCTGCTTTTTTAACAAATATTCACCATCTTTTATTTTTCTTATATTCCAGGCTAAATTTAAATTTAGCCAATGCACAGGCAAGAAAAAACAGCTTTAGAAATATAGCTCTCAACCTTTGAGTTACAGGCAGTGGCCAACTGGATTTGTGAATTCATTTCATTTTTTTAATTACACATTAAATAATTGTTTGAATCATTATATATTTATATGCAAGTATAAATAAGACACATTTCATCTGTCTTGGTGGAATCAAATTCGTGAAAAACACCAAGAGTTGGCAACATTTTTCAGCTTTAAGATCAAAGCTAGCAAAAACAGAGGACAACCAAAAAATGTAACATGTTCTAACTCTCTCAACCAGAGAAGAGAAAGAAAAAGATTTTATTTTCTGCAACCGTACAAGCTAGTGAATATATAAAATTTTAGTGAAAGGATATATTTCAATTGAAACAAGGAAGATCTAATAACTAAAGAGTTGAAGTCTTTTGTGAATAATGAAAACAACAATTAAGTAGGAATAAAAACTAATTGTATTCAAGTATGAGATACACACACTCAAAATATAAAACTTCATTTAAATATCCTAAGAGCTTGGTATATTAAAAACTCACACAGATTTACAAGCCAAGGGATACATGAAGCAAGCTTTTAAAAAAAAATTTGCAGAGAAGCAGTATTAATTATGATTTAATTGCACATTTAAACAAACAGTTGGCAAAAACAAAATCCTTCTGCCTCCAATATCCATCCAGAGTATATGAAAAATAAACTTTTCTAATTATATGAAAAATGTTTCTGATAATAACTTGAGAGTAAAATTTCAAAGTGTATGAGCACATTTCATGGTAAGTTCTTAGATATGATTTTGAAATCTCTCTTAAACTTAGGCACACCAATGAGAAGCATTTATGGGGAAAAAAATACCAGTTCAATATCAAAGAGCATCTTTCAACAAGTTGAAAATTTGCGTTGAATCTTTGTCTGTTTTCTGATATGCTGAGTATTTGTAAGATGCCTGGCGGTGCTTTCACATCCTGTTTAGCAATGTCCTTTCACAACCTGATTCTTAACAAACACCCTATCTAACAGTTAGGTGAAATTTTACAAGTGTCCATATATACTTTCTATGTGTCCTTTTAACTAGGAGTCCTCATTTCTCTATTTGAACATTTTATATTTACAGATTTTAAACCAAAATGCATCCTATGTGCTAAATCTTCACATGGCACCAAATTCATGCATTTGCTCATGATTGTAAACAGGCAAATTTCTCAAGTTTAAAAATTACAACTACCATACATAAGGATTAAGGGTTCCTTACATGTACCATTTATCCTTACATTTTGAAGTTTCTGCTTCAACTATTCTTAAAATTCTTATTCAAAAATAAGTCATGAATTATGGGGTAAGTTAGGAATTTGGGATTAACATATACACATTACTATATATAAAATAGATAACCTACTATATAGCACAGAGGACTATACTTAGTGTATTGTAATAACCTATAAGGGAAAAGAATCTGAAAAAGTATACACAAACACAGATACACATATATATACATATATAAATCACTTTGCTATACACTTGAAACTAACAGAACATTGTAAATCAACTATACTTCAATAAAAATAAAATTTAAAAATCATGAACAAAAAACAATCAAACCCACTAGACATTCATTTCATGAAGAGAGCTTTAAGGTTTTCCCACCATTTGTAAAGATGCAATAAGGCTCAAATCAGCTTTCTCAAAAGAAAGTCTATATTTCCTTTTTATTCCTCCCATCCATTCATATCTAATAGTGTAATTTAATAGTTAAAAGCTTTCCTCACATCTGAACACCCTCTTTAAAGCCAGCCTTAAAACGTTAGATCACACTAAATTCTTAGATATTTTGCAACTTTACCTGTTTGGGCCGAGGACTGGGTACTTGACAACACATTTCTATAAAACATCATTAGGTACTAAGCTGAGAAAACGATGGCATGTTCAGGAGAAACACAGAGAGTAATAACTCCATTTTTGTTTAATATGCTAGTATGAGCAGGTATGCAGAAGGCAATGGCACCCCACTCCAGTACTCTTGCCTGGAAAATCCTGTGGACAGAGGAGCCTGGTAGGCTGCAGTCCATGGGGTCGCTAAGAGTCGGACCTGACTGAGCGACTTCACTTTCACTTTTCACTTTCATGCATTGGAGAAAAGGAAATGGCAACCCACTCCAGTGTTCTTGCCTGGAGAATCCCAGGGACGGGGGAGCCTGGTGGGCTGCCGTCTATGGGGTCGCACAGAGTCGGACACAACTGAAGTGACTTAGCAGCATGAGCAGATATGAGGCTTCCCTGGTGACATAGATGGTAAAGAATTTGCCTGAAATGCGGGAGA
The DNA here is from genome assembly GCF_055505025.1 of Bos grunniens. Taxonomy (NCBI): domain Eukaryota; kingdom Metazoa; phylum Chordata; class Mammalia; order Artiodactyla; family Bovidae; genus Bos; species Bos grunniens. Next base: position 46,754,508 of record NC_141176.1, read on the forward strand.
TTAAGGTTCGATCCCTGGGTCAGGAAGATCCCTCAGAAGAGGGCATGGCAACCAACTCCAGTATTATTCCTGGGAGAATCCCATGGATGGAGGGGCATAATGGGCTACAGTCGATAGTGTCGCAGAGTCAGACATGACTGAAGTAACTTAGCATATAAGGAGACATGGGGGCTTCCCATGTGGCAATAGGTGGCTCAGGTGTTAAGTAACCCGCCTGCCAATGTAGGAGACATGGGTTCAATCTTTGGGTTGGGAAATCCCCTGAAGGACATTTGTAACCCACTCTAGAATTCTTGCCTCAGAATCCCGTGGACAAAGGAGCCTGGTGACAGGAGAAGGCACCCAAGAAATATATGCACTTCACCTTCATTATTTTACCATTGTCATCACTCATATTCTGGACTCATATACTTCTTGCCTGGACTACTTGATCACCTCTTACTGGGCCCCCCTTCCACTTTAGAGATTCCATCCTGTCAACAAGATAAGACTTCTTTGCTAATCCAGTTTAGGTTCTTGATGTTGTTGTCCAGTTGCTAAATCATGTCCAACTCTTTGCAACCTCATGATGTGATAGCCGTAGCCAATATTCAAAGTTCCATTTTTCGTGACCCTGTAGCTAATTCTTATCATCACTAACATGATATCACATTCACAATATGCCTTCTACTCCCCAGTACCCTAACTTTGCTCACAAAGTTCCCTTTATCATTATATATTAGCTCCAACTCTCAAAGTACTTAGCCAAAGCTTGTCTAAATTCTAACTAATTTCCTAAACCTTTCTCCTTCATCACAAACTAGAATTAATGTCTCCCTACTTTTTGCTCCAATATTTTTTTTTCTTTTCTTTTCTTTCTTTTTTCTGGTATATCTAGCTATAACATTCTAACTTGCATTATATCCAATTATTTACATACATATCTATCTTATCTTCCCCTTCTGTATGGGAAGTCTTTTTTTTTTTTCAAATAATTATTATATTTTTTTTTTGACTGCCCAACATGTGGAAACTCAGGTTGCCTGACCAGGGATCGAACTCCCGCCCCCTGCAGTGGAAGCAAGGAGTCTTAACCACTGGACTGTCAGGGAAGTCCGAGAAGTCTTTTTGTTGTTGATTTGTTGGTTGGTTTTATCTCTTCTGGAACACAGTGACTTCCATGTTATGGAGCTGCACTGCTCAACATAGGAGACACTAGCTAAGTGTCTATTAAATTAAAATTAATGAAAACTAAATAAAATGTAAAATTCATTCCTCAATTGCACTTGCCTCATATCAAACACTCAACAGCCACATATGGCCAGTGACTACTGAACTAAACAGTGCAGGCATAGACTATTTTCATCAGTAAAGAACGTTCTATCAGACAGCACCATTGTAGAGACTCTAATAAAAGCTCAGTTTGAATTTATATTTAATAACCATCAAAGTGCTATGAGAAAAGAAATCAAAGAGGGAATCTTGAAGGTGAATTTCTTGATGGTTTGTAGGACAGGCTGACATATATACTCAACGATCTTCTCAGGGAGGTTTTGGTAAGCTCAAAGAATCCAACATTTGCTATCTCCAGCATATTAAAAACCACCCCAATGAAGCCAGGACAATTTTCTGACACTTCATATATAATTAATAGTGGTTAAGGAAATTTATATGGCAACTGTTTTGCAGAAGCTTTAATTCACACTTTCAATATTTAAAAAGGCTGCTGTCACGGCTGGTAGGAATAAAATTAAACCTACCAGCTGTGGTTTGTTTTTTGAGGAAAACACATAACATTTTATTTCTGCTTTGTCTATTGTCCTTGTAAATGTCAGAAATACAGAATTGAAATGTACCTGATTTACCATCAGAGTCTTCTGAAAATGTTTTTTTTTTTTTTTTTTTTAATTAGATGGATATTTTAGTAATTTTTTCTTAGGAGAGCTTTGTTTCTCTGTATAGTTATATAAAGCATACAGTTCTTATATTTTCTCAGGAAAAGAGATGTGACAATCAAACCCATTTGAATATTTTGCTATTTTTCTATTCTTTCCTTTGTGGAACTTTTCATTGAACTATGATAGAGGACAATTTTAAAAGAGATATATTTTTCAATTTTTTTCATTTATTGTAATTCTGAGGCTATCCCAAGAAATGTCATCCTAGATTATTTAAAATTGACCAGGTGATTAGCCATAAAGGTCAAGAGTATTTTGCTGAGACTTCATAGTTTTCATGAGACATTCTAGAATCACAGCACTGAATTATAAAGTTTCCTTTTGATCTATGGTATTGATATTACACACTGGAATAATAGAACTTACCTGTCACCTAGAATGGAAGATAATATAGTCTGACAATTTAATTTTTTCCATTATTTTTAACCAGGAAAAATCTCAGTCTGTTTTTTGAATGTTTTTATCTTATAAGCAGTCAGCCATTGTAATTATCCTAAGTATATAAAGACCTAAGCACAAAAACTTAAGCACTGCCTATTATATATCAGCATTTGTTAATGTCATTCTAATCAAAATAAAATTATTTAAATCTAAGCAGTATTATGATTTATGAAGAATTTCCTGATCAGATTTCTCAATGCTCTCTATTATCTGACAATATTGTTAACTACTCTTGGTCTACTTGCCTCCAGATATTTCTTTTACCAACCTACAGTGAAAACTTAACTCTACCACTCTCCTTGGCTGAGTCTAAAACCTCCATGGAAAGAGTAGCTTATGTGAAATAGATACAAAAACATGGAGTCCTTCCAAAATGTCATGATCTTTCCATGAACATCCTGCAACTAGTTAATTTACTTCCTCAGTTGATTATGAATCTAAACATCATAAAGTAGACATGAGTATAGGTTGTAGTATTAGAAATAAAGGAGAGAAAATGATCATGGGTACCTAGGACGCAAGGGAAGTGGATGGTGGCCATATGACAATGCCCGGGCAGAGTTGGCTTCCAGGAAGGAACTGCAGAAAGGCACAAAAAATGTTCTTATGGCATTTTGCAGTTTTGCCTAAGGCAGTCTCTGCTTTTGCAGAACAGAATGAACAAGTTAAATCAGTATCCTCATATCAGCACTTTTAATACGTATGTTAAATTAACAACTGTCTATTAAAACGGTAGCCTTATATGCAAAAACAACACAAAAACCTGCCAATAAAATTATTTGTTAATATATTTATAGCTCAGAACTGTAGCTTCAGTGAGATTAAAATTAATACTGGAACCATTTGTTTGCCAGTTCATTCGCACTTTCAGCACCCCTGTCATTTTATAATGCTCTGCCAGTATTTATCACAGATTGCAAAACAGAAAAAAAAAAAATCCCTGAATATGTAAAAATAGCAGCTGTTATTTGCCATTAACAATCGGGCAACTTCATAAATCTTTATAAACTCACAGAGAAAACAGAAATGTGTGGTTTTAAGACTGGTCAAAGTTAATTTTATTGTATTGAAGTCAAAAAAATAATTTGTTTTTAATTTTAAACTACTTTTCCTTTTATTTACAAATATTCCTGACAATATAAATCTAATAGTTTATCTTTAGTCACTGCATCTGAGATGTTAATATCAACACTGGGTATTAATTTTCTACAAATCAACAGACAAAAAATATTTCTGGGAAATTAATCCACATCCCAATTTTTACTCCTGTCCAAACAATTTGGCAATATCTTCCAGTTCAAATCTCAAATATTTCTTAGATCTATCATACTGTCTATGCCCCATCTGACACTGCCTAGGAAAATTAAGCCTAAAATGTCCTCATAATTTCTAACCTTGATAATCACAATTGTCTCCTGGATGCTCTTCAAATGATGTTCCCAGAGTAATTTATTTAGTCTGAAAACACAACACACATCATATATCTCACCTACTTGCTATCCTAACACGTGGATCTTCCGAAATCCTCCGACCTCAGACCAAAGGGCCCACCATATCAAACCATGACAAATAGAGCTCAAATTGCTTTTGCTCATATTTCTACATTTTTGAATTACTTTTCTCATTGTTTTACACAAATATCTTCATATTTTCAGAAATTAATTTAAATTCTATTTCATATTTGTAGTGCCTCATTAATGGCAATCCATTCCAGTATTTTTGCCTGGGAAATCCCAAGGACAGGGGTGCCTGGCAGGCTACAGGCACCCTGTAGCCTTGGGGTCACAAAGAGTTGGACCCAACTTAGCAATGGCACCCCACTCCAGTACTCTTGCCTGGAAAATCCCATGGATGGAGGATCCTGGAAGGACGAAGTTCATGGGGTCGCTGAGGGTCGGACACAACTGAGCAACTTCACTTTCACTTTTCACTTTCATGCACTGGAGAAGGAAATGCCAACCCAGTCCAGTGTTCTTGCCTGGAGAATCCCAAGGACGGGGGAGCCTGGTGGGCTGCCATCTATGGGGTCGCACAGAGTTGGACACGACTGAAGTGACTTAGCACTAGCGATTAAACAGAAATGAATGTGCTGCTTCTAAAAAGTCTCCAGGAGATTTTTGTTGTTGTTGTTGTTATTCCACAAACCTGTTTCTATGACCTCAACTTTCATTGTTGACCGCAATTATCCATTTTATGGTCTCCCTTGATCAAATTAAACATCTGTTTGCAGAATTTTTACTATACTTTTGCTATAGTCAAAGCTCTAAACAAATTTTCTAGTAGTTTGCAAAGAACTTTCATTATTTTTATAAACACAAAAGTAATCAAAAGAGAAATAGAAGCATCTTTGGAGGCACTAATGTAATCTACTTCTGTATCCTTCATAGAGGTGGTTTTAATATAATACCATATGATATAAAGTATCATGTTCCCTATTCTGTCAAAGTCATTTGGTCACTCATTTCAAAGGAGTCAATGTTTTGAAGCAGTTTGACATGCTGCTTGTACATCTTGAGCAAGGCTGAGTCAATATAACAGGAAGAATCATTAGTTATTCAAGGTAAAACTTTCAAAAATGCGACTAAGACACTTTGACCTTCTCTGAATCAGGAAACGTTCTGTGCATCTTTATGCTCTTTTAAATATAATTTGTCTAAACTGTCTAAAGTAAGTCAAAAACTATCACTCAACCCTTTAAGTAAAAAGGGTAAATTTTAATTGCAGAACTTAAAACCTCACAGTTAAAAGCAGTACTACTTAAAGCCAGCACAAACACAGGAATGAACACTCATGCATACAAATTAGACTTGTTAACCTATTTGTAATTCTGTAGGATATTCTAAAGCATAGGCCATTTATGTGCTTTAAACATTTTCATAAAGGAGAAACAAAATGGATGATTGTTATATTTTTATAGTTTCATCAAGTATGTTCTTAGTAATAACTTTATGACTATCAAAATCTTTAATCTGATGAGATATTCATAACATACCTCAACCTGAAAACAAATAGGTGAAAAGGAAAAATATCTTTTATCTTAAAAAATGTACTTAGAAGGCTTACTATTGTTTAATATAATAAGTGCGCTTTTAAGATTATATTGAAAATGGTGCCACTAATTAATAAATAATACTCAAGAAAACAGTCTACCCAATATACATGAAAAATCATATAAGGAAAAAATGAATGTTATTACTTCTAAACTCATAGTAAAATCAATTTTTCTGTTTTCCAAACAAAGACATACTGCCCTCTACATGAGACACAATCTTATATAATCACAACTATGTAACAAAATGTATGTGCTCAAATGATATAATTCTTCAATACACAAACTAATGGGACATAAAAGTTTTGAGATAGAGCAGAAAACAGAACAAGTATATGGTAATATTGTAATTATCTATGTGGCTTTCCTGTCACCTCAGTCGATAAAGAATCTGCCTGCAATGCGGGAGACCTAGGTTCCATCCCTGGGTTCGGAAGATCCCTTGGAGGAGGGCATGGCAACCCACTTCAGTATTCTTGCCTGGAGAATCCCTGTGGACAGAGGAGCCTGGGGGGCTGCAGTTCATGGGGTCACAAAGAGTCGGACACCACCGAGCAACTAAGCACAGCACAGCATGAGAGAATATGCAGATCTTAATGTTAAAAAAAAACTAAAGAGGAAAGACACAGATTTACCGACCCATGTCTTGTATGCTCGGCCTTTTGCGTTCAGAATCCTCAAGAGAAACAGGCTGAGGAAAGAGTAGTAAGAATTAGGTAGTTTCCTGTAATCAGGAAGACCATGGAGAAGAATGTTGTGTGTGTGTGTGTGTGTGTGTGTGTGTGGTGTTTGCGCATGCGCACGCTCGGGTAGCGGTATAAAGAGAGAGAACAAAGTCACATCACTGAAAGAAAAATAGCACAGAGAAGTGTTAAAAGGGGAAGCTGATTTGAAGACCAGCTTTGCTAATTCCACAGTATTGCAGAGGTTAACGATGTTTACTGTAACAACCACACTTACTGAGAGACTATTAAATACCAGGAACTGTATTAAATACCTTTGTTGGCTATTTAACATTCACAAAACATTATCATTTAGAAAGAATTAATAAACTTATAGATATGAGAAAGGGTAGAGAACACGGACGAGATTAAGATTTGAATTCAGGTCTATCTAATGTCCAAATCACTGGAGAAGGAAAGGGCAACCCACTCCAGTGTTCTTGCCTGGAAAATCCCAGAGCCTGGTGGGCTGCCATCTATGGGGTCGCACAGAGTCGGACACGACTGAAGTGACTTAGCAATTAGCAAATGTCCAAATCAGTGTCCGTTTCTATCAAACTATTCTTCACAGTAAAAAAGTCCAGTAAAGCAAATATTGTTCATCATAAGTAACCACTAACGAGTAAATGATAAAAGGGATAATGCAATTTAGTAGACTAGTGAGCACCTACAACAAATCATCAGATTTGTGGGGAATTTTGTTTTCCATGAGTTGTTTACAAAGGAGCCTCATTCCCAAAGAATTCATTAATTAAAACGTAAGTTGTAAAAGCATTGACAAGATATAAAGCGGACTCAGGTGACTTTAAATTTGAATAGGAAGAACACTGCTATGAATTTGCCTGTAAAAATGATAGAGAAAAGATAAATTGTGCTAATCTTTTAGCACAATCATAACTAAAAGCTTCTATAGCTTCAACTTCATTATTTTAACAAAATTCACTATGTTACAGTTATATGCAGAGTACAAAGCACCATAAATAATTTAAATTAAACTACACTTGTCAAAATAAATGAACAAGTAGATTTTATGATGCAGTACATTTTATGATGCCCTTGATTCTTTAATTTGTGTGTTTTGCTTAGTTGCTAATTCCCAAAATACTATAATCTGTGATGACTCTTCTACTCATTAGTATAGATTACCAATGTCCCAGCTCAATAAGAAAATCAGTATGGAGAAGCATTCTATGGAATCAGAATGTTTCTTCAGTAATATCTTGTAAATATTTCATAAGTACTGGTTTGAAGGAGATAAGAGAACTAGTTCATCTATATTCTATACTAAATCATATATATTGATATGTTATGTTCACACACACATATATATGGATATATCTGTATCTCTAACTGTAGTTATATAGCTACAGCTACAACATCTATATGTAAGGATATATACAGGAATGGATACTAACTATTCTAATTTGAGTTATCTTATATTTACCAAGCAAAGAAGTTTATTATTAATTCATTAACTTTGTCAGATTAAATGTATCAAAATTTGTATTGTGACTTTCTTTGATATTCTAGTATATATATAAACAATTTTCTTTGAGACTGGTCCTAAAGTTCTCCAATAAGATCTAGTCAGATTCATTACAGAGTAAATTATTAAAACAATTTTTAATTTCTTTTGGAAGTATAAGATGCATAATTGATACTGTACCAAAGACACCTATGATAGGAAAGTTTCATATGCCTATTACATACTACTGATTGACTATAAAACACAAACCCTTATGACATAAAATGTTTCTTGAAATTAAAGAAATTTCCAAATCCTAGATAGGAACTATCTGACTTTTCCATCACAACTTTAGACTAACAGAAATAAAGCTCTTAGAGAGTTGCATTACCTCCAAAACCCACTAGTTCACCATTTAATTATTTAACCTCTGACATCTTTAGGGCTTACCAGGTAAAGTGCCTGCCAGTGCAGGGGACACAAGAGATATGGGTTCGATCCTTGGGTAGGGAAGACCCCCTGGAGAAGGTAATGGCAACCCACTTCAGTATTCTTGCCTGGGAAATCCCATGGACAGAGGACCCTGGTGGGCTACAGTCCATGGAATGACAATGACACATAACCGAATGTGCACTTATTCAAACTCTGACATCTTTGAGAGTATCTAATTTAACACCAAGAAACCATAGAGAAAAATCTTGGAAAAATCACTGAGTGTACTTAGATTTGGAGCAGATCAAGCCAGCAATATCCCTCATGTTTTCCCTTTGTGATTTTACCGACCATCTTGCATGTAGCCTGAAGAGAACAAGTAACATGGAGGCATTTGAACCATCTCTTGGCATTATCCCCTGAATCTCAGTTTGTACTTCTGTAAAATAGGGTTAATAGTATCTTCATATGAAGAACAAATAAGTTAATATTCATTAAAATTATTGTTGGAAAGTAGAAATCTATATCTGTTATTGAAAGATATTTTTAAATTGATTCCTTCATTACAAGTTGATCTTAATTATTTTTAAGTTAAAGATGATGAACTGAATAGCATTTTCCTCTATCTCTCCTCCTTCTCTACAAATTTACATATGTAAATTCCCTTTCATGTACTTAAAATCTTTTAGAAATTGACTCACAAATTAAGTTGACCTACAACTGTTAAAAATTGTGCTCCCAGTACTAGTTTCAAAGATCACAGTGGCCTTCCACATATTTTATTTTTACTCTGGATTTATGATTTATTGATATATTTCACAGTGGATTAAACTCAAGGAATATATATTTAAATATTAGGCAAAGAGCTCTAATTTTATATGCACTGTAATAAAAAAATGAGTGTTTCCACTCTTAAGGATATAAATTGAACTATTCATGATCCTTGGTTTCCACTTGCTTCTCTCACAGAATATATCAGCATAGTACATTCTGATGTCACATTTTCATGTCTGTTTGTTGTCTTTCTTAAAAAACCCAGACCTAGAGAATACCTTTACACATTTAAAGACAGTTTTGATTATACTTAATCACTTTCCACTCTTTTTGAGATCTTTTGTCTTTTTTTTTTTTAACTTTACAAAGCACATTCTTATCTTGAGGAGATTAGATTGAAAATATTACCTTAATCCAAAACTCATGCACTCTGATCAGTATTAGAAGACGAGTCAGTGATGCTTAGTGTCATCAAGATGGTGTCATCCTGTACATAATAAAATAAATTAGGTAACAGCTTCCTGGTGCCTCAGATGGTAAAGAATCTGCCTGCAATGTAGGAGACCTGGGTTCCATCCTTGGGTTAGGAAGATCCCCTGGAGAAAGGAAAGGCTACCCACCCCAGTACTCTGGCCTGGGGAATTCCATGGACTATATAGTCCATGGGGTCACAAAGAGTTGGACATTCAAATACAGAGGGGGGTTCTCTTAATAAGAAGAGGCTAAAGCCATGGGCCACACACAAAAAGACAACTGGAAAATGCTTATTCCCTCATCATGACCAAATTTATAATGCCGTGTCTACATCACCTAAATCGTCCTTGAGTTATTACCCAGTGAAATCACATTATGGTGCTCCAATCATGATTCCACATAACTGCCAAATAACACCAACATCCACCAGTCCCAAATAGCTTGATCTGTCCTATCCTACTTTTGTTAGGTGTGAAAACTCATAGCTAATATTTCATACAATTACTGCCAGTCAAACTTCTCCCTGGTAGGTGTTATTAACACTTCTTTGAAAATGTCTAGTTTCTTAAACAGAATTTTCAAACAAAGACACTGGACTTTATACATTAAAATATGTACTAAGTACCTAATATGTTCCAGGAATTGCACTCAATCTTCACATTAATGCTAGTCCTACAAAATGGGTTTTACTTCTTTTCTTTCACAGAGAAAGAGAAAATGAGCTGAAGTTGAACATAATCTATATTTACTAAGTTAGTAAGCAGGACTACTATTTATAGAGCACCTACTGAGGATCAGATGGTTTACCCAAAATCAATATCATTTAATATCACAAAATTCTACAAGGCAGATATACTTAAGACAAAGAAATAAGAATCCTATGAGTTGAGTTACTTGCCTAAGGTCATAGCATGCAAAGAAGACAACAGTCAACCAAGTGTGTCAGACCCAAGAGATCACAGTCAAGCTGCAGTCCCACAACTCTCCAGACCCTTGTTCTTATCTCCATCCACAGATATCTTCTTACTTTCCATCAATGAGATTTCCTGTCTAAATTCTAAAGAAGAATTGACTCCTGTTGCAACTCAAAGAGTACAACTGAGAAAGGGAAGAAACCATACCATGCAACAGGTTAAAGAGCAAAACTGCAACATAATCCCATTTTAGTTCTCCTCCAAGTAGTCTAACAGACTGGTGAAGTGGGGAAAAATTCAGGTAGGGGAAAATATACAACTGTCAAAACACAAGGTCTAGAGGCACATCATGCATGTGTGTGTGTGCGCTAAGTTGTTTCAGTCATATCCAACTCTGCGCAACCCTATGGCCCTGCCAGCCTCCTAGGTCCATGGGATTCTCCAAGCAAGAATACTGGAGTGTGTTGAAGTGCCTTCCTCTAGAGGATCTTCCTGACCCAGGTATTGAAACCAAGTCTTTTATGCCTCCTGCACTGGCATGTGGGTTCTTTACCCTTAGCACCACTGGGAAGCCCTGAGGCACACCATATGAATACTTAAATGGATGGCCCTTTCCTAATCATGGTATAATATGACATGTGAATTTATAATTTTTAGAGTTAGAAGAAACATAAGTGATGATCTAGTTCAGTGATTTCACTTTACAGATCAAGAAACATGAAGTTTAAATATGAAAATATCTATCCAAGGTGATATAGCAAGTTAGGGACAAAATGAAGGACTTCAGATGTCAGGCACTACGCTAGGGGCCCTCTGTACTGGGATGTTGTATTCTTATGTTATTTGAGGGCAAAAGATACAATTAATACAAGTGATAAAATAAAAGGATTAGGAGTCTGTCGACAAATGAATTAACAATGGCCTTATCTGCTAGGAGAAAATAAACTAGATGAACTGGATATAAATCTAAAATCTTTCCATCTGTCAACGTCATTGTGTTTGTCCATAAAGTCTAATTTTTTTTCCAAAAAGGCAGTAAAAAAGTGATCTTTAGTGAATTAAACATTCTGATTGTCACCACAACTTTGTTGGTTTATGAATTACATATTTGGCTTAGCTACACAACCAACCCAAACTTCAGGAATTAAATTATTTCTGTCAATCCGCATACTATGACGATAATAATTATAGTATATTATAAAAATGTATTAGATTCTTACTTCACATAATTCACTAATATAATACCCTACATATATGAATGCAGGATTGATATAAGAATAGAATACATGAGAGTAAGAAGTGAAGTGTCTTACAAAACATTTTAAAGTGGGATTCTATTAATAACTGGTAAAAACCTGGCATCAAACAAGTTGCATATAATTCAATATGAGTAAAATTTAAAAACATTAAAGGACTGAAATTAGATTGTAATAGACTCTTTGGATTAAATCAATGCAATTAAGAATATGATGAAGTATCCTGTTATCTGTTTTCTGAGTCTTTGAAAAGTAGAAATATTAATGTAACTATACAAGAAATTAGTGCTGACTAGATTAATTGCCATAGCAATTGTCATATTATAAATATGTTATTTGTGACAATTATGCATCAGAATAATGCAGAGGTTGCCATATTATTTGAAACAGATCTCTAGGTTTGAAGTAAAAATCATCGAGCATTTCTTTATCTCCAGCATTATAAATTTAGAACATTGTAGAGGAGAAATTTCTGTAATAACATAGCAAATGCTTTTAAAAGTTTACCAGTATTTCAACTAATAAGTTGGGGGAAATTAAGCAGCAAAAATGCAACCTGAGGAAACCTCAACAGGAATGTAAACTAAACGGGTGGGGAGGTCTGTAGACGTCAATCAAGAACAAAATGCAACTGTCAAGCTTGCTTTGCTAACAAACTGTCACATCAACAATATGGAGTTAATGACTACAAATTAACTGTATACCAGATGCTTGACACTTTGTTATGACACTTAGCAAGCTAGTTGACATTTGGGGATCAAAGCTTCTTTAATTACACTTTGTATAACATGTGCAACCTTTATGCTAATGTCCAAATATTCCTTGGAGCAAGACTGTCCAAGTAAAAACGACCACAGACTGTTTTCTAGGTGTGGGTTTGTAAGTATTCATGTGCCTCTAAAACAACGGGAAGTAGTGGAGAGAGAGCCAGCCTTCAACGCAAAATGTTAATCAGTATTACCATTGCCTAAAATAACACTGTTCCTTAACTTGGTGAACTGGTGAACCATCCTTTTCTCACATACAAACTCAAGTCTGTGAAATAAAACATTTTTAAACAAAGTGGTAATAACATTGATAGCCATTTATAAAAGGAAACACAACTAGATATATCAGAATTTAAATGCAAAATGTATTAAAGTATAGAGTAATAAAAAATAAAACTAACTGCCTTTTAGAACACTGATTTGAGTCAGTTTTCAAGTAGATCTTAGGAAAATGTTTTGATATTTCCCCAAGTGAATAAAACTTAATAAATGATATAAGAAAACTTCACATTAAAGGTATAATACTGAATACTAAAGATGCATAACCATGAATTATATGCTCTGTCAACATAAGGAAAAGTTAACATTTTTATTAGGTTTTGAAGTAAACTCTGATTAACCCCCTCCAAAAGAGAAAAGATTGTCTTAAAACTAATTAAAAGTTAGAAAATAACTGATAAATCAGGAAGAAAATACACAACTAAAAATATCTATATTCGTAAATTAATAATGTAATAACAATGCAGACACTACTGTTTTGGAAAATGCACTATCTTGTATGAATGATAGACGTAATTAAACATTACTTTTACAAGATTCAGTGGCATGTCTCACTTTTGCCTGGATTGTAAATTGGACAAAGGCAAGTTTGTGATATGTGTAGAAAAATAAATTGAGGAGAGGGAAATCTTCAATATATAATGCTAAAACTGGAAAGAACATTGAAGATCATCTAATCCAACATTTCTGCTCTTTTGATGAGACAAACCATGACCCAGATAAGTGGAATGGTCCAATTCATGGAGTTATGGGCAAACTTTACACTATATCCCAGGATTATAATTTGCCTAAGAGTGCTGTTTCTAGTACAACACTTGGGTTCTCTTTGCCACTGTGATAGCTCCATTACACTGAAATGTCTAAGTGCATATAATTCTGTCAGTTGGTAAACCAGTTATTGAATACTTATTGGTCTCTTACAATACGGCAAGCATTCCTCCAGGTGTTAGTTCTGCTAGTTCCCACCAGGGAACTGACCCTGAGATGAACAGTATAGCAACCACTAGCAACACGAGTCAGTACTGAGCACTTGAAATGTGACTAGTCTGGATGGGCATGAACCTGATTTCTGAGACTTTGTATAAAGACAAATATAAAATATATAATTAACAATTTTTATATGCTTTGTATGTTGACTACATGTTGAAATTATATTTGGGACATATTAACAAAATACAATATATTATTAAACTTATTTTCACCTGTTTCCTTTAATTCTTTTAGAGATGGTTATAAGAAATTTTACATTACATTTGTAGTTCAATTTGTACTTCTATTGGAAATTAAACTAGTTCAAAAGAATCCTCCCCTCAAGAAAGTAGATAGCTTGGAGATAGGAAATAAGCAAATGAAATAAACATATCTACAATGAAGATAACATAAGGTGTCCAATAGAGAACAAATGGGTGTGAGTGTGTCTCAACTAGGGTTGTCTGCAAAGGCACACTCTGTGCAACAGAGACAATTCAAGTGAAGACTGAAATAATGAAAAACACACTGACCTAGGAGTGAGTTTGGTGAATACAAGACCAGAGAGAAGGTTGTTCTGGGTGTAGCTAGATTATTGTGGGTGAGGTTGGAGAAGGAGATGAAGGCCAAGTCTGTCTTATTGCAAAGTGTGAAAGTTCAAACAAACAGTTGGGATTTATTGGGTTGGCCAAAACATTCATTCACATTTTTCCATAACATCTTACAGAAACACCCAGATGAATGTTTTGCCAACCCAATACTTTGGTTGTAGTGGGAAGTCACCATAAGGTGTTGATATCCCCATCTCCAAGGCTGTGACCCCTATCGAGCTACTACCATTTCTGGTCTCTTCCAGGATCAGTACATCCTATCTAGTCATCTTGTCTCTGCTCTTGCCCAGCCACAGTACAATCTCCAAGATACGCATTAGTACTACTTAATATTCACCAATATATTTCCAAACAGAATATTTTCACCTTCCCATTAGCAAAAAATTCAAAAGAAATCAAATTTATTTGTTGACTGTGAATGCTCCTTTGTAGTTTGAACAAAAAAGAAATCTACTTTTCACTTGTACGCCATCCTGTCTCTTAAACCAGCACTAAGCCTTAAGGCATATTTTCCTTTTAGGTTCTCATTGTAGGTTTTTAAATATATCTCCTCTAATTGCAAAACTCCCAGGAAAGGACTTGTATCCATCAGGGTCTCAGCACAGACATGGTACATTCAAATGTTGTAACAGAGAAGAGTTACACAGTGTAGGGAGTATTTTCAAAAGTGTCAGCAGAGGTGACATAAAACAATAAGGGATGGTGTGGTACCCCAGGACTGCCAGGTGTGAAAAATGTAGAAGTACAAGAAAGTGGAATGGTTACTGCAACCAGAGAGAGCTGCCCTGCAGGGATTGCGGATATTAGAGGAGAGGTAAAGCCATCCCTCATTAAGGCAGCAGGAAGCAAGAAAGGGAAATAAATGCCCTGACCCCATTCTCTTATCCAAATCTCCAACTGGCACTTCCCATTGGCTGAACACATCCAGAAGCCAGAGGGCAAGAGAGACTGAAAAAGACAGTCCATAAAAACCCAGCTCCCGGAGCACAGGGCCAAGTAGTGAAGGATGTAGTGTGGTTCTGAAGGGGCACATGGAAAATATCCAGCACAGAGCTTAACAGGGTGTCATGGCACCCTCTCTCTTTTTATTTTATGTGGTTCTGCCTTGAGATTGGCAACCTCTAGCTAAAAGCCTTTTTCATGGTCACAAGTATCATTAGGTACTTCTGTAGTGGATACAAAAATTCATTAAGAACTGATCCTTTCTCTCCATCCACCACCAAAAATAATAAATGCACAAACTTCTCTACTACTGAGAGAATAAGAACAAATTACAGTGTAAAGATTGTTTCATTATTCATTTAAAAAACATTAATTGATTCCTTACAAAGTGCCAGGTGCTATTCTCAGCACTAAGAATCCAACAGTGAAAAAACAAATCCCTGTTTGGAAGAATTTACGTACTAATGAGGACAAAACAAAACTAAGAAAAAGAAAAAGATGCTTTTAGATATTGACACAACATTAACATAGCATGACAAAAAGTGTCAGGGATGAAAAGATGTGGGCAATGTTAAAATGAATCAGAAATTACTCAGTTCATTAAATGGACACCCAGCGGGTAAGACTGAGATTAGTCACAGGAAGATACTAAGGGGTAGAATTTCTGTGGATGGAAATTGGATGTACAACATTGTCAGAGAGGTATATGGGCCTGCCAAGGGGTCTTCAAGGAAGCCCCGGTGCCTGTCACCACTCCCTTACCTTAACATCCAGCCAAGAAGAGGCAAGCTTTTCTTCACACAGTCAGTTGCGCTAGCTTCCTGTGACGGAGTGGATTTGGCTGCTTATGAAAGACCTCTTTTAATTCTCTAAGATGCTAGAGAATGTAGTTGAAGCTTTGATCAGGGCTTCTGGGTTGTGATAGGATGCTTAGATTTTAGTCCTAGTGCTAAGGAATGCGTTAAAGTTTTGAAGTTTTCACTTTTAAGTCTCATATAAAACTCTCTTGATGACTTCACTTCATATGAATACATTAAACTAGGGATAAAAAACAGAACTCTATACATCAAATTAAAATATCAATATATGTTTGGAAATGCAAAACAATTAAAATCACAAGTAGAGTAACATACAGTTGTAAACTCGTACTTGAATGTAGAAAGAGCAGTAGAAATGTTGTTTTATATTGATCCCTTTCCTCGTATGATCTCTATGAAGAAAAGACAGACATCAACTGTCCTCTATAAACTGTTTGACAATGGTTGCAGGGCAATTATGTTCAGATGGAACAAGTGAATGGGAAAACAAAAATGAGAAGGAGAGAGTTGTTTCATACTTCTCTTCTGATGATCTCATGACACCATCAATCAGGTCTCAAATGAAAGAAATCCAAAGTATGAACCTTCCCAATCTAACAGCAGAGTTTTAGACTATAACACAGGCCCATAAGATCCTGAGAGCTGATAGCTGTGCTTCAAAGTGGCCAAATCTGTCTGCTTATGAAGACACAGCCTGAAAAAGCCAAAACAAGCTCTGGAAAAGTTCATAAGAGAACAGAGTAGAAGATATATCTTTCCAGAGTGCTAATCAAACTACAGAATTGCTGGCCCCATTCAAGAGATCGTCCACTTCTCTAATATGTGAATGGGGACTTCAGTAGATTAATCCTTTTATGCAGTTTAGTTCCTTTTAAATGATTTAGTCTTAACTCTTTTCTATTTTGAGCTCCCAGGTGGTGCTAGTGGTAAAGAACCTACCTGCCAATGTAGGAGACATAAGAGATGTGGGTTGATCCCTGGATTGGGAAGATCCCCTGGAGGAGAGTGTGGCAACCCACTCCAGTATTCTTGCTGGAGACTCCCATGGACAGAGGAGCCTGGCAGGCTATAGTCCATAGGACTGCAAAGAGTCAGACATGACAGAAATGATTTAGCATGCACTCACAATTTCTATTTTACTAGAATTTAAAAATAACTTATTCTATCCACATACTCCACTAATACCCACTGCCTGTCTATCTAGTAACAAACAGCTTTTTCCCACATAGGAGGGTACATATATCATATATAATATATAAGTTCCTAGAGGTTATTGGCACACTTTGGAATTTTAAGAATTCAATTCAGTAAAATGTCCACCACTTTGCCATCAAAATCCTATCTTCATATTGACTTGAATTCTACTTTATAAATTTTTATGCTAAACAATGAAATAGAATTTCATGCCCATTAAAGACAGCCTACAAAGCCAAAATCAAAAGAACAACAAAAATGTGAGACAAAAGAAAGGAAAAGAAAAATACCTTAGAGAAAGGTATTTCTCTAAAACAAAATACCTTTTGTTTTGTTTTGTTTTCAATTCTGAAGCCAGAATAAGATTACATTTGAAGGCTCCAAGGAGTCGAGAGGTTACGCCATGATGTAATTCACAAGATACAATAACCATTACACCTGAAACTTACCTAATTTTCTTTGCTATAAAAGTCAAACAAACTCCCTATGTATAACCTCAATATTTCTCTGTGAGACAGGAAACAAAGGAGATGGTCAGGGATGACCAAAAAATCATATTTAAGATTAAATACTGATTTTCCATGAATCTTTTATCCAATTCTGCCACATAGTCTGCAAACCTGTTTTTGAAGATGGCAGTACGGGCTACCAAGTCAATCTTTCAACTCTCACATCATCCATAGCAAGCTATATTTCATCTACGATTATGTCTTTTTTCCGCACATTTGGCAGTTTCTAATTACTGCCTATTTTTAAAGTCTCAAAATTTATTGTGAAGTGAATCATATCATTAGCTTCTATTCCCCTTTCTGATGGATTCTTATAATAAAGAAGAGAGCATCACAATGATTATGAAATTGTCTATTTATTACAATAGATCTTCCTCTTTCTCTACTGCTATCCTCCACTTCCATCCATGACTTCAACATAATAGTCTTTCTTTTTGGATCATGAAGTCTGTCTGTGAGACTCAGTCCCTCATCTATAAATTGAGGGAAACTATAGATAATTTTGAGGTCTTTTCTCATCATGGCTATTCTGAGATGTTAAGTATCAAATAGCCTGTTCATTAAACTGTCTTCTAAATTATTTGCATTCTCTTTCCCCACAATATTCAGCCTTTAATTTCAACTTAAAATATTTCTGCAGGTGGAAATGCCTATTAAAATATTTCTTATTTGGATCTATGAACTTGGATGATAAGTATGACTACTGTTTTAAGTTACAGTAAGATATCATTCTTAGTTTTGTTCTTCCGTCCAAGCATCCCCCTGTGATTTAAAGCATTTAGGATATTCACAGTATCCTTCCCACGGTATTGATTAGTAAATTCCTTTTGGAAACTGTTAAACAAGTGGAATATCATATACCTCTTTTCTTCTCTCTTAAAATATAAAACAGTAAAATCACATACACACCACACACACACATGCACACACATACATATAATTCAGTGATATCCAATCTTAAATGTGCTTAGAATTTTTTAGCATCATTTATGAAAATAGCCTATGTTAAACTGATACCATGCATTGAAAAGAAATGGGAATTATTTCACTCTATGTGCAGTGAACAGTTCCTTTATGAACCCACAGAGGATCAAAATTGCATCTTGTAGAATGTTACCTGGATTAATATTGCCACAATGACCTTTGAAACAGGAAAATTAAGACTAAGAACATCTTTATTTTTTTCAAGCCCTTTCTAATGGAGAGCTTAAATGAGGGAAAAGTGTGTTTATCTTCACTTGGTACTATTCTCTCACACCCCTTATGTTTCTTCAGTATGTCTAACATACTGCATGTTTCCAAAAAGTTGCAATTAATCTGAAAAGGCATTTACTGAAGAAAACCTGCTTTGGTTCATTTCCCTAATACAAGGATTTCTAAAGATAGCTCTATTTTAGTTATGCAAAACATGTAAAAAGTGGCATATGCTCAATCAAAACTGAATTTGAAATTAACCTGTCACTTTAGACACCACAATTTAAGAGTAAGGTTAAGATGTACTATTATTTCAAAGTCTCCATGTTGGAATAAGTGGCTAATAGTCCACTTGTATGATTTCAAAGGAAAGAGAGAAAGAAATAAATGAAATACATAAAAACTTATTTTCACTGTTAATAATAGCTCTATAAAAGAGAAAAGAAGCCAAATCGTAACTTGAAAATAATATATTATGCATAAAGAATAAAAATAGATGCATTTTTTACATATTTGAACTTGCAGTTTTATAATTACAAAAAATCTACATAGGGGCCTATATCCTAAATAATAGCACAGCTACCTCCACAAAGATGGTGGCATGTTTTGACTCATAATTTTCTGCAAAGCAGAATATCATTAACTTTATAAACAAGAAAAATAAACTATTCAAGAAATGCTTTATTTCCCTATTCTATTCACAAGTATAATAGACAAAAGCATCACTTGCCTCGAAATGCCCTTTTTTTGCAGGCTATAAAGATAAGACGGCAAAATTATTCAGTCCCATGTTTCCATTTTAAAAAATTCAGCAATCAGAGTTATTCTACTTATTAAGACAAAAGAAAGGGTCAATGTGTTCAAATCAGAAATTAAAAG
The DNA here is from genome assembly GCF_055505025.1 of Bos grunniens. Taxonomy (NCBI): domain Eukaryota; kingdom Metazoa; phylum Chordata; class Mammalia; order Artiodactyla; family Bovidae; genus Bos; species Bos grunniens. The sequence continues at coordinate 46,774,134 of NC_141176.1, forward strand.
GCCTTCGTCTCTTAGCTGAACCTCCCGTTTCTAGATGCATGCACATAATGATACTAAAAAGTGACAATGGAACTGGAGAGAGCTATCGGGCTATGAAATGAAAGGCCTCATAAAGACATGTGATTAACTTATTTAAACTTTTTCACTGATGCGCTGAGAAATACATTTTCTTTTATTTCTGGTATTATAATCAAAACGGTCATATAAGGAAATACTACTGAAGTTAAATTTGTATCTAAAATATGAAACAGCTGAGAAAGTCATTTAACGTATTATATCACAAATAGCCAAAGGTAGCTTTAAACTTAGAGCTGTAAGAAAGCGATTGTAGATTAAACTTATTTGTATCTTGATTGCTTAAAATGGCATTCAAGCCAAGTCATTATAAACTTGAAAAAACCAAAATGCTTGCCATGCCAACATAGTTATAAGATAATCACTCTGCAAATCATATGAAAGAGTTTCAAATTCATCAACAAACGGAGGATAAATGGCATGAGTTTAAAAGGTTTTCATCTGGAGACTGATGCTTTCTGCAAAAAAAGAAAAAAAAATTATGCACAATTACTGAAATACATGTCTCCCACTCAAAATAGAAGAGTAACTATTTGCCAGGAATTACAACCAAAATTTGCCAAAATTTTCTCTGCAAATTCCAATATTTCATTGAATATCAAGGAGAAATTATACTAATTTTTTCCATATGGAATAGCTCAAAATCTCTTTACCCCACTGCCCCATGCATGTAATAAAAGAAGTAATAAAATTATATTATTCTAAGTAAAAAAATCAGAGGAATAAATGTATTTCTAAAAGTTTGTCTGAGACTGTAACACATTTCTTCTATGAAACTATTATTACCTAGTGTCATATTATATATATAAAGAATCTTCAATAAAGAGTTGTCATTTACTGTCTACAAAAGCCAAGATTTAAAAATAAAGATGTGATCATTAAGGTTTATCTGCATAATAATCATGAATATTGCGTATTAGTTATTGTTAAGATGAGTCAGCTGGGACTCAGAAAGTTATACCTAAGATCACATAATGACTCAGAAAGTAAAAGAATAAAATGATGCAAGCCACTTCCTACGGCAAGTTGATTTACTAATATTAGGGAAAGAGGAGAGGAATTTTCCTAAGACTCTGTGAACAATCAATATCTGAATGTATGAAAGCAATAAAAATATACTAAGTAATGAAAAGTGAAATTAAAAAAGCTAATGAGAAGTGAAACTCTTGCCATTAAGAGTAGTATGCACTCATCATGTGGCAGGGTCTTAGTAAATATGTTCATGAGAAATGGGAAACAAATAAATGGGAGAACAAGAGGTGAGGGGAGGGACAGAAGGAGAGAGAGAAGTAAAAGAAACAAGTGGGCAAGGTAAGCCATGCCTGTGTTGCTTTTTGCTGAACTGTAATTCTCCATTTAGTTTTTTCAGCAACTTTAGAAAATAACTCTAAGTCACCAGGGTATTATTTCAATTACTATTTCATCAAAAGAGTTAATATAATTTCTTACTTACTCCCAGGGAGTAGTTTACACAATGGGAGAATCTGCCCTAAAATGCATGTGTATTTTCTATCATAAAGTCAATAAAACAGAGGCTCTACACAAAAACATTCATTTCCTCCATCAATTTAGGGCTGAAGTTCTCATTATTTTTTGCATTTGTAAACATGGGAATTTTAATACTGTTGCTTAAAATTTACTTTAATAATTGAAGGAAAACATACTATTAAATTCAAAGAATGTTCCAAATAATCAAGCCTTAAATTAAAGTTACTCTCACAGGAGGAAGACATGGGAAATGTATAACTGATTGGTTGGGGAGGTAAGAGAGCTATTAATTTATTAATTTTCATATCTCACCCAAATTGATGGATTAAAGGTTAAAAAATTGAAATGAAACAATGAAAAAGATGCCCTTAATAGTGTTATTAATCATGTGTTTCCCATTTAGTTTGTTCTTTTATTTACTAATTTAGTCTCTATATTTTATTCAAGATGATAAAGGAGAAACATTGGCACAGTTGATACTTTTGCATTATTTATCTCATCTTCTTATCCAAGCTATTCAATACATCACTCTTTTTTTTCATAGCTTTATGGAGAAATAACTCACATACTATACATTTATCCATTCAAAGTGTGCAATTCATGATTTTAGTGTATTTACAGAGATGTGCAGCATCACCACAATCTAATTTTAGAATATATTTATCCCCTCTAAAAGAAATCCCATACCCATTAGCAGTCATTCTCCACTCTATTCTGTAGCCCTAGGCAACCACTAATCTACTTTAGGTCCCTGTAATTTTGCCTATTCTGGTCAATTCCTACAAATGGAATCACAGAGCATGTGGTCTTTTGTGACTGGCTCCTTTCACTTATCATAATGTTTTCAAGGTTTATCCATGTTGTAGCATGCATCTGCACTTCATTTCCTATTAATGCTGAATAGTACACATGAGAAGTGAAGTTGCTCAGTCATGTGTGACTCTTTGCCATCCCATGGACTGTAGTTACCAGGCTCATCTGTCCATGGAATTTCCAGGCAAGAGCACTGGAGTGGGTTGCCATTTCCTTCTCCAGGGGATCTTCCCGACCTGGGGATCAAACCCAGGTCTCCCACATTACAGGCAGACGCTTTACCCTCTGAGCCACCAGGGAAGCTCATTGTATGGATATGCCACATTGGCTGCCATCTATAGGGTCGCACAGAGTCAGACACGACTGAAGTGACTTAGCAGCAGCAGCAGCCACATTTTATTTATGCATCAGTTGATGGACATTTGGGTCGTTCCCTTATTTGGACTGTTATAGACAGTTTCATACAAGTTTTTGTATGGATACACATCTATTCAATATATATCTGACTGACACCTAAAAATAAAGACAACTTGCCTTTATATTTCAAGAATGTTATTATGTGCTGTAACACTTTACCTCTGGGAAACAGCTGATATATGGAAAAGCTTCCTGAAGCCCCTGGTCTGACTTCTGGCAACAGCTCAAACAGCTATATTCATGCACATGCAAAACTAAAGCAATGTAAAGAATTAACACTCCAAGTCCTCTGCCTTTGGCATATCCATCTAGATTCCACATTCTGCATCTTAAAAAGTGGAAGCTAAAACGTGTATTGAAATGTCAATTTGACTGCTTCATATAAAAAGAAAGAAATTTTCCTATAGCAACAAGATAATGTTGCATATAGGGTATACACATCAATACAAAGCACATTGTCAACTTATATCTTTTCCCAATCTTGATTGTGTAGGGTATGTTGCTTTTTTAGATAAACACTAGTTTTAGGGTTTTGTTTTTAATGATTCTAAATTTCATCAGTCCAGGAAAAAATTGAAAAAAAGCTTCTTTAATCTGGACTGTTACCACATATCAAGAATTTTCTCCTTCTCCTCTATCTACAATGCAAACTGCTCCTTATCTGCAAGCTTGTGCTAATTCTCTCTCCTATGCTCAGATGTCTGCCCTCCTTTTAGTCCTCCTTTGACACTCAGTTCAGATATCACCTCATCCAGAAGCATCTATAACCTGCCTGCCGTCCCATTTTCACACTTGTTCATGCCATGCCACAGAGATTTCTACTGGCACCTTTCCTCTGCTACCACATTCATGTGTAATTTTGTGTTCACGAAGATGCAAGTAAAATAAATTATGGTTAGAACACAACATCAGATCTACTCACAACAAATTTTCTGTGCACAATAGAACATTATTAACTATAGGTGTACAGCATATCTCTAGAACACATTTATCTTGCATAATTGACACCTTACAACAAATTATGTTCATTACATATGTGCAGATTTTATATCAGTTGACCTCAATAAAGCTATTAAAAATAAAATATGGTTTATTCTATAAAATATATATTATATACACCTATTTTACCTACATATTTATATGTCTATATCTATATTCTGTAGTAGGCTTCCCAGGTGGCTCGGTGGTAAAGGTATTCATCTGCCAACGCAGGAGACCCAGGTTTGATCCCTGGGTTGGAAAGATACTCTGGAGGAGGAAATAACAACCCACTTCAGGATTCTTGCCTGGAGAATCCCATGGACAGAGGAACCTGGTGAGCTACAGTCCATAGCGTCACAAAGAGTCAGACAGGACTAAGCATACATCCACACATTTTGTAGTAGACCCCTGAGGACAGAAACCAGGGCTTTATCATTTTATCTCCAGCACACAGAAGGGTGCCTAATCAAGAAGACACTCATAAATGTTTGTTGACTACTCAGTGAGGACTCATTGTTTGGATTCTATTAACCATAGGTTCAAGCAAAGAAGCAGCACAAACTTTGAACCTAAGTCTTCTGAATGCTTTTCAGTTAAATCCACAGAGAGTTCCCATAGGACATTCAACTTTCACTAGGACAGTGATTAATGACATCCATGAGAATGGGATTATTATCATGATAATGGGTTCTAAGGGCTTCCCAGGTAGCTCTAGGGCAGGAGATAAAAGATATGAGTTCAATCCCTGGGTAGGGAACATTCCCTGCAGGAGGGCATGGCAACCCACTCCAGTATTCTTGCCTGGAGACTCATGGACAGGGTTGTGCAGAGAATCGGAAATGACTGAATAAACTTGGCACAATAGATTCTAATATGCTGAGCCTCCTTTTATCATCTAAATTTAAAATGATTTTTGGTTGAAAATCAAGAAACAGAGCAGAAGAGGAAAAACTTGGTGCAGGCTTAGATTCCAAACTCCAGAGCACAAATCCACTTTTATGCCTCTAAACTGCTTGAATAGCTTCAACTTGCCAGTATCTATGGGAGGTTACGTTATAATCATGGTCTCAGGGTTGTAGGCAAGGCTGAATCTGGAGCCTATAGACTTACAGGGCCCTTACAAACTAGATCACCCCTGTTATAATGCATTGGCTTTAGGAACCTAAAAGGAATCATTACAACCCAAGCTTCATTAATTTGAAGAATACAGCCTTCAATGCCAGGCTGGTTAAAAACAAAATAAATGTGCAACTTAATTGGTAAGGCATCTTTGGATTGTGTACTATGTTCCAAATTTGAGAAAACATTCATTCAACCAGGAAACGATTCCATAATAGCAGAAGCACCAGCAGGCGCAAAGAATGAAGCTGACAGCAAAAGAGTGAGGATGGCATCAAAGGATTGTCAACGTTCTACAGAAGAATAAGGTCATTGATAGAACGATTCTTATTCCGTTTATGAAAACATTGGATTCACCTTCAGTAGGATAGTGCCCTTTCAACATTTACAATTTAATTTATGTCAATGATAATAAAACTTTAGACTTGCATGCCAGCTGAAGTAGAGGGGAAAAATAGAGAAAAAAGTCATAAATATATAGCTGATTAAGGTTTCCAACTTCCTTGATTTTAAGGCACAATTTAAACAGGAAATTCTTTTCCCAGGCAATTGTCTCTGCTTTTTTTTTCGAAAACTAGCAACTGAAGTTTGGAGCAATTGCACTATGGAGTGGACAGAAACAAAGAACAGTGCCATTAATCTCATAAAATCATTTCATAATCACCTGAATTTATTTGTAAATTTATAATTCTTCTGATAGCCTTTCATTAACTGAGTTAGGAAGAAAAGAATTCTGCAATATAGGTGTGTAGATTCAGGTGACGTGTCCATAACTGCAACATGAGTTGGCAGTCTTTAATGCCATGAAACAGAAGTCATCTTTCCTCTCTTCTACAAACAAAATTTACTCCAAAAGGAGACATAAATACACAGCAAAGAAAATCACACAGGGAAGTTTTCTTGGCATTGTTTTCTGTGCTAAACTCTTCTGATGAAGACTTAAACCCTTTGAATCAGGAAACCACAATCTTTCAAAAATGGAAAGCTGCATTACAAGTTAACGGAAGGCACACCAGAGATAAAATCCAGGTTCTGCTTCTCTCTCTTCAGCTCACCATCCTTGAGCAAGTTCTTTCGCCCCTGAGAAATCCACATTTCCTCATGAGCAATTGAAGCTAATTGTATCCATGGCATCTACCTCCAAATGGAGGGTAGACTAATCAACATAATATCTTAAAGCATCTTTTTAAACTTTTGTACTTTTTAAATGACAAATCATAATGTAGAGCATCAAATTATATATTCAATATCAGTAAGCCTAATGTGCATCTACAAAAAAGTAAATTATTTGAATAAGAAACTGTGGAAAATACTTGTCACTGTTCACAGAGGTGAGTTATGAGATTTTAGAGCAGGCTCATGCCAGATTGGGCAAAAGACTGGGTTCTTCATTGTGTGGTCCTGTGTGGTTTTATCCTGCCCGCTCAGCCAGAAAGTCCTTCTTTTGAGTTGGCTCATCCTTGAACCACCCACTCTTGCTCACCTCTGTCTTCAACCCTCCAAGATCTAAAGTCTTCAGTCTTTTCACTCACCTCTGGGATCCCAAACCTTCCACCCGTTAAAGGTATTGCTAATATTCTTGTATCCACTTGTCCTCTCCTGCCATGGTCATCTTCCATACTTCCCTCCCACATAAACTTACTTAAATCCTGTTCCCTGAAGTCTGTTCTCAATATTAAATAAAATTGTCTAATCTGACATTAAATACACAGTAATGCAGTGATGCTAGAAAGTTAAAAGAGTTACCCTTCTCAGGAACTTAAATATTTTAGCGTATGACTTTGAAATAAAATTTTTATGTAGTGGGGAATTTTAGTACATGGGTAATTGAAAATACATACATATTATGTGTGTGTGTGTCTGTGTGTTTTAATTATGTAAAGTCTCTATCTACAAATAATATAAGATAAATAGACATACAATTCATAACGAGGTTTAATTTTGTGTGTGTTTTTGTGTCTGTACATACCTTTAAAACTGTAAGTAAAAGGAAACATCTTTTAGTGTCTAGGTGGAAATTAACAAAATTTCATGTAAGACATTCTCTTTGAAAGAGGCAATACAATAATTTTAGACTTCATTTAAAAACACAATTAATTTGGCATTAGAATACTTTTATCTAATTTGAATTAATTTGATTTTACAGATGAGACAGTTACTGCAACTAAGGATGTATTAGCTGTAAAAATTCTACCATATAAATTCAAATAAAATTCAATTCGCTTTATGTATCTATTCCCTCCTAAAAAAACTAAGCTCTGACTTCTTTAAATTCTAAACAAGTAATTGCAGGCTGCTCATCCATTATACCCAAGCACTCTCTCCCTGTACAGGATTCACCATGGTAATAGTTCTTTCATCAAAGCCTAATGGTTTGTTTCAAATAATCAAAGTAGTGTTTATATCACTGTCCTCAGGTGCAACCATTTTGTTTCCCAGAGAGCAGTATGGTACATGCTAATGTCACAAGTGATAAATCAAAGTAAGTACATTTGTTTTTCTACCTCAACCAGTCTATTCAGTGGCACTAACAAAAATACATGTTGGCATTTGCACTTACATTCTATTTGAGACCGTCTAGCAATAAAGATTACGGAGAAAAAATACATATGTAAAAGAGTTGACTATGTGCAAGCCTTAGTTGTATGAGAAATTTCAGTGTAGGGGTTGCTGTAAATTAATTTATAAGCTTTAGCTAGGGAGAGTGCAGAAATAGAGAAGGATTTCTGTCTTCTACATATAGGAACTCAAACTAGCTTACTCTCCTAAAATCACCATATATTTTAAATATTCATTTAGATTGTTACTATCATTACTATTAGAAATAGCAAAAAGAAACTGTATAAGAAACTCATCTGCAACATTACAGATTCAGAAGAGGTCTGAGATATTGAGATCAATATATCTTACTTCCATATGCAAAATTCTTATTGCAGTCATTGGGAGACATAGTAAAAGCTAGAATAAGTTAGAAAGGATTTGGTTACTATTGTCCTGGTGGATTCGCAATGACATTCAGAGCTTTTGTTCTTTGGGTCAAAGGAGGCTGTGAAAGTCTCAAAAGTAGTATTGTCTATATTCAGAAAGTAAAGGAACTTACCTGGATATTGATCATTTCCAGTTTCCAGTTCATGGAATAGCACTTTTTAGCAGCACTGGAGAAATTACTAGGCAAAGAGACACAGTTGAAATCTGCCTCCTCACCTACTTAAGCATATATAAATGAGGAAGAAGCAAAGAGAAATTGACAACTGGAAAATAAACTGAGATGAATTAAAGACCCACTATGTTTAACCGACCGGTCTAATATCCTTCGAGAGTCTGTATTCCCTTTCACATTCATCTCTGCTCAAGAAAGTAAATGAGAGAAAAACCATGGGGTCTGTGACTTCTACAGGGAAAACAGGGAACAAACACAGCCTGCAGAGTCCATCTCATACCTAATAAAAAATGAAGAGTTACAGACCCATCTTATTTACCTTTGGGTTTTGGACCCGTAGCATAAAATATATCCTCAGCAATAACACTTCACTCTGTTTTTCTCTACTCTAAGTGATGGCTTCTTCACAATCAAAATTCAGTCAATAGCCTAAGACTGATAGGAGTTATCTCTAGATGTCAGCATGGTTCCAGAGGAACGAACTGACAAAGCAAAGGCGATAAGTTAGGGAATAAAATCCATTTAAATGGTAAGACGTCTGATTATGTCCCAGAAATATATATAGATCAAATAGTGCTGAAGACGAAGCTTAAGTATAAATGATAAAATGACTGACTAAAGTTAAAGCCTTCTTTTCACCACATCAAGTGCAGTTAGGGTAAAGGAAGAGGCATGTCCGTTTTTAAATGTCATCAAAGCTGGAGTTTTCCTTCAGATTTACGGCTACCATTTCCTCGGTAACCCTTAATCTAATTAGAATGATTTTCTGATTCCTAAATATTTTAAAGATGAAATTATTAGCTTCACGCATGTCAGAATAGATTGTTTAAAATATTTAGTACTCATTTAGTTTAAAAGCATATAAAAATAAATATGCAAACTTGCAAATACAAGTTAGTATTATAAGTAGTAAGAATACGAGAAACAGTCAAATCTGCTAGTGATTCATTCCAGACTTAATGTTTGTATCTCTTTTACACAGTTTTATATAAAGGCATGTTTTCTTCTATTAAATCATTTCCGCATGAAACCAATACTAATGTAACTTGTTATACACATTTTTTCATATATATATATATATATATATATATACACCCACTGGAGATTTACTATTCTGATTCTGTGAAAGACCCCCTTCCAATGAAAGGCTTAATAATCACCAAATCATGATTAATTTTGTATCACCCTGCTGCATACTGGGATTACTCCCAAATGTTCAGTTTAATTTAAGTACTTTCTGATTCATGAACTGGAGGATAACATACAGCTATAAAAGGTAATCCAATACTAACATGGCCTTAACCCCTATAATCTGCACTTCAATAGGAGGGAAACTGTATAGTTTTGAAACTGTAATCAAGAATTTTTTTTTTTTTTTTTTTGCAAACACACACTGGAGCTGTCCTTTGCTCCCATCTCTTATTAGATTACAATAAAACGACCATGCTCTCTTTATGGTGGGAACAGAGTGACCCTGGGGTGATTTATAATCTTGTGAAACCCTGTCCACACTGCTGACCAGACTTTTTTTGAGGTCACTATCTGTTTCTTCAACTGATGTCTTCCTGCTGTGACAACACTGTTGGAGAGCTGTCAGCACACAAGAATTTCTCAGGCGACGTATTGTCTTTGAACGCATTTCTTGTGTTATTTCTATTGAGAAGCATTAGCGTGCTTGGTGTTTAGACAGTCAAGAATCTTTCGGAGATTTTCTCATTAGTCTAAATCCCGACAAAAAAAGAAGACAACTAAATAGGAATAAATGAAGTGGGTCTCTTATTGACAAAAGAAGAGAATATTTACTTCTTCTAAATGTATATAATCGCTCTTGAATACAAACAGTAAGGCAACAATTCATTTTTAAAATAGGCATACTGTTCTACCCAATAGTAAAATAATTTGACTCCAACATATTAGATATTGTTAAAAGTAAACACTAGCTGAAATGCCTGGGGCTTATATAAACATTAAAAGAAGTGTACTTTGCTATTTTTTAATATGGGAAATAGGAAAAGTTAAGCTAAGAAACTGTTTTAATAGTAATTTCTGATGAGTTGCAACCTCCAATCTTATCAAAAAGCTGCTGTAGATGAGTAAAATGAGTTCATTTTTGCCTAACAGCAAAATGATATTTAAAACTCAAATAGATGTTAGTTAGATTTAGAACAAACTATTTTTTTTTTGTTTTGATAGAAGAAGAACTTCTTCAAATGTAGATTTTGATCAATATAATTTCTCAACATGACACTTTCCACTAACTGAAATATGAAAATGTTAGAAAAGGCATGGTAGACAGCCCATTAGTTTCAAATGAATTGGTTTATTTTCTCATGTTGTTTATTCTCATTTTAATGTATTTGGTAAGTTAAATAGGAAAGCTAACATTGTTTTTATACTTAAATATCTGCTACTGCTAAGTCACTTCAGTCATGTCCAACTCTGTGTGACCCCATAGACGGCAGCCCATCAGGTTCCCCATCCCTGGGATTCTCCAGGCAAGAACAGTGGAGTGGGTTGTCATTTCCTTCTCCAATGCATGAAAGTGAAAAGTGAAAGTGAAGTTGCTCAGTCGTGTCCAACTCTTAGCGACTCCATGGACTGCAGCCTACCAGGCTCCTCTGCCCATGGGATTTTCCAGGCAAGAGTACTAGAGTGGGGTGCCATTGCCTTCTCTGTAAATATCTCCTACTGATTCTAAAAAGGGAAAAAATAAATGTTTCTGCATTTTTTTCTTTGTTTTTTTTTTTTTGGAGAAAAGGCAATTAAGAAAAGTAAACTGAATTCCTTTTCTTTTTTGGAGAAAATGAAGCCCATGTGGTTTCAGAAAGATATTAACAGAGAAGTCACCCCTCCTTCAAAATGTTCTTTCCTTAGATCTATTTGAGGAAAAAGTTTTGAAGACCGCAAAGAAGGAAAATATTTAATAGAGAAGAGGCAACACTGATGTTAAAAAAAAAAAAAAAAATCCCAGAATACTGGATCCATGTGTAGCAACTGGGCCAGGGAGATTGGGAAGATTGGCTGAGGGATGCCTGCAGCTGGGGCCCTGGACCTGCTGAGTTATGGGCTCTGTGGTCTCCTGGATATGGATCCCATCTACTCAAACACATCTGAGTGTTTTGAGAAGCCATTAAGAACTTACACTTCCACACATTTTACTTTGTCTTCCTGTGTCTAAATGACAAAGATCCAAGGTTTATCCTCTACATATGAGAGGAAAATATATGTAAATTAAACCTACTCTGCACATACCATCACTTAAAGTATAAGTGAAAGAGTAGAAAACAGAGGTGTAAATGATGATTTACAAACACATCATGTAACATCATGATTTTTATTACATCAACCAGTTTGGGGGGAGCAGTAATTGGGGCTTCTGCAGTGGTAAAGTATCTGCCTGCTAGTACAGGAGCCACAGGAGACATGGTTCAATCCCTGGGTCAGGAAGAACCCCTGGAGGAGGGCATGGCAACCAGCTTAGTATTCTTGCCTGGAGAATTCCATGGGCAGAGGAGTCTGGCGGGCGACAGTCCATGGGGATGCAAAGAGTCAGACACAACTGAAGTTACTTGGCATACAATGAGCTTTGAGGGAATCCTCACTGGTTCAGTGGTAAAGAATCCACTTGCCAATGCAGGAGACACAGGAGACGCAGGTTTGATCCTTGGGTCAGAAAGATCCCCTGGAGGAGGAAATGGCAACTCACTCCAGTGTTCTTGCCTGGGAAATCCCACAGACAAAGGAGCCTATCAGGCTATAGTCCATGCGGTCACAAGAGTCAGACACAACTTTGCAACTAAACCACCACCAATGATGCTTGAACTTTAAATTTAACTATATCTGAGCTTGTATGAACATCGCAACCCAGAGTCCACACCAACTCTGAGATTTGGTAACAGAACCTGAGGGTTTTATAAGCCTTTGAACCACTGAGATTTATAAGACTATTTAGCCATCTAAACTTTTGTAATTTAGAGATATCATAAAGACCTCTGATAGTGTCATGCAATTTTGACTTGACATCAAATGTATGGCTTTCAGAAGTCAAAGTGAAAGTGAAAGTGAAGGACACTCAGTCGTGTCCGACGCTGTCCATATACAGTCCATTTAATTCTCCAGGCCAGAATACTGAAGTGGGTAGCCTTTCCCCTCTCCAGGGGAATCTTCCTGACCCAGGGATCGAACCCAAGTCTCCTGCATTGCAGGCAGATTCTTTACCAACTAAGCTATGAGGGAAGCATAAGAAAATATTTTAATAATTACTATATTTGACACAATAAATGGTGAGCCCTATTCTTGTCAAAAAACTGCCACAGAGAAGTAAAAGTTATGTGAATTTGCCCATATTGCACATGACGCTTAGAAATTCAGTAGACACTAGCTAGAGTTATAACTAATGCTCCTCATCATTTTGCTCATCATTATAAGCTATTTTGAAATGATGAGAAAATGTTTAACTTTACAGAAATATGGACACATTGGTAGTCATAACAGATAAGTTGTGTTCCTTTGTTTCCGGAAGTAATCTACCATTTACCTTCTCCAAGGACTCTTTTAATAAAATTGACAGAAAAAAAATCAATTAAAATAGTGAAATGCCCCTTAGGATAAAGTTAGTTCAGTAGTCAGTGCATTTCTCAATAATCTCTTTATCTGTACTGAAGTAATCCACATTTATGCCGTGTTTTTAAGTACTATATTTTTCATAATGAGGCTGTTTAAAACTGAGCACTGGAAAGAGAACGGGTGCTGATACAGCAAGTGTTATGATATAAAACTGGGGTTATGAGCGAAGCACACACCAGAAAAGGAAAACGTGATTAGAGGCAAAATGGATGATGCGAGGTTCTCATATAACAAACCAGGGAAGTAAGCCAGCCTCAAAGACCCTGAATATCCACCTAATCTCTACTATCTAAAGCTATGGTGCCCAAGAGCACCTCTAAAAATACTATAATGGGACATCATTGCTGGAATCACTACCTCTATAATGGAAAGTAGTCCCAAGAATGAAGCCAGAACCTGAAGAATTCAGCAAATAATTCCATACACTTTTTTATGCCTCTGTTACCTCACTACCCCTCTCTCTAGCCTGCGCTTGACTCACTGTCTTTATAAAAGGTATAGTAGCCATTTTACTATTTCAGTAAGTGCTTTTTTATGCACTATTAAAATTGGTTTAGTTTTTCCCATTTCAAAAATTGTGACTCTCTATTTGCAGCAACAGAGATGGACCTAGAGATTATCAGACTAAGTGAGGTAAGCCAGGTAAGAGGAAGACAATTAATACATGATATCACTTACATGTGCAATCTTAATGAAAAATGAACTTACTTCCAAAACAGAAAGAGACTCACAGACATAAAAAGCAAATTTATGGTTACTAGAGGGGAAGGGGAAGAGGGATAAACTAGGAGGTTGAGATGAATATATATACACTACTATATATAAAATAGATAAACAAGGTTTTTACTGTGTAGCACAGGGAACTCCACTCAATATTTCGTAATAACTTATAATGGAAGGGAATCTAAAAAGGCATATATACACATACACACACACCCTGAATGCTCACTGGAAGGACTGATACTGAAGCTGAAGCTCCAATACTTTGGCCACCTGATGTGAACAGGCAATTCATTGGAAAAGACCCTGATGCTGGGAAAGATTGAAGGCAGGAGGAGAAGAGGGTAAGAGAGGATGAGATGGTTGGATGGCATCACCAGTTCAATGGACACGAACTTGGGCAAACTCCAAGAGATGGTGAGGAGCAGGGAGGCCTGGTGTGCTATATAGTCCATGGGGTCACAGAGTCGTACATGACTTGGTGACTGAACGACAACCACAAAATGCGTGCACACACACACACACACATAAACACCTGAAGCGCTCTGTTATACATCTGAAACTAACACACTGATTGTAAAAAAAAAAAATTGTGACTCTAATATGATATCCGGAGTCATATTTGTGTGTAGAAAATATGCATTTGATATAAGATATTGGGAATAACACTCATTTCAGATCATAAAATAATGTATGCATTCTTGATTTGAGAAGAGAGAAGAAGCATAACTTTTGGAAGCTAAGTAGATTCTGCTATATTAGCATTTTAAAATATACAACTGTGTTTATATCTCTGCTTTTTTGACTCCTTCCTTATCCCAACTCTTCTCTCTCTCACTGGCTGTCCACACATGGTAGAGGAATTTAATGTTGAGGCTCACTCCAGAATCTGGCTGGTCAGACAGACCACAAGGAGACAGAAAGAGCAGGCCTGCCAAAATTCTTCCTGTTTCTCCCCAATTCCGTACCAAAATCATTCTTCTCTGAACGTATTTGTTGGTGAAGACTGTGGCTAAAACACTGGGAATGTCAGCTCACATACATGGTCACCAAAGATCAAAACAGACCAAAGACAGATACCTGAAAACAGTAACTATCAGTCTATTCAAAAACAAACTGGCTTGTACTCTTGGTAAACGAGATACCTAGCACTTGCCAAGGCAAATGCAGGCCTTGTTTATTGAGATGTGTATAAATATAAGAAATGAAGCAAAAAGACTTGAAGAAGTCTTTCTTAAAAAGATGTCTTAAGAAGTACGAACTGAAACTAGCTTTTAATCAATTTTGTAACCACTGGTATTCATGAGAAACTCTATAACCCTTATTAAAATGAAAATAAGAAACAAGGGCAAGAATTCTGCTCTCCTGGCCTGCCTCCAAGGAAGGTAATTTTGTTTTGTCTACTCAAATTATCCCTGAGGTAACAATTATCTCATACTTTTTTAAGACTGCTCATCCCTAAACCACGGGCTAGAACCTCTATGTGCTGGTGGAAAAGCTGCTCTGTAACTCCATGATCCCACAATTTATTTGCCCAGGATGGTCCTTGATTTTACCTGTTGTCACAGCATAATCGTTAATACTGCCTGTGTTTATTCTGTGTTCCAGTTTGGCCAGCAAATGTTATGGTTGCCCTACGTGCCATTCTGGGTGTGATGAAAGTCAGTTATTCAGGAGAAGAAATGTCAAAATAAGGAAGTTTAAAGCTTAATAGACTGGCTTTCTAATATTCTACTAAAAATGTCCTAGTACCTTTTAAAGATACCCAGACATGGAAATTCCCTAATGTATTTAGAATTTTTAATATCTCTTAAGACAGACTAGGGCTTCCCTGGTGGCTCAGCTGGTAAAGAATCCTCCTGTGGGAGACCTGGGTTCGATCCCTGGGTTGGGAAGATCCCCTGGAGGAGGGCATGGCAGCCCGCTCCAGTATTCTTGCCTGGAGAATCCCCATGGACAGAGGAACTTGGCGTGCTGTGGTCCACGGGGTCGCAAAGAGTCGGACACCACTGAGCAACTAGACACAAGACAAGCTAAATAAATAGTAATCACTTGAGTCTATTTACCAACTTGAGAAATTAAAATGCTTCTATGAAACTCCAAATAAGGACAGAGTCCTTAAATACAGAGTTTATCCTGGATACTCAGCTTGGGGTACTCGTAACAGTCTTACCTTGTTTTGATCAGATTTTGCACCCAAAATATTACAAATCACATATATTTCTTTGACCATAAAAAATGTACTATAATGGAAAATTCTTAATATTGGAAAATGGAAATATCTTAAAATGGAAAATGCTCAATATTTTCTCTTTAGAAAGAAAGCTCTATTTGGTAGACTTCGAAAAATTCTGCATTTTCAAAAAATAAAGTTAAAATATTAAATAAAAAATTAATTCCTAATGGTTATTGAATAGTTAATGTATCAGTCACTATACTAAGCCCTTAATAGAAACGATTCTATTTGATATAAGCCAAGTATTATCATCTGATTTTTAGAGATGGGTAAATAGAAGCTTGTATTCTTACAAGAACTAAGTTTACAGAGACAGCAAGAAATAGAGACAGATTTTAAAAATCTAAGTTTTATCTATATGTTATTTCATGCTCTTGTACCTTTGAATAGTGATCAATTTTTAACCTTTCCCTACTTGTATAAAAGGAAAAGCCTCATTTCACCAACTCTGACCCACACTTCCCTCCTTTGCTAAGTTGGATATCAAAGTTAGAGAAAACACCAAGAGAAATAAGCTTTGTTCAAATGTCTTTGGACTGACTCAAGTTATTATTTTCTCAACGAGGACTCCTCTGACCACTTTATTTAAAATTTCAACTGTCCCAATGTGCACACTTCAAACTTCCCTCACCCCAATCTGTTTTTATCATATTTATCACCTTAAAACTATGCTATTTATGTATATATGATGCTTATTGTTTATTGTCTGTCTGACCACCCCAACTCTGGCTGCTAGAATATAAGCCCCATGAAGGCAGGGATTTGGGTCAATTAAACTCACTGGTGTATTCAAAGCACCAAGAAGAATGCCTGCTACTTATTTAGTGTGTAACAAATATGCATTGAACAGATGCACAAAACAGACGAAAATCACAATCACTTCATGCATGCACACATATACACATGTACATTTTGGGGGATTCTGTTGAGCAGTAAATGGAGAGTAGTAACAATGTGAAATTAGGAAAGATTAAGGGCAAAATGCATATGTACTATTCTCTAGCAGCAAATGTAAGGTAATGTTTACTAAATATACTCCCTCATTAAAATTTATTTTAAATAAAATCTCTATGCATTAAGGAATCTTACATATATGATAATATATAAAACCTTTTTTTCTTGAAAACTTTTGGGTAGATCTACTATGAAACAGTAACTCATCAACTTCAGTGTTAAAGACACCCTATACTTAATAGGCATTCAAGGAAGGTGTTATTTACTCAGTTGGAGAGTAGCATTTCTAAAATGTTTTTTTAACCTTCTGCCGAAGTTAAGTGGTGAGAATTTAACAACTGAGTTGGAAATTTGGGTAATGATAATTCCCAGTTATCACTGTCCTCTCCCATGTAGGTATAAAGTGTAGATGGGCAACATTGGTTAAACCTAAAATGAACTAAACACATAAACAAACAAAGTTAGCACTGCTTATATTCCCTCACCAATCAAATCAATAGTGACCTTTTTAGAGGGAAAGTCTGAAGGCAGGCCAGCAGACATGTCAGCATGAAAAGTCTAAGCAGTGCCTACTAGCAAAGGCTACATGAGCTTAAATTTCAAAATCATGATGATATTCCACTTAATGATTAGTAAACAGATACAATAGAAATATAAACTCAAAGCTAAATGCAAACTGGTAGACTCATGCAGAGTGGGATAATTCTTGTTAGTAGAAAACTGATATTTTGAAGTTTTCAGGTAAAACTTTGCTGCTATTTATTTTTTGTACAGCACTAGAGAGTCATATTAATAGAGGAATCTTAACAAAAAGGGGTTCAGTGAGCACAGTACATTATTCTCCAATAAATATGATTATATTAGCTCTCTAAATTATTCCTGATCATAATTATATTCTCTTATTTAACCAAGACATTTTGGGCAGATAAAAACTCACTAATTTTGTACAGAAGAGTCTTTCATACAGACTCTAAGAATTAGATTGACTAGTTATGATTAGATAAATAGAATTATTAATAAAATGAGGATATAGGAAATAAAATTCTGGTATCAATCCCTTGAAAGAAATGTCATCAAAACACAAGTGCATTAAGGTTTGTAAGGCATCTGGTATAAGAACACTGAGTTTAAAAGTAATTCTGAAACAGTCTTAGTTTATTAGTGTTGAGATTGATTTACAGTAGATCATGCGCTCTTGCTTTTTAAATGGTGTCATGATATTCCTTTGCTGTTTGTAATTATCAATGTTGATTCTAAAGCACAATCCTTAACACTGGTCCTGCGTCCTAATATTGGATTTAATCACCCAGCGTCAGCCCATAAACTCAGTCTGCAAATTGGATATTCTGCTGCCTTCCACGGAGCCTAACTCTGGTTTGTAGCAGCTTTCTTACCAAAAGGTCAGCTGAGAGCTTCAGGTGAGCCCTGTTAACAGAGCTTTCATTTTTAATCAATGGTATTTTTCAAATTCTGGTACAGACTGTTCTCATCTTTTGACACTTGTTATTATCACAGGCTTAGAATCAAACACAATAAAGCTATTTCTTCGGGTCACAATCATGACTCAGCAGCATAGAAGACCTGCTCTCTGTCAGTCTCTATCTCTGACTGCCATTTAACATTGAATAATTTATAATGGAAAATAGCTGACCTCAGGGAATTAAGAATAATTTTTCATGTAAAAAGTTCATGTATACAGTTTTCAAAAAGTTATTTAAGCCAGAAGACACAAAAGGCAGTGTTATTTTAAACATCAAAGAGATTATTATAATTTTGTCAATTCATTAATATCAAATCCTTGAAAAATCTCATTTATTATTTGATAGCCACAACCCATATTCCACTTCAATATTTCGCTAAAAGTTCACAATAAAATTGATGGATCACTCTTGATTTTTCCCTTGAATCCTCGATATGTGTTTCTGACATCACCTGGATAATTCACAATTTTGAACTCTAAGGCTTCAAAATGGACTTACTTGTATTTATTAAAACCTCCTCCTTCTTCTTCTCCTCATGGTCTTATGACTGACAGCCTTGTTAATCAAACACTACAAAGTTAGTCCCAACTCATTCCTCCTTCCCCAAACATTTTACTCAGTCCATTTTAATTTCGCTTCTTTCTTTTTTCCTCTCTCAATCCTCACTGTTGCTGCCTTAGCTGTTTCAAACTGGATTACTGTCATAGTCTCTAGTTGAAAATGCTATTAGTTCACCCTTCTGAGGATCACAGTTACCTATCCAGACCAAAAGTTCTATCATATCATACTCCTCTAATTAAAAATCTCCCAGAAGAAAAAATCTTCCAATTGTTTTTCATCATCTACCAAATAATCTTCAAATTCCTTTACTGTATAACAAACAGCCCTTCCTGAAGTGGTCAATATCTCTATTTGCCACCCAATCTCCGAGTACTGGTTAACAGATATATCCTGATCTGTGATCTCCACCCAGGCCAATGACCAATCCCTAGAAAATAACAAGGGCCTGTTTTTAAAGGTTTCATTCTAGGCATTTGCACAATTATGTCTGCTTATTTTGCTTTAATTTCAGAATACTTAAATTCATTAATGTAGATGGATCCTTTGCTAATACTACAAAATTAGGGTAAAGAATAATGAAAAATGAAAAATGAATAAAAGGAAAAGAAGGTGATAAAAAGGAAAACAGAGCAAGGCAATAAAACATGTAAAAAGAACGCAATCAAGTCCTAAAGGCCACGCCAGTATCTGAGCAGATAAATTTGATTTTAATTTTGTTCCTATTCAAGTCTTTAAGCTTGGATTTCAAGAGATATGATTTATGAACTTGGACAAAGACTTTATCACTTTTCCTCTGTCTAAAACAATGATAAAGAGCAGGTATAAAATTAAGGAAGAACACCAAAAAATTCTTAGCCCATGTCTACATTATGGTGGTACCACTGTTTTATATGCCTAAGGGAGTATTTTACGTTTTGGGAGCCTCTAAAGGTAATTTTCATAGAGAAGACTTTCATTTTCCTGATAACCATAGTATGTTTTGAAACACAAAACACACAGTGTTGTGAAATCACAAGATTTTAACTAGAAAAATGTATTGATATTTATCTGTTTACTGTCTTCTGAATTCTGCTTTATGCACTACAATATTTTCCTCCCAGGATTTCTGATAGTATTAATATAATCATTTAATATTTATATCTATGGTACAGGAACTCAGAATTGCAAATGTAATTCTACTTATTTTCTAATGAGAAAGCAATTCTCTATTTACTTTCATCTTTAATAAAACCCCAGGGTTAAAACTGTTGGTCTGACAGAAAATGCCCATTTTTCTTAGTCCACTGGAAGGATGTTTGAATAGAAACACTTCCTACCATGAATAAACTGTAAAATGTAGGTGAAAATTAAATTTAGTTATAGTTGCCAGCCTTGAGACTGCTCAGGATGGTGGCTGTTTCACTAAACAAACACACTTGTTTGTAATATTGGAGACAAACAAGTACCGCTGAGTGCGACTGACTGTCTAGGAATGGGGAAAACCATTCTATAACTTTCTAAGGTCACTGCAGAACTGCTGCCAAGAAGTTGGTCACCATGGATTTTACACTGACTGACTGTAAGTGCTAATTTTTGAACTCTCCCAAATAGGATCTGGCAAAGGATATTTATTGAATTCTTACTTACCTCTATGTATTCCTACTAATATCTATGTAGTTTGTGATTTCTGTGGCATTTAATTTTGTCCTCCTTTCCTTAAATCCTCATCTTGTTTAAGTGTTAGCCTCCCAGACTGGCAAGCAAGAAAGCTAAAACTCAAATGAGTGTATGCAACTCTCCTTAGGATAAGGGTCTTTTAGTAGTTAGAAACGTAGGATCTGGAATTAGAATCCCTGAGGTCACTGCCTCATTTAGCACCCACTGCCTCGGGTGATTTATCTAACTTCTCTATAACTCGGTACCCTCCTCTAAAATGGAGATAGGACTATCATGAGAGTTAAAGGAAATACCTAGGCTATGCTATGCTATGCTATGCTATGCTAAGTCACTTCAGTCGTGTCCGACTCTGTGCGACCCCATAGACAGCAGCCCACCAGGCTCCGCCGTCCCTGGGATTCTCCAGGCAAGAATACTGGAGTGGGTTGCCATTTCCTTCTCCAATGCATGAAAGAGAAAAGTGAAAGTGAAGTCGCTCAGTCGTGTCCGACTCAGAGACCCCGTGGACTGCAGCCCACCAGGCTCCTCCGTCCATGGGATTTTCCAGGCAAGAGTACTGGAGTGGGGTGCCATTTGCCTTCTCCAGGCTAGTGCCTTGTAAAAAACAGTGTTGATAGAAGAATAGGAAATATCATTCCATAGTGTGAACTTTATAAAGGACACTGAGAGCTGAGTAAATTGAAGAATGCAGGAAGAAGATGAACCCCAAGAGACTTGGAAAAATGGTAAAGAATTGAAGGATGATGAGGAAATGTTAGTAGAGATGAGAAAAAAAAAAAAAAAAACAGAGGAGACACTTAAATAATCACCTATTATTCAAATCTAAATTTTAAGATATTTATCCTATAACTTACTCAGCAAGTTCGATAACAGAATGAAAAATGATTTCCCAGTCAAAAGGTATCTATTCTTCTTACTTGCTGAAGACTTCTGGATGTCTTCTTAGAACACTAGCAAACAAAGTGAGCTCAGGTGAGACACATCTCCTTGGAAGGAATCTTAATTTCCAATAACATTTCACAGTTAGCAAACCAGAGGTACTTCTAACATTTCAATATTGAAACCACTACTCTATGAAAAATCTGTCTGGCTTCTTTTTTACTACCCTATGTCACCTGAGAGATTTAAAATATAGTCCTGATGCTTCTAGGACTCTATTCAATTTTGAAAACAACAGTACTCTAAATTTCAAATTTAACACCCTATAATAAAATTTAAGTTTCCCCAAGAAACTTTCCTTGTTTATTAGATCCATACAAGTGAAGAAAAAGTTCAGTTTAGATATACTATACGCCAAGACCCAATTGAAGCGTTCTTTGATGCAATAATATTTTGGGCCAAGGAAAAAGCACATGGACCATGCATATTAGGATCATCTGGAAAGACACTTATTATGAAAGTTACAGGCAGCTTTGCCTAGTGCTTAAACCTGATGTGTGTATTTCTTACAAACATGTAAATGAGCACATTGCGAAACAGAGTGACAGTCTCCTTAGACTCCTTAGTCATAAATGCAAAGAATCAAATTTCGTAAGAGGAAAGGGCAAAGTCAGATGTTTAAGACAGAGGTCTCTAGCAGAAGTAAAAATGGAGCCACTTCCTTCAGCCCTTCTTGTCTTTCCAGAGAAAAGTCTCTGCTCTGAATCCTAGCGCTGAAAGTTACAAAGAAAGAATAAAGATTTGAGAATCTAAAGAGAATGAACAATTTAAAACAGAACAACTCAATGTACTTAAAATTTGTAGCAGAACTAGTGAATGAATTTCCATCCATGAATTTACTTTATTTCATTTAGTATTGTTTGTTTGAAAAGACAAGATTGTGAGGAAATAGTTCAAATCATGCAGGACAGGCAACCAGGGCCAGAATGGGAGGCCATGGGAGAGCTCCGTAATGAGACCACTAGAAGGGTCAACAATAGATGGACATAAAGCTATAGAAACATCAAGGCATGTGCCACTTGTTCAACATACATTTGATGTAATTTAGCAAACCACCATTTAAAATACAGAAGTCATTGAGAAATACTGTATATAAATTCTATTATCTTCTCTCTTGAATGAATAAGAAATGACAGTTTTGTTCCTGATTTATGCCATATATCACTTATGCGAGACTTTGATGAGACACTAAACAGTAACAGAAAAACTCAAAATATTTAGCTCTTAGCACAATGAATTCCTTATTTTAACTGTAGATATACTGGAATAATAACAGTTCCATCACTTTCCTCACATGAAACTTACCTGGTAAAAAAAAAACATTATTTCCCATACTTGAATTAAAGTGAATAGATGTAAATGAAAAAAGTGATGCACTTTCCCCAGTAAGGAACTTGCACATTGCAGCAATGTGCCGATCTGATAAATGACAAGTTTTTCATACAGAGTATAAAGATGCCAAAATACCAAGTACTTTTTTTTCTGTGAAAAAGAAATTAGGGGAAAAAAAGATCTAAAGACATCAAAAACAAGGGGAAGCTACTTGAATGGAAGAAGGTATCCAGATGGATAACTGAGAATGGATGAGGAAGTTTATTCCTAAGAACAATAAATGCAGGAAAACAGATACCACCTTAAACTGCCCATGGCTACCTCCCAGTTTAAAAATGGGAAGAGTTGTCACAAACTCTGCCTATAGTAGGCTTTATCTCCTATACAAGTAATGTTTAAATCCCAATTACATGCTCAGATGAATAGTTTTCAAGCTTTCAAAAATAACCTATTTATATCCATTGGGAGTGATAACCTCTCAGCAATAGGAGTGGCTTACTCAGAATGGCTGGCCACTCTAGTATTCTTGCTCAGAGAATTACATGTACAGAGGAGCCTGGCAGGCTACAAGTCCAGGGGTTGCAGAGTCAGACACGACTGAGCAACTAACACTTTTTTTTATACTTCGCTCAGTCGTGTCCGACTCTTTGCGACCCCATGGACAGTAGCCTGCACCAGGCTCCTCCGTCCATGGGATTTTCTAGGCAAGAGTACTGGAGTGGGTTGCCATTTCCTTCTCCAATGCATGAAAGTGAAAGTGAAGTCGCTCAGTCGTGTCCGACTCTCAGTGACCCCATGGACTGCAGCCTACCAGGCTCCTCCGTCCATGGGATTTTCTAGGCAAGAGTACTGGAGTGGGTTGCCATTTCCTTCGCCAAGGAATCTTCCTGACCCAGGGATCGAACCCAGGTCTCCCGCATTGTAGACAGACAGACGCTTTACCTCTGAGCCACCAGGGAAGTCATTTACTCTGACAGTACTGTTCAAATGGAACCATAAAACAGGTACAGAATGGGAATTAGAATGTGTCAAAAAAGGACTGGAACTACAACTGAATTAAACCCACTTACTCAAATATTTTCTCCCCACAGTTAACCACTGATCTAAAGGCATGGATTAATTAAATTAAAATTGCAATTATTTCAAATTTTATCTATGAGCAAAATTTGACCTTATCTATACAACTTGTTTTGCTGTAATTGTCCATTGATGGTAATGAACTAAAGAACTTTTAAAATACACTGTAACAGATTTTTAAGAAATAAAAAGGGAGTAAGAAAATATACTTTGTACTTGGAAGGACATACCACAGGCTTCTAACATTTAGTTAAAGAGACAATGAAAATTAATCTACAATGCTAATGAATATAAAATTTAATGTCATGCCTATATTTCTCATAAAGAAAGAAACTCTAACGGGCTTACCCTACATCTTTAATGTTAAAAAAAAGTTAATGTTTTACAATGAAACTGCTAAACTGCTACAGATTCACAGAATACACTCGTTGTCTCTTGAATATTTTTGATAAAATTATATTATTGCCATTATTTTCAAATAACTTATGATCTTCAAACTTTAGTCTAGATTAGAGTCATTAGTTAATAATTATTTGAATATAAAAATAGAAAATAAAACTCCCAAAATGAAACTTCTTGAGTTCTGTTCCCTCTACTTGCTAGGTAGTAGCTAGTATCTTTACCCAGGTACTAGCTGTGTGACCTGGGTCAAGTCAATCGACTGCTCTGACTCTTAGTGTCTTCATCTTCCTTTAAAAGCAGGTAGAACCTACCTCTTAGGGCTATTGTGGGGAGTGAAAGTGATAACATCTAGCAAATAGTAATCACTAATAATAGTAACTATAATTTTTAGTATAATGGTAATGCTTTAAATTGCATACATACATACTCTTACTTTTTGTCTGGCCTCTCAATTAAAATTTTTAGGTACTTCAAAAATTATATTTTTACGATCATAATTAATCGGATAGATTAACTTCAATTAATAATTTGATTGAAATAATAAAGATAAAATATCAATCTTAGTAAATTATACATGTATGAAGATTCACAAAGTTTAAATATTTGTGCTTAAACTACTGTAAGAATATGGGACACATCCAGAATTTAAGACATCTTCTATTATGCTGAAGAACTAATGTTAAATATACTTTCATTTTGTTTTTTATTTCTACATAAAAATCTAGAATATATATACTGTATCCATGCTTTAATTTCTTGGTTATAACTAAAACACTCCAAAATTAAGAATTTAATAAGAGTATTTTAATAAAATTCAATAATACCCAAAGAAAAATTCTATAAGAAAGTCAATTATATTTGTAATGAATGTCCACCATGTGCCAGAAAGTACCAGAGAATTTTAACAAGATAGAGACAAGATAATAGCCTAGAAAAATCATGGGGAGGTAATTATTAGTCACCAGAAATTAAATTCCTTCAAGTTTCAAAATTAATTGATGAGTTCAAGAAGTAACAAGATTTTCTATCAGCAAGCATCTCCTTAACTGTATTTAAAGCTGTTAACAGCAGATCACAAACATTTCAAAACTTTAGCTATTCATACATAAAGGAAGAATGCCGCAAGAGATATCCACCTGGATTTCCCCTCCACTGGTGAATTTTAGACATGCAGTGTTTTTGTAGACAAATGGCAAGGAGAAAATCAATCAGATCCAATTTCAACAGCCCACTAAATTTCACAATATAACAATGGAAGAAACAACGTGTGTTACATAATTTACAAAAATGTCAAGACGTGTCATAAATCCAAAGACAAAGCAGAACAACAGTATTCTGAGATAGAGAACATTATATTATATTGATGAGTTCACCATATATTTGGCAGACACCAAATTTTATGATAAGATGCTTGAATGCCTATCCCAAATTTATTTTCAAAACAGGAGACTCCAGAAAATAGCCATTGGGAGGATTTTGAGATTCTTGGTAGAGAATAATTATAAGTTATGTATTTGGTTAAAAAATCCTACAGACTTAACTAAAATGGAACGCTCTAGGCAATTTAAAAAGAAATCAAAGATTCACAATACCTTACTTAGCACAAAGAAAAGGAAGAAAAACCTGATGCAAACTTCACAGAATCTCCTGCTTTCATAGAGAATTGCATAGCAGTTACTGCAGATATTGGATGTCATACTCCTCAAAACAAAATAAGTTATTTCCTTTGCAGATGCTATGGCTATATTTCATCTTTTCTTCCCTTTTAAAGATTCTGTCATGTTAAACTGTTACTTAACATATGTTTGAAAGTTAATGTCAATAAAAATTTAATAACCTTATATTTATAAAAAGGCTGTAACTTTTCAGAATTCACAAATTCTCCTTTTAAGAAAGAAGAATTTAGTATCGTGCACTGGGACGAACTGGAGGGATGGTATGGGGAGGGAGGAGGGAGGAGGGTTCAGGAAGGGGAGCACATGTATACCTGTGATGGATTCATTTTGATGTTTGGCAAAACTAATACAATTACATAAAGTTTAAAAATAAAATAAAATTTAAAAAAAAAAAAAGAAAGATGAATTTAATTGTTATGATTTTACTGTTACTTCCTTAAAAAGAGAAGAACATGATAGCAAGAATCAACATAGGTTTTTTTCTTTATGTTTTTGTGCATTGTTTGGTAAAAGAAGTTTTAAAACACAACTGGGTAAGAACATTTAAGATCTAATCTCTTAGCAACTTTGAAGTATATATTAATATTAATAATTGTACACATAACACTTTACACAAAATGTACGTTATATCTCAATTTTAAAAAAGGAATGGGAATTCTGATGGCTTAGATGGTAAAGAATCTGCCTGCAATGCGGGAGACCTGGGTTGGATCCCTGGATGGGGAAGATGCCCTGGAGGAGAAAATGGCTACCCACTCCAGTATTCTTACCTGGAGAATTCCATGGACAGAGGAGCATGGCAGGCTACAGTCCATGGAGGTCTCAGAGAGTCAGATACAACTGAGCAACTAACACACCCATACAGTGGGATTCTAAACAGATAACAACTCATAAAAAGCACTTCACTATTTCTGAAGTGCTTTCAAATAATTACTATCACATTCGTATCCTCACAACCTTCTTTTAAAATAAATAGAAAAGTTATTTTCACTACCCCCATTTTACATTTGACAGTAGGAAAGTTCCAGTTGACTAATCCAACATCTCCCATGTAGTCACAGATAGAACTGAAACCTGAAATCAAGTTTCCAGACTGTTCTTATAAATCCGAGTTGTCTATAGATTAGTAAATCTCAGATAATAGCTACAACAGCAATGAAATACTCTCAGAGAGTCAAAACAATTTCTTATTGACATAACCTAATGATATTTTTGTGGAAAACAACTCCCAAAATTACAGTTGATTAAGCTTTCAAAACTTAACTTTCATATATGTATTGCGAATTACAATTCCTCGCTAACTAATAAAAGTGAACTAGAGAAGACAAAAATGTATTAGGTGATGTGACCCAATCACAATTGCTTTATTCATCACAGCCATGTTCTTGAGATCTGAAAACATTCATTTCAACACTTGACAGCATATTAACAGTTTCAATATTGTGGACTTCTGTTCAGTTTGCTATGGGCAAGAGACCATGCCTTTACACAAGCTGGTGGATCGATTGGTCTTTGGTAGAATCTTAGTTTAAGACTCTTTAAGGCACTGATTTATGCACAATTGATCTGATCAGCCATCCAGTCAATGTGATTTATTAGCTAAGATGGCCAAAACCCTTTTTTCTCCTTTTTCATGCAGTAGTAATTCACCTCATTAGAGGTAGAATCATTATAGGAAGTTAGTGAAATAAGAAGTTGAACCTGCCAGCCTGACTCCTTATTTCCCCACAAACTATGGACCCACAAAACAGAAATAGCTGGTCGCTAAACGCAGATCTTCTGTGCCTGCAGGTGGAAGCCAGAGTACTCTCACTGTGGCTAGAGATGGATGAAGTGGATTAAAGGCAGTTCTAACCTTCTTCCACTATGATACATTTCCAGAGAGCACACTTGTCCATTTACCTTCCTGAGAAACTCATTCATTTAGTTTCTAGCACACATTTTTGTATTTATTTAACCACAGTAAGACAAATGACTTATATTATTTTGTAATTATGGTGTTTAACTAAACATAGGACTGGCAATGTGTATAACGGGGGTTGTCAACCTACAGTATACATGTGGATGCATGTGTACACACACACACACACTCCCAGTGTTACAGGAAATCCGATTCTGAATAATTCGCCTATGGGCAAAATACACATTTGTATTTGCCAAACACTTCAATTTTTCTATAATATTTGGAGGGAAAGTGTCTATAGATTTTATTTGTATAAGAGCTCCTTTCCTCTCTTTAAGCTCTATCCCCCAGCCAGATCCTTAATCTTAAATTTCCACTGACCACTGATTACCTCCTTAAATATTTGTTGTTGTTCAGTTGCTAAGTCATATCTGACTCTTTGGGATGCCATGAACTGCAGCACACCAGGCTTCCCTGTCCTCCACTATTTCCTGGTGTTTGCTCAAACTCAGGTCCATTAAGGCAGTGATGCCATCTAACCATCTCATCCTCTGTCACCCCCTTCTCCTCCTGCCCTCTATCTTTCCCATTGGGTAAGATACAGTCATTCCATGAGATGGTTTTGGAACAGAGTATTAACTCACTATCATCTCCTTTTCCATTCAATATGCTGCTGAGAGCTCAAAACTCGGAATGTTTACTCTAGTTGCCTCATCCATGCATTTCCATTTGACTTGGTAGAAATTCCACATATCACAGTGATTTCAGGGGATGGGAGCTGCTAATAGCTTCTCCCTCAGATCTTATCCTTCTTGAAAAGAATAAACACCCTGCCACTTCCCTGCCTGCCCTCACCCACACGATGGAGGTGATAAATGAAGATGCAATACTCTAAAACTAAAGATTTGACAGCCACACATCAGAGTGATTAGGCAGTACCACAATGTTGTGAGGTGGTCCATTTTTTCACTATGTGCTATAAAAATTGTGAATAGCTTTGATCTAAAAATCCAGATTTGCTTAAACCCCAGTTATGTAATTTCTGTACAAAAGTCTACTATGAGCTATACCTTTGATTCACTTGGATGAATGGCTCCTTAATAATATGCTGAATGAGTGCACAATTTTTATGCTGTTGCTGAACACTGTTTCAGTAAGACAAGCTTTAAAATAAAGCAAAGAACAAGGTAAGCTACAAAACATATGAATGTTTTTTTAACTCTCACAGAAACTACAGCCCCACCTGTCCTTATTATTACTAAATCAGCAATGCCAAAACGCAAACAAGTTTAGATATTGAACCGTTCAAAAGAAACATGATATGCTGTGTATGGATGAATTTGTGGGACTGCATATTTGTAACCATGGGCTTTCCAGGTGGCATTAGTGGTAAAGAACCCACCTGTCAATAAGGAGACGTAAGAGTCTTGGGTTCAACCCCAGGGTCAGGAAGACCCCCTAGAGAAACGCATGGCAACCCAATCCAGTATTCTTGCCTGGAGAATCCCAAGGACAGAGAAGCCTGGTGGACTAAAGTCCAAAGGGTCACACAGTGTTGGACACAACTGAAGCGACTTAGCACAGCAAAGCATATTTGTAACCACATATTCAAAAGCAGAAACCTTTACTGAAAGAATCTCAGATAAAAAATTTGCAATGTCAAAAGCACATCAGTAGGACAAAATATAATTGGGGACCTGGAATTCTTATTCTCATTTAATATTTGGGGCTAATTTATCTAAACTTTTCTTTACTCTTCCCTATTAGTAGAGATTAGTTGAAAACACACAGATTTTCCTGATTTAGATTTTGTTTCAAAACTTTGGCTGAATTATTTTGGTAATTATTGCTGTTGTTGTTTAGTCTCTAAGTCATATCCAACTCTCTGCGACCCCGTGGACTGTAGCTCACCAGGCCCCTCTGTCCATGGAATTTCCCAGGCAAGAATATGGAGTCCGTTGCCATGTCCTTCTCCAGGGGATCTCCCCAGCCCAGGGATCAAACCCAGTGTCTCCTGCACTGGCAGACAGATCTTTTACCACTGAGCCACCAAGGAAGCCCCATTTTGATAATTACCTACTTATTAAAAGAGTTAAAATTTCATGTTTATAATACAGTTTTAAATCTATATTGTCATTTACATTTGGTCTGTTGTACTAATAATAGTAAAATTCCATTGATTTAGATATGTTCAATTTTCCAAATAAAACTCTGCCTAAGTTATTAATGGCTTAAAAGCATATTTTCTTTTCCTTTAGTTAACTGTATTTTTCTGAGCACCAGTTTTATAAATAGAGTAAGACACTCCAGGGAAAATATTGAGCTGTACCTAGTGGCTCTCTGGTTGTTGAAATCACTCACTCTTTAGACTTGTGAACCACAAAGCACCCACAGCTCAGCAACTCCCAGAATAGCGCATGCCACGTCATGTCTTACTGCTTTAACATAGTCTTCGAATTCTATCCTCCCAATATAGCTAAGCTCAATATTGAGGAGCACAGCAACAACTGACATCAGAATACAGTCTACAGACTACAGACAACGTCTACAGAATACAGTTCTACCATAAACATATGCTGCTAATATTTAAAGAATACAAATTTATCTTAATTTGGAACTACTTGGGATAAACACTTTAGTTTGAGACCCCAGATGTTCTTACAATTTTGTCTTGTGTAACTTTGTTCTAAAGTGAATGTATGGCCTAGTAAAATTCTCAGTGGGCTTCTGCACTGGGTTAAATGTGAATGTACAATCTCTGCCTAGTCAAACTACACACTTACATGGTGAGAGTGCCAATGAGTATGTTTCATCAGACGTTCCTGGAGGCTGTCTGGCCAATAGGAGGGGTTTGAAACAGTTCCCTAATCACTGTTGAAATCACTGATAGTACTGTCTGTCCACACTATGACAGACAAAAGCTGAAATGTATTAAACATAGCAATCCATCATCCTGCAGATGGAAAGCAGGAGCCAGGCGAGTTCAGAGGCAGTGACTACCCGCTGCTTAACAAAGGCTGGAGTCCTGACAGTTCAGTCCCTTCCTACCTCCTCACTACCACCCCTCCATCTAAGATGAATGAGTGTAATCAATGAGGGAGAAAGCCTGCTGAGGACTTCAAATTCAAACATTGTTACATTTAAAGTGCTGCTTTTTCCCCCTAATCAGAGCTGTTATTGGAACAGTTTTCTCCAAATATAAGCAGATAGGTATTTAAGTAAATGAATTAAATGAATAAACTGTATATTCAAGAAAGCGCATCCTTAGAAAATACCGCATTGGTATGCCATGAAGTTTGGAGAGCCAGTTTTGAAATAAAGATTTGATACAAACATAAAGGAAGTTTTCTCCAAAAGTCACTCAGTTAAGGTTACGTTTACGCGGTTTGAAGCAACTTAATAGTTTGAATGACCAGGGGTTTAGTTTACGCGGTTTGAAGCAACTTAATAGTTTGAATGACCAGGGGTTTATTATCTTTAAATAAGCACCAAATAGAAATGAAATGCTATTTGCTGAAGTTTAGTTCATTTCTCATACTTGCGTCTAATATGGGCATGAGTCACAAAATAGCCAAAGGGAGGGAAAAAACCCTCAACTGCTAACAGCACATTAACAAAGTGTAGAAACGAAAGACACTTTTCTTTGGATTTCAGCCTTGTCATTTCCAATTTTCTGCTCCTTGGACATGCTTGTATTCAAATTCTGGAACATCTATTCAGCATATCAATCCTAATTAGACAATCTGGGTCTGGAAAGGATGAGAGCTAGGTCATTTGCATAATTTAATCATAAATACTCAGTGATACATATTTCCAAATGCATTTGTACAATTATCTTTTCATCCTTGGGGCAATGGTATTAATATGATTAGGCAATATTTCTGGAAAAAACAGACAAGTATGCACTCTTTTTAACTGCAGCTTAGGGCGATATGAAAAATTAATTAATTTCTGAAGAAAATCAATTTCTCTACGTGACCACATTAGACATTGCTAAACCAAGACTCGGAAAGCTCTCTCAATCACTGCATTTTATCAGATGCTTCCAAATTCTGATTAGTATGTGAACAATTCAATAGAAAAATTAGTAATATATCAAAAAGTAGCTCAAATTTTGAAGAGATCTGTCTACTTTTCA
This sequence comes from Bos grunniens, assembly GCF_055505025.1. Taxonomy (NCBI): domain Eukaryota; kingdom Metazoa; phylum Chordata; class Mammalia; order Artiodactyla; family Bovidae; genus Bos; species Bos grunniens. The sequence goes on from NC_141176.1 coordinate 46,805,888, forward strand.
TTTCAGGAATACTACCATGCTTTACTTTAATGCATTGTGATTTAACCAGTCAATGAAAAGCCTGTGCTTTTGGTGTGAACTTATCTTGAGTGATCTTTTATTAATGCACATTAACCAATTTCAAGGACAATAGGATAAAGTTACCTTTGAAATGCTTTCTCAAGCAATGGATTTATGTTTATCTAAAATAATCTTCACACGAGACTGTTTATTATGAAAAAAATTAGGTAAACAAATTTATCCCAAAGAGTACCATTGCTATAAGAAAAACATTTTAATACACTTAATAGAGATATAAGAACCCAGGTGGCTAATCTGATTTTTTTTTAAGAGATTCAGCTTTGTATGTTGATTAGTACAAAAGAAAGAAGTCACATTTGTGAGTTTAAATGTGCTATTCTTCTCTTTTCAATCAAATGAAAAAGTAGAAATGCATGCAAATATTCAATATTCATTTAATTTGCATAAAGGTGCTTGAACAAATTTTTGATTCTAACAAGCTCATTTTTCATGCGTTTTGTCTTTCATCCTAATCTAGCATCTGTCATTCCTTTTTGAAGTTATTATCGGCCCAATTCCCTCTTGGACATGGTTGCTGGGTGACCGGTATCTTAGCACCCACTTTGACAGGAACAGATGTGAATCTGATCAAGAGATTTCCCAAGAGTACCTGAAATCACAAACAACTTTTGTGAAAAACAAACAGCGTCCCTGTCATGGGCCCTTATTTAACCCACTCCCCAAAAGAAAGAGCAAAATAAGTATACGTCAGATCAAATAAATACCATTTGAATTTCATTTCCTAAACTTAGAAGAAAATAAACAAAAATCAATTCTATTTTCACACTGTTGAATTGGAGGAATCCAATTTAAATATCAACAGCTCAAACACCCAGCTTGGATAGATATTTCCACGTAATTCGTATTTACTAGATTTCACTAGAGTGTCTACCAAACAAAAAGAGGATTTATTATGAGGACAATTTAGGTAATAAAGGTATTTAAGAGAATGAAAGTCCAAAGACTTCTTGTATTAGGTATGATATAAAATTCTATGAAACATCAAGGGTCACTCTACTTAAAGAGAATTACCTAAAATATAAAAGTTCTACCTCTCTTTTCATGCATTATATAGCAAGATCTTTCAAACTGTTTTTCTTTTTTGCAGTTCACTTGGTGCCCTATCAGTCATTATTGAAAATAGGGCTGCAAAGTGCCACTGAAAGACGAAGAAAGAAACTACACATTATCACCAGTACAAAAGTCAGAATAGGTTGCCTTTCCTAAACTAGGTTCTTTGTAAGATGTGGTCGAGTCACATGATCTATCTCCTTTCCTTCCTTTCACAGTCACGGAATGCACAGAGCAACAGCCATGTCAAATCCCCATGAAACTAGTTGGGTCAAACTTTGAAATGAAAAGAAATATTTGTTGCCTTTAGAAATATGACATCAGAGTGATCTTAGGAAACATCCAAACGATGGACTTAATTTTCAGCTTCATTCAAATGCTGTGTGAAGGCAAGGCAGAAAAATGTTAGCTGACAGTGAAACTTAATTTTGTACCACATGACAGCCAATAAAAAATAATAAGCAACACATGTTTAAAATCCTAAATATTTTCTCCCTGATGATCACGACTTATGATAGTAAGTGGAAGGTACCTTCCAATGGAAATCTCTGTGTTTTTCCTCCAAATTCCAAGAATTGATTGTTATAATCATTCTTACTAGGAATTTTTATGTTTGGTCCTTGTTAATAAAGTAACTAATTACCCAAATGACTTTATTAATGCTAAGTGAAAAAAAAGTGAAAAGTCTGAAATTCTTTCTAGTTTTTATTTTAGAAGGAACTTGCTAACCTCAATTTCAAAATCAATCATGGAATTATTTAACCATTATAATGGTCATTTCATATATGTGACTGGAGGGTATATATGTATATGTGTTGCTTTACCATTTATAAAATGTTTCTATGTATACAAGATTGAGAGCAAGTCATTCCATGTGATGAAGTAGGTTCTAAATCTAATGGTGGTCATTTAATGTTGCCAGTTATAAGCAAAGAGATATTATAATCCTACCATTTTATATTAGTCACCATTTGCATATATGTGATATGGCATTTTGATATTCCAGAAATTAAGCAAATGATTAACATCACTTTTCCAACTTAGGCCCAGTCCACATAACTAAAACAAAACTGGCTTTTATGTATGCAATTTGTCAATGATCTCCTTCATTTGTTACTGCTGGTGGCAAAAGTAGCCTTCTGGAAACATTTTCAAGTGATTCAACTAAAAATAAAATAAGAACTTTAACCTTCTAAAATTTGAGCCTAAGAAAATAAAAATATGTTCGTATAAAAATTTGTATTCTGAAATGTAATCACAGGGAATAACTCCCTGGGAAAAAAGTTTTTTCACCTACTAGGACTGGCTTTTCTGTAACAAGAAATTAATAAAAAATACAAGGTAACTGTTTTACTCTAGGATGCATATTCAAAAGTTAGATATTTTACTTTAAAAAGTAGCATCTTAGTCACATGTGAAAACGAATAGCTGCAAAATTTTGATGGCACTGTGTCTTAAGTGTGAAATGTCCTTCATGAATAGTATTTTGTAAATTTCCTAAGAATATATAGTTACGAAATTTGGGAGTTAAACAGGTGTTAACAGAAAGAAAATCAAATTTGACCCAGAAGGCTCCAATATTAAGGTTTGAATTGGGATCAGTTCATTCCTTTCCCATGGGGTAACTTGTATAAATGTAATTCTATGGTTTCATAAAAGCAGGTCAAGTTTCTATCCCTGGGGGTCTTTTGGCAATTTGAAGCATGGAAGCACTGTTCCTGGCTACAAGTTCAAATCTGCATGTATTGTCAATAGTGTGAAGACCAAAAAAAAAAAAAAAAAACCGGTCTGTCAAAAGAAGACATTATTCATCTTTGATTATAATATACATTTGTCAGAGCATTCTTAGAAGGTATGAATAAAGGTGTCAGAGGTCACAAGTCATAAAATATTTTGAAACCACTTTTACTAACTTATAAAATTATATGCATATAAGATGATGCAAAAAGGAATGTGAAATATTTTTACTTAGATAACTAAATGCAAAGATGAACTTCTTACCAAATGTCATTTTACAGTTACTATGTCCAAGTGTTTTTATTTTTATTTTTTAATTCTTCAAGCTTTAGATGAGGTAGTCTTTTAAGCAATCACTATTTTATTAATATAAGCTCCTTTCTACTTTGCAAAAAAAAACGCGTGCATGCCTGCACTTTTCTCAATGACGTAATGACTTGACAAATGCCATGGAATGATTGAGAAAGTAATGGATTTCAATTTCACTGGACCTCTACCAGGTGTTTTCAAAGACAATTACAGTCCACTGCAAGAAGTGGTAATACACATCTCCTTATGTAGACCTGCAGATTAACCCATTGACCTCATTCCTAAGTCATCTCATTGATGGCAAAGCTTTTAGAAGAGCAATCTTTTTTTCTTAGATTATGAAATTGTTTTCCTATCATTTATCCACTGATTTTAAAGGATATGCTTGCTCTAAAGTGCAAGCAGCAATGAAATAAACCAATAAAAGATGTAGTACGATGACATCAAGCACTTTAAATGTTCTTCAATAATGTACATTAAACTACCTAATAGTTTAATATCAATTTCATACAAAAAAATTATCAAGTATAAATATTTTTCATAGAGAATTAAAAGTATATCTTAGTTATCATAAAATATAGGTCAAGGAAAATCAAGATGTGTTTAATCACTATCTTAATCACCATATAATGTTGTATTTATAATTATATTTTAAAACATTTAAATATAAACTGCATCTTTCACCCTAAATTAATTTTAAATACAGTTTTCTGTGGTCATTCACTAAAGTCAAATTGGCTTTTCGTGTGTCATCTTATATTAAATAAATTATAGAGAGCAAAATTAAGCTGTTTTTATAATTTGTTTGTCCTCTGTCTCTATGCTGTATATGCCTTTTATGTGCATATGTGTGTAGGTATATACACATATACATATATGTAAAAGCTTTTCTAACAAAGATATTATAATTCCTTAAGCATAAGCATATAGACCACAAATGGGTTAAACTTAATACAAACGAAAACATCCATCACAGAGATTCCTAAAACACTGATCAAAATTTTACACTTGTTGCACACACAAGAACATCCATCCTAGGATAAAATGTGTGATTGGTGAGACTACAATTCAAAATGCTCCAAGTTATTCATTTAAAATCCAGAGGCACTATTAAACTACAAACTGCCTCACTTAAGACATAATTATCATTTCCAAAAAGTTAAGCTAAAAAAATCAAATATTTTAAATATAAAATAAGAATTAATACTATAGATATAGACTACATCAGTATTTAGCAGAACTGTGATGGGTTCAAAGACTAGTTACACCTTCAGTAATTTGTTTAAACCTAAGCAAAATGTTTTTTAAAAATAAGGCTATGAATAAAATAGCTCACCTACTGTTGCTATTAATACAATTTCAGAAAACAATCAGCTTAAGATTTTAACAAAACACTCCTCTGCTTGATGCGTAAAAGTAATGAAATATTTCCTAATTAACATGTTCGAGATTTTTAATTACCTTTACTTTAAAAATGACCATATTTTTTAAACTGAACTAGTAAATTTTTACTAGAAATGCTTCTATGTGTTTCTATAATATAATATAATTCTCTGTCAACTAGCACTCTTTCTTTCTGATACATTTTCCTTGTCCTTGAAGTAAAGTCTTTCTTTTTTCTGTTGTGACTGGAGAAGTAATCTAATTATTTAGAAAGTTTTGATACCATATATAAATTCAAAGATAAGTTACACCGTGACTTTTAAATACTTCGTTTAACCCTCTGTTAATTTATTCTAAGGACAGGAAAACATTTCTCAATTCTTCAATGTTACTAACCAAAAGTAACCAATCTAATTTGCTGTCCATTTCACATTTGCTTTGAGAAAATCATGTTTGAAAAGCATATCCAATTTTTTGTCAAACATATACACTACCTTCAAAATCCACTGCATAAATCTACTTATAGTTAAATTATTGTTATTCTCAAATTATAGTCAATAATTTCTATTTCCTGCAAGAAACATGCAATATACTCTAGGTACTGTGTTCATCTTAGACAACAACACATTTTAGATGTTTTAGTTAAACAGCCTATTTTTTTTTTTTTAATCATTACTCTCTGAAACTTTTTTTTAAGGCAACTGGCTATTCAGTGTGTTGCCATGCTGCAGAGTTTTAGACACTTGAATATATTTTTAAGCAAAAAAATATAAGACAAATTAAACACATAGAGAATTTTCCAGTTTAGTAAGACATCTTTGATAACTTTCACTCAAGTCACGTATGTTTAAATGTGTAAAAGAATCCCAGCTTGATATCCTGGATCAACTCCAAACTAATATGAATCAGAAAGCAATAGGGCCACACCTTTAACAAAATTTAGTCGTTGAACATTTGGATATCCTATTTAGAAAAACCTACATGCAAATTTTTCCTAATGAGTGACTTAGAATCCTCTTATCTTATAAAATAAGTCCAAATAAGAATACACAAGAAATTTAAAATGCACCCGGCTTGAGGTTTCTGATTTTGGATCAGGTTGTGATTAGCATTATTCTCTATTTATGGTTATATGTACTTAATAATTAAAATAAATATGTACATTCAAGTTAGACAGGTATCTGGAACAGGCACACTCAAAAAATTCTCAGAAACCTTCTCAAAGTATATAGGTGCATCAAAATAAAATGATCCACCATTTAATCCAATACTAATTACTAGACTTAAAATAATAACTAATTACTAGACCTATTCTGGTTTTCCAAAGAAATAATTTGGTAACCTAACTTCACTATTCTAATTGAGTCATTTCTATTCTGTGACATATTCTAAAAAGGAAATGTCAGCAATTAAGTTATTTAAAGGACAGCTAATGTAGCAAAAAATTATTTTTGATTGGAAATACTTCTGACCAATTGAGGAGAAGGCAAGTAAAGGAATTTGAAGACAATGTGGACTCACAGAGGCTCTGGTATGCAGAGATATATGAGATTTATGCAGATCAAGGCCTTTGATATTCCACTTACCTAAGCCCCATTTGGTGGGTTTTTAAAAAATTCAGGTTTTCTTCATTAAGAAGTAAATTATTGAATATAACAAATATAATGGAAAAGAGACTACTTAATGTAGTCGCTAAGTCTGAAAATATAAATACAAATGTATTTTTAATGTATTCTTAGCTAGAATTTTTAGCTGCAGCAGTCACAGAGACAAACACACACACACACACACACACACACGCCTGACCAATCACAGTGCAGTAACTCAGTAGTTAAAAGAATGGCACATGCTAAGGTCATTCCATTCTCATAATAATTCAAACATAAAATGATAGAACTTAATATTAAATACATATTAAAGCATCCAAACAGTTAATATCAAGTTTATCACGATTTTTATTTATTTTAAAGGTATATAACATCATGTGATTTCTCCCCCTGGTGAGCAATCTGAAAATGAAATCCTGGAAAGATTAAATTCAGGCAAAGTTGAACTTTTTATAAGAACCAAGTAATGAAGACCTTAAAACTAAAATGTTTAGTGAAATCTAAAAGACTCACCTGTATCTATTCAGAAGGCATATTTCAAACTAAATTCCTCAGATACAGATTTAAAGGGAGACATTTTACAACCTGTGAGAGTTTCATATCTTATTGAATTTTGTAATACATGTGTTCTATGTTGCTAACACAATGCAATTTAAATGATTATTTTATGTGATTAACAGAGGCAACTGTGTGAAACAATTTAGTAAAATAATCTGGAAAGATAAAATAGTACTAATTGACAGTCAAAGCACAAACTGTTCTTAAAATAACAACTACTTGGTTGCACATTAAGCTAATTTACAAATGCTACTTACATTCCAAAAACAAAACAGCAAATGAGAAACAATAAAGCGTATTATGTTTTCGTATGCTAGTGAATCACACATGGTAAATCACCAAAGAGAAGAGTTATTTATGCTCAAATCCAGCCAAGACTTTAATCAATACTGGGTGTCACATCTCAGGAGGCTGAGGGAGGTAGTGAGGCAAAAAGAGAGTGGCTAATATTGGTCTCAATAATTTATACTCAATTTCCGTGATATGTGGTAGATTAAGCAAAAAAAAAAAAAAAAAAGCAGATTTAGACTAATAAAATGAAGTTTAAAAATTCTGTCTTATATGTAAATGCAAAAATTTTATGCATGAAAACTCTGAAAATCAGCCTATTTTGCAGTTTATTTTACATAATACTTGAAGCTTCACAAAATAAAATACTATATACAAATCAAATTAAGTGTCTCCCGGTATTAACTGTGGAACTCAGAAAGTAAACAAGCATGATCTTTATAACTATGTGCACTTTGTTACAATAATGAATATAATATTATTGGAGACTAACTCCAAGAGAAAAAAAAAGTAGGTTTTTAAAGATATTATCTAAATAACTCAAGAATTTGTATTTTGCAACATAATTTGATTAAATAAGGTAAACCCAAGGTTAGAATACTCTTAGATTTTATTTATGTATTAGCCATTAAACTGGAATTGACTAATATTTAAAAAGCGTTCAGAAATAAGTGATAAGACCAAACTTTCACGTTTTAGGTCTTTTCTTCTAATTATGCCATATTTTTTTTGAAATGTTATAAAACGAAACATTAGGCTTTATAGGAGCCATTAATCGACTGTAATACAAAACACTTCAAAAGCATAGTCTCTTTTCATTTGAAGTAATTTTTTTAATTTCTCTGTGCCAAGTATCATAATTATCTGTGAGAAGTGAGACTGTATTGTGTTGAAACTTTCTACACAGAGGCATAAACGCATAACTCCGTGCCATGCAATGAAGGAAATGTTAAATAAATATTGCCATTTTCTGTTAAAAAAAAAACTTCTGACAAAAAGAAGCAAGCCAAGAATTAGAAAATAGTTTATACTTCTTATACTAAACTTGCATTCATATATTACTACTGAACAAAAAAAGACATGTAAATTCTCTCAATTTGCTGTCCATAGATGGCTTTGACTTCTAAGACAAAAGAATACTGTCTATGAATAAATGTGTGATCAAACTAACTGGAATCTTTTCAAGTTAAAAACTCCACAAATCTAGGTCTATGTAGGACCCAAATCACAAGCTGGTTTGGAAGATCCTGAGACAAAATCATCTTCTGGTAATATTCAAAGAAAAATTCATTTTCGATAACAAAACAGAATCAAGTCACTTTTCATTACCTGAATTCACAGAAAATCGAATCCTAACCCAAACCTCCAAACAAGCAACTGACTCAGATAAACAGTCTTGACCATCTCCATAATTACTTTTCTCTTGTTGTTGTTGTTTAATGGTTACCAGTTAATTAAGTGACCTCTGTTGCAACAGCCATGTTCATGCAACTAATGTTTAGTTTAAAAATAATAACTGGAGGAAGCTGATCAAGGTCAGATTTTGTCCTTTGACAACTTTTAAATATATTTCCTTATATTTTCTTTCATGTTTTGAAACCCCTATTTTATTTAGCTTTACTATCAAGGAGGTGACAGTCTCTGTTTCATCTCCTTGTGGTAATGACAGATGGCTTCAACATTTATTCTAGTGCTCATAGATAGCACACTAATGCAATAGCCCCAAGCAAATTAAATGCACTCCGAGTTTTTTTTTTTACTAACTTACTGAGCCACTTTGAGTAAGTTTATGAACCTTTCTTTAACATCACTTTGGTTCCTCAGATTTCCTGGTATCTAGATGCTATTAAAAGACATAGTAAGATATATATTCTATAAAAAGTTGAAAGTGCTAAGATTTGATGTTTCTTGCACACTATGTGTGTATTATTTCATATAGTTTGCCTTCTTGCACCGTTCTTCTTCTGCATAAATTATTCCTTTAGATAGTCTCTTAAGTAGCCAGAGGAGAAAGAAACAAGAATGAAAGAAATCAATATATATAGATGAATAAAAAAGGATCTTAATAGTAAGGGAACAAACTGGACTTGAATGAACAGGATAATTTTAGTTTGGGAAATTCAAGATGAAAAATATTTTAGCTATTGCTTCCAATGTAAAGAAATAAGGCAATAACACTTGTAACTATCACTAAAAAGTAAGGCATCACAATGCAAACAGTGTATTTTGGTGAGAGTTCAGTGATAAGTTTTGTATCTTCTTAGTCAATGGCAGAATTAGGGAAACCTAGGAATATATCTGCAACTACACACCCCTTTTCAGTATTTACATGTTATTTAGGCTTGAGAAAGTCCTATAGTTGATAAAAAGATCAAAATGTAACAGTAAATCAACAAACTTACCACATTTAACCTCAAATGGAGTTCTGGAATAACACATGCCATTGTAAAGTATTAAAACTTTAGAGTACTGATAAGATATTTTTGAAGGGGTAAACAGTTTTACTGAATTTAACTTTTCTTGGTTCTGAAAGTTTTAACTCCAGAGCCTTTGTTAACCTCAGGGAAAAAAATAAATATTTAAAAATTCTTTCCTGGTAACTTTAAGAATATTCTCCAACCATATGGTGAGGACTTCAATTCCAAAACCTAAGCAGAAATTTTAGAAAAAACAAAAGCATCAAGGAAATAATTGTAAGACGTGTAACACTACCTGTTTTAAATTGAGCATAACTTCGTAATCTTTGAAGCAGTTTTCTCCAGCAATTTTTTGTGTGTTATCTGAAATAGCCATTAATTATCTAGTACAGTGTGTGCTGTGAGAAACACACAAAGAAGATTCAAGAGCAGAGTGGTTTGGTTACTAAAAGGAAAAAGAGCGCTTCACCAATTTACTGGATAGGTATTTTATCACAATCTTATTTTATCAGTCTTATCTGAAATGGCTTCAGATTTCAACCAGCATTCTTTATAACAACTCCGTAACAATTTTCTGCCCTGATTTAAACAGCTTTAACAGAAGATTTTTGGCAAATATTTTATACTCTGTACACCCAATTGTCTCTGTAAATGATGTTTAGTGATCAAGATTCACCCTCAATCTTTACTGCCACCTGTCCATATTCTTGGGCACGCGCGCATACACACGCGCGTGTTCAGCGTTCACCAAAAAAGAGTAGAAACGAAGGTTCAAAATCTAGATAAACACTCATGCCCCCCATACAAAGAATGAAGTAAACACGGAAAAGAGTTTCTGGCTGGGTCAGGGTAGGACATTTACTGGATTGGAGTTGGAGCCTTTCTCGTGTTCCCAGGGCACTAACTAGCCAGAAGTCTTCCTCCAAGGAAGAAATAGCTAGGGGCTTTTCTACCCCGGTTTCTTTCTGGTCTAGTCCTGCGCCTCTCTCCTTCCCGCCTCAGTTTCCTTAGTTATACTAGGGGCACACATAAAAAGAAATAAAACTCCGTTCCTCCTCCCAATCTTTAAACTTATTTGGAGGGTACCGAAGTTTCCGCACAAATTTTGCGCGCAGTTCCCACGCGCTCACTTCGAGACTCCAACTTTCCCTGCTTTTTACTCGGCTTCTCTGAACTTCTCCCTCCGCAGCCAACGGTGGGGACAAGACGGTACAGTGAGAGTGGGTGGAAAGGATCACTTCTACCCCGAAACTGACAAGTTACCCCACTCCCGCCCCCTCTCGGTAGATCCTCCCCCAGTGAGCGTTCATTAGCATAAAACTGGTCCGGCCGGGCTCAGGGTCCCGTGGCCTCCAGGGTTCGCGCGCTTTGCGGGACCAGGGGAGCCACGGCACCGGTATTCAGGTCCACAGAGCATCCCAGAGCAAAATCTGCACCTGCTCATTGCGTGAGCTACTAACCTTAAAAAAAAAAGGAAGGAAGGAAAGAACAGTTTGGAGAGAGAGCGAGACAGCCAACTGCTGTCTTCCCTCCCCATGTCTCCAGTTCAGCCTCCAAGAGTCCCAAGCACCCGGTCACCTCCCCCAACGGCAGGAACATTGCCGGTACCCTCGCGCCTGCCCCGGGCAAACGTACCCCTTTATCTTCTTTGCACACACACGCTCGCGCGCGCGCGCGCGCGGACACACGCACAGATGCGTGCACACACAGACCCCTCCCCTCCCCTCCGCAGGCTTGCCCTCGGGTCTTCACGGCTGAACTCAATGTGAGTCCCCCGGGATTACTCTGGCCTCCCGGCCTCTGGGACCGTCCCCCTCCCGACCTCCAAGTGACCCACGTCCTAGGCTACCTCGCGGGGCGCTCACCCCTAGCGCGTCTTCCCGCTCCACGAACCCCGCGGGGCAGGGTTACGACCTCCCTCCGCCCCCAGGATCTAGCCCCGCGTCTCCGAGCAGCCGGGCCGGTGCCCGGCGCCTCGCGGTGGAACCCGGGTCCGAGGGAGCGCGCAAACACTGGCAGCAGCGCTGAAAGCGTTCCCCAGACGTCCGCGCAGCCCAGGAAGGGCGCTGTGGCCCCTGGAATGGCACCATCCGCCTCCTACCCGCCCAGTCCGCCCCGAGACTTGGGGTTCCCGCCAGCCACATCTGTCGAACCCCCGCGTCCGGGCGAGCAAGGGGCGGACCCGGCCGGAAGAGCGCGATCTGGGCAGGGTGAGGTGCCAACTTCTCAGAAAGGTCGGGAGCGGCCAGCGAGCCCCGAGGAAAGGGAGCAGAGGGCCGCGCTCGACCGGGGCGCGCGGAGAGAACGGAGCCAGGCAGAGAGCGAGGGAAGGGCGAGGGGACCGGTTGGGCAGGGACCAAGGCGGCGGAGACTTCCCTCCCCACCCCCACCGTCCCCCTGGCTCTTTACCTGGCGTTGGTGCAGTCATTGTAGAGGGTCTCGAAGTCCTTTCTGGAGATGAGTTTGCAGCGGTTCACTCCGGGCTGGATGGCGCCCAGTCCCCTCAGGATGCGAACCTGCTCCACATTGCACACCACCGGCGTGATCTCCAGCCGCTTCAGCTTGGTGTAGACCGTGTGCAAGCCCCCCACCAAGTGCTTCAGGAACAGGTCGAAAGCCTGGGGCAGGCAGATCAGCTCGCAGCCCTCCACCGTGAAGGAAGCCACTTTGGCCCCCCTCAGATCCACCATTTTGCACTCATTATTCTGGGGGGTGTTTTCCACTGGGGACGGGGTCGAGTACACGGGTTTGCCGGGGAGGGGGCCGCAGCTGCTGCTACTGCTACTGCTGCTGCTGCTGCTGCTGCTGCTACTGCTACTGCTACTGCCGCCGCCGCCGGTGCTCGCGTTGATGGGGGTGCTGGAGGCGCCAACGCCGCCGCCGGCGCTGATGCTGCCGCCGCCGCCGCCGCCGCCGCCGCCCGCGGTCGCCAGGCTGGGGTTGCAGCCGCCGCCGCCGCCGCCTCCGTTGCCCGCGCTGCCGCCGCCGCCGCCGCCTCCGCTGCCCACGCCGCCGCCGCCGCCGCCGCCGGTGGAGGTGACTGTGCCCGCCGCCGCCGCCGCCGCCGCCGCCGAAGCGATGGGCTCCGGCCGGAACAGAGTTGGCCCCGAGGACGCCGGGGGCCCGATGGACGGAGCCGGAGACGAGGTCGCAGAGGAGGTGGAGGTGGTGGTGCCGGAGGAGGAAGCAGACGTGGAGATCGGGGGTTGAGGGGGGACCAGCTGGGTCGGAGGGATCAAAGCCGCCGGCACTGCCATGGTCACATATAAGGGGGAAACAGAAGGAGGAGAAGCGAGGGGAAAAGTTGCCACACACACACCCCCGGGGAGGGCGAGGGAGGGAGAAAAGGGGGGAGGGAGAAGGAGCTAGGGGGCCACAACCACCACAACTCTGGGAGAGAAGAGAAGAGAAAGGGACAGAAGGGGGGAAAGGAGGTGAGGGTGAGAGAGCGAGCGAGCGCAAAAGGGGCGAGCGAGAGAGGCGCTCTGGAGAGAAACGCACAAAAGTGTCCCGCAAGTCGAAATGTGAGTCCTCTCCGGGGGCTGGGATCGGGGGTTGGTGGGGAGGGGGGGGGGGGTCGGGCGGGGGCGGGAAGGGTCGGCTGTGGTTGTGTGGGTCCCGCTCTCTAGCACAAAGTTAAGGATGAAGGTGAAAAGGAGGAGGTTTGAAGGACTTGGGTTCTCCCTGGCAAGTACATTGATCAAAGATTGAGAGGGGAATGACAGAGAGAAAATGAGCTGAAAAGTGCAGGCTGCCGGCTGGACGAGTTGTTGTTGTCACACGGTGCAGAGGGGAGGAGCTCCGGAAACTTGAAATACCCTTTGAAGCCGCAAAAACCTCACTCACTAGTATTAACCCAAATTATCCAACCAGGAACTCGGAGCAGAGACTCCGAGAGCGCGAGACCCAGAGAAAGCGAGAGAGCGGGGGAAAAGGGCGGGGAGGGGGGAGAATAAGGAAAGAAACTATGGGAGGGACCGCGAGGAAAAGCCGAGACCCAGAAGTGGCGATCAGAAAGAGAGACCATCTACTTTTCTACTACCGTTAGATTGCATGTCTTAATATTACATTTCGTCTGAGAAGACTCGTAATTTTTTCCAAAACCGTCTAAGCAATCGCCTGCCAACTTAAAGAGGAGCCAGAGCGCTCCGAGCTCTCCTTCAAGGGATTTAGGATGTATCTTGGCTTTTTTTTTTTTTTGGCAAGAGACATAAATGAAAACACATCCCCTGACTTCATGATTATTAAGAAATTATTTTGAGGAAAATCCACATGAAGCAAAGCGTATGTTTTCTGTATCTGATTATTTTATCTGTCGACTCAACTATTTATTTGTTTAAAGGTAGTGAAAATTCCAGGAGAGTTTTCAATTTGGGGGGGGAAAGTCAGTCTGAAATAGCTTAAGAATCATGGAATGCTCTGTATTCAATTCTTTATTTCCTAATAGATTCTGGAAAGAAAGAAATGCTTGCTACAGAAATGTGGATGGTTCAGGATAACTTCACTTTCGCCTCAAAGGTCAGAAATGCCAATCATATGAAGAGAATTTGAAGAGATCAGGCATCCCTGAAGATTTAGAAAGTGGGGGAGGGGGTGAAGAAAGCCCTACTTTTTCTTACCTAAAACTCTATAAGTAATTAACCCGTCTTGCATAGACGCCAACCATCTTCTCGTCCTTTAAGACCTAAGGCTAGTTGCTAATGTGTTATTTGAATAAATATATATATCTATATATGTAGATATATAGATATATATATTCACATATATTTGAAGACTATCATTGTATTTTGGGAAAGTCCTTCTCAATTTGCAGAAATATGTTTTGTAAATAATGAACAAAAACAAAGCTCACTAGTTGACTTGTAAAGGCAGAAAGGGTAGCTATGCTTAAAAACATTGGGCTGAGTTTAGGGTCACTCTCTTCCTGTTTGCCTTCCTCTTTGCTTTTCTTCCCTTTTCTAACTTGTTGCATGGAAGTGCTATTTATTCAAAAAATTTGACCAATCTCTGATTTGAGCACAAGTCAAGTCTGTTCTCGGTTTATATCACTAGGAATCTTAAATAATTAGGCTTTAAACCTGTCTGCACATGTTCATTAACTTCACAAGATAGAAACAATGCTTTAGCATTTGACAGATTTCAAAAATAAACTATTAGCATCAGATTCACAGTTTAGTATTGAAATTATTATCACATTTCTTTTTATCTTTTTAATTCTTTAACCTTTTTGAAGTCTACTGTCAAAAGGTGTAGGAAATATTTATAGAGAAATAGGGCACTATTGACTAATTTGTCTAAGTTTATACTAAACTTTTGGGGATAAAGCAGTTATATCAGGAGGCTTTCCTGGGTCATAAGAATTCAAAAAATTGATTGTTGCTAAAAAGTAGATTAACTTCTATAAGATAGCTAAAGTGTATACAGTTGTTTTGCCTAGTTAGCCAATGTAGTTTGATATATTCAGAAATAATTTATATCAATTTTCACTCTTATCTGACTTCAGTTAAAAGTAGGGATTGGACATACATTACATAAATCAGAACACTTCTTTAAGTGTTTAAGCCTGTTTTGGGCAACAATACCTTTTTTTTTTAAATTCCAAATGACTATGTTAATCAGTAGAGTTGAGAAAGAAGATATTAAGTCCTGAGAAACTAATTTTATTTTGGAATTGCATGCACAACTTAAACAAACTTGCTATAGTTTTTAAAATGCTAAACTAGTTTCTTCATTTTAAATTCTAGTCCTGCAAATGGAAAAAAATTGAAATTAAATGCCCCAAATCTGCTCTAAGTATTCTCATTTCTCACATTTCCTTAAACTGTCACTCACTCAATACCTGCCACTCTCAGAAGCCATGGACAGGGAGTAATGATAGCTGACCATGCCATAATCCCACCCAACATCAAAGCAAAGTCCAAATTTTCTGCAGGAAAACCTGTGTCTCCCAGCATGTGCTCCATTCAGAGGCAAGGCTTGGGGAGCTGGCCCCGACCTGAGTGGAAGCTTCCTCCCCCTCACCCCCATCTCAGGTCTCTGAAGTGGTTTTGTTTTTGTTTTTTAGGAACTACCACGTACCCCTTTGATCAAACAGTAGTATTAGAAAAGGCACATAATGCAAATTAAAATATTCAGGAAAGAAAACCCTAGAAAAAATTCAAATTTTTTCCTTTCCTGTTTTTTTTTTCTTTTTTTGAGAAATATTACCAATGATTAAGGCAAATGTTATTTCGTAACAGTAGATAAATCAACTGCACAGATTTCAAATTCCCACTCTTCGTATCACATCTTTAGGTTTTCAAGCTTTTGTCTTGTTTGTTTATTGTTTTCCATCTCTGGTTGGTTCAAGTCCTCTCCTTCCATCTCCTCCTCTCCAACCTTCACTCGATTTGCATAAGCAAAACTCAAAGTACTGTAACTGATATTAGAAAATTCTCCCTGTGTGTTGTGAAGACGTATTGTGCTGAAATCAATAAGACTGTTTAAAATTCAAAGACCTGCAAATCGTTCTGTTTGTCCTTTGATAGGGCCTGTGCTGATTAAAATGCTACCAAGAAAGCTTAATTGCTGCACTAATTAAGAAGTCTTTAATTTCTTTCCTAGGATATCGTTTGAAGCCGAGCTTGTACCAGTTCAGGGAAGGTATTTTCTTCCCTCCCTCTGCCCCCTCCTGGCCCCTCCCTTCCCCTTCCCCCTCCTTCCATGGCCCCGACGATATCCCTGTGAATGGAAACTAATAGAGAGAGTGGTCTCAGGGCTCACCATCTATTACTTAACAAAAATCGGCACAGAAGACAGAGTCCCCTGCAGTAGGAAATGCAGTTTTGAGAAGAGCTATAAGGTTGCAGCAGACAGTGAGGAAATACAGAGTAGCTGTTGCAGCAAAAGTCCCGGTGAATACCTGGGTGACAACAGGCACTTTAGCCTGAAGATGAGGGCATCCTATTTGGTTAAAAGGGACAGTGACAAGGAAATGCTTCTGTTGAAACAGGGAAACATAAAAATGTACTTTCAAACCTGTGGTTTAAAAACGAAGAATAAATCTGTAGAAAGGTGGACTTAGAATTGGGATTTGGTGAGTATCATTTTATTTTCTAAGTATAAAAACAGGAATTCTATGGGGATTCATTTTTGACCCTTTTTATAACCCAGGAAGGCAGAGCACTGTATTACATCCATTCCATCTTTATCTATTGACCTATTTTATTCACTGATTTCTCAAGTGGGGAAACTGACTAAATGATTTCACAAAGCTTTCTCTGTAATCAATAGTCATTTTTAAGGTTTATTCATGCTGCATTATAATTCTGGTAAATGACTGCAAAGTAGAAGATTGTAAGATAGATACAAATATTGACAAAGCCAGGATAAGTCATGTCTTTAAATCTTTAGGGCTTCAATATAGCAATTGATATAGTTAAGACTGAAAATGGGGATTTCATAGAATATAAAAATACTAAAATGATCGAGTAACTCTTAAAGGCAATACATATCTGAATGTTTCTTGAACATCTCAAAATTTCCTGAAAGCTTTAAGTATCCTCTCTTTACACATCACTAAATGAAACAGAAACAATTTAGGAATATGCAGAAAGGGGAACAAGAAAAGGCTCCCCGCAATTTTATTCTTTTATTTTTTCCCCAAGTTCAATTAGAAGCATGCACAGAAAAATACAGATGTATATTTCAGATAGATACTGAATTCCTTTCAGTGACAGGACAAGGAGATAACATGCTTAATAGATTCAAAGGGAGACTTACCATTCCAAGCACGACGTCACTCTAATTATGTTTACTCTAATTGAAAGCAAGGTTTTTTGGAATCTGAAATTACTTTCAGAATTTTTTTTTAAATAATGCAAGTGGATCAAATGTTGATCACAAGCATTTCAATCTTTCAAAATGTATTGGAAAATTAAATGAAAAGTGGAGTTTGGTACAAACAATGCCCCAGGGCAAAAAACAACTAACACTAGATTTTCCAGTCCAGCCATAACACAAATCAATTTGAGCACACTTCTATGGCCAGACTGCCAGATTGTTATGACTGCTAATTCACTCAATCAAAGAGTGCATTAGCACACCCGGCACAAATAGCTTTAACAATAGGGTGCACTTCTGAACAATTCTAAGATATAGCACAACGGAGAAGTAAAGAGTAAGATCATTTTTACATCTGCATATGTACTAATGGACCTCTTCCTCAATAGGAAAAAAAAAAAATACAAACTTCAGGCAGAGGTTTATAAAACAGCTCTCCAAGTTTGGCAAATCTAGAAAGATAACAGGGTACCAGTAGTTGACTGACTTCGTTAAACGTTTCTCAGGAGAGAGTCCAAAATTGATGTTTGCCCTTCAGTAGTAAATCATTGAAGATGGAGAAATTATGCCAAGTAACTCTCTCAAGCCTTTTTAACTCAGTCACAGGGCCTTACCATCAGCTCATCAGATAAACCCTGACTACCTAAAGCAAAGACTTCTCTACTTTTACGCTTCCTGTCTCTGCTCTCCCCACTTGGGGTTCCAACTTCTGATTTAGAGTCTCACTTCTACAATCTCCCTCTTTTCCAGTTCCTACCTTTCCTCAAACAAGGAATAAGGCTTTTATCTCAAGGATAGTTCTCTAATCAGATGCAGAGAGCTTGGTGATAAATTACCTAAAGGACAGAAGGTGGGAAGCTGAACACGTTATAACTTGAAGCGCTCAAACTTTGTATTACAAACTTCCAGTCTTAATAAAGAAGTGGTTAAAATTATTATAAATAACTCAGACTTGTTTTTCAGCATGGAAATGCATGGGCCATATGTATGCTTACTGAATATATACAGTAATTACCCCGTCATATTCACATTTACCTAGATGTCAGAACCAAATGGCACAATTTGACACCACTGTTTCCTCCCTCAATCTTCTATCCTCACCGCCTTTTCTCCTGGTTCAGAATGAAGGGGACATGTGGCTAAAAACACTTAGCTGATTATGGAGCATATTGTAAGAAATTTCTAAACTCAAGTTGAGGGAGAAAAGGAGAATAGTTAGAGGAGCAAAGAGGAGAACAGTTACAAAGAAGAAAATCATCGTGGACTGGTTTTCCTTATTCCACACTGCACCATTCCTATGACAAGTAGTCAGCTCTGCATAATAATTTAGTTATACTCACCCATCACTACATCCAGCACTAAGCATCTAATTCCATCTGTGGTCTGTGGATTGGTATTAAGAGTTGTCCAGGCAAATATTTGATAATAATAATAAAGTGAGATCATTTTAGAGTTGGATTGTAAAAGGAAGCCACAACAAAAATAGTATAAATTGAGATTAATTCCCTTCATTTCTTAAATCAGGCCATGATAAGGATGGCAGACTGTACTGAAGGTCAAAAAGTCAGGCAGATATTTAAATCCCTGGTTTTCTAGGAAACATTGGACCTTCAATTGCACCTTTTCATATATGCATTTTCTAATTGTCATACTCCTTTCTCTTTAAAAAGCCAAAAAGTCATTTTTCTCTAAAGAAGTTCAGTATTGGGACTCACTTGACATAGTTAGACAATAGTTGTACATAGTTGGAAATGGAGGTGGAAAGAAGTCATGTAGTGTAAATGCATGTTTAATTTAAAACATAAATTATGGTATAATTTGCAATGTTAGGAGAAATGTATTAAACTTGATTATAAAAGTTTATACTGATTCACTGCTTTTCTGAGATTGTTTGGACTTATTATCGTGGTCTTTTTTCTTTCTCTTTGCTTTATTAAATAAAAGAAGAGGTCATTGTCCAGCAAATAGCCTATAAAAATTGTTCTATTTGAAGTCAGAAATTTCAAGGATTGTTAAAAAAGAATAAACTGTTTATTTATTTATTGCCCTTCAGAACAAAGAGTTTTTTTTTTTAAGTTGAAAGAATAACAATTGCCACCTTCCAGCTCAAGATCTTGTATGTCAAGTTTCAGCCTAGAGCAAATTTTTACAACAAGTTATAAACCCCCTGTAACAGAGGGTTTATTATAATGGAAGTGCTGACACAACCTTAACTATAGCGTTGTAAACGGCTATGCTATAATATCCATTAAGCAGAAAGAAAAATAAGCTGGCTGATCAATAATTTATACAAAGAGTACCAACTGCAGACATAATAACTGTAATGTTTGCAAAGCAATCTCTCTGCTCTCCAGGCCTAACAGTAAACGCAAACTAGCAACGCTGTTAATTTCCAACTCCTACAGATAAGAATACAAACAAATTACTTAAAATTATATTTTGCTCAACATTTAGCATGCCTCGATGGGATAAAATAAAATTTAATTATGATGCAACTTGTGCCGGATGCAAAGCTGTTTTGTTTCCCAGCACATTTTATTATGAAAGGACATTCATTTGGAACATCAATTATGGGGAAATAGTATGTTTCAGTGAGTTGACTTGGGTCAGGCAGGCTCTTCTAAGAGTTATTCAGACATGGAAACAGATTGACACTGTTTAACTTCAAAGAAAGTTACAGGGTTTTACAGAGCCACAACCTGAAATACAATCCTGCGAGCTCTGATCCGAGTCAACTGTCAGTAAAAACACACCTTGTTGTTAGAGTTCATGAGAAAAAAGACGTTGGTTTAGAAAATGTGGCCATCATTAACAACCAGTGAATCCTGAAGTGCTCAATTAATGGCCAGCCTCCTTTGCGTAGAAGTGAGATGAGTCATTTCTACCTAAAAATGGTAGACCGTAAGATGTAAGCATTATCTTCTTTTCTGGAAAATTCTGAAAAATAGAATTTAGTGGACATCCATATTTGTTACCACTTTGCCTTTTGTAGTGTTTATGTAGATGTGTCATTTTGATCATTTTGTTTCTGTTGATGGCTTTTAAAGCAAGAAAAGAGGATTTGAGAAGAGTCGAAGCAGGGAATGGAATTGAAAGATCCCACAGTGCCCACAATGTACCTACTCAAGGCTGAACCGGACCATACATTTCTGAGGTTCACATATCCATCAGTCTTTTTGTCTGTTCATTTCCTGGGGGTGTGTGGAACCCAGTAGAACGAAGAGACTTTGCTATCAAAGTTGTAAAATGGTATATTACCCTGTGAGCAATTGCACTTGGAAAGGAACCAGTAATTTATATGAGAAGTGTTTAAGATTGCCTGCTCACTCAGTGATCCATGCCAGGTCAGTTCCAGTAATGCCAGAAAACAAAAGGAGGTGCACATCCCTGGGAAAAAGACACCTTATACGCCTTAAGAGCTCGTGAAGGGAAGCACTCAAATGCCATTTTCTCAAATGAACTGGTCATTACCATTTAAAATCCTGAGGGCTGTGAGACTGGGGAGGAGGGAAAGAATTTTTCTTTTGATTTAACAGGGCTCTGAAGTCCTAGTTTTTAAGGGGAAGGTGTTTTGTTGTGACTGTCTCAGCCCTGTGCTTTAGCAAAGGTTAAATCCTGACACAGAAGTGCATTTTCGAACAGCAGAATGGAAAAGGATGAACACAACTGCTCTGAGAATGTGCCTGGCCATCTGAAAAATATGCCAATGAACTTATTTACAAAACCAAAATAAACTCAGAAGCACAGAAAACAAATTATGGTTAACACAGGGGGTGGGAAGTGATGGAGGGGGAGAGATAAATTAGGAGTCTGGGGTTAAAATATATATGCTACATACATAAAATAGTAAACCACAAGGGCTTTCTGTAGAGTACAGTGAACTACACTCAATGTCTTATAATAACCTATAATGGAAAATAATCTGGAAAATGTGTATATATATATATGCATGTATAATCACATCACTTGGCTGTACCCTTAAAACTAACACACATTGTAAATGAACTCTACTTCAATTATAAATAAAATAAAACATTCTTTCAGCTTAGGTGTTCAGTCGTGTCCAACTGTTTGTAACCCCATGGACCGCAGCACGCCAGGCCTCCCTGTCCATCATCATCTCCCGGAGTTTGCTCAGACTCATGTCCATTAAGTCGGTGAAGCCATCCAACCACCTCATCCTCTGTTGTCCCCTTCTCCTCCTGCCTTCAATCTTTCCCAGCATCAGGGTCTTTTCTAATAAGTCAATTATTCACATCAGGTGGCCAAAGTATTAGAGTTTCAGCTTCAGCATCAGTCCTTCCAATGACTATTCAGGACTGATTTCCTTTAGGACTGACTGGATTGATCTCACTGAAGTCCAAGGGACTCTCAAGATTCTTTTCCAACACCACAATTCAAAAGCATCAGTTCTTCAGCACTCAGCTTCCTTTATGGTCCAACTCTCACATCCATACATGACTACTGGAAAAACCATAGCTTTGACTACATGGACGTTTGTCGGCAAAGTAATGTCTCTGCTCTTTAATATGCTCTCTAGGTTTGCCAAAGCTTTTCTTCCAAGGAGCAAACATCTTTTAATTTCATGGCTACAGTCACCATCTGCAGTGATTTTGGAACCTAAGAAAATAAAGTCTGTCACTATTTCCATTGTTTCCCCGTCTATTTGCCATGAAGTGTTGGGACTGGATGCCATGATCTTCATTTTTTGAATGTTGAGTTTTAATACTTCAATTTAAGTAAAATAAAATATTCTTATACTTCAATAAAGACTAAATAAAATTTAGATATTAACTGTTAAAAATTACCAGCACAGAGAGTAATACATGCTCTGCTAATAATATCTATGCCAGGTTCTGAGTTGTTATTATTAATTTTTTGTTTGACTTGGTTATCTCATATCAACCCCTATATCCACCAGTTTACTGGAGAGGACTGTGGGACACTGGAAGAGTGCTGTATAAAAACGAGTTTCTGGGAATTCTTCACAGGCCTCCTTATTCTGGTGTAACATAATCAAAGTATGGACTCTGAGTGTACTGACATCGAGGGAGAGGGTTGCATCACTGCCATCCTCAGTCTCAAGCTTTCCCCATATGTTATAAAAGCATTTTAGTTTTTGAACCAAAGTTCAATTCATTCACGTGCCCAGCATAACCCCACTTGAGTGTTTAAAGAAGGAAGTAGGAGAACAATCATTTCCTATATGTCAGAATTTATAATTCATTGATTTGCTCAAGACTCAGCACATCCAGGAATCTTTGCAGATAATAACTATCACTGTGCATTCTGATGGGTAAGGCAATTATATTAGGCTTTTACACTTGTTGATATGTTTCTCTTCAGGTGGTCTCAAGTCATTCCCATTCTTTTCAGATAGAGAATATAATGCTTAGCCCTTGCTGGGTGCTCAATAAAAGTCAGCTGGGTAATTAAAACTGCTTCTACATTATGCCACTCGTTTCCTTTGTCCCCAAATTGTGTAAACTGCTCATTCCCCAAATCCTATATCGTTTGATTCAGACCAGGATATTGAAGACTCACAAAATTTAGTTATGCTCATTTCTGTTCTAATATGCCATCAAGTTAGAAAAATTCTTGAGGCAAAAAGCTAGAAATGCTAATAAATTGGGTTTCAAAGAGCTGGGAAAGATAATCTTAGTCCTATAACAAAGGTTTGCATCTGAGCCCCATAAAGAACATCTTTTTTTAGTCATTCAGGAGTCACTGAGGAGTCTTCATCAAGACTGAAAATATAAATGAAAATATACTCTAAAGGGGGCTTCTCTGGTGGCTCAAATGATAAAGAATCTGCCTGCAATGCAGAAGACCTGGGTTTGATTTATAGGTCAGGAAGATCTCCTGGAGAAGAGAATGGCAACCCACTCCAGTATTCTTGCCTTGAATATCCCACGGACAGAGGAACCTGGCAGGATACAGTTCATGGGGTCGCAAAGAGACACGACTAACATTTTCTTTTTTCTTTATACTCTGAAGCGTTGCTACAGATGATGAGAAAAAGTAAGTTCGTGTGTGAAACTCTGCTTCCCATATGTGAGTAAGCACAGAGTGTAAGCAATTATTTGTATGTTTTTTTTTTTAACACTGCCATCACTTCAATATTCTTAACAAAACTCACTTATTTTTTAATATAGGTCACTGAGGATGTAAGAAGAAAAAGATATTCATGCTGATCAGAATTTCATATTATTATCTCAGTTGCATCTTTTGACTATCATTGCATCATTGAAATTTTGTGTTAGGGGAGTCTGCAAATCCTTGGATTACAGAATTTATCACATCATTTCCTCTTCCAGTGACCATGGTTTCCTCTTCCAGAAACCATCACAGATGGTTCTCTGTTTCTCCTCTCAGAGCTCGGAGGCAACCTCAGAACTTTCCCAGTATGGGCAGCCTCTCACCCACAGCCCGCTGTACCCATCTGTGATCTTGCAAAAGAGGAAGCTGACAATTAACAAAATATGAGAGCTTCCCTTTATACTCACAGGAATTGAGGCTTAAGACAGGTATAAGATTCAAATCCTCATTGTTTTTTCCCCCAGCTATCCTTGAAGGAGACTACTGTGATGTAAGCAGAGGAAAAAATTTTTTTTCATTTCATGTATAAGGGAACTGAGACAATAATAGACCGACCTTTGGATCTAGACCAATGCTTCTCTACCTATTCCTGTCACCTGTATAACGCATTTCTATAAGGTCTAATAGAGCCATGAAATGTGTTCTCAGTGGGTGCTTGGATGTGCTTATGCACTTCAATGCATCATGATTAGAAGGGAGACTTCTAAAAAGGAATTGGAGAAATACTGGAATTTTGAAGCTCTGAAATACTGGAGAAATACTGTTGTTTTAGGAACAAGATTTTAGGATCTTGAGAAATACTTAACCAGTACATGATATTAGAAAGTTAGTCAAACTGCAAAAGCCCTGGGGTTCCTTGGTTTTTGTGACTACCCCTGGTTTCCTTAGGTTAGACACAGCATCATGCATGCCTACTCAGTTGCTAACTTGCGTCTGTCTGACTTTGCAACCCCATAAACTGTAGCCCTTCAGGCTCCTCTGTCCATGGACTTTCCCAGGCAAGAATACTGGAGTGGGTTGCCATCTCCTTCTCCAGAGGATCTTCGCAGCCCAGGGATCAAACCCATGTCTCCTGCACTGGCAGGTGGGTTCTTTACCACTGAGCCACCTGGAAAGCCCCAGAATATGGCAGCATCCACCAATGAAACTGGCTTGCTGAAGTGCTTTGCAGAATCAGCCATTAAACTGGCAGCTGATCTTGTAAATACACTACTTTTCTGTAGTATCTTACAAGACTTGGTTTGCTTTTCTGCAGAGGACTAGACAGCCTCTTTCTCTTATCCTTTTTTTAAATCCTGATTTCAGAAAGGTCACTCTGCTTTTCCAAAAGATGATTCAAGGATCGCTCACAAGCAATTCCCAACAGAGCAATACCATGCCCTCCTGCTGCCCCATTTAAATTGTCTAAACTGCAGGGCTTTTTCATTTACTCTCCCTTTAGAGTGAAGCTGCAAAGCTGAGAAGACTTGAATGGCCTTATATCTTCAAAGAAGTGCCTTGAGCTCTGGAATGCCACAGAGTGGGAGAAACCACCGAACACCAGGAAATGTCAACAATGTGACAGGAACGCCTGGGCAGGTGATTAGGGCCTTACTTTAGGTATTTTCTAGAACAAGACTACCAACACAGTTGAATAAGAAATGGGTCTTTTTTCCGACAGAAACTGATTTTGAAACACATTGTTAACAGTGCGTGCATAAATTTAAGGACACACTTTGCAGGTAATTCTTTATTATACTTTGATATTAAGTGATTTGATTGATATATTAATAACTATTACTAAAGAAAAATTAAAATTTACAAAAATATGAATTTCGGTCCTAATGTCAATAGAAAGCTCTGGACTTTGACCACATAAATCATTAAAAAAGACATAAGATCAAACTAATTTTAATAGCTAAGCTCATTTACATTTATTGGTGGTCTATTTCAAGCTTATCTTAAAGGAGAACTAAATTGTTCCCAAACACTATATGCCAAGAGTAGCATTTAGAAGTTTAGTTACTTCTGAGCACAAAATATGAAAACACAGAATTAATAATTATAATTGATAAACTTCATTGTAAATATAGTAGGTATTTTTCAGTAACTAAACAATGCATTTTTCAGTAACTAAACAATGCATTCAGTAACTAAACAAAAGTATTTTATATGCAAATATAAAGAAATGAACTCCTGTCTTCAATGTTGATTTTAATCTTAATATTTAGAAATAATCATCATCAGTTTCTTGATAACTTTTCTTAATCAGAATGTCCTCATAAATCTACTACTTGCTGAATATCCAAAAGAAGCCTCCAATCAGGAACAGTCAAAAGCAAATACACAAAGCGATGTTTATACATACTGGATTTATGTGTGCTAATTTGATTAGCCATCATAAACCATAAGACATTCAAAATCAACAACAAACAATGCTGTATTTAAAGTCCTCTGACTATGAACTGTACTTACGCTGTTCAGTTTTAAAGATCATATTTTCTATGAAAAGATACTTATATTTTTATAGGGTGATAATCTCATATTACAATATGATCAATAAAATGTCTTTTCATAGTTATTTAGACACACAAAAACAGTTTCAAGGAATTTCTTTACAACACCCGTGCACACATGCCTATTTTCAGAATTTTCAAAATAGCAATTACTTCCTTAGATTTATAGCCTATAACCCATAGCAGTTTGGTATCCAAAGCTGAAATACTTTTTGTTTCTATGTAAGTGATTTTAATCTAAAAAGCACTTAATAATCATAACAACACAGCAAAAGTTTGTTTCATAAACACTTTATTATCAACCTTTGTTTTCTGATACAATGCTTTAAAAATACCCTCTGTTGTATAAAGGACATTGTTGCAAAAAGGCAGTTCAAAACTTGTCCTTCCCTTCCTTTCATTGATCTGTTGCCTCTTAGGTAATATGAACAGCTGTCTCCAGCTCACCCACAGGCAAGCTGAACATAATAATAAGGTTGTGTTACTGGCCTGTATCTATGAATGATTATACAGTGGGTGCCAATTCTTTTCCATTAAAGATAAGGTAACAAAGATACCGTAGAGAAGTAGGCTGGTTAACAAAAACAAGGGAGTGCTTTCTGACTTTAAGATTTAGTTATTTCTCAGTAACCACAGAGTTTCTCTTTCAGTTGGGTTTCCAATAAGGTGAAGGTGCCCTCTGTAGGAGACTCCCAGTAAATGCTTTTTCTTTATATTTGGTTGACAGTGTACAAGCGTTCCCTCCCATTTTCCAGTTTATAAACAAACACAGTATCTGTGCTAACAAGTATGAGCTCTTTATAAATCTTGGAGGGAAATTAGTATAAAGCCTGCAATCAATTATGCAAATCTAATGCCTTTCCAAAATGAGAGAAATCGGACACTAAAAGAGTTGTACAGCACACACTGGTGTTGGCTATTTACTGACATCATGGTGTGTAATAGAGTGGATGCTATAAATTCAGAGGAGTTGCTGAAAGCAGGAAGACAGAAGGTCTTTCTTGGCATAGTTGAGTGAATAGTGGATCTAAACAGAAGAATCCACGTGCGGAAAGACACATTCGCCACCTAATAAATACACCTCCCCAAAAGGTCTTCTTATCTTCCCTTCTTATAAAGGTTACCATAATGCAGATTCATTATCAGTCCCACTGGGCAGCATATAGCTCAGTAAGAAATTGCTTTTGTTAGCATGCTCCTAGAAAGAGATTAGCTGTTTCACCAGATCTCTTGGGGCTCTTTGAAATTTGGGGAATTCTCTCTGTAATTTAAAATGGAAGTTAAAGCCAATGTGAATAGACTAAGGAAAATCTCACAAATTAAACCTCTCCATCTGGAAGTTTCTTCATTACTCATTGCAAAAGTACAGGCTGAATCACTTTTGGTCCAGGTAGGAGAAAGTTTACCAGCTATGATGCAATTACGTATACATTAATGCTTTCAGAATTATGCGTTTCATTTGCAAAGAAAAAGCCTAAAATTTAAATTCAGAGCAACAATTTGGATTTAATTTTCAGTTTTTATTCACTTTGCATATTGCTTAAAGTTTATCACTAAAGTGATCTATTTATACTTTTCTGGACTATGACTTTAGCCCCTGTGGAATGTGTGTAGGAGAGGCTGGTATCACCTGTATTATAAATTAGAGGATGGACAGGTGGGGAATATCTGCCTCCTTTTACCTACCCGACGGCATTTGTCCTTCAGTATCATTTCAAGCATCCCCTTCTCATAGATCCTGGGTCCATACCTCAACTGACTGGCACTGGGTCCATACATCAACTTGAGCAATAACACTTACGGAGAGATTACTATAGCCTGGCACTCTGATAAACATTTTATATACATTATTTAATCCTTGCAGTACATGAGACTGGTAGGCAATTACTATTATCCCAAAGAAAACATAAGGACACTGAGGCTTGAGAGGTCGAATTACCTGTCCAGTCTATCCCAGGAACTGCTTTCTCTCCCACTACGATACACTTTCTTCTGAATCTCACTTATTTTCCCACCTGACTGTCTTTCACACACTCAACTTACTTGCATCTCCGGCTTCCTAACACAACTGTCTGATGAGTCCCCAGCCAGGACTCTCACAGAAATCTGCTGTCCCTCTGGATGATCGAGCATTACTAAAGATGCTCCCACAGCTATGCAGATTGGTATCCTTAATTACTCATGACTCTTAGATGCCAGCTTTCAATTTAAGCTAGTTTATCCAGAAAGGGTTCTGAATAAGCTCACATCATGTTAATAGGAGGTCAGGGCTCCCGTTGGTCTCAGAGATGAATAGAGCCAGAGAAGAAAATCCCACCTCATAGCATGTCTGACCACTAAAGACACATTTTTTTCTAGATGCCTTCCTCAGTTTCTCAGTCTGGCTTCTTCCATATAGCTGAACTCATGGTGCCTAGTGGCTACCATGCCCAGTGCTTCTGATACTCTACCAGAGGATGGACTGAGTTTGGCTTTCCTGATCCCTAAGGTCAGAAATCCAAGATAGGGCTCTGATTGGATCTTCTTGGAGAAGTTATATTCTGGATGAAAGAATTTGTCAAGGGCAGTATTAGATAGTGGTTAAGAATGTAGCGATTCATGGAATCACTAGGAGACAGACATGACTGAGCGACTGCACTGAACTGAACTGAACTGAACTGAAGAATGTATGGGGTGTAAAGTAACACAGCTAGAATTCAAAACCCAGTCTGTGTGTGACCCAGGACCAGTTTACATTCTGTGCCTCAATTTTCTTATCTGAACAAAAGGAGATAATAATTGTACCTACTTCATTGCATTTTTATGGTAATTAAATAAGTTAGCTTAAAAAAAAAAAAAAACTTTGACTATAGTGCCTGTTGTTTAGTGGCTAAACAACAGTGACTCTTTATGACCCCACGGACTGCAGCACACCAGGCTTCCCTGTCCTTCACTATCTCCTGGAGCTTGCTCAAACTCATGTCCATTGAGTCTGTGATGCCATCCAACCATCTCATCCTCTGTTGTCCCCTTCTCCTTCTGCCCTCAATCTTTCCCGGCATCAGGGTCTTTTCCAATGAGTCAGCTCTTCCCATCAGGTACGATGGGAAGTATCAGAGCTTCAGTTTTAGTATCAGTCCTTCTAATGAATATTCAAGGTTGATGCCCTTTGGGATTGACTGGTTTGATCTCTTTGCTATCCAAGGGCCTCTCAAGAGTCTTCTCCGGAACCACTCTATAAGTATTATTTGAGAGCATTAATGTATTAGTTATCACTGATTGTTCAAGTCTTGAGGTTGAGAAAAATATCCACTCACAGTTGACTCACTGTAGCCAAATAGGAAGAGTAAATTAAAAGCATTGAAACTCCCTCATTTGAGGGATATGTTGAGTGTGGGGGCTGGGAATTTTTCTAGAAGGGGGACATTTTCCTAGAAGAAAGGCTGAGAAGTGCTAGACAAACAAATCATCAGATGCCAACTATACAATTATGAAAAATATATCATCTCCTGTACCAATGAAAGGCCATCAACAATCCTTTTGTGTGCCCTTGATTAACTCCATGTCTTCTTTCCTTCAGTGATAATTCTAAAACTTTTTCTAATGCTAAACCTTTTACTCCTCATGTTGTTGTTTTAGTTGCTAAGTCATGTCCAACTCTTTTGTGATACTATGGACGATAGCCCACCAGGCTTCTCTGTCCATGGGATTTTCCAGGCAAGAATAATGGAGTGGGTTGCCATGCTCTCCTCCAGGGGATCTTTCTGGTCCAGGATTAGAACTGTGTCTCCTGCACTGGCAGGCAGGTTCTTTACCACTGAGCCATCATGGAAGACTTATTGCTCATGTACTCGATCTATATTCTCTAATGATAGTCCTTTTGGTGTAACAGGAAATTCATGATTGTCAAGTCCTCACCTTTTCTTGCTTGGATGCAGCTAGAGCCCTCTGCTGACCCCGTTTTCCAATATTGCCCTTCATCCATCTACAGTATTTTCTGATCCATACTGAAACTTCAATAGATCTTCCAGATAAATTTGGTCATGCAGTCCATAGACTTAAAACTCTTCAATGACATTTCTTGCCTTTCAAAACAAAGTCCAAGATAGTACTGAGCCTGACCTAGAAACCTTCTTTTCCTCTCCTGTTTTGTATTTGAATATTCTCATGTATGATTTTTATTTTAGAAAGTTTAAAGTACTGAATTTGTAAATTAAATCATGCTATTCCTATGGTTAAAAATACTTCCATTGCTTCTTATTAGACTTTGAATAGCACTCTGTTCTCTCTTGATAGTGTTTTTCATAACTTTTAATATTTTTAAAGTTTTAAAGATTGTTAACTTCTTTATTGTGTAACTGTATTTACTAGTAATAAATTCTTTTCTCACATTTCTATTTTATACTTTACTCTGTTCTCTAGTGGAGTGATTACATATAGAAGGTATACAATATTCATTGAATGATAAATAGCCTACTATATATAATATGTATATTCTGTGTTATTTCATATGTCTTGTTTTTGTTTATGAGTACTTCTTCCAGAATATATTTGCTTAGCTAACTCTTTCTCTCCCTTCAGGAAAACTCTCTAAGAAAGATTCTGTAAACCTGCAAACAAGCAAATTATCTTACATCTATGCTGTTGCATTTTACTTTATATCCTTTTCCATATCTCTATTTTATTATTTATTATTAAAATTATTATTATTATTTGTGTGTCTGTCTTCATTAATGACAAGGAATGGGTCTCAGTCATATTCTAATCATCTCTTAACATGATGCTTAACATATCACAATCCTCAAATTGAAATTTGCTTTATGATACAGATTAATTTCCACCTGAATGACAAATCTTGGATGAATAAAATATTAAAGGATAAATGATCTAAATAGTATTCTACCTCTTCTTTGATAACTTTCTTAATAATTTGAGTCTAAATGCTTTTCTTATCATTTATTTTATATACTATTTAGTTACTAATTCAATGTCTTATGAAATATACTAATACCATTACCTTCAACTACTATTTTCACCTTGGACAGTGTAGATTTCTAATGGATTTTATCTCATTTTTTCACCCCATCAGCTAGAGAATAGATGTAGCTGATGGGGTGAAAAAATAATAAATAAAATGGAAAATGCACACATGCATATAACAACTATGTGTTCATTTGATTCAATCTGGATAAATTTTAAGTACATATAAATTTAGAGACATTTAGAGTAGCTGGTCTACTATTATAGTTAACTTTTCTTCATAACAGTAAAACCCAGAACTTTGTGACTCAAAAAAACTCACAATTTCATTTATTTTTGTGTTTTTATGGGACTGCTGGGATGGTACTTTTGGTCTGGGTCAGCTCAGCTGGGTTGTATGGTCTACAGCAACTTCTGTAGATGTCTGGTAATGAGCAAATTAGTTCAGCTATGATTTTCCCAGGCAGTTGTCTTAGCTGTGAGTATTGTACATTTTAACTGATGGACATATGCAAAACATTCTCTAGGTAGGACTGAATTCTGTCTCTCAAATTCACATGTTGAAGTCTCAACACCCAATGCGACAGTATTTGGAGACAGAGCATCTAGGAGGTAATTAAGATTAAGTGAATCATTAGGGTGTGATCTTAACCTGATAGGATTGGTCACCTTAAAAGAAGAGGAAGAGAGAGAGAGAGGAAAGGCTATGTGAGGATACAGCAAGGAGGCAAGTGTATACACCAGGAAGGAAGGTCTCCCTAGACGCCAAGCTTCTGGCACCTTGAACTTGGACTTCTCAGCCTCCAGAACTGTAAGAAACAAATTTCTGTTGTTTAAGCCACCCAGTCTATGATATTTTGTTATGGCAATCTGAGCAGACTAAGACACTAGGTATATACCTAGAAGCAGACTTGCATGATTGTAGGGTATCCACATTTTCAAATTATTAGGTAGGGTCAGGCTGTTTTCCAAATAATTATATCAATTTACATTCCAAAAGTTGTTCTACATCTGTCATAATACCTGATAATATGAAATTTTGGCAGCCAGGTGGATATGAAATGGTGAATAACTGCAATTTTAATTTACATTTCCATTTTACTAAGATTGAGATTTTTCTGATTTATTAGTTGGGCTTTTGGGCTTTCTTCTTTTGTCAAGTGTCTGCTCTTTTGTCCTTTAAGAATTGTACCATTTATGGTTTTCTTTTTGATGCATATAATTTATATATTCTGAATGCTAATCCTTTGGCAGTTGTATGTATTGAAAACTTATTTCCCTCAGTCTATGACTTGTATTTTCTTTGGGACAGTTTTTGATGAACATTCTTCATTTTAATGTAGTCAAATGTATATCCTTTTTCTTTACAGATTTCTTTTTGTGTCTTGCATACAAGACTTTTGCTATGCCAAGAACACAAAATTATTCTTGATTTTTCTAAAATTTTATTTTTCTTTTATACATTTAAGCCTTTTTAGTACAGTGGAAACAGATAAGTTTCTCAGCAGAGATAAAGAGGTGAGGAGAGATTGGCAAAGGGTGTTGCTACTGGCATCTAATGGATTGAGGTCAGAGATGCTTTCAAAAATACTACCATGAAGAGGTTGCCTTCTCACAGCAAAGTATTATCCAGGCCAAATATCAATAGGGCTGAGATTGAGAAATCCTTAGAGTAATGGTGTCTGTAACTCAACTTCAGTCATTATTCTTTTTTAAAACATTTTATTTATCTTTATTTTGGGCTGTGCTGGGTCTTCATTGCTGCATGTGGGTTTTCTCTGGTTGTGGTGAGAGGGGCTACTCTCCAGTCGTGGTGTGTGAGCCTCTCATTGCAGTGGTTTCTCTTGTTGCAGAGCACAGGCTCTAGGGCATGGGAGCCTCAGAATTTGCAGGACATGAGCTCAGTGGCTGTGGCACATGGGCTTAGTTGCTCCAATATGTGGGATCCTCTAGGACCAGGGATCTGACCAGCGCTCCCTGCATTGCAAGGTGGACTCTTTACTGGACCACTAAGGAAGCCCCTAACAAGTATTCTTACATATTTTATGTGTGCTTAAAAAGGAAGTATACAACTGTGAGCATAATTGGTTTCTGTGCTCTATGTACCTTGTTAATGTTGTGGTTCAGTTTTCATAATCTTACTGATGTTTTGACTATATGATTTATTATTAAGAAAATTGTACTGAAATCTCCCATTTTCTGGATTAGTCTAGTTCTTATAGTTCTGTGATGTCTTGCTTTAAACACTTTGAGGTCTGTTGTTAGGTGATATAAGATGAGAATTCTATCTTTCTGGTGATTTGTAATGCTTATTATTTTCTCTGCTAATACATATTTCCTCAAGTCTATTTTGTCTAATATATCTTTATAAACACATCTTATCTTTAAAATTTGTTTAGTATTCATCAGTTATAATATTTATAATCCATTTATTTTATCTTTTCAGGACTGTTATGTTTTAGTGTGTCTCTGTAGACACTATGGAGCTGCTGACTTTGTCCCTTTTTTCCTTCCTTTTTTCTCTTCCTTTCTCTCTCTTTCCTTCTGTTACCAATTGATATGTTTTTTAATTGCAATAAAATACATATACTATAAAATTTATCATTCTAACTATTTTTAAGTGCATACCCTGTGGCTCACTGGTGAAGAATCCTCCTGGCAATGCAAGAGAGGCAGGAGACACAGGTTTGACCCCTGAGTCAGGAAGATCCTCTGGCGGAGGAAATGGCAACCCACTCCAGTATTCCTACCTGGAAAATCCCACGGACAGAGGATCCTGGTTGTGTACAGTCATAGGGTGGCAAAGAGTTACACAAGGCTGAGCACACGTATGCACACATGCACACACAGTCACTTTAATTATATGTATATTTTCATGTGTCAGATCTCTAGAACTTTTTCATCTTGCAAAACTGAAACAGTTCTCCATTTCCCCTTTCCTCAACCTCTGGTAACCACATTGCCCTTTGTTTCTTCAGACACCTCATCTAGGTCAATTCATTTGGTATTTGTCTTTTTGCGAATGGCTTATTCCACTTAGCATAATGTCTTCAAGATTCATCCATGTTGTAGTATATGACAGAACTTATTTATTTTTTGAGGATGAATAATATTTCATTGTATGTATATTCCACATTTTCTTTTTTTCTGAGAGAATATATTTATTATTATTTTAAATAAAAAATTTCCCAAAGTCTTTGTTATGTACTTCTGTACAAATAGCACTTCAATATGGAGGGGATGCTAAATAGTTTCAAACAGATGGAAGTGAAACATATTTGGAAAATGTAAGTTCAGATTTTGTAACAGACACCATTCCCTATATGTGATAGCCAAGTCATGCTTAATAATCTTCTTTTAAGTCTTGATCAGTTATTTTTAAAAATTTTATTGGTGTGTACTTGCTTTTCAATATTGTATTAGTTTTTGCCATGCTGCTAAGCTGCTAAGTCACTTAAGTCATGTCCGACTCTGTGTGACCCCACAGACGGCAGCCCACCAGGCTCAGCCATCCCTGGGATTCTCCAGGCAAGAACACTGGAGTGGGTTGCCATTTCCTTCTCCAATGCAAAAATTAAATCAGCCATATGTAAACATACATCCCCTCCCTCTCAGACCTCCCTCCCATCCTACTCTCATCCCACCTCGCAAGGTCATCACAGAGCATCTAGTTGAGCTCCCTGTGCTATACAGCAGATTCCCACTAGCTATTCATATATATGTCAATGCTGCTCTCGCAATTCATCCCACCCTCCCTTTGCCTCTCTTTGTCTGCTTGGCCAAAGAATTTTTCTAGTACTTTTCAAAACTTAAAAAAGATTTATTTAAGGATAATTAAGTTTGTCTTAAGAAACGACAGTTGCCTGCAATTGTACTAGTTTTTGGCAAAAACAAAACAAAACATAATAATAATATAGGAAACCAGAAACACCATATGTGATATTTTAATGCAGATGTTTCTTCATTCCCTTTTAAAGAAAAACTCTTGAAAATCTTCCCCCAGGTAGGGAGGTCAGAAGTATTTTTGGAGTGGTTCCCTTCTCCTTTACACAATGGCACCCCACTCCAGTACTCTTGCCTAGAAAATCCCATGGACGGAGGAGCCTGGTGGGCTGCAGTCCATGGGGTCGCAAAGAGTCGGACACGACTGAGCGACCTCACTTTAACTTTTCACTTTTATGCATTGGAGAAGGAAATGTCAACCCACTCCAGTGTTCTTGCCTGGAGAATCCCAGGGACGGGGGAGCCTGGTGGGCTGCCGTCTATGGGGTTGCAGAGTCGGACACGACTGAAGCAACTTAGCAGGAGTAGCAGCAGCAGGCCCTAGGACACATTCTCCTAGCCCTCACTAGGCTGGGGTGGGCGGTTGGCTCCTTCTTATGTTGAGACTCCAAAACCTCGTTTGATTACTTTCTTGTACAAAGATTGCTTTCTTTGCAATTGTGTCATCTAGAGAAACAGAATGTTGCTTTCACTCTAATGAGAGGTAGGTAATGTTACCTGCTTACGTGTAAACTTAGTTTGGCTACTCAGCTTATTTGCTTTTACTTGAGAATGCTGTAAACCATTTTACTTTAAGTCTTACCTGGGAACAAATTTCTCTCATTAGACAGATTCATAGTCAACATGACAGCATTGAAAGGATAGCTCAATTCCCATCTCCAAACTCTCATCACCCCTAAAACTTCAGAACAGCTCAGCTTTTGTTCCCATCGAGTCCATGTCATACGATGTTATGAACAGTCAGAATTGGACTGTAACTGGGCTTTTTATATTTTCTTTATTCATTTATACATTGACGGACATTTATATTGCTTCCACCTCTTAGTTATATTCAACAATGTTGCAGTGAACATGGATGTGCAAATATCTCTTCAAGATCCTGCTTTCAATACTTCTGGATGTGTGCCAACAACTGAGATTCCTGGATCACATGGTTTGTTGTTGTTCAGTCACACAGTCTTGTCTGACTCTTTGTGACCCCATGGACTGCAGTGTGCCTGGCTTCCCTGTCCTTCACTATCTCTGGGAGTTTGCTCAAATTCATGTCCATTGAGTCAGTGATGTTATCTAATAACATCTCGTCTCTGTAACCGTCTTTCTTTTTGCCTTCAATTTTTCCCAACATCAGGGTCTTACATGTCTACATATTTTTAATTTTTTGAGGAAATTTAGCATTGTTTTCCACAGTGGTTGTATCATTTTAACATTCACACCAGTAGTGCATAAGAGTTCTGATTTTGTACTTTCTACCAGCACTTATTCCCCAGCCCATTGTTTTAGTTAGTAGCTCTCCTATAACATGTGGTTTTGATATACATCTGACATACATCAATGTATATCAAGGGAATTTGATATACATTTGCCTGATATTTAGTGATGCTGAACATCATTTCATATACTTGTTGGCCATTTGTGTGTCTTCTTAGGAATGTATCTTTTAAAAATTAATTTTCTTTATTTAGTTAGTTATTTTTGGCTATGATAGATCTTCATTGCTGTGCCCAGGCGTTCTCCAGTTGTGGTGAGCAGGGGCTACTCTTGGTTGTGATATGCAGGCTTCTCATTGAAGTGGCTTCTCTTGTTGCGGGGTACAGGCTATAGGCATGCAGGCTTCTGTAATTGCGATCCATGGGCTTTGTTTCTCTGTGGCATGTGAGATCTTCCTGGACCATGGACTGACCTGTGTGTCTGCTGCTTTGCAAGATGGACTTGTAATCACTGGAGCACCAGGGAAACCCTGGAGTATATTTTTCATTCTGTTGAGCTGTAGGATTTCTTTATATATTCTGACTTGCAATATGTATGTTTTGCAAATGTTTTTTTTTTTTCCCATTTTGTCATTTACTTTTACTCTATCCTTTCCTCTGCTATGCAGAAACTTTTAAGTTTGATATAGTTCCATTTATCTATTTTTTGTTGTTGTTGCTATTATTGTTGCTGTTGTGGTTATGATGTCATATCTAAGAAATCATTGCCAAATCCTGAAACTTTTGCCCTGTGTTTTCTTCTTTTGTAATTTCACAGTTTTAGGTTTCCCATTAAAGTCTAATTCCTTTTGAGGAGTTAACATTTATTTCAAATCCAGGTAGGTATGCTTTGTCTTTTAAATAAGTCATTCAGTCCAATTACATGTATTGAAATCACTAATATTTTGATATTTATATCTATCATCTTACTTTGTGGTTTTATTTGTACCACCTTTTAAATTTTGTACTTTCTTCTCTTGCCTTTTAATTTCTATTTATGGCTTACTTGAATCAAACAGCACTGTGATAGCTGCCAAATAGTGCTCATCTCTTTCCATTATTCCTCCTATATTTACAAGTTGTCATTCCATTGTAAAAAGGAGCTTTTTCTTCTTCCCAGAGTATTTATTACTCTATTTAAATTATTGTAATCCATTTATTATTCTTTATTTTCATGTTACAATAGGCCCATTTTGACATGCTGCTATCATTCTTTGAAAGTTCCGTTATTTTTGCAAATCTGGTTCCATCTTGTGCTTTTCATGCCCCAGTCCTAGAGTGAGCTATTTCTCCAAGGAATTCCAGTCCTTTGTGGATGACTATATATAGGAAACCAAGATCTGGATATTCAATGTGCCCATTGTTATGTATGTTTCATTTCTAAGTTCTCTCAGTAAACAAGGTAGGGAATGCATGTTGTATAGGCATATTTATAAAAAATATAATTAGAAAAAAAACATTTGTCACACACAGATTTATGTTTCTATATCTATTTCTATCTATTTATAATGTCTGAATATTTATATATGTATCTGTATACATCTATATATCTTTGTATCTATTTAAGTCTCTGTTACTCATCTATCCTGTGAGTTTATGTATTTCCATTCTTAATCCAGTAATAACATTGTGTTAATTCTGGCTTAGTTTCCCCACTCTGTGCTCTGATAATAAGAAATCTGACTTCCATTACCCTCAATGTTATTTACTTACTTATTCAGTCTTCTTGTATGTAACTGCTACCCCCAACGTGCTAGCTATCTTCATGGTCTTGGCCTTTCTGTTGTGTTCTCAGATTACGGTCTTGCCACTACCTCCTCTGTTGACTGCTCAGCCAACTCCAACTCCACCTCCTGAGCCAAACTGCAACCTCATCCAACCAGTTTCTGATATTTCTTTGAACCCCAAGACACCACCACTTTCTTGACTCCTCCACGTTTTTCAGCCTTGGCCATGTTCCGCAAGTAGCAAAGGAAAGGAAAAGAGGGAAAAGAAATCATGGTCAAGAAATTTGAAACTAAAATTTATCTCTGTGTTTAAATGCTCACAGAATAAGACAGATTTTAGTGTTCTGCTTCTGCCCTGAATTTCCCCTTTTCATTTATTTCTTGGTCTCAGAATATCTTACTTTCTCACCAACTAATGGCTGTGTTTAAGAAGATTTTAAAAAATTACTTATCCAGAAGTTTTAGTTGTTTTCAAAGGTTGACCTGGGTACTTGGTTTTCTGTAATGCCAGAGATGGAGTTGGAGGTATATATGTAAATGTAATATCTGAGGTTTTAACATTTTAACCAAATGGATGAATTTTGAAATTAGTCTAAGGGCCTGCTTCCTTGAAATTGGGAAAAGAAATTCTATCCTAAGTGACTTTTCCAAAGACATACTCTAAAAACTTTGAAAGTCCAGACTTTTTCTTGTACCCTGGATTTTCCACTAGTCCTCTTCCTATAATAATTGCAAAAATAAGCAGAGAGTAATGTCATTGTTGGAAGGAGGAGAATAAGAGTAAGAAGTTTTAATTTGGATTTTCTACTTTAAATGAACCAATAACTTTCATGGATTCACATTTTATTTTTCTTTATTCCACTTTTTTAGGAGAAACTGTTCCAATTCTAGAAATAAAGATTGAGATCACTGATTGAATAGATGCAATATTTCTTTGTAGAGACAAATTCTGCTTTCTTAAGCATCTTATTTTCTTATCCTATGGCAACAGGAAAATATATGAGAGTCATTCTTTGTGATCTGTATGTCATCCTTTATCCAAATGTTATCACTATCTTCCCAGATTTCTATATTAGACAATTAAAAGTTTGTATGGCCAAGCTTTGTAAGTAGTAAAGTAAGAGCTACGTAGTTTGAATATTCCACCTGAGATCATAATTTTCTCATACTTCCCAATGTAATTTTAAATAATTTAAAAAATATTTTCCGCATTTAATTCATGGGATATGAGAATGAGTCATATGTTGATGGATCTGCACACATTCCTTCATGTTCTCCTCCCCACTTCCAAGAATTAACTCAGTAGAGTGGTCGAGGTACCTTGGAAAATACTGATTGCCCCCCAGTACTCAGGTGCCCTAAGACAGTTCAGTGCATTCTTCTAGTCTCCTGGTCACTGTCATATGTGCAGAGGTGATAGGGATGGACTCTAGGGGTACAAAGAATCTTGGCATTCTCATTTGTGAGAATGAGAATTTGTGCATTCTCATTCATCACATCATTTGTGATGCTTAGACAGAAGTACAGACTCTCTCTGTCTACAGGTGGCAGTGGGGAGATGTGGTCCTGATTCCTTCTGGCACATTTAGCAGTCCTTTGGAAAAGGGACTTGAGTTGAAGCAGGTATCCTGGAGAGCAGAGAAGAAAGAAAGAAAAAGTCACCACTACATCTGCCAACCATGGAGCCCACCCTATCTCTGTACTTCTAACTACTGTAGCTAATAAACTTACCTTTCTGTTTGGGTTTTCTTGATCCTCACAACATAAGAAAGTACCCAGTCACAGCAACATTGAAGAAAAAAGCACAATAGAATGAAACCAAACTAACCAAGGGTATAAATCATGAAAAAATTTTTCTATGACAAGATAAGAATTAGAAAAAGAATATCATGCTTTGCAAAATGTGGTCAAATGATAAATCTTTTTGTAAATAGGCTTTATGATTTTTTGGTCAAAATGAATAATGAGCAACAATAGCTTATTAACTTTCAAAAAACATGCATTAAAGGAGAAACACAATGGCAGATCCAAAGTGGTTTAGGCCAATTTACCCTTATACAATTAAATACATAGTATCTTCATTTTTTGAATGTTGAGTTTTAAGCCAGCTTCTCCTTCACCTTCATCAGGAGGCTGTTTAGTTCCTCTTCGCTTTCTACCGTAAGGGTGGTATCATCTGCGTATCTGAGGTTACTGATATTTCTCCTGTCAATCTTGATTCCAGCTTGTGCTTCATCCATCCCAGCATTTCACATTATATACTCTGTATATAAGTTAAATAAACAGGGTGGCAACATACAGCTTTGACGTACTCCTTTGCCAATTTTGAACCAGTCCATTGTTCCATGTCTGGCCTGGCTGTTACTGTTTAATAGGAAAGCATCTCTGTTTGGGAGATGAAAAAGTTTTGGAGATGGATGAATTGTGGTGCAATGCTGTAAATATACTTAATGCCACTGAAGTGTACAATGAACCATGGTTAAATGATAAACTTTATAGTGCATATGTTTTACCCTAATAACCACAACAAATATGATGCATAAATTCAATTATAAATGCTTCCAGTTTTTCCCAACAATGAGAGTCTATGTGGGATGGCCAGCAGGAATGAACAGAAGCCAGATGCAGGCTCACGAAGGCCCAGACAATGCAACATGTGCTTCGGTCAGGATAGATTGTCTCTCTCTATCTCTTTTAAAAATGCTTTATTACTTTATTTAATGTGCAGAAAACATCACTATCTAACTGACATGACTTCAAAGCAACTTACTTAAAAAAAATACTAGACATGATTTGATATCATGTATATGTGGGATATAAGAAAATTATACCAATGAACTTATTTACAAAACTGAAATTGTCTCACAGATATAGAAAACAAACTTATGGTTACAAAAGAACAAAGAGTGGAGGGAGGGATAAATTAGGAGTTTTGGATTAACAGATACATACTACAATATATAAAATAGATAAGCAAGGACCTACTGTATAGCACAGGGAACTATACTCAGTATCTTGTACCTATAATGGAAAAAAATCTGAATATTTTAATGTGGTTGTTCAGCCACTAAGTCATGTCTGACTCTTTGCGACCCCATGGACTGCAGCACGCCATTCTCCTCTGTTCACTGTCTCCCTGAGTTTGTTCAAATTCATGTCCATTGAGTCGGTGATGCTATCTAACCATGTCATCCTCTACTGCCCCTTCTCCTTTTGCCCTCAATCTTTCAATATATATATTATATACTCAATATTAATATATATATATATATTCACTTTGCTGTACACCTAAAACCAATACAACATTGTAAATCAACTATCTCCAATTTTTAATTAACATTTATTTTTAATTGGAAGATAATTGCTTTACAATATTGTGTTGGTTTCTGCCATATATCAACATGAATCAGCCATAGGTATACATATGCGCCCTCCCTCTAGAACCTCCCTCCCACCTTCCAGCCCATCCTAACCCTATAGATTGTCACAGAGCTCCAGATTTGACCTTCCTACCTCATATAGTACTGAAATATATACATTACCATATGTATTAATAATATTAGATAGCCAGCAGAGATACAATTCAGTTTTTAAAAATTGCTAGACTTCAATATCTAGATATAATATAATGGGGAACTTTGGCATCAATGAATCTCCAGACAAATGAAAATATTAATTTCAATTCGGGAATAATCATTTATTTACCCACTAATAATGTGAATTCTAGGTTAAAGCATTGCCAGGTAACCTAGGCTCCAGCCTAGGCTGGATATTCTCCTGGGATGGAGATTTTATTGCTTCTTGAGACAGCATATTCTATTGCCTTTACATAGCTGGGATCACTGGAATGTGCCTGTAAATTGGGCAGAAGCCCACAGTCCTCATCCCATCCATACATCAAATTCAATTTTCATAGGATAATAATACTTTTACATTTATTGAGTTCTTACTATTAATACATGCCAACACAATGCTAAATGCTTTAAGTGCACCATCTCATGGTATCCTCATAACAACTGTAGGAAGTAATTGTGTTTTTATTTCTACAGGCCTCCACTTCTATAGGAGAATTGTTAGCTTTTATGCAAAAAGAAGAAGCAACAAGTATATCTTCTCAAGGGGCTCCCCTGGTGGCTCAGATGGTAAAGAGTCTGCCTGTCATGTGGGAGATCCAGGTCGTATCCCTGGATTAGGAAGATCCCCTGGAGAAGGGATTGGCAACCCACTCCAGTATTCTTGACTGGAGAATTCCATGGACAGAGGAGTCTGGTGGGCTACAGTCCATGGAGTTGTGAAGAATCAGACACAACTGAACAACTAATGATTTCATTATCTTCTCAAAGAGCATTCATGACCTGGTCATCTGCTTGCATTAAAGCAAACTAGATCTCTGTTCTCTGCTTCAATTTCTTCCAAATATCCTGTATATTGGTAATGCTGGAGGACACAAGCATGAAGAAAATTTATAATCTTGATCACTTTCCCCAAACGTAATGTAATGAACCTCACTTGCAGAGTTCACAGCATCGATTCTCCTGATGCATAGAAACAGAGCTCACTTTCTCTTTTTAATTTAAATAAACTATTGAGATCTCCTATTGTATTTCTTTTATTATAGTCACTGCATCTGTGATGAATGATCTCAGTTTTCCACATTTAGACTGAACTTCTTAACTTTCTTGTCAACAGTGACTATTTCTCACGAATCAAATATATTTTTAATACTTAATTGGGACTCAATATTATAATTCTTGTGACTTCCAAAAATGCCTGGATTTTATATTTGACTTGTGGTACACAGATGAGACACAATTAAATGAAACAGGTTTCTATTTTCAATCAGACTCAGATATACAAAATATAAAGATACAATCAGATTCTGATTTAAAAATATTTTTCATACATGTACTTATTCTTTATCCCTCTGTGTATTATTATGTAATGTGGATTCATGAGAAAGAAACACATGATATATGGAGGGTTCAAGAAACCCAAATGATTAAAACTTGAAATATTTTGTTCCACCACTGAGAGTACTCTTGACTTAAAATATTTTATGTGGACACCAGTTTCTTTGTATTTCTTTATGTTCCCTCCATTCCTTACTACTAGATTTTTAAAATACTTTTTTAAATGTATGTATTTGTTTTTGACTATGCTGGGTCTTTGCTGCTGTGTGGGCTTTTCTCTAGCTGTGGTGATTGGGCCTACTCTATAGCTGTGGTACATGGGCTGCTCATTGCTGTGACTTCTCTTGCGGAACGTGGGCTTTCGGGCGTGCAAGCTTCAGTAGTTGGGGCACATGGACTCAGTAGTTATGGGTCCTGGGCTCTACAGCACAGGCTCAATAATTGTGGCCCAGGGGCTCAATTGTTCCACAGCATATGTGATATTCCTGGACCTGGGATTGAAGCCATGTCTCCTGCATTCACAGGTGGTTTCTTTACCACTGAGCCACCAGGGAAGCCCCTCACTACTGAATTTTTAAAAATCGAAATGAAGGGACTTCCCTGGGAGTCTAGTGGCTAATACTCCACGCTCCCAATGCAGGGAGTCTGCGTTCGACCCCCGGTCAGGAGACTAGATCCTGATTGCTGCAACTAAAAAATCCTGCATGCTACAACAATGATTGAAGATACAGCATGCCACAGTTAAGACCTGGTGTAGCCAAATAAATAAATATATAACATTAAAAAATCTAAAAGGATGTACAGATGAGTTTTTGACTCATTTTGATTACTCCACATCAATTTTCTCTTCTGTAAAAATCTTCTGTTAACATTCTTACTTTTGACTCCTGCAACTCCCACAACACGCTGCTCTGTTAAATCTGCCTGACTTTGTTTCCAGCAGGTCAAGCAGAGTCTTGGTTAAAAGCTGGATAAAGCAAGGAAAGCTTACTGAGAATACAGGTTACTAAATTCTTCAAACCTCTTTCTTCAATGTTGTCCCACAAGCAAAAGGTTCACTTCTTCTGAATGTAGTTGGTGCAGACTACACTTATACTGTTCTAGGAGTTTGTGGAATAAGCCTAAGAATCTTCATGACTCTTAAGGATAAAAGGAACTGTTTAGTACCTTTCATCTATTAAATAAGACTTCAAGACTTCGTCATTCGAATTGAAAAACAAAAGCTAAATTTAAATAAGGAGGAATTGAAATACATAAAAAGAAACCTGCCCACCCATGTTTTACTGTAAACCAAATTAAAAGTCATTAAAGTTATTTCTTTTAATCCATTCTCTCTGTTATCCACAGTGCCCACCCAGACGAGAGTTTGCAGGGCAGTAGACCAGTGTACTTTTAATGACTCGGTAATCATAACTATTAAAATAATCATAATAACACATTGTGCTTACTGTGTACCTTTCATCCAAGAATCTCAAAGTCCTTTCTAAACATTAATTAGTTTTCCTAACACTTCTACCAGATAGAGAAATGTCGCTGTCCCATTTCCCTGGTGAGGAAACTCTCACACTGAGGTTGTGACTAGCCTTAGGCTCTTCTGTGGGCTGTAGCTCTTCTGAGGCTGAGATCTTAGGAAACTCAATTCCCATCCGGTGCATTCGTCTTTCATGGTTTTACATTCATCCTAAGTAGAAGCTGAGTTCCCACAGTTGCTTGAAAATTGTCAATGAGCTGTGAAATAATTTTAAGAATATACGCAAATCCCCAATGAAACTAATAAAAATAGGACCCCAAGAATAGGATAGCATGTGAACATTTCCCTGATGCGCACTTCTAAATCTTTGT
Source organism: Bos grunniens (assembly GCF_055505025.1). Lineage (NCBI taxonomy): Eukaryota > Metazoa > Chordata > Mammalia > Artiodactyla > Bovidae > Bos > Bos grunniens. The sequence goes on from NC_141176.1 coordinate 46,850,420, forward strand.
TCCCCAAATGTCACAACAAATAAGACTAAAGTCTATAATCAATTTGTGCTTGCCATGATTCTTCTCCAGGTTTTCTTAATTATACCATGTTACTGTTTGCACTTTTTATACTTGTTAGGTTCATCTGCAGTGTTTCACATAGAAAAGTTTAACTCTCTAACTGATTCAATTTCTTGTAAAAAGGATATTGTAGATAAAAAAAAATTGAAAAATATGCATTAATTCCTTTCATAAATATGATGCTAAAAACTTTAAACAGAAACAAATATACATGGTGGGGGGGGAACCTTTAGACTTCCAAGATGAAGATTTTGCTTTATTCTTTCTGTCTTGACATCCTACTTACCACTTAATTTTAAGTCTTTTCTAAGTGGGTTTTTTTTTTTCCTGTTTTTTTGTTTTCTGGAGCTAAGAAATTTTTCATTTTAGTTGTAGATATTCATCGTGAACAGACATCCATTGCAAATACGGCAGCCCTCACTATATTCAATTACGCAATTACGCAACACAAAAATTTACACATACATGTAATTAAATATGAGAAAGAATTTTGGGGAGTCAGGCAACTATGTCCCAGACAAAAATTTATAGGACCAGAAGGATATAGACAGTGTCATAGATATTCAAATCCTATAAACCAATTCAGAACAAGCTTATGCTAATGGTTTATGGATGTTAATTACAGAGTCTGGTATCTCCTAATGTTAAGTTAGAGTCTTTTAAATAGATAATATTAAGTTTGGGTCCAGAGCACTTGCTTATTTGAGTCTAGAAATTTAGGACAGTTAGGGGAAAAAAGTGACTTATCGTTGTTATTTTAACTATTTACTGATAAGGACTGATGCTGAGGCTGAAACTCCAATACTTTGGCCACTTCATGCGGGTAGTTGACTCATTGGAAAAGACCCTGATGCTGGGAGGGATTGGGGGCAGGAGGAGAAGGGGACGACAGAGGATGAGATGGCTGGATGGCATCACTGACTCAATGCACATTAGTTTGGGTGAACTCCGGGAGTTGGTGGAGAGGGTGGACAGGGAGGCCTGGCGTGCTGCGATTCATGGGGTCGCAAAGAGTCAGACACGACTGAGCGACTGAACTGAACTGAACTGAAACCTAGTCAAGTAAATTCACTTTTATTTTATACACATGAATCTTGTGTTATAAATTTTTATCACATTCTTCACCATCTTAATATTTTGACCCTATTGAAATGTCTCATTTTTAATTCACTTTTTCTGCAATTTCCTTACTTTTCTTGTTTATCTTCTACCTGTCCTTTTGCTAGTCTATTTCCTAAAAGCTTACCATCAAATAGTTGCTTGAGAATATACTCCACCAAATAGTGTGATCCAAAATATTTTTATCCCTTTGTAATGAGATTTATGTCAGTTTTTCTAAACTCCAATGATGTTATCTAATTAGATTGCTTGTCATAATCATTAACATAGGCCTTGTATTTAAGAAGTAACCTAGTTTTAGAAGCCAGAACTGGCATTTTGTTCTAATTGAGCATTCTTTCAATTTATGTATACATAGCTGTGATTTTTTTGTTTGTTTTTACCTCAAGGCCTTTGTTATCTGGGTTTCTTTTTTTGACCACTACAGAATTTCTCATGTCATTAAATATGCATCTTATTTTGTATAACATAGTAATAGAAAACTACATAAACTCAAGTTTCTGATAGGTGAACATGTTGGAAAAGAAGAAGAGAGCTGGTAACAATTGCAATAACTCTGGCTCATTCAGTTGCTACACAAAATTCGAGCTTGGATGTATGTTTGTCCGAGAACTATCTCGCTAAAGCCTAAATTATTCTTCAGTACTGCTGGGACATCTTTCATCTTCTGTGATTGGCTGAAAAAGATGGTGTATGTTTCACACAGTTCTCACTGATTCAGAAATGCTTCTTTTCAATATTTACCTTCAAATAGTTCACACATCCAACACTTTCAGCTAACTAAACTCCTGAGTCACCAAGAACAGATTCAGTTCACCCCTCCTTAACCCCACACTCCAGGCTACCATCAAGGCCAGACTTGTAGGTGGAGAGGCCTCAGGCAATCTTTTCAGCCTCCCACAAAATAATTATTGAGTAATCACTCAGGGCAAGGAGTGAGTTGTTGCAGGTTAAGAGGAACAAGAATGGGGGGGAGAAAAAAAAAAGTGGGTTCTGCCAGAAGCTTACCTGAGATGCTAGTTTAAAGTACTTTCTTCAGTGGAATATGATATACTCCAGGAATCGAAGTCTCAAGATCTAAAATATTTATATTTGAAAAGAAAGTTATATTATAGTTGACTAGATATTACATAATGTTAGATTCATAAATACTAACAGTGTAAACATATATATTTTTAAATCTAGAGTGAAATGGAAGTAAATATTTAAGAAAAAAATAAGAGCTTCATAGAAGTAAGAAAGAAAATGAAAATTTTTGTTAAAGACAAACAAATATATGATACAGTTCACTCATTTAAATAACAAGAATACCAGAGAAATATAGCTGTGTAGATCTTTCAAACTAATATAAGCACGCTTAAGCTCAGATAGTGTGAAACTTGAGATGAGACAGAATTGAAGGAAGAAGAAATACAGGTTGATTTAGGCTCAGAAAAAGAGAACAAATATTTGGAAACAGAGATCTAAGGAAACAACAAGGAAAAATGATCCTTTTCTTCATTTCCTCTGATCTTGATCTAGTTCTTTTTAGCTGCTTGCTGTTTCTGCTAACCCCCCTCCCTAACAGCATGGGTAACCAACCAAGCCTACCAATTTTAATGTGCTACCTCATTGCCTCCACCCATTCCCTGAGGAATCTCATTTCCCCTCCGTCTACTCCCGATGAGGCTCTGATAACTGAATTTGGCCTCATCTTTCAAGTCTGTGTTATCATTCATGTGAGACAAATAATAAAGGAGACCTCAAACCTCATTCTATAGAAAGGAGATTTTAAGGAAACTCTTGACACAGTTTTGATCGATTAAGTAATATGTGACACAATGAATTAAGCTATAGTCAACCAAATTACTTTCCTAACATATAAGATTTTAATATCTAATTAGATTTACTTTTTACAGATCTAGTATCTCCAATTGAACTCCTTTATGAAAAGGCTGTGTATTTAGCACATGAAAAGGCTGTGTATTACCTATACTTGTGTGTTTAGAGTCTAGCCTAAAACCTAGTACAAAGCAGATATTGAGTACAGTTTTTACCTTAATGAATAAAATGGCAATATTTACTCAGAGGCTACGTTCATTTTTTAATTTTATTTGACAAATATTTATTTAGTTTTTACTGTGCATTAGACACGCATCATGATAGCTGGGATGCAGCAAAATATAGTACAGAAGATGATCTCTGTCCTCTGGATCCTACATGGCATCCTACTCCTGAACTCTTGTGTAAAACAAGTTAGAAATGTACAAACCAGTGAGAAATCAAAGCATCAGGCTAGTTACTCTCATGACAATAAATGAGCTTCTGGAAATAGAGAGTGTATAAAGGAAAAGAAGACCAAAGACATCACTAGTACCCATAGTCAGGGATAAATGTTGCTTTTTTCATAACGTTTTTACAGATGTCTGAATAAAAGTAGCAATTCAGATGGTAATTGTCAGTAATAATATACTCCAAGAGCATACACTATTAGATTTGAGAAAAAGAAGCATCATTTGATTCAAGGGTACTATAAGTCTCATAACAAAATTAAAAAAAAAAAAAGTTAAATAGATCTGAAATAAAATTTTCTCTCTTTTTCTAAATAGGTAAAATAAAGTAAAATATATTTATCAAATATATCTCAATAAAGTAGTTAAAAAGGATATGGTAATTATATAATTATGTATTTACCAAATAGTGGTTATTTGAAAGTTCTGTAGCAAACATTGTGATGTAAGTTGTATATTTATTTATAGATCACATTAGCACCTTTTTTTGAACTAATGCTTTTATAGGGTAGAGATGAGAAGCTTGCATTTCAGGGCATCTTCCTGACTCAAGGATTGAACCCCAGTCTCCTGTGTCTCCTGCATTTCAAACAGATTCTTTACCTGCTGAGCCATCAGGGAAGCTCTCTTCTTGTATCCAGATTTAATACTGTCCTTGAAATTGCTAATTTGGAAATACTGAAAAATATGTCCTTAGTAACAAAGAGAACAAAGTCAAAACTCCAAAATGGTTATCTACAGAATTATACTAGAATATCCAAATTAATGTCTGTGAGATTGTCTTTGAATAACTCAAAGCAGCACAGGTTATCTATGACTTCAGATTATTATTATAGTTTCCCATTCTGTGGTCAGAGTGTCCAAATGTAAACCTTGGCTTTATTCCCCATGGGCCAAGTAATTCTCACTGGACTAATTACTCAATATGTTTATGCCTCATCTATCTCATCTGTAAAGTGGAAATGATAAGATTGTCCAGATGATTAGAGGTGAAAGGTACAGCCTGACGTATACATATATTCTGACTTTTAAATTATATATGGGGTCATGTAATATGACTTATTTTAAGCCTTTCCCATTTAATAATGCATCTTATAGAGTGAAACACAGTAAATATTTGTTGAAAGAATGAATTGAATAAGTGCTTCTTATACTCATGAATCACCATTATTTTTCAATAACTTTGTTAGGCAGAAATACTATGATTGATCCCAAAACTTCTTTTTTGATGGGCATTTAATCTCTTATACTTTGGAGTTTTATCATTATTAATATTACTAGTATAGTTAATTTGCTGTCTGTGTTCTAGAGGTTCAGCACTCTCATTTCACTCACTTATAATGGAAAGCTAAAAACTACGCTACCCAGATTCTCTCCCAGAGATGGTTCTAAATGTCAGTTTTCCTAAAGGGATGTACTCATGGGAGTCTTAGAAGGTGTGTGTGAGACAGGCCCTGCTATCTGCCTCTTTGGGCCCTTTCTATTAGAAAACGAAGTTGGTGTGGCCTCCAAGGTAGGATGAGTTCTGTCCTTCAGTGTCATGTTAATGTCTGATATTGTGGAATTCATGGTCTGGCTCCCCCTGGAATTGGTGAAGGCCTTGGCCACCCTGATTCATCTTGGCTGGTACTGTATGACAGCAACCTTTGAAATCCTCTCTGTAGTCCTACCTCAAACCCTTCAGCTCCATCAGTGTTGCACATGTGCACTGGTTGATCTCTGATTCTATGCGTCCCTGCTGGGTGTGCAAGAAAATGCCTGGGTTCCTTTTAGGTTACATGTGATCCAAAGTAAGCTCTGGAGAGCTAAACCTAGTTTTTCCCTTCCCTGGCCATGCTGCTGGACTACTGGGCTCACCATGATATCAATACCACCAGGATGCAGCTGGACAGCCTGGCAAGTGCCCTTCATTAGGAACATTAAGTGGGAAAAAAATGAAAAACAGTAGCTTCCCTGCTATCGGAATTCAGTTCAAGTGGATATTTCTAAAGTCATTCTTTCTGTGGAATGTAGCTCCTAAAGGAGACAGAAGGAGAAATGGCATCACCATCTCCTTTATTTATTTTACTTCTCTCTCCCTTCTTCTCTACACCCTTGAGAGGTGGTGATTTTCAGGTTTCTCCCTTCACCTGTCAGTGTCTCTCAGACTTCAGGTTGATACACCTTAGAGAATTGTGCCATTCAGTTCAGTTCAGTTGCTCAGTCGTGTCCGACTTTGTGACCCCATGAACCGCAGCACGTCTACTCAAAAAAAATAGAATAGAAAATATCAGGACATATTAACTTTAAAATGTTATTTCAAGAAGTTTCCATTTCTATTTTAAGACATTATTTTAGCTCCAGTTATATATTCCTTTTACACTCTTTTCTGAGAGCTTTAGTCAAAATATGTGAAAGTCAATGTCTTATACCATAACCACATTCTCCGTAGGACAATGTATCTCTGCATTTAGCCTACCAGGCTCCTCTGTCCATGGATTTTCCAGGCAATAGTCCTGGAGTAGATTGCCATTTCCTTCTCCAGAGGATCTTCCCAACCCAGGGATCGAACCCAGGTCTCCGGCATTGTAGACAGACACTTTACTGTCTGAGCCACCAGAGAAGTATTTAGATTATAGCAGGAAGAGATAATCTCTCTTCACTTTGGAAGAATGTTTATTATATGATTCCTCTTGATTTCATCCTAATAGGTTGATGAGCATTAAAGAATTTAGAAAATTAATTTCCTTCAAATAAAATTTGCCTCTCAAAATTAATGTCTTGCTGCACATACTTATTATGAATGTTAGAAAACTGAATGTGTATACATGTATGGTAAGCCACTTGTCTGACTTTTTGCAACCCTATGGAGAAGGCAATGGCACCCCACTCCAGTACTCTTGCCTGGACAATCCCATGGACAGAGGAGCCTGGTAGGCTGCAGTCCATGGGGTCGCTAAGAGTCGGACACGACTGAACGACTTCACTTTGACATTTCACTTTCATTCATTGGAGAAGGAAATGGCAACCCACTCCAGTACTCTTGCCTAGAGAATCTCAGGGATGGGGGAGCCTGGTGGGTTACCATCTCTGAGGGTGCACAGAGTCGGACACGACTGAAGCAACTTAGCAGTAGCAGCAGCAGCATGGACTATAGTCTCCTCTGCCCATGGGATTCTCCAGGCAAGAATATTGGAGTGGGTGGCCATGCCCTCCTCCATGGGATCTTCCCAACCCAGGGATTGAACTCCCATCTCTTATGTCTGCTGCATTGGTGGGCAGATTCTTTACCAGAATAATGACTGTTTATTTTTGGATTTCTGTTCTAACAATTCTAAACCTATTCTTCTCCCCACTCCACCCCTACTCCCACCCCCATTTACATCGCTACATGGAGGCCTGTGGAATATTGTACAGAGGTCAGTATGAAGAAATTCAAGCAGAAAGTATATCCCAATATTTCAAAAATGTAATTTATACTACACATCACTACACAAGTCCTTCCAAAATGATCCAGTGAAAGGATGATTTTGATGAAAGTTTTTGTTTTACACACTGCATATCGATCACCTTTTGTTTGTCTTCTCATAGAACAAACTTCACAATATTCAGAACTAGATTTTTTTTTTTGTGAGACTGAGCTAAATATTTAAGCTGTAGAAGAGACACTGGGATAGGCATTTATGCACATGGAAAATTCCTTTCTCTGTGAGAGGAAGTAATTTTAACTATTGAAAAGAAGAGTAGAGAGAAAAGAGATCTCAGCCGAAGTAGAAAATCTTTAGTGATGATTTTTAAATCTCAGTCTTTAAATATATAACATCAAGTATTTGTATGAAATGTCTTCTCAGAGAACTGTAAAACTAGCAGCACGAATGTAAATATTACTAAAATTATTAAAATTGTATATTCAAAAGTCCTGAGCACATATATGTAGTTTGCTTCTATTGCCTATCTCAACCTAAGTATATCCTTCCTTCTCTGAAAGACTACTCTGCCATTTCTACATTTTGTGACTCAGGACAAGGACAAAAAATTCCAACATCTTTAAATCTGTTTCCTCAACTACAAAATACCAATAATAACTGTCTCCAAATCTGCTGGGTAGATTTAAAACACATGGATGTGTTTTAAATTGATGACACATAGCAAAATATTGGTGGCTTTTCTTCTCCTCTCTTTCTTTCTCTTTCTTGGCAGTCTAGCATCTCATGATAACATTGCCTGTATGGAAAAGCGTATATGTTCAGAGTTCCTTAAAACTAAATTTCAAATAATTGGTGACACACAATCCATTTTACTAGAAATTGCCTGTGCATGAATTTCAAGATAGCTACAATGTCATTACATTTGTCACTCACAAGTAAGTGGAGAGAGAAAACAGCTGGAAATGAGATAAGTGGCTTGGTTAGTATTGGGCATAGGGACAGAGAATTTTTCCTTGTAACTGAACTATAAACAACTGTTTTAGGACCCATTTCCCTCTCTAGCATTAAAAAAATTAATAAACCATAATTTTTAAGAGTAGTTTTAGTTTTATAGAAAAATTAAACAGAAAGTACAGAGAATTCCCACATATACTCCTGTGCTCCCTTATGTTTTTCCTATTATTAACATCTTGAATTACTGTGGTACATTTGTTATCATTGAAGAATGGATATTAATACATTGTTATTAACTGAAGCCTATAGCTTACTTTGGGGCTTCCCAAGTGGCGCTAGTGGTAAAGAACCCGCCTGCCAAGTAGAAGATTTAAGAGACCCAAGTTTGATCCCTGGGTTGGGAATATACCCTGGAGGAGGGCATAGCAACCCCATGGACAGAGGAGCCTGGTGGCCCACCATCCACAGGTTTGCTAAGAGTCAGACACAACTGAAGCGACTTGCACATACACGTAGTTTACATTAGGGTTCACTCTGTGTTGTATAGTTCTGTGGGTTTTGACAAATGTACAATGTTATGTGTCCAGTACTACAGGATCATATAGGTGCTACCCTAAAATTCTCTAGTATTTTAATTGTTTAGACAACTGTTCAGTCTCTCTCTCTGTCTTTCTCTCACTGACAAATTCTAGATGGGAGATATGTGGCAGAGTAAGAAGTGAGAAAGAATTAGGAATATATTTATTCAGTTATTTGTTCAATAAATATTTATTGAGCATTTACTATGTACCATACTTTTGCTAAAACTTACAGATAATGCAGTGAATAAGCAGACAAGTAGACAAGTCTACTGGGTAAAAAGAATTTTTTAAAAAAATCACAAATAAATAATGACTAAATATGATGTTTCATGGTGGGTGTTATGAGAAAATACTTGGGGATTTAGACTACAGATCTGTATAGTCAAAGTTATGGTTTTTCCAGTAGTCGTGTACAGATGTGAGAGTTGGACCATAAAGAAGGCTGAGTGATAAAGAATTGAAGCTTTCCAATTGTGGTTCTGAAGAGGACTTTTGAAAGTAACTTTCACAACAAGGAGATCAAATTGGTCAGTCTTAAAGGAAATCAACCCTGAATATTCATTGGAAGGACTGATGCTGAAGCTGAAGCTCCAATACTTTGGCCACCTGATGTGAAGAACTGATTCATTGGAAAAGACCCTGACGCTAGGAAAGACTGAAGGCAAGAGGAGAAGGGGAAAACAGAGGATGAGATGGTTGGAGAGCATCATTGACTCGTTGAACTTGAGTTTGAGCTAATTTTAGGAGATAGTGAAGGACAGGGAGGCTGGCTTGCTGCAGTCCATGGGATCACAGAGAGTCGGACACAACTGAGCGACTGAACAACAATACTACAGATGGTAGTGCCAGGGAAGGGCTCTCTGAAGAAGTTAGACTTCAGGAGCAACCAGACTTTGAGTGGTTCATAGCCAGTAAAGCTCAAAGAAGAGTGGTGGATAATGGCCCTACTTTCATGTATGTTCAACACCCCCACCCCTAGAGACACACTAACACCTCCCTCTTCTCTGTCACATCCACCTGGTCAGCAGCTTGCCCCTGTCCTTTCTCTCCACCTTCATCAACACTCCCTCAGCCCAAGGTGACCATCAGCTGTCACCTGGACCACTGTGGTCTTTCTTAGCAATTCTCCCTGATTTCATTCTTCACTTCTTTCACAACCCATTCTAATAAAATAATCACAACAATCCTTTGAAAATGTATATTTGACATTTACTACTATAACCAAAAACATTTCTATGGTTTCCTTTAATACTAAAGGTTCAAACTCCCTAAGCTCATTCCACAGCATTGTGATGTGATGACACGCTTACCCTCACCTGATTGATTTTCTCCCTTATTCACTGCTTACCACTCACAGGGGCTTGCTTTCTTTTTCTTTAAAACAAAGTTTCCTCTAGTCATGTCATTCTCTCTGCTTGGAATACTCGTCTTCATATTTCTTACTTATTTCTTATGATCTTTCAGGCTTCTAACCTAATACCACTGTGGTCCTAGACTATTCTATCTAAATTAGAAGCTCAAATAAGCAAGTGTTTTATTTTCATTATAGTACTGATTAAAATCTGAAAGTATTTGTTTATTGTCTTCTTGTCGCTCAGTCATGTCTGACTCTTTGCAACCCTTTGAACTGTAGCCCACTAGGCTCCTCTGTCCATGGGGTTTTCCAGTCAAGAATACCAGACTGAGTTGCCATTTCCTTCTTCAGGGAATCTTCCTGACCCAGGGATCAAAATTGTGTCTCTTGTGTCTCCTGCATTGCAAGAGGATTCTTACCATAAACTAAATGAAAACAGAGGTCTATCTTTCCTCTTTTTCTTCCTCTTCCTCCTCCTCCTCCCCCCCTTTCTCTTCTTTCTCTTCATCCTTCTTCTTCATCCTCAGGATGTAGCGACATGGGACATGGCAGTTCAAAAATTTTTTGTGCCAAAAAAAAGAAAAACACATCTGTGATATCCAGAGAAAACAAATCTGCTCCTTTCACCAAGATTAACAATGGTTGAACCTATATAACTCAATGGCAATTCATGAATTTTAATTACTTTCTTCTTGCTTTTATGTCTCTATTGTATATTAGGTTTTCTTTGGTAACAGGTATTCTGTTTGCAATATTAAATTTAAAGAATACCTTGTCATAATTTTAAAAAGAAGTGCTACTTCATCTTTCTAATAGATATTGTTAGTCTGTTTATCTTGTTATAACTGGTGACATTTTCTTAGATCTCTTACCTGGTGCGTGCATGTTGCTCAGTCCTGTCTGGCTCTTTGTGACCCCCATGGACTGTAGACCACCAGGCTCCTCTGTCCATGGGATTTCCCAGGCAAGAATACTGGAACAGGTTGCCATTTCCTTCTCCAGGGAATCTCCCTTACCCAGGAATTGAACCCGGGTCTCCTGCATTGGCAGGCAGATTCTTTACCACTGAGTCACCTGGAAAACCCCTCTTATCTGGTATGGTATCCTGATAGATCAGTTGGAAAGAATCTGTCTGCAATGCAGGAGACCCCGGTTTGATTCCTGGGTCGGGAAGATCTGCTGGAGAAGGGATAGGCTACTTACTTCAGTATTCTTGGCTTCCCTTGTGGCTCAGCTGGTAAAGAATCCACCTGCAATGCGGGAAATCTGGGTTCAATCCTTGGGTTGAGAAGATCCCCTGGAGAAGGGAAAGGCTACCCACTCCAGTATTCTGGCCTGGAGAATTCCATAGACTGTATAGGCCATGGGGTTGCAAAGAGTCAGATGACTGAGTGACTTTGACTTCACTTTTTCCTAATTTCAGAATTATTTTCTTGTTTGTGAAATATTCTCTAGTGAACACAAAAGGCAGGAGACGATTTTAAATTCTAACTGGGTGATCTGGGGATGAATAATATAAAATCGGGACTCAGTTTCTTCATCGGTTAAATTCAAGATTGTTTTGATAGACCCCCAATGTCCCTTTCAGCCCAGTCAACTTGCTCTAGAATATTATGGCAAGGTAGAGAATCAGAGAGCTACATACAAATAAGGGCTAAAACTGAACAGACATAAAAAAAATGAAATATAAATAGCCAACAGTACATTAGTGAGAGCCTTACCACTTTTAAGTCATCTAATGATATCTTGTGTTTTATCATCCTGAATTACATTGTGGTTTAGGATATTGCAATACTCAAATGCTAAGGTAGGTCACCACCGTCAATCCTAGCAACAGTAATAGCATTACATAACACCTTTCATCTTAGGCTCACGAATCACTTGATAAACATCAATTAAGCCCCCAAACTTTCCTATGCTAGTATTACTGTTCCCATTTAACAGATAGAAATGTGAGCCATATTCTTGTTGAAATAACAAACCAAAGCTTTCTTATTTTTAAATCAGTAGACTTCCTTAGGTTAATAATTAAAATACTAGCAGAGACCTGAGGTTGGATTTAATGAATGAAAATTTCTACAGGTGGTATTACCATGACTGTGGGTTTATGGAACTATGAGTGGTGTCTGTGAATGTGTATGGGTGTATACATAGAGTGTATGTAGTGTATGGGGAAAGTGTATGTAGTTTGTGGGATAAACTCGTGCATATGAATACGTCTTTGAATAAATATAAAGTTGTGTGCTCTGTAGACACTTGGGTTTTTTACAATAAAAAAAAAAAGCCTTGGTTGTGTTTAAAACTTCTGAAATTCCCTTCACCATCCTTCATGTTCTTTTCTAGTATCTTTCTTATTTCTATATAATATTTTCTTTCTGCCAACCTATGCTTAAAGTTCTGCCCTCCAATTTTTATTCCCATCCCACATACTCCCTCTGTTAGTCCCCTGCTCCTTACTATGGATTCATTGCTTCTTTATTCAATGACAGTATCCACATCTATTCCTATACTTGACTGTCTTCCGTAAATGTATCCACTGGCCGTAGACATCATTCTACTTGGATGTCCCACCATTATCTTAAACTCATTCAACTTGTTTCCCTCGCAGTCTAAACCCCTATTTCATCTTACTTATCTTAGTAGTGTTTACTAACTACCTAGATGCCCGACACAGACATCCAGAACTCATCTTCCTCACCTTCTACACTCAAACACCTAGCAACTCCTATTCACTAAGTAATATTCTAGTTCTGATTTTCCCAATCTCTTGATTCCTTTTAATGCTCTTACCATATCCTTGGAATAGCCACCATTATCGGCCACTTATATGAATGATGATACAGAACTTTGAAAAATTCCCTGGTCTGATGTCAGAGTGACTTTCATAAGACAATAAGTTGATCATGATTACCCTAACCCATGGAAAAGAAATGCCAAAAAGCAAAATGGCTGTCTGGGGAGGCCTTACAGATAGCTGTGAAAAGAAGAGAAGCGAAAAGCATAGAAAAGGAAAGATATAAGCATCTGAATGCAGAGTTCCAAAGAATACCAAGGAGAGATAAGAAAGCCTTCCTCAGTGATCAATGCAAAGAAATAGAGGAAAACAACAGAATGGGAAAGACTAGAGATCTCTTCAAGAAAATTAGAGATACCAGGGGAACATTTCATGCAAAAATGGGCACAATAAAGGACAGAAATGGTACGGACCTAACAGAAGCAGAAGATATTAAGAAGAGGTGGCAAGAATACACAGAAGAACTATACAAAAAAGATCTTCATGACCAAGATAATCATGATGGTGTGATCACTCACCTAGGGCCAGACATGCTGGAATGTGAAGTCAAGTGGGCCTTAGAAAGCATCACTATGAACAAAGCTAGTGGAGGTGATGGAATTCCAGTTGAGCTATTTCAAATCCTGGAAGATGATGCTGTGAAAGTGCTGCAGGCAATATGCCAGCAAATTTGGAAAACTCGGCAGTGGCCACAGGACTGGAAAAGGTCAGTTTTCATTCCAATCTCAAAAAAAGGCAATGCCAAAGAATACTCAAACTACCACACAATTGCATTCATCTCACACGCTAGTAAAGTAATGCTCAAAATTCTCCAAGCCAGGCTTCAGCAATACGTCAACCGTGAACTTCCTGATGTTCAAGCTGGTTTTAGAAAAGGCAGAGGAAACAGAGATCAAATTGCCAAGATCCGCTGGATCATTGAAAAAGCAAAGAGTTCCAGAAAAACATCTACTTCTGCTTTATTGACTATCCCAAAGCCTTTGACTGTGTGGATCACAATAAACTGGAAAATTCTGAAAGAGATGGGAATACCAGACCACCTGACCTACTCTTGAGGAAACTATATGCAAGTCAGGAAGCAACAGTTAGAACTGGACATGGAACAACAGACTGGTTCCAAATAGGAAAAGGAGTACATCAAGGCTGTATATTGTCACCCTGCTTATTTAACTTCTATGCAGAGTACATCATGAGAAACCCTGGGCTGGAAGAAGCACAAGCTGGAATCAAGATTGCTGGGAGAAATATCAATAACCTCAGATATTCAGATGACACCACTCTAATGGCAGAAAGTGAAGAGGAACTAAAAATCCTCTTGATGAAAGTGAAAGAAGAGAGTGAAAAAGTTGGCTTAAAGCTCAACATTCAGAAACTGAAGATCATGGCATCTGGTCCCATCAATTCATGGCAAATAGATGGGGAAACAGTGGAAACAGTTTCAGACTTTATTTTGGGGGGCTCCAAAATCACTGCAGATGGTGATTGCAGCCATGAAATTAAAAGACGCTTACTCCTTGGAAGGAAAGTTATGACCAACCTAGATAGAATATTCAAAAGCAGAGACATTACTTTGCCAACAAAGGTCCATCTAGTCAAGGCTGTGGTTTTTCCAGTGGTCATGTATGTATGTGAGAGTTGAACTGTGAAGAAAGCTGAGCAACAGAGAATTGATGCTTTTGAACTGTGGTGTTGGAGAAGACTCTTGAGAGTCTCTTGGACTGCAAGGAGATCCAAGCAGTCCATTCTAAAGGAGATCAGTCCTGGGTGTTCATTGGAAGGACTGATGTTGAAGCTGAAACTCCAGTACTTTGGCCACCTCATGCAAGGAGTTGACTCATTGGAAAAGACCCTGATGCTGGGAGGGATTGGGGGCAGGAGGAGAAGGGGACAACAGAGGATGAGATAGCTGGATGGCATCACTGACTCGATGGACATGAGTCTGAGTGAACTCCGGGAGTTGGTGATGGACAGGCAGGCCTGACGTGCTGCAATTCATGGGGTCGCAGAGTCGGACATGACTGAGTGACGGAACTGAACTGAACTGAACCCTTCATAAAGCCCTTCAATGCCCACTGACCTGCCTCATTACTATTAGAATCAAGTCCAGTGCTTGCCATGAGTTTCAAGGTCCTGAATGATGACTCCTGAAGACTACATCATGATCATCACTTGCTATTTCTCTTTTCGAATTTTACTACCCATGAAGATACTGAGTAGGAAACTCCTCTCTCTCTCCATAATATAATACATTCTTTCATAAGGATATATATATTATTTCACTCTGGTTCTTGTACATCTCCTCCACTCTTTACATAGTTAAGCTCTACCTTTCCTTAATGGGGTGAGCTCAAAAATCACTTTTCCTGACAAAATTTGCCTTGTATTTCAAACAGCTGTGTATGTGCTCTCAGAATTCCCTAGGTATCATTTATCACACAGCATCATTATTACTTTTGCTTGTGTGATTTTTTTCTCTTAGATTTTAAATTTGGGTAAGGCAGAAATGGTGTCTGTTTTTGGAACATTGTTCCAGTGCTGACATTTGTTCCTGGCACATACTAGATGCTTTGTAAATATTTTTTGAATGGTTAACAAACTGAATCAGTGACTTACTATAAGTAAGTCGATGAGGTCACTGCTTTAAGCGAAGTTCATGGGAATAAAAAAGATCCAAGGAAAATGGGCCAGACCAATGTTGCTCAAAACAAACCTTATCATTCTAAATAATCCAGGAACAGTAAGCCACTCAGGCTAAACAGTGTATTTTCGTAGAAAGATATCTATCGTATCCTTAAATCACCTACATGCTTGGTGTGACTGTAATAAGACTGATTTCATGTGTGGTTTATGAAACTAACCTTAGACTTATTCTGTTCATCAGTATCCCCAGGTAGGAGGAATCCCTGCCTTAGTCCTTGTGTTTCTCCAAAAAGGTGAGAAGTCCTTGGGATCATGGAGATCAAGTAGGTGTGAAAATTTGGAAATCCCCACCCAAACAAGTGAATTCAAGTTTCTTGAAGCTGGCACATGCCTATTCTTGGGACCTGAAGTTTTGAGGACTGATTGGGGCCACATTTAGGCCTGAAAGTTGACCAGAGGGCTAATATTTAAGGAAAGTAAGGGTTGAGGTTTAAAAAAAATTTTTTTTATTGGAGGATAATTGCTTTCCAATATTGTGCTAGGTTTTGCCATACATCAGAATGAATCAGCCATAGGTATACATACATTCCCTCCTTCTTGAACCTCCCTCTCATCTCCCACCCCATTCCACCCCTCTAGGTTTTCACAGAGCACTGGGTTGAGCTGACTGCATCACACAGCAAATTCCCATTGGCTATCTGCTTTATATCTAAGCCACCAGGAAAAGCAATCCAGTCCAGTATTCTTGCCTAGAGAATCCAATGGACAGAGGAGCCTAGTGGGCTACAGTCCATAGGGTCACAAAGAGTCAGACATGACTGAAGTGGCTTAGCATGCATGCATCTACTCTACATATGGTAATATACATGTTTCCATACTACTCTCTCCGTTTGCTTACCGTATCCTTCCCCCACTGTGTCCATAAGTCTATTTTCTATGTCTGCATCTCCATTGCTACCCTGGATATAGGTTCATCAGTATCATCCTTCTGGATTCCATAAACATGTATCAATATAAAATATTTGTCTTTCTCTCTCTTACTTAACTCTTTACAATAGGTTCCAGCTAGGTTCAGCCATCTCATTAGGACTGACTCAAATGAATTCCTTTTTCATAGCCAAGTAATATTCCATTGTATAAATGTACCATAAATTCTGTAGAGCATTGAGTATTCATATGAGGACTAGGACTTTCAAATTCATACAAGGCAATTCAGGATGCTGGCAGTATGGGGAGAGAAGCAGTAAGTGATCAAGGAGAAGTGCCAGGGATCAATATCAGCTGTGGATCTCCAAGGGGTCTACAGAGTCTGTTACATTTGTATCTGATCAGGTTGTTATGAAGCATGTTTGTCAAGGAGGGATGATATATTTTACTTAATATTTGTCAACCTGCTTCGGAGCCTTTAACATGTTCTGTGGGCCTTCAGTTATACTCTTGTATAGGCACACAGTTTTTAGGGGCTAGCCTGCTATTCAAAAGTTATTTTCCAGAAGATTTTTGTTCTTTCTACAGTAGTGTAAACTAATCTATTAAGGAGTTCCTCAATTTTTTGATAAGTAAGTAATATTTTATACCAAGAATATAATACTAATATTATACCAATATACTACCAATATTTTATACCAAGATTATTATTATCAGATCAGATCAGTCGCTCAGTCATGTCCGACTCTTTGCGACCCCATGAATCGCAGCACGCCAGGCCTCCCTGTCCATCACCAACTCCCGGAGTTCACTCAGACTCACATCCATCAAGTCAGTGATGCCATCCAGCCATCTCATCCTCTGTCATCCCCTTCTCCTCTTGCCCCCAATCCCTCCCAGCATCAGAGTCTTTTCCAATGAGTCAACTCTTCACATGAGGTGGCCAAAGTATTGGAGTTTGAGCTTTAGCATCATTCCTTCCAAAGAAATCCCAGGGCTGATCTCCTTCAGAATGGACTGGTTGGATCTCCTTGCAGTCCAAGGAACTCTCAAGAGTCTTCTCCAACACCACAGTTCAAAAGCATCAATTCTTCGGCGCTCAGCCTTCTTCACAGTCCAACTCTCACATCCATACATGACCACAGGAAAAACCATAGCCTTGACTAGACGAACCTTTGTTGGCAAAGTAATGTCTCTGCTTTTGAATATGCTATCTAGGTTGGTCATAACTTTCCTTCCAAGGAGTAAGCGTCTTTTAATTTCATGGCTGCAGTCACCATCTGTAGTGTATACCTCAGTTCAAATTACAGTTTTTATCATAATATAGAAAACCAATATTCTATAGGTTTTATCTGTGTTTTGACATAATGATAATTAAAATGCGTCAGCAAAGTCCCTGATGCTAATTCCCATAATAGGGAAGAGATTGAAGATAATTTGTATCATATTTGCTTTGTTTGTCTGTTTTGGTTCTCCTCTTTATTTTGAATTTCCATTACCATGTTTCAGCAGTTTCTCATTGTTTAAAACTCCCTTCTTGGTAAATGGAAGCCAGAGTTACTATTACTTTGTGCCACAGAGTTTTATTTTTAATGAGAATGTTACTTATTTTAGACAATAAACATTTTTAGAAATTTGCTGGGCATTTAGTAAGAACTTTGTAAATATTAACTCATTTAGATTTTACAACACTGTGAAATAGATATTATTACTATTCCCATTATACAGATAAAAAGACATGGTAAAGGGGGCCACGCTGCTTGCCCAAAGTCACCACATTTCTGTAAAGAGCTGAGTCAGGACTCAAGTGCTAGTCTAGAGAGAGGGCTTTTCATCACTGTTCCATCATCATTGGCGTGAATGTTTTCTTCTATTTTTTTCTTTCAGTTTTATTGAGTGTTTACTTCGTAAGGATATGGATCATGGGCTTTTGTTTAAAAGCGAAGAGTATAAAACTAGAATTTTAATAATTAACAGTCATTAAAGGAACAATTGCAGAATCTGACTTGGCAACTTAAAGGAGTTTAAATTTTGCATTATATAATTTCAGTTTTTGAAAACTTCTCATTTTCTATCTTAATCTTTGTACTTTATATCTAATAAACAACGTATTTTGATCAGGAAAGAGGACATGTTGCTTTAATTTTCTGGGAAAACCAGCTGAGTTCCACTTGAAATAATTCATAATAATAACACACGCATACTTACGGGTTTCCTTCCTCAACTTGCCATTAGCAGAGACGTGGTGTCTTTAGATGTTTACAAAGAGCAACAATCAGCAGTGCAGGTAACTGAGGCTTATGTCCACAATACAAACAAAAGAATTAATGTCAAATCCCTTGAAAAAAATAAGTCTATTTAGCTAAAGGAAACAAATCTGAATGGGTCAAGTAATATTGTCATGCTTTCTTCCACAGTATTTGTGCACATTTCTGTCAGACACTGGAGTAGCCCAAGTTTATTCTCGATAAGACAACCGCACATGCTGTAAAGCGAGCTGCAAACTTTCCAAGTTAGCCATCTACATAACAAAGATTACTTCACATTCCTATAAAGATTTAAAAGTTTATTATACAACTTTTGAATATAATTGATTCCAAAGAAATAATCTGTGAGGATATGTAACATTCACCTACTTGATTATGTAAAAAAATCCATTTCACATTATATGACCTTATTTTGCAAGCCAATGGCTAAAGAAAATATGTGATGAATTTCCAATACAATATAAATAGAATGTCATAATCTATAGAGTGAGGACTGTTTCTGAATATTAAGAAGGTTGCCATATTTTCTTTCAATACAAACACAGAAGAATATTATTTGGCCTAGATCAGTTCCTTTTATATAAATTAGACTGGAAAATTGTTTCAGCTCTATTTAGAAATGTCCACAGAGAGATACTCTGATTATTGAGGTCACTGCTGTGACTACAGTAGTGACTTAAAAACCAGTCTCACAGAAAGTTTATTATGGAAAGTAATTAAACTTAGCCAAATTTAGGCAAAATTATAGATAAAGGCTGAAAAACTTTTGTGTTTCTAAAATCAATAACTAAAGCAAAGTGTGTTTTCATTGCAAAGGATCTCTCATCAGTGTGAGTGCTAGAGTTGTATTATTTTCATCATTAAAAAGGGGATTAATTTTTTCAGCACTTGAAAAGGCATATGCTTACCTTATTCTTGCTTTGGAAAGAGAGAACAGAATTAATTTATAAATGGTGCCATTTATACACATAAACACCTTTTCATATATATATATGAACATACAATGAAATGTATATATATATACAATGAAAATTCCTGAGCCCCACAGCTACTATTTCAGCTTTAATTAGGATGCTAAGAGATGATTTTTAATAGAGTGCATTTTAGAATAATGGTTCCCAGGCATTTGGATTTCAGTAAAGAATTACTCCTCTTCCTGCTTCTCTCCCTCAGATATTATCTATGGACTAATATCAGGTTGCCATCTTTTAATTTTGCAAACTAAAGCCACAAAACCACTAAAAATGAAGCAAAACATACAAAAAGTAAATATCCTATTGTACTATTTACAAATAGATCATCTTTTATGTGCCAGGCTGTTTTGTAGATATGAAGGATTCACAAAGAACAAGAAAGAGAAAATTGCTGCCTTCATGGACCTTAGCTTTAGTGAGATTAATTAGAAAATCACATCAGTTCTCTCATCATTATGTGTATGTGCCCAATATGTCTACCTTTTTATTTCTGCTGCATCACCATCTCCCATCTGGTTTACTGCAGTCCTCTCCCAATTTGTCTCCAGGATTCCTTTTGCAACCACATTCTGGCCAAAGTCTACTATTCTCAATGGACCCGTAAAGAGCGCTTTAAGACTTGAATCAGGTTGCCCCATCATGCTTCATCATTGAAGATGGTTTGGCCCCTCCTACCTTCCTAACATCTCATTCTCTAAATTTCAACCACACAGTCTCTCTTTCTGTTATTACATTCCACAGTTCAGTTCAATTCAGTCACTCAGTCTTGTCTGACTCTCTGTGTTCCCATGAACTGCAGCACACCAGGCTTCCCTGTCTATCACCAACTCCCGGAGTCCATCCAAACCCATGTCCATTGTGTCCATGATGCCATCCAACCATCTTATCCTCTGTTGTCCCCTTCTCCTCCTGCCCTCAATCTTTCCCAATATCAAGGTCTTTTCAAATGAGTCAGCTCTTCACATCAGGTGGCCAAAATATCGGAGTTTCAGCTTCAGTATCAGTCTTTCCAATGAACACCCAGGACTGATCTCCTTTAGGATGGACTGGTTGGATCTCCTTGCAGTCCAAGGGACTCTCAAGAGTCTTCTCCAGCACCACAGCTCAAAAGCATCAATTCTTCTGCGCTCAGCTTTCTTTATAGTCCAACTCTCCCATCCATACCTGACTACTGGAAAAATCATAGCCTTGACTAGATGGACCTTTGTTGACCAATTAATGTCTCTGCTTTTTAATATGCTGTCTAGGTTGGTCATAACTTTCCTTCCAAGGAGTAAGCGTCTTTTAATTTCATGGTTGCAGTCACCACCTGTAGTGATTTTGGAGCCCTAAAAAATAAAGTCAGCCACTGTTTCCCCATCTATTTGCCATAAAGTGATGGGACCAGATGCCATGATCTTAGTTTTCTGAATGTTGAGCTTTAAGCAAACTTTTTCACTCTCCTCTTTCCACACTTACTCCTATATTAAGGACTTTAATTATTTGCCTGCCTTTTCCCCAGATCTGTAGGAAACAAACTGTTTCTACTAAAATGCTGTAGGAAAACATCTCACACAAAAAAGAGGCAAATAAGGGGGTGGATTTGGGGCTGTTTATTTGAGTTTCTCATTAAGGATGTTCTTGGAATGTACATTCTAGTGAGGGGAAAAAGACAAGAAAGATAATACATGTGCAAAATAAATATAGTACAAAATAGTAGTAGTTTCATGGAGAAAAATGAGTGGGCATAGAATGGAAAGTATATGTTCAACTTTTCACAGTGACACAGTAATTGCTCAATAAATATTAGTGTTATCATTATCATGGTTTTCTGCTATTGTTGTTGAATAGAGAATGGAAAGATGTCAGATTCAAATTTCTTGTCTCTTAAGCATGATGTCACTTTCTTAAGTATTCTAATGGAGAATTTTGATGAAGTTGGGAATGAAAAGACATATATCATATTGGGGGAATCCGTCTCTCTCTTCTACCACTTAATGTCATGTGCCTGTGCTATATTTGCTTCAGTTGTGCTCGACTCTTTGTGATCCTATGGACTACAGCCCCCCAGGCTCTTCTGTCCATGGGTATTCTCCAGGCAAGAAAACTGGAGTGGGTTGCCATGCCCTCCTTCAGGGGATCTTCCCAACTCAGGAATCAAACTCACATCTCCAGACTATCCTGCACTGGCAGGTGGGTTCTTTACCACTAGTGCCAGCTGAGAAGCCCTACCACTTAATATCAACAATGTCAAAAATTTTCCGGAAGATGAACCTTTCATCTCACTTTCATCCATCCAGCCACATTTGTTATTCTACATTATTTCCTGCTCAATAACACTTGCCATCATTGAATAGTATTCAAAAATAAAGAAAATGTTTAAAACATGGGTTAAAAATAAACAAACACAAATTGGAGTTAGTCCTAAGGAATCTGCCTTTTGAAAATTAAGAATTCATTATCAAAAAGTGCACCACTATGTGAGCCAGTTTACCAAATAAAGGATAAATATTAAAATGAGACTATTTTTAGAAGGATTAAATGGAATTTATTTTAAAATGTTTTATCTTATAACGCGACCAAAGGCTTTAGTATAAAATTGTGTTTATCCATAACTTTAAAGAACATATCAATTGCATAAATTATTATGTATACTTTTAAAAACTCTTTCATAGGACTGCTGTTGACTATTGAATCCCTTTGTGTCCACAATCATGAAGTAATTGCATACATAATAATATTTGTATTTGATAATATACAATATACAATGATCACATTTTTATGTTTTTAAATTAGCTCAGCCAACTTATTATTAAATCAAAGATTTTAATTTTTCAAAATTAATTTTTCCTTCACCATATCCTGACTCAAGCCCACAAACACAAGCATTTTCAGTAATTTCCTCATTTTCACTTGACATACATATCTTGGTAGCTAGTAGCTAGTAGCTCAGTCGTGTCTGACTCTTTGTGACCATGGACTGTAGCCTATCAGGCTCCTCCATCCATGGGATTTTCCAGGCAGGAGTGCTGGAGTGGATTGCCATTTCCTTCTCCAGGGGACCTTCCCGACCCAGGAATCGAACCCGGGTCTCCCACGTTGCAGGCAGATGCTTTACAGTCTGAGCCACCAGGGAAGCCCCCAACATATCTTGGTAGTCACCTAATTTCATAAAAATATTAATTAACATTATCACTTTTTTACTGTACATTTGTCAGTATTTTTATTTTTATATCTGTAATAGTTTTAATTTTTAAACCTTGAACTTATTAAATGGAGATAAAAACCCTTTGTTTTTTTAAAGAACTTGTCTGGAAATAACTTTAAAAGTCTAACATGTATGATTATTTAAAATATGAATAAAAATATGAGATTTCTTGTGTTCTTATACTTTCACTTTCCTTTTGAATAGAAAACTCCCCTTTTCTACTGTTTCTACTTTACCTTATGTTAACACTATTTTTAAAATGTGAGAGGTAAAAATATCACTGGCAAAGGATAGCAAGCAAACAGTGCCAAGGGATATTATAGAGAACTCTGTTAATTTAGTCTTGGAGATGGCTTCTAATCTGTATAGTGTTTGATATTTTCTTTTAGATAATGTATTTTCTTCCTGCCCTACCTTTCTACAAATTTACATTGAAAGAAACTTAATTTTTTGAATAGCTTCATCTTTTTTCTTTTGTTCTTCCAAATTGTTGTTTTCACTACCTGTCTCCCCAACTTCCATTTTCCCTGCCACATTTTAAAGTTCCAGTTGGCTTGCTTACCAACAATAATAAGAAAGAGGGATGTTTTAGATTATAGTTTGCTCTGAGAGGCTATCCCTAGATCATTGCACATTGGATTTAATATGAAAATTGTATTTGGAGTCGTTTGATTTGCAGAAATAACAAGCCTAAATGCTTCAGTTTCTAATGGTAATTAGTTTTCAACCCAGACAGTCTGGATAACTATATATTTACTACCTTGTAAAGAACTATCATAACAAGCCCTTAAGCATTATTTGAAAATTAATAAACTAAAGTGGGAGGAAACCCTTTACTTTCCCATAGCAACATGAACTGAATTATATTATTTTATTGCAAAGTTTTGCTTTTCAATTATAGGTTTACTAAATTAAGAGGCTTGAAAAGCATAAAAAACAATTATTAGTTTCTTAATACTGTAGATGACTAATGCAATGAGTCCACTTTACTGTACAGAAACAGGGCTTTGGTTGTTTTTTTTTTTTTTTTTTTTTTAGACAAAATTCTTTCCTTAAATCTCCTGAGAAAAAAAACACTTAATTCAAAAGTATCTTGGGTCGGGGGAGGAGGAAGGAGTAAATTAGGAGTTTGGGATTAACATACACACACTACTATAAAAAAATGTTTTGTTTCTTTTATATTTTTAGAATGCACATATATTTAAGTGGGTTTTCTAAATTAGGTAAAAAGTAAATTTTACACAGAATATTACTTTTAATCTCTTTTCAAGTTTATATTTTCTTTACCTAAAATTGAAACTTGCAAATTTGATTGTTAAAAATCTGCAAGTATGCAAGAGATTCAGTAGTCTGGATATGAGCTAAATAATAATTGCCATTGATGATTCTGTTAGTTTTAAAAGATAAAACTGTGCATAAATTGGGTTAATTACTTAGAAGAGAGTGTGGAAGACAAAAATTACTTAACCTAATTCTCATCATCACAGAGCGAAGGTAGACTGCCAGTGTTAACATAGCATAGCAGGAGGGAGAAATGAGGTTCAGACCTGGCATGGTGGCTCTGGGTCATCAGAATGTAAGTTTTTTAGAGGTCTGACGTCTGACTCCCTGTGAAGGTTGTGCGTGTGTGTGCATGTGTCAGAGCCCGAAGTAAGAACAAGAATTAAACTCTACAGAGACTCATCAGGGAGGGTGAAGCAGAACTTGTATTTTCCTCTAATTTGCCCTCCTATCCCAATTCTGCCTGACCCATTCTGGTGGCTCAGTGGTAAAGAATTTGCCTGCATGCAAGAGATGTGGATTCGATCCCCAGGTTGGTAAGATCCCTTGAAGAAAGAAATGGCAATCCACTCCAGTATTCTTGCCTGGGAAATCCCATGGACAGAGGAGTCTGGTGGGCTATAGTCCATGGAGTCACAAAAGAGTTGGACATGACTTAGAGACTAAACAACAAATCCCAATTTTAAGCCCAAATATTTGCTCTGTCTAGAGCATGGGCTTCCACAGATGGCCAGGATTCAGATTCTGGCTTCAAAACTTACCAACTGGTGGCTCAAATGGTAAAAAAATCTGCCTGCAATGAAGGAGACCTGGGTTTGATACTTAGGTCAGGAAGATCCCCTGGAGAAGGGCATGGCAACCCACTCAAGTATCCTTGCCTGGATAATCCCATGGATAGAGGAACCTGACGGTTCCTATGGTCCATAGGTCACAAAGGGTTGGACACAACTGAAGTGACTTAGTATGCATGCACGTGTGATAATAATCAAGTCCCTTAACGGTTCTGAAACTGAGTTTCCTCATTTACACAATGAAAATAATCTCCCATGGGTTGTTGAAAGAATTAAATGAGTTATTAGGCACAAGGTTCTTAGAACATAGATCAAAACACACAAATCAGGATAACAGGGTCTATACAAATGACACTGATTTTAGACACAAAATTCTCATTCTTCCAGAACCTGTTTGTACTCATTAAAGTACTTTTATTTTACATTTTATGTTTCCCAGCGTATTTAACTTATATGCAGAGTACATCATGAGAAACGCTGGGCTGGAGGAAGCACAATGTGGAATCAAGATTGCCAGGAGAAATATCAATAACCTCAGATATGCAGATGATACCACCCTTATGGCAGAAAGTGAAGAAGAACTAAAGAGCCTCTTGATGAAAGTGAAAGAGAGAGTGAAAAAGTTGGCTTAAAGCTCAACATTCAGAAAACTAAGATCATGGCATCTGGTCCCATCAATTCATGGCAAATAGAAGGGGAAAGAGTGGAAACAGTGGCTGACTTTATTTTTGGGGGCTCCAAAATCACTGCAGATGGTTATTGCAGCCATGAAATTAAAAGATGCTTACTCCTTGGAAGGAAAGTTATGACCAACCTAGACAGCATATTAAAAAGTAGAGACATTACTTTGTCAACAAAGGTATGTATAGTGAAGGCTATGGTTTTTCCAGTAGTCATGTATGGCTGTGAGAGTTGGACTATAAAGAAAGCCGAGTGCAGAATAATTGATACTTTTGAACTGTGGTGTTGGAGAAGACTCTTGAGAGTCCCTTGGACTGCAAGGAGATCCAACCAGTCCATCCTAAAGATCAGTCCTGGGTGTTCAATGGAAGGACTGATATTGAAGCTGATGCTCCAATATTTTTGCCACCTGATGCGAAGAGTTGACTCATTTGAAAAGACCATGATCCTGGGAAAGATTGAGGACAGGAGGAGGAGACGACAGAGGATGAGATGGTTAGATGACATCACCAACTCAATGGACATGAGTTTGGGTAAACTCTGGGAATTGGTGATGCACAGGGAGGCCTGGCAAACTGGGGTTCATGGGGTCGCAAAAAGTCTAACACGACTGAGTGACTGAAATGAACTGAACTGAACTGATGTTTACCAGCTTATGATAAAGAGTATTATAAAGGATACAATTGAACATCAAGATGAAGAGGTCAAGTTATGTGGGTAGGGGCTCAGAGCTTCTGCACGTTCTCTGTACCACCCCCATTTCCATTTGTTCACAGACCCAGAAGCTTGACCAACCTCATCATTTTGAGTTTTTATGGAGGATTCATTATGTAGGTGTGATTGATTAAATATTTGGCCATTGGCAAGTAATTCAATCTCCAGCCCCTCTCTCCTCCCTGGAGGACAAGTGGGTGAGACTGAAAGTTTCAACCCACTAATCTCAGGGTGGGTTTCCCTAGCAACCAACTCCCTTCTTTTAGATGCTTTTCAAAAGTAACCTCATCAACATTAACTCAAGTGTGGCAGAAACAGGTTTGTTATGAACATCAAGGCACCTTTATCATTCTTGTTATTTAGGAATTTCTAAAGGTTTTAGAAACACTGTTCGTGGAATTTGTTTAGTCACTAAGTGGTGTCTGACTCTCTATGACCCCATGGACTGTAGCCTGCCAGATCACTCTGTCCATGGGATTCTCCAGGCAAGAATACAGGAGTGGGTTGCCATTTCCTTCACCAGGGTATCTGTATTTCCTGCACTGACAGGCAGATAGATTCTTTACCACTGAGCCACAAGGGAAGCCCACATGGCAACACAGCCACATGGCCTCATCCCACTTACTAACTAGTGGGAATCTCCAAGCAGAAAGCTACAAATATTGAAAACAGGGCAAGGGGAGGGGCAAGGAATTATATCACGATGTAGAGGTTTTCAAGCATATTTCATAATAATATGCAGTTCAGTTCAGTTTAGTTGCTCAGTCCTGTCTGACTCTTTGCGACCCCATGAATTGCGGCACGCCAGGCCTCCCTGCCCATCACCAACTCCAGGAGTTCACTCAAACTCACGTCCATCGTGTCGGTGATGCCATCCAGCCATCTCATCCTCTGTCATCCCCTTCTCCTCCTGCCCCCAATCCCTCCCAGCATCAGAGTCTTTTCCAATGAGTCGACTCTTCGCATGAGGTGGCCAAAGTACTGGAGTTTCAGCTTTAGCATCATTCCTTCCAAAGAACACCCAGGACTGATCTCCTTTAGAATGGACTGGTTGGATCTCCTTGCATTCCAAGGGACTCTCAAGAGTCTTCTCCAACACCACAGTTCAAAAGCATCAATTCTTCGGCGCTCAGCCTTCGTCACAGTCCAACTTTCACATCCATACATGACCACAGGAAAAACCATAGCCTTTGGTTTGGCTAGACGGACCTTTGTTGGCAGTAGTGTAATATAAAATTTTAAACTGTGAAAGAGCCAATAAAATAAGAGCATTAACCTGGAATGCTGTTGAAGGAGCAACTGGGGTAACATGAAGGGTCCTTATTAGTTGCATTGTGTGTGTGTGTGTGTGTGTATTATTTGCTCAGTCATGTCTGACTCTTTATGACCTCATGGACTGTAGCTTGCCAAGCTCCTCTGTCCGTGGAATTCTCCAGGCAAGAATACCAGGGTGGATTGCCATTCTCTCCTCCAGGGTAATGGGGTCAAAGTAAAGTACTTTAAACATACTTAGTCCTAAGTCCATTAAGTCATTTAGTTATGATAAAATGGAGATGGGCATAAGTTAAAAAAAAAAAGTTGAGGAAAAAGAAAAAGAGATGGAAGATATGAGTTGTTTGAGTAGAACATCTCTAAGCCATTAAATTTAGGACCTTTAATTTTCAAAGTACTGTCCCTGAGTTGCTCTGAGTTGCTCACTGGGGAATAAGAGATCCAGGTACATGTGGCCATTATAATAGGAAAAGATGCTAAGGAAATGTAATGAGGTCAATTGATCAATTAATTCAAAACGCATTATTAAGAATCATAAAAGAGTCTGCTTGATCCTCAGTGAAAGATACACGTTGTAAGATAAACTCACCACTTCAGAATAGTAAAGAATTCTGTGTACTTCTGTTTAATCCTAGTTATATCCCCTCCTCACATCAACATAATAGATTCTTAGTATCTGTTAAGTGAATGGAAAGAAAGAATAAAAAACTGATGGCAAAAGACTAAATTTATTTGGTCTTCCTGGTCTATTAAAAACAGAATTAGAAACATTTAAAATATAGGGGACTTTACATTTAAAAGAAAACTAGATTTCTGGCTTCTGTACTTTTTAAAGAAAATTCATTTTTTTTAACAGCTCTATTACCAGTAAGCCTTTGTTCCTGCCTGGCTACAAGTTCCTGGAGCTGGAGAGTGGCTGCTCCCTTAAGACAAGCAGCATGTAGAACACAGGATCCAGATGGCCTAACTTGCTCGTATCACCTTCTTAGACTCTGAGTTTACACTGTCTAATCTAGAATGGCATAGCTTTTTGACATACTTTGGTTCCTGTAAGATTTTCTCATAGCTTAAAACAAGTTGGATGGAACTCTAAAACCATCCAAGGTTTTGTCTCTAATGAAAGATGAGGACTCTTCAGTTAGTTACAAGGGGATCTCAACCTAGGCACTATTAGCATTTGGGGTCAGAAAATGTTTGTTGTGGTGGTGGTCTTGTGCTTTAAGCAACCTATCCATAACCTCTACAGACTAGATACTCTCTCACACAGAGTGACAACTAAAAATGTTCCCAGGCATTGCCAAATATAACCCAGAGATGAAGTGGGGGTGGGGCAAAATCACCCCTAATTGAGAACCTCTGAGTTAAATATCAGCCTAGAAGTGGACAGATGCATGAACTCAAAGATGGTACTAGATTTATATTAGAAAGAAAATGGTTAGCTAGCAGATTGGGCATTGGCTGTAATCTTGTCACTCCCTGTGCCCAGGTTCTAGGTTTAGTTGCTGGCAACAGATCCCCGACTGAATTACATTTACCCAGACTTCACCAGTTCAAGTTTGAGTGGGATGATAGTGCTATGGTTTTCTAAAATGACTGATTTTTGATCGAGCCTATAAGGACAAGGAAGTGTAGTTAACAAAGTGATGTTATAAAATGCAACATTCCAAATGTAGTAATATCTGGATAGCAGTCAGATTCTAGTACTTCATTCTGTTTCCTACTCACAAGTTGTTCCTGATGAATTATTTTTAAAGTGTGACTAAATTATTCATTACAAAGGATCACCATTATTTATGCAACTGAGGTTTACCACTAACATTCCAATATGGATTTTTTTTTTTGACTAGGGGACTTCAATAAAGCTTCTAAGAATAGAAATATATGCCGAGAATTAAACAATTGATGTGGGGCTCACCATAATGGTGAGGAGAAGCACAAATTGATTAAACCTTTGAATCTTAAGGAAATCTTTAATAACAGTAAATAGATAAAACACTATTTATAATATTTACATATACAATTAAGTTTTATGTACACATTTCAAGTAAAATATCTCAAAACACATTCAAGCAGATTATGCTGCCAGATCATAACAAATTTCTCCCACAAGTTATCTGCCCCATGTGTTTCATTTAAATAAAAATTAGGTAATACTGGGCAACAATAAAGGAGAAGGCAATGGCACCCCACTCCAGTACTCTTGCCTGGAAAATCCCATGGATGGAGAAGGCTGGTAGGCTGCAGTCCACGGGGTCGCTAAGAGTCGGGCATGACTGAGCGACTTCACTTTCACTTTTCACTTTCATTCATTGGAGAAGGAAATGGCAACCCACTCCAGTATTCTTGCCTGGAGAATCCCAGGGACAGAGGAGCCTAGTGGGTTGCCGTCTATGGGGTCACACAGAGTCGGACATGACAGAAGCAACTTAGCAGCAGCAGCAGCAGGCAACAATAAAGGTACAGAAGTATAAAATTATATGCCATTTAAATTTTATTTTCAAATAAATCAAAAAATATAAATTTCATGCCGTAAACCTCTCAGTAAGTTTGATCTATCTTTATTTTTCTTATACCTTCTCTCCACCCTTTCTTTCTGCCATTAAAGGTATATTCTCTACCGTCTGTCCTGATGCCTTACTCAAGGTCAATTTAAATGACTCAAGTGATGACTTCAAGTACAGTACAATCCTTCCTTGGGGAAGTTACTCCTTTGACTAATATTAAGTGGGTTACTATTGGTATGTTAATTAACTGCTTCACTCAGCATAAACTATTTATGTACAATGTACCCTTCATCCATGAACTGATGTGTGAGAAAGAGCCTAAGATGAAATTTAGGAGTTATTTTTTTTGACAGATTGGATTCTGGTGACTATATTAAAATGTATGCTTTTCGTTTTCAGCTATGTTTATTTCAGCATTGAAGGTTGACCATAACTTACTATTTTGATACACAGTTTTTCAAGTAAAAATAAGAAGCTGACTTCTCTCTAAATGTCTGTTTTACCAGTGAGACCCAGTTTTCTCTTTGGAAGGCTCCTCTTTCTTGTGCACTCAGTCATGTCTGACTTTTTGTGACACCATGGACTGTGTTTAGGCCACCATGCTCCGCTGTCCATGGAATTTTCCAGCAAGAATACTGGAGTGCATTGCCATTTCCTCCTCCAGGGGATCTTCCCAACCCAGGAATTAAACCCGAGTCTGTGTCTCCTGCATTAGCAGATGGATTTTTTACCACTGCACCATCTGCTAGCCATATACCAATGGAAAGAAGAGAAATACTATCATCGATCTTTTTAAGAGTTGGAAAATAGAGAAATCAACATAAATAGAAGTCATAGAAAGAACAAAATATTTGGTCAGAAATTGTAAAAGGGCTATTCTCAAAAGTAATTACTTCTTCTATCAAGCGTAACAATAGGCAGATTTCAAGACCAGGGAAAGGTTTCTACTTCTAGGGCCAGCAGAAAAGATATTTAACATTGGAAGCTGATATCAATTCAGATTAATAACCTCCACACATTATCAGAATTTCATATAAATAAGTCAACTCTTTCAGTAGTTTCTCTATGAATCAGAAGCTTTTTTTATCTTACTTTTGGAATAAACTTTCTTTAGACTTTCTTTCAGAAAGTTTTATGTTAAAAAGAGGTCAGTTTCACATTTTGGTGAGCACTCTATGACAATGAGTATGGATTGACCCAGACAATCTCAAGGCATTTTGCTTACAAATATGAAATGACTCAAAATATAAAATGTATTTTCATAAATGTTTTTATAATTAATTAAAACATCATATTTATTAACACAAATAATTATGATGCATTGTAATATGACATTTCTAAAAACAAAGCACTGAGGACAGTTTATTCTCATTAATAAAATTTATTGTAGAAAAAAACAAAAATATTTCTAAAGAACCTAGTTATTAAATCTCAATGTAATTTAATTTCATATTTTGATGCTGTACATATGCCTTTCTATGTTCAAAGTTGTTAGACCAATCTCTGCATTAGGAGATAAAAGTAGCACCTACTTTAGCCAGCCTTGAACATTAAGGGGAGGTATGAAAGATCTTGGATGTGAGAACAGAGACCAATCAGAAATGGAGCTCCTGAAGATGTAAAGACATGCACTGGCAACCTCCACACTGGGTAGCAGAGGTCTCAGTTTGGACTGGAGAGAGAAGACTGTTAAGAAGAATAAGCCACTGAGGGATCTCCTGTCCTCTCATGCCTTGGAGCTGAGAGCATGATGACTGTCTAAATTTGTCTCAATAACTAACTTCAGATTAAATAATTGATGACAGACTTTGAACAGTCTCACACCTCAGTTACAACAACCTTAAATTTGACTTTGACTAAGATAAATTTAAGGAGGCATTATATATTAGAAAATTAGCACAATACAACTGCAATTTCTGGAAGGAAAGTCAGAGATCTGTCAGTTCAAACAAACCAAGGCTGGGAAGGAAAATGGTGTGTTAGCAAAAGAACTTACAAATAATTACACTGGACATTTTTAAGCTGCCACTGGGCCTTTTGTAAGGTTTTATAAACTGATCTTAATTTTGTTATACTGATCCCCAAAGGCACTTCCTATTGTAAAATAGTCTATTAAGCATTGGTCTATATTTTGGAAAGCAATAATATTAAGTTCATTATGGTTTTTGCAGTCCAGGCAATAATTTAGCTTGTGTACTCCTCTTAAGATTTTAATGAGCAAAAGCTATTTTAAGAATTTTTGCAAGTGAACAATGTAGGTATGTTCAGAAAGGTACTTCTATTTCAGACCCCTTAAAATATATATAAGATATTTACATTAAACTGATTCATGTTAAAAATGTAACACCTCCAGTCTGAAAGCTTTAATAAAACAGACTTCTGTATATAAGCTAGTATTATTGCCCAATTTTGGCACCAGAATCTTAACTGTAAAAGCCAAGCATGGACTACATGTTACAAGTATATAATAATATGTCATTATTATTATGAAAGCAAGTTATTTTCAGTGTGGAAAAATAAGTTAAAGCAAACAAAACAAAAGTTTAAAATTTCACTATCCTCATAATGGAATCCCACTGAGTGCATATTTTTGAGTACACTTTTTAAAAATATGACACTATATCCTGTCAACAAATAAAATTAAAAAAAAAAAACATTTTAAAAGCTGACTAGTCTTCCATTTTGTGTGGTTAAGTCATAATTTGTTTAACTCATCTGCTACTGTTTCTTTCACTGTTACAAATGATATTTCAAGGAATGTTCTTTTATTCTTTAATGCAGAGGCAACTTAGGACAAAGCGTGGCTAAGAGTGTTGGATCTAGTGACAGACAGACTTGCAAGGCCCAGAAAATGAACAGGTGATTGCCAGAAGATAGAGGGTTGTGGGGAGGAAAGAAATAGATGAGGGAGATTAAGAAACACCTACTTCCAGTTGCAAAATCAGTGAAACATGGGTATGAAGAATATAGTGAGTAATATAATCAATAACCATGTAGTACCTTTGTATGGTGACGTATAACTAGACTTATCATGGTGATCATTTAGAATATATAGAGCTACTAAATCACTATGTTGTATAACAGGAACTAACATAGTATAGTATAGCTGTACTTCAAAAACAAACACACACAGCAAATGATTAGATTCGTGGTTATCAGAGTTCGGTCATGAGGGTTGAGGGAATTGAATGAAGGCAGTCAAAATGTACACACTTTCAGTTACAAGATAAATAAGTACAAAAGATGAATGTACAATATGATAAGTATATATAGTTATAACTGATATATATACATATATATATATCATGAAGGTAAGAATTGCTGTCTCTTTCAGACTACGTTGCATCCCCAGTAGTAAAATGATGTCTGACATATATCAGATATATACTGAAAACCCCAAGACAATTAGTGAATGCATTAGGTATAAAAACAAAATTTTATAACCATAATAATGATAAAAAAATTTTTTGGATGGTTAAGATATTTAAATATTTAAATTTTATACTATTAACTATTGTATTTCCATGCTCTGCATCCCTGTACCTAAGTTATAGAGACATACGTGGATTGTGCCTGAATTTTGTACATGCTATCTGGCTTTGAAAAATTGATTTATAATTTTCCTGTAAATCATAAAAGTCTATAGGGAATGAGGTCAGACTAAATATTAATTTCTGTAATTAATTGTAATGGCATGTGTCAGATCTGCTTACTTTCAATCTTGATAGTGTTCCACTAAAAAGAATTTGGTGTTATTTACAATGAAGGTTGTAAGAGATTAAGAAGAGGTGGCAAGAATACTCAGAAGAATTACATGAAAAAGGTCATAATGACCCAGACAACCACAATGTGTGGCCATTCACCTAGAGCCAGACATCCTAGAGTGGGAAGTAAAACAGACCTTAAGAAGCATTACTACGAATAAGGCTAGCGGAGGTGACGGAATCCCGGTTGAGTTATTTACAGTCCTAAAAGACGATGCTGTTAAAGTGCTGCACTCAGTATGTCAGCAAACTTGGGAAACTCAGCAGTGGCCACAAGATTGGAAAAGGCCAATTTTCATTCCCAACTCGAAGAAGGGCCATGCCAAAGAATGTTAAAACTACCATACAGTTGCACTCATTTCACATGCTAGCAAGGCTATGCTCAAAATCCAAGTGAGGTTTCAGCAGTACATGAACTGAGAATTTCCATATGAACAAGCTGTATTTAGAAAAAGCAGAAGAACCACAGATCATACTGCCAACATTCATTGGATCATGGAAAAAACAAGGGAATTACAAATAAAAAATCTACTTCTGCTTCATTGACTACACTAAAGCCATTGACTGTGTGAACCACAACAAACTGTGGAAAATTCTTCAAGTGATGGGAATACCAAACCACCTTACTTGTCTCCTGAGAAACATGTATGTGGGTCAAGAAGCAACAGTTAGAACCAGACATTAAAAAAAAAAAAATGACTGGTTCCAAATTGGGAAAGGAGTACAACAAGGCTGTATATTGTCACCTTGCTTATTTAACTTATAGGCAGAGTACATCATGTGAAATATTGGGCTGGATAAATCACAACTAGAATCAAGATTGCCTGGAGAATTATTAACAGCTTCAGATATGCAGATGATATCACTCTAATGGCAGAAAGTGAAGAGGAACTAAACAGCTTCTTGATAAGGGTGAAAGAGGAGAGTAAAAAATCTGACTTGAAACTCAATATTCAAAAAACTAATATCATGGCATCTGGTCCCATTGCTGCTGCTGCTGCTAAGTTACTTCAGTCGTGTCCGACTCTGTGCGACCCCATAGACAGCAGCCCACCAGGCTCCCCCGTCCCTGGGATTCTCCAGGCAAGAACACTGGAGTGGGTGGCCATTTCCTTCTCCAATGCATGAAAGTGAAAAGTGAAAGTGAGGTCGCTCAGTCGTGTCCGACTCCTAGGGACCCCACGGACTTCAGCCTATCAGGCTCCTCCATCCACGGGATTTGCCAGGCAAGAGTACTGGAGTGGGGTGCCATCACCTTCTCCCATTACCTCATGGCAAATTGATGGGAGAAAAAGTGGAAACAGTAACAGATTTTATTTTGGGGGGCTCCAAAATCACTGCAGACAGTGGCTACAATCATGAAATGAAAAGTCACTTGTTTCTTGGAAGAAGAGTTATGACAAACCTAGAAAGCGGGATGGTATGGGGAGGGAGGAGGGAGGAGGGTTCAGGATAGGGAACACATGTATACCTGTGGTGGATTCATTTCGATATTTGGCAAAACCAATACAATATTGTAAAGTTTAAAAATAAAATAAAATTTTTTTAAAAAAGCAGATACATTACTTTGCTGACAAAGGCCCACATAGTCAAAGCTATGGTTTTTCCAGTAGTCAAGTACAGATGTTGGAGTTGGACCATAACAAAGGCTGAGTGCCGAAGAATTGATGTTTTTGAATTGTGGTGCTGGAGAAAGTTTTGAGAATCCTTTGGACTGCAAAGAGATCAAACCAGTCTATCATAAAGGAAATCAACCCTGACTATTCACTGAAGGACTGATGCTGAAGATGAAACTCCAATACTTTGTCCACCTGATGAGAAGAACCAACTCACTGGAGAAGACCCTGATGCTGGGAAAGATTGAGGGGCAGGAGGAGAAGGGAGTGACAGATGATGAGATGGTTGGATGGCATCACCAACTCAATGGACTTGAGTTTGAGCAAACTCCAGGAGATTGTGAAGGACAATGAAGCCTGGTGCACTGCAATCCATGGGCTCTCAAAGAGTCAGACATGACTGAGTGACTGAACAACAAAACTGAAATTTATCTTTTATTATAATCACCCATATTATTCAAACACTATGTGGAACGTATGACTTGATTATTATAAATACCTACAGGCTTAGATTTTGGAGGAATGTTGCTGCTGATGCTGCTAAATCATTTCAGTCCTGCCTGACTCTGTGCGACTCCATGGATGGCAGCCCACCAGGCTCCTCTGTCCCCGGGATTCTCCAGGCAAGAACACTGGAGTGGGTTTCCATTTCCTTCTCCAATGCATTTATGCATGCTAAGTCGCTTCAGTCTTGTCTGACTCTGTGTGGCCCTGTGGATAGCAGCCCACCAGGCTCCTCTGTCCATGGAATTCTCTAGGCAAGAATACTGGAGTGGGTTGCCATTTCCTTCTCCAAGGAATGTTGAAGATAAGCTGAATCAACAAGCTGTCTTGTTCTGAAACATTATGTCTAATAATGAAGTGGCCATTTTGTGGATATATATGTTAATGTAACTCTCTAATAATTCTGTAAGTTAGAGACTATCATTATCTAGATTTTATAGGAGTGGATATTAAATTCTTCAAGGACACAGAGCCAGTGTGTAATACCTATGACTCATATAAACAGCCTGGTTCTAGGACCAGAGATCCTAGCCTCTAGTTGTGGGTCTACTAATAAATTCCATTAATGCAATGTACTTCCTTCAGTGACTCTAATGATAGGAACCTACTCATTTAATATGTATTTATTGCATGCCACTTCTCTATATACTTATACTAGATTCTGGGGCTCCAACCTAAAATGACATATAATCTTTCCTTCCAGGGAACTTACAGTGTGCTATGATAAAAGGGCAGATAAATTAAAGCATGATATATGGTGCTCAGTAAATATTTGGTGAATGAATTGATAACTGCCATCAGAGTTGTATGCAAAAGAAGAATCAGAAGCAAAGGAAGGATATATGAGTCTTGAAGTCATGCTTATCAGGAAAGACTTTCTGAAAATTAGCTGGGTGTGCATGAGAAGGGAAGATGAATTATAGAAAGAGGTAATAATAAGTGAGACAGTACAGAGATATGAGAAAACCTCATATGCTCCAGGACAAAGATGCTGTCTGAGGAAGATGTGAAAACAAGTGAAGCAATGGTCTAAGATGAGGCTGGAAACAAGTCTGGGGCCTAAATGTGAAGGGCTTTGGATGTTCAGCCATGAACTGTGAACTACACCATGACAGCCTTGAGAACCACTTAAGATTTGAACGTCAGCCGGTGACATGATCAAAGGGCATTTTATAAAGGTCACTCTGACAACAGTGAGGAAGGCAGATTAAAGAGTCCAGACTGCAGAGAATGAGAGGAGACTGCAGAAAAGTAGAAGAAAAGCAGGAGTGACTGTGGAAAAGGAAAGCAGAGAACAGAGATGGGCTTGGAGATACTAGGCAGATCGACTGATTCCGACTCTCTGAGCTTACATGTATTTTCCTAACATCACATCTGTGTTATTGTCTAATTTCCTTTCTACTCATTTTTCTTCTGTCATAGTACATAACAAGTGCTTGAGGAAAGGTTTCTGAACAAATGAAAGAAGATCTTGTGACAGAGTAGATATGGGAAAAAGAAAGAAATTCATAATGACTCTCAGTATTTCTGACCTACACCACATGAAACCAGACCCTGAAATGGGCAGCAAAGGAAGAGAAGGTTCCAGTAGATTGAGTTTAGGAAGCAGTCAGGTTAAGACCTGTGAAGATATTTGCAATGCAGTCTGATACGGAAAGGTAGTGCTCTGATTCTGATATTTCTTGCCTGAAAGTTGAGAAACATTAGTGTACCTGTGATAGCCGAATTTTTTAATTTGGCTAAGGTCCCTTATTTTTGAATTTGGCAGATCAGGAAGCAACAGTAAGAACTGGACATGGAGCAACAGACTGCTTCCAAATATTGAAAAGAGTATGTCAAGGCTGTATATTGTCACCCTGCTTATTTACATTATATGCAGAGTACATCATGGGAAACACTGGACTGGATGAAGCACAAGCTGGAATCAAGATTCAGTTCAGTTCAGTCACTCAGTCATGTCCCACTCTTTGCGACCCCATAAATTGCAGCACACCAGGCCTCCCTGTCCATCACCAACTCCCAGAGTTCGAATCGGTGATGCCATCCAGCCATCTAATCCTCCGTCATCCCCTTTTCCTCCTGCCCCCAATCCCTCCCAGCATCAGAGTCTCTTCCAATGAGTCAACTCTTCGCATGAGGTGGCCAAAGTACCGAGTTTCAGCTTTAGCATCAGTCCTCCCAAAGAACGCCCAGGACTGATCTCCTCTAGAATGGACTGATTGTATCTCTTTGCAGTCCAAGGGACTCTCAAGTCTTCTCCAACACCACAGTTCAAAAGTATCAATTCTTCCGCCCTCAGCTTTCTTCACAGTTCAACTCTCACATACATACATGACCACTGAAAAACCATAGCCTTGACTAGACAAACCTTTGTTGGCAAAGTAATATCTCTGCTTTTCAATATGCTATCTAGGTTGGTCATAACTTTCCTTCTAAGGAGTGTCTTTTAATTTCATGGCTGCAATCACCATCTGCAGTGATTTTGGAGCCCCCCAAAATAAAGTCTGACACTGTTTCCACTGTTTCCCCATCTATTTCCCATGAAGTGATGGGACCAGATGCCACGACCTTTGTTTTCTGAATGTTGAGCTTTAAGCCAACTTTTTCACTCTCCTCTTTCACTTTCATCAAGAGGATTTTTTGTTCCTCTTCACTTTCTGCCATTAGAGTGGTGTCATCTGCATATCTGAGGTTATTGATATTTCTCCAGGCAAACTTGATTCCAGCTTGTGCTTCTTCCAACCCAGGGTTTCTCATGATGTACTCTGCATATAAGTTAAACAAGCAGGGTGACAATATACAGCCTTGATGTACTCCTTTTCCTATTTGGAACCAGTCTGTTGTTCCATGTCCAGTTCTAACTGTTGCTTCCTGACCTGCATATAGGTTTCTCAAGAGGCAGGTCAGGTGGTCTGGTATTCCCATCTCTTTCAGAATTTTCCAGTTTATTGTGATCCACACAGTCAAAGGCTTTGGCACAGTCAATAAAGCAGAAGTAGATCTTTTTCTGGAACTCTCCTGCTTTTTCGATGATCCAGTGGATGTTGGCAATTTGATCTCTGTTTCCTCTGCCTTTCCTAAAACCAGCTTGAACATCTGGAAGTTCACAGTCATGTATTGCTGAAGCCTGGCTTAGAGAATTTTGAGCATTACTTTACTAGCATGTGAGATGAGTGCAATTGTGTGGTAGTTTGAGCATTCTTTGGCATTGCATTTCTTTGGGATTGGAATGAAAACTGACCTTTTCCAGTCCTGTGGCCACTGCTGAGTTTCCCAAATTTGCTGGCATATTGAGTGCAGCACTTTCACAGCATCATCTTCCATGATTTGAAATAGCTCAACTGGAATTCCATCATCTTGACTAGCTTTGTTCATAGTGATGCTTCCTAAAGCCCACTTGACTTCACATTCCAGGATGTCTGGCTCTAGGTGAGTGATCACACCATAATGATTATCTGGATTGTGAAGATCTTTTTTGTACAGTTCTTCTGTGTATTCTGCCACCTCTTCTTAGCATCTTCTGTTTCTGTTACGTCCACACATTTCTGTCCTTTATTGAGCCCATCTTTGCATGAAATGTTGCCTTGGTATCTCTAATTTTCTTGAAGAGATCTCTAGTCTTTCCCATTCTGTTGTTTTCCTCTATTTCTTTGCATTGATCACTGATGTAGGCTTTCTTATCTCTCCTTGCTATTCTTTGGAACTCTGCATTCAGATGCTTATATCTTTCCTTTTCTCCATTGCCATGTGGGGTCACCCAAGATGGACGGGTCATGGTGGAGAGGTCTGACAGAATGTGCTCCACTGGAGAAGGGAATGGCAAACCACTTCAGTATTCTTGCCTTGAGAACCCCATGAACAGTATGAAAAGGCAAAATGATAGGATACTGAAAGAGGAACTCCCCAAGTTGGTAGGCGCCCAATATGCTACAGGAGATCAGTGGAGAAATAACTTCAGAATGAAGGGATGGAGCCAAAGCAAAAACAATATCCAACTGTGGATGTGACTGGTGATAGAGACAAGGTCCGATGCTGCAAAGAGCAATAGTGCATAGGAACCTGGAAGGTTAGGTCCATGAATCAAGGCAAATTGGAAGTAGTCAAACAGGAGATAGTAAGAGTGAACGTCGACATTCTAGGAATCAGCAAAATAAAATGGACTGGAATGGGTGAATTTAACTCAGATGACCATTATATCTACTACTGTGGGCAAGAATCCCTTAGAAGAAATGGAGCCATCATGGTCAACAAAAGAGTCCTAAATGCAGTACTTGGATGCAATCTCAAAAATGACAGAATGATCTCTGTTCATTCCCAAGGCAAACCGTTCAGTATCACAGTAATCCAAGTCTATGCCCCAATCAGTAATGCTGAAGAAGCTGAAGTTGAACGGTTCTATGAAGACCTACAAGACCTTTTAGAACTAACACCCAAAAAGGATGTCCTTTTCATTATAGGGGACTGGAATGCAAAAGTAGGAAGTCAAGAAACACCTGGAGTAACAGGCAAATTTGGCCTTGGAGTACAGAATGAAGCAGGGCAAAGGCTAATAGAGTTTTGCCAAGGGAATGCACTGGTCATAGCAAACACCCTCTTCCAACAACACAAGAGAAGACTCTACACATGGACATCACCAGATGGTCAATACCAAAATCAGACCAATTATATTCTTTGGTGCCAAAGATGGAGAAGCTCTATACCATCAGCAAAAACAAGACTGGGAACTGACTGTGGCTCAGACCATGAACTCCTTATTGCCAAATTCAGACTTAAATTGAAGAAAGTAGGGGAAACCACTAGACCATTCAGGTATGACCTAAATCAAATTCCTTATTATTATATAGTGGAAGTGAGAAATAGATTTAAGGGACTATATCTGATAGACAGAGAGCCTGATGAACTACGGAATGGGGTTTGTGACATTGTACAGGAGACAGGGATCAAGACCATCCTCATGGAAAAGAAATGCAAAAAAGAAAATGGCTGTCTGGGGAGGCCTTACAAATAGCTGTGAAAAGAAGAGAAGTGAAAGGCAAGGAATCAAAATTACCAGAAGAAATATCAATAACCTCAGATATGCAGATGACACCACCCTTATGGCAGAAAGTGAAGAATAACTGAAGAGCCTCTTGATGAAAGTGAAACAGGAGAGTGAAAAAGTTGGCTTAAAGCTCAAACTAAGATCATGACATGTGGCCCCAAGACTTCATGGCAAATAGATGGGGAAACAGTGGAAACAGTTTCAGACTTTATTTTGGGGGGCTCCAAAATCACTGCTGATGGTGATTGCAGCCATGAAATTAAAAGACACCTGCTCCTTGAAAGAAAAGTTATGAACAACCTAGACAGCATATTAAAAAGCAGAGACATTACTTTGCCAACAAAGATCCATCTAGTCAAGGCTATGGTTTTTCCTGTAGTCATGTATGGATGTGAGAGTTGGACTATAAAGAAAGCTGAGCACCAAGAATTGATGCTTTTGAACTCTGTTGTTGGAGAAGACTTTTGAGAGTCCCTTGGACAGCAAGGAGATCCACCCAGTCCATCCTAAAGGAAATCAGTCCTGAATATTCATTCGAAGGACTTATGCTAAAACTGAAGCTCCTGTACTTTGGCCACCTGATGTGAAGAACTGACTCATTTAAAAGACACTGATGCCAGGAAAGATTGAAGGCAGGAGGAAAAGGGGATGACAGAGGATGAGATGGTTGGATGGCATCACTGACTCAATGGACATGAGTTTGAGTAAACTCTGGGAGTTGGTGATGGACAGGGAGGCCTGGAGTGCTTCATGCCATTGAGTCACAAAGAGTCAGACATGACTGAGTGACTGAACTGAACTGAAGGTCCTTTAGGGAGGGGCATATAATATATTAAATCTAGGTAGAGGAACAAGAGTACAGGAAGATGATAGAAGAGAAAAAATGGATAAAGGGGGGACTTTAGGAGAGAAGGATCCAGAAGCTCAGAGGGAAGAGGATTTCAGTAAAGAAGGAATGCTCAGCATAATAATCACCATGGAAAGATGAAGTGAGATGAGCACAGCAATTTTTTCATTGGATTTGATAGTATTGAAGGCATTGTTGATATCAGTGCAAGTGGATTCAGTGAAGTGGTAGAGTCAGAAGTCAGATTAGAGTTGGTTAAGGAATGAATAGGGTGAAAGTAAATGGAAACATAAACTGTAGAGCTTTTTCCAAGAGATTTCAAGATTTCACCTACAAAGGGAACCAATAAATAGTGGCTAGAGGAGAATATTTTTTTCAAGGGTGATATCATTTTAAGATGGGAAGGACTTGATCCTTTCAAAAGCTGAATGTTTTGGGCATACCATCAAATAATGAGAGTAAAAAACTAAAGAATAAAAAGGAACTGAAAAAAGGGGTCATGGATTCTAAAGTACCTAGGGAAGGAGGTCAAGTTCAGATGGGAGACAGAAACTGTCCAGAGGATCGGGGGAAAGTTTGTAAAGAGGAAGAGAAAAGTATGGGTGATGTGAATCAAATAAATGAAGTGAGATTTGAAGTGAGATGCTTTAGTTTAAATTCAAACAGTGAATCTGGGTAAGGTAATACAAAATAATAATCTATTAACCCAGTATATTTCTTGCTATATGTCAGACTCCTTGATGGCTGTAAGAATTATCTAGAGAGGGTATAATTTGGAAATCCATTTCTAAAATACAGCAGAGGAGAAGGAACCTGGAGATATGGAGAGCAAGGAGCCAAAGGCTTAGTTCACAATTTATGGATTATTCAACAATGCATATATTAAATTCTCTCTAGTCAAATGTGGGAAAAATAAAACTCTCAAAAAATGTGGAGTTTTTAAGAAAATAGCAACGATGGACAGAAGGTGACATAGTGACATGACAGGAGACCAGAAGACATGCTTTGTGGGGAGTTAGAGAGTAATTGTTTGGAATAGCCCTGAAGATCAAGACGGTAAATCTAAGTCTTTACTCTGTGGTACAAGAATAGGGGAAAATGGGCTGTTGACACAGGAGAGTGAAAAAGGGTAAAAGTTTGATTCAAGGGAATGTCAGATTTTTGTAGACAAGTAGACAACTAGGGCACTGAGTGAAGTATGTGAAGCTATAGGGTAGTTTGGTTAATAATGTATCAGAGTTTCTAGCAAACAAGTGCAAAGTGTTGACAAAAGATGTAGCTGTGGGGAATTAATTACAAGAGTGATGGGACACCAAGATTGTGGCAATGAGAGGATGATAGGGCCCCCTTAAGACAAGTGGCTGAGGGGGTTCACATTTGGGGCTGGGGAGAGCTTGTCAAAGACTGGGAAGCATGGTGATATAATTGAACTTCAAATATTCAACCAAAAGGGGCTTCCCAGGTGGCGCTAGTGGTAAAGAACCTACCTACCAATGCATGAGACGTAAGAGACATGAGCTCAATCCCTAGGTTGGGAAGATTCCCTGGAGCAGGGCACAGCAACCCACTCCAGTATTCTTGCCTGGAGAATCCCATGGACTGTAGCCTGCCAGGCTCCTCTGTCCATGGGATCGTAAAGAGTCTGACACAACTGAAGTGACTTAGCACGCATTCAACCAGAAAGAGGTTTCCCTGGTGGCTCAGTGGCAAAGAATCTGCCTGCCAATGCAGGAGAAATGGATTTGATCCCTGGGTCAGGAAGATCCCCTGGAGAAGGAAATGGCAACCTACTCCAGTATTCTTTCCTGGGAAGTCCCATGGACAGAGGAGCCTGGTAGGCTACAGTCCATGAGGTCACTAAAGAGTCACACACAACTTAGCAATTAAATAACAACAACAATTTAACCAGAAATCTCATGAAAAGATAGTTCTAGACAAAGACTCTGGATTTAACCAAGGCCAGGTGCAGTAGGCTTTCTTGCATTCCAGAAACAATATGATTATTTTTTTTCCTGAGGCAGTTCATCTACCCTTGGGCAACTCTGTTTATGAGAAAGAACTTTCTCAGTTTTTTTTTTTTTTTCAATTTTTAAAAAAGTTTATTTTTTAATTGAAGGATAAATACATTACAGAACTATGTTGGTTTCTGCCAAAAATCAACATGAATCAGTCATAGATACATATATGTCCCCTCCCTCTTGAACTGCCCACCCATCTCCCTCCCCATTCTACCCTCCTGGGTTGTTACAGAAGCCCGGTTTGAGTTCCCAGAGTCATACAGCAAATTCCTATTGGCTATCTATTTTACATATGGTAATTTTAAGATACTTCTTCTCATATTCCATTCCGTTGGGATCATCTACAAGGTTCAGGGTCCTTTTTCCATCAAACTGAATGTGCCCAACACTCAATGTGGTATAAATGGTGAATTTTAATATCCTATTCATTTTTCCTCACTTTAGTCAGCAATACATTCTTATAATATAATATGGTAGCTAGAAATGAACCTAGTATTTAAAGCATGTTCTAAAGAGCAATGGCACCCCACTCCAGTACTCTTGCCTGGAAAATCCCATGGATGGAGGAGCCTGATAGGCTGCGGTCCATGGGGTCACGAAGAGTCGGACACGACTGAGTGACTTCACTTTCATGCATTGGAGAAGGAAATGGTCACCCACTCCAGTGTTCTTGCCTGGAGAATCCCAGGGACGGGGGAGCCTGGTGGGCT
Organism: Bos grunniens; assembly: GCF_055505025.1. Taxonomy (NCBI): domain Eukaryota; kingdom Metazoa; phylum Chordata; class Mammalia; order Artiodactyla; family Bovidae; genus Bos; species Bos grunniens. Next base: position 46,894,697 of record NC_141176.1, read on the forward strand.
GCTGTCTAAGGGGTCGCACAGAGTTGGACATGACTGAAGCAACTTAGCAGCAGCAGTAGCTAACGAGCACACTACATAATGAAATTGTAAGGAAATGAAACCAACATTTGCTAAACATTTACTATGTGTCTGGCTCATGTCACCTATGAACATGCATAATCTCACTCAAGTCTCCGTGGTTAAAGCACAGGCTCTGGTATCTGAGACCAGGGCTTGGAACTCATGTCCTGTCACATATTAACTCTGTGATATTGGAAAAAATTAACTTGCTGTCCTGGGACTTAATAATTTCCTGTGTAAAATGAGGATAATAATGCTATTTACTTAGCAAGGTTACTATGAAGGCTAAATGGAATAAGACCTATAAAGCACTTACTGTCTGACACATGATAAAACAAAATCAGTTCAGTTCAGTTCAGTCGCTCAGTCATGTCCAACTCTTTGAGACCCCATGAATCGCAGCACGCCAGAGCTCTCTGTCCATCACCAACTCCCAGAGTTCACCCAAACTCATGTGCATCGAGTTGGTGATGCCATCCAGCTATCTCATCCTCTATCATCCCCTTCTCCTCCTGCCCCCAGTCCCTCCCAGCATCAGGGTCTTTGGCAATGAGTCAACTACCCACATGAGGTGGCCAAAGTATTGGAGTTTCAGCCTCAGCATCAGTCCTTCCAATGAACACCCAGGACTGGTCTCCTTTAGGATGGACTGGTTGGATTTCCTTGCACTTCAAGGGACTCTCAAGAGTCTTCTCTAACACCACATTTCAAAAGCATCAATTCTTAGGTGCTCAGCTTTTTTCACTGTCCAACTCTCACATCCATACGTGACCACTGGAAAAACCATAGCCTTGACTAGACAGACCTTTGCCGGCAAAGCAAGCTCTCTGCTTTTTAATATGCTATTTAGGTTGGTCATAACTTTCTTTCCAAGGAATAAGCATCTTTTAATTTTATGGCTGCAATCACCATCTGCAGTGATTTTGGAGCCCAAAAAAGTAAAGTCTGACACTGTTTCCACTGTTTCCCCATCTATGTCCCATGAAGTGATGGGACCAGATGCCATGATCTTAGTTTTCTGCATGTTCAGCTTTAATCCAACTTTTTCACTCTCCTCTTTCACTTTCATCAAGAGGCTTTTTAGTTCCTCTTCATTTTCTGCCATAAGGGTGGTGTCATCTGTATATCTGAGGTTATTGATTATTTCTCCCAGCAATCTTGATTCCAGCCTTGTTCTTCATCCAACCTAGCGTTTCTCATGATGTACTCTGCATAAGTTAAATAAGCAGTGTGACATTATACAGCCTTGACGTACTCCTTTTCCTGTTTGGAACCAGTCTGTTGTTCCATGTCCAGTTCTAACTGTTGCTTCCTGACCTGCATATAGGTTTCTCAAGAGGCAGGTCAGGTGGTCTGGTATTCCCATCTCTTTCAGAATTTCCCACAGTTTATTGTGATCCACACAGTCAAAGGCTTTGGCACAGTCAATAAAGCAGAAATAGATGTTTTTCTGAAACTCTTTTGCTTTTTCGATGATCCAGTGGATGTTGGAAATTTGATCTCTGGTTCCTCTGCCTTTTCTAAAACCAGCTTGAACCTCTGAAAGTTCACAGTTCATGTATTGCTGAAGCCTGGCTTGGAGAATTTTGAGCATTACTTTACTAGCATGTGAGATGAGTGCAATTGTGTGGTAGTTTGAGCATTCTTTGGCATTGCCTTTCTTTGGGATTGGAATGAAAACTGACCTTTTCCAGTCCTGTGGCCACTGCTGAGTTTCCCAAATTTGCTGGCATATTGAGTGCAGCACTTTCACAGCATCATCTTCCAGGATTTGAAATAGCTCAACTGGAATTCCATCACCTCCACTAGCTTTGTTCATAGTGATGCTTTCTAAGGCCCACTTGACTTCACATTCCAGCATGTCTGGCTCTAGGTGAGTGATCACACCATCCTGATCATCTTGGTCATGAAGATCTTTTTTGTATAGTTCTGTGTATTCTTGCCACCTCTTAATATTTTCTGTTTCTGTTAGGTCCATACCATTTCTGTCCTTTATTGAACCCATCTTTGCATGAAACGTTCCCTTGGTATCTCTAATTTTCTTGAAGAGATCTCTAGTCTTTCCCATTCTGTTGTTTTCCTCTATTTCTTTGCATTGATCGCTGAGGAAGGCTTTCTTATCTCTCCTTGCTATTTTTTGGAACTCTGCATTTAAATGGGAATATCTTTCCTTTTCTCCTTTGCTTTTTGCTTCTCTTCTTTTCACAGCTATTTGTAAGGCCTCCCCAGACAGCCATTTTGCTTTTTTGCATTTCTTTTCCATGGGATGGCCTTGATCCCTGTCTCCAGTACAGTGTTACAAATCTCAGTCCATAGTTCATCAGGCACTCTATCTATCAGATCTAGTCCCTTAAATCTATTTCTCACTTCCACTGTATAATCATAAGGGATTTGATTTAGGGCATACCTGAATGGTCTAGTGGTTTTCTCCACTTTCTTCAATTTCAGTCTGAATTGGCAATAAGAAGATTATGATCTGAGTCACAATCTGCTCCCGGTCTTGTTTCTGCTGACTGTATAGAGCTTTTCCATCTTTGGATGCAAAGAATATAATCAGTCAGATTTCGGTGTTGATCATCTGGTGATGTCCATGTGTAGAATCTTCTCTTGTGTTGCTGGAAGAGGGTATTTGCTATGACCAGTGCGTTCTCTTGGCAAAACTCTATTAGCCTTTGCCCTGCTTCATTCCGTATTCCAAGGCCAAATTTGCCTGTTACTCCAGGTGTTTCTTGACTTCCTACTTTTGCATTCCAGTCCCCTATAATGAAAAGGACATCCTTTTTGGGTGTTAGTTCTAGAAGGTCCTGTAGGTCTTCATAGAACCACTCAACTTCAGCTTCTTCAGCATTACTGGTTGGGGCATAGGTTGTATCACCGTGATATTGAATGGTTTGCCTTGGAAACGAACAGAGATCATTCTGTCATTTTTGAGATTGCATCCAAGTACTGCATTTCGGACTCTTGTTGACCATGATGGCTACTCCATTTCTTCTACAGGATTCCTCCAACAGTAGTAGATACAGTGGTCGTCTGGGCTAAATTCACCCATTCCAGTCCATTTTAGTTTGTTGATTCCTAGAATGTCAACGTTCACTCTTGCCATCTCCTGTTTGACCACTTCCAATTTGACTTGATTCATGAACCTAACCTTCCAGGTTCCTATACAATATTGCTCTTTGCAGTATTGGACCTTGTCTCTATCACCAGTCACATCCACAACTGGGTATTGTTTTTGCTTTGGCTCCATCCCTTCATTCTTTCCGGAGTTATTTCTCCACTGATCTCCTGTAGCATATTGGGCGCCTACCAACTTGGGGAGTTCCTCTTTCAGTATCCTATCATTTTGCCTTTTCATACTGTTCATGGGGTTCTCAAGGCAAGAATACTGAAGTGGTTTGCCATTCCCTTCTCCAGTGGAGCACATTCTGTCAGACCTCTCCACCATGACCCGCCCATCTTGGGTGGCCCCACAGGGCATGGCTTAGTTTCACTGAGTTAGACAAAGCTGTGGTCTGTGTGATCAGATTAGCTAGTTTTCTGTGATTGTAGTTTCAGTGAGTCTGCCCTCTGATGCCCTCTCGCAATATCTACCATCTTACTTGGTAATCTCTTACCTTGGATGTAGGGTATCTCTTCACGGCTGCTCCAGGAAAGCACAGCTGCTGCTCCTTACCTTGGATGAGGTCATCCTTCCTGACCTTGAACGTGGAATAGCTCCTCTTGGCCCTACTGCACCTGCGCAGCTGCTGCTCCTTGGAAGTGAGGTTGCTCCTCTCAAAAACACACAATAAATGATAGTTATTATCAATATCTCCATTCTGCAGATGAGAAATCTAGCTATAGTTAAGGTCAGATAATCAAAATTCAAATCTAGATCATGAAATTCCAAAGCTTATTATATCATGTTGTCTTAAATTCTCTATTTTTATCTTTTAAAATTTTTATTGGACTTTACAGTTGATTTTACAGTGTTGTGTTAATTTCAGATGTACAGCAAAGTGAATCAGTTATATATATAGATACAGATATATGCAGTCTATATCTACATATAGATTTAAGTAGTCTTTTTTTTTTTAGGTTCCTTTCCCATTTAGGCCATTACAGAATACTGAGTAGAGTGCCCTGTGCTATACAGTAGGTCTTATTAGTTATCTATTTACTATATAGTAGTAAATAGATAGTAACCTCTTTTTCCGCTGGTAACCATAAGTTTGTTATCTATGCTTGTGACTCTAATTCTGTTTTGTAAATAAGTTCTTTTGTATCCTTTTTTTTAGGTTTCACATACAGTGAAATCATACAATATTTGTCTTTCTGTGTCTGATTTACTTCATTCAGTATGATAATCTCTAGGTTCATCCATGTCACTGCAAATGGCATCATTTTGTTCTTTTTGTGGCTGAGTAATATTCCATTGTATATGTGCATCACATCTTTATACATCCCTCGGTAATGGCTATTGTAACTAGTGCTGCAGTGAACAGTAGGACATGTGTATCTTTTCAAATTATGATTTCCTCTGAATATATACCCAGGAGTTAGAATGCTGGATCTATATTTAGTAGAGCTATATTTAGTAGCTCTATGTTTAGTTTTTTAAGGAACCTCCATACTGTTCTCTATAGTGATTATACCAATTTACATTCCCACCTTCTCCAGGAGATCTTCCTAACCCAAGGATCAAACCCAGGTCTCCTCCATTGAAGGCAGATTCTTTACACTCTGAGCAACCAGGGAAGCATCAACACTGAATGTATAGTCAGCCACTATTCTTGTGCTTTTTCATACATGTTACTGCTGTTTAGCATGATCTTTTTATTTTGCACTTGTGAGAATTTAGTTTTGGATCTAATGGAAGCCCATTGTATTATCAAGTCTTCCTGATATGAGCAACAGAAAAGATGACAACTGTGGAGTTTAGAATAATATGAAGAATATAAGAAATATAATAGAAAAAAATAGCAATATATAGAAACAAGTTGGAACTGGGTGGTGGTGTTGTTCAGTCACTAAGTCACATCTGACTCTTTGTGACCCCATGGACTGCTGCACACAAGTCTTCCTTGACCCTCACCGTCTACCAGAGTTTGTCCAAGTTCATAGGGCTTCCCTGATAGTTCAGTTGGTAAAGAACCTGCCTGCAATGTGGGAGACCTGGATTCAATCCCTGGATTGGGAAAATCCCCTGGAAAAGGGAAAGTCTACCCACTCCAGTATTCTGGCCTGGAGAATTCCATGGACTGTATAGTCCATGGAGTCTCAAAGAGTTGAACATGAATGAGTGATTATTTATTTAAAGTACATTAATATGGGGGCTTCGCTGGTGACTCAGTCTGTAAAGAATCTGCCTGCAATGCAGGAGATGCAGGTTCAATCCCTGGGTTGGGAAGATCCCCTGGAGAAGGTCTTGGCAATCCACTGCAGTATTCTGTCTGGAGAATCCCATGGACTGAGGAGCCTGGCAAGTGACAGTTCATATGGCTGCAAAGAGTTAGAAAGGACTGAAGCAACAGAGCAGGCATGCAAATACATTAATACTATTGACAGCAGAGACACAGCAGAGACATTACTTTGCCAACAAACGTCCATCTAGTCAAGGCTATGGTTTTTCCAGTGGTCATGTATGGATGTAAGAGTTGGACTGTGAAAAAAGCTGAGTGCAGAAGAATTGATGCTTTTGAACTGTGGTGTTGGAGAAGAGTCTTGAGAATCCTTTGGACTGCAAGGAGATCCAACCAGTCCATTCTAAAGGAGATCAGCTCTGGGTATTCATTGGAAGGACTGATGTTGAAGCTGAAACTCCAATATTTTAGCCACCTGATGCAAAGAGCTGACTCATTTGAAAAGACCCTGATGTTGGGAAAGACTAAAGGCAGGAGGAGAAGGGGACGACAGAGGTTTTCATCTGGGATGGTTGAATGGCATCACCGACTCAATGGACATGAGTTTGGGTAAACTCCAGGAGTTGGTGATGGACAGGGAGGCCTGGCGAGCTGCAGTTCATGGGGTGACAAAGAGTCAAACATGACTGCATGACTGAACTGAACTGAACTGACAAAAATGGAGAATGTATTTGCTTAGGGGACAAAATTGACTTTTAATGAGAGATTTGTTGAAAATATACTTGAACTGAGTCTTACCTACATTAAACACTTCAAAAAAAAAATAATCTTTTTTCCCTAGGTAACAGCCTAGATGAATGAGCTTACAGCAAAAGCTTGATTTTCTTTAAGTAAAAATGAGTACATTACTTTTATAATGCAAGATCAAGGAATTCGTTAATTCATTAGAAAACTAGTCAGAATTATAATAATAGCTTGAATGTGAACCCAGAGGAAGTGAAATATCTGGATGTGATTTTGGCTTTACTGTCCTGTCATTTTGCATGAATTTAAGAAAAAGTACTATGTGTGTATCCAAAAAGATGATATTAGACAATAAAAAGGGCCTTAGTGTTCTGCAGTGAATTCCAAACCTCCGAAAGCATAGTGAGAGACAGAATGTGTTAACTTGGGCTTCATATGGAAGAGAATCTTACCTGAAAGAGAATTCTACTGCAGTAGAATCTCAGGACACGATTGAAGTGATGCAGCAGCAGCAGCAGCAGCAGCATCTCAGGAAGGACTTGTGAGAATGATTATCAGTGTTCCATGAGAAATGATAATCCCATAATCCATAAAAAGTAATGACCTGCTCCTTCTTCATTGACCACTGTTAATCTATTAGCAACTTAATTCCTTTAAAATGTATCTTGTTCAAAATACTTAAGGTTGTCATTTTTATCACTGCTCATCAGAGTCCATCAATCATTGTCAAAAGCTGTCAATCACAGTCAAATGAGGGCATTTTCAGAACTAATGGGTAAGAACTTTTTGACCTCATATTTTTCATAACCTTAAAATCACATGCAAAAGAATAATAACTCAGACTATATTCTTTGTCATTGGTAACCTTAAGTCAAATCCAAATCCAAAGTAAATTTGGAGTACATTGCACTGGCTTTGTTTGATGGTTTATATTTTAAGAAATTAGAAGCATATATACTGAAAATATTAAGGAAATGAGAGATATGAGACCTCTACTCCACTCTTTTAGTTCTCCAGGCAAGAATACTGGAGTAGGTAAATCATTCCCTTCTCCAGGGGATCTTCCCACACCAGGCGTTGAACCCAGGTAGACGGCACTGGAGGCAGATTCTTCCCCATCTGAACCACCAGTGAAGCTCATACACTGTTTCACTGTCACCCCAATGAGGAAACTTCTTTTACCTCCTCTGAGAGGTCTCTTGTTGATTTTGTATACCAGGTAATATCTGCCTGGTAGGGAACTGAGAAGACAATCTTACGTGTTTTCGTCCCACTCTTGAGATTTACTACTCTAAATCTTTAAGCAGTTGGAAACACAAAAATAAACTAAAACCAAAAAAAAAAAAAAAAGCCAAAAGATATTCAAATTACTTCTCAGACATATTGATCTGTGAAATAAACCCTCACCTTCTATGTGCTGTCTTAGTCTACTTTTACCCCCACCCTCACCCCTATTTCCTTTCAGCTTTTAGGAGCTCTAAATGAGAAAACGATGGTTAGATGGCATCACCGACTCGATGGACATGAGTTTGGGTGAACTCCGGGAGTTGGTGTTGGACAGGGAGGCCTGGCGTGCTGCGGTTCATGGGGTCGCAGGGAGTCGGACGTGACTGAGCGACTGAACTGAACTGACATGAGAAAGATCACAGTTCCCAGAATTTCTGGTTGAGGTTAACTAGGTTAAATCAGGAAACTTTGAGTATCTCAAAAGAGCACCTTTTTTTGATGATTTCCCCAAATCTGACTCCATCTTGCATAAAGACCCAGGATTACCAAGCTATGAGGAACATACTAGAAAATCTGCTTCTCCTTCTTCCTGTCTACTACCACACCATCCTGGGTTGTAACTTATCGTCATGTTTCAGAAATGCTGTCTACACTCTCTTGCAAGGTATACACCTAAAAAGTTAGTATTCACCTGTTAAATTGAAAACCTACCTGCTGCCTTATACCCTTCCAAAATTTCAAACTACAGTTTTATGCTCAAATGCTACTTTTCCCACTTTTCAATATCCACCTTTTATATCTTTCTTTATATTCTTACAGTTCTATGTAACTTCAAATATTAGAGTGAAGTTTCTACAATTGGTTTCAAATTATTTTTTAAATTTTTCTTTATTGACGTAGATTTGATTTACAGTGTTGTGTTAGTTCCACATGTACACCTCAGTGAAAGGTTTTACATGTGTATATAGTACATATATGTATATAATACATAAAAACATATATTCTTTTTCAGATTCTTTTCTCATAGGTTATCACAAAATATTGAATATACTTCCCTGTGCTGTATAGTAACTCCTTGTTGGTTGTCTATTTTATATATCAGTCAGTACAGTTCAGTCACTCAGTTGTGTCCGACTCTTCGTGACCCCATGGACTGCAGGACACCAGGCCTCCCTGTCCATCACCAACTCCAGGAGTTTACTCAAACTTACATCCATTGAATCCATGGTACAATCTAACCATCTTATTCTCTGTCATCCCCTCCTCCTCTTACCCTCAATCTTTCCTGGGATGAGGGTCTTTTTAGATGAGTCAGTTCTTCACATCAGGTGGCCAAAGTATTGGAGTTTCAGCTTCAGCATCAGTCCTTCCAATGAATATTCAGGACTGACTTCCTTTAGGATGGACTAGGTGGATCTCCTTGCTGTCCAAGGAACTTTCAAGAGTCTTCTCCAATGCCACCATTCAAAAGCATCAATTCTTTGGTGCTCAGCTTTCCTTATAGTCCAACTCTCACATCCATTCATGAATACTAGAAAAACCATAGCTTTGACTAGATGGACCTTTGTTGACAAAGTAATATCTCTGCTTTTTAATATGCTGTCTAGGTAGGTCATAACTTTTCTTCCAAGGAACAAGGGTCTTTAAAATTGCATGGCTGTAGTCACCATCTGCAGGGATTTTTGGAGCCCCCCAAAATTAAGTCTGCCACTGTTTCCACTATTTCCCCATCTATTTGCCATGAAGTACATGGGATCAGATGCCATGATCTTAGTTTTCTGAATGTTGAATTTTAACTCAATATTTTCACTCTCCTTTTTCACTTTCATCAAGAGGCTCTTTAGTTCTTCTTCACTTTCTGCCATAAGAGTGGTATCATCTGCTTATCTGAGGTTATTGATATTTCTCCTGGCAATCTTGATTCCAGCTTGTGCTTCATCCAGTCCAGCATTTCTCATGATGTACTCTGCATATAAGTTAAATAAGCAAGGTGACAATATACAGCCTTGATGTACTCTTTCCCAATTTGGAAACAGTTTGTTGTTCCATGTTCAGTTCTAACTGTTGCTTCCTGACCTGCATACAGGTTTCTCAAGAGACAGGTCAGGTGGTCTGGTATTCCCATCTCTTTCAGAATTTTCCATAGTTTGTTGTGATCCACACAGTCAAATGCTTTGGCATAGTCAATAAAGCAGAAATAGATGTTTATCTGGAACTCTGTTGCTTTTTTGATGATTCAACAGATGTTGGCAATTTGATCTCTGGTTCCTCTGCCTTTTCTAAAACTAGCTTGAACATCTGGAAGTCACAGTTTATGTACCATTGAATCCTGGCTTGGAGAATTTTGAGCATTACTTTGCTATTGTGTGAAATGAAGGCAATTGTGCAGTAGTTTGAGCATTCTTTGGCATTGCCTTTCTTTGGGATTTGAATGAAAACTGACCTTTTCCAGTTCTGCAGCCACTGCTGAGTTTTCCAATTTTGCTGGCATATTGAGTGTAGCACTTTCACAGCATCATCTTTTAGGATTTGAAATAGCTCAACTGGAATTCCATCACCTCCACTAGCTTTGTTCATAGTGATGCTTCCTAAGGCTCACTTGACTTTGCATTCCAGGATGTCTGACTCTAGGTTGGTGATCACACCATTGTGATTATTTGGGTCATAAAGACCTTTTTTTTTTTGTATAGTTCTTCTGTGTATTCTTGCAACCTCTTCTTAATATCTTCTGCTTCTGTTCAGTTCAGTTCAGTTCAGTCGCTCAGTCGTGTCCAACTCTTTGCAACCCCATGAATCACAGCACACCAGGCCTCCCTGTCCATCACCATCTCCCGGAGTTCACCCAGACTCACGTCCATCAAGTCAGTGATGCCATCCAGCCATCTCATCCTCTGTCATCCCCTTCTCCTCCTGCCCCCAATCCTTCCCAGCATCAGAGTCTTTTCCAATGAGTCAACTCTTCACATGAGGTGGCCAAAGTACTGCAGTTTCAGCTTTAGCATCATTCCTTCCAAAGAAATCCCAGGATGTCTGACTCTAGGTTGGTGATCACACCATCGTGATTATTTAGGTCACAAAGACCTTTTTTTTGTATAGTTCTTCTGTGTATTCTTGCAACCTCTTCTTAATATCTTCTGCTTCTGTTAGGTCCGTACCATTTCTGTCCTTTATGCTGCCCATCTTTACATAAAAATTTCCCTTGGTATCTCTAATTTTCTGGAAGAGATCTCTAGTCTTTCCCTTTCTATTGTTTTCCTCTATTTCTTTGCACTGATCACTGAGGAAGCCTTTCTTATCTCTCCCTGCTATTCTTTGGAATTCTGCATTCAAATGGGTACGTCTTCCCATTTCTTCTTTGTTTTTCACCTCTCTTCTTTTCACAGCTATTTTTAAGGCTTCCTCAGACAGCCATTTTGCTTTTTTGCATTTCTTTTCCATGGGGATGCGCTTGATCCCTATCTCCTATACAAAGTCATGAACCTCCTTCCATAGTTCTTCAGGCCCTCTGTCCATCAGATCTAATCCCTTGAATCTATTTTTCACTTTCACTGTATAGTCATAAGGTATTTGATTTAGGTCACACCTGAATGGCCTAGTGTTTCCCCTATTGTCTTCATTTTAAGTCTGAATTTGGCAATAAGGAGTTCATGATCTGAGTCCATAGTCAGTTCCCAGCCTTGTTTCTGCTGACTGTATAGAGCTTCTCCATCTTTGGCTTCAAAGAATATAATCAATCTGATTTCGGTGTTGACCATCTGGTGATGTCCATGTGTAGAGTCTTCTCTTTGTTGTTGGAAGAGGGTGTTTGCTATGACCAGTGCGTTCTCTCGGCAAAACTCTATTAGCCTTTGCCCTGCTTCATTCCGTACTCCAAGGCCAAATTTGCCTGTTACTCCAGGTGTTTCTTGACTTTCTACTTTTGCATTCCAGTCCCCTATAATGAAAAGGACATCCTTTTTGGGTGTTAGTTCTAAAAGGTCTTGTAGGTCTTCATAGAACCGTTCAACTTCAGCTTCTTCAGCGTTACTGGTTGAGTCATAGACTTGTATTACTGTGATATTGAATGGTTTGCCTTGGAAACAAACAGAGATCATTCTGTCGTTTTTGAGATTGCATCCAAATATTGCATTTTGGACTCTTGTTGACTATGATGGGTACTCCATTTCTTCTAAGGGATTCCTGCCCATAGTAGTAGATATAAGGGTCATCTGAGTTAAATTCATCCATTCCAGTCCATTTTAGTTCACTGATTCCTAGAATGTCAACGTTCACTCTTGCCATCTCCTGTTTGACCACTTCCTATTTATCTTGATTCATGGACCTAACCAGAGTGGTGGCTGCACGGCGCAGGAGCGTCTGAGAGGAGATACCCCATGTCCAAGGTAAGGAGCAGCAGCTGCTCTTGCTGGAGCAGCCATGAAGAGATATCCCACGTCCAAGCTAAGAGAAACCCAAGTAAGACGGTCGGTGCTGAGAGATGGCATCAAAGGGCAGGCAGACTAAAACCACAGTCACAGAAAAGTAGCCAGTCTGATCACATGGACCACAGCCTTGTCTAACTCAATGAAACTAAGCCATGCCCTGTGGGCCCACCCAAGATGGGCGGGTCATGGTGGAGAGTTCTGACAGAATGTGGTCCACTGGAGAAGGGAATGGTAAAGCATTTCAGTATTCTTGCCTTGAGAACCCCATGAACAGTATGAAAAGGCTCAAAGATAGGACACTGAAAGATATCGCTTACATGAGAAATATAAAAACATAATACAAATGAACTTGTTTACAAAACAGAAACAGACTCCCAGACATTGAAAACAATCTTATGGTTACCAAAAGAGAAAGGTAGTGGGGCTGGGATAAATTAGGAGTTTGGGATTAACATACACTCACTACTGTATATAAAATAATCAACAAGGACTTACAATATAGACAGGGAACTCTACTCAATATTCTATAATAACATATATAGAAAAAGAATGTGAAAAAGAATGGATATATGTGAAACTGAATCACTTTGCTGTACGCCTGAAATGAACACAACCTCATAAGTCAATTACACTGAAATATAAAGTAAAAATTAAACAAAAATTGGGCCAGTCTTCTTGGATGCCTCTATGACTAGAAAGCAATGGAAGTGAGGCTCTGTGATTTTGGAGGCAAGGTCATTAAAATGAGTTGGCTTCTACCTGGGTCCCTCGGTCTTGTGATGCTGTGCCTTAATCCAGTCATGATGTGAAGAAACTCAGCACACATAAAGAAATGTTCTGGCTGACAGCTTGAGTTAAATTTCTAACTGACAGCTGTCATTAACCTCCCAATCTGTGAGACAGCAAGTTTCAGATGATTCCACCAGCTAGTCATGCTGGTCCCCATTCAAATTTCAGATTAATGAGCAAAATCTAAGTTTTCATGGATTTTAAACCACTATATTTTGGGGTAGTTGTTCATAGCCATATTTCTATGGTTTGTTTCATATATTGAGTATTTGCAAAAGTAGCTAGAATAGAGGAATAAGTAAAGACAACAGAACGGAAAAGATGATGATTCAAAGGACAATTCAAAGGACAGAGGGGCTTCCCTGGTGGCTCAGCTGGTAAAGAATCTGCTTGCAATGTAGGAGACCTGGGTTCAATCCCTGGGTTGGGAAGATCCCCTGGAGAAGGGAAAGGCTACCCACTCCAGTATTTTGGCCTGGAGAATTCCATGGATTGTATCGTCCATGGGTGTTGCAAAGATTTGGATATGACTGAGCGACTTTCACTCTCACTTTCAAAGGACAATATAAGATCTAAAGTACAGTGGGATGATTAATCATAAAAGATCTAGGACATTTGTCTGAGAAAGGAAAGAAAAAGGGTTGACAATATAAGGATAGTTAAAGTATAAGGAAATATATTCTTAAAAGAAGTATTTTTCAGATATAATGTTTATGAAATACTGAAACCTTTAACTTCTTAGAAGTTATGTGTTAGTTTTATTTCACATACTTTATTCATGGTGATAAATACTACATATCTTCTCAATTTTACAATGTTCCCGGTCTACTGCATATTTTAATTCAAATTTTAATTTTTTTTAAAAAGGCTAAGATAAGCATAGCTTGCTTTAAAAGGCAAAAAAACTTCTAATGCATCCACCCCAAATTAATCATCATGCCCCTTTTTCTCATATTTCTTTCCTTAATCGTTTAGAGATGAGCAGTCACATTACCATTATGTATGAATACTACTAAGCATAAATAAGTGGGACAGGTTACCCTGCAAACAAATTTCATTAAAGTACCTAGATTAACACATTTTAAAGGTCTCTTTAATGAATCTTTGTCCTTGTGATACAGTATAAGCAAGAATAGGGCAAACTAAGTTGTAGGATTTCATACCTCCATCTCTAGCTTCAAACAATTAAGGGAGTTATAAATAAGCTCTACTATCTTTATCCTACTCAAAAATAATGAATGAGCCGTCCTCATGAATCACAAAACTATCCCATCAACCCATCACAATCAGAAGAACAGGAAAGCAAGACTTTAAAGCAGCATTATATTTTGGAATAAATCATGGACTTGGTAACTCTTTCAGAATTGTAAATGTTATGATTTTTAGAGTTATAGCATAATTCATATATCAAACTGTGGCATCTATGAACCCCATCATAGAATCACTAGAGCCTTTCCAATTTTCAAAACAAACCTTTGTGAGTTCAGATTAAAAAAAAAATTACTGCCATGAGAGAAGTGATCAAACAAGCACATTTAGAAATGTGAAGAAAATGATTTTGTATTAAAACCAACAAATATAAATAAGAAGACAATTTTAAAATTGTGAATTATTATCTAAATAATTAGGAAATTATTACTGAAACAAAGGATTGCTTTTAGTTTTTATTGACAAAAGATATCAAAAATTAAAAGGATTTTTCAAAACAAAATTTTGCATCCTGGTAGAGCTATTTTTTATTTTTATTTTTTGGGAGGAAGATGGATATAGATATGCAATCAGATTAGTAAATATAAAAATTTGTTTACTTAATAATTTAATATCCACTATATACTAATGGAAAATTCCTCTTTGTAAATTGTATAATATGATTTCTGTAACATATTGCTATCAATCAACAGTCTATCTTCAAAAACATTTTTTAGGATAATATTACTAAATTCTAAAATGCCAAATGAATAAGATGAAAAAACAATGTTACTCTTATTTAAACTTACTACTTATGAGGCTGGTTAGAGGATTTCCCAACCTGGGGATCTAACCAGGGTCTCCTGCATTGCAGGCAGATTCTTTACTAACTGAACCACCAGGAAAGCCCATATAATTCTATACCTATGACATAATCAAGGATTCCCTGGTGGCGCAGTGGTAAAGAACCTGCCTGCCAATGCAAGAGACATGAGTATTATCTATGATCCAGAAAGATCCCCTGGAGAAGGAAATGTCAACCCACTCCAATATTCTTGCCTGGGAAATCCCATGGATAGAGGAGCCTGACTGTCGACAGTTCACAGAGTCGCAAAGAGTCAGACACGACTTAGTGACTGAAGGAACAAACAAGGATGGCATAACATCAGGAAAAAAGGAAGATTATGCTACCTTTCAAAACTATTAGTCTGTCTTTTAAAACTTTACACAGATTTTCAGTAGACATTCCAGAGATTTAGTATTTATCTCTTTAATGAGACTGCAAAAGTGTGAAGCACATTGTACACACACACGAGGCAGTTCTTCAGCTGACTTAAACTCTAACGTGAACTGATACAGTAAGAGTCCAACAGTCAGCATCAGAATTTGAAACTCATATTATTCTTTGTTACATAATGCATTTTTGCTAGCAGTTTAGATTTGGCTTTATATTATTGGTTTCACATCGTTTCTCAAATACAGAATGTAAGGTACACCATTCTTTTACACACAGAAAATCACTTCAGCTTCATAAGATGCCGAGATCCTAATGCAGTATAACATTTTTCTCAGTTGATTTCTTCCACAAATGAGACAAAAATAATTCCCTGTGGAACAGAAGATTTTTAAAATTCAATGAAATTAATAGAAAATTTCAGTGAAAGGTCTTAGTCTAGCCAGAGAAAGTAAATTTTCCACCTAGAGAATAGAGTGCAACCAGACAACTTATTGATGTGTTCATAAAAATGTTTTTTGCTTTCCTTCTAAAAGAGTGTAGCAATGAGAATTCAAACACAAAATAGAAAACCAGACTTACATTTGGCATTTAATATAATTTATAAGAAATGCTATTTAAAGGAGCATTCTATAAAGTCAACCTATTTTAACCTTTCCTTTCAATTTCTAGCACTTCAGGACTACTCCTGTTTGAAATCCAATTTGTGATTACTTTCTTTATGTTACCAACACCTTGTCTCTTTCTGAAAAATAAAAATAGGACATCACAGTTGCCGCCATCACTGCTGCTGCTGCTGCTAAGTCGCTTCAGTCGTGTCCGACTCTGTGCGACCCCACAGAGGGCAGCCCACCAGGCTCCCCCGTCCCTGGGATTCTCCAGGCAAGAACACTGGAGTGGGTTACCATTTTCTTCTCCAATATATGAAAGTGAAAAGTGAAAGTGAAGTTGCTCAGTCGTGTCCGACTCTTCATGATCCCATGGACTGCAGCCCACCAGGCTCCTCCGCCCATGGGATTTTCCAGGCAAGAGGACTGGAGTGGGGTGCCATTGCCTTCTCCATCACTACCACCAGCAAAAACAAGTGTGTGTGCCTCCTGCTGTGTATACATATGCATAAACATGCACACACACACATACACAAAGACACTCATCCATAAAACCTACAGGATTCCCAAACTAGCTATCATCTATCAACTAGTAATTCTAATTTCACAAAATACTATATGCCATAGTATTTTTCTCACTTCCAAAGATGCTTATAGTATATTTTCTTCAGGATTGACATATTCTAATATAGCTTTTAGTAAAATGTGGAAAGAAGAATTTTCTTGCATAAATTCTGCTGTTTAAAAGATGATCCAAAAAGAAATCATTTGTGACCAAGATATGACAAAACAGTGGCAAAGAGAATCATAGATAAAATACTGAGGAATTCAGTTCCACAAGGGACAAAAAATAAGATGAGCAACCAAATGAAACAAGCATTCATTCTTTAAAAAAAGAAAATCTAGATTTACAGCATAGATTACATATAATTAAATATAAATTAAACATAACATTTTCATATGTTTGAGTGCTAGTTTCATCGTAGGAAAAAACTAGCAAACAAAAAATCTGAGAATAACAGTGTTTATTTTTTTATTTATTTATTTTTTGAACCCAATTTTATTTTTTTTGGTATGTTTTTCTTTAATTTTATTTTATTTTTAAACTTCACAATATTGCATTAGCTCTGCCAAACATCGAAATGAATCCGCCACAGGCACACCCATGCTCCCCATCCCAAACCCCCCTCTCCCCGCCCCATACCCTCCCTCCGGGTTGTCCCAGTGCACCAGCCCCAAGCATCCAGTATCGTGCATCGAACCTGGACTGGCGACTCGTTTCATACATGATATTATACATGTTTCAATGCCATTCACCCAAATCTCCCCACCCTTTCCTTCTCCCTCTCCCACAGAGTCCATAAGACTGATCTATACATCAGTGTCTCTTTTGCTGTCTCATACACAGGGTTATTGTTACCATCTTTCTAAATTCCATACATATGTGTTAGTATACTGTATTGGTGTTTTTCTTTCTGGCTTACTTCACTCTGTATAATAGGTTCCAGTTTCATCCACCTCATTAGAACTGATTCAAATGTATTCTTTTTAATGGCTGAGTAATACTCCATTGTGTATATGTACCAGAGCTTTCTTATCCATTCATCTGCTGATGGGCATCTAGGTTGCTTCCATGACCTGGCTATTATAAACAGTGCTGCGATGAACTTTGGGGTACACATGTCTCTTTCCCAACAGTGTTTAAATGACCAAAGGCAATAAAACTCCCCACAGCCTCTTGCAAATATTTCAATTGCCATTCATCCCTTCAATGTTAGTTACATTTTCTATGAAAATGTATTTAGAAATTTTTTAAAATTCTTAGAGTTTCAGTTCAGCAAACTATATTGAATAAATATTATGAGCTAAATGTTGTATTAAAGTGAGAGATTATGAAAATGACTAGAATATAACCCTCATCTTCTTTCTTGCAATACTTGTTTCTCTTATATTACCTGTCTTAAAGCAATATAAGACTAAAAGCATGGAATGTTTAAAGGTAATTGAAATATATCAATGTTTATAATCAAATTCTTGTATCATTAGAAAAAGAAATATTTGCCCTTCTCGAACTTGCAGTCTAATGATTAAAGTCACATGCATAAATAGACATAATTGAAATTTATGTTGAAATTCTAGAAAAGGACCTGTGAAATGGAAAATAAAAAGCATGGTTGAAGAAATCAATACAGAGTGAAGTAAATCAGAAAGAGAAAAATAAACATTGTATATTACTGCATATATGTAGAATCTAGAAAAAATCTAGAAAAATAGGTACTGATGAACCTATTTGCAGGGAAGGAGTAAAGACACAGACATAGAGAATGGGCTTGTGGACACAGGGGAAGGAAAAGATGGGATGAATTGAAAAAGTAGCATTCACATATATACACTACCATGTGTAAAATAGATATCTAGTGGGAAGCTGCTGTATAGCACAGCGAGCTCAGCTCGGTACTCACTGGTGACCTATGGGGTGGTATCGGGATGTCTGGAAGGGAGGTTCAAGAGGGTGGAGATATATATATATAGCTGATTCACTTCATTGTAAAGCAGAAACTAACACAATATTATAAAGCAATTATACCTCACCTCCCAAAAGACTGTATTATTGTTACTGGCGTTCAGTCACTAAGCTGTGTCTGACTCTTTGTGACTCCATAAACTGTAGCACACCAGGCTCCTCTGTCCTTCACTATTACCTGGAGTTTGCTCAAATTCATGTCCATTAAGTCAGTGATGCTATCTAATGATCTCATCTTCTGCTGTCCTCTTTTCTTTTGTCTTCAGCCTCTGCCAGCATCAGGGTCTTTTCCAATGAGTCGGTTCTTTGCATCAGGTGGCCAAAGTATTGGAGTTTCAGCTTCAGCATCAGTCCTTCCAATGAATACTCAGGACTGATCTCCTTTAGGATGGACTGGCTGGATCACCTTGCTGTTCAAGGGACTCTCAAGAGTCTTCTCCAGCACCACTGTTCTAAAGCATCAGTTCTTCAGCACTCAGCTTTCCTTACACTCACATCCATACACGAATACTGGAAAAACCATGACTTTAGCTATCTGGAACTTGGTCAGCAAAATGATGTCTCTGCTTTTTAATATGCTGTTTAGGTTTGTCATAGCTTTCCTTCCAAGGAGCAAGCATCTTTCAATTTCATGGCTGCAGTCACCATCTGCAGTGATTTTGGAGCCCAAGAAAAGAACATATGTCACTGCTTCCACTTTTTCCCTTTCTATTTGGCATGAAATGATGGGACCAGATGCCATAATCTTAGCTTTTTGAATGTTGAGTTTCAAGTCAGTTTTTTTACTCTCTTCTTTCATCTTCCTCAAGAGGCTCTTTATTTCCTTTTCACTTTCTGCTATTAGAGTGATATCATCTGCATATCTGAGACTGTTGATATTTCTCCTGACAATCTTGATTCCAGCCTGTTATTCATCCAGCCCAGCATTTCGCATGATGTACTCTGCATATAAGTTAAATAAGCAGGAAGACAATATACAACCTTGTCATACTGTTTTCCCAATTTTGAACCAGTCAGTTGTTCCATGTCCAGTTCTAATTGCTGCTTCTTGACCTGCTTATAGGTTTCTCAAGAGACAGGTAAGGTGATCTGGTATGTCCATCTCTTTAAGAATTTTCCACAGTTTGTTGTGCTCCACACAGTCAAAAGCTTTAGCATACTAAAGTACATAGTGTCCATGGGGTTCTCCAGGCAAGAATACTGAAGTGGGTTGTCATTTTCTTCTCCGGTGGACCATGTTAGGTCAGAACTCTTCCCTATGGCCTATCTGTCTTGGGTGGCCCTACCTGGTCTGGCTCATAGCTTTATTCAGTTATGCAAGCCTCTTACCACAACAGTGCTGTGATCCATGAAAAGATTATATTACAAATATAAAAAGAGAATACAGAGGTGAAGATGGGTGTGTTAAATGAATTGTATATTTAAATGAGGTGGTGAAGATAGGAGCTACCAAAAAATCAGCATTCAGTCAAACACTTGAAAGAGGAGTAAAAGAGATGACCTTCATTTCCTGGGGAGTGTTACAAATGAAGAGATCAGCCAGTGCAAAAGCCCTAAGCTTGGAATATTGTTGATGTGTGCTGTTTGTGTCATCCTGAAATTTATGTGTTAAAATCTAAACTCCAGGATGATTGTATTGGGTGGTGGAGACTTTGGGAGGTGATGTGGTCACGTAGTCTCCCTGGCACTGTAAATCAACTATGTTGTTGCTGTTAGTCTCTCATTCATGTCCAACTCTTTTGTAACCCTATGAACTATAGCCCGATTTCCCAGGCAAGAATACTGGAGTGGGTTGCCATTTCTTCCTTTAGGGGATCTTCACGACCCAGGGACTGAACTCACGTCTCCTACATTGCCGGCAGATTCTTTACCACTGAGCCACTGGGGAAGCCCACAAATCAACTACACTCCAATATAAATAAGAAACCAAAACAAACAACAAAAAAGTACAAATAAGACAGGTCATGGGAGAAGGAGGAGGGCTGTTCTTAAGGACTTGTTAGGAATTTGGCCATTACTCTCAGTGGGATAGAAAACCATCAAACGAGTTGGGCCTGCAGGTGACATGAATCTTACTTTTAAACAGTAGCACATTGGTCCAGTGGTTAGAATCTACCTGCCAATGCAAGGCACACGGGCTTGATCTTTGGTCTGGGAAGATTCCACTTGTCACAGGTCAACTAAGTCTGTGCACCAGAACTACTGATCCTCTGCCCTAGAGCCTGTGCTCTGCAGTAAGAGAAGCCACTGCAACGAGAAACCTGCACGCTGCAAAGAAGAGTAGTCCCCGCTTTTGCAACTAGAGAAAGCCCATGCAGCAACAAAGACGCAGTGCAGTTAAAAATAAATAAACAAAATAATTTTAAAAAGTAGCACTTTAGCTGCTGTGTTATGAGTACTTTAGAGAATAGTCAAGAGTGAGGGCAGAAAGACCAGATGGAAGAATATCACAGGAGAAATAATGGTGGTTTAGACTAAGGTGGCTTTGGCTGTGTTATAAAGAAGTCTGAGCTCTTTACTGATCCATGAAGTTTTAGATCAGTGTCAGGAAATCAGGCTGGATTGATGGACTGATGCCAAAACATAAATTAGATTCTGCTTTTGTTCTATGCTTTTGACTTTTTTTTTATTAAGTGGAATCCCATTATTTTTTACAGCAAAATGTTTTCATTGAAAGCTCAGTTAAAACTTAGTGTCTTTTGGCATTTCACTATCATTTCCTTTTACTTTGAGTTTCAATTTCCCTTCTCCATGAAGACTCTTATATTTCACTGTCCTGTACTCATTCCCTCAGTAATTATATGTCCAATTGGTTTCATGTTATTTTGAGTTTGTTACTTTGTTTCTGTAATAGTTGCTTTATTTGTTTTTCCAGGTTGGTTCTCTATATAGTGCAAGCAATTGGAAAATACTCCTATACCCTCTAGGATAATTAAGATATCATCAAGAGTAAAAGCAGATACCATCCTAATTATCACCTTTTAAGAGGCAACTAAAATGATAAGTTATTTTCTAATCCTTAGTCACAGGTTTAATCAATGACACAATAGTCTTCATGCACAGTGGGTCTCAGAAACTCACACTAAACTGGCAGGAAAAAAAAAAGTTTTGAATGATGAGCTTAGACAGTAAAGAGTTTGGTACATTTATTTATTTTTTCTCATATGAAAAGTCAGGGATTGAAAAGGGAAGTTGCATTGCAGCACATCTTTCAAAGATGATCCTTCTCTCTAGCAAAGACATTTCCCTTCTTCATCAGGCAATAAACATAAAGATGTTTTAGTTTTTGTTTGTTTAATGGTTTCAAAATTCTCACAAAGAAGCAATAAGGACACATTAACTTATTACAATGATTTAAGTTCTTTGAAGGTATTTTTATTGGTTATATGTTCAAGACATTCTTTCTGTCTTTGCAGTTTTCTCTCTCATAAAAGAGATCCTCTTTCAAATAGACCTAAACTGTCAAATGTGTTTTCACTTAGGTTGACTTCATATCTATCTGAAGTAATAACTTCTTTGTTAAAACTTTATCTCTTCGAACAAATAGTAAAACCAAGAAATTTTAACAAGTCAAGTGCATGATATGCTATCATATGTGAATTGATCACATTATTGATTCATGATGTCTTAAACCATCCCCCTTTGCCCTTCACCATGTCTCAATATATACTGGATATGATCACCTTCTCCTAAGTATGTCTATGCATATTGTAGCCAAAGACTAAACTGCGGACAATTAACTGGTCCATTCCTCTGCCAAGGCTTGAAATAAATCTTTGTTTCAGATATTGGAAAGACAGAAACACCCTTTGTCCTCGACATGTGATTCCTTAAATAGTACCCCAGTGGCCTAAAGGAGTCAATGAACTTCTTTAAGCCTAATTTATTCCCAGAATATGACCTGGGTGCTGGGGAGGATAGAACACATTATCTGATGTTCAGATTGCTCAACTGTACCCTAGAGAATCAAAACATTAAGAAGCATATGGTATGAATATTGTCTTGGTGAAGACGCACTGTTCCACTTTGGAATTTAAAACAAGCAATGCAGCAATTGTTATGAATTAACTCAGACTCTTACTTCCCAATCAAAGACTTTATGAAACTTCAGGAAGCAGTATGGTAGATTACCTATAAAGGTTTTCTCTCGGGTTCCACACCAGTGTCAGTGATCCAACAAAGAAAAAAAAATCATCTTAATAACTGCTTGTAAAGACCAAAAAACAAAATCACATTAGCTTGGTCTTTCTCCCACCCTCACAGTGGCCATGACAGTGTGTTTAGTAAAACGACTTTGAGCTGCTGGCGGATGCTGAAGTTAAATGCCAGTGACAGAACTCCCAGCACTGATGGATGGCTCCGGACCCTCTGTGCTGACAAAAGACTGGAGTGTTCGCAATGGTTGGTTATCAGTGAAAATGGGCATTACCTGATTTGGCATTTGAACACTTTGCATAACCTGAAGTGATGGTCAGCACTGAACCCTGAAGACACTTGCTAGCAGGGTTAATATTTGGTAGAATCTGTGGTGACATATTATTTACTGAATCTTAGAACAGACGTTTTGATAAAACTCTCAGCTGGGAATACTAGCAACTACATAGATTCTTACTGGTTTCTAGTAGTATTTTTTTGTTTGTTTGTTTGTTTTTTAATGAGGTCTTATGAAAGGGCTTCCCTGGTGGTTCAGATGGTAAAGAATCTGCCTACGATGCAGGAGACCTGAGTTCGATCCCTAGGTTGGGAAGATGCCCTGTCTCCAGTATTCTTGTGTGAAAAAGTCCATGAACAGAGGAGCCTGGCAGGCTGCAATCCATGGGGTCTCAAAGAGTTGAATGTGACTCAGCGACTAACACTTCACTTCATAGAGTGAAAAACCTTCCAAAATGTTTTCATTTCTATCACTTATTTTTCTGCTAAACCACTTTACATTTATATTTTGAAATCCATTTGCCCATTATAAGTATTATTATTTTTCTCAGTCTGTCTATAAATATAATAATTTTGCATGCTACCTTCATCTAGCATATTTTTATGTATTTATATGTATTCAACTTACTAAAAAATGTATAAACTGGACGTAGTGGCTTTTTTTTACAAAAATAATACCAGGGATCCTAACAGTGAATAAAATTGAGAATCAAAGCAAGATATTTTATAAATCATGCCAAGGTGTTGCAGTGAAGAGCAAATGTAACTTTGGGATTCCAACTGGCCAAGCAAAAAGAAAATGTCACAGAATACATTTTTTCCCCCCTTGATTAGGAGAAATCAGCTTTTTCTGGTTCCAAGGTTCTGAAAGTAAAATATCCAAGTTTTTGCTCTTTTTTCTTTTAAAATAAATACCATCAAATATAATATTGCCCAGGGTTCAAAATGGAAGGTTTTTTATTTGACCTTAACAGGAAACAAGAGCATAATGGTAAAGTAGAATTCTGTAAAGAAATAAAGAAGAATGATTAATTATATAACATTTGGCAACCTGACTTAAAATGAGGCTCAATTTCACTGTAATTATAAGAAGCAAAATAAGCCAAAGTTCTCCTGAAATATCATTCATAATTACATTGAAAATATAAGCAATCTTTATTTACAAATTGTTTTTCACCTAACTATACTATTTTTTCAGAGTATATTGAATAAACATTAATAGCAAAATTAAATGATTGATAATGTAATAAATGAAAATAAAATAAATAACGCATCTGAAAGTTGTATTAGATGGAATCTCTATTGATATATAAAAAGAAAATTCATACCCTTTCAGAACTTCCTGTCCCTCACCATGTCCCAGAGTTTGCCCAAGTTCATGTTTATTGCATCCTTGATGCCATCCAGCCATCTCATTCTCTGATGCCCTCTTGTTCTCCTGCCTTCAATCTTTCCCAGCATCAGAGAATTTTCCAGTGAGTCATCTGTTCCCATCAGATGACCAAAATACTGGAGCTTCAGCTTCGGCATCAGTCCTTTCAGTGAATGTTCAGAGTTATCTCCCTTAAGATTGACTAGTTTGATCTCCTTGCTGTCCTTGGGGCTTTCAGGAGTCTTCTCCAGCACCACAGTTTGAATGCATCAGTTCTTTGACTTTCTGCCTTCTTTATGGTCCAGCTCTCACAACCGTACATGACCCCTGGGAAGACCATAGCCCTGACTCTATGGACCTTTGTCAGCAGGGTAGTATCTCCATTTTCCAACACTCTAGGGAAGACCATAGCCCTGACTCTATGGACCTTTGTCAGCAGGGTAGTATCTCCATTTTCCAACACTCTAGGGAAGACCATAGCCCTGACTCTATGGACCTTTGTCAGCAGGGTAGTATCTCTATTTTCCAACACTCTGTCTAGGTTTGTCATCACTTTTCTGCCAAGAAGCAATAGTCTTCTGATTTCATGGCTGCAGTCACCATCTGCAGTGATTTTGGAGCCTAAGAAAAGTAAATTTATCACTACTTTCACCTTTTCCCATTCTATTTGCCACGCAGTAATGGGGCCGGATGCCATGATCTTAATCTTAGGGTTTTTTTTTTTTTAAATATTTGGTCTTAAGCCAGCTCTTTCACTCTTCCCCTTCACCCTCATCAAGAGGCTCTTTAGTTCCTCTTCACTTTCTACCAATAGAGTCGTATCATCCACATATCTGAGATGTTGATGTTTCTCCTTGATGATTCTGGCTTGTAACTCATCCAATCTGGCATTTCTCATGATGTGCTCAGTGTACAGGTTACACAAACAGGTGACAGCAGACAGCATTGTTGTACTCCTTTCTCAATCTTGAACCAATCAGTTGTTCTCTACAGGGTTCTAACTGTTGCTTCTTGACCCACATACAGGTTTCTCAGGAGACAGCTCAAAACCCTAAACCAGTTACTATTGGTTTTGTCAAGATCTGCAGTAAAGTGGAAACACATTCTTTCAGAAACATGATTTTTTTTTTTTTCACTTCACTGCTTTATTTATTTAAGTACACACAGAGATACTTTCTTAGTCAAAACTAGTCAGGATACTCAGGGTTTCTTTCCATTTTTATAATATACAATGAGAAAATCAAATAAGTAAATGAGAGAAAGTTGAGTAAAACAGCTGAAATATCATTGAAAAGGTGCAGATTCTCACACACTGAAGAGTCAAAAATTGCCATTTTTTGAAAATCGAAAGAAATCGATCATTCTCAATTCACATGGTTTTGTCTCTGATAGATTTTATTTCCTCAACCATGTATGTTGTGAACATATAAAAACAAAGTTAGAATTTCCTCTACATGTGCATGCTTAGTCACTTAGTCCTATCCAACTCTTTTGTGAACCCATGGGCTATAGCCCACCAAGCTCCTCTGTCCTTTGGATTTCCCAGGCAAAAATACTGGAGTGCGTTGCCATTTCTTCCTCCAGTCTCCTGCATTGGCAGGCAGGTTCTTTACCACTGAGCCACCTGGGAAGCCCTTTCTTCCACACAGTATATGCCTAACTTAACCTTAGGGGGTGGAGCTAAAATA
This sequence comes from Bos grunniens, assembly GCF_055505025.1. Lineage (NCBI taxonomy): Eukaryota > Metazoa > Chordata > Mammalia > Artiodactyla > Bovidae > Bos > Bos grunniens. The sequence continues at coordinate 46,920,328 of NC_141176.1, forward strand.
TAAATCAAATAAATTTATCTGTAAATCTATTTTTACTATGAAACTAAACTCTAGTTTTGAATCTTATTTTAAAAAGCAACCTAATATTGGGCTTCCCTGGTGGCTCAGTGATAAAGTATCTGCCTGCCAATGAAGGAGACACAGGTTCGATCCCTGTTCTGGGAAGATCCCACATGCTGAGGAACAACTAAGTCCATGTGCCACAACTACTGAACCTGTGCTCCAGATTCCAGGAGCCACAGTTACTGAGCCCACGTGCTGCAACTACTGAAGTTCAAGTGCCCTAGAGTCTGTGCTCTGCAACAAGAAAAACGCCATAATGAAAAGCCCACGTATGGCAACTGGAGAGTAGCCCTTGCTCACAACAGCTAGAGAAAGCCCACACAGCAATGATGACCCAGTGCAGCCAAAAATAAATACTGAATAAATACAGTTATTTTGAAAAGCAAGCTAATATTGTGCAAATTGAATGTCATAAAGCAACACTTTCCAATTGGTGGGCTGAATAACAAGAAATATATTCCAAGAAATTTTTCCATGTTTAAGTGTGAGAAAACACAGGTTCAAAAAAGTCAATCAGATTGCTTTACTGAAGCATTTATTTATGTGTTTTGTTGGATAATGGACTTTGCAATTACTCTGGAAAGGGTCTTACTACACAGAATTTGTCACACGTGTTTGTTTAAAGAACACTTGCTTAATCGAATACATGTGCTTCTTGGGTTACTGTTCGGAAATAGCTGTCCCCTGATGGCCGTCATCTCTCTGCTCTTGACTGAAATCTCGGTTTCCATCCTGGGCTGCTGGATATGACCATGCACCTCAGCAAAGCCTTTAGCATCTTCTCTGCTTGTCTTTCAGTCCCAACTGGCCTGGAAAGCTGTTTTATCAGTTTTCTATGTTCATATCAGCCACAGGATCCAATCCATTGCCAACCCGGGCATTTACAACTCCAACCTGGGTTCAGAGATGAGCTTTGGACGGTGCAGGCATAGAGGATAATAGGTATGTCTTCATGGTTCTTGGTAATTACGTTAAACTTGCTTATTGTAATACTAGGAATATACACTGTAAATTTGTAGGTAAAACAAGAAAAATAAAAATAAATGAGTTCACTTTATGATTCCTCTTTAAAAATAATGACCAATAAAATGGAGGTAGAAGTAGCTTTAGTAGTAGCTATAAGAAGAAACATTTTTAAATAATGAGGTCCTTCATTCTCTTGGACAAATATAGTATTCAGTTACCAACTGCATCTTAACAGAATGTTCTCCATTAAAATAACTACTAATAAAGTAAATTAAGGAAATATTGGCTCCTTGTTTCCCAAACATTTGTGTAATATTTAAAATAATTATTCCAGTTTTTGTTTGGCATAAACATCCTTTAAAATAATTCTAAAGATTAAAAAAGAAAAGCCTTTATCTTTTCCCTTTCTCCTTCCCCACTATAACTAAAAAGGGTACAAGTTCTGGACTTTGTGGTTCAGAACATTGTTACAAGATGTTGCAGTTTGGCTTCAAGTTTAAATTTATAGCTCATTTAAATATCCAGCATGCAATGATGTTGATATTTATTTTACTGCTTCCTTACCAAACACTTCAACTCAACCAATCTGGTAAAATGCATCTCAAATTTCATAAGACAACAATGCCTACTTTATATTAATATGTTTCATCTAAGAAACTAACGTAGAAAATATCTGTTTAGGAAATGAAGTTATGCACATTCTTCAAATATGTATGATAATTGATTAGAAATTAACTTGCTATAAATACTGTTTAAATTTGAAACATGCAAGCATTAAAGTACAAGGGAAGCTATTTTGCAATCAGTGTTCTAAAGAGTTTTGTCAGAACGCCTAAATTTCTAGATAAATTGTTTGTTAAGAATGTATAAGGAAAAAGAAAATGCAAAAATCAGTCTTTGCCTTGCTGCTTTACTGTTAGAAAAATTTCCAATTAAAATACACAAGTTTCTTTGGCTGGTAGAGGCCTGAGAAAGACCTTCTACCTCTTTGCTGATGTTCCTGACTCAGCATGGAATGTCCTCTCCTTTGCTACCCAGCAAGTTACTACATCTCTTTCAAGCCCCTTTTCAAAAGCTCTTTTCCATGGAGCTTTCCCCTCAGTACAAGTCAGAATTAATTACTTCTTCCTATGGGCTCTCAAAGCACTTTGAACCTCTAAATGGCAATTACTTTATTCTGCCTTGCACTATTTACATGTTTAAATATGTCTGCCTCATAAGACTTTAGGCTTCTTGAAGACATCTTAATCAACTTTTTCACCCCCTCACCTCACCAAATGTCTTCCATCCCTGTGTATTTACTTGTGATTCGGAAAATGGTTACCAGTTACAGGATAGGTGCCCAATAACTTTGGGTTAAAAAACGCTGAATTGAAATTATGGTTTTCTTATTGTCTTCTAGTGGAATTCGGATTGTAATGATGGCTTTCCAGGTTGATTATTTTGTACCTAGGACAAGAAGTCAGCAACGTCAAAACTGCTATGTGTGGTATTTTCCAATATTTCTTGGCCTCCTAAATATACCCTTTAATATATCATACCTGTAGAATTCTAAAAATGTCAGTTGGATAACTATCTTTTCTCTGTGCTTTACTAAGATTAACCTTTTGAGTCACATAAATCAGAAATTCAAGGAAAAAGAAAAAGCTGAAATGGATGTCATCTTTGTCTCCTTTGTGAAACTTTCAAATTGAATGCTGTGTTATTGGTGATGTTTTAAAATTTGAGCTATATTTCTACGATGCTTCTCTTCACAGTTAAGAGCAAACATTATTCACTCTCAAACATCCTTTTACTTGGTTACTGGCATTTTGCATTTAGAAAAATATGGACATGCAATTTTAAGAATCCCCCAAGGAGTATAAATGGTGAGTATTGGTACTGAAAACAAACTTGAAATTTTCACTTGTAATCAGTGTACTAGTCATTAGACCAGTGCTGTTGTGGTTTAGTTGCTAAGCTGTGTCTGACTCTGCAACCCCATGGACTGTAGCCCTCTAATCTCCTCGGTCTGGGATTTTCCAGGCAAGAATACTGGAGGGAGTTGCCATTTCCTTCTCCAGAGGATCCTTCCAATTCAGGGATCAAACCTGCGTCTCCTGTGTCCCCAACACTGAAGGAGAATTTATTACCATTGGGCTACCGGGGAAGCCCAGTCACTTGACCATGTTAACGTACAAATGAAGATTTGAGCATGTATGTATTATATTTCAATTCAGTCTCATTGTTCAGTTCAGTTCAGTCGCTCAGTCGTGTCCAACTCTTTGCGACCCCATGAACCGCAGCACGCCAGGCCTCCCTGTCCATCACCAACTCCCGGAGTTCACCCAGACTCACGTCCATCAAGTCAGGAATGCCATCCAGCCATCTCATCCTCCGCCGTCCCCTTCTCCTCCTGCCCCCAATCCCTCCCAGCATCAGAGTCTTTTCCAATGAGTCAACTCTTCGCATGAGGTGGCCAAAGTACTGGAGTTTCAGCTTTAGCATCATTCCTTCCAAAGAAATCCCAGGGCTGATCTCCTTCAGAATGGACTGGTTGGATCTCCTTGCAGTCCAAGGGACTCTCAAGAATCTTCTCCAACACCACAGTTCAAAAGCATCAATTCTTCGGCGCTCCGCCTTCTTCACAGTCCAACTCTCACATCCATACATGACCACAGGAAAAACCATAGCCTTGAGCTAGGTAAATGTATTGAACATTGTTTTCTAGGTAAACCCTGTCATGTTTTTACTAATAGCTAGTTTTAAATACGGAGAAGACAATGGCACCCCACTCCAGTACTCTTGCCTGGAAAATCCCATGGACGGAGGAGCCTGGTAGGCTGCAGTCCATGGGGTCGCTACAAGTCGGACAGGACTGAGCGACTTCACTTTTACTTTTCACTTTCATGCATTGGAGGGGGAAATGGCAACCTACTCCAGTGTTCTTTCCTGGACAATCCCAGAGACGGGGGAGCCTGGTGGGCTGCCGTTTATGGGGTCGCACAGAGTCGGACACGACTGAAGCGACTTAGCAGCAGCAGTTTTAAATAAGGTCAAATAAATTTCTCCTTCCATGTAAACATCACATTTATGTCTTCACAGTTTTCATTTAGTTTTTAATCAGCTGATTTTCTATGACAATCAGATAAGATGTATATCTATTCTCAAACTGCAGACAGAAGACACTGAGTCTCAGAAGTTTAATGTCAAAAATTTTTTTTTCTTCCCTGTTCCAATGATCTTTTGTCAAATTTAGTAACAGGAAAAGAAATGTCAGAGACGTGAGTGGGTGAAACTTAGAAGCACTTTAGAATAATTTGCTTCAAATTGTCTGATTGTTATTTGATTATATATAGATTACTTTGACATGTTCTGGTATTCAATTTTAAATATTGTTTCTTATTTATAAAAAACTGCAGGAAACAAACACAAGCAACTAACTGTAATACTTAGATTTTTAATATCTCTATTTGAAGTATTTACATAAAACTTTTGTCTCTGTACACTTCTGTCCATGTTCTGAAATATGTTTAAATGAAAGAATGATATATTTTAAACATTGACTATAATGTTATATTATTCTTTTAAATTTTGAATATTCTTAAAAGTTAGTGTCATGCTTTGGTACATAATTCAGATATCATTGTGATGTTGTATCAGAAGTTACCCAATGGCAGGATTTCTAAAATATTAATATATATAACCAGAGTGGAAGTTGCATTATATACAAGGGACATAAAGCAATATTATATCTGTATGAGCTCGGGTCTACACTTATATTTCCAAAGTGTCAGTTGTTAGCATCTGTAGCATGATGTAAAAGAAAAAAAAAATGGTGCACTAGTAGGAAAAAATAGAAAAATTAAAGCTGCTATTTACTTTTAAATATTTTTTCACCATTCATGTTTAATAAATAGGAAATAAAAGAAATTTAAGGAAAATAGAAAAGTTCATTATAAATTTAAAGACATACACAGATATATGTCTGCTTAAAAGCTAAATGTGACATTTTTGTCATATCTCAAATTATATTGGTATTTGAGTAATTAAAATTGTGGGAATGAGGTAGGGTCTCAGTTTACTCTAGAGAAGTCACATTACTCAGATTTGTAGTTTACAAAGCAACTTTGCATAATTATGTGATCTTCTGGGATGCTAGCATAGGTCTACCAATGAAATCAAATGTAAGAACTGTTTAACAAGTGAATATGAGCAGATGTTCCAAGAACTTGTGTAAATGATTAGAGTGAGTTTCCTCTTCCTTATAGAGGAAACATATGCTTTTGTGAAGCTTTATTTTAGATCAAAAGGGAAGAAAAACTTAGAGGTTTTTTTGTTTGTTTGTTAGTTGTTGTACTAAACTGGCTTCTAGCTTCAGTTACTATTAAATGCCATTTTGCCACTTTGCTTGGAACAATCAAACTACCTACACTATAAAATCAGCCACTAGGATATAAATTCCATGAAAAAAATTACAAAGAAAAAGTGAGAATGGCGGGGGGGGGAGGGCAGTGCTAAACTTTGTCACCACTTTTTTTGAGAAAAGAGTGGAGTATATTAAATAGTTGAATGAGATTGAATAGTTGAATGAGAGTTTGACTTTTACAATAAGATAAAGGCTTATTGGACTAAACTCAACCTAGTTTGATTTTAATTGTATCAAAGATGAAAGAGTTCAAAACTGGAACATTAGATTATGTAAATCATTTTAAAAGCACAAAGGTCAAATCCAGTCCATGATACTTTTAGACTATGTGTCAGTATCTTCTTCAGGAAAAAAAAATCACATTATTACTAAGAAGATATGTTTAATTAAGTGTCTACAAATTGTAAGGTCTGATGATAGGTGCCAGGTAAGATACCTAGTGAAAGAGCAAGTGTTAGTCACTCTGTAGTGTCCAACTCTTTGTGACTGCATGGACTGTAGCCCATCAGGCTCCTCTGTCCATGGGCTTTCCCGGCGAGAAACTAATACAACTAATACAATTATACTTCAATAAAAAAATATAAAGTGAATAATGTAATTCCAAATGAATTATATACTAAACAGGGAGCACATTAGTAATATGAATGAAATTTGAAAAGAGCCATGAGATAGAGCAGAACTAGGACGGTCCTTGTGGAAGGTGTTTAGTGGTTGCTTTCACTGTGCTTAGTCACTCAGTCATGTATGACTTTTTGCGACCCCATGGACTTTAGCCTGCCAGGCTTCTCTGTCCATGGGGATTCTCCAGACAAGAATACTGGACTGGGTTGCCATTCCATTCTCCAGGGGATCTTCTGGACCCAGGAATCGAACCCAGGTCTTCTGCATTGCAGGCAGATTCTTTACCATCTGAGCTACCAGGGAAACCCAAGATACCTAGAGGGCTCAGATGTGACTTTTTTCTTATAGGAACTTACAAATATTAGAGCTATACTTTAGTTGTAATAAAGTCCACAACCTAAAGCAAAAATTAATCCTACAAATCCAGATAGTAGATAGGAGAAAAGGCTTTATATTCACAACATATTCTTATTAGTAATCAACTGTATGAATTCAGATAAAACAGTGCCAATAAGTAAATTACAGTAAGTGTATGATATTTGTGAAAAAATAACCTTACTATGTTTCAAAATGGACAAATTGTACTGTGATTGAAACTTCAAGAAAAAAATCCAGAACATTCCACAGCTATAAAAGTGTCCAAAAATTGAGCCCATTCTTGAAATCCTCTCCACACTGAGGATTCAAATGGAATTTGAGAAGAAAGAAATACATAATGCTCTATATAAAAAATGTTCTACATCCTAATCAACTTTTGCATCTTGGCAAACTTCACTTAAAAAATTCAATGAAAGTTATACTACCAAGTTATTCAGATATTTGATGAAGGCAAGTAGCTTTATGTCTTAATCCATAAATTGAAATTCAAAGATTCTATCACTTTCTGTAAGTTTTAGCTAAAATTTTAGTTAATTTTATAGAGAAAGCCAAGTAAATTGGATGACTAATTGTATTTGAAAGATTTAATCAACTGTTTTAAAAGTATAAATGCTTTGTATGCATATATACATATACAAATGTATAGTGTCAAATGCATTGTACATAATCAATATGTTTTTGTTGGAACTGTAGGAGATATATATATCGTTTATGTCATTCTGGAATTTATGATAATAATGCTCTCTTAAAATTAAAAAAAAAATCTTTCAATTCTGGTTTCCTCAGTGTGTATGCCCAGCAGTGGGATTGCTGGGTCATCAGGCAGTTCTATTTCCAGTTTTTTAAGGAATCTCCACACTGTTCTCCATAGTGGCTGTACTAGTTTGCATTCCCACCAACAGTGTAAGAGGGTTCCCTTTTCTCCACACCTTCTCCAGCATTTATTGCTTGTAGACTTTTGGATTGCAGCCATTCTGACTGGCGTGAAATGGTACCTCATAGTGGTTTTGATTTGCATTTCTCTGATAGTGTGTGATGTTGAGCATCTTTTCACGTCCAGGTTTGATGCACGATACTGGATGCTTGGGGCTGGTGCACTGGGACAACCCAGAGGGATGGTACGGGGAGGGAGGAAGGAGGAGGGAAGAGGGTTCAGGATGGGGAACACGTGTATACCTGTGGCGGATTCATATTGATATATGGCAAAACCAATACAATATTGTAAAGTTAAAAAATAAAATAAAATTAAAAAAAATCTTATTTCCCTGGACATTGGGGAAATTACTTTGTGAGAAGTCTTTGTTTTCCAAGGAAATAAAAACATCATGATATTTAACAGAATTCTAGAAAATATAATAAAAGAAAATGTTCCTAAGCCATTTCTTTTTAGCCTGAAGTCTCAATGACCATCTTGTGTTTTCCTATATTCTCCTATATCTTTGAGAAATAACTAAAGTTTAGCAACTGAGAGTTTTTTTTTTTTTTTTCTTTTTTTACTGCTGAACACAAGTTAGTCTCAGACTGGGGTTCGAGTTCTCAGAGACGGGCAGATTGAATGTATTTGTCACCACCTGAATACTGCTTAACTTCAGGTAGAAGTAATGGCTGGTTAGTCCATGAATTGAGGACAAATACTGAGTTTTTATTTTGAAACAATATTCAAGAACCCCAACTGTTTATTTTTGTTCTAAGTTGCACTAGATTTGCTAGTTTCATATTAAATAATTTAAACAACTGCTTCTTTATCTCCAGCTTACCCAATTATTGCTTTAGTCACTGTGCTGATGTTCTATTTATTTTATTGCTTTTTAAATAGGTAGAATGTGACAATTTCTGTATAAATCTTTTATTTCTGCTGGATAGGTTAGTAAGACAAATATCTAGAATTTATTTTAGGTAAGAGTCTACTACTTCTTTTAAGTAAAAAGAATTGTAAAGTTGTGAGCTCTCATAAATGGGTAGCTTTTGAAGATCAAATAAGCCAGGGCCAATTTAGTGCATATCAAGTGAGATGTCCAAGGTTTGCATTTAAAAATGAATGTGCATTTGTCTTTTGTCTCTATTTCCTAATTCATTTTTAGGACTTTAAAGATCTGTTGTAACAGGACTCTTGTTACATTTAATAAGTGCCATGTTGATTGGCGTTCTCTAAGTAGGCTTTTCAGTTTGCCTGTGGGGAAATTTAATATAAAAACATTCAACATTCTTTTATTAGTGTTTTTTACTATTCCCAGTCCCATCAGACCTTTGGTGCAAGCAGTGTATTATTGAAAAGCTTATCTGTAAGAAGTGAGCCAAGGGGAAATTCAGCCTTTATTAATATTGACATCATGTTCCCACACAATGACTGTCTGAAGAAACTTTTCAATTGGTTTTCGACTGCTTTGATGCAATATAAATGGAAACAACTCAAAGCATGGTTTAACACCGAATAGTGAATGATGCTGTATTTCACACATCCAAACTTAAAGTTGGAGTTTAGAGGTATTTCACAGAATTTAGCAGTCTCAATTTATAATGGTGGGTGGAATGTTAAGTTATGTTCATTTGGTAGATTCTTGAATACATATAATGTTTTCTTTGGGTTCTCTTCCTCTTCCCATTGCCAGTTTAAAGTAAAAGGACAATTAATATTTATTTTTAAATGGGACTGATAAAGACATAGAAAATAAACTTATTGTTGCCAAAAGGGAAGGAGAGAGAAGAGATAAATTAAGAATGTGGAATTAAGAGATACACACTACTATATGTAAAATAGATGATTGACAAGGATCTACTGTATAGCACTGGGAACTCAATATTCTGTAATACCTATATGGGGAAATAATCTGAAGAAGAATGGATATACATACATGTATACTGAATCACTTTGCTGTACATCTGAAACTAACACAACATTGTAAATCAACTCTACTTGATTTTTTCAAAAAAAGATTCAGTAGGTAATAAGTTTAGTGTGAGGATACATTATGTGGAATTATTATTTCTATGTTTTTACTACTTCAGGCCAGTATGTTGAAAATACTTAGTCCTAGTTATCCTACTTTCTTTATCTTAACAAGTAAACGGTCAATGAGTCAAATTGCTTTTTGTAGAAATTTAGAGTCTGGCTCTCAATTACCTAAGAAAAAAGATATTTTTAAGGGAAATATGTATGTGTCACCTCATGACAGAGCTGAACTTCAGTTAAATGTATAATGATTAGTACCACCGTTACTTACTCGCTGCAGTACAGTAAGCCAGCACTGCAGGAAAAGGAAATGTGATCTCCAAAATTAGGACAAGTCATTGCAATTTTGCTCAGAGCTTCAGATGTAAATTTATTGTAGAATAAATTCTTGACTCACTGAGCACTATCACTTCTTGGGTTTCAGCAGTCCAAATCTGACAACTAGAACATTTCTTTAAAGCCACCATTTTCCTGGAAACACTCTAATTTTGAGGAGTCTAGGGCTATATTTAGCTTTTAAAGAGTAGTCTTTTAAAAAATATGGTTATAAAACAGATTGATTTAGAGGAGCATTATAATTAGCTGCTGAATATGTTAGAAGGATAGATTATTCGACATGAATCACAGAGCTCACTTTAAGTGTCATTCCCCATTCTAAACTGTCGGCTTAATTTCTTCTCATTTTTCACCACAAGAGCCTTTTTTCTATTATGCCAATAATAAAGGTGTAGTTGTCATGAAATAGGCTTACCTTTGTGAAATAATGAATTATAAACTGTTTTGTTTCCATTTTTAAAGGAACTGAGTCATTATTATCTGATTTGACAATAACCAGGAAAACCCACCTGGAAAAAAATTTCACTTAAAAGAACATATAACTAGATTTTTTAGCTTTATGAGATGCTGGTAAACATTTTTAAGCTAATAATCTGTAGCATAGACTAGCATAAATGATAACAAGTTTGGTTGGTCCAATAATATCTTTGGGAATGTCAGAAAATTATTATGTAAAGGACAACTCTGACAATGCTGATGGTCCATATTGAAGAAAAAATTAACATGAGACATATAATTAGATATGTTTAATCAAAATGTAATGTAACAATATATTATTAAAAGATAATTCTAGAAATTGATGATTTGATAATAAATAGCAAAATGTTACCAATCTTTGAAACCCATTCAAAATTTCTCAGCTAAAAATAATGGCATCACACTGGGTAAATTTTATAAAAGAGCCTGCATTATTACAAAATAAGAGAATTACCTTGTTAAAAGCTGCTTTGTGTAAGACTATAAGGTTATAAATTTTATAACCTAGGTGTCCATCAGAATCATAGATAAAAATGTTGAATATACATTGGAAATGTTCAGTTACCCCTAACATATGTCTTTGGGCCAGATGAATATTTAATGTTCAGTAAAGTGAAAGTCATGTCCAACTCTTTGTAACCCTATGAACTGTAGCCTGCCAGGCTCCTCTGTCCATGGGTTCTCCAGGCAAGAATACTGGAGAGGGTAGCCATTCCCTTCTCCAGGGGATCTTCCCGATCCAAGGATCAAACCTGGGTCTCTTGCATTGCAGGCAAATTCTTTACTGTCTGAGCCACTTTGGAAATCCTTAGTGTTCAGCAAACACTTTATAAATTGAATACTAAAATACAAATAACAGACAAACCCTGTATTGTTTTTTAGGAGTACCTATTTTCTTCCTTTTTCAAAAAATGTTTCCTAATATAAATTCTGATGGAACAAATAATAGCAAATAATGGGACTTGTGATTAAAATGATGAGGTTCTAGAATCCAAAGAGATAACCAATACAGAAGCCACACTGCTCTACTAGAATCACCTTGGGCTGGGCTTTTGCAGTGTTGTCAATCCATTGGTAAACTCAAAAAATAAAAGTGAGGGGAGGAGTGCAGAAGCAAATCTGCACAGACAGACACAGAAGCACACTTGCGGCTGCTGTAGATGCAAATGGAGGTGCAGAGTTCTGTGGGGAATAGTCTCAGCTTTCCTTTGAGAGCTCCTTGAGGACCTGATGTACTGTTCCTTACTCGAGAGTTTCTAATTCTGTGAGCCTGGAGTGCTTACAAGAAACTTTCTAAAGCAAGTTCTCTGGTATTGCTAATGCTGCTGTTGAAGACACACAGTTTAAAAATTACTGTTAAGAATGGGTTTGTTATATACAATGATATTTTGAATGGGCTTGGTATATATGACAATATTTTCACATTTATCATACAGGGAACTCCTTTATCCATGGATGTTAAGAAGAGTCATTTTACCATAATGTGAATGTTTTCTTTTTCATGAAGCTATATATTCCATTTAAAGGAGAATACAATCACTGATACAACCTACCACATACATTCTCAGGATATTTATACTTCTAAATGTCAAACCTCTAGTTCATGAAGTTGAAATAGGCATAATACTGCAGTTCTTACACACAATTTAAATAGACCATGAAGGTGTATGAATGTAAGTGTATTTTTAGTTCAGCCTTAGATCTGTACACTCATATCAATAATCAAGATGAAAATACTTTATTCTCCAGTTATTTGTAGGACTATATGTCACCATAGACAAACATTTCCAATTTGAGTTAAAAACAAAAAGAGAAAAAAACAAGAAAGAAAAGCTCTGTCAATTAATCTCCATTTAAACAACTTCTTAGGTTAACCACCATTGAGTATTCCTTTGTTACAATGCAGGGACTGATGCCACCAACACAGGTTATGTTCACAACTGTTGTGAATTTCTAGAACTTTCATGCCCTTTCTGCTCCTGCTGGATGAGCTGAGTACTTATGCAGCATCAATTGCTTGTTCTTAAATCAGTTTTTGCAATTGTACCTATTATTGTAATACAATTTAATAGTACATTGCATAAAGATTTTTCTCACAAGTAAAAAAACTAAAATTTAAAAATATAATTAAAATGGTTTTAGATTAGGTGGGAAACAAGACAATTGCCAAAAATACAGAAAATATAAATCTAAAATTTTTTGTATTCATGTTGCTTTGTACGTGAGTTTAATTCACTACAAGAAAATCAATACATAATATCACAGAAATGCATTATGAATACATTAATAATTCATGGAAGAAAGACTATGTTGAGTTTTATTGAGGTAGATCCATTTTCAAAGGAAAAGTATTCTCTGTGTATTAAAATATTTATAAATAAATATGCACTTGGTTAAGTTAAAATGGTTAAGATTGGTATGTTTTTCATCATCATCATCATTCTCTGCTTTAACTTACTCTGGCAATGACTGATAATTGTCTAGCCCAGTCAGTTGTCACCTTCTTGAAGAATACTAAAGTAGTAGCTAACACGTCTCTATAGAGACACATTCCCTATTCTCCCCACCCACTTGCAGTTAGTTGTCATCACGCGACTAAATTCTTGGCAATGGCTTGCGGCCTTAATCGGTGGCTGCCAATTTCAGACCTAGTTCTTAAAAGATTGCAGGTCAAAGCTGTGGTACAGCTTGTCTCTGAGCTCTTGCTCCTTCATACTTGTACTCATCACAAGTGTAAGAACACAGAAGTTGGAAACACATGCTACTGAGTAGCAGAAAATGGAGGAAGCATAGATTTCTGAATAATCATATGAAGCAAGGAAGCCTGGCCACATGAAAAAAGAAAACAACACTTTAAGCAACTTCTGTTGGATTTTTTGTTGTTTTTGCATCAACTTAACTCTTTGCTCTAATGCTTCTACTTTTTTATTATTAAATTACTAAATATAGCTCCTGAGGAAAAAAGAGAATTTCTACTATATGGGAAGAACTCTACAAATTCTCTAAAATTAGAAAATTTGAACTGTTGAGAATTATGCTAAAATTTTCATTTCTCATTTTTATTACATTTTTGTAGGATACAAGAAGTTTCTTAAGATAAAATTATTTTAAAAAATTAAAAAAAAATCTATGAAGAAAATTAGAAAGGATCAATGGAAAAACTGGAACTAATGAGCAATTATAGCAAGGTTAATATCAACAATCAGTTGCTTTCCTATACCAACAACAAAGTGGAATTGGAAATTTAAAACACAATACTGTTTACATTAGCATCCAAAAGATTAACTTCTTGGGTATAAATCTAACAAGATACATACAAGATCGATATGAAGAAAACTATAAAACTTTGATGACCAAAATCAAGAGTCAAATAAATGAAGAGAAATTTCATGTTTATGAAAGGGAAGACTCAATATTGTCAGGATGTCGGTTCTCCCCAATTTGATGCAATCCCAATTAACATCTCAGCAAGTTATTTTATAGGAACTTCCTTTTAGCTCAGATGGTAAAGAATTTGCCTGCTATGCAAGAGACCTAGGTTTGATCCCTGGGTCAGGAAGATCCTCTGGAGAAGGGAATGGCAACCCACTCCAGTATTCTTGCCTGGAGAATCCCGTTAACAAAGGACTCTGGTGGGTTACAGTCCATGGGATCACAAAGAATAGGACCTGACTGAGTAACTAACATTACTACTACTAAGTTATTTTATGGATATCAACAAACTGATTCAAAGTTTATATGGAGAGGCAAAGACACAGAATAACTGACATAATATTGAAGGAGAACAAAGTTAGAGGACTGACACTACCTAACTTCAAGACTTTCTGTAGTTACAGTACTCAGGACAGTGTGGTATTGGCAAAAGAATAGACAAATAGATCAGTGGAAGAGAATAGAGATCACAGAAACAGATCTATGTGATTATAATCAACTGACCTTTGACAAAGGAGCAAAGTCAATACAATGAAGCAAAGATTGTCTCTTCAATAAATGGTGCTGGAACAATTGCACATCCGCATGTTAAAAAATGAATCTAGCACATATCTTCCACTCTTCTCAAGCTTAAATCCAAATGAGTCATAGACGAAAATGTAAAATGCCAAAAAAAAAAATAAAACTCACTCTAAAGTTCCTAGAAGATAACATAGGAAAATACCTACATGACCTTGGGTATGGCAATGACTTTTTAAGTACAATGCCAAAGATAAAATGCATGAAAAAAAAATGATAAAATGGACTTCATTAAAATTAAAAACTTCTGCTCCGCAAAACACAATGTCAAGAGAATGAGAAAAGAAGCCATAGGGAAAAAAAATTATTCCAAAAGACACATCTAATAAAGAACTATTATCCAAAATGCACAAAGAACTCTTACAATTCAACACTAAGAAAACAAACAAGTGGATTTTAAAGTGGGTTAATTACCTTAATAAACATATTGCCAAAGAAGATATATAGGTGATAAGTAAGCATATGAAAAGATGCTCCACATCATATATCATTTAAGGAAATGCAAATTAAAACAACAATGATATACCATTCCATATCTATCAGAAAGGCTCAGTTCAGTCAGTTCAGTCGCTAGTCGTGTCCCACTCTTTGAGACCCCATGGACTGCAGCACGCCAGGCTTCCCAGTCTATCACCAACTCCTGGAGGTTATTCAAACTCATATGCATTGAATTGGTGATGCCAGCCAACCATCTCATCCTCTGTCATCTCCTTCTCCTGCCTTCAATTTGTCCCATCATCAGGGTCATTTCCAATGAGTCAGTTCTTCGCATCAGTTGGCCAAAGTATTGGAGTTTCAGCTTCAGCATCAATCCTTCCAATGAATATTCAGGACTAATTTCCTTTAGGATTGAATGGTTTGAGTTCCTTGCAGTCCAAGAGATTCTCAAGCGTCTTCTCTGACACCACAGTTCAAAAGCATCAGTTCTTTGGCACTCAGCTTTCCTTATAGTCCAACTCTCACATCCATACATGACTACTAGAAAAACCATAGCTTTGACTAAATGGACCTTTAATATGTTGTCTAGGTTGGTCATAGCTTTTCTTCCAAGGAATAAGCACATTTTAATTTCATGGGTGCAATCACCATCTGCAGTGATTTTGGAGCCTGAAAAGTAAAGTCTGCCACTATTTTCACTGTTTCCCCATCTATTTGCCAGGAAGTGATGGGACTGGATGCCGTGATCTTAGTTTTCTGAATGTCAATTTAAGCCAGCTTTTTCACTCTCCTCTTTCACTTTCATCAAGAGGCTCTTAAGTTCTTCTTCACTTTCTGCCATAAGGGTGGTACCATCTGTGTATCTGAGGTTATGGATATTTCTCCAAGCAATCTTGATTCCAGCTTGTGCTTCCTCCATCCTGGCATTTTGCATGATATACTATGCATATAAGTTAAATAACCAGGGTGAAAATTTACAACCTTGACGTACTCCTTTCCCTATTTGAAACCAGTCTATTGTTCCACGTCCAATTCTAACTGTTGCTTCTTGACCTGCATATAGGTTTCTCAAGAGGCAGGTCAGGTGGTCTGGTAGTCCCATTTCTTGAAGAATTTTCCAGTTTGTTGTGATCCACACAGTAAAAGGCTTTGGCATAGTCAATAAAACAGATGTAGATGTTTTTCTGGAACTCTGTTGCTTTTTCTATGATCCAACAGATGTTGGCAATTTGATCTCTGGTTCCTCTGCCTTTTCTAAATCCAGCTTGAATATCTGGAAGTTCACAGTTCATGTACTGTTGAAGCCTGACTTGGAGAATTTTGAGCATTCTTTGCTAGGGTGTGAAGTGAGTGCAATTCTGTGGTAGTTTGAGCATTCTTTTGCATTGCCCTTCTTTGGGATTAGAATGAAAACTGACCTTTTCCAGTCCTGTGGCCACTGATGAATCTTCCAAATTTGCTGGCATATTGAGTACAGCACTTTCACAGCATCTTTTAAGATTTGAAATAGCTCAACTGGAATTCCATCACCTCCACTAGCTTTGTTTTTAGTGATGCTTCCTTAGGCCCACTTGACTTTGCATTCCAGGATATCTGGGTCTAGATGAGTGATCACACCATCGTGGTTATCTGGGTCATGAAGATCTCTTTTGTACAGTTCTTCTGTGTATTCTTGCCACCTCTTCTTAATATCTTCTGCTTCTGTTAGGTCCATACCATTTCTGAAATGGCTAGTGTTGGGGAAATGTCAGATGCTGGCAAAGATGTGTAGCAACAGGAACTCTCATTCATTGCTGATGGGAATGCAAAATGGTAGTCACTTGAGAAGACAGTGTGGTGGTTTCTTACAAAACTCAACACACTTATACTGAATGATGCAATAATTGTATTTTTGGTACTTATTCAAAAGAGTTGAAAATTTGTCTCCACCAAAACAAACAAACAAACAAACAAAAAAAACCTGCACACAGATGTTTATATCAGATATACTCATAATGGGCAAAACTTGGAAACGGCAAAGATGTCCTTCAGTAGGTACATCCAGAAAATGGAATATGATTGATTCAGTGCTAAAAAGAAATGACATGGAGGAGCTGTAAATGCAAATTATTACTTGAAAGAAGCCAATCTGAAAAGGTTACATACTGAATGATTCCAAGTATGTGATATTCTGGATAAGGCAAAATTGAAAACAGTAAAAGATCAGCAGTTTCTAGGAGCTGGGAAGAGAGATGCAATATTGTTGAAATTTCTTTTAAAGCACCTCTGTAAGTCATATCTTCTAGTTATCCAAAGTCAACTAGCAAATTAGCAGGTGAAATGAATGTTCTGAATTTAATGATGTCTAAGATCTCTCCTTATATGAACTCTAATTCCAGATATGAAATCAGTTCTCATCTTATAAAACATCATCCTTTCTTTCACTCTTCTAGGTTCTCGTTTTGATTTGGGGACTAAATTAGGAAATTTCTCTTTAAGTGACTGAGATATATTTAATGGCTTATGAGACTTTGAACAACAGATGTTATTCTAGGGAAGAAAAGAAATCCTCAAGTTTAGGCATTTTGCCTATGATTCTAAGTTTTTTGAATATCATGAAAGTGAACCATAGCATTTATTTATGATTATGTCATACACATATGGAATATGGCATGGCTGTGTTATCAGGTTCTCTATGAATTCTTCTTATGATTTTACAACTGTATCTGATTACCTAAGTTAGAATGGCCTACATTAAGCAGGAAAGAAGTCCATGAAAGGGCAGCGAGAGGAGAGAAACGTAAAGTGGCATCTTCTTGTTGAAGACTGAAATTTTGTATCACTGCACCGGGTGATTGACTTATTTTCCACAGTTATAAAGTCCAAGTTTAGCCACTTCTACTCTAAGGTAAAAATTCCCAATTCTGTTCACTCAGATTATATTTTAACCCTTCAAACATCTATCATTTTCTTTATTTTCTTTAGATTGGAAGATCTCTAAGATCTAAAATGAATATTCTTTATCATTACTCAATATGTCTTCTATATCTTGTTATGAAACCGGATAATAAAAGCTATTTTAAATTTTGGTTATGTGTCACAAAGTTTAATGTGTTTATAATGATCAACTCTTTGTTAAATATATTATATAAAGCATTTAATGATTGTTTTAAATATATTTGAGTTCATATTTGAATAATGACAAGAATAAAAAGTTTTTGCAAAAAGAGTTTGATCTGAAAAAATTTTAGTAGTGATTAAGATAAGTATAAAGCAGGTTGGGTAACAAAACAATAGACAGTACTGACTGCAAAGGAAATCTCATTCTAAACAATGCAGCCAACCTACAGAAAAGACACATAAAAAGAAAGGAAATTACTGAAGCTGTTACACATACAACATGCCCAGCTGGGAGTCCAGCTGCTCAAGGAAGCTGGTGATTCTTGATCTTTGGGAGTTCCTAATTAGAATACAAGTTAGAAATATAATAGAAAACATAAAAGAAATTTAAAATTAGTCAGCTCTTATTTTGTCTCTTTAAATGTTAGCAAAGACAGAGTTATAGAAGCTTGGCTAAGTAAGCAATAAATAATTTTTATAACTACTGACTTTTGATACCAATTATACTTTATCAAAGGTTCCCATATTCCATCACATATTAATCCCTACTTTCAGAATAGGCATGCTTACCAATAGCTTGTGAATTGCATACTGTATTTGAAAGCTGCTGTATATGAATCAAATAGCATGCACTTAGGATGCATTTATATATTCCTTAAAAAGCAGATTTTTCTTCCATTTGACGCTCACTACATGCTTCTCTAAAGGTTTTTGCAATAGATGAGCCTTCACAGGATTATAAATCATAGTGTGCTAGAATAAATGTTATAGAAATTGAATCCACGGTACAATATTTTGCACTGTGATAATCACCTATAACCTGAGAGCATATAAATATGTGATTAATTTATATTTTTATTTTAAAGAACCCAAATAAATATATGCCATATATTTTGTTATTTATGGTATTTCAAATTACTCCTTTACAGGTTTATAGGACTAATGTGACCTTCCCAAGGTCAGGGAGAGCAAACGGAAAAGATTCAAAGCAATTACCCAGAAAATTAAAATCAAAACAAAACCAAAAGTGTAACGATTCTAACTTTTATGCAATTGTCCGGATATTTGAGGTAAATTGTGTTTTGGTCCAAATGTAAATAGGTGAGTACTTTCGTTCTCCATTTTACTGCTAGTGAACCTTATTTTTCAAAGCTGATCAGTATGCAAGACAATGTATTCTCTGATTGATCAGTATGCAGGGTTGGATTACTCCAGAGAACATTTGGGCATTTTCACTATGTCCTGTGGATTAAGCTGCAGAGTATGCACTTTGGAGGGCAGATACTGAGGGAGGAAGCAAAAATGACTTAATGGTCTGGCACTGTGGAAGTTTGATCTACTCTCAGAGTGTAGGTCAACTTTCCCATGAAATCATTTGCCATATAGCAATGATCCTAAACTCTTTTGGAAAATAAATGTTCTACATCATTAGGGTAGAACAAAAAGACTTACTAAACAGAAAGTAGTAGCATTTATTTTTAGTCTTTGAATTATAAGATCATACTAATATTTATTCAGCTTTATTGATATTCTAATGATAACAGTCGTTCAATAGTTGTGATACTAAAAATAATAGATACTTTTAGGATTAGAAATATGGGGTTATCTACTGTATTAAATTCTATTTTAGACTTTTGTTGTAAGTAGTAAGATTCTTTCTTCAAGAAATTTCTGTCTTGACACTGTTTATTGTTCTTCCCTCTATGACATGAGAAGGCACTCGAGATTTTCTACAGGATATCTAGTATTTTTCCAACATAGTTTTTTAAAAAACCCTCTGCTGCAAAAGGAATGAAAGAAGTAAAGAAATCCTTCTTTAAAAATTTAGTGTAGTTTCTACTACACTAAAGTGAAAGTTGAGTATCCTAAATTCTAAGTTGAATCTTATTTATGAATCTTGATCAAATTCTTGAATTTTCTCTTATTCTTTGGATTAGCTTAAATCTTTGAAATTGAATAATCTCAAGTGAATAGAAAAAGTGGAGGGAAAGAAACAGGTAGGAAAAATGTTTGAAGTGTTTTATTATGTTGTGTAAGAATGAGTTGTAATATGCTGGTATATAGAAAATGCAACTGTAGAAACTTACTAATATAAAAAGAAAATGGGTTTAAGGTGTCCTATACAAGAAATCTAGAGAATCAGGTGAAAATGAATATTAAAGGCTTCATAAGTTTGCATTATGGCAGTTTGGGATTGACACGTACACACTGTTGTATTTAAAATAGATAACCAACAAGGACCTACTGTCTAGCAAAAAAAAGAAAAAGAAAATTGCATTGTGAAACAAATGCACAAAATAAAAGGACTCATATCAAAATATTGATCCGATTGAAATGTATTCAATCAATAACTATTGAATTCTGACAGCTGGAGCACCCAGTTGTAAAACAATGTGTATGCTTAGTCATTCAATCATGTCCAACTCTTCACAACCCCTTGGATAGAAGCCCACCAGGCTCCTCTGTCCATGGGGATATCCAGGCAAGAATACTGGAGTGGGTTGCCACGCCCTCCTCCAGGGGATCTTCCCAATCCAGGGATTGAACCTAGGTCTACTACATGTATAGTAGTACCTATAAAATATAATTCCTTTTCCATGGCCACCAAAATGAGCTCCAAAGCAGCACCTGGGTAAAAATGGAATTATATTAACCATAACCCTAATAGGCCAACCCACTCCAGTACTCTTGCCTGGAGAATCCCATGGACATAGGAGCCTGGCAGATTACTGACCATAGGGTCGCAAAGAATTGGACATGATTGGCTGGGATTTGGAACTCCCTTCAGCCTGCTCTTCACTGAGTTTGTGCTGCTTTTTCTCAGCACCACACCTTCAGCTTTGCCTTAGAGTGTCTAGCCACTCATATTCTGCTTCCTTATATATTTGACTCCCTTGTGACCTTCAACCCTCTTTGTCTCTTCTCTGCATAATGGCTTCTGTTGGTGTACTCTTTTAGCTACTTCTCCCACCACTAGTGACTAATTCTCTTTGTGTTTTCAGATTCCCATCTCTTAAGTCAGAATCTCCATTTCCTTCTGGGAAGTGTCATCCGTAATAGCTGACCATATAGTCAGAGCCACTTCCCTTAGTTCAAGTTTTGATCAGGCAGATGTTATAACTAGCACATGGTGGTAAAGCTATTGGAAGACCAGTAATTTATTTTTCAAATACTATTGTGATTTAGAGCTCTTAAAGCAGGCATGAGACTTAAATGTTAAATGGTTTCTGAAAGCTGACACATATGTTTAGTGATATCTAAAGTATAGTTGGATTATCCAGTTTATGTGAATTGAGAAAGTTTACCTTCAACCCCAGACTTTGCTATTGTTCAGTCTCTAAGTCATGTCCGACTTGTTGCGACCCCAAGGAGTGCAGCACACCAGGCTTCCCTGTCCACTATCTCCTAGAGGCTGCTCAAACTCATGTCCTTTGAGTCAATGATACAATTTTCTTACCAAGAAGCCTGGACTGACTGTGACTCAACACGGAAAGACTTTGGAAGTCATCACTTCCAGCCTTGCCAGAAGAAACTGGACAAACAGAAAATCAAGGACTGTTCTTTGACTCTTCAGGGAGCTGAGGTTTCAGAGCAAACAGACAGGTGTGTCCAGAAAGATACAGCAACTGAGATCTGCTGATTTGGAGTAGAAGCTGTTGGAGTCATTAACCTGTAGGAACGTTTATGGTGATTTTGAAAAAAAAAAAGAAAGTGACTGTAAAGTTTTTATAATTTCCATAAGAAAAAGAAAGAGAGCTGCAATGCAATAGAATGAAGTCCTTCCAGTACATGCTTGTAGAAAAGAATTTCTTTGAAGGTAACAGGTAGGAGACATTTTCAAAATAAGCATTGGAATTAGTAGGATTACCCAGACCTGTGAACTATTACATTAGTACGACAGTAAATACACTGAGTGAATAGTCTGACCTAAAATGCAAACTTTGAATATTTGTTATTGGGGAGAATACAAATATTTTAAATGGATATAAATGGCTAAACATGCTGAAAACCAGTATTGTCTAGAAATCTCAGTAAAATCTAGAACAATATAAGATATGGGAGGTGAGAAGATGGCATAGACTCAGTGAAAACAAGCTAAATGACTAGCTAAAAACAAGGAAGAACATTTTCCATAGGTACAAGATTATGATAATTTCTTAGTGAGACTAGAAGTGGCTGTCAAAATCCTACTGAATATTATTTATCATTAGTTGTGCAAACTGGCTAAACATTGATGAATTTATGGCTTTCAATTCCTAGTCAATTCCTAGTATAAGTTCAGTCATTTTCAATTTGAGTAAATTTATTGATTTAGATTAAAAAGCGAAGACATCGCTTTGCCAACAAAGATCCATATAGTCAAAGCTATGATCTTTCCAAGAGTCGTGTATGGATGTGAGAATTGGACCATAAAACTAGCTGAACACCAAAGAATTGATGCTTTCAAATTGTGGCACTGAAGAAGACTCTTGAGAGTCTCTTGGATAGCAAAGAGATCAAACCAGTCAATCCTAAAGGAAATCATGCCTAAATATTCATTGGTAGGACTGATTCGAAGCTGAATCTTCAATGCTTTGGTCATCTGATGTGAAGAGCTGCCTCATTGGAAAAGACCCTGATGCTTGGAAAGATTGATGGCAGGAGGAGAAGGGGGTGGCAAGAGGATGAAATGGTTAGATAGCATCACTGACTCAACAGACATGAACTTGAGCAAACTTCCAGAGATAGTGAAGGACAGAGGAGCCTGGTGTGCTACAGTCCATGAGGTTGCAAGGACTCGGACATGACTTAGTGACTGAAAAACAACAACAATTGATTAAGATAGGCTTAACATCATAGAATAATTTCAAGTCTTTGTTATAAGTGCATTTATTAATTAAAGAAATATTTTTTCAGATCCTTATATATGTTTGACACTCCATGAGACACTGAGCAAACAAAGAAGTGTAAAGCATGGTTCCTGTCTTCAAGGTACTCCTAGGCTATTGAGAATGTTTAGTATTATAATTCTTTTGGTTATAAGTGAAAAACCAAAACATAATCACGGATCCAGACTAGCTTAAGTAAAAGAGATTCTGGACTAAATTCATCCATGTCACTAAGATGAAGGAGTTGATGACTCTGTTTTCTCAAGTGGAACCAATCCTTGGTTATATCAGGTGAGAATGAAAAGATATGTGTATATCTGTCAGGTCCAGTGGGTGTGGAATGGGCAGGCATTCCAGAAAGAAAAGGTAGCATGAACAAAGACATAAACTCAAGTTAGGAACAGCAAATTGTATACAAGGGAAAAGTATATAGTTTCATGACTCTAAAGACTACACTAGGAACAAAGAGTGGGGGATGGTAAAGGGGGTACATTTAAAAATGCCAGACTATGGTAGGCTATGTCACAGCAAAGATAATTAATCCTGTGGGTGTTAGCCAAAAGGAAATATTCAGAGTGGAGAATAGAGTCCATTTGTTTTTAAATTAGTAATTCTGACTAAAATGTAGAGGATGACTTGAGCTATAGGATAATCAAGAATAATGGCAGAGAGGGCAGTTAGATTATTGTTATTAGTATGGATAAAATGATTAGGGCCCAAACTAGGGCTCAGTGATTGTAAAAACAGAGAAAACTGAGGAACTAGTTAGGAGGAATTTATTGCACAGGAACCTGGAATGTCAGGTCCATGAATCAAGGCAAATTGGAAGTGGTGAAACAAGAGATGGCAAGAGTGAATGTCGACATTCTAGGAATCAGCGAACTGAAATGGACTGGAATGGGTGAATTTAATTCAGATGACCATTATATCTACTACTGTGGGCAGGAATCCCTCAGAAGAAATGGAGTAGCCATCATGGTCAACAAAAGAGTCCGAAATGCAGTACTTGGATGCAAT
Source organism: Bos grunniens (assembly GCF_055505025.1). Classification (NCBI taxonomy): domain Eukaryota; kingdom Metazoa; phylum Chordata; class Mammalia; order Artiodactyla; family Bovidae; genus Bos; species Bos grunniens. The sequence goes on from NC_141176.1 coordinate 46,943,960, forward strand.
CTCAAAAACGACAGAATGATCTCTGTTCATTTCCAAGGCAAACCATTCAATATCACAGTAATCCAAGTCTATGCCCCAACCAGTAAAGCTGAAGAAGCTGAAGTTGAATGGTTCTATGAAGACCTATAAGACCTTTTAGAACTAACACCCCCAAAAGATGTCCTTTTCATTATAGGGGACTGAAATGCAAAAGTAGGAAGTCAAGAAACACCTGGAGTATCAGGCAAATTTGGCCTTGGAATACGGAATGAAGCAGGGCAAAGACTAATAGAGTTTTGCCAAGAAAACGCACTAGTCATAACAAACACCCTCTTCCAACAACACAAGAGAAGACTCTACACATGGACATCACCAGATGGTCAACACCAAAATCAGATTGATTATATTCTTTGCAGCCAAAGATGAAGAAGCTCTATACAGTCAACAAAAACAAGACCAGGAGCTGACTGTGGCTCAGACCATGAGCTCCTTATTGCCAAATTCAGACTTAAATTGAAGAAAGTAGGGAAAACCACTAGACCATTCAGGTATGACCTAAATCAAATCCCTTATGATTATACAGTGGAAGTGAGAAATAGATTAAGGGCCTAGATCTGATAGAGTGCCTGATGAACTACGGTCGGAGGTTCGTGACATTCTACAGGAGACAGGGATCAGACCATCCCCATGGAAAAGAAATGCAAAAAAGCAAAATGGCTGTCTGGGGAGGCCTTATAAATAGCTGTGAAAAGAAGAGAAGTGAAAAGCAAAGGAGAAAAGGAAAGATATAAGCATCTGAATATAGAGTCCCAAAGAATAGCAGGAAGAGATAAGAAAGCCTTCCTCAGTAATCAACACAAAGAAATAGAGGAAAACAACAGAATGGGAAGGACTAGAGATCTCTTGAAGAAAATTAGAGATACCGAGGGAACATTTCATGCAAAGATGGGCTCGATAAAGGACAGAAATGGTATGGACCTAACAGAAGCAGAAGATATTAAGAAGAGGTGGCAAGAATACACAGAAGAACTGTACAAAACAGATCTTCACTATCCAGATAATCACGATGGTTTAATCACTGACCTAGAGCCAGACATCCTGGAATGTGAAGTCAAGTGGGCCTTAGAAAGCATCACTATGAACAAAGCTAGGGGAGGTGATGGAATTCCAGTTGAGCTATTTCAAATTCTGGAAGATGATGCTGTGAAAGTGCTGCACTCAATATGCCAGCAAATTTGGAAAACTCAGCAGTGTCCACAGGACTGGAAAAGGTCAGTTTTCATTCCAATCCCAAAGAAAGGCAATGCCAAAGAATGCTCAAACTACCGCACAATACACTCATCTCATACGCTAGTAAAGTAATGCTCAACATTCTCCAAGCCAGGCTTCAGCAATATGTGAACTATGAAATTCCAGATGTTCAAGCTAGTTTTAGAAAAGGCAGAGGAACCAGAGATCAAATTTCCAACATCCACTGAATCATGGAAAAAGCAAGAGAGTTCCAGAAAAGCATCTATTTCTGCTTTATTGACTATGCCAAAGCCTTTGACTGTGTGGATCACAATAAACTGTGGACAATTCTGAAAGAGATGGGAATACCAGACCACCTGACCCGCCTCTTGAGAAATCTGTATGCAGGTCAGGAAGCAACAGTTAGAACTGGACATGGAACAACAGACTGGTTCCAAATAGGAAAAGGGGTACGTCAAGGCTGTATATTGTCACCCTGCTTGTTTAACATTTGCAGAGTACATCATGAGAAACGCTGGGCTGGAAGAAACACAAGCTGGAATCAAGATTGCTGGGAGAAAAAAAAAAAAAAAAGATTGCTGGGAGAAATATCAATAACCTCAGATATGCAGATGACACCACCCTTATGGCAGAAAGTGAAGAGGAACTCAAAAGCCTCTTGATGAAAGTGAAAGTGGAGAGTGAAAAAGTTGACTTAAAGCTCAACATTCTGAAAACGAAGATCATGGCATCCGGTCCCATCACTTCATGGCGAATAGATGGGGAAACAGTGGAAACAGTGTCAGACTTTATTTTTTTGAGCTCCAAAATCACTGCAGATGGTGATTGCAGCCATGAAATTAAAAGACGCTTACTCCTTGGAAGGAAAGTTATGACCAACCTAGATAGCATATTCAAAAGCAGAGACATTACTTTGCCAACAAAGCTTCATCTAGTCAAGGCTATGGTTTTTCCTGTGGTCATGTATGGATGTGAGAGTTGGACTGTGAAGAAGGCTGAGCACTGAAGAATTGATGCTTTTGAACTGTGGTGTTGGAGAAGACTCTTGAGAGTCCCTTGGACTGCAAGGAGATCCAACCAGTCCATTCTGAAGGAGATCAGCCCTTGGATTTCTTTGGAGGGAATGATGCTGAAGCTGAAACTCCAGTACTTTGGCCACCTCATGGGAAGGGTTGACTCATTGGAAAAGACTCTGATGCTGGGAGGGATTGGGGGCAGGAGGAGAAGGGGATGACAGAGGATGAGATGGCTGGATGGCATCACTGACTCGATGGACGTGAGTCTGAGTGAACTCCGGGAGTTGGTGATGGACAGGGAGGCCTGGCGTGCTGCGATTCATGGGGTGGCAAAGAGTCGGACATGACTGAGCAACTGAACTGAACTGAACTGATGGAAATTAATTGGTTGAAGGAATGAGGGACAGGGTCTGGAAAGCACATTAACGATCTGCTCTGAATTTCTGCCTTAGTTTCCCTAGATCGGGGATTGGCAAATTCTTTCTGTGTAGGACCAGGAAAGATTTTAACGTTATAGGTCATAAGATCTCTGTTTCAACTACTCATTTCCGTTGTTGAAAGTGCAAAAGCATCCAGAAACAATATGTGAATGTATGAGATGTCTATGCCCCAATACAACTTTATTTTCAAGCAGGTGAAATTCACTGTGGGCCAAATTTAAGCCTCTGGCTGTAGTTTGCTGATGCTTGTCTTAGATTAAGAATGATATCATCACGTGGTTGAAAAAAATAGAGAAAGAATAAGAATTTGGGAGGAGGTCAAGAGATCCCTGTTGGTAAGGATATCTGCAGAACACAGGTATTCGGACCTCCTAGAGGTTCAGTGGAAAAAAATCCACCTGCCAGTGCAGGGGATATCAGTTCAATCCTACTCTGGGAAGATCCTACATGACCCAGAGCAGCTCAGCCTGTGTGCCACAACTACTAAGCCTGTGCTGTAGAACACATGAACCCCCCAAAATGGGGGGGGGTTCATTTCACAATAAGAAGCCTATGCACTGCAAGTGGAGTTTAGCCCCTACTCAACGCAACTAGAGAAAGCCCACACACAGCAATGAAGACCTAGCACACTCAAACATAAATACATAAATCTTTAAAAATAAAAAGCAACTTGCATGGACTTGGGTTATGGTAAGTGACATAAGTTGGACAGAGAAAGACAAATATTGTATATCACTTATACATGAAATCAAAAAAATACAACAAACTAGCAACAAAAAAGAAACAGACACAGATATAGGGAACAAACTAATGGTTACCAATATGTGTAGAAAGTGAAAGCGAAGTTGCTCAGTCATGTCCAATTCTTTGTGACCCCATTGACTATAGCCTACAACACTCCTCTGTCCATAGGATTTTCCAGGCAAGAGTACTGGAGTGGGTTGCCATTTCCTTTTTGAGGGGATCTTCCCGACTCAAAGATTGAACCAGGTTCTCCTGCATTGCAAGTGGATTTTTTACCAACTAAGCTATGATGGAAGCCCAATGTGCATGTTGTGGGGGTTATATAATGAGGGGGAATAGAGGCACTAACAATTGGGTATAAGATAGGCTCAAAGATATATTGTAAAAAATGGGGACTATAGCCAATATTTTGTAGCAATTGTAACTGGAAAGCATCCTAAAAATTGTATAAAAATAAATCTAAAAAAGTATCTGTAGAAAATTCAATAGGCTCTGTGCAAAGCCAGTTGTTGGGTGTGGAAATAGGTGTATGTATACATATCAGGAAATCAAAAGATCAGGAGATGCATACTGTAAGTTCTTCTGTAAAACAAAGTTTCAACCATTTTTTTTTTAATGTTTTATCAGTTCAGTTCAGTTCAGTTCAGTTGCTCAGTTGTGTCTGACTCTTTGCAACCCCATGAACCACAGCACACCAGGCATCCCTGTCCATCACCAACTCCCGGAGTTTACCCAAACTCATGTCCATTGAGTCGGTGATGCCATCCAACCATCTCATCCTCTGTCGTCCACTTCTCCTCCTGCCCTCAATCTTTCCCAGCATCAGGGTCTTTTTAAATGAGTCAGCTCTTCACATCAGGTGGCCAAAGTATTGGAGCTTCAGTTTCAACATCAGTCCTTCCAATGAACACCCAGGACTGACCTCCTTTAGGATGAACTGGTTGGATCTCCTTGCAGTCCAAGGGACTCTCAAGAGTCTTCTCCAACACCACAGTTCAAAAGCATAAATTCTTCTGCACTCAGCTTTCTTTATAGGCCAAATCTTACATCCATACATGATTACTGGAAAAACCATAGCCTTGACTAGACGGACCTTTGTTGACAAAATAATGTCTCTGCTTTTCAATATGCTGTCTAGATTGGTCATAACTTTCCTTCCAAAGGAATAAGCATCTTTTAATTTCATGGCCGCAATCACCATCTACAGTGATTTTGCAGCCCAGAAAAATAAAGTCAGCCACTGTTTCCACTGTTTCCCCATCTATGTCCTATGAAGTGATGGGACCAGATGCCATGATCTTAGTTTTCTGAATGTTGAGCTTTAAGCCAACTTTTTCACTCGCCTCTTTCACTTTCATCAAGAGGCTCTTTAGTTCTTTGCTTTCTGCCATAAGGGTGATGTCATCTGCATATCTGAGGTTGTTGATATTTCTCCTGGCAACCTTGATTCCAGTTTGTGCTTCCTCCAGCCCAGTGTTCCTCATGATGTATTCTACATATAAGTTAAATAAGCAGGGTGACAATATACAGCCTTGACATACTCCTTTTCCTATTTGGAACCAGTCTGTTGTTCCATGCCCAGTTCTAACTGTTGCTTCCTGACCTGCATACAGATTTCTCAAGAGGCAGGTCAGGTCGTCTGGTATTCCCATCTCTTTCAGAATTTTCCACAGTTTATTGTGATCCACACAGTCAAAGGCTTTGGCATAGTCAATAAAGCAGAAATATATACATACACCCATTTCCACACCCAACAACTGGCTTTGTACAGAACCTATTGAATTTCCTACAGATACCTTTTTAGATTTATTTTTATACAATTTTTAGGGTACTTTCTAGTTATATACCAGGAAAACAAAAGATCAGGAGATGCATACTGTAAGTTCTTCTGCAAAAAAAAAAAAAAAAAGGTTGAAATAGAGTGGATAAAATTTGCTAGTGTGATAAAGAATGAATCCAGAATAGAACGCTAGGAATGTGTTTTTACTAGTTCTCTTCCAGAGGCTGACAACATGGAGAAAGATATAGGCCTGGTTTTTGTTCTCTTGGAGTTCCTATGGTAGATGGAGAAAAATGATTGAGAGGATATCTAGAAAAGTCTCTCTACCTGAAAACTATAATCAGAATTGCAGTGTTTTGCTGGTCAAACCAAGTAAGCAGTGCCCTTTTAAAAAGGTGTTCCATTATGTATTAGCTCTATGTCAGTATATACCAGAGTTAACTGCGGCATCACAAACCTGAAAAACAGGAAAATAAAAAATTTATACTAATAAGAGAAAGAGTATCTGTACTTAGCACTGTCATATACATGATTTAATTTTATCCTCCCATGATCAATTTTATTATATGAATATCCATATCATTAAGCCTTGTGATTCAAGTATTACTAATGTGTTCAATTTATAAATGGAAAATAGAAGCTTAGAGACGTTGACGATGGTTCTCTTATTTATCTGGTATTTAAAGGAAACAGAAAAATAACCACACTTTTCCAACAGCGAAACCATTATTTTCCATCACACCGCATTACTTCACTACTTAAATTAAGGAAGCCAACATTAGTGTTATTTATGCTGAGTCCTTATAGCTCCAATTTTAAAAGAAGCAATATACAAATGCGAATGTTTCCAGATTTTCCAGTTAGGAAACACTGTGAGGGAAACTGCCATAGAGTGATTCATTAAGCCATGGAGAATTAAAAAATATCTCGTTGTTTTGAGACCACATCTCTCCTTGCTGATTTGCTCTGAGGAAAGAAAAATCAGTAACCTCATTGTTTGGAGTGCTACAAATGGACTCAAAAGTGGATTTCTATGCCCCTGGCCTTTTCTCTATGTTGCTCCCTAATATTGGCTTGCCTCCTCTCTTCTCAAAAAAGCAAAAAGACCCCAAATAGATCCCTATAATATCTGTTCATATGGCAGATTATAGATCTCTAAATGGGTGCTGTTTTGCAAAGACAACAGATAGATAATAATGACTTCATTGTTTGAATGTGAGTTTCTTCCAATAAAATTTGGGGGTCATTAAAGAAGAAGAAGGAGCATTTCTTCTCTATGACATGTTATTATTTTAGCTTTCACATACCACAATCTTCAGACTGAACTTAATGGAAACCAGAGCCAGGAAGCTACTGGAAGTTGGCAAGATCTGGTGAACCCAAGTGAAACGTAGGGGGCTGTAATGTGTTATAATGCGTGTGTGTGTGTGTGTGTGTGTTGTGGGGAGGGGTAGGAGGATCCTTCTGGAACTGCTTAAATACAAACAACAGGGGTGCCTTTGACAAATAAATCACCTACAGAAAATGGCTTACTATAAAGAGCAATGGCTTTTAGTCCTAACTTAAAAGTTCTATGGTTTCTTCTGTTGGAGAAACTAGCACATCACACATCTATTTGGAAAGATTTGCTGCCTTCATTGAGTATATTCTGAGTAGTTCCTTCCAGTGATATATAGAACATAATAGGAGCAAGTTGAATCAGAGTGAACTTTGGAGTCAGACACTAGAGTTCAAATCCTAGATCTATAATCACGGGTTATATGACCCTAGATGGCTAACTTAAGCTCTCTGAGTCTGTTTCCTCCAGAAAAAAAATGTGAATTATACCTACATAAATCTGTGACAAAATACTTGACAAACAACTCCCAAATATTATTATCTTAAGATAATAAAAGTTCATTTTTCACTCACTCAGGCATCTCCCATGGGTGGTCCTATTGAGGCAGCTCTCTTGAGCATTTCTTGTTTAAGTGGCAACTCAGCAACCCAGATTCCTTCCAAATTGTGGCTCTGCCCTCCTGGTGTCCATAGCGTCCTCTGTGTTCAGCTGGTAAACAGACAAAAACATGGAGGCTGGCACTTTAGAGCAGCAGTCCCCAAATTTTGGCACTGGAACTGGTTTCATGGAAAACAATTTTTCCACAGATCATGGGCAGGCAATCTAGATCCCTCACATGTGCAGTTCACAGTAGGGTTTGCACTCCTATGAGAACCTAATGCCACCACCAATCTGACAGGTGGCAGAGCTCAGGCAGTAATGCAAACAATGGGAAGTGGCTGTAAATACAGATGAAGCTTCCCTCACTAACCTGCTGCTCACCTGCCACTGTGCCATCCATTTCTTAAGAGGCCATGGACAGGTATCGGTCCAGGGATTGGGAACCTATGCTTAGAGTATTTTCCAGGTCACAACTGGAAGTGGCAAATACTAATTCCATTTGTATTCCACGGGACAGAATTTGGTCACAAGAAATCTTCTAATTAGGGAGGCTGGAAAATGTAGTCTAACTACCCAGAAAGAAAATTGCTGGAACTAAGGTGAAGAAAGAAAGGTTCCTAGCATGCAAACTTGAGTCATTCATTTTCAAGGTCAGGCAAGGCAGGGTCCTGTGAGTGCGGAACTGCTCTTTGCAGGAACTTGAGAATGTCTCCTGGCATCTTGCATCCCTAGATTCTTCTCTTGCCCTGCCCTAGTCCTTGCCCCAAAGAAAGAATTTGAGGAGGAAACACAATTTCCACGTCTACCTACCCATCAGGACTACTGTGAAAGCAAATAGAATGTTCAGTATCTGATGGTTACTTATTTCATTATCTCATACAGAAACAAAAGTTTTCTTTTTCCCTTCATTTGTGATGCAAAAATTACATTCTACATTTAAAACAAAACCTTTGCAATTATCCCTTAACTTAAGTGATGTCAATATTATTATTGTGTTATTTATAATAAGAATTTTAAAATAGCAAATAACTTAAAATTTTTGAGTTTTTATTCCAACCACCAAAGTATTTAGCGATAGGGTATGAACTAGCCCAGACAGTAGACAGAAAGGCTCCGGGACAGAAAATAAGTTTTCTGAAAAGAACTTCTCTGAAAAGAAGTTTTGGTCTATATATCTTGATTTCTTAATGATTGTTGAACTCACAGCAGTTCTTTCAACCACTGCTCCCTTACAAATGCAGTGAGGCATTGTCAGGGTGTGCTTTTCCATAATGAACACATTATGGGAACTGTTACAGAAGAGAAAAGACAAGAATTACTATAGTGTAATCTGCAAAATGCTTCCATGGTTCTAATGTTGGTCATTTTAGGGAAACTGCCAACAGGCTCCTGAAACAGTATACATGCATTCTATACTTAGAGAAGTAGTTTAACTTTCAGGATAGCCAATTCCACTTCAGTTTATCTTACTTTATGTCCCAAAGAGCTGTTTGGATTTTGACAGTTTATGAGCAAACCATTCTACAAAATGTGGCTATTGATCTGCTATTGAAAGCAAAGGAGATGCTCTGTGACAAAGCTGCAGCTAAAACGAGCTGCTATTGTGGGTTGATGAAGTTTTTATTGTTAATTAAGTCTAGAAGACTCTCTTCATCTGTGAAGACTACTTTTCAGAAATCCAAAGTGATGCTGTTGTTTTGCTTTTGCTTTTCCTTACAAATGTTTCCTGCAAACACTTTTTGCTCACTATTTGTTCATTTAAATTAGCCAGTCAGTAGACATTCGTTGAGGCCCTCCTCAGGCCAAGCAAAGCACTGGATGCTGGTGAGTACTAAGACATAGCAGCTTGGACAGGACCCGGTCTTCAGGAAGCTCCTGGTTCTGTAGAGGATATGAACATGTACAGACACATCTACAACATGCTGCAGGATGTGTGATTGTCATAAAAGAGGTCAAGACAGAGTCTCATCCATAGAAGGGAACTATACTATACAAGGCCTCTTGTAGGGATGGAGGCATTTGAGCTGGAAGAAAACAGCATTTGAACTTTCAGAGATGATGGTGAAGTATGTGGTGGGGCTGACAAAGAGGGTGCAGAGAAAGAGCAAGGACAAAGATATATTGGTCAAATCTTCATATGAAGGACTTTTTTCCTAGGCAATCTTAGATAAATTATAATTAATATTAATTACTGGATATTAATAGAGACCTCTGAAATATTAACACATTGGCACACAAAGAGCAGGATTGATTCTCTTCATAATCATAGAATCAGAACTTCTGTGGACCACCCATTTCAAGACAAAGTTCTCAACAAACACTCATGTTTTCCTGGGCCTTGGAAAATTTATCATTTACCTGAAACTGCCTGTTATATGACTTTACTTTGAAGGAAGTCTCAGATATTATATAATTTCATCCTTAAGCATTTTAACATGTATGGCTGAAAGATAAGAACTCTTTTTTAAAATATGCTCCAAAACCATCATACCTCAGGTAATTCCTTAATATCATTAAATGTGGGGGAAATCAAATTCCCTCAGTAGTCTCATACAGTCTTTTTTTTGATTTAATTTGTTCAAATTAAGATGAAAGTCCATATATTACTTTTGGTTGACATATCTCTTAACCCTTTCACTGTACGTGTTTCCACTTGTAAGTCAATTGTCAAAAAAGTGAGACTCTGTGGAGTTTCTCACCTTCTGCATTTTGCTGATTGCAGAGGTACTCTGATTGGCCACAAGCCTGAGTGAGAGGAAACCAACAAACTGAGCAGCCACTTTCCTTCATCGACTCCTCCTTGTGCTATGAAACACAAATCTTACGATCTGGCACCATTCCTCTTTCATCCCAACACTGACAAATCCTCCCAAACTCAATCTCCAAAGCTAATCCAATGTTTTTCCAAATCTCTCTTAGTGCCAGCTTAGATGCATTCACTTCTGCTAAAATCACTGTTATTTTCTAAATCTAATGTCTGTATATTTTCTAGCTTCACACTGTGTTTTTGCTGCTTCTGTTCAACCTAATGAATCTTATACATGATCCCAACAATTGTGCTTGCTGGGGTTTGCTTTCTATCTGGCTGAATCTCAGGCTCTGATTTGTCTTTTGACAACAATTCCTTTTGTGCTCTCAAAATCTCATTTGCTACTATCATGTTTAATTCCAATACCTTCTTTCTATTTTAATGATGACGGTTCTCAGCTTTTTTACTCCAGGTTCTTCATAATGAGAATAAAACAACAATAATACATGTGGGGTGTACATCAAGCCACACTTGTATGTGCACCAATTTGTCATTTACAAGTGAAACATGTAAATATCACTTACCTAAGAGTCAAGGTCAGCTTATGCTGTAAAAGAAGAAAGGACTAATATTAAATGTCACTAAAACAAGATTGAATTTGTTTAATTATCCAGCCAATAGCAAAATTCAAATTCTAGACTTTGAAACCAAACTTTGAGAAAGGGAAACCCCCTCCAGCTCACTTTTCTTCTAATACCTTCAATATATACTGCATATATTAATACAGAGGATAGATCTCATTTTTCTAGGTTCCCTGGGCAAAAGGACAACATCAGCAGTGTTTACAGCTACATGGGAAAAGCTTTCCTATTGGTCAAGTATCCTGATATATTGACTGGTACACTTTTGAAAAAAATATATTTTGTTTTTTAAAATAAAAAAGGAGTGCATGATCATGTGGAAGTATACACATATACTTACAGACACAGAGATTGTACATGAAAAGAGAAAGACCTCTATTTTACTCTTTTGTATTTCTTTGAGTTTTTCAGGCAGACTGCCTCTTAACCCTTTTTGTCCAGGCAGCTCTAGACAGGGTTCTTCTAACTGCAAATCTCAAATCATTGGTAGCGTAGTAAATGAATTTAATAGATTTTTTATATTGAAAAGGAATAGAAAATAGCCTTTATCATGCGCAATAGCTTTACATTTTGTTGATAAATTTTTTGAGTCAGTTGTGTGTGTTCTCTGGGATATATATATATATATATATCTGTATATCTATATCTATATCTATATATATTTAGAACAGGTCCAAAGCAGCCTTAGCTCTAGCTTGTTCCTAGATCTTCCCAGGATTTTGAATTTGGGCTTTAAGTGGCTCTGAGTGGAGTAGCATTGCTTGGAATGGGAGGTGCTTACCAGTACCCCATTATGGGAGAGAGATGAATTTAAAGGAAGTTCATAGCAAGTGCTTGTTCACATGTCCTTTGTTTTTCCTTATATAACAAAGGAAAGAAAAGGGAAGGTAGAGAGTTGGGGAGAAAAAGGAGAAAAGCTAGAGATAAAAAGGATAACAAGATTAAATACCAGCAGTAAAGTCTAATCACCTAGAATACTTGCACATGCTTTTCTCAGCAGGCCTGATGATGATCACCCTGCAGTGTAATAATGTATTGGCTGTTATCCTGAGAATGTATAGGTAATGGGAGAGATGCTTAAAGGACATGAGAGATCTTTAAAAGATTTGTTTAAATTTTTTCTAAATGCTAGAAATTGCAGACCTATACATGTTAAGCTTTAGTATATGTAAAAATACTGGAGCACATCATCAGAAAATCAAATCCCTAAACACTAAGATTGCAGAGAAATAACTAACCTGAGTTAAAAGAGCAAATTACCAAAGACCAATCTCACAGCCTTTGCTGACAGAGCAAGGCATGTTGTAGATAACAGAAAAGCAATAAAGGCAATACATCTCAACCTCAGGATGGCCTTTGATTTTGTCCCATATGACACACTCATCAACCAGCAGAGAAAATATAACTTAAACCAGTAAGTCTCCAACTGTGAATTGTGACCCCCCCAAGGTTATTAGGGCAAGTTGCCATAGAGGTCAGAGAATTTGCAACTGTATTTCTCATCCAGAGTCTCTGAACCAAAGGAACTCCCAAATTTGTGGAAAAGAACAGCAAAAATTCCTAAGAAGACTATATTTATTTTCACAGAAGACCCTGCCACCCCTACAACTTTCTCTGGCCATTACAGAATCATCGATTTTGTGACTGGCCAGGAAGAAGGAGGGTCTAGTTAAGCCAGACCTCTAAGTGTCGAGTTTCATTCCTGCTTTAATGATTTTGTTTTTCAATTTTCAAATCCTTCAATACTATAAAAAATAATATACCCAAACACAGATTAGGGCTTCCCAGGTGGTCCCAGTGGTAAGAATCTGCCTGCCAATTCAAGAGACGCAAGATATGTGGGTTTGATCCCTGGATCAGGAAGATTCACTGGAGTAGGAAATAGCAACCCACTCTACCATTCTCTAGCAAAAGCATTCCAGAAAAATGTATACTTTTGCTTTATTGATTATGCCAAAGTCTTTGATTGTGTGGATCACAACGAACTGTGGAAAAGTCTTCAAGAGATGGGAATATCAGACCACCTGACCAGCCTCTTGAGAAATCTGTATGCAGGTCAAGAAGTAACAGTTAGAACTGGACATGGAACAGCAGACTGGTTCCAAATTGGGAAAGGAGAATGTCAAGGCTGTATATTGTCACCCTGCTTATTTAACTTATATGAAGAGAACATCATGTGAATCCTGGGCTGGATAAAGCACAGGCTGGAATCAAGATTGCCAGGAGAAATATCAATAACCTCAGACATGCAAATGACATCACCGTTATGGAAGAAAGTGAAGAGGAACTAAAGAGCCTCTTGATGGAAGTGAAAGAGGAGAGTGAAAAAGCTGGCTTAAAACTCAACATTTAAAAAGCTGAGATTATGTCATCCAGTCCCATCACTCCGTGGCAAGTAGATGGAGAAACAATGAAAACAGTGACACACTTTATTTTTGGGGGCTCCAAAATCACTGCAGATGATGACTGCAGCTATGAAATTAAAAGACACTTGCTCCTTGGAAGAAAAGCTATGACCAACCTAGACAGCATATTAAAAAGCAGAGACATTACTTTGCCAACAAAGGTCCGTCTAGTCAAAGCTATGGTTTTCCCAGTAGTCATGTATGGATATGAGAGTTAGACTACAAAGAAAGCTGAGCAAAGAGTTGGACATGACTGAGTGACTGAACTGAACTGAACTAGCATTCTTGTCTGGAAAATTCCATGGACAGAAGAGCCCGGCAGGCTACAGTCCATCAACCTGCAAAGAGTTGGTCATGACTGAAAGAGATACAGAGAAACACATATTAATAATAACTGAGTGCTTATTAAGAATTCATTATATTCATGCATTTCACAAGTATTATATTTAAGATATTAAGTATTCAATCCATGTAAGCATATTTTATTTAACAAACACAGACACTATTAATAACTCATTTACTCCTCATAAGCGCCCTATGAAGTAGGCACTATTATTTACAGACAAATACACTGAAGTGAAGTAACTTGCCCGTGATGACATGATAATAATTGGCAGAAAATAACTGGCAAGATTTCAAACCAACCAGTTTGAATCCAGAGTCCAGGGCTTTAGCCACTGGAGCATGGTCCCAGGTTTAGGCAGCAAACAGTGCTTGGCACATAATACATTCAATATATATAAGCCATTGGGATAGTTAATTTTGTATGTCAACTAGACAAGATGTCCAGATACCTGATTAAACATTTTTGGGGTGTGTGTCTATGAGGATGTTCCTGGAGAAGATTAGCTTTTGAATCAGTAAAGGAAACCATCCTCCCCACCAATATCCCATCCACTGAGGACTTGAACAGAACAAAAAGGCTAACAAAGGGAGAATTCTCTCTCTCTCTCTTGAATTGAGACATCCATCTACTTCTTCCCTCAGATATCAGAACTCCTGATTCTTGGACTTTTGTATTCAGACCAGGACTGACAATATCAGGCCTGGATTCTAACACCTTTGAACTTAAACTAAATGACACCACTGGTTTTTCTGACTTTTCAAGAGCTTGCAGACATCAGATCATGGGACTTCTCAGCTTCCATAAATGTATAAGCCAACAGTTCCCAAAATAAAACCTCTCTCTCTCTCTCTCTATCTCCTCTCTCTACCTCTGTCTCTCCTACTGATTCTGTTTCTCTGGAAAACCCTGACTAATACACCCATTATTATTAACACCAATCAATTCAGATACCATCCTATATTACCCCAGTTTATAAATGAAAAACTGCCTTTAATTTGTAAAGAAAATAGGATGTTTCCAGATATATGTAATAAGGTAAAATGAAAAATAGTGGACTCCTGATAAGTTTACTTAAGGCTTATTCCTGAGGAATTCCTTTACAGGAGAAAGAGGAGACTGGAAAGTTATTAAGCAGTGGTCTTGAAAAGGTTGAGAGTCATAAAATGGGAATGGGAGCTGTCCAAAGGCAAAGAAATATTTTGCTGGGTGGAACACTTTCAGATAGGCTAAAGAGATCATGCCATTTTTGATAGCAACAACCCAACAATTCTGTGCAGGATTTTCATCAGAAATTTCTTTCTTCCTGAAAAAAAAATTTGTAATAGATGAATTGGGGAGTTTCTCTGAAAAGAAAGCTAATTTGATATTCCAATTGAATTTTAACTTTAAAGTGTTTTGGAAAAAAGAAGCTGCTTCTATTGAATTTATTTCAATAGAAGACTGAAAACTCTTGTTATCTTAAAGGGATGAAAACATAATTTCAAGCTCTCTCTACACATTTCTCATATTCTTCAGTGGTAAATTAAATTTACACATTTGCTCTGAATTTGCCATGTCTTCATTTTCCCCTCTATTGACACGTGTATGCTCCGTGTTTGGAAGTTTACAGAGAATTGTGGAAGAAGAATAAAAGCAAGAGCATTCTAGGAGAAATTATTGTTCCTTCCATATGTAGAGGGTTCATCTGTGGTAGTGGTCCGTTCATCACAGGCTCGCTGCTCGATTTTGTATGTGACAGATTGTCAAATGAAATGTTTATTCTGCCCCTTTTCATTTCTCTGTTCATTTGTTGTTTTAAAAATAGAGCATTTAGCATTTCTCCAGCAAAAGAGGTCATTCTTTGATTTTTAATGTTGCAATTTGTTTCCCTAAGTGAGCAAATCAAATATGGACATATCTAATGCTGCACAAATATTTTTGGGGAAAATTAGGATAAGGTCAAAGGAGGATATATACAAGTCTCCTTCATGTTCTTTCAGGAGACAAGAGTAAAGATTATTCAATATGTCTTAAATTCATTTTCTCTGATATCTGAAGTGATCTTAAGAGAAGATATAGTAGATTTTTAATAAGTGTTGAACAAACAAATGCGTAACTCCAACATACCTGGGGTTTGTGAGAAAATCCATGTGGATTTTCTTAAAAAAAAAAAAAAAAGAATCCATCAGCCAAAATAAATTACACACAATGTAGTTCATTACTGACTTATCTTTAGGACTATAAATAGAAGAAAATGAATTTATAGTACAAAGCAAAAGATTTTGAAAAATTATCTCTGCTCAATTTTTTATTATTCTGAATATTTTCTACTTGAGCAGTAAATGCTCTCCCCAAAATTTCTCTTTGCTGCGTTTTTCACCCTCTGTCTAAAATTTACTCCCAAGTCTAGACAGCTTACCACTTTACAGTCCTTGTCTCCAATTTCCTCTTTTATTCTACTCTCTTCCTTGCCAACAGCTACTTTCATCTTGTTTATTGTGGTTATATATATACACACACACACACACACACACATACTCACAAGACAAAACATTGTTCTTAAGTGTACAGATCTGTGGCAGTAAGTACATTCACAACATTATACAATATCATCATTATCCACCTACAGAATAATTTCATCTTCCCAAATTGCATCTCTGTACTCATTAAACAATAACTCCCCATTCCTCCCTCCTCTCAGCCCTTGGTAACCACCATTCTTTCTGTCCCTATGAATTTGACTTCTCTGGTACCTAATATATGTGGAATGATACAATACTGGTCCTTTTGTGATTACCTTATTCCGCATAGTACGTGCTCAGGCACTCAGTCAAGTCCAACTCTTTGTGACCCCGTGGACTGGAGCCTGCCAGGCACCTCTGTCCATGGGATTCTCCCAGAAAGAATAGTAGAGGGGGGTTGCCATTTTCTTCTCCAGGAGATCTTAGTGACCCAGGGATGGAATCCATGTCTCTTATGTCTCCAGCACTGGCAGGTGGATTGCGTATCATTAGCACCACCTGGGAAGCCCTCATTTAGCATGTTTACAAAATTCATCCATGTGGTACTACGTGTAAAAATTTCTTTCTTTCTTAAGGCTAAGTAAATATTAAATTATGTATATGCGTGCGTGTGTGTGTGTGTGTATACATATCATATATACCACATTTCATTTATTTACTTATGTGCAAATGGAAACTTGGGTTTCTTTTAGCTTTGCAATAACATTTTAGCTATTGAAACTAATGCAAAACATGGGTGTACAAATATTTGTCTAAATCATTGCTTTCAGTTATTTTGGGTATATACCCAGAAAAGCAATAACGGTATATTGTGGTAATTCTATGTTTAATTTTTTGAGGAACTTCTTTACTGTTTCCCATAGCAGTTATAACATTTTACACTTCGATCAGCAATACGCAAAGGTTCTGATTCCTCCACATCCTCACCAGCACTTGTTATCTTCCTTTTTCTATATGTGTGTGTGTGTGTGTGTATATATATGTATGTATATATATAAAATTGTCACCCTAACGTGTATGAAGTGGTGTCTCATTGTGGTATTGATTTTCATTTCCCTAATGGTTTGTTGAGGTTTTTTTTTTTTTTAATCATGAAAAAGAGTTGAATTTTAACAAATGATTTCTCTAGAAGAATTTCTGGTCACTTTCAATATTTACCAGGCATCTCAAATGCAATTGCCTGCAATAGTCTGATAGATAAGTGCATGAAGTATACTGTCATAAGATAATGAGCAGTGGGGATGACTCTGGCAAAGGAGAGCTTTCAGGCCCATTTCCAGGGAAGCCATTCCTTGGTTCCAACTGACTATTTATGTACAATCACGTTGGGAGAAATTTTTGTTTTTCCCTTGTTTCTGTTTTCTTCAAAAATCCTAGTCCTAATAATCAGAATGGTTTAATTCAGGGTTCAGGTGTGCAGCAAATTTCATGGTGAAGCACAGAAGGAGCACTGATTTCAATTTGTTGAAAAGATATCTAAGTACTGAGCTGAGAATAAAGCATGTGGGGAAGGGTAATATAAACTAACTTCTACCTAGGCAAACACTTTCTTATATTTCTCAACACAATATTATATATCAATATATGTATGTATGTATATATATATAGACAATATTTATATATACACTTAATATGTAACATATATAAACATTATAGGCTTCCCAGATGACTCAGTGGTAAAGAATCTGCTTGCCGATATAGGAGATGCAGGAGATGTGGGTTCAATCCCTGGGTCAGGAAGAACCCCTGGAGAAGGAAATGGCAACCCACTCCAGTATTCTTGGCTGTAGAATCCCGTAGATGGAAGAGCATGGCAGACTACAGTAGATGGGATCACAAAGTCGGACACGATGGAGTGACTGAGCATGCACACACATAAGCATTGTATGTCTATACACACACACACACACACACACACTTGTTCATAGAGAAGTGAAGATGTTAGAAGAGCATAAGAAAAAATCATAAGGAGGCTAATGATAAAATGAGGAAATAATTACTCTTTTATGTCATCTTATAGGTAATTATATACTTAGGAGGATACTGATTGCTTGGAATCTTGAATAGTTTTCTGTAAAGACTTCATAGAAATCAACGTTAAAATTTCATTTTTGTTGTAGTTTAGAATGCTAAAGCTCTGTATTATCCTTGTGTATTTATAACTTATAAAACTTAGTTGTTCAGCAGTATATCGTCTGGCTTCCCTGGTAGCTAGGCTTTTCTGGTGGTTCATATGGTCTGTATAGTCAAAGTTATGGTTTTTCCAGTAGTCATGTATGGATGTGAGAGTTGGACCATAAAGAAGGCTGAATGACAAAGAATTGATGCTTTTGAACTGTGATGCCAGAAAAGACTCTTGAGCATCACTTGGACAGCAAGGAGATCAAATCAGTCAATTCTAAAGGAAATCAACCTTGAATATTCATTGGAATGACTGATGTTGAAGCTGAAGATTCAATACTTTGGCACCTTATGAGAAGAGGCAACTCATCAGAAAAGACCCTGATGCTAGGAAAAATGAAGGCAGGAGGAGAAGGGGATGACAAAGGATGAGATGGATGGCATCACTGACTCAATGGACACAAGTTTGAGCAAACTCCCAGGAGATGGTGAAGGACAGGGAAACCAGGTATGCTACTGTCCATGGGGTTGCAAAGAGTATGACATGACTTAGTGACTGAACAACAAGGCTATAGTCAAAAGTGAACTGAAATTAGATCAGATATTACAATCTATATCTCTAGTAATAAAGCATCATTTGAATCACAAATAGTATCTTTGGACTTTATGTGATTGGATGGTCCTGCCTATTAATAAGTTGCATAATCTTGGTCAGACTCAAACATCTAAGTCTCTCAGTTTCTTATGTTTAGGGGAAAATTTTTTACTCTGTTCAGAAAAATTATTTAAAATTTAGAAATAAGGCCAAAAGTTGGGAAGTATGTTCTTTAATATCATATTGGGACAGTGTTTAAGAAGCTTTGGCTATTAGCTCTTTGATTAGGTCCCAGTTTAGACTACTGGAAATGTGTTTTTTTTTTAAACCTGCTATATAAAATCTATATGGGGGATTTGGGAAGTTTATTTGACTCTATTTTGATGCATCTACTTTTTAGTGATCTAATTCTTACATTTTTTTTCCTACATTAAAGCCTAAAATACTTGCAATTGTGATTTGAATTTGACTTATTTTACAGACTTTGGCAGCATTTCTTCTGCAAGAAACATACGAAATTATACCGGGAAAAGAATCCACACTTCCATAAAATTTTTAAAAAACCACTAAGGGCATTTGTTTTTTATAAACAATATATGCAGCTGGTAGCAATGTTGGCAAAGACATTTGCCAGAGAGCTGCGTATTTGCAACTACAAACTGTTCTGTTCACCCTTTATCCAGTAACAGCTGGTAAAATGGTATTTAAGAACAGTTTGATTTAATTTAATGAGAAACTATGCTGCAATGCATGATACTGCCTGCAGAAAATAATTGGACAAACATTGATTTTTTATGTTGCCATAATAGTTACATTTTCAATAAATAGGAGTTTATATGCACACTTATTTGGCAACATTCCTCTCTACATGAAAGCTAGTGATTGGTTCTTAACAAAAACACACATATACATACACACACACATGCATATGTATACATGAAAAATACACATAAGTCAATACAGTGCATACAACTATAATGCAGAATTTTAGTGTTACTGCTGCCAAAGGGGGAAAAGCTCTTTGGAATGCAGTTTTAGATTTCATGGCTGTCTTTGAAACCAAAATTATCCATAGAAAAAGCACTAGTTTGTGGAAGACCCAGCAACCATAAGAGCAGCAAACCAATCAGAAAGCCCTGGGGAGAAAATGACAGAGGAGCACACACCTCCACCTCTTTAGGATGACCGTGAAAAGAAAGAACCTCCAAGCTGTTGCGTATTCCACCCTGGAAATGTCTGGAAGAATCATAACAGTGTGCACTGCTTGCGTGGGTTCACACATACACTCCTCTGTTTACCTCTCTTCTATCTTCTCAACTCCAAATTCTGTAGGCACTGGAACAAGAAAACCCACCCAGTGCTATTTCTGCCATGAATTGCTAAAGGAAGTCCTTGAGACCGTAGATGACCACATCTTGCCAAAATCTGAGTCAGGTTTTACTGACACACAAGGTTCAGATAATTCACATAAACATTGAAACTTTTGGACAATATGCAAGACACTCTGCTTTTGGGAGTCAGTGGAAACAATGTCTAATTTGATTGTGATGATAGCTATATTAATTTGTCAAAACTTGAAACTATACACTTAAAATGAATAGTTTTTATTATATTTATTTGTTCCTTAATAAGGTTGATTCTATAATAAGGCAAACAAGAAAAGAATCTGCCTCTAAAAGAGTCCTTAATTGGAAACTGATTTTGAAGAAAGATAATGATTAAACATGAAAGAGAAAAAGAAAAAAGTAGTTACCAAAATTTAGAAATAGGAAATTTGGGGCAGGAACTTTGACTTGGGAGGAAAAAAAAATGACAAATTCATAACAGTACGATGTGTTTTTCTGAAAAAGTTCAAACAGTGTATGTTACTATATAACCTATAAGACAAATGCTAAGTTTCTGAAAAATTTCATCACAAACTTCTTTACTTATGTCTAAAAAGAACAGAAAGATCCACCATTATCCTAGAACCCTGCAAAAATCTAGTGCAAATCCTGAACTAGCAAAGTGAAGCAAAAGTCGTTCAGTCGTGTCCAACTCTTTGCGACCCCATGGACTATACAGTCTGATAAATATAATTTTATGCATATAAACAAAAACATCCATAAACTTCTGAACCTGAAAAAATTTTAATCCTTACAACAAAGCAACAAAGTCACTGTTATCATCCCGAACTTAGAGTGGGGAAAAGTGAAACTGAGAAAAACGTACAAACTGAAACTGAGAAAAATATGCAATGACCTCATAGCCAATAAGTACTAGGATCAGAATTAAAACCTTAAGCCTTCATTGAGTTTTCTCACACAGCTGCCAGCTTAAAGTTGACCCTTTTCAGGAACTTTTATCAGAAGTCTCTGGCAGAGTTAATCACTCTCATCTGTATCCCCAAAATATTTTGGGCACAGTTTTATTAGTTAACTTTTACTATTCATATGCCTAAGTCTTTTTTAATAGACACAGCTCCTTAGAGGTAGGTTTTAAGTCTCAGTCATCCATTCTATTCCCAGCAGGCAACTGTGTCTGGTACATCTTTAGTGGACAATAAATGATGTTTTAAGTAATGGATTTCTAAAAAAGACATAAAAGTGAGCATTCAGGAATGTAGGAGGCAGATTTATTTACCATACACAAAATGATATTAAAGAAGGAAATATTAAAAACTATTAGTAAAAACTACATATCATACCAAATCTCATAGTTCTTGAAAATAGCTGTAGTCAATAAATATTTGCTGAATTAATGTGTAACAGAACAATATTCTTTAATATTGAAGCAAATATGGTTTTATAACTGAGTAACTCCCAAATGACATTGGGAGTTAAAAGACACACACGCAAGAATTTGAAAATCATAGCATTTGGAGAAAGTCACCAAAATATCAAACTGACATCTTCATATTTGAATAAACCCTGAAGTTTCTTTTTGTTGCATTTCAACAAAGCATTTAAAACAATAGGGCTGTTTATAGGCAAGACCTTTCATTTTATGCTGAAGAAAGATGGAGTCCCAAAGGATTAAACTATTTGCTCAAGAATGCATCCGTTTAAGTTGTGCTTCTAACCACGACTGAGTCACTGGTACTGGACTATCTCTCTATTAGTAAACACATAGAGAAATGAAAAAAGATATAAAATAAGAGTTTTCAGGATAGGTCACAAACATTACAGAACTTTGGTCCTTGACAAAAGGGAAACAAACAAGAAAAGTCCCACAATAATCCAGTTCTCAGCTAGGGGACTCTTATCTAACTAGAAGGACAGCTGCAACCAGAGCAAAGACAATAGTCTCCCTAAACTAAGGGGATAAAGGTAAGAGTATGGGGCAGATGAAGTGTCTAGAATCCTTGCTGCTGCTGCTGCTGCTAAGTCTCTTCAGTCGTGTCTGACTCTGTGCGACCCCATAGACGGTAGCCCATCAGGCTCCCCCGTCCCTGGGATTCTCCAGGCAAGAACACTGGAGTGGGTTGCCATTTCCTTCTCCAATGCATGAAAATGAAAAGTGAAATTGAAGTCACTCAGTCGTGTCCAACTCTTTGTGACCCCATGGACTGCAGCCCACCAGGCTCCTCTGTCCATGGGATTTTCCAGGTAAGAGTACTGGAGTGGGGTGCCATTGCCTTCTCCACTAGCATCCTTAGGGAAGAAATATTTGTTAAGAGATCAGTACACAAAGAGTCACAGAAGTCCATATAAAAATTTCCTTTGAGTCTATAGGCTTAGATTATATATGAGCAAGGAGAACTTCCCACGGATTACTGGAAAGCAGCTCCGATGAAATTGATAGTGAAATGAAGAAAATGTTAGAGGTTGAACGGTGCCAGTGTACCAGCAGTGCTGGATTTCTAGTATTGACAAAGCAGAGAGCTAATGGTAACGCCTTATTAGCAAGTCTGGCATTCAGTGGAAATACCAGAAAGGCTCTACCTTGAAAGTGAGGACCACATCGTAAAGGAAAACATACTCTAAACACACAGTAGCAAAACTTAAAGCCACATCCTAACAATTTTCCTGGGGAGGCCGTTTAGAGATTGAGTCCTAATAAGGTGGATAGGCTTGAGAAAAAATTTAAACTTTTCACAGAGTATATCTGTTAGCATAACTGACACCATTGTGGGCCCTTTAGTTTCTCCTTTCCTTTTGCCAACCCTCCCAGGACTATACTGTTTAGTAAATAATTTCTCTGTCATAAAGGACTGTGTAGTATGTATGTGTATATATATACACACACACATATATGTACATATACACATATATGTATGTATATGTGCATGTATATATACATGTATGTGTGCATATATGTTTCTATATATACATATACATGTGTATATACATTTCTATATATACATACACACATTGTTTTTTGCTAAATTATTTATTTTGGTAGTGCGGGGTCTTTGTTGCTGTGCACAGGTTCTCGTGGAGAGTGGATTTTCTCTTCGTTGCAATGAGTGGGCTTCTCGTTGTGCTGGTTTCTCTTGTGCAGCACAGGCTCTAAGCACAAGGGCTTCAGGAGTTTCAGCACACAGGCTCAGTAGCTGTGACTACAGGCTCTAGAGTGAGGACTCAGTACTTGTGGTGCATAGGCTTAGTTGATCTGTGGCACGTGGAATCTTCCCAGACCAGGGATTGAACCTGTGTCCCTGCATTGGCAGGGGGATTCTTATCCACTGTACCACCAAGGAAGTCTTAATATATATTGTTTAATAATTACTAAGATCAGGTGCGGCTTCCCTGGTGGCTCAGACGGTAAAGTGTCTGTCTACAACGCGGGAGACCTGGGTTCAATCCCTGGGTTGGGAAGATCCCCTGGAGAAAGATCAGGTGGCTTCTATGCTCTCTTAGCCCCCAAACAATGAGAAAGCCTTCAATGACTATTCCCAGTGCCCACAAGATTAGTTACCTCATTCATGTGGTACACATCCTATTTCCAAGCACCAACCCCCATATGCTAGGTTAATAGTAGAATTGTCCCAATAGCCCTTTCATAGTGAAGAGTGCAGCTATACATGCTTCCAGATCATTTTCGGTCCAATCTCAATCCACCCTGTAAGTAATTAACTGATCCATTGGTTATATAGGGCTGCCTGCCTCATTTTTCAGTCTCAAGATGCTTGCTCAGTTAGGTTGGAACTTTTCATTCCTTCTGTCCTCCAACACACAGATTTACTTTATCAAAGTAAAAACTAGGATAACATAAATTCAAGATGATCAGGAAGTAATTGAACCATTCAGTGAAATAAGATCAAAACTCTCAAGTGGAAGATAGCAGAATACAGAATCTAAATATCATGTTATCTGTAGTATTCAGTGTTAAATAAAAATCACTAGACATGAAGACAGAGCAAGTGCAGGCCTGGGACTTTCAGCTTTCATTCATCCAGTCTCACTGGATATACTCAGGAACATCCCAAGGTGTTATAATTACATAATCCTGGAAAGCAGGTAGGCTCATAAACAGATCTCCCAAGTATCTGGGAGGAACTAAGAAGGAAACAAATTCTCTAAGAATGGCAAAAGAAAGTTCTTAAAGAAACTTAGATTTTTCTTGTGAGTTCTTGAAGCCTAGGGAAATTCACCCCTTTGACTAGGAATACTAGTTCTCCATAGCCATCTTTAAGCAGTTAGGTTCTTGTATGTTTTACAAATAACAGATGAACTAACTTAGTCCAATCACATGAACTTTAAATCACTTTGAAAGAAGAGTATGTATTTTCGTCAGCTGGCAGCAGACAGAAAAGTCAGAAATTCAAAGCACAAACAGTAAGCACTTACTGGACTTGAAGATGGATAAAGCAATACATAGGAATGAAAAGTGGTGCTAGGAGCTGAAAGTGACCTCTAGTTTATACCTCCAAGGAAACTGGGACTTCAGTCCTATGCTATGCCATGCTAAGTCACTTCAGTCGTGTCTGACTCTGTGTGACCCCATAGATGGCAGCCCACCAGGCTCCCCCATCCCTGGGATTCTCCAGGCAAGAACACTGGAGTGGGTTGCCATTTCCTTCTCCAATGCATGAAAGTGAAAAGAGAAAGTGAAGTCGCTCAGTCGTGTCCGACTCTCAGCGACCCCATGGACTGCAGCCCACCAGGCTCCTCCGTCCATGGGATTTTCCAGACAAGGGTACTGGAGTGGGGTGCCACTGCCTTCAGTCCTATAACCACATGGAAATGGATTCTAACAACAACCTGGATAAGGGAAGTGGACTCGCTTCCAGAGCCTCTATACAAATCCCTAGTCAGGTTGATACCTTAATTTTGACCTGGTAAGACCATATAAAGGGATCCAGTTGAACATATACCTGGTCTTCTGATCTACAGAGCTATAAGATAATAAATAGGTACTGTTTAAATTGTCCAAGTTTGTGATAATTTGTTACACAGCTTTAGAAAACTAATACAGATAATACAACAGATGTAAGTGTAAAAAGGTAATGACAATATTCAGCCCTGTTGCTTTTTCAAGGTTTATGGAGATATAACTGACATATGATGCCTTCCCAGGTGGCACTAGTGGTAAAGAACCCACCTGCCAATGGAGGAGACATAAGAGACATGGGTTTGATCTCTGGGTGGGAAGAGCCCCTGGAGGAGGAAATGGCAATCCACTCTAGTATTCTTGCCTGGAGAATCATGGACAGAGGAGCCTGGCAGGCTGCAGTCCATAGGATCACAGAGTCAGACATGACTGAAATGACTTAGCAAAAAAGCAAGCAACCGACATATAACATTGTGTTCAGTTCAGTTCAGTCGCTCAGTTGTGTTCGACTCTTTGCGACCCCATGAATTGCAGCATGCCAGGACTCGCTGTCCATCACCAACGCTCAGAGTTCCCTAAACCTACATCCATCGAGACAGTGAAGCCATCCAGCCATCTCCTCCTCTGTCGTCCCCTTCTCCTCCTGCCCCCAATCTCTCCTGGCATCAGAGTCTTTTCCAATGAGTTAACTCTTCACATGAGGTGGCCAAAGTACTGGAGTTTCAGTTTTAGCATCATTCTTTCCAAAGAACACCCAGGACTGATCTCCTTTAGAATGGACCGGTTGGATTTCCTTGCAGTCCATGGGACTCTCAAGAGTCTTCTCCAACACCACAGTTCAAAAGCATCAATTCTTTGGCACTCAGCTTTCTTCACAGTCCAACTCTCACATCCATACATGACCATTGGAAAAACCATAGCCTTGACTAGACGGACCTTTGTTGACAAAGTAATGTCTCTGCTTTTGAATATTCTGTCTAGGTTGGTCATAACCTTCCTTCCAAGGAGTAAGCGTCTTTTAATTTCATGGCTGCAATCACCATCTGCAGTAATTTTGGAGCCCCAAATAATAAAGTCTGACACTATTTCCACTGTTTCCCCATCTATTTCCCATGAAGTGATAGGACCAGATGCCATGATCTTAGTTAAGTTTAAGATATACAATGTGATGATTTGATACATGTATAATTGTGAAATGATTGCCATAAGAAGGTTAGTTAATATACCCTTCACCTCATATAATTACCATATTTTGTTGTGGTGGTGAAAACATTTAAGCTCTACTTTCTTAGCAACTTTAAGTATATGATAGAATTGCTAACTATAGTCACTGTGCTGTATATTAGATCCCCAGAATATTAAATTTTGATTCTATGTAAGCTCCTTGAAATGTTGATGCAAATGTTAAGGGAAGAGAAGATGGAGAAAATTCCAAAGTTACAGTTGAAACAAAATAGCAAATAAATAAATCCCTTTGAGTTGGTTGAATTACTATTTCCACCACTGAGCAGAAGAGGTATTGAAACAGACCCTGAATTGAGTTGACAAAAGTAAAGAAAAATAAAGGAAAAGATGTCTTGCCTTGTTAATGTCACTCTTTACATGATAGTGGTAGAATAATAGGTATTCTTAGCACTAATACTGACACACAATATAAAATCAATAATTTTATATAAAAAGAAAAATTTTAAGTCCTTTTCTGCTAGTTTTAGACAGAATGTCTCACAGTGTTATTTTTGGTCATTTTACTTTAGGTGCTGAGGAAAGGAAAACAGGAATCAATCTGGTTAGAGACTTGTCATGATTATCTCACTGATGTCAGAAGGGAAGTAGAAATCACGATCAGTGTATTTGGCCTTAAACATTGACTTTCAAATTTGCTTTAAACTGTCTAATAATTCATATTAGTCAGCTCAGGTTATCCACTGCACATCTCTGTTAACAAGCACACCATGTCCACAAGTTTGGGCAGGATTGCTGCTTCAATCAGCACTTGCAAATAGGGACGCATCTTGAGAGAGAAGGTATCTTCATTGTTGGAAGTTTAGGGCCCTGTATGCTGTCCGAATCAAGGGCTGGCCAAGTTAGCAGCAACTGTTACTGGCATCCAGAGGAAGGCAACAAGGGCCAAGGAACAAACGCTTAGCAGCATATCCCAGGAGCTGTAGTAGAACCAGACTCCATCCCTGAGGTGTCGGGGAACTCCTTGTTAAGCATCAGTTTCCTCACTGGTTAAAATAAAGGAAATATACTGAGTTATCTGTAATGTCCATTTCGGTTTTAACCATTTACAACCGGGATCCCCAGTCCCCAGGCCATGAACTGGTTCCAGTCTGTGGCCTGTAGGAACCAGGTCACACAGCAGCAGGTAAACAGTCAGTGAGTGAATGAAGCTTCATCTGTGTGTACAGCCTCTCTGCAGTGCTTGCATTACTGCATTATCACACATAATATAAATAAAGCACATAATAACTGTAATGAACTTGAATCATTCCTAAGCCAATCCCCAGTTTGTGGAAAAATTATCTTCCATGAAACTGGTCTCTACTACCAAAATGGTTGGAGAGTACAAATATATGAGACAATGTTTGAGGGTCAGTGTGATTCTTCACACTCCATTCTTGCCAATGTAGAGTTTCTCATTCATCATCAATAAGTTTCAAAATAAATATATTGAGGTTTATTTTAAGGTTCCAGTCAAAGAAGCATTAAGTTACTGAGGACATGGCATTGAACAAAACAGAAACCTTTCCCTGAGAGGATGTACACTGGCTGCATTTTTTCTCTTCTATCACCAAAAAAATTACAATTTACTCAATGAGAGAGCTGTTGGCAGTGTTTTCAAAAAGTGGCTTGAATACAGCAAGTGGATATTTTAAAAAGGGCTTGACAGCAAAAGAGACACTGATGTAATAGAACAGTCTTTTGGACTCTGTGGGAGAGGGAGAGGGTGGGATGATTTGCGAGAATGGCATTGAAATACGTATAATATCATACATGGAACAAGTCGCCAGTCCAGGTTCGATGCACGATACTGGATGCTTGGGGCTGGTGCACTGGGATGACCCAGAGGCATGATATGGGGAGGGAGGAGGGAAGAGGGTTCAGGATGGGGAACACATGTATACCTGTGGCGGATTCATTTCGATACTTGGCAAAACCAATACAATATTGTAAAGTTTAAAAATAAAATAAAAGTAAAAAAAAAGGGCTTGAAATGTAAGTTGTGTTGCTACCTGAGTCCTGACTTTAGATTTAAACTTCAAAATTACCCATGTTTATTTAGCACAAAGAAACATTCTAGTCAATAGCATGATTCTCTTTTTCTCTTTTATCCTCGTAGTATGTAAGAAGTACTTCTACCTTGAAAAAGTTGAAAGCATAATGGATAGAGGTTATTTGTTTCTTTGCATCATTGGGTCCATTTCTGCACTGCTGTGAATCAGTGGGCAGCTATAGCATCAATGTCCAGAGAATTTGTTTTATCCAGTTTAAGTCATCAGTTGCCAAATCCAAAATGTATTAGTGCTGTTTTTTATTGTTTCTGTGCATAGCATTGAACTTCATTCTGTAATTATTCTGTATGAGACACTCTCACTGAAGTCAATGGATATCTCAGAATAAATTTGATTACAAGGTTTAGTCCATTCAGTAAATGAAAGACATTTAGATTTTTATCAACTTGGTATTTCTCAAGTAGGATCTCAGCTTCCCAAGCAGCTTAAAGATATGTTTCTAATGATGCTTCTTGGTGCCCAAAATGACAAGGAGAAATGATATTTTTTCCCCCTTCTGTGGAAACATGCTGATTCCTGAAAATTTTTTTCCATTTCAGGAAAAAAAAAAAAGTTTTCTGAAATGTTAATTGGGACTAAATTCTTAGACAAGAAAAAGGAATAAAATGACATCTTTCTTCCATTTCACATTAGTAAAGTATAAAACACTATATACCTGCAAAAATTGTTCTCTGTTGCTGATGAAGCTTGTAATTATATTTTTCAGGTTTGGTTTGAAAAGCTAAGACATCTGTTTATCCAGTGCATACAGAATAACTCTCATGTCTCCTTATCTCTGAAGATTTCAAAGGCTTTCATTCTGGTTTAAATCCTTTGAAGAAGCAGTAATCAAAGACAAAAATTATCAGAGGTACATTTTTGTTTCCCAAACAATGAAAATAACAACACTCACTCTCCTTGGAATTTCAAGCCCTAGCATAAAACTTCAAAATTGCAGATTTGCCATTTGAATCAAAAAATGATATGGATAAATAGAGGCAAAAAGGCAAACTAAGAGAGCATTTTCTCTACTTCACATTATTGCATAAATTTAAATTCAATATGTGAATAATTTAAAAAATACTATGATGCACAACATCAAACAGCATATACTAGCAAGATGTGACAGAATGCATCTGGCTGGTGTGTGAGTTCAGATAAAAAAATTAGTTCGAGTGCTAAGTTTTTTATTCTAGTGTATTTTGCAAATTGAAAAGGTTAACACAAGGGCAGCAAGAATCTTACAGAAGATAGTAAAATGACTTGTACCACACAAATAAAGCAAAAACACTCAATAAGGCTGTGTTTAGCAAAGTCATGAGGTACCAGCAGTCTTAAGCTCCCTTTATCAGCTTCAGAATATAAATTTTGTCTTTCAATACATGTAAATCCATATATTAAAGAGCTGTTCTAACTCATTCTATCACCCTCTTTTCAAAGACAGTGATATAAAAATAATATCTACTGCCCTTTTGATCCTGTTTAGTTAAGAGTTAAGATTTTAAGCTCTGACCTCCTTCTGCATTAGGAAAATTGAAAGTAGCCTTCAGAATGGATGGCTGATGTGGTTGGTCCCAGGTCGAAATGGTAGTCATCTTGAATCAAAGAGAAGACAAGGGAAATTTACTTGTTCTGCCCAGAGATCAAAAAGAGCAATGAGAGAACAACCAGAGCTCTTCTTAATATTTCTCCCTTCTCCAACAAAGAGGGAAGGGAGTTTCACATTATGTTATATGAAGCAACCATCATGGATTGTTAGTGGGAATGTAAACTGGTACAGTCACTATAGAAAACTATACAGGTTCCTCAAAATATTAAATATAGAACCACCATATGATCCAGCAGTTTTCCTTCTGGGTTTTTATCTGAAGGAAACAAAAATATTAATTTGAAAAGATATATGCACACCTATGTTTGTTGCAGCATTATTCACAATAGCCAAGCTAGGGACACAGTCTCAGTGTCCACTGAACTCCAGGTGAATTGCCAGATGAATGGATAAATAAGGTATATATGCACATATATATCACATATATAATATATGTATGTAATATATATAATAGAAAATTATTCAACCATAAAAAATAAAATCTTGCCATTTATCATAACATACATGAAACTGGAAGGATTGTGCTTAATGATAAAAATCAGATAAAGACAAATACTGTATGCTTATATGTGAACTTATATGTGGACTCTAACAAACAAAACAAATGAACAAATATTAACAGAAACAGACTCACAGTGAATAAATTAATGGTTTCCAGAGAGGAGGGAAGTGGGGGATGGCTGAAATAGGGGAAGGGGATTAAGAAATACAAACTGCCAGTTATAAAATAAACAAGTCACAAGGTAATGTACAACACAGAGAATATAGTCAATAATATTATTAACTTAATAAATTTGGCATGTAATATATTGAAAATATTACATCACTGTGTTGTACCCTTGAAACCAATCTAATATTGTAAGTCAATAATACTTCAACTAAAAAAAAGATCTGAAGCAGTGGGACATGACACAGATTTCATTCTGTGCCTATTGTTTCAGGTCATGCTAATGGGTTCAGGTTTGCCTTGCCCTACACACTTCACATCACTTTTCCCTTCCAGCTGTCTACCCCGCAGACTTCAAACTCCACAATAGGTACAAAGCCGACAACCTTGTGGGGGCTTAGCCAGGTCCTACAATCATGTAATTTGAAATCTCTGTTCCAAATACACACATATACACACACACACACTCATCTAACTATACCTGTTATATATCTGTGTATTAGTGCTTCTGCTTCTCTGATTGAACCCTAACTAATATGGTCTTAATTCAATATAAAATGTTCTCCATCTTGTTATTAAAGAATATGTTAGTTCTTATTGTCCTTTAGCATTTTTATATTCAACCTAGGACTAAAGTAGAAACTTTAGCACACATACACACACACACACACATTCACACTTACATGTGCACATATTAGAATTTTGATTGAGATAGCCCAAATCTATATGGCAGTGTAGAGAGAGTTGAGATCTTGCCATATTGGCTTTCAGACTTTCATTTATGCATGCAATTGACAAGGTGATCTTGTTAAAATATAATTTCTGATTGAGTAAGTCTGGGATGGAGCCCAAGATTCTGATTTTCCTTTTTTTTTTACAAACTCCCGGATACTGCTGATGCTGCTGGTCAGTAGACCACACTTCAAACAGCAAGAATCCACACCGGGTATATCTCTCCATTTAATTTTTATAGTTTTAATGTTTATAGTTTCCTGTATAAAGGTCTTGAATGTATTTTGTTCCTAGGTGTTTGAAAGTTTATAAATTATGTCTATATGCTATATTTTTAATTATATTTATTGTTGATTTATGACAATGTAATTGATTTTTATGTGACTTTGTCTTGCTAAACTCGCTTATTAATTCTAATAATTTATCTCTACAATCTTTCGGTTATTCAGCAAATATAATCATCACATTAAAATGACAATTTTATGTCTTTCTATCTATACCATTTATGTTTTGTTTCTTTTTCTGACTTGCTTTCCCTGGTGGAAATCTCTAGGACAGTGTTGAATATCACTGAATGGTGATAGCAGATATTTCTATTTTGTCTCCAATATTCCAATTTCAAAGGGAAATTTTGCCATCTTTGATTATTAAATGTAGTTGATCTAAGGTTTTTATGTCTTCTGCTTACATAAATTTAGTAAATTCTCTTTGCTTCTTACTTTCCTATGAATTTTAAACACAAATTGCCAATTTTGTAAGATGTATTTCTGCATTTAGTGAGACAATCTAATGTTTTCCCCTTTATTCTGCTAATACAATGAAATAAGTTAATTGATTTTCAAATGTTAAATCAACATCTCATTCCAAGAATAAACTCGACTTGGTCATAATATATATAGACATTTTTTTTTTTACATATTCTTGCCTTTGTTTTATTTGTACACAGTTTAACAATTTTGCTTTTATGTTACTAGGTGAAATTTTCCTATAATTCTCCCTACATTTGTTGGCTTCAGGCTTCTTGATCAAAATTATATTGGATATTAGCCTTATGAACCTATTTCAGGTTCATTAAGATGTATCTTAAACCTCTCACACTGTCTTTTTGACCTCTTATTCTTTTTGTATTTTTCTTCACTTTGTTTCTCTGTCTTATCTGGTGGATGTTTTGTTTTAACCTATCTTCTAATCTACTAATTTCTTCTTGATTGTTGTCTAATAGGATGCTAAACTCATCCATGAAATTCTCATTTCACTTATTTTAAAAGTCAATCCTATGATATTTTAGTTTTTTAAATTCCTTCCTTGCATTTGCTGAATTTTTTTATTTCCTTGTACATGGAAGAGATGATCATTTGAAACTCTAGATAAAAAGTGATTACTTCAATATCGTTCTTGTTGTTCACTCGCTAAGCTGTGCCCAATTCTTTGTTACCGTATGGTCTACAGCAGCCTGGGCTTCCCTGTCCTTCACTGTCTCCTGAAGTTTGCTCAAACTCATGTTCATTCAGTTGGTGATGCCATCCAACCATCTCATCCTTGTTGCCTGCTTCTTCTCATGCTCTCAGACTTTCCAAGCAAAAGGCTCTTTTCCAATGAGTTGGCTCTTCACATCAGGTGGCCAAAGTATTGGAGTTTCAGCTTCAGCATCAGTGCTTCCAATGAATATTCAAGGTTGATTTTCCTTTAGGATTGACTGGTTTGATCTCTTTGCTGTCCAAGGGACTCTCAAGAGTTTTCTCCAACACCATAATTCAAAAACATCAATTCTTTGGTGCTCAGCCTTCTTTATGATCCAGCTCCCTCATCTGTACATGACTACTGGAAAAACCATAACTTTGACTCTATGGACCTTTGTTGGTTATGTTCTGCTTTTTAATATGCTGTCTAGATTTGGCATAGCTTTTCATCCAAAAAGCAAGCATCTTTTAATTTCGTAGCTGCAGTCAATGTCCACAGTGTTTTGCAGCCCCAGAAAATAAAATCAGTCAGTTTTCATTTTTTCCCCATCTATTTGCTGTGAACTGATGTGACTGGATGCCGTGATCTTAGTTTTTTGAATGTTGAGTTTTAAGCCAGCTTTTTCATTCTGCTCTTTCACCCTCATCAAAAGGTTATTTACTTCCTCTTCGCTTTTCTGCCATTAGAGTGGTATTATCTGCATATCTGAGCATGTTGATATTTCTCCTGGCAATTGATTCCAGCTTGTGAGTCATCCAGCCTGTACTCTGCACATAGGGCTTCCTGGATGGCATTAGTAGTGAAGAACCTGCCTGCCAATGTAGGAGACATACAACATGCAAGTTCCATTCCTGGGTCAGGAAGATCCATTGGAGGAGGGCATGTCAACCCACTCCAATACTTTTGTGTGGAAAATTGCATGGATAGAGGAGCCTGGCAGGTTGCACTCCATAGAGTCACAAAGAGTCGGACAAGACTGAAGTGACTTAGCATGTACTCTACATATAAGTTAAATAAGCAGGATGACAATATACAGCCTTGATGGGCTCCTTTCCCTATTTTGACCCAATCATTGTTCTATGTCCAGCTATAACTGTCACTTCTTGACCTATATACAGGTTTCTCGGGAGATGGATAATGTGGTCTTGTATGCCCATCTTTTTAAGAATTTTCCACAGTTTGTTGTGATCCACACAAAGGTTTTAGTGTAGTCAATGAAGGAGAAGTACATGTTTTTCTGGAATTCCCTTGCTTTTTCTATGATCCAGTGGATGTTGGCAGTTTGTTACTTGGTTCCTCTGCCTTTTCTAAATTCGGCTTCTATATCTGGAGTTTCTTGGTTCAATACTGTTGAAGCCCAGCTTGAAGGATTTTGGGCATTACCTAGCTAGTATGTGCTGCTGCTGCTGCTGCTGCTGCTGCTAAGTCGCTTCAGTTGTGTCCGACTCTGTGCGACCCAATGGACGGCAGCCCACCAGGCTCCCCCGTACCTGGGATTCTCCAGGCAAGAACACTGGAGTGGGTTGCCATTTCCTTCTCCAATGCATGAAAGTGAAAAGTGAAAGTGAAGCTCAGTTGTGTCCGACCCTCAGCGACCCCATGGACTGCAGCCTTCCAGGCTCCTCCGTCCATGGGATTTTCCAGGCAAGAGTACTGGAGTGGGGTGCCATTGCCTTCTCCGAGCTAGTATGTGAAATTAGCACAATTATATGGTAGTTTGAACATTCTCTGGCATTGCCCTTCTTTGGGATTGGAATGAAGACCAACCTTTTCAGTCCTGTGGCCACTGCTGAGTTTTTCAGATTTGCTGGTTTAATGAGTGAAGCACTTTAACAGCATCATCTTTTAGGACTTGAAATACCTCAGCTGAAATTTCATCACCTCTGCTAGCTTTGTTCATAGTAATGCTTCCTAAGGCCTACTTGACTTGACACTCCAAGATGTCTGGCTCTAGGTGAGTGATCACACTATTATGGTTATCTGGGTCATTAAGATATTTTTTGTATAGTTCTTCTGTTAGTTTCTTGCCCTTTCTTCCCTTTATTGTGCCTATCTTTGCATGAAATGTTCCTTTTGTGTCTCTGATTTTCCTGAAGAGATCTCAGTCTTCCCATTGTATTGTTTTCCTCTATTTCTTTGCATTGTTCACTTAAGAAGTCTTTCTTATCTTTCCTTGCTATTCTCTGGAACCCTATATTCAGTTGGGTACATCTTTCTCTTTCTCCTTTGCCTTTTGTTTCTCTTCTTTTCTCCACTATTTTTAAGCCCCTTCAGACAACTGCTGTGCCTACTTACATTTCTTTTTCTTAGGGATGGTTTTGGTTACCACTTCCTATACAATGTTATGAACCTCTGTCCATAGTTCTTCAGGCACTCTTGTCTATGAGCTCTAATCCCCTAAACCTACTTGTTACCTTCGTTGTGTATAAGGGATTTGATTTAGGTTATACCTGAATGGTCTAGTGATTTTTCCTAGTTTCTTCAATTTAAGCCTGAATTTGGCAATAAGGAATTCATGATCTGAGCCAGTCAGCTCCTGGTCTTGTTTTTGCTGACAGTATAGTTTTTTCATCCTTAGCTGCAAAGAACATAATCAATCTGATTTCAATATTGACCATCAGGTAAAATCCATGTGTAGAGTCTTCTCTTGTGTTGTTGGAAGAGGGTGCTTGCTATGACCTGTGTGTTCTCTTGGCAAAACTCTATTAGCCTTTGCTCTACTTCACTTTGTACTCCAAAGCCAACCTTTCTTGTTATTCCAGGTATCTCTTGACTTCATAATTTTGCATTTCAATCTGCTATAATGAAAAGGACATTTTTTTTTTTTTGGTGTTAGTTCTAGAAGTTCTTGTAGATCTTCATGGAACCATTTGACTTCATCTTCTATGGTATTATAGACTTGGATTACTGTGATGCCAAATGGTTAGCCTTGGAAAGGAATAGAGATCATTCTGTCGTTTTTGAGATTCCACCCACATACTGCAGTTTGGATCTTGTTGACAATGAGGGCTGCTCCATTACTTCTAAGGGATTCTTGCCCACTGTAGTAGATATAATGGTCATCTGAATTAAATTTCCCCATTCCCGTCCATTTTAGTTCACTGATTCTTAAGATATCAATCCTCACTCTTGCATCTCCTGCTTAGTATGTCCAATTTACCTTAATTCTTGGACCTAACATTTTTGATTTCTATGTAATATTGTTCCTTATAGCATCAGACTTTACTTTCACCACCAGACCATCCACAACTGAGCATCGTTTCTTCTTTGGCCCAGCCTCTTCTTTCTGTAGCTATTTCTCCACTGTTCCCCAGTAGCATATTGGATATCTTCCAACCAGGGGGATATCTTCCAACCAAGGATTCTTTCCTTTTGCCTTTTCATACTGTTCATGTGGTTTTCAAGGCAAGAATACTGAAGTGGTTTGCCATTTCCTTCTCCAGTGGACCAGGTTTTGTCAGAACTCTCCACCATGACCCATCCATCTTGGGTTGCCCTGTGTGGCATGGCTCATAGCTTCGGTGAGTTAACCAAGGCTGTGATCCATGTGATCATTTGGGTTAGCTTTCTTCGACTGTGGCTTTCATTCTCTAGTCTGTGGGATTGTAGCTTTTTTGGTGCCAAGACAATGGAGTAGAAGGGTGTGCTTCATTTTTTCCCATAAGAACATCAAAATTTTAACTAATTGTTGAACAACCATCAACTGGGGGACATTGGAACCCACCAAAAAAGATATTCCATGTCTAAAGACAAAGGGGAAGCCACGATGAGACAGTAGAAGGGTCACAATCATTTTAAGATCAAATTCCATACCCACCAGGTGGGTGATCCACAAACTGGAGAACAGAAATACCAAACATGTTCTCACACTGTCGTGAAGTTTCTAGGCCCCACATCAGACTTTCCAACTTAGGGATCCAGCAAAGGAACTGAGAATCCCCAGGGAATCTGACTTTGAAGGACAGTGGGATTTGATTACAGAACTTCCAGAGGAAGTTCCCTGGGGAAAACAGGGACTCTTGGAGGACACAAACAAAACCTTGTGTGCACTGGGACCCAGGGGAAAGTAATAGTGATTCCACAAGAGGCTGAGCCTGTGAGTGTTTGAGGGTCTCCTGAGGAGGCATGGGTCAGCAGGGCCTGCCATGGGGAAATGGGCACTGGCAGCAGCTGTCCTGAGAGGTGCGTATTGGCATGGTCCTCTTGGAGGACTAGAGCACAGAGCCTGCAGACTCTAGGACTGTGTCACCCCAGGCCAAACAACTAATGGGGAGGGAGCACAGCCCCACCCATCGGCAGATGATTGGATTAAAGATTTACTGAGCATGGCCTTGCCCACTAGAGCAAGACCCAGTTTTCCCCACAGGCAGCCCCTCTCAGTCAAGAAGCTTGCACAAGCCTGTTATACTCATCCATCAGAGTACAGACAGAAGAAGCAAGAACTACAGTCCTACAGACTTCAATATTTAGAGACCATATAGGGCTATTTTTATTATTTCTTGTTTCTGCTCATTTTAATTTATGTCTTATCTCTCTGTGTGTCTTAACTGTTTTATTCTGTGAAAAACATTGTATTTGCAAAATTACACATAGAAATACTCTGAGATCTAAGAGAGTTCTCCAGAGATCATTTGTGTTTGAATCAATAAAGGACCCATGACAATTAGTTATCTGAATAACTTTAAAGCATTGTCTTAGATGGAGATTATTTGAGGCCGAACCACACTTCCTGTGAAACCCTATATTTTTGTTTCATCTTTGCTGCTGTAGAGGAATCTTTTGGAATTCCCAACTTAATGTGATTGGGCTTTATTTGGGATCTGTTTTCAACAGTTTCTGGACTCTAATTCCTAATTCGCAGCTCCATAAGCTTTCAAAACCATTGTTTAGCTTCTCTACCTCAGATCAGCCCCTCTGATTTACCAAATACCCTCTTGATAGGTGTGGCCATAAAATGCTAGTATTGTTCCCTCCGAAGAGCCTCTGTTCTCTCATTGGCTCTCATCTGCTTTTCCTTTGCTATCTTGCAATATTTCTGGTATTTTCAAGTAAATTAAAAAAATCATATTTTGCTGCTGAATTTAATGAATTGTGTTCTGAATTACCTAATAGCCATTAGCTGAACCAGAATTCCTCTCATATTCTTCTCCTGATATTGCCCTTGAAATGATTTTGCAAATTCATTTCAACCCTAGATTTTTATATGAATTGTGTGTGTGTGTGTGAGTGCATGCATCCTAAGTCATGTCCAACTCTTTGCAACCCTATGGACTGTGGCCCACCAGGCTCCTCTGTTCATGGGATTCTCCAGGCAAAAACACTGGAATGGGTTGCCATACCCTCCCACGTCATTTATGTCTCCTGCATTGGCAGGTGGGTTCTTTACCACTAGCATCATCTGGGAAGCCCTGTGTGTGTGTGTGTGTGTGTGTGTGTGTGTGTGCATATATATATGTGTATATATAAAAAAAATCTGGAACTTCCTAAGTGGCTCAGTGGTAAAGAATACGCCTGCCAATGTAGGAGACGCAGAGACTCAGGTTCCATCCCAGGTCAGAAAGATCCCCTGGAGAAGGAAATGGCAACCCACTCCAGTATCTTTGCCAGGAAAATCTCAGGTTTCAGTCCACGGGATACAAAGACCCAGACACAACTTAGCAGCTAAATAAGAACAGCAAATGTAATCTCATTATATATATGTATATAAAGTGTCTGTGTGTGTGTGTTAGTTGCTCAGTCATGCCTGACTCTTTGTGACCCCATGAACTGCGGCCTACCAGGCTCCTCTGTCCATGAGATTTTCCAGGCAAGGATACTGGAGTGGGCTGCCATTTCCTTCTCCAGGGGATCTTCCCAACCCAGGGATCAAACCCAGGTCTCCTACACTGCAGGCAGATTCTTTACTGACTGAGCTACAAGGGAAGCCCATTAAATATAACTATAACTATAACAACCATATATATATATATACACACACACACATACACACATATGTGTGTATCCTTTCTTCTCTGTCTTGCAGCTAATGTAGAAATATAAACAATTTCTAATTATGATTTTTGAAATTAAATCCTTTGGGTATAAAGTAGGAAGTCTTACTCTGAAGTGAAAAGGAATGCATTGAATAAGTATAACTACCTGGGGAGACACCTGTCCTTTCTTGTTGCCTAACATCCACATGCTTCTCTTAGTTGAGAGAAAGCCCCTCTGTATGAGTTTTGTTGAAAGCCATCTTTCCTTTCACCTCTTCCTGTAAAAACCAAAGAGGAAACGCTAGTCTCTTCTTATCTACTGGAACTGGGGCAAAAGTGGCCCCAGTAGGGCCAGATAATCAGTCTCTCCTTGTCAAAAATTTGGCTTTTAGGAAAATAATAATACATTGAGGATCCCTGAGAAATTATTCACAGTGAAGACTGTTGTGTCTAAAGCCTGGAGACAGAAGATTCATGTAGTGTTGAGCATCAGTGCCTTCATGAATGGACATTCGTGCAGTGTCCAGAGTTCCAAGTGCCTAAAATATTACCCTAGTTTGGTTGATTGGTTTTCAAGCTTCCCTTTTCCTGAATATTTGTAGAGTGGCACCCCACTCCAGTACTCTTGCCTGGAAAATCCCATGGACAGAGGAGCCTGGTAGGCTGCAGTCCATGGGGTCGCTAAGAGTCGGACACTACTGAACGACTTCACTTTCACTTTTCACTTTCATGCATTGGAGAAGGAAATGGCAACCCACTCCAGTGTTCTTGCCTGGAGAATCCCAGGGATGGGGGAGCCTGGTGGGCTGCCGTCTATGGGGTCGCACAGAGTCGAACACGACTGAAGCGACTTAGCAGCAGTAGCAGCAGCAGCTAGTCAACAAATTGCCTTTCTCTTTAAATTAGCCAGCTTCAAATTTGTTACTTGTAAATTGGTTAAATGAAGATCAATTAATAAAATCTCTACTGAAAAATATAAAATAACTCAGTATTTCTTATAATGAGTATATTTCATTTGTTAAGATATATGTGATCTAATTCACATACACATATTTTGATAATAATCCAATTCTTCTGATTTAAAAGAAATACATTACTACTTCAGAAGCTGTTATGCATATATTTTCTTAAAGATTCTTATTTATGGATTTTAACAAATTAACATTGTGTTAGAAGATACATAATCAATCATGGAAATAATTTCCTCAGTGATGTAGCTTATTAACAGTTGAAGGTATAGATTCAAGAGGAGCTATTAAGATACATTAAATTCCATTTCCTTAAATTTATTGCAAAATGCCATGTTAAATATGACATTGTATTAAATTCAAGCTTCAGGATTTGAAGTTCAGCTGATTGCAAGTTGCTGAAGAGCTAGGATGCTACCCCTCAGCTTGATAGTACAGAAATACTGACCTAAATTAAGGGGCTGAGAAATGAGGTCCTATTTAGATAAAGCAAGTTATTCAATGGGAATAACACCATCTAGGCATTTTTCATGCAAACAACTGAAATGATGATCTGTGATCCAGGAAAGGGGGTCAGCAAGCCAAAGGTAT
This sequence comes from Bos grunniens, assembly GCF_055505025.1. Taxonomy (NCBI): domain Eukaryota; kingdom Metazoa; phylum Chordata; class Mammalia; order Artiodactyla; family Bovidae; genus Bos; species Bos grunniens. The sequence continues at coordinate 46,983,997 of NC_141176.1, forward strand.
TAATAAGCTTTTAGAACAGCAGCTGATATTTGGAGGTTTCGGCTATATTTGGATGTCAATCAACAGAACGAGAATGGGATTCTATGGGGAGGGGAAGGAGTCTTTGTAGGATAAGAGTCAGGTATAGCCAGAAAGAAAAGACCATAATCTTAGGACAAGAATAAACATTCGCTCTCTTTTGCCATTTCCCACCCCCAACAGAGACTGGGCTATCAGACAGGTTCCCAAATGTGGTTTTTGAATAACAAAAAGAAAATGAAAAGTTTCAAGTAATTAATTTGGAGGTACATAGAGGAAGGAAGGAGAAGGCAGTGGCACCCCACTCCAGTACTCTTGCCTGGAAAATCCCATGGACAGAGGAACCTGGTAGGCTGCAGCCCACGGGGTCGCTAGGAGTCGGACACGACTGAGCTACTTCACTTTCACTTTTCACTTTCATACATTGGAGAAGGAAATGGCAAGCCACTCCAGTGTTCTTTCCTGGAGAATCCCAGGGACGGGGGAGCCTGGTGGGCTGCCATCTCTGGGGTCGCACAGAGTCGGACACAACTGAAGCAACTTAGCAGCAGCAGCAGAGGAAGGAAGTCCCACAAGAGGTACTGATCTGGATTTCAGCACATATCATCAGAATGGAGTATTGTCCTGTCCTGTCTGCAGAGGACTCCCACAGCTGGCTGGTGATCAGCATAGCCGGCCTGCAGGGGAGTTCTCCAGTAGCCTCTTTAATCTATGAGAATCTATGCCCCTGAGTCAAGGATCACAATATAAGGTCTCCTGCTCCCTGATCTCTGTCTTTTTATTGATGTTTTTGTGTGGAAAGAGATAGCAGGGAGCAAACAACCTTTGAAAAAAGGTTGTGCCTTTCTTCTTGCTCCTTAAGAAGTCCTAGGAAAAAAAACTTGTTGAAACAAACAAACAAAAATTAGTGAAACGTCATTGGGAGTTTTCACTTCAATCACACTAAATATGACATTGGTCGTCTTCTAGGCACTCAGTGAGTGGAAGCTATTTTTCTGGGTAAGTTGTGGATGATTTTCTCCTCCTACAGCCTCTGTTAAGCCATCCCAATTAGTCTGCTTCTAACCCTTAGAGTGATAAGACTGACAAGCTTAGATGAGCTTTATCTACAGAAGTTCCTCAAACAACAGAAATTAAAGCAGAACCCATTATCAGAAATCATAGTATAGCTGGTACACAGCTCTGATCATTGCAAATGAGGTTTCAACCAGACCCAAGAGCACTTTAAGTTCTTTTGAAGTGTTTTCCAAATCAGAAAATCTTTCTCTTAAAAGCTTCTCTGAAAATTAACATAGATCTTGACCAAGAATGTTTGGTGTCTTCCCAAGGAAGTGTTACCTTCCCTTAAGCTATGCTGAGTAGCCTGGCGTGTGCTGTACACTCCTTTAACATGTTTTCTGTATGAAAATTAACTTATAGTCATCAACATTGATTTTAACCAAAGCATGCATGAGAAATATGGACCGAGTATAGTGTGGATAAATGGACATAATTATTCTGGAGCATAATAACAAGAGCTGTTTTCTAGACAGAAAAGTCATTTTGACATGTTAGAAATGACTTGTAATCTAGATTTCTCTGATTGACACCCTCTTAACTTTCAATGATGCTACATGAACATATATGCAATTTTGTGCAGTTAATCAAATACTTTGATTAGTATATGAAGTGGTTCAGAGAAATTCTACTTTTTCATTATAAATTATAATTTTTTTTTAAATAAAGAAACTTGGTGGAAAAAAAAATCAGCCAGAGTTCCATTATTCCATTAGATAATTTTTAAACCTTGAGGAATCACTCTAGAGTATTAAATGTACTCTGTTTTGTTTTTAAACAAAGTTATAACTACACAGCACATACATAATTTTGTATTTCCCTTAATACTTGTACCAGGTACTATTTTGATAATTTTGCATATAGTATCACATTTGAATCTCATAATATTTGAATATTATTGTTATCTATATTTTACGCATGAAAGCAATCAGGCACAAATTGGTCAAGTAATTTACCCAAGGTCTTTGAAGAAAGTGGTGGAGTTAGAATGTAAACTTCGGCTGAATTCCAAATTTCTGTGTCAGAATATAAGCATTTTGAGTGATTGTGCAAAATTCCACTGAATAACACAGCCCTCTTTATGTTTACATATTTATTGTTTGCCAACTACACATAATATTGGAAAACATGACCAGAGACTAGATTTCTAAGTGTAGAATGACTAAATCAAAAGATTTGAATATTTTCTTTTGCTATTCAGAATTTTAATAATTTTAAGTAATTAAATCTATTGATCTTTTTCCTGATGCTTATTTCTCTTCCTTCTCTGCTTATGGAGAATAAACCAATATAATTTGGTTTATTGTAGATAGTACAGAGGAGCCTGACAGGCTACAGTTCATAGGGTTGCAAAGACTCAGACACAACTGAACCAACTTAGCACTGCACAGCACAGATAGTAAAAGACCTTCAAAAGCATAGAAACAAATCTTGCACTGTATCATGTATTAATAAATCCATCATTGCATGCATGCTTATATAATTAAGAATGCAACGTTATCTACAAAGGATCCTCAAAGAGACTTCTGATCATATCCTATGTATATATTACACAAACAGAGTATAGAAGTGATCTTGAAACTTCTTGACTCCTGAGATAACTACAAAGTCTCCTTTGTCGATATACATATCGACCTGTTCTGAATGTGACACTATTCTCAATGCTCATTGGCATTTGGAGATTAAGCAAAGCTCTGACACTTGAAGGAGATATGTCAATGGTAAAAATTAATGAGAAACTTTTTGTTTCAGTTAGAATTCTTTGGTGGTATGGAACAGAAAGAAAAGTAAAAAGGGCTTTATGGAAAGGACACTAGGCAACTCATATGCTGAAAGGAAAGGCTTAACAGCAAACTGAGTATTGAAAAGACTTATATGCAGTTTTGAGGATCTCAGTCAGGGACTCAAGGATAGCTTCCTTTACAAACTGGTAAAGGAATACATTTTATCATTTGTAGCTTCATTAGAAATTCAGATTCCTGGGGAAGTTTGATTGGCTTATTGCTTAATTAAGGCTGGGAGGGGAGATTGGGCAAGACTGGATTTGACAGTCCCAGTGCTACCACAAGGATTTGTAGAAAGCTGAGCAAGCAAGAGCAACAGATGCCAAATTCAATTTTCATCTTAATGTGGTAACAGAAGCTTATAAGTCAATAACTTCTTAAATAGCTGGGAAGCATCTTCGTGTTGGCAAGCCCATGCCACAAAATGTCTTAATCAGTAGACTGTAACACTGTATTAACTTTAAAAAGACATCACTTTGATTTGTTGCAGATTTTCAAATTTAGTCAAACATAAGCCAAATAATATTGTTATAAGCTCTTAGTTCTAAAATGGAAGCCAAAAACACAAAATCAAAGATGGCTTGGCAGTTAATGAGAGTGGCAAAACCTAGCTCTTGAAAATTCAGGGCATGGCCAAGATCAAAATACGGGGAAGCAGAGTTACAAATATCCAATGTATGTGGGATACATGATGGACTCTGACTACAATGGTGGTCCAAGCTGGTGAGAAATAAAGAGGATACTGGGGTAGTAATGAGTAGGATATGGAAAAATATGTTGCAGTTAGTTTTTAGTGGTAGTGGTTTAGTCACTAAGTCAAGCCCAACTCTTGGGACCCAGTGGACTGTGGCCTGCCAAGCTCCTCTGTCCATGGGATTCTCCGAGTAAGAATACTGGAGTGGGTTGCCATTTTCTTCTCCAGGAGATCTTCACAACACAGAAACTGAACCTGGGTCTCCGGTATTGTAGACAGACTCTTTACCGACTGAGCTATGAGGGAGGCTCAGTTTTTAGTAGTAGAACTTATTTTAAAAGGCTCAGTCCCAGGAAGAAGAATTAGCACATCCTTATAGTACCATCCAAGAAAAAACTCCAAGGATAAATGATTAGAAGAATCTTTTTCTTCTTTCTTAAATGAATTGAAATGGGCTTCAGGATTATTTTACTGGTTTAGAGTTGCTTTCATTGGAAATCCCACTTAGAAATGGGCATCTAAATTTTTTTAATGTTTAGGTCTCTGAATGTCTTCCTTTGGTCTAGTGTAGCCACATAGCTGATAACTAGTGAAATCTGGATTTGAATCTTGGAAATCTGGATAAGCTGGTTTCACTAACAACACTCTGACACCAGATGTGTGGGATTTTCCCTCATACCAATGGATTCTCCAACTCTGTACACCGATTGGGCATCCTACAATTGAATCCAATTCTGACACTCACTACCCAGATTAGTGTCTGACTTCACAGGTTTAAAGGCTCAGACCCACAAGAGCTCCCTCACTGCAGATGACAGTCTTAAGTATTAGAGTTCTGGGTTACCCACATTTCTGACTTGGCCACAAATTGGGGTTTCCCATGACCCCACCCCTACATTCAGTAATTTGCTAGAAGAGTTCACAGAACTCAGGAAAGGGTTTTACTTATTACTACCAGTTTGTTATAAAGTATACAACTCAGGAGCTGCCAAATGGAACAGTGAATAGCGCTAGGAATGGGGGAAAGAGCATCGAGCTTCCAAGCCTTCTTCCAGTCAACGTGTCCCCCACAACACCTCAAGGTACTCACTGATATAGTAGCTCTCCAAGTCACAGTTGTTTTTCAGCCTTGGTATGAAGGTCTTCCCTGGTAGCTCAGACGGTAAAGCGTCTGCCTACAACACGGGAGACCTGGGGTCGATCCCTGGGTTGGGAAGATCCCCTGGAGAAGGAAATGGCAACCCACTCCAGTATTCATGCCTGGAAAATCCCATGGACCAAGGAGCCTGGTGGGCTACAGTCCATGGAGTCGCAAAGAGTCAGACACGACTGAGCGACTTCACTCACTACATGAAGGTTTTATCATATAGCCATGTTGATTAAATCATTGGCCATTGGTGATTAAGTTTGAGGCAGGAGACTTCCCTGGGGGCCTCTCTGGTAGCTCAGATGGTAAAGAATACACCTGCAATGCAGGAGGCCCTGTTCCATGCCTGGGTCCGAAAGATCCCCTGAAAAAGGAAATAGCAATCCACTCCAGTATTGTTGCCTTGAGAATTCCATGGACAGAGGAATCTGCCCGGCTACAGTCAATGGGGTCACAAAGAGTTGGACGAGACTGAGCAAGTGACACAGGAGGCAGATGGCCATTCCACACACCCCGCCCGCCCCTCCCAGGGTAAAATAATTGGAGATTCATTCCCTATGGACTGAAATTCCAAGACAGGAATAGAAGAACTAAGGGAGGAGGCTGGGCTCTCTGCCCAGACCACAAAAGTGCAGAAAGGCTCCTTAGAGGTCAAAGGGGTGTGATGCTTAGGGATGTTCCCTACCCATACAGCTTTTCAGTAAAATCCATCTTGGCTAACAGATGCCTGCTCACACATAGGAGGATCCCAAGATATACCAAATATGGACTATGACCAAGCAAATCAAAATGATTGACCAAAAGAGACCCAGAAGAAATGCCCCATAAAAGTGATTCAAACTTCTATGATGGTGCAACTCAGCAACTCTCTCTCTCCCTGAGTTTACCTGTGTGTCTATCTACACCTACTGTTCTCTTTTTCCTCTTAATAAATATTTTACTTGCTTCAGTACTTCCTGTCTTTGTGAAAATTCTTTTCTGCAAAGCCAAAAGGCCATGGCCTTGTCATTCACCACTGGTCTCGTGACTAAGATCTGGTGCTTTCACCACGGTGACCCAGCTCAATCTCTGACTGGGAACCCAAGCCCCACTCACTCCAAGCTGTTGCAGGCCGAGGCTACCATAGATAAAGTCAATCTCCAGGCCCTCTCCACTTCCTGGAGGTAGGAACTTGGCTTGAAAGTTTCAATTCTCTAATCATGTCTTGCTCTTTCTACTGACCAAGCCCCATCTTCAAGTTCTCTAGGGGCCCCCAGCTATCAATCACCTCATTAGCATACAAATGTTTTAGAAGGCTTGTACCAGGAACCAGGAAAAAAAGAACAAATACATATTTCCCATTGTACCACAGGGAGTCTGTGTTTTTTTTTTTTTTTTTTTTTATGTTTTATTTCTTTGTTTGGATGCATTGACTCTTAGTTGTGGCACATGGAATCTTTGTTCCTGTGTGCAGGGTTTTTAGTTGCAACATGTGGGATCTAGTTCCCTTACCAGGAACTGAACCTGCTCTGCCTGCCTTGGGAGCATGGGGTCTTAGCCATTGGATCACCAGGAAAGTTCCAAGCTGTGTTTTTAATTGCTATGCAATACTGACTCTTAAGATAGTAGCATAGTCAAGGTTAACAGAAATTTAAAACTTAATGTGGTACATCCTCATATTTAGTAAGTACACAAGTAAATATATCAATTCAGAGGACTCTATCCAAAATTAGATTTGGAAGTTACTGGATTACGTGAAAAAGTGTGACAAAAGGCCCTTGACTAGGACGGCAGTGCACGTTGACATAAGGATTGGATCATCAACCAGGGCACAGTGGGACTGTGGCCAGGAACCAGGACAAAATACCACACCTAAATAAGATTAAAAAGGTCAAGTTAGAGAAATGGGTCCAAGGTGTAAATGAACATCCAGAAGGAAAAGACAGAGTTATAAGTAAGCATGTGTTCAAAGATAAGGCTATAGAAATAGAAATAATGAAAAGAAGTTAGTTGAAAGAGCCTGGGGTGTAAGCTATCAATAGATCTGGGCTGCTCATGGCTCTCTCTATTGGACACTGAAGATGTAGTTAGTAAGGGTAGAAGTTACTAAGGTTAGTAAGGGTAGAAAATATTGGGATGGGGTGAACTAGCTGAGTTTTTTGGATTTGAGAATTATTTTTATAGGACAAGCATACTTTGCTGCAGAGTGATTTCATGGAAATAATCTAACTGCAGGTCTTGTGGGTGTTTGTGAGAATACTGCCATCAGTGTGATTTGGGGGTGTAATTAGTTTCCATGAGCATTACAACATTAAAGCTGTGATAGACACAGATTTCAAAATAAGGAAACTCTGATGGGGCTCCATCGAGCCTCAAGCCCCAAGTAGAGAGGAGACTTAGCATTCTTCCTAAGTTGGGAAGAGCAGCAGCACTGTGGCAGTGGTCATAGGAATCCTCCTGCTATTATCTCTGAAGGCTCCAGTATCATGGATCGGAACTAGAAGAGGCCCAGAGGAGTCTCCCTAGAATTTATAATTTTGCATTAAACCAAAAAGCAAACCAACAAACAAAAAATACAAGGAAAAATAAAAAAGGATTCAATTTGTCTGGGAGACTGATCCTAGACAGGTGAAAGATAAGAAGATTTCATCTCACAAGAGGAGACAGGTTGTGGCTGTGAGAGAAGGCAAGCTATACCGGTATTTTGAGTCCTAAATTTATAATTGTGGCATCAAAACCCTATAATTTGGAAAAGTAATTGTGATGAAGATGTTTGCATTTCTGTGATCATTTTTTCTTTTCTTTTTTTCTATTTAGCATGTGGTAAGTTCCTTAAGAAATTACAGTGTTTCAGCAGTGAGAAAGAACCGAGGGAGATTTCATTTGTTTTCTTTTGCCACACTTGGTCAACCAATTCATTCTAGGGATGACGTATAATGGTGTTTATAATACTAAAATGAAAATTATAATGAAAAAATGAAATTTAGGACCTTCTTTTAAAGTCACCATATTTTTGGTCAACATTCTCCTCACCCTCCCTCCATGAGCACATGCAGTGCTGCTGCTGTGTGATGTTCCTCACAGTCATCCAGAGCTTGATCAGGTTGTGCTAGGCTAGCTGCACTTGCAGATCCCCAGTCTCAGTCATTGAGCTGAATCAGCACCTTCCTTATTCTGCCAGATTTTCTCCCACTTTCTTTGTTGTCTCAGCATTCCGTGTCTCTGCTGTAAATGGCATGACTCTGCGACCAATGGCATTGTCACAGCTACTGTTTTCTTCTCAGAAATGTTCATTTTCCCTTTGGGTGTTTAGAACAGCATTGACGGTAATACCTAGGAGCATAAACATAGAAAAAACATTTGGTAGATACATGTGGTAGGATATAGAGAGGAAAGGATTCAGTATGACACCCAGGACTCTGGAGTGGGCCAGCTGGGTGAGTGGCAGTGAGTCACCTGAGCTGGGAGGATAAGAAGGAAGGACAGATTTGGTAGGGATGGGTGATGAAGACTAAACATAAACACTCTGTTTTATTGATCTCTATTTCAGACAACATGCCGAATGCTTTTGAGTGGATTAGTTCTCATTCTCAGAGTAATCCTCTAAGTGCACTCTAAGGCTATTGTGATCTCTAGGACACTCCAATGACTACAGCTAATAGGTAGTTAAGGGCTCCCCAGGTGGCACTAGTGGTAAAGAACCCACTTGCCAATGCAGGAAACATAAGAGATGTAGGTTCAATCCCTGCGTCAGGAAGATCCCCCGGAGGAGGGCATGGCAATCCACTCTAGTATTCTTGCCTGGGGAACCCCATAGACAAATGATCCTGGTGGGCTACAGTCCATAGGGTTGCAAAGGGTCAGACACGACTGAGGAAACTTAATACACAACAGGTAGTTTCAAGTTTAAGATTCAGAAAGAGGTCATCACTGGAGACATAGAACTGGGTATAAGTAAAGTGAAATTGCCTGGTTGTGTCCGACTCTTTGCAACCCCATGAACTGTAGCCTACCAGTCTCCTCAGTCCATGGAATTTTCCAGGCAAGAGTACTGGAGTGGGGTGCCATTGCCTTCTCCGAGAACTGGGTATGCTGCTGCCGCTGCTAAGTTGCTTCAGTTGTATCCGACTCTGTGAGACCCCATAGACGGCAGCCCATCAGGCTCCATCGTCCCTGGGATTCTCCAGGCAAGAACACTGGAGTGGCTTGCCATTTCCTTCTCCAATGCATGAGAGTGAAAAGGGAAAGTGAAGTTGCTCAGTCGTGTCCGACTCTTAGCGACCCTATGGACTGCAGCCTACCAGGCTCCTCCCTCCATGGGATTTTCCAGGCAAGAGTACTGGAGTTGGGTACCATTGCCTTCTCTGGAAAACTGGGTGTAGATGGTAGTTAAAACAATGAGAGCCAGTGTAATCACCAAGATGTGCATGTCAACAAATGAAAACTATCAGCCAAGGACAATATCATCATATAATGGAATGGAGGGAGCATGGACATTTGGGCCAGATGAAAGTAGAATTTCAACTGAACTCTTTGTTTCTTTGTCCAACTAACCAATAGTTAGGTTTGAAAAATTCTTTTTCAAAATCAGCTGCTATTATCTAGTTTTAACCAATGTCCCACCCTATTCATTCCCCTACCAGAATTTACTGGACCAGAGGTAAAAATCTAGCTCAAGAACTCAGTGTAAAGGCTAAGCTGAGCTAATCAAAATTTCTCTAAGGCATTTGAATCAAGTGACTGGAAAACTGTTTCTCAACTGTCAATTTTTCCTATCCCCTGCGTTTATAAGCAAGCCACTTTATAATGACTCCAAGTAAGAATTGCTGTGAAAATATTGTTTACAAGTGTGGATTGTTGAGTGCTAAATAATAGAAAGGTATCTGAATTATAAGAAATTTCCCTTTGGTAAGCTAATTCAGTGTACATCCATAAAGGATAGCAGATAGTATAGTAAACACAATAGGGGCCAAAAAAGCACTGAAAAAGTGAATTTTTGTGCAAAATAAAACCTAATAGAGAGGAGACCCAGAGCACAGAGAGCCTAACTTCTCCCATTTCTGCTAGCCAGAAGTCTCACATTCCTGATTCCTCCTCCAAATCTTAATATTCCCTCAGGCAGTCTGGGTCTACATTTTCCTTGGACAAATACAGAATATTGGAGCCCAGTGCATTAAAACTTGTTCATTGCATTAGCTGGGTACATATGTAATATTATTCCTCTGTAATACGGCTCAAGCTCTCAACTTTCTAGGTCAGTCTATCAGTCATCAGCAATACATTTTAAGTTTCTTCAGTGAAGCATCTCTTGAAAAGCAGTTGAATAAGTGATACTTCTTATTTTTCTAAGATGATAAAAATTTATATTCACTTTCTAGCAAAAGTTTTATTTTTTAAATCATTCCATAAATTTTAAATTTAAGAAAATTTGTTTTTGGCATAGCACAGACAATTAGAATCTACACTTTTATATTCAAGTGTATCATTTATTTATAGAATTTTTAGAGCCCTTCTACCCAGTTAGAGTCTGTTGTTTGGATATTACAAACTATATTTTTAAATGCCTACTCCTACAATTTTCAGCCTTTTCCTGGGTACAGTAGTAAGTGATAAGTGATATAATTTTTGTTAGGAGATGCAAAGGACTTCAACATAAACTCTACCTGCAAGGCAATCTTACAATGTGTCATCTAAGAAATCTTCAAAAATTGGAATACTAAGAGAGTATATAGATCTTTAGGGTGAGTGCTTGTGCCTTCTCAAGGTTTTGTGATTCCATTTCTGAGATTGGACAATGACTGATGGACCTGGTGAGTAAAGACCTCTTCATAACCCTGGAAGTTCAGCTCCTTTCTTAATTTTAATTGATATGAAACACCTTATGTAATATTCAGTGTGTGTCTGTACGTGTATGTGCACATGTGCCCCACAAAAGAAGAGGAAATCTGAATTCACAGGCAGGTCTTTGTTATTTTGACTTGCTTATGTCATCGTGGCTTTCAAGTGAACTGATATCCATTTAGTATATGAGTACTGAAAGCACGTTGATTCAATCAATATGGCCAATGTCCTGCAGAGAGGCATTCAAAACAGAGGCTCTCCTTGGTTCCAGGGCTGACTCTCTCATCAGTTATTCACCTTTGTGCAGGAAACTGGATCGACACTGTTTCCTGTTTCAAGTTTTTATTTAATCAAATGACTAATCTTTTACCCAGAAGATGATGTTCTGGCATTTGAGATATCTGTATCTGCTTGGTAAAAATCTTAAAATTATTAACTGAAAGATCTATGTGCAAATGATTGGGGTCAGACAAGGTCATATAGTCTAGAGAATCTGAAAATGTGAGCTTCAGAAAGGCAAGGTTATCTCCCTTGCCTAAGATTATATCTCCTGTATTTTTTTACTTAGATGTGAAATTCTACAGCAAGAAACGTATTCTCTAGTTTAAGGCTTTTTTTTTTTCTTTTTCAGATAAAATGCAAATCTTCTTCAGGAGGTATATTTTCCTGCATGAACTTTAGCTTAATATTCCCAAGGTGCTGTTTATTAATAGGTATTAATAGATTTTCATCTACCAGGTCTATGGATTACTAAGACAGAAAGATGAAAACACCCAGACTAGGAGTGGGGATGGGTTAGGACAGAGCCAAGACTTAGTGTACTAGAGATGGGGAGGAAGATGCATGAACTTGCCTTTATTTACTCATTCTACAAATATTAATTGAAAGTCTATTATGTGATAGTCATGCTAAGATCTTAGGATACAAAATTAGACAAATTATTTTCCTTCCCTTACAGAGCATATTATCAAGTAGGTTAGCTTCCTGAGGCTTATTTAACAAATTACCCCCAGCCTTGGTGACTTAAAGCAACAGATATATATTCTCTCAAAGTTCTGGAGGCCAGAAATCTGAAATTAGGGTGTCAGCAGGACCATGCTTCAGCTGACATCTCTAGGGAAAGATTCTTCCTTGCCTCTTCCGGGGTCTCAGAGCCTCAGGCAATCCTTGGGGATCAATCCAATATCTGCCTCCATGGGCATATGACCTTGGTTGTTCCATTTGTCTCCATCTTTCTTCTTGCCTCTGTGCTCCTCCTCTTCTTATAAGGACACCAGTCATTGGATGTAAGTCTCACCCTAAATCCAGGATAAGCTCCTCTCCAGAACCTGAGATAATTACATCTATAAAAATCTTTTTTTCTGAATAAGATCACATTTAGAGGTCCTAAGTAGATCTGAATTTTTGGAGGATATTATTCAATCCTGTATATCAAGGAAGGAAACCAAACACATATACCTTCAGTTTTAATACAAGATGGTCTGGGGAAAGTTACATGGGACACAGAAGGGAGGCAAAGAGGAGAGTGAAGAGTTTTAGGCAGAGAATATTTTAAAAGACCCTAAGGAAAAGATGTGGAATAGTTCTAAGGAAATTCAGTGTGGTGGGAAACCATGAGAGTACAGGTGAGACAGGAGGGAAGTGGGCAGGATAACCATAGAGGATATGACAAAAACTGGCTAGAACCTACTAGGTTCAAGATGGCAGTAGATTCTATTTCCAGTAGACCTTGAGCTTCATCATGTGCCCATTGTAAAGCATTACTATATAAATTAAAAGACACTTGAACCTTGTAAGAAAAGTTATGACCAACTTAGACAGAGTTGGTCATTAAAAAGCAGAGACATTACTTTGCCAACAAAGGTCCGTCTAGACAAAGCTATGGTTTTTCTAGTAGTCATGTATGGATGTGAGAGTTGGACCATAAGGAAAGCTGAGCACCAAAGAATTGATGCTTTTGAACTGTGGTGTTGGAGAAGACTCTTCAGAGTCCCCTGGACAGTAAGGAAATCCAACCACTCCATCCTAAAGGAAATCAATCCTGACTGCAGCCATGCAATTAAAAGATGCTTACTCCTTGGGAGAAAAGTTATGACCAACCTAGATAGCATATTCAAAAGCAGAGACATTACTTTGCCAACAAAAGTCCATCTAGTCAAGGCTATGCTTTTTCCAGTGGTCATGTATGGATGCGAGAGTTGGACTGTGAAGAAAGCTGAGCGCTGAAGAATTGATGCTTTTGAACTGTGGTGTTGGAGAAGACTCTTGAAAGTCCCTTGGACTGTAAGGAGATCCAACCAGTCCATTCTGAAGGAGATTAGCCCTGGGATTTCTTTGGAAGGAATGATGCTAAAGCTGAAACTCCAGTACTTTGGCCACCTCATGTGAAGAGTTGAGTCATTGGAAAAGACTCTGATGCTGGGAGGGATTGGGGGCAAAGGGGATGACAGAGGATGAGATGGCTGGATGGCATCACTGACTTGATGAACGTGAGTTTGAGTGAACTCTGGGAGTTGGTGATGGACAGGGAGGCCTGGCATGCTGCAATTCATGGGGTCGCAAAGAGTCAGACATGACTGAGCGACTGAACTGAACTGAACTGATTCCTTGCAAGGACTGGTGTTGAAACTGAAGCGCCAATACTTTGGCCACCTGTTCGGAGAACTAACCCATTGGAAAAGACCCTGATACTGGGAAAGATTGAAGGCAGGAGAAGAAGGGGATGACAGAGGATGAGATGGTTGGATGACATCACCAACTCAATAGACATGAGTTTGAGCAAGCTCCGGGAGTTAGTGATGGACAGGGAAGCCTGGTGTGCTGCAGTCCATGGGGTCACAAACAGTTGGACATGACTGAGCAACTGAACTGAACTGAACAGAACATCTAAATGAAACACCTACCAGCATCATGACTGGCAGCATGACAGTCCTGAGGGTGACCATAAAAGACCAAAAGGTGGGCACTGACCCAATCCCTAGAAATCTCTGCCTCCTAGTCTAGAATAGTTGGAATAATCCTCCCACTCATTAGCCTGTGAAATTAGCCAGCCTGTAAAAACTAACCATCCCATATTTCAGGGATAATATTGCCATCTGAGATGCACAGCCTTCTGCCTATGAAATGTGTCCAACTCTCATATGGTCCAACTCTCATATCCATACCTATTTTCATTTACTATGGCTCATGCTTGAATTCTTCCCTGCATGAAGCCAAGGATCATCATTTGACCCTCACCTGACCCATCCTAGGGACTCACCTGAGATCTAGGACATGACCATCCTCTCACACCCCATTTTCCTGAACATATTTACAAAAGAAGGGAAGAAGTTGGTTTTCTCTCCCTCCCTACTTTTCCTTTGATTATAAAAATGTAGCCCACTTAGTTCTTGGGGCAGAGCCCTCTTGTCTGCCTGCTTTTATCCTTCATTTGTTGTTCAGTCACTGTCATATCCAACTCTGTGACCCCATGGACTGCAGCACCCCAGGCTTCCCCACCCTTCACTATCTCCTAGAGTTTGCTCAAACTCATGTCCATTGAGTCAGTGATGCTATCTAACCATTTCATCCTCTGCCCTTTATCCTTCATAAGTGTCCTGTACTACTAAATCCATTTCTTATCTACAAGTTTGTCCCTCACTGAATTCTTTCTTCACTGAGACATATAGAATCTGAGTGTCACTAAGTCCTGAGACAAGTTGTGTGGTTTCATAGGGAGAAAGGGGGATTAATTAGTAAAAAGTGAAGATGCATGTTTAAGGAGTGCCTCAAGTTCATGAAGCTGTGAAGACTTCTTGTCCTGAGATAAATCGGCAGCCACTGCAGCATTTTAAGTGGAATTGTTTCAGGAATGTCACTGTGGGTAGAGCAGGAAGAAGGGAGGGTAGAAGTTCAGATTGGAAACAAGGATGCTTGGGAAGGAGGATATCACATCTTATAGTGACTTCCTGCTTGGCATCTAAAGTCCCTTCAAACTGTGGCACCCAGACCTGCTTAGTACTGGGCACCAGGCTTGTTAGGAAAACCACGTTCAATTCACAGAATTTAACCCTTGCGATAAATTTCCAAAACAAATTCCAACAATTTTTGGTGTTCTCTCAAATCAACAGAGGCACCATTCACTGCTTCAGCCTCAATTCCTCTTCTTTCTCAAGCCAATTTTTTCAGCCTGCCTTGTTATTCTGAGAGCTACCTTCAACCTTATTCATAAACTCTTGGTCTTTGCTTCAGGAAGTTGAAGTCATTTCTCTTGTTTGAAATAAAGATATCCAAGTGAAATGCCCTCTTTAGCCAAAGAATGGCAGTGATATAAACTAGGATAGGGGACAAATTTGAACAACACTTAGGAATTAACACTGTTATGACCTGCTGTTGGAGTAGCTGCGGGTAGTTAGCTTTCTAACCCAGCATTCTAGGTGAATACAAAGCCACTAACTGAGATAAGATGCAACAGGAGAAAGTTAGGGAATTTAATGCATTCAGTTTCAGATAAAAGATTTTGACCTGCCTGTCTGTCATGAAATTGCAGGTAACCTGTAAACATTTGAATATAGGTCTGAAATTTGGGACCAGATCCTGAGTGGGAGAATATACATGTGGTGCTTGTTAATCCATAGAAGCTGTCACCTTAAGACTTGGCTGCTTGTATCACCAAGTTCAACGGACAAACTCCATTCAATGATCTGACACCTCAAGTTCGTAACTTTTCTCTTTTCAAGAACTGATTTTCAATCACCTATTTTTCTTCAGTAGTTTTCTTTTTCGTGAGTATTTTTTTAAGTCTTTCAACACCTACAGAAAAAAAAAAAGTCCATAGGATAGGTAATATAAACACAGATTTGAAAAATTCATTTTCTTCCCCTCTCTCCTGGTCAATATCATTTTTCTTTGAGAATATGTCTATTGTTTTCAGTATTTGGTTGAGACTGTTTTTGTTTTCTTATTTAGTTCCAAACAGGATCTATTAAAGTGGAAATCATCCAATGGGCTTTCACATGCTCACTGATGACAATTTTAATATGGAGGTGTTTCTAAGTTGAAATAGATACCAGAAGAAACACAATATGACTTAAATTTTCTAAGATTGTAGTTATAATTATATAACACAAAAAGGAAGTGAAAAGAGACACCAAACACAAATATGATTAGTGGATCATTTTGCTTTCTTTTGTAAATAATTTTTCATGCACAATTACACTTACACCTGCATGGGCTAAATTAATTTTTCCGTGTGGATGAATAAGGGATGATGAAAACCATCTGAGAAATACTCTTCCATTTCAAGTGCAGATTGCTTTTTGCTGTCTAGTTCAAGATCAGAAGGCATGTGAGATGGAGCAGCATGAGAAGTTTCCTCTTTATAATTTTGTCTTAAATCTCTAATTTTGTTGAATTTATGTTAGTGTCAGAAATATAAACCTACATGCATCAAGAATAAATTTTCTCTTCGTTCAAAGGTAGCTTTAATTTTTCTAATATTTCTGCCTGGGTTTAGGCTTGTGATTACAAGAATTTAACACATGAATCATGTTCTTTATCTTCAAAGAGCATGATAAATGTTCATAATTATTCCTCACAATGCTTTGGCAAGATAGGTATTTTTGTTCCCATCCCATTTTACAGACCTGAAAACTGAGGGGCAGTAGCCATGTAGGTATTTGATGATCCTAACAGATTACCAAATAACAACCTTTTGAATATTAATCACCTTTTCTCTTTCTCTTCCGTTCTTTCTAGTTCTTTCTATGGACATGAAGGCATAAGAAAAGAGAATGGGGAAAAATTTTCAAGCTCTGTGATGTTTTCAAAGGAAAGAAAAAATATCACACCTTTTAAACAGCCGTTCAGCTGCAGGTAAAGAATTTAACAGCTCGCGGAGTGCTAATTAGAGCCCATTATAACTTGATTGACCTGCATCGGCAGTCACTCTTTACGTCCTTGCAAGATGGAGATTTTGCCTCTTTGCAGAGTTCTGATTCACATAACTCAGTTTCCTGACTAGGGAAGCAGTGATAATTCAGAGGCAGCAATCAGAACTAGGCTGCATAAATCAATATTTAAAATGGAATTTCCCCTTTGCGTATAATAAGCAACAGATCCCGTTCAATACTTCCAGTGGCCCAAATGTTTTCACAGTTAACTTGCATTGGGATACAGAAAATTGAGGTTCATTATCTGTCTTCTTAATTAACAAAGTCAAAGAACATATTGAAGAAATCTGTATTTGGCCTTCGTGCCTTTTGCTATTTACTATTTGTAAAAGAAATCAAGTATGTGTATTTACAGGGTGAATGCTTTATACTCAAGTGGTGAAATTAGCTTTTCTGGATAAGTACATATTTGAGTGAAAAGTATTTTCTTCTTGCTTCACTTGATGATTTTCTTGACGATCCAAGGGGATTTTCTTCTGTCTCTGATAATTATATTTAATATTGTTCTATAGACTTCTTCTCTACAATTTCCTCCACCCACAACTCAATTTGCTTATTGTACAGAAACCTGTGTGGAAAGGCTTTCCTATTTCATCCACCCCCTTTCTTCCCACAAATAATTCTCCCAATTCCCTTCACTTTTTTTCATTGTTAAAATATGTGTTTAATTTGAGAATATAATGGACACATAACATTATATTAGTTTCAGGTATGCATAATGATTTGATGTTTGTATATATTATGAAACGATCACTGTAATAAGTCTAGTTAACATCCATCATATTCTCCATTTCTAGCTTACTAATTACTTCTAAGTCTTCAGGCTAAGTATTTGAATGAATATTGGAAATTAACACTGGAAAATCCTAATGTCCATTCTACTTGCTTTCTCTTTCATAACCTTATTCCCAAACCTACCTGCTCTAATTTATTCCATATTTTGATTTTATAAATATTTTCCTTGGAGACGATTTTCTTCTAACACTTGTTAAGCACTTGTGCTATCCCCAGATGATGACCTTAGGATGACAGAGCCCCTGATTTTCTCACTCACCTCTGTCTCTACTCTTCAGGAAAGTGCCTAGGGACTTCCCTGGTGGTCCAGGGGTTAATAATCGCCTTCCTATGAGGGGATGCCGGTTTGATCCATGGTCAGGGAATTAAAATCCCACACGCCATGGGGCAAGTAAATCAGCACGCTGCAAATACAGAGCCTGGGTGCCTCAACTACTGAGCTACAAGCTCTAGAGCCAGTGCTCCGCAACCAGAGAAGTCCAGATGCCAAATGAGGCCCAGCACAGCCAAACTAATAAAAGATTTTTTTTTTAAAGACAGTGTCTGGTATGTACTAGAAGCTCAATAAATTCTTGCTATCACCTTTAAGATTCTCCTTTTATACTGTCTACCTGCCACCCTCCACAAACACGGTATTAATTCCAACTACTATGGAATTAATTGTCATTCAGTTTCATCAGTTAGTGTCAAGTTCTTGTGAACACAAAAGCAGAAATTAACCTGGTGTTGAAGACAGAGGAAGGAAGAGATCCAAACAGGTGCAATCAAATGCATGCCGTCTTCAAAACTGGCATCATTTTTCAGCCAAAGTAACTTAAACATAGTGTTTCCCCTTTTCCATATATTTCAAATTCATGCTATGACTTCCCCCATCCATCCAGTGAAATCAGTTAATGTATGATTGATCTTAGATTTATCTTTTTCCTGTGGTGAATTCATAGTGTACAGTAAAGATAGGCAATGTTGAATTATTTTTGAATAGCTAAAAAAAAAAGGCAAAAAATATGTGTACACAATTAAGGCAGCATCAGTAGTAAAGTTACTGCATAGAATGATTGCCATAATGCTATCCTTTACACTTGTGAGAGGTGTATCACAAGTTGATCTTCCTGGTAGCCAATCTGTAGAGTGATACCCGGATCCTCCTGTCTGTGACCTCCATCTCTGTCACTCTGTTTCTGATCTACTAACTCAGTCCCACTTTCTTGAGTTCTCTTTGGGGGAACTGATTTTGAGGAAATTGAGCCTCATCAGAACATTATGGCTCAGTCCTAGGAGATGGTGCTTTTGGATGGAAAGCCCAAAATAGAATCAGACAATTCATTCAAGGAGCTGTATACCTTCTCCTCTATCCAAAACAATCTCTTCAGCTACACTTCCCATCAGCCAAATCAGATATTTTTCCAGTTAAAAATAATCATCCAATCTCTTCTACTTTGCAGGTATCTTCCTTTGTTAACCCTTTTTTTTTTTGGATTAGCTCTTTATTTTACATTAGTTTAAGTCTGATGCACAAAAATGCTTTAGGGTATGAACTTTTGTATCAAATATTAGGAATATTTGTATTCCTAATTCCTAATATCAAAATATTGTATTTTGATACAAAATATTTGTATCAAATAAATGGAAAGTAATTTTTCCCCAATGATTGTACATGTATATGCATATATATGTGTGTAAGTATATACATTTTTTGACATTAGTTTTTTTTTAATAATTTCATTTACTGGTTTATTTTTCACTGTGTTGGGTCTTTGTTGCTGTGTGGGATTTTAACCACTCTTGGAGAGTGGGGGCTATTCTCTAGCTGTGGTGCACGGTCTTCTCACTGTGGTGGCTCCTCTCTTTGCAGAGCACAGGCTTTAGGGCACACAGGCATCAGTAGTCGCACACACGGGCTCAGTAGTGGTTCCAGGCTGTGGAGAGCAGGCTCAATAGCTGTGGTGCAAAGGCTTAGTTGCTCTTTGGCTTGTGGGATCTTCCTGGATCAGGGATTGACCCTGTGTCTCCTGCACTGGCAGGTGGGTTCTTTACCACTAGTGCCACCTGGAAAGTCCCTTAAATATCATAGTATTTATTAAAAGTTTAATGTGCATCTTTTGAAGGCAAACTTGAATTTTTAGGAGACAACCAAAAATCATTTTGAAGCTTGGGTAATAGTTATTTTCATCAAAACATCTACAAAATGAAAATATGTTCACAAGTCAGTTCAAAAAAATTGTTCCAAAGAGAGTATGAACAGGTTACATGATGTGAAAAGTCGCTCTAATAATACAGGTTTATAATAACCCCTTCATCCAATTTGCTCTATTTACCTACTAAATTATTGTTATATTTGTTTATTGCTTGTGCACACTAAGTCACTTTATTTGTGTCTGACTCTTGTTACCTTATGTACTGTAACCTGCCAGGCTCCCCTGTCCATGGGATTCACCAGGCAAGAATATTGGAGTGGGTTACCATGCCCTCCTCCAGGGGATCTTCCTGACCCAGAAATCAAACCTGTTTCTTACATCTCCTGTACTGGCAGGTGGGTTCTTAACCACTATCACCACCTAAGGCACAGTAGATGTTTTAATTAATTTATTTACTGTACATCTTTTAACCTTTCATCAAAGGCTTGAAGCTTAGGTATATAGAGTTCATATAGTTTCTATAGTATGTTTGTTACCAAACCAAACTTGGATCCTCTCCCTCATACACAGTAAAGCCAATCCACTGACACTGGGCTGCAGTGTAAAAAAGTAGTATAATTGCAAGGTGCTCAACATGGGATCAAGCAAGAATGGGCAGATTATGCTTAGAGGACCTAAACTCCCTGTTGGCTTTCAGAGAAGACTTTTTAAAGGCAAGATGAGGAACGGGTTGTGGGGTGCCTGATCAGCTTGTAGATATTTTTCTGTGGGGGAGGTGCAATTTGTCCTCAGGAAGGCCCCACATGGTTCTGCTTCTTTACATATTGAGATTAAATTAGTGAATGCAAAGTCTTTTTTTAAATTATCAAGCAGTATTCAAAGGCTAGTTATTGATGAAATGCATTGGAGAAGGAGATGGCAACCCACTCCAGTATTCTTGCCTGGAGAATCCCAGGGACGGCAGAGCCTGATGGGCTGCCTTCTATGGAGTGGCACAGAGTTGGACACAACTGAAGCGACTTAGCAGCAGCAGCAGCACACTGATCCTAGTACAGGATGAGCCACAGTCTGTATATTCAATTTGTTGACTGACCAGGGAACAGAGTGATCAAGATTGTTTTTAAGGTTTTGGTATTGACTAATGATTCTTCTATGGGCTTCTCGGTGGCTCAGTTAGTAAAGAATCTGCCAGCAGTGTGAGAGACCTGGGTTCAATCCCTGGGTCAGAAAGATTCCCTGGAGAAGGAACTGACAACCTACTCCAGTATTCTTGCCTGGAGAATCCCCTGGACAGAGGAGCGTGGTGAGCGAGAGTCCATGCAGTTGCAGAGTTGGACACCACTGAGTGACTGAGCACACACAATGATTCTTCCATAGACGATTTCCCTGTGTATCACTTTAAAGAGCAAGAATAAGTTTAATCACACTAAAAATGAACTCAGGACTCTCAACCCTCCACTGTTCTGTCTAACCCATCATGCTGCATTCCATCGTATTTTAATATATTACTTCCTTTAAAAAATAAAAAGTCAATTTAAGGAAAACTCACACATACCAGAGTGTAAACTTGCAGCAGTGAAAGAGTTCAAGTCGTCTTTGCTTTGGTGCATAAAGCACAAATATATGCTTTGATGTTAAGAAAGTTGCCCTAATGACTGGCAATTATGGATAACTATCCTTTGATAGTAAATTGTCCACATGGTATTCTCATATTGTTGGGGCCAAATGCCTTCATGACTCCCACATTTCATGAAAACCAGGTTGCAGCCAGCCAGAGTTGTGGGGTTAAGGCAAGAGGAGGTTCTTCTTTTGAATTCCCGAATAATACAAAATGAAGGAAAGTACATTATTTTCTTGCTTTGCCTCCAATTTAAAATAATACTGTCTGAAAATTCAGCATCACATAGAAAGCAAGGAAGTAATAATAGAATTGTATCCTGGACTGATAGAGAATTATTTTTTCCAAATTTTCTTAATATTATGATGTCTTTTAAAAAGGTATTATAGTAAAATGATACAGTTATTTAGCCATTCGAATGTGAAAGTGTTAGTCGTTCAGTAGTGTCTGACTCTGTGACCCAGGACTGTAGCCTGCTAGGCTCCTCTGTCCATGAAACTCTCCAGGCAAGAATACTGGAGTGGGTTGCCATTCCCTTCTCCAGGGGATCTTCCCAATCCAGGGATTGAAGCCAGGTCTCTCACATTCCAGACAGATTCTCTATCATCTGAGCCACTAGGAAGCCCTATTTAACCCTTTATCCCTGTTTAATTAGACTATTGTCCTCATTGTCTTCCAAAGCACATCAACCTTGTATTTTCCATCAAACCTCTCCTCCTCTCTTCTTTCTTTTCCTGTAGGTTCAGTAACAAACTCGCTTTTCCTGGGTCGGGAAGATCTGCTGGAGAAGGGATAGGCTACCAGCTCCAGTATTCTTGGGCTTTTCTTGTGGCCCAGCTGGTAAAGAATCCACCTGCAATGCAGGAGACCTGGGTTTGATCCCTGGGTTGGGAAGTTTCCCTGGAGAAGGGAAAGGCTACCCACTCCTGTATTCTGGCCTGGAAAATTCGATGGAATGTACGGGGTTCCAAAGAGTTGGACACGACTGAGCGACTTTCACTTTTTTTTTTCTTTTTAGCTTGACTAGCTTGTACTTAAAGATTGCATCATTTTCCCTTCCTCTTAAAAATCTGTCAAGTATATTTCACACAAAATATCCAGAAAGAGAAAGTTATACATATATATTTACTTACTTTAAAGTTCTTTTTGTGTCTAAGGTCATAGGGATAAAACTAAGTCTGTAAAAATGATAAATTATACTAACCTCTATTGAGAGAGTTCATTCAACTTCCAAAGTGCTCAACTTGTTTCCAGGGAGTAATTTAATTTATATTCTGGTAGTATCCGACTGAATTAAAATGAGAGAGAGAGGGATTGTAGACAGCAGTAAAAAGACACCTGTCTGGATACATGTTAATTGTTTCTTTCATCAACTTTTAACATGGATGGATGTACTGTATAGTATGAACTCATTACCTCACTAGGGTTTTCCATATTACACCTGTGGTCATTTTTCCTCCATCTAAAAATAGTTATACTTAAGAAAAATTGACACTATATTTTTTCCTTTTTGCTTTCTTTGCTTTTGCTTTACAATCTCTTCCACCCAAACTTGAGTCTTCTGGAAATCTGACCATCTCTCTATTCTGCCCCACTCTCATAATTTTTGGCATAAGGTTCGACAATTTGTCTTCTAATTTTCATTTTCCTACATTTATCCTATCTCCATGCTCTTTCACTACCAGTTCCCAATGTTTAAATAATTGATCATTGATATCAGTGTATGTTAAGTCACATCTAATGTGGCAACTGCATTATCTCTCTTTTACACAGTTAATTTAATAAGATTTTATAATTGTTATCCACATGGTTAATTATTTCAGGTATCTCAAAGACCAGCTTTGAACTTTTAGGTGAGTTCAAATTTGTAGTATTCTAGGCCAAAATTCTACTCTGATAAAGTTTATGTGTCAGTTAAGGGTCACCCAGAGACCCAAAGCTAGTAAGAAATAGATTAGATAGAAATAGATAGATAGAAAGAGAGATAGAGAGAGAGAGAGATTTATTGGATTGGCCAAAAAGTTTGCTTGGGTTTTTCTGTTAACATCTTACAGATCTGAACAAATCTTTGGTCAACCCAATACTATACGAAATAGTCTTACAAAAATGTGGAGACTAGCTAAGCAGGCCTGTTATCTGTAGGGCAGGCAGTCAGGAAGGTCAGATGGTGAGGACGTTAGAACTCCACAAGGTGAAGCTTGGATCTCATGGATGGGCAGCCAAGAAAGGAAGATTTCAACAGGATAAAGTCCCAGGAGCATGAGCAGAAGTCTGGATTTATGAAAAATCTAAGCCCTCTTTCAAAGGACCTTGCTTTCTTTGAATATTGTGGTCCAGTGTTGAGGAAGCCATGAGAGACGGGATAAATGTGGGATAATAAAAATTTGAAAACAGACTATGAAAGATTGGGTCAAAAATTGTAATAAGAGAAGGTGAAAGTGAAGAAATTATTAAGTTGTCAGGCCCACTTATAGCTAATTTAAGGTCAGTTGATCAGGGGCTTTTGATTACATCTACAAAATTCCTTCATAGCAGCTCATAGGTTAGTGTTCAGTGTGTAATTGAATAACTGCATGTACAATTTGAAAAGTGTCTGCTGCTTCCCCTCTGTCCTCCAACTCTACTGAGAGAATATCCCTCTTAACCCACTCTAACTGGGAACCTTCCAGAAAGGGAAGTCTGGAACTGAAGTCCAGCTGCACCAGGTGAACACCTCACAAATCTATCTTCCTAGAGACTTCTAGGAAGGTAGAAGTCTTCGAAGGTTCGACCAGATGTTGCTCTGTAGTGCTTTAATTCCCAAAAAACAAGTGCTCATAAAGGGTGCTGAAAAATAATGACCATAACTAATTTTAGCTAATGTTTATTGAATGAACACTTATTGTGCTAGGTATTGTTAATGCATGTACATATATAGACTCTATCTCCCTAAAACCCCGTTTTGTTTTTGTTTTTGACTGTGCAGCATGTGGTATCTTTGCTCCCCAACCAGGGTTTGATTCCATGCCCCCTGCATTCGAAGGGCACAGTCTTAACCACTGGACCAGCAGAGAAGTTCCCCTAACAGCTTTATTAGGCAAGATTCTACTTTAATCCAATATTCAGGTGACAGGACCAGTTTTTGAACAGAGAGAATTGAGCCCCAGAGCCTATAAGCTTTGCCACCATGCTAGGCTTAACCATTACCAAAGCCTGGATTTTTAAATTTTATCACAAAAATTTTAAATGTCCTAACTCAACTAAAATTCTTCAGACTCAAATGATTAATCCACTTATTTCCTATCTAATAAGACAGCAGATAGGATAAGAGTGTATCTTTACTTTTCTACTAAATGCTTGTAGTTTTTTGTTTTCAAACTATGGATTTACATTTTGTCACCTATCTGGGCGTGGAGAGTCCATTTAGTTAAGGAAATGCTTCCTGCAGGACTAGGACAGAGCTGTCGCATTTCCAGTCTCCAAGTGCACACACTCTCCCCTGAGTAAGACCTGGTTTCCTGCAGGATGTAGAGCACTTTATATTACACACAGTTCATCCCAGCAAAGCCAGATGCAAACATGTAATGAAGGATGAAGGAGGCATCAATAAACTGAAGGATTTTAGTGAAACCACTTACTGTAAGTGGGACAGACTTGGATGGGGTGGTCGACAGTGTAAAGTACTCTGAAAAATCACCAGCTCCCACTGTTTTATCTCACTCACGCTGGAGTTATTCCTAAAATGAAAGTACTTGGTGAGGCCAAGGATTTCTTTCCATAAGGCTAGTGGCTATTAAGGAATTGAAAGATGGGGGTGTCATTAGGCAGAGACTTAAGGGGGGGATCAGTCCAATCACTCTATATCATGTTACCAGGATATACAAAGATTACTCTAATCCTTAGCACATCAATTAACAACGAACCTGTCTTTTTTTTTTTCCCTGTATTTTTTTTTCATGGAAGCAATATTCACAGCTGATGTCTGAGCTCTTAGACAGTAAAAAGCTTGCCATAAAACAAGAGATGTTGGGGGCTTCTTATGGAATAATGGAAAAATGGAAATTAATGTCAAAATGATGTCATGGCTTCAAAACATTGTTGGTACAAGTGCCTGACAGGCATCCTTGACACACTCTGTAATGACATAGTAAGAAAGCAAAAATAATGTGACAATGGCTTTCTATAGGACTTATGAAGAATGACTGGATGGGGGCTGCACTCCATAGGCTGATCTCAAGGAGAAGATGCATTTCCTCCGTAAGACATCAATATTTATGAGGTTTATTGATTATCTTGTCATGCTTAAAATATGTGCTTAACAGTATATTTAAGGGTCAATGGGAGTCACAGGGACACATATGAGAGAGCAGCAGCATCTACCAGCAGGACAGGAGGGAAATTGTGACATCTTTTGTCAGTTCTTACTGGTTCAAGCAAATTGTAGTTCTCACTCTAAGAAAATAAATCATTACAAATTTAAGATAATTCTCACAGGGAAAGTAACAGGTCAACAGCATTTTGTAGGCAAGGTTAAAAATATTTTAAAAAACCAACAATAATATTAATCTTGGATAAACTCTTCCAATAATCTTCTTTAAGAGTATTATTAGGGAGTGTCCTGCTTATTTGCCATTTATTCACTGTGTGAATCATCAAATCACAATAGCTGGAGAAAACTTTAGCAGTCATCTCCTCAGAGATACTTGGTATCATAGAGCTGGTTTGTGGTAGAATGGGTGCTGATACTTTGAATAACAAGGATGGAGTCATTTCCTTCATGCCAGCTTAAATCACTTAGCCCTGCATTTGGCTGCAAGCATTGTATAGTGTACCAAGAAGCCCAGAAATAGGCAGTTCTAAGCAGATTTACAGATCATCAATGCCTTGGAAGATCCAGGGCCCTTCCAGCTCTCCCATCATCTTTCTATGTTTCAGGGAAGAAAGGAGGAAAAAAGAAAATGAGCTTAACAGATGTCAGCTCTTTGTCAGATCTCAATCATACGGCCTCCCCTAGTTTTAACCAACAATTTTAAGATTCAGACAATGGGGAAGAAGAGGGACTGAAAATGAAAGTTGAGGCCCCCAACCAAAAATGTCTGCCTTCCCACCTCCTATAAACTGAATTGTGTTTCCCAAAAGTTATATGTTGAAGCCTTAATCCCCTGGTTTCTGTATTGAAGATAGTGCCCCTAAGGTGAGGATTAAGATTAAATAAAACCTTAGGGTGGAGCCTGGACTTGATAGAACTAGTGTCCTTGTAAGAAAAGGAAGAGATCTTAGAGCTCTTGCTTCACCGTGAGAGGCAACTGTTTGCAAACCTGGCAGATGGTCCTCACCAGAGGACAAAGTCTATCAGAACCTTCATCTTGGGCTTTCCAGTTTCCAGAAACATGGGAAAATACATTCCTGTATTTTAAGCCACATAGTCTATGATACTTTGTCATGGCAGCCTGAATGGACTAATACACCAGCACACACAGATATGCACATTCACTCATTCATTTAACAAGCGCTGAGGATATCCACAATGTTGCAGTCACTGAGATACATGCACGAATTGAAATGAACATGGCACAGGTCTGTCCAGTAGGCAGGTGGCAAGACAAACAATCAACAATAACAACTGTGTGATAATTGCCCTCATAGGGAATCACATATTGTTACTGAAATACAAAGGGAGTAAACAAGGTTTTAACCTAACATCCCAGCAGCACAGCCTCAAAGCAGATGTTTAAGAGAGGTTGATCTCTAAGTAGTCTAATTACTTAACCTCTCTAAACTTCAACTGTGAAAATGAAGATAAAAACCAAATCAACTGCATAAATTTCTTGTGTTAATTTAATGAGACAAACCTTATAAATGAAATGAAGAGATACACCACAGTACCTGACCTATGCTAAGCATTAAAAATCATTATAATCACATCAACTATATCAGAGGTTACCATACTTTTTCTGTAAGGGACTTAATAATAAATTTAATAAACACTGCAGGCCGTATTGTGTCTGTTTCAATCTGCCACAACAGTGTGAAGTTAGCCATGACAATATGACAATACATAAATAAATTAGGATGCTGCTTCCCAATGAAGGGCTTCCCAGCTGGTCAAGAATCCGCCTGCCGATGAAGGAAATGCAGGAGATTAGGGTTCAATCCCTGAGTCGGGAAGATGCCCTGGAGAATAAAATGGCTACCCACTCTAGTATTCTTGCCTGGGAAACCCCATGAACAGAGGAACCTGGCAGGCTACTGTCTATGGGGTTGCAAAAGAGTCAGACACAACTAAGTAACCACACATGCAAGAATTTCAACAAAACTTTATTTACAAAGACAGGTGATGGTCCAGATTTGACACATATCATCACAGATGAAGTGAAGTGAAAGTTGCTGATTTGTGTCCCATTCTTTGTGACCGCAGGGACTATACAGTCCATGGAATTCTCCAGGCCAGAATACTGGAATGGGGAGCCTTTCCCTTCTCCAGGGGATCTTCCCAAACCAGGGGCTGAACCCAGATCTCCCTCACTGCAGGCAGATTCTTTACCAGCTGAGCCACAAGGGAAGCATTATCACAGATACATAGCTGCAAGTATTTTTAGGCATTATTTTGAAAGATGACTTTTTGTTTGCCTTAGAAATATTTACCTTTGATCATCAACAAAGTGAAAGACAATCTACTGAATGGGAGAAAATATTTGTAAGTCATATATATTACAAGGTGTTAATATCCAAAATGTATAAAAACTCATACAACTTAATAGCAAAAAAAAAAAAAATCAGACAATCCAATTTAAAAATTAGCAGAAGATTTGAATAGGCATTTTATCAAAAAAGATATATAGATAACAAATAACTACATGAAAAGATGCTCAACATTACTAATCATCAAGAAAAGGCAAATCAAAACCACAATGAGATGTCACTTCACACCTGTTTTGAATGGCTATCATCCAAAAGATAAGAAAGAACAAGTGTTGGTGAGGATGTGGAGAAAAGAGAATCCATGTGCCCTGTTGGTAGGAAGGTAAGTTGGTGCAGCACTACAGGGAAAAGTATGAAGTTTTCTCAAAAGTTTAAAACTAGAGCTCCCATGTTTCAGGAGTTCCACTTCTGAGTATTTATCTAAAGAAAATAAAAAAAAAACTAATTTGAAAAGATATATATACTCCCCTGTTTCTTCCATCATTATTTACAATAGCCAAGACATGGGAACAACCTAAGTGTTCATCCGTGGATGAAGGAATAAGGAAGAGGTGATATACAATGAAATATTATTCAATGGTTAAAAAAGTAAATCTTATTATTTATGACCACATGGATGGATCTCGAAGGCATTATGCTAAGTGAAATAAGGCAGATAGAAAAAGATAAATGTCATATGATCTGACTTGTATGTGGAATCAAAACAAAAACAAAAAAAATGAAAACAAAACCAAGCTTACGGATACAGAGAGCAGACTGATGGTTGCCTAAGATGAGGGGGTTGGGAGTGGGAAAAATGGGTGAAGGAGATCAAAAGTTCCTAAAAAGAGAAAGAAGGAAATGTGCATTTACTTTATTTTTATTTTATTTTATTTTAAAACTTTACATAATTGTATTAGTTTTGCCAAATATCAAAATGAATCCATCACAGGTATACATGTGTCATATGAGTAGTGGGGGCATACACGTGGGCCACAGCTGAGGACCCTGAATCCCTCAAATGTTTTCTCTTCTAGATTTATATCTCAGGATAAGCAAGGAGTTAGCAGCAAACCACGATGTGAAGTGAGCCTGGCTTTCTTGCAGTTACAGTTTTGTGTTTGCACTTAGGAAAAAAAAAAAAAAAACCCTAATCCCTGCCTCAAAAGCTTAAGAACTAGAGGGCTGGCGATGGAACAGGGAGCTTAAAATAGGATAATATGGGGGAGGCTTCCCTGGTGGTCCAGTGGCTTAGATTCTGCACGCCAAATGCCAGGGCCCCAGTTTGATCCCTGGTCTGGGAACTAGATCCCACATGCCCCATTGAAGATCAAAGATCCTACCAAATAAGTAAATAAATATTTTTTAAAATGTATGAGTACTCCCTCAATCACCACTTAATCCAAGCACGGTTGCTTGTATATGGTTCATTCTTAAAATATATTTTAAAAAAAGGTAATTTTCACTAAGTTTGTTCTGAGTGCCAGACCCTAAACTGTGTACTCTGGAAACAAGAGAAAGATGTTAACTCTAGCCCTCAAGAAGCTTCCAACATGTTGTGGGTTCAGAGGGCCATAGGAATTGTTCTCTAATAACACAGCAAATGTTTTGTCTGGTTTCTTGAGAAATCATTGAAACTTTCCTCAAGAGTACCTGGATAAAAGCAGTGACTATTTCACTACTCCCTTTGATGACAAAGGTTGAAGGCAGCTTTTAGGGATGGGCTGTAATTTCATCATAATTCAAACGGTGTCTGTTCAATTTTCAATTTCATAATTCCATAGTCCCTTCCCTTCGATTAGCAAAATCAGTCACTGGGGAGCCAGGACTGACAACTGGAAGTTTCCAACTTGTATGAGCCATTTTTTTTTTTTTTTTTCCAGAGAGGAACCTTGACATTCTCTTCTCATAAGTTTTAAATTTTCTCCTCCAACTCCCTCACCAAAGTTTTTTTTTTTTTTTAAAGAACTAAAGAATTGTGGACAAAGTAAAATTGTTGGGAGAGACCTTAAGGTAGAGCATTATTATCTTGAGAGACAAGAAGCCTGGGGATTCATTTTACTTTCTTTTATATAGAAATAAAACACCAGCACTAAGCTTGTCTTCACAGGCAGCCCAGATGCTCCTCTCTCTTTCCTTTTGATGTATATTTGGGTATGAAAGCTTTATTTTCTTTGTTCCAGTGATTGAGGGAGTTTGGTCCTTTCAGTATAAAGCATCTACTTTCATTTCCTTTATTGAAACGGATATTTATGCTACAGAGAATTGTCCATATTTGTCTGTGGGTCCTCCTTTCTCTATTCACATATCTCCTGGTTATATCTTTTTTTTTTTCTTTCTTTTACCAGAAATCCACATGGCACGTTTCCAGTTGTGTTTATCCACTCCAGCTAATTGACAGTCCCGTAAGTGAAGTAATGTGAGGTATTATTGAAAGAGATTTGTTTGCCTCTTTAATTAAGCAGTTGTTCACAGGTGCATACAGTTACAACAAAATTAATTGATAGCTTTATATCACACTTCTTGAGCCCACTACTATTTGATGTTTGCAAACACAACTATTAGATTTGTCTTATCTTGTATGTAGGGAGTCTTTCTCATTTTCTTCCAACAGAGGTTAGGACGGTTTGCCCTGAACGCTAGAAAAATCTACCGAAGCTGCAAAGATAATTTGACTAAGAAGGAAACAAAGTGAAATATTTATTTCTGGAACATTTTATCACTGCTGAGCAGTACAATAGAAGTCGTTTAGGTTTCTGTATATATTGCCATTTTCCTGCATGTCAAAGATCACTGCTACCCAAACTAAGTAGCTTCCTGCGAAGACTCGGTGTTTATCTTTCAACGATACTGTGGAGTTACACTCACTTACAGCAGGCAACTAGTATTTCCTGGGATTAGATTTTATTAGCAGTCATTTTTCACTCTTTTCTACAGTGTATCTGAGTACCAGCAAGGCGCAGTCCCCTCCTCAGTTCATAGTGGGGCTTCCCCCCAAGGAGATATATAAACAGATGTGCTGTCATTATGTCGCCCACTTGCTAGAAGGAACACGGGTTGCTGAGTGGGGAGGTACCTCATTTTCAGTGTTCCTTTTATAGGCAGCTTGGTAGAAGAATTAAAATGCAGCCTCTGAGTGAAACTTTCTGAATTTGAGCCCTTTCTGTTATTTATTACCTGTGTGTTGTGAACTTCTCTGTTCTTCCGTTTACTTCTGAGTGAATGGTGATAATAAGTAAGTATTCATAGAACTGTGACAATAAAGTGTGCTAATGCAGTTAAATCTTAGAATGGCAAATTCAAAATAAATTACAGCTACCATTACAAAAATAAAATAAATTACAGCTACTATCAGTAAAGTATTGGACTTGAGCAGTTTATATAAACTCTTTCAGCCTCAATTTTCTCATTGGAACTCTAGATATGAATACCAATTTTTTAAGTGTATAAAATGCTATGTGTGGATGTGTGCTAAGTTGCTTCAGTCCTATCTGACTCTTCGTGACCTGATAGACTATAGCCCATCAGGCTCCTCTGTCCATGGGATTCTCCAGGCAAAAATACTGGAGTGCGTTGCCATGCCCTCCTCCTGGGGATATTCCCTACCCAGGGATTGAACCCACGTATCTTATGTTTCCTGCATTGTCAGATGGGATCTTTACCACTAGCACCAACTGGGAAGCCCATAAATGCTATCAGCACGATGCATGTTAATAACTGTTACTACGCTAAAGATTCCTCAATAGTCAGACTCGTATACATGATGTTTTCCAGAATATAGAATGCATTTTTTAAAATTTTTACTAAAATTGATTTGATTTACAATGTTGTATTAATTTCAAATGTATCGCAAAGGGATTCAGTTTTGTATATACCTTTTTAGGTTCTTTTCCATTATAGGTTATCATAAGATATTGAGTACAGTTCCCTATGCTATACAGCAGGTCCTTGTTAGTTATCTGTTTTATATGTAGTGGTATGTACACTTTCATTTCAAACTCCTAATTTATGTCTTCCCTTTCCCTCTTTGGTAAATTTGTTTTCTATATGTCTGTGAACCTATTTCTCTTTTGTAAACAAGTTAGTTTGTATCATTTTTTTAGATTGCAAATGCAAGCCATATAAGTATTTATTGTTCTTTGACTTATTTCACTTAGTATGATAATCTCTAGGTCATTCATTCTGCTGCAAATGCACAGCACCTACTTTTAACAATATTGTTGACTTACAGTCATGTGTCTCATTGTATTCTTTCTATCCTCATCTGCTTTACTGTCTGTGGATTACTTCAGTGGTGAAACAGGTAAAACAAAAAACTCACCGAGTGGGTGACTCCATCCTGAAATGTTTAATAGCCCCAAAGTCCCTCTTTACTAGCAAATTATATGTCTTCATGCCACTTAGAAATTTTAACACTTAAGTAGAAAAATCCAGAGAAGACCAAATTAAAATATATATTTAACTCTTAGGAGAAATTCCACTAGCACACTTGAATTAGTGACAGATTGGATTAGACGGCATTAACAGATCCTCACTTAGACAAGAGCAGAATGTTAAGGGAATATTATGCCAAATATAAATTAGATTAGATGAAGGGGACTTGTTTACTAATCCTCTAGGTGAAGGATTTAACTCTGACCACTGTAGCTAGGTGAATGCCTAGTAGTGGATTTGAATGGAGGGTAGTTATTTAGTGTGCATACACCAAGAAGCACATGTAGACAAAGATCAGCATAAAATCATATTTGAGATGAAAACACAAAAGATCATACTTAAGACACTAAATCTGTCATCAGGTCGAAGGAATAGATTTAGGGTCTGGAGTGGAAGATGAAATCTAAAAGGTCAGGAACTAGATAAATTCAGGAGTGGAGTTAGAGACAAGTAACAGGGCAAGAACAAGGCAAGAAGCCGTAAGTAAACCTTTGGCTGAGAACAAGCCTGGATGATACACCTAGCTCTCTCTCAGTGCTGTCTGCAGGGTGCTTGGATGGGTCTGACTGAGTAAAAGACACAGTGTGTTCGTACATACATAAAAGTCATAAATATTTTGCTTTTGTAAATTTTGCACTCAGTACAAGTTAAATTTTCCTTCTTAATTTTGGCTCTAGATTTGTGAATTAATGAGACAGAATGAGAGGCTTAAAGGGGTTGAAGAAAGTAACGCACCTGTTACTGTGTTTATAAGCACAGATTAAGCAAAACATGGAACTTCTTTACTTAACTTTTTTACTTAAAAAATGCCAAATCTGATGCTGAGCAAATCTAGATATTGGCCTGCAGGGAGCAGGACCTGGGTTCCATTTGAATTAGTATCATTTAGAACCAGACAATGCCTAGTTGGATATATACCTTCTATCCTTATCATCTAGGAAAGTGAAGTCGCTCAGTCGTGTCCAACTCTTTGCAACCCCATGAACTGTAGCCTATCAGGCTCCTCCATCCGTGGGATTTTCCAGGCAAGAGTGCTGGAGTGGATTGCCATTTCCTTCTCCAGGGGATCTTCCTGACCCAGGAATCGAACCCGGGTCTCCCGCATTGCAGGCAGACGCTTAACCGTCTGAGCCACCAGGGAAGCCTCTCCCTTATGATCTAAGTTCTACCCAAATATAGGTCTCCCAGCTCCTCCACACACAGGCAGTAATATTTCCCACTTCCACCCCCCTATTTCAATATGCTCTTCTTTACTTGTACTTATTATCACAGCATTTCACTGTTACCTCTGCAAATCACCTATATCTTAAACATCTTTTCTTAAAATACCTTTTCATCTTCTTGTGCATGATACTTGCCCATTTTATGCATTTACATCCCTCTCATTTTCCTTGTGTGGACTTGCCATGCACTCAGCAACCAATGATGGTCTTCAATCACTGAGACAGTTAACTCATCCTATTCTCTTTCACTCTGACTACTAGTATCATCTTAAGCAATTTCAGTTTCATGCATAACAAAGCTAAGACTATAGCCTCAGTCTTGAGCCTCTAAAGATCTTCAGCTCCACTCCTTGTCAATAACTCAACCCTGTGGTCATGTTTTATTTCACATACATTATGAAAATATCTTATTTAAAATGTTGCATCCTTAAACATTATCAGATTACTACAACACACAGAATAGGACAAAATAGCAGATGAGGGAAGGAAATCAAAAAGCAAATGAGATAAAAATAAAATAAAGCCAGTAGCAAGGTTAGTATACAAGAGTATATATCAAAAATTCTAGTTGCTAAAGGTGAGCTGATTCCCAAAATAAGGAAATTTGATCATAGTTCCTGTAAGGGAAATAGTATTGTTTGATCTCCTTTCTGTGTGATAAAAGTATCCTCAATATCCCTAGTGTTAGCCCTGCTAATGATTGTTGTTTCTTATTATGTTTTTATTATGTCCCCTAATGATATCAGTGCCCTTCTCCTGAGAAAATGCAGTGAAAGCAATCATTATGGTCCCAAAACAATGTATTCTAAATATGCAACTGGATTGACCCCAGAATAAAATTTAGAATATCTACAATAAACTGTGGATCATATATCTTTCATGAATATTGTTTCTTGAAATGAATCCTTGAGAAGATTTTGACACTAGCAAGTTCAAGGTTAATATTGTTTGGGAAAAAAAGGAAAATATGAGAACTCTGTGTTGAAATTTTAAAGTGGTGTTATATGCTTGACACTTGACTAACAGAGGAGAGGCTTGAAATATATTTACTTTACTTGGAGGTGGGTCAAAGAAGTGACCATGAGAAAAGTTTAGATTTTTCTCAAAAATGTTTTCTCTTTATGCCTCAAAAATAGACTTACAGTCCAGATAATTTCCAAGGTGGTAGTTACTAATTCCCCCACCCCTATGCCTCTCATCATGGCCATAAAACATCTCACACAAAGTATCTATAAAACATATCTCATTTTAAACAATGTAATTCCTGGTGAACCTTAGAGGTAGATTAATTGGCAAAATGTATCCATAGATAACTGAATGATTTGACCTATTACATAGAAGTGTTGGCTAGAAGCCATTTACCGCTGGAGGACATCTGCCAAAACTTATGATTTGAGTTTGGAATAGTTGATCCTGTGCCACTATTTCTGACAATAATTAAAAGGCAGGATCAATTATATGCTGAGGTCATTTCTAGTACATGACAATCAAACCATTCCATCAACATAGAAGAGAGTACTTGTTCCCCTATTCTAAGTACTGGGATGGCATGTAGATATCTCAGCCCAAATCAGATTCAAGTCACTAAAATACAAACAGCAGAATCTGAAACATGTTCTTGCTTTTGTCTCATTTGAAATGAATTTTCTTGTCTCTCGAGAGAACATACCTGCAGACTTTGTCACTCAGTCAGTTCAGTCGTGTCCATCTCTTTGCGACCCCATGAATCGCAGCACGCCAGGCCTCCCTGTCCATCACCAACTCCCAGAGTTCACTCAGACTCACGTCCATCGAGTCAGTGATGCCATCCAGCCATCTCATCCTCTGTCGGCCCCTTCTCCTCCTTCCCCCAATCCCTCCCAGCATCAGAGTCTTTTCCAATGAGTCAACTCTTCGCATGAGGTGGCCAAAGTGACTTTGTCACGAGGGGGATATTAATATGAAAATTTTGGGTAAGCAGTAAACCATGAACAGTTCCTCTACCGTGAGCTGCCATATAGCTTCACTTGTTCACTAACTCCAAAACTGAAGAAAGATGCATAAAAGCTGCAGATCTTTTTAGGTCACCCTAGTCCTCTACATTCCAAACTACAAAAATTCTCAGTGCTACCACAACTGTATGACAATAAGAGTGTTTTGCAAAGCATCTGGCACACAGTTGGTGCTCAATCTTGCTTTGTTGATTTAAAAAATGGGTTCTTTGTTAAATTGTGGATTACTGAGTCTGAAATTTATTCTTATAGAGACTGTTATCTTGAGAAACTCAGATTTGTAATTTATCAAGGAGAATAGTGGAACAAAATTGAGAAATAATTTAATTAAAGCTTTATAATTTTTTCAGAAGAATGGTAAATAATAGTCCTTTAAATTATAGGACAGATTATGCATTAGGTCTAGCCCCTAGAGATCTTAGCCACAGGGTGAAAAAGGCAGATAAAGGGTCTAGGATGAGGACCTATCAGTGAAAGTGTATCTTTAATAATTCTAAAGGTAAGAATTTCATCAATAAATCTTAACACATTTTTTTCTATTTTTTTAATTGAAGGATAATTGCTTTACAGAATTTTGTTGTTTTTTGTCAAACCTCACCATGAATCAGCCATAGGTATACATATATCCCGTCCCTCTTTAACCTCCCTCCCATGCCCTCCCCATCCCACCCCTCTAGGTTGATACAGAGCCCCTGTTTGAGTTTCCTGAGACATACAGCAAATTCCCATTGGCTGTCTATTTTACACATGGTAATGTAAGTTTCCATGTTACTCTCTGCATACATCTTACCCATTCCTCTCCTCTCCCCATGTCCGTAATTCTGTTCTCTATGTCTGTTTCTCCATAGCTGCACTGCAAATAAATTTTTCAGTATCATCTTTCCAGATTCCATATATATGCATTAGCATTCGATATTTATCTTTCTCTTTCTGACTTACTTCACTCTGTATAATAGGCTCGAAGTTTCATTCACCTCATTAGAACTGACTCAAATGCATTCCTTTTAATGGCTGAGTAGTATTCCATTGTGTAAATGTACCATAACTTCTTTATCTATTCATCTGTTGATGGACATCTAGGTTGCTTCCATGTTCTAGCTGTTGTAAATAGTGCTGCAATGAACAGTGGGATACATATGTCTTTTTCAATTTTGGTTTCCTCAGGGTATATGCCTAGGAGTCTGGGATTGCTGGGTCATTTTTTGGTTTTATTTCTAGTTTTTTAAGGAATCTCCATACCACCTTCCACGGTGGTTGTATTAATTTGCATTCCCAACAGCAGTGCAAGAGGGCTGCCTTTTCTCCATACCCTCTCCAGCATTTATTTATTTATTATGTTTATAGACTTTTTGATGAGGGCCATTCTGACTGGTGTGAGGTGATATCTCATCGTAGTTTTGATTTGCATTTCTCTAACAATGAGCAATGTTGAGCATCTTTTCATGTGTTTGTTAGGCATCTGCATGTTTTATTTGGAGAAATGTCTGTTTAGGTCTTTTTCCCACTTTTTGATTGGGTTGTTTGTTTTCTGGTATTGAGTCATATGAGCTGCTTGTATATTTTGGAAATTAATCCTTTGTCAGTTGTTTCATTTGCTATTCTTTTCTCCCATTCTGAGGGTTGTCTTTTCACCTTGCTTATAGTTTCCTTTGCTGTGCAAAAGCTTTTAAGTTTAATCAGGTCCAACTTGTTTACTTTCGTTTTTATTTCTGTAACTCTAGGAGGTGGGTCACAGAGATCTTTCTTTGATTTATGTCAAGTGTTCTGCCTATGTTTTCCTCTAAGAATTTTATAGTTTTTGGTCTTACATTTAGGTCTTTAATCTATTTTGATTTTATCTTTGTGTATGGTGTTAGGAAGTGTTCTAAATTCATTCTTTTGCATGTAACTGTCCAGTACTCTTGCCTGGAAAATCCCATGGATGGAGGAACCTGGTAGGCTGCAGTCCATGGGGTCATGAAGAGTCGGACACAACTGAGCGACTTCACTTCCACTTTTCTCTTTCATGCATTGGAGAAGGAAATGGCAACCCACTCCAGTGTTCTTGCCTGGAGAATCCCAAGGACGACAGAGCCTGGTGGGCTGCTGTCTATGGGGTCGCACAGAGTCAGATACTACTGAAATGACTTAGCAGCAGCAGCAGCAGTCCAGTTTTCCCAGCACCATTTATTGAAGAGGTTGTCTTTGCCCAATTGTATATTCTTGTCTCCTTTGTCAAAAATAAGGTACACATCATGGGTTTATTTCTGGGCTTTCTGTCTTGTTCTATTGGTCTATATTTCTGTTTTTGTGATGTATCAGACTGTCTTGAAGTCTGTAGCTTTGTAGAATAATCTGAAGTCAGGAAGTTTGATTCCTCCATCTCCATTCTTTCTTGACTGCTTTGTCTACTCAGGGTCTTTTGTGTTTCCACAGAAATTGTGAAATTTTGTGTTCTAGTTCTGTGAAAAATGCCATTGATAATTAGATAGGGATTGCATTGAATCTGTAGATTTTCAGTTTGTAGTATAGTCATTTTCACAATATTGATTCTTCCTACCCAGCAATATGGAATCTCTCTCCATCTGTTTATGTTGTCTTTGATTTCTTTCATTAGTGTCTTATAATTTTCTATATACAGTTCTTTTGTCTCCTTCAGTAAGTTTTTTCCTAGATATTTTATTTTATGTTGTAATGGTGAATGAGATTGATTCCTCAATTTTTCTTTCTGATTTTTCACTGTTAGTGTATAGGAATGCTGGTGGCTCAGACAGTAAAGCGTCTGCCTGCAATGCGAGAGACCCGGGTTCAATCCCTGGGTCAGGAAGATCCCTGGAAAAGGAAATGGCAACCCACTCCAGTATTCTTGCCTGGAAAATCCCATGGATGGAGGAGCCTGGTAGGCTACAGTCCATGGGGTCGCAAAGAGTCGGACACGACTGAGTGACTTCACTTTCACTTTCATGTAGGAATGCAAGTGATTTCTGTATATTTATTTTGCATCCTGTGACTTTGCTAAATTCACTGATTAGCTCTAGTAATTTTCTGATAGTATCTTTAGGGTTTTCTATGTATAGTATCATGTCATCTGCAAACAGTGAAAGCTTTACCTCTTCTTTTCTGATCTGGATTCCTTTTATTTCTTCCTCTTCTCTGATTGCTGTAGCTAGGGCTTCCAAAACTATGTTGAATAATAGTGGTGAAAGTAGACACCTTTGTCTTGTTCCTGATCTTAGGGGAAATGATCTTAGGGGAAATGCTTTCAGTTTTTCACCATTGAGAATAATGTTTGCTGTGGGCTTATTATATATGACTTTTACTATGTTGAGGTAGCTTCCTTATATGCACACTTTTTGAAGTGTTTTAACCATATATGGGTTCTGAACTCTGTAAAAGGCTTTTTCTGCATCTGTTGAGATTATCATATGGTTTTTATCCTTCAGTTTGTTAATACGGTGTATCACATTGATTTATTTGCATATATTGAAGAATCCTTGCCTCCCTGAAATAAACCCAATTTGATCATAGTGTATGAGCTTTGTAATGTGTTGTTGAATTCTGTTTGCTAAAATTTTGTTGAGGATTTTTGCATCTGTGTTCATCAGTGATATTGGCCTGTAGTTTTCCTTTTTTTGTGTTGTCTTTGTCTGGTTTTGGTAATTTTAACTTAAATTGTGTGTTCAATTAACAAACACCCTGAGTCTAAAAGATAAAGGAGTAATGTTCTTATTATTAAGCTAAGTAAATTAGAGATTTTGTTTCTGAGAATTCCGTACATATTACCTTCTTCAACCACATCCACTGGAGTTGTGATGAGTATATGCATTATTCTTCATCTAAATGAACAAGACTAGCTCCTCTAGCAAGGAGTTAATGTACTTAAACTTTCTGGACAAAATCAGAAACTTTTTGCACAACTTAAATTTTATTAAAATGCAATGTCTCTTTTAATGAGTTATGAATTTGTTTTCAGTTCCCTAACCAAGCTTCTTTCTGAGGAGCCACATTACACTGGGAGTAATAAAAGGACTTCCTAAGAGTGAAAGTGCAGATAGTATTAAGGGAATCAATGTCTAGGTCTGCAGTTTCCAAGTATACTTTTTGCTACACCTAATTTGCCTGAAAAATGTCTATGAAGTGGAAGCAACCTAAGTGCCATGGACAGATGAATGGATAAAGAAGATGTCATATGTATAACTCAGGCAAAACTATAATTCAAAAAGATACCTGCACCCCTATGTTCATAACAGCACTATTTACAATAGCCAAGACATGGAAACAGCTTAAATATCCATTGGTAGATGAATGGATAAAGAAAACATTATATATATAATATAAGCATATATATATTCAATGGAAAATTACTCAGCCATTAAAAGGAATGAAATAATAACATTTAGCAACCTAGCAATTATAATACTAAATGAAATAGGCCAGAAACAGAATGACAAATATCATATGATATCATTTGTACATGGATTCTAAACTATGACATGCATGGGTTAGTGCTAAGTTGCTTCAGTGATGTCTGACTCTTTGCAACCCTATGTATGGTAGCCCACCAAGATGCTCTGTCCATGGTATCCTTCAGGCAAGAATACTGGAGTGTGTTGCCAAGTCCTCCTCCAGGTGTTCTTCCAGAGCCAGAGATTAAATCTGCGATTCTTATGATCTCCTGAGCTGGCAGTTCGGAGTCTTGACCGCTAGCGCCACCTAGGAATCCCCTAAGGTATGACAGAAATGAACATATCTACAAAACAGAAACAGACTTACAGACAGAGAACAGACTTGCAGTTGCCAAAAGCGGTGGTGGGGGAGGGAAGGATCGGGAGTTTGGAATCAGCAGATACAAGCTATCATACATTGGACAGATAAACAACAAGGTCCTACTGTATAACACAGAGAACCATATTCAGTATCCTGTGACAAACCATAATGGGAAAGAATATAAGACAAGATATACATGTGTAATTGAGTCATTTTGCTCTACAGCAGAAATTAACACAACGTAAATCAACTATACTTCAAAAACATTTAAAAACCAAATAAGAAGTGATATATATATATATATATATATTACACATACATGCACAATGGAATATTACTCAGCCATAAAAGAGAATGAAATAATGCCATTTGTAGCAACATGAACGGACTTAGAGATTATTTTATTGAATTAAGTCAGAGGGAGAAAGACAGATATCTGTGATATCACTTAGACATGAAATCTAAAAAATATTACAAACAAACTTATTTACCAAAGAGAAACTGACTCACAAAACATAGAAAACAAATTTATGGTTATCAAAAAGGAAGTAGGAGGAGGGATAAGTTGGGAGTATGGGATTAACAGCCTCACAATACCAAATATATTTTTTAAATGCCTACAAAGGAGGGCAAGTTCTTCTCTGTCTCTCATTTCCCAGTTCCCCTCAGCTTGCATTCCAAATGTAGGCATATCTCTCATTGGCCTTGATCATCACTTAAGGTACCTGGTCTGCTGTGTGAAATCTTTTGGGAGCCAAACAAATGGACAATGGGAAGGACTGTAATTTGTGTGTGTGCTGCCAGAAAGAAAATGGTCTTAATGAATATTATGAAAACCTTTGCAAGCTAGGGTGTCCAATTCTAGGTTTCAATTCTTGGCCTTGAGTGAAACCTAAGGAGGATTCTGGACTATAGTCAGTTGAAAATCACGTGAAGTTTTAGTGATAATAGCTACTGTGTAATTTCTTTTGCAATATACCACAGGAATGTTTTCAAAGAATCAAATAACATTACCAAGGTCAGCTTCATGGGTGTAAAACCCATTGTTCAGTCACACAGTCATGTCCAACTCTTTGTGATCCCATGGACTGCAGCATGCCAGGCCTTCCTGTCCTTCACTGTCTCCTGGAGTTTGCTCAAACTCATGTCCATTGAGTCAATGATATCATCCAATCATCTTATCTTCTGTCACCCCCTTCTCCTCCTTCCCTCAATCTTTTCCAGTATCAGGGTCTTTTCCAGTGAGTTGGCTCTTCACATCAGGTGGCCAAAGTATTGGAGCTTCAGCTTCAGCATCAGTCCTTCCAGTGAATATTCAGGGTTGATTTCCTTTAAGACTGACTGGTTTGATCTCCTTGCGGTCCAAGGGACTCTCAAGAGTCTTCTCCAGTAACACAGTTCGAAAGCATTGATTCTTCTTCCTTATGGTCCAGCTCTCACATCCATCCATGACTACTGGAAAAATTATAACTCTGACTATATAGATCTTTGTGAGTGAAGTGGTGTCTCTGCTTTTTAATATGCTGTCTAGATTGATCATAGCTTTTCTTCCAAGGAGAAAGAGTCTTTTAATTTCATGGCTGCAGTCACCAGCCAGTGATTTTGGAGCCCCAAAAAATAAAGTCTGCCACTGTTTCCGTTTTTTCCCCATCTATTTGCCATGAAGTGATGGAACCAGATGCCATGATCTTCGTTTTTTGAATGTTGAGTTTTAAGCCAGCTTTTTCACTCTCCTCTTTCACTTTCATCAAGAGGTTCTTTAGTTCCTCTTCGCTTTCTGCCATTAGTTAAATAAGCAAGGTGACAATATTCAACCTTGACATACTCCTTTCCCAATTTGGAACCAGTCTATTGTTTCATCTCCAGTTCTAACTGTTGCTTCTTGGCTTGCATACAGGTTTCTCAGGAGGCAGGTAAGGTGGTCTGGTATTCCCATCTCTTTAAGAATTTTCCACAGTTTGTTGTGAATCATGCAGTCAAAGGCTTTAGTGTAGTCAATGAAGTAGAAGTAGATGGTTTTCAGGAAAAACCCATACAGTAGCACAAGGCTCTATGCTCAGGAGAGTCCCATGTGTGGTTTATTGCTTCTGCCATTAATGTTTTGAAAATTTTAATAATTTAATCTTTGAACTTGTGTTTTATAAATGACATCTGATGGAAGAATAAAATGTGAAAATAAGTAGAGGAGATACACACACAGTATGTGTGTCTACCATTCCTATGGCCATTTTTCAAATTGTGTTTGTGTTGCCATGGGCACTGGTGAAACTGCAGTGCCTGAGAATGCTACAAAACAAAACAACTACAGGTAAGTGTGGTACAGGACAACTGATTAAATGGAGGCCATTGATGGCTCTAAGAGGACACACTTTCCATTTGAATCAGAACTTGCTTCACAAAAAGAAAGAAGGTAATAAAAGGATATTTGGACATTAACAAATGCAAAGGACTAAGGAACCCTATCATATCTACTCCTATTTAAGTTATTTCTCTGTAGTGACCAACTATTTATGCTAAAATTTATAACCAAGAAGGACCCTATGGGACCTGCCAGGATAGTCCTTTCCCCATATCCTCTGCCCTAGCTCCTCTCTGAAGTATTTAGATAATAGTGTTTGATGCAAACTTCCTGAGTTGCTTTTTCAGATGAGAGGCCCCTGCCCCTCCTCAGCCAGATGGAGGATCTATTTGATGACCATGAGCACACAGCCTCAGGCCTCTGGAGCCTAAGAACTCCACCCTGCTGCCTCACCACCAGCCAATCAGAGAATTGTGTGCAAGCTGATCCCACACTCTGTGACCATCCCCTCACCCTAACCTGCCCTTTAAGACTACTTTGCCAAAATCCTCTGGGGAACTAAAGGCTTTTCAGGACATGAGCCACCTCATGTCTTTGCATGACCTGGCAATAAACCTTTTTCTTCTTCCAACAGATATTTCAGTTTGTCTGGCCTAACCTTGTGTCGAGCACACAAACTTGCGTTAACAAAATGATGACACTGAAGCAAAGGGAAAGATAGAGCAAGCGAGAGTTTGCTTTTCCTTTCAATCTTTCCTTCTTCCCTGGTACACCAAATGTAGAACAGGGGTATATATCAACACCAAACAGCAAAGCAGTAACAGTTGCTAATTTGTATAGTTTTTCCACTACTCTTGTAAGAATAAAATATATAGATATTTATGAGCTACAAAATACAAATTGTATAATTCAGGTGATTCAGCTTACAAGTGAAATGTTTCTATATTTGTATGTAAAATTACCTTTGCATATTATAAAGATGAATGGTAAAAGTCATGCTAATACTTTAGAGTTTCAATGCCTTTACTTAGAATGACATTAAACAGCAAATAAAAAACATCATGATATATCAAAAGGAAGTCTGGAATAAATTAAAAGCTGTATATTTTTAATAAATTTACCATCATTTTATCCTGCTTTCTGAATAAGGGCCCACATTTTTATTTTGCACTAGGCCCAAAATAATATTTAACTGGTCCTAAACTTTAAGCATCCATTTCCATCTACTTCTTTATGTAGATAAATAAGCAAAGTTCATAATGCTTTTACTCATAAATATGATCAAACCAGTCAATCCTAAAGGAAATCAGTCCTGAGTATTCATGGAAAGGACTGATACTGAAGCCAAAGCTTGAATACTTTGGCCACTGGATGTGAAGAGACAACTCACTGGAAAAGACCCTGATGCTAGGAAAGATTGAAGGCATGAGGAGAAGGGGACGACTGAGGATGAGATGGTTGGATGGCATCACGACTCAATGGACATGAATTTGAGCAAACTCTGGGAGATAGAGAAGGACAGGGAAGCCTGGTGTGCTGCAGTCCATGGGGTTGCAAAGAGTCGAACATGACTGAGTGACTGAACGACAACAATAAACATTATCATACATGAAATACAATAGTCATCCACAGATATGAGAAATCACACCATTGGCTCTTTAAGAATTGTATTTTCAACACAAATATGCCTTGTTGTTTTTAGTAATTACCCATCAAATACATAATTTATAATATTTTAGGATTATACCAGAAGTATAATTAATCTAGATCACTATCAAACAATGAGAGCTATGGCCACAATAATTAAGAAGTAATATTAATTTCAATTTATTGACAATTTTGTTGAAGAGAGGCACAATAAAGAGATCAACAAATGACTTTCATCACTAAAATACTTAAATTACGTCACTCTTATGAAACAGTTAACATCACAGAAAAGTAACAAACATTTCCAATTCCCCAGCTTCTGTGGGTCAGGTATCAGGTATGACTTAGCCAGGTGCTTCTGGCTCCTTGTCTGTCCCAAAGCTGCAATCAATGTGTCAGAAGTTTCACCACCTGCTAAGATTCTGTTTGGGGAAGAGGCAAGTCTAAGCTCACTTGTGGGAGTTGGTTCCTCTGGGGCTATTGCATGGAGGGCCTCAGTTGGTTGTTGGAAGGAGGCCTCCCTTACTTCCCTGCTGCTTGAGAGGCAATTGCTTCCATGATATACACACACACATTCTTTTTCATATTCTTTCCTATTACAGAAACCATGGGCTTTTTGTGATCAAACATCAGAAGTGCAGTCAATCAACTTTGCTGCACTCTGTTCATCAGAAGTGAGTTCCTAGCTCCACCCACACTTGAAGGAGGAGGGTTATACAGCATCTGAAAATCAGGAGGTAGGATGACTGAGCTTCTTCAGCCTTAGTGGTTGCTGAAGAAGCTGAAGCTGAATGGTTCTATGAAGACCTACAAGAACTTCTAGAAGTAATACCCAAAATACATGTCCTTTTCATCA
Organism: Bos grunniens; assembly: GCF_055505025.1. Taxonomy (NCBI): domain Eukaryota; kingdom Metazoa; phylum Chordata; class Mammalia; order Artiodactyla; family Bovidae; genus Bos; species Bos grunniens. Next base: position 47,028,850 of record NC_141176.1, read on the forward strand.
TAGGGAACTGGAATGCAAAAGTAGAAAGTCAAGAGATACCTGGAGTAACAGTCAAATTTGGTCTTGGAGTACAAAATGAAGCAGGGCAAAGGCTAACAGTATTGCTAAGAGAATACACTGGTCATAGCAAACACCCTCTTCCAACAACACAAGAGAAGACTCTACACGTAGACATCACCAGATGGTCGACACCGAAATCAGATTGCTTATATTCTTTGCACCCAAAGATGGAAAATCTCTATACAGTCAGCAAAAATAAGACTGAGAGCAGTCTATGGCTCAGATCATGAACTCCTTATTGCCAATTCAGACTTAAATTGAAGAAAGTAGGGAAAACCACTAGACCATTCAGCTATGACCTAAATCAAATCCCTTAAGATCATACAGTGGAAGTGACAAAGATTCAAGGAATTAGATCTGATAAACAGAGTGCCTGAAGAACTCTGGACAGAGGTTCATGACATTGTACAGGAGGCAGTGATCAAGACCATTTCCAAGAAAAAGAAATGCAAAAAGGCAAAATGGTTGTCTGAGGAGGCCTTACAAATAGCTGAGAAAAGAAGAGAAACTAAAGGCAAAGGAGAAAAGGAAAAATATACCCATTTGAATGCTGAGTTCCAAAGAATAGCAAGGAGAGATAAGAAAGCCTTCCTCAGCCATCAATGCAAAGAAATAGAGGAAAACAACAGAATGGGAAAGACTAGAGATCTCTTCAAGAAAATTAGAGATACCAAGGGAACATTTCATGAAAAGATGGTAATAATAAAGGACAGAAATGATACGGACCTAACAGAAGCAGAAAATATTAAGAAGAGGTGGCAAGAATACACAGAAGAACTATACAAAAAATATCTTCATAACCCAGATAACCACGATGGTAGAATCACTCACCTACAGCCAGACATGCTGGAATGCAAAGTCAAGTGGGCTTTAGGAATCATCACTACAAACAAAGCTAGTGGAGGTGATGGAATTCCAGTTGAGCTATTTCAAATCCTAAAGGATGATGCTGTGAAAGTGCTGCACACAATATGCCAGCAAATTTGGAAAACTCAGCAGTGTCCACAGGACTGGAAAAGGTCAGGTTTCACTTTAATCTCAAAGAAGAGCAATGCAAAAGAATGTTCAAGGGACTTTCAAGAGTTGAAGGACTGATGTTGAAGCTGAAACTCCAAAATTTTGGCTACCTGATGTGAAGAACTAACTCATTGGAAAAGACCCTGATGTTGGAAAAGATTGAAGGCAGGAGGAGAAGGAGACAACAAAAGATGAGACAGTTAGATGGCATCACCGACTCGATTGACATGAATTTGAGCAAGCTCCGGGAGTTGGTGATGTTCAGGGAAGCCTGGTGTGCTGCAGTCCATGGGGTCACAAATACTCAGATGCCGCTGAGCAACTAAACTGAACTGAGGATAACTGAGAGTGTTTTAGAGTCTGCCTTCCACAACTGGACAGGGGAAGGAATTTTTAAAGACTCAAATAAAATGACATCAAGTTCAAAGTTTTCTGTTTTTTATTTTTCTTTATCTCTAACTACTGAGTAAGAGTTATTTTAATGGTGGGAGAAACAACAAAACAAACCAACAAAAACTATACACTATTCTTGGAATGGAGACTTTTTCACTTCCAAAGTAGCTCTTTAAATAAATATAGCCCTATACATATTTTATGATATGGCATATTATAAGAGGCATAACTATTCTTTTTTTTTTAATTTTATTTTATTTTTAAACTTTACATAATTGTATTAGTTTTGCCAAATATCAAAATGAAATACATAAAATATAATCTTTCTTTATAAAAAGATATAATCCACTGTTACACATGTAAGTATATATTTGTGTATATATATTTGTATATATATGTTTCTATATATATACTAGTAGTATTGTATACTACTATATCTGTATGTATATGTGTATTTTATATATTATACATATAATATATATATATATATGTATATATATATATATATGGGTTTCCCTGATAGCTCAGTTGTTAAAAAGTTCACCTGCAATGCAGGAGACCCCGGTTTGATTCCTGGGTCAGGAAGATCCCCTGGAGAAGGAATAGGCTACCCACTCCAGTATTCTTGGGCTTCCCTAATGACTTACATGGTAAAGAATCCACTTGCAATGCAGGAGACCTGGATTCAATCCCTCGGTTGGGAAGTTTCCCTAAAGAAGGGAAAGGCTACCCGTATCAGTATTCTTGCCTGGAGAATCCCATGGACAGATGAACCTGGCGGGCTACAGTCCATGGGGTCGCAAAGAGTCAGACATGACTGAGCGGCTCAGTGCAGCACAGCAAAGTATATATATATACTGGTTGAACTGGGGAGCCCAGCTCAGAACCTGTGAATGTGAACTTATTTGGGAAAAGGGTCTTTGCAGATGTAATTAGTTGATAATCTTGAAACGAGATTATCCAGGATTTGAAGTGGGCCCTAAATCCAACAACAGGTGCCATTATAGGAGAAAGGCAGAGGGAAATTTGAGACACAGAGACACAGGAAAAAGGTTTTGTGAAAACAGAGGTGGAATTGGAGTGATGTGCCCATAAGTCAAAGATCACCAGAGATTGCTGACAGTCAACAGAAGCTAGGGAAGAGACTTGCTCAGAACCTCTGCTGCTGCTGCTGCTGCTAAGTCGCTTTAGTCGTGTCCGACTCTGTGCGACCCCATAGACGGCAGCCCACCAGGCTCCCCCGTCCCTGGGATTCTCCAGGCAAGAACACTGGAGTGGGTTGCCATTTCCTTCTCCAATGCATGAGAATGAAAAGTGAAAGTGAAGTAGCTCAGTTGTGTCCAACTCTTAGCGACCCCATGGACTGCAGCTTACCAAGCTCCTCCGTCCATAGGATTTTCTAGGCAAGAGTACTGGAATGGGGTGCCATTGCCTTCTCCCTCAGGGCCTCTGGAAGGTACCAAACCCTGATGACATTTTGATTTGGGAGTTTTGGTTTCCAGAACTACTGGAATAGTATACATCATCAATACACTTCTGTTGCTTTGTCCTAGTTTATTATAACAGCCCTAGGTAACTAATTTGGTGAGGGCAGTGGCACCCCACTCCAGTACTCTTGCCTGGAAAATCCCATGGGCAGAGGAGCCTGGTAGGCTGCAGTCCATGGGGTCACTAGGAGTCGGACACGACTGAGCGACTTCACTTTCACTTTTCACTTTCATGAATTGGAGGAGGAAACGGCAACCCACTCCAGTGTTCTTGCCTGGAGAATCCCAGGGATGGGGGAGCCTGGTGGGCTGCCGTCTATGGGGTCCCACAGAGTCGGACACGACTGAAGTGACTTAGCAGCAGCAGATAACTAATTTATGTATATACATATAGGTATGTATGTGTATACATATATATATATATGTACATTATGTATGCTTAGTCACTCAGTCATATCCAACTCTTTTGTGATCCCATGAACGGTAGCCTGCTAGCCTCCTCTGCCCAAGGGATTCTTCCAGGCAAGAATGCTGGAGTGGGTAGCCAATCCTTTCTCCAAGGGGTCTTCCCAACCCAGAGCTGGAACCCAGATCCCCTCCACTGCAGGCAATTCTTTACCATCTGAGTCACCAGGAGCTCATGTACACATATATGTGTACTATATGTGAAAGATAAAGTGGTATAGATAGCCTGTGGAGATTAAGTTGTTTCTCTCCTCCATGTAAGATGCCTTCATCATAAAAGTAAGACACAGACTGTCCCACGCTCATTATTTCACTATTAATGTCATTTCATGACCTGTAGCTGAATTCCGTATCTATTCTTCCCAATTCCATTCCCTGTCCTCTCTTCCTCGCTTTGCCACTTCTCTCTGTGTCCTCCTGGCACTGTCTTACTCCTCAGCTGGCACACATGTGCACCCCATCAGCTCCACACTGCTCTGAGTTGCCTCTTGATTCTGAATCCTTGAAGTGAAACAGGTAGGGACCCACAGGTGTAAAGCCCCTGAATTTCCAACAAGGATTCTGTGCACTTTGGAGTTTGCTTCCCCCTTTCTTGACTGAATTTTACAGTCTCTGCCATCAAGTGGTAGGCTCTGAAACTACACCTAACGTGAAGAAGTCACATTGGCCCTGGAGATGACACACCTATGTAGAGTCCCTGTTAGTTGTTGTCAATGATCAATAAGTGATCAATAGAATGCAAGCTGAAATGCTGAAAAAATGAAGAAAAGTTACCACATTTGGGCTGTATTTTAAAAGAAGAATAGTGCACTATGCTTGTTTTAACATCTGTTTTTAAAAAGATAGTTAGCGTAAAGATTTCTGTGACTGCATTTCCATTTCATTGGTCTATTATATTTCATCTAGTGACTAATGTAAATGAAAATTTTAAGTTGTCAAAATCTGCAATTCCAGTAGGAAACACTGACAAGGATTTACTTTGTAAATAAAAGTGTAAGCAAAAGTACAATTCATATATTTAAAAAAAAATTTTAGATACTAGCTAGCTTTTTATTCTTAGGTAATATACAAAATGATTAACATTTTTTTAGAAAGAATTACAAGAGGAGTTAGTAAAAAATCATACTGTACTTTAATCTAAGAAAGCAATATCTGTCTCTTTTGTGAGATTAAAAGGGGCGATTCTATTAACTGAAAGTTTTAAAAGCTTTCTTAAAGTTCTGTTAATTGTGTAATAAGACTGATTTGTCATAGCATCATACCTATGCAAATGATTTCCAAGGGTAATAAATCATCTAACCCTTCTTATAATACGTACATACTCTTATATTTTGCTAGTAAAAACTCTATTTAATTACATTTTAAGAAGTATAACAACATATAGTCATTTAATGTACAGTATGATACCATAACCTACCACATAACCTTATTTCTAAATGCAATTTAAACTAGGCACCCCTACTTCACATGATGGTTTTCTTGCAGACCTCCAGTCTTTTGCAGGAAGGGTAAGGGCTTAGACTGATGCAGAGACTCAGCATATGTGAAAATAATACTGGGTTAAGAGTCACAAGGCCTGGCTTCCAAATGCCACTTACAGCTCTAAAGCCTTCTTAGAGCTTTAGTCTTGTCATCTGTAGAATGGGAATGGCACTTGCCTAATTATGCACTTCTACTCACTGTTGGGTAAACCTCCCCTCGCATCAGGCACCCTCACTGCTGTGTACTGATGAACAGGGCACATGTGGTTTATTCAGATAGGTAAACTTGTGGTTACTGTGCTGTGGTGAGAATGAAATGAGTTAATGGTATGAACGCACCTTGTAACCTGTGGAGCATTGCACTAAGGGGAATACTCAGTATTGGGGGACTGCTTGAAGAGAAGAAAATCCTAGCTGAGTGCAAGGAAGGGAAGCAGTTACTATTGGTGTAGTGGTGGGGTGGGGAAATTCTTTAAAAGTTCTTAAATTTATTGATCATTTTGTATCAACAATTTATTGAATACTTCCCTCTGGTAAGGATTATTTTACCAATGTGATACTCAAGATTGTTTGAGATTATCTCTCTCTTCCTTAAATAACAAAATCTACTAGAACGGGATAAAGGAAAAATGAAGAAAAAAATGAAAAAAATGCTCAGCTTTATCATCACAGCTGAATTCAGAAGAGTCAGAAGGAATGTGAGTCACATCACAGCTACTTTCTTGAGCTTTATTATTTTTAATTTTATTTTTTTAATTGAAGCATAGTTTATGTACAATGACTTCCCTGGTGGCTCAGACGGTAAAGCGTCTGCCTACAATGCAGGAGACCTGTGTTCGATCCCTGGGTTGGGAAGATCTCCTGGAGAAGGAAATGGCAATCCACTCCAGTACTCTTGCCTGGAAAATTCCATGGACAGAGGAGCTTGGTAAGCTACAGTCCATGGGTTCGCAGAGTCGGACATGACTGAGAGACTTCACTTTTATGTACGATGTAGTTCCAATCTCTGTTGTACAGCAAAGTGACTCAGTTATCCACATATAGACATTCTTGTTTTTTTTTTTCTATTATTTTCCATTATAGTTTATCACAGGATATTGAACATACTTCCCTGTGCTATTACCTTGTTGTTTATCCTTCCTATATAATAATCTGTATAATAATCTACATCTGCAAATTCCAGACTCCCAGCCCTTCCCTCCCCACCTCTCTCCCCCTTGGCAACCACAAGTCTGTGGGACAGTGTGGAGAGGCTTCTTAGAAAACTATTTACTAATTTTTTCTTGACCCTTCATCAGCCACCTCTCGGTGTTTGGTATTTCTATGTTTAATTCTTGGCAACATCTCATAAGGAACCCTTTAAAACAGTTCCCCAAGGATGGTCACTCTTTTCCTTTGACCTGTTTTCTTCCTCTCTTGCTGTGAAATAAAACTCTCAGAGCTATTTGAATACATCAGTCAAAGAAACAATTATCAGTAAAATTGATGAATTATAATAACAATATCTTCCCATTTTGTAATACTTTTTCATTTTTATCATTGGAATGAATCATTTTGTCTAGTCAGTAATGACTAGATGACCAACATCTAAACAATTTTAATAGGTATTTTTGGAAGAATTCTTTCTAGAAGTTTAGATAACAGTTGCCTACTTATTGGCCAATGGGGTTTTTTTAAACAATTTTTTAATTTTTCAAATAAATACCATTTTAAAAAATTACTTTGCACTTGTTACATAAAAAAACATTTGCACTTGTTACAAAATATTGGCTATATTCCCTGTGTTGTACAATATATACTTGAACCTATCTTACACCGATAGTTTGTATCTCCCAGGCAATGTTGTTTTCTGAGGCTTAACTTCTGTAACCTAGGAGCACTGATGACCTTCAAAAGGCTGTTGTGAAGATTAAATGCTAAAATGGACATAATGACATGTTGTGAATAATAACGTGCTGTGCACACCTGAGTTACTCTCACTCTCTCCTCTGTAGAGGAGACATGCTCCTCTGTAGACATGCTCTCCTCTGTCTGCTAACACCCTTGCCAACGCTCTCGTCCTTTCTTTACCTGGACAACACCAGTGGGCTGTTCTGGTGGTTAAGTGCTTTGGAAAGCATTTGCAGTTAGAGCTACAATTTAGACCTTACTTTGCTGAAAGGATGAAAGCAGTCAGAAGGGAACTTCCTTAGACTTCACCACACTGACCCCAATGGGCATCTTCATCTCCACCCCCTGCTTCTGTCTAGAGCCAGCCCTGCCCTGGTGCCTCCATCCCACCCCTCTCCCATCTGAATAACACTCTAGGAACCCTCCCTCTGCTTCATTAGTGTTTCATTCTCTACTCGATCATTACCATCAGCAAGTAAACATCTAATTTCTCTCCTTCCATTCTCTCTTAAACTCACTTTGATGATCCATCTGACTTTGATCTTGCAATGCCGCTTGGTTAGAGGCCAGGTTGCTAAAGCTGGTGGTCAGTTCTCAGCTTCCATCTCCCTGAACTATTAGCTGCATTTGACGTAACCACTCACTCCGTCTATCTTGATATGCTTTCCTCCAATGGCTTTCTCTACAGTGAACAGGTTTTCCTTCCATCTGCTAGCCTTCTTCTTTGCTGATTCCTTTCCTCAGGATTTTTAAGGATGAAGCGAAGGTGTTTGGACTCATCGCTTCTTCATCTACACACACTCAGTAACTCCAGTTTCACAGATTTAGAGATCATCTGGATGTAAAGAGTTGGACACAGTTGCTCACAATGCAGTGGTTAGATGCCAAAGACTTCCAGATTTCTGTTTCCATTCCATAACTCTCTCCAGACTCATAAATCCAACTGCATCCCCAACATTTCCACTGGGCCATACAGATAGCTCAAACACCACAGCAATTTGCAACTCTTGCTGCCTGCTGACCTAGCAAGTGATGGTAACTCCATTCTTCTAGGTATTTAGGCCAAAACCCTTGGATTTATTCTCACCTCCATTCTCTCACTCACGCCTTATTTTCAGTGAGTCAGGAAACCCTTTCGAATTGATCTTTAAAATATTTCTAGAATTCAGTCACTTTTCACACCTCCACTGCTACCACCCTGATGAGCTGCTCTCATTTCCTGCCTGATAAACTGTAATAGTCTCTATCTGGTCTCATTATTTTTCCTCTTGATCACCTAACAAATCTGTGAATTCCTAACACAGAAGACAGAGTGATCCTATAAAACACAAGTCATATCATGGTGATCCCATGCTCACAACCCCGAAATGGCTCCCCGTTTCTTACAACGGCCTTGTTCCTTACAATGGTGCATGAGACCTGGCATCCCAGCTCCTCTCTGAACCTTCTCTGTTGCAATGACACTGATTTCCTTGACGTTCTTCATCATGCCAGGCAGAGAGGGGCAATTTAGGGGCATTTGATGGGTTGTTCCCTCCACCTGGTTTACTCTTCTCCCAGATAATATTAACTTCCCATCTCCAATCTTTGTTCAGATACCCTCTTGTTAAAAGACCTGTTCTGACAACTGCTTTCATGACTGCCCACTCCACTCTCCTTACCTCACTACTTTTTTTTTTTTTTAAGATCTTTCACTTAACTCTTTGTGTGTGTGTGGAGTATATAATTGCTTTACAATGTTGTGTTAGTTTCTGCTGTATGACAAAGCTTTATGTATACATATATCTCCTCCGTCTTGAACTTCCCTTCCACACTCCCATCCCATCCCATTAGGTCAACAGAGTACCAAACAGATTCCTGCACTATGCAGCAGCTTCCCACGAGCTCGGACGTGACTGAATTGACTTAGCAGGCGTGAAAGCATTGGAGAAGGAAATGGCAGCCCGCTCCAGTATTCTTGCCTGGAGAATCCCAGGGACAGGGGAGCCTGGTGGGCTGCCGTCTATGGGGTCACACAGAGTCAGACATGACTGAAACAACTTAGCAGCAGCAGCAGCAGCCCACGAGCTATCTATTTCACACATGGTAGTGTATATATATTAATGCTGCTCTCCCATTTCACTCCACCTTCCCCTTCCCCCCACCCATGTCCACATGTTCTCTACATCTGCATCTCTATTCCTGCCCTGCAAATAGGTTTATCTCTACCATTTTTCTAGATTCCACATATATGTGTTAAGATATGATATTTGTATTACTCTTTCTGACTTAATTCACTCTGTTTAATAGACTCTAGGGCCATCCACATCACTATAAATGACCCAATTTTGTTCCTTTTATGGCTAAATAATATTCCATTCTATGTATGTTCCACATCTTCTTTATTCATCCATCTCTCCATGGACATTTAGGTTGCTTCCATGCCCTGGCTACTGTAAACAGTGTTGCAATGAACATTGGGGCACAAATTCTTTTTGTTTTTAAAAAGCATTTTCACCTTACAATATGCAATAAAATTATGTATTTGTTATATTTATTGTTTACAGACTATTTCCTCCTATTAGAATATAAACAAGGTGTGAGGCAGAATCTTTGTTTTGTTCACTGCTGTATATTAAAGATTTCTGAACAGTGCCTGACACATGGTAAGCACACAGAAATACTTCTGCATGAAAGAAAGCAGGGATTTCTTATAAAATGCATCCTGTGTTTTAAATGGACTTTAGCAGTTGTCCTCAATCACTCAGTTGCAAATTCCTTTAAGGACACATTTTTATCTCTGTATCCGCATGAGTAAATGATGGACTAAAACAAGAAAGGAGGGAAGGTGGATGTTGATTGCTAATTACACAACTGCTCTTAACTTTATTCACTATTCAGATGCTTCTAAAAGAGAAGATTTTTAAGAACAGAAACTGAAGGAATGAAATTCACACATAGTCACACAACACTGTAAAACAGATTTGCTAAGACAAAAGTAACACAACATTGAAAATATTTAGGCATTTTTCATGCTTATATGGTACTAGATTTATGTTTAAATTTCTTCATCAATAGTAATAAGATAATTCAGTAGCGATAGATGAAATTTCACACAAGATAGTCATTAATTTTTACAGATATCATCTCATAATGACCTTGGAAAATTTGGTTCTGTTGTTACTAGACAAAATTTTATAATGCACAAGTATTACACTATATGTCATGTGAGCTTTCGATTAAGGTTAATATTACTGAAATAACTACATCTGCTTTCCTCTCACTGTGATGTTTATCACCTAATAAAAATGCTAAAGTTACCAAGGAAAGATGTTTAATTTGTTCTCACTGCTCAGTTGTATGTTGCATCCTATTTTGTCGTAAATGGCATAATGTCCCAAGTGAGCTGCCATACTGTCAGATACATTATTTATACATAACATTACTGGTTAATCAATGAACAACAAATGCAGTAGCCTTCTCTTGTCTTCTTTATTTTTAAAGTGATAGCAAGAGGAATTATGTAGAAAAACATTCCATTTTCTGATATTAAATAATCTTTGACTATTAAAAAAGTGAAGTCTACAAATAGGAACATAATAATTAAACCACATGGCCTAGCGCATTCCAATGAAGAAGGCCAATTAACTAGTCAAATTTAAGTACGGGTTGCTTCTTTTTTCTAGAAAAACATGGAGAAAGCACCTTTTACTATGGTTTACAAACTATTAAGTAAATAAGACTTTCTCCCCAAAGGGATGTATGAAATTCATCTTAGAAAAAATAAATCAAAAGGGTATTAATGGTCCATTTAGATTCACAAATTCTGTCATAATGTGCAATATGACTGCAAACAAAAGAGTGATAAGTATACATGGATAAAACACCTCCCTTACAACCTTATTGATAATTTGACAATGAATCAAAATATCGTTAACTTCAGTTCCTATGTGGACAAAACCTTAGCTCTCTCTGTGGTTCCTTGCCTGATGCCCTGAAAACGGAAGCTAGGGGACTTGATGACAATTTCAGAGAAATGGCTACAAACACTCCTATGGAAACCATCCTTGTGCTTGTTTCTGTGAGTCACACACCTGATGATATCGTCAGAGATATTTCAAACTGCTAAAGTTGTTTCCCCCCTGACATCTAGGAATCTCCTTCACGGACTCCCCTCCTTCTCCCACTGCTTTATTATCTGCTCCAATGATGAACCTTTGCGTTTCCTTGGTAAAGTAGTACAATTAGGATAAACTGCCTTGTGTTTTAGAGAAGGCAATGGCACCCACTCCAGTACTCTTGCCTGGAGAATCCCATGGATGGAGGAGCCTGGTAGGCTGTAGTCTGTGGTTGCAGAGAGTCAGACATGACTGAGCGACTTCACTTTCACTTTTCACTTTCATGCATTGGAGGAGGAAATGGCAACCCACCAGTGTTCTTGCCTGGAGAATCCCAGGGACGGGGGAGCCTGGTGGGCTGCCGTCTGTGGGATCACACAGAGTCAGGCACAACTGAAGTGACTTAGCAGCAGCAGCCTTGTGTTTGGCACTTCCCAGGTGGCACTAGTGGAAAGAACCCGCCTGCCAGTGCAGGTTAAGTGTAAGTTACACAGTTTGATCCCTGGGTCAGGAAGATCCTCTAGAGGAGGACATGGCAACCTACTCCAATAGTTTTGCCTGGAGAACCCCATTGACAGAGAAGCCTGACAGGTTACAACCCATAGGGTCACAAACAGTCAGACATGACTGAAGCAACTTAGCCACACACACCTTGTATTCAGACATTCTTCTCTTTTACCAGAAACAGTACTATGAATTTAAATATTTTTAGTGGGGAAAGTTATATCAAATTGCTTAGCCTTTTTAAGTAAATCTTTTTTTTTTTCTGGAAGGATATGAAATGAACAGTAAAAACTTAATTTCATAATATAAAAAATAGAAATAATTTAAGTAGAGAAAATGACATTGTACTGCTTGAGCTATATATATAGAAACAAAACTATAAACAGATATCCAACTAGACTCTCACAGGACAGATAACCTCCTAATCTAGTAGGGTCTGGAAATATCCAGTTTCCAACAGGAAGCCATATGCCTAAATAGCATACCTGAAAAAAAGACAAGACAAAGAAATACTTATATTACCACTGATAAAAGCAGCATTTATTGAGCCCCACTATGTGCAGGGTACTGAAGTCATGTATATACATTCTCTTACAAGTCAACCTCAAATCGACTGATTTAATTAGCCATAATTCCCAAATGCATAAACATTTTTTCCTATGAGAATGATAATACCATTTAGAAGCTCCTATTAAAAAAAAAAAAGAGAGGAGGAAAAAAAGAAAGATGGTTTGTTTTCACTTTAGCTCATTCTGTTGTGTTTTTATTAACAGAAGTTTCAGATCGATACCAAATATTCTGCTCAGTTCCAGTGATTGAATATGAATACATTATGTGCATACAAAAATAGTGATAATCTAAGTTGATACAATAGTTCATTTTGCATTAGTGTCCTAGATGGGACAATGTTAAGAAGCAATTTAAATGAAATTCATTTAAATGTCAGCTCTCATGCTTGCGATTTTTCTATAATTGGTTATTTAATTAAAATAATTCTCATAGTCATTAATTTAGACTAAAACTTGCTGTGCACTGACATGTTTTAATTACATGGTATTAACAAAATTGATATGCTTTAAAAAAGCATGGTTAAATTTTAAACAAGAATAAATTAGAAATCTCATAGATCATCCTACTTAGTGTATTTATGAGAAAGTCGGTCATTTTAAATGTTTATTGCAAACAAAGTCACACAATTATTTTGCACTCAGCGCAGTTTCTACCCCATGTCTTTTAGAAAGATTTGATGCACATACCGCACTCCCGTTTGTGGATGTCTTTAGCAATGTGTAAAGTAAACTAGATTCTAAGAGAAAAACCACAAAGTGACCCAGGGATAGAGAAAGAGTTGATGCTTATGATACAGAGGCTTATGGAGACTTTACATAAAGAATATTATTTTGTACATAAGGAGATAACTCCAAACTTATATTAAAGATTGAAAAATAAATGATTTTGTTGTAATCATTTTGTGAATCCTCCTTGCAGAGACAAAATAAATAAATATATTGATTCAGCCTTATTTTTTTTCAAAACTGGTTTTCACATTACATTTGTAAGGTTACATTTGTGACCAGTCTCATTCTCATTTCAATCTTTGTCAAAGAACTAGATAAATATTTTACCCTTTTCAAATCACGATTACAATCTTTGTCAAGAGCATGAGAAATCAGAATTTTAGTGTTTTCTATGAATTAAAGGACTTCTATATTGCTTTGACCTTTTTAATATTCTGTAATTTAATTGGATGGACAGTCTACTTTTACCCAGGATTGCCAGGCTTCCTATTTAATAAACTTACTGACACAAAGCCTCATTTTAAATGGCTGCTTCTTGGTTCCCTGAGTATAAGATTTTGGACTGGTTAAAACATTGTTTTTACCAAATAAAAATTTTCCATTTTCTTCTGGTCAGCAGAAATTTAAAAATTCTTGTGGCCAGCTGGGTTCCCTCACTTCGTGTGTATTTTTGATGCATAGCAGGGGCAGAATCATGTTTCCAGTCCAATTTCTTCCCCCTTACTCAGCATCTGTCTAGGCCTAATATTCATCTAAGCCTGCAGTATGATACCCAGTGGATAATGTAAAAGAAAATGGGAGGTGTCTACTTATACCTTATCTCCGCCTATCTTTCTATGCTTTTAAATGCTGGGTCCAATCAGGGTACATCTGTTATTTTGCATCTTCTTCACCATCTGTTTGAACATGGCATTGGTGGTCCTGTAGTCAAAGAAGAAAAAGAAAATAGCAATTACTCACCAATTTTGGCTTTTGTCACTTAAATTCTATTTAGATTATCTAAGTAGGTGACAGCTAGTTTCCAGAACTCATTCTGATCCCCCTTCATTATGACTTTTTTTTTCTGACATGTCTCTTTCTCATTCTAGAAATTGTAAGACTATATTAAAAATGGATTGGTAAGAAGAGAAAAGGTTTGCCTTGGTCTTTGTTACAGACAGTTTTAGGATTAGAGAGCTTGGAGTAAGTATATTTTTCTCTTTTCCATTGTTTCCTGTATTTTATTATTTTTTTTTTTTATTGTGAAGTGACTTGATTCCATTTTCAGTACACAAATAATACTAGATTAACCCAATGAGGAGAAGCTGTTAATTCATTGATGTGTATTTGAATAGTACCTGAGGAACTAAAAATAGTTCCTCAGTAAATATTAATGGACTCAAAGAGTCAATGACTGAATATAATGATTAAAAAGTACAAAATTCTAATTAGAAGTTTTAACATAAAAGGGAGAATATTATTACTTACAAAAGGCAGAAACTAGCAAATTTAGAGAGAAACCCACAAGAACATAATCTCCATAGGTTTTTTTCCCCATGATTTGTGGTGGAGATGCTACAGTTCAGATGTGCTGACTCGCTACTCAAACCATTTCATTTTCAAATCTTTTCTGGTTTCCTCATACTGCTATTAAAATGTAAAACATATAAATAAATAAAATTTTAAAAATTCCCCTAACCTGTTTTGAAATTTGGGATATCAGCACAACTGAAGCTCTTAAAGTTTGACATGCAAATCATTTTAATAGTTCCTTATGCTAAAAGTTGCAATATGTTTGAGTGAAGATTAGGATTGAGATGAATTTTTATTGCATCAAACTCTCTTTAGGATTAGAATTCATAAGACGCAGTGAAAGCAGAGATTTGAACCCTGGCTCAGACACGTGGGTCTCTGTCTTTCATGAGTCCCATGGCCTTTAGCAAATTATTTCTTTGGAGTCTTCTTTATCTCAAAATTTTTATCTACTTAATAATTCCTACGTTATAAGGCCGATAGTTTGTTACTATTATTATCCTGATTTTTTAAATTTAAATTACTTTTGCAATCTTAATGTTTTCCTATCTACTTTCCCTTTGATTCCCTATAAGAATGAAAAAATCTAGTGGCTTGGCTGTCTGGGTGACATGGGTGGTGTTCTAGGACACGTCCAAATGTGTCTGTGGCAGTTGATGTTAGACTCACCCACATGGGCCATGATTAAACACATCATCTCAAAACCACCCCCAAGGGTAACAGACAGCATTTTTTTTTTCAAACTAGAACATTTTCTTTAAATCATGAGATTATGCTTTTGACTGTTTGTGGTGATGAACAGGCACAAAAATACTGACATAGAGTATTAGGATCATTCAGAAGATCGTGCTATTATTATAGACTCTGAATTTCAGGATCATGCTAGGCAGCATTATATTAATAATATGAACAAGAAATAACAACAAGTACCTAAAAACTCAACAGTGTGTCTGCATAGATGTTTTAGGGGAAAAAACCGAATAGACTTTTTTTCTCAAGTCCAGGAATTCACACACATTTTTAACCAGGAGTTCAATAGTATTATTGAAAGGATAATAAAATATATAATGTCCTTATCCATTTTTTGGCATTAAAAATATGTCCCAAAGTAAAAGAGAAACAATGTTTAATCTTAGTTCCATATTACCTTATACAATAGGTTTACCCCTTATAAACAGACACTTTAGTAAATTAAATCTTACTGTTACATAATCACGGTCATTAGTATACTTGGTATTACAATATGAATAACTTCTCTTAATTTATGTTTTATAATAAAGTTGGGCCTCCAAGTGGCTCAGATGGTAAAGAATCTGCCTACAATGAAGGAGAAAAGGGTTTTACCCGTAGGTTGGGAAGATCCCCTAAAGAAAGGAATGGCAACCCACTCCAGTATTCTTGCCTGGAAAATTCCATGGACAGAGGAGCCTGGCAGGCTACAGTCCATGGGATAGTAAGAGTTGGACATGACTGAGAGAAAGATTTTCACATATTTGATTTTCATAAAGTGCATCAGATAATTAAATTTAATGATAGCTTTTATTAAACAGGACTGAGTTTTAATATGAATCAGCAGTGGATGGTCATCTTACCCATATACCCAAGGGCCTGCAATTATCTTTCCATTCAGTGTTCTTTTACCTACTTTTCTACTTCCTTTTAATAAATGGTGCATCAAAGATGGAGTAAGACAGTGATAATGATAATAGCAGTTTTACCTAAAGTTCTTGGAATCCTCACCATATTGAAGAAGTGCCAAACTCAGGACCAAGATTTACAAGATTTAATTTCATTTTAGTTTCAATTCAATATCCCACACAAGTAATTTTTTAAACTTGTTTTCTTGTTTATGTCTCTCTTTCTCTAGGTGTCATTCCAGGTATGTGGGGCCCTCTCACTTGACCTATCATCAACCATCCTTACCTCATTACTCCCCTGGGCAAGAGAACCCTTAGATACATCCACCTGTCTCCTCTATCTATAGATGCCTCCTGGCTCTTGTTCTATTTGGCCAAATTCTGGTGCTCCATCAACAGCATCTCTGGGTCTCTTCCAGTGCGGCCTTCCTCCCCCACATAGCAGGGCAGAGGATTGGGCTGTAAGTTCTCTCTGATGACCTCAACAATCCTGTTAGACCTTGGGCAGTTGTGTTCAAACATCCAGTTGAGGAAATTAAGGCTGGTGTTGTCCTGGCTATAGCTGGGACCCCCCCTCTTCATAATCCCAGAACTACTGGGCTAGAGTCAAGTGAGACGCCATATATTCAATGATGCTAAGGTGATACTCCTTAACAATCACTTCCTTCCAGAAGTAGGAGTTGGTCTAAAAGAAAAACATCAACTTGCAGCAGTACCTGTGCTGGCCCAGTTCCTGCACCTCCAAATTGATCATGTAGTTAAGGATGTCTTTATCTCAGTCACTGATCATGGCTAACATATGCGGGTGGTTCATAATAGCTTGACCCAAAAGTCAGGGATGCTACGGATGATGGTCCTTCTATGATCCAAGTGAGTTTTCCCTCTCTGACAGATCTTGCACTTGAGCCGTGTGTAGGTCCTGCTAACTCGGGCAATGACAGAGCCCAGCTCTAACTTCAGGGCTTCCAGTGCCTCCAGCACTGAGATGGAGCTGTCATGGGTCCTTGCCCTGGCTCTTCCAGACCCTGGGCTTCTCCTTCTGCTCCTCCTACACATCGCCTCCACCACCTCCATGATGTCCTCCACTAGCAGCCCCAACTCCTCTCTAATCCCTGCCACCTCTCCCTCTACCAGGGCCATTGCCTTCTTGCACAGCCTTCACTCTGAAGATAATAGCCTCTGTGCCTGTCCCACCTGCTAATGCCTGCACCACTTCCCCCACCTTGGTGGTGGGGGAGGGGCAGGCAGGAGACCCCTGCCTCCTGAAGACCAGTTTCTACCAGGGTCCCTGGGCCGCCCTGCCTTCCCTGGCCCCGTCTCACTGGCAATGTAGTTTTTGCCCTGAGCTGCCACAGCTATGTAAGAGAGGGAAGTAAAAGCATGGCAAATGGCCCGCAGAGCAGGCCTAGTGGCTGGGGTCAACCTGTGCCCAGAGCTGGGTCCTTCCCTGGGACCCTGTGACTGAGGAAGATGAGAGGCAGGGGGTGGCTGGAGGGAAAGGGGCCCCCCACACAAGTAATTTTAAAAAATAATTGTGGCAAACCATAAAACAGAAAGAGCCTCTGGAGATGGGCTCAAGTGACAAAAACCCAATGGAAAAATTGGCAAAAAATTAGAAAAGATAGTTCTCAGAAAATACTAATGAGTTATAATAAAAAGAAAAGATAATGTTACTAGCAATCTGGTAAATTAAAACAAAATATTGAAATATTCTAATCCATCAAACTAACAAAAATTATACACAGTTTATATGAGGATATGGGGAACTAAGGGCTTCCCTAATGGCTCAGCAGTAAAGAATCCGCCTGCAATGCAGGAGCTGCAGGAGATGTGGGTTTGATTCTTGAGTCAGGAAGATTCCCTGGAAAGAGGCACAGCAGCCAACTCCAGTATTCTTGCCTAGAGAATTTTCCTTAATCTGTTTTTTCAATGAGGGAACAAATATTTACTGAAACTTCAGTTATAATCTTCAGTTCAGTTCAGTTCAGTCACTCAGTCATGTCCAACTCTTTGTGACTTCATGAACCGCAGCACACCAGGCCTCCCTGTCCATCTTGGCCCTATATAAAGTACTGGAAAGACAAACTTGGTATCTAAACTTGAGTAAGTTACAATTTGTGAAGGAGATAGATCGTCAAGCTTTTGTGCTGTAATGTGACAACTGTTCCCACCCACTTGCTACAGTGCTGTGAGAGTGCCTCAAGAGGCATCAAATTCACATTTGAAGTAGAAATGGGGATTTGAGAGATGGCTATGAAGTGTCTGCCTACAATGCAGGAGACCTGGGTTCAATCCCTGGGTCAGGAAGATCCTCTGGAGAAGGAAATGGCAATCCACTCCAGTACTCTTGCCTGGAAAATCCCATGGATGGAGGAGCCTAATAGGTTACAGTCCATGGGGTCACAAAGAGTTGGACATGACAGAGCGACTTCACTTTCACTTTCACTTTATGAGGCGGCATCTAATTGACATCCAGTGGTTACCTTCAATCAAAAGTTCACCCAAAAAAGTCCAGAAACATATCCTTATTACAGCTATATTGCAAACATGTAGATCTGTAGGTCTAATATACCTCATAATAGGTACTGTGGAATAAAGCAAGTAATGTGAACAGAAGGACAACAGCAATTTTTAAGTGTGTGATATTTTTTACTAGAAGGCAGAAACTAAGTGAGAGATTCAATATAGTGTTGACAAAGACTTACTTATGAAATCCCTCAATACTAGAATAAAAGAGATTGTCTTTGAAACTTGACCTGGGTAACTTTCTTTACTGAGTAAATGAATTTCAGTACTCATTATCCTAAAGATGATGCTAGAAGCAAATATTAATGGAAATTAAGATTTTAGAGAGTTCCAGAAAAACATCTATTTCTGCTTTATTGACTATGCCAAAGCCTTTGACTGTGTGGATCACAATAAACTGTGCAAAATTCTGAAAGAGATGGGAATACCAGACCACCTGACCTGCCTCTTGAGAAACCTGTATGCAGGTCAGGAAGCAACAGTTAGAACTGGACATGGAACAACAGACTGGTTCCAAATAGGAAAAGAAGTACGTCAAGGCTGTATATTGTCACCCTGCTTATTTAACTTATATGCAGAGTACATCATGAGAAATGCTGGACTGTAGGAAGCACAAGCTAGAATCAAGATTGTCGGGAGAAATATCAATAACCTCAGATATGCAGATGACACCACCTTTAGGGCAGAAAGTGAAGAGGAACTAAAAAGCCTCTTGATGAAAGTGAAAGTGGAGAGTGGAAAAGTTGGCTTAAAGCTCAACATTCAGAAAACTAAGGTCATGGCATCTGGTCCCATTACTTCATGGCAAATAGATGGGGAAACAGTGGAAACAGTATCAGACTTTATTTTTTGGGGCTCCAAAATCACTGCAGATGGTGATTGCAGCCGTGAAATTAAAAGAAGCTTACTCCTTGGAAGGAAAGTTATGACCAACCTAGATAGCATATTCAAAAGCAGAGACATTACTTTGCCAACAAAGGTCCATCTAGTCAAGGCTATGGTTTTTCCTGTGGTCATGTATGGATGTGAGAGTTGGACTGTGAAGAAGGCTGAGTGCCAAAGAATTGATGCTTTTGAACTGTGGTGTTGGAGAAGACTCTTGAGAGTCCCTTGGACTGCAAGGAGATCCAACCAGCCCATTCTGAAGGAGATCAGCCCTGGGATTTCTTTGGAAGGAATGATGCTAAAGCTGAAGCTCCAGTACTTTAGCCACCTCATGCGAAGAGTTGAGTCATTGGAAAAGACTCTGATGCTGGGAGGGATTCGGGGCAGGAAGAGAAGGGGATAACAGAGGATGAGATGGCTGGATGGCATCATTGACTCGATGGACGTGAGTCTGTGTGAACTCCGGGAGTTGGTGATGGACAGGGAGGCCTGGCGTGCTGCTATTCATGGGGTCGCAAAGAGTCGGACACGACTGAGTGACTGAACTGAACTGAAGATTTTAGAAAGAGTACCAAAATAATCTATTTCACACTTAAGGCTCACAGGTGGCGCTAGTGGCAAAGAATCCACCTGCAGTGAAGGAGATGCAAGAGATATGGGTTCCATCCCTGGGTCACGAAGATCCCTGGAGGAGGAAACGGCAACCCACTCTAGTATTGTTGATTGAAAAATTCCATGGACAGAGGAGTCTGGTGGGTTACAATTCATGGGCTTGCAAAGAGTCAGACACAACTCAGCGACTGAGCACAGCACTACCAAGGGTAGCCAGTCTTTATTTGTTGGGGCTTCCCAGGTAGCACTAGTGGTAAAGAACCCACTTGCCAATGCAGGAGACATAAGAGACTTGTCTTCCATCTCTGGGTTGGGAAGATTCCCTGGAGGTGGGCAGGGCAACCCACTTCAGTATTCTTGTCTGGAGAATCCCATGGACAGAGGAGCCTGGCGGGCTACAGTCCATAGGATCTCAAAGAGTCAGACACAACTGAAGCAACTTAGCATGCATGCCGGCTGGGGAAATAAACCATCTCATACACTTTAAAGTATCATAGATCAAAAATTTTAAATGAGGATGTATTTTCATTTTGCAATTTGACTTTTATAAATTTAGCCAACAGAAAAAATATTCACCTCTGTGCACAAACATACATGTACAGGACTGGCCATTACAACATTTTTAGCAAATTTATAGTCTTGTAAGTAAAGTATGTTATTTTTTGAGAAGCCTGTTATATTTATACGGGCTTCCCTATTAGCTCAGTTTGTAAAGAATCTGCCTGCAATGCAGGAGACCCCGGTTCAATTCCTGGGTTGGGAGGATCCAATGGAGAAGGAAATAGGCTATCCATTCTAGTATTCTTGGGCTTCCCTTCTGGCTCAGCTGGTAAAGAATGCACCTGCAATGCGGGAGACCTGGGTTTGATCCCTGGGTTGGGAATATACCCTGGAGAAGGGAAAGGCTACCCACTCCAGTATTCTGGCCTGGAGAATTCTATGGACTGTACAATCCATAGGGTTACAAAGAGTCAGACACGACAGAGCGACTTTCACTTTATTATATTTACATAACATTGTGAGAAATGGAACACATTGAGAAGATTAAATAAATCTAGAATCTTGGCTTAGAAGTTGAGAAATATTAAGGAATGTTATATATAGGAATTTTTTTAAGATTGTTTTAAAATATTCTTTGCTTACTGAAGTTTCATTGGCTAACTTCCATGTGGTAAAAATTATGGTATTAAAATTATTTGTGGGACATTTGGAATTTTTCCTGCAAGTCCTATAAATATAGTTTTGCTCTGTGAGTAAGGACCTTCTGCATTCCTCAGATGTGAGTAGTAAAAACAGTTGCCAATCTTATCAAGGAAACTTCTCCATACTAAAAGATGACATTTTTTTCACTTCTGAGAGGATTGAAAGGAATTAGCCAGAAACTGCTTATTTATTCAAGGAGGATATATTACACAAGTATATTGTGTCTGGATGTGCAGGGACATCCTACAGATGCAGACATAGTCCTGTCTTTAAGACACTCACAGTTTAGACACAGATGTATAACTGGAATGATTATACCATCCCTTACATATATAAAAGGCTTCCCAGATGGGGCAGTGGTAAGGTATCTGCCTACGAGTGCAGGACATATGAGAGATTCAGGTTCAATCCCTGGGTCTAGAAGATCCCCTGGAGAAGGAAATGGCAACCCACTCCAGTATTCTTGCCTGGATTAATCCCTGGACAGAGGTGCCTGGTGGGCTACAGTCCATGGAGTGACAATCAGTTGGATATGACTGAAAGGAATTAGTCAGAAACTGTTTATTTAATTACATATAGGAGGCTATATTACACTCGTACATTGTGTCTGGATGTGCCGGGACATCCTACAGATGAAGACACAGCTCTGTCTTTAAGACACTCACAGTTTAGACACAAATGTGTAACTGGCATGACTATACCATCCTTTAGGTATATTAAAAGCCCACCCTTTTTTCAAGTTAAAATCTACTCAGATCCCTATTTAGCAAATATTGAAAATGTTTAGTATCTCTCGGGGCCTCCAACTTTATCTATAAAGAGTACAAGAACAAGAGAGAGCTCCTCAGCCCAAAAGTGCCAGGTTTGTCTCTAATTGCCTCCCAGAGAAGGAATTGGAGAACCTCAGTTCCCTGGTGGAACCCCAATTTTTGACACTCCTCTGTTTCTGTAAGACATGTTATTGCTGTCAAATATGGATGGCTCAGCTTAGCTTGGTATCATCCCCACCAGCTGTTGCGGTGATTCCATGGTGGCAATGTAGTAGAGTTGGAGAGAGATCATGATTAGGATGAGATAATATATATAATAACTCTAGTAGCTTTACCTAACAAGTTCTTGGTATCCTCACACATTGCAATTGCACCCCACTCCAGTATTCTTGCCTGGAAGATCCCATGGACGGAGGAGCCTGGTAGGCTGCAGTCCATGGGGTCGCAAAGAGTCGGACTTGACTGAGCGACTTCCCTTTCACTTTTCACTTTCATGCATTGGAGAAGGAAATAGCAACCCACTCCAGTGTTCTTGCCTGGAGAATCCCAGGGACAGGGGAGCCTTGTGGGCTGCCGTCTATGGGGTCACACAGAGTCCGACACCACTGAAGTGACTTAGCAGCAGCATACTCAAGACCATTACAACTACAAGATTTAGGGATACATGTTAAATAATTTAAATTCAATATCTCACATAGGTAATATTTTAAAAATGATTGTGGATAACCATAAAACAGAGAGATTCTGATGATGGTGTTAAACAATTTAATACCTGCTCCTAGGCTGTACGCAGATGGTTCATTGAGGCAAGACACTCTGACCTCCTAGGTATTGTGATGAGCTAAGGGGTTTTCTCGGAGAAGGCAATGGCACCCCCCTCCAGTACTCTTGCCTGGAAAATCCCATGGACGGAGGAACCTAGTAGGCGGTAGTCCATTGGGGTCACTAAGAGTTGGACACGACTGAGTGACTTCACTTTCACTTTTCACTTTCATGCATCGGAGAAGGAAATGGCAACCCACTCCAGTGTTGTTGCCTGGAGAATCCCAGGGACGAGGGAGTCTGATGGGCTGCCGTCTATGGGGTCGCACAGAGTCGGACACGACTGAAGCGACTTGGCAGCAGCAGCAGCAGCAGCAAGGGGTTTTCTAACTATAACTCTCAATGCTGTGTGTGCCGTACTTGTTACTCAGTAGTGGCTGACTCTTTGTGACCCCATGGACTACAATCCACCAGGCTCCTCTGTCCATGGGGATTCTCCAGGCAAGAATACTGGAGTGGGTTCCCAAGCCTTCCTCCACGGGATCCTCCCAACCCAGGGATTGAACTCGGGTCTCCCACATTGCAGGCAGATTCTTTATCAGCTGAGCCACCAGAAAAGCCCATAACTCTCAACAGTTATCCTCAACTCTTGAAATTATTTCTCCTTTAGATTCTTTTCACAGCCACCTCTCCCAGGCACCATTCTGTCCTCTTTCTCTGATTCAGATCCTCACTGATTTCCTGTCATACAATGACTGACATTTTTCTCCTCCTGGGGAGCTACATGACCAGAGTACATATGTAGTAGCAGAAGAAAAGTGGAGATAGGCAGCTCAGCCATCATCTCTGGACTGGATAATCCATGCGAGGTGCTGGATGGAGAAACTGCTTCTAGATAGAGGCTGCTGAAGAAGAATGTCACATAGTTTTTTAGGGAGAATGGAAAACTTCAATCTCAAAGCTTTGGAAACATTCTGTTTTGTAACAGCGGGAGACTTACATTTGCACTTGTTGTACATGATTCCTTTGTTGGGGAAATTACTTGAGTGAATTTTTCACTATTCAAAATGAAATAAGCATTTAAAAAAATTATATTTGTGGATTTTTCTTAGTTCAAAGACTAATTTTCTAGTTCAAGGATACTCTTAAACTAAGAACACATACATACCTAATTTCTACCAGGTAAACAAATTCAAGTTTTATTGCTATCTCCTACCAGCCTCAAGGAGAAGGCAATGGCACCCCACTCCAGTACTCTTGCCTGGAAAATCCCATGGACAGAGGAGCCTGGTAGGCTGCAGTCCATGGGGTCGAGAAGAGTCGGACATGACTGAGCGACTTCACTTACACTTTTCACTTTCATGCAATGGAGAAGGAAATGGCAACCCACTCCAGTGTTCTTGCCTAGAGAATCCCACGGATGGGGGAGCCTGGTGGGCTGCCGTCTATGGGGTCGCACAGAGTCGGACACGACTGAAACGACTTAGCAGCAGCAGCAACCAGCCTCAGAGCTTCCCAGGTGGCACTAGTGTTAAAGAACCCATCTCCCAATACAGGAGATGTAAAAGATGTGGGTTTGATCCTTGAATTGGGAAGATCCCCTGAAGGAGGAAATGGCAATCCACTTCAGTATTCTTGCCTGGAGAATCCCATGGTTAGGGGAGCTTGGTGGGCTACAGTCTATGGGATTACAAAGAGTTGGACCTAACTGAAGTGACTTAACACGCACACACAGCCCTTAGGCTTAGTGGTGAGGATAAAGAGGGGTATGTGTGTGTATGTTTCATGGGGTGTTGATGAGGCTCTGGACTGAGAAGAAAAGATGGACCTTCCAGGCACATCAGCAAAGACCAGAGTATCTATTGTATTATGTCAGGCTATCTGACGGAGAGGCCCAGCGGGGTTTTTTGATGTCACTGTAGCATCCCTGCAACAAAACTGAAACTATGGATAAATTTTAGCATTTCTTTTCTAACTTAGAGCCCATACAGTTTAGCTAATTTATCAGGCAATATAGTAAAAGACTATAGGAAAAGACTTCATTTAATGTCAGATAACACTGAAGACTCAGTTAAATTTCAAGTTCATATAAACAATAATTTTTTGGTATAAATATGTCCAAAATATTGCATGGATATGCTTATATAATAATTAAAAACAATTCATTGCTTACCTGAAATTTGGATGTAACTGGCTATCATGTATTTTTAACTGCCAAACCCAGTCTCATTACATAATAAATCCCCCCCTCCCAACCAAAATTGATTTTCCTAGTATTTTAGGTTCAATAGATAAATCCATTCAGCATTCATTTCCAACCATTTTTCTTCCCTATTTTACTTTTGGTGTCTGGAAAGATAAGCACTCAATTTTCTTGGCCATCTTTGCGTAAGTAGCCAAGTGACTCAATTACTGTCAGGCATATGAAAAGGTCTTCTAGGAAAAGTTCCTTTCCAGAATAAAAAGACAGTACTTCTCAAGGAAAAAACTTTTTTGTCTTTCTTCTCTTTTCCTGTCTGTGACCCAAAAGTAATGACTGTGAGAACAGCAGCCCTTTTGTATTCATGAGAAAAGCACTAGAACAAATGTCTACACATTGATGGAGAAACACTGGATCTGAGATCATCTAGTCACTCTACCTGCTCTGGACCAGCAATCTCCAGACTTCTTCTTACTGAACAGGAAATAACTCCTATCTTTAATAGATGTTATATTGGATTTCTGTTATTGTAGGTGATTGAGAACCTTACTGATAATTTTCGGAATAATGACCAATATAGAGCTTCTAAGCTTTAAATAACTAAAAAATCAAGTTTTGGAAAGAGAGAATGGCATCGCAGACAAACTAATTTACTTTTCTGAAGACTCTTTGGGACTGAGGAGAAACAGCAGAAAGGAAATCTGATGTCTCACATCGTAATCTTAAAAGCCAATGGTTGAGCCTGTATAGCCAGAGGGATATAGGTGGACAGAGATTTTTATGAGAAACTTGGTGAGATTGCAAGTAAGAAAAAAGGGTCAGAAGCAATGGGATTGTTTGAGGAAATTTGTTAAATTTTCAATACCAACAGAACTGCTCCTGGGCCAAATGACAGACTGTGGACAGAGTTAGAAGAGGCTGTTCTTGGTCCCATAACGAAGAGCACATCCCATCTCCCATCTCTGACACTCAAGACTGGTGGTTTGGAGAGCGTCTAGGGGCTACATAATATTAAACAGCATATTTAACAGTAGAGACATTACTTTGCCAACAAAGGTCCGTCTAGTCAAGGCTATGGTTTTTCCAGTAGTCACATATGGATGTGAGAGTTGGACTATGAAGAAAGCTGAGTGCTGAGAATTGATGTTTTTGAATTATGGTATTGGAGAAGACTCTTGAGAGTCCCTTGAACAGCAAGGAGATACAACCAGTCCATTCTAAAGGAAATCAGTCCTGAATATTCATTGAAAGGACAGATGTTGAAGCTGAAACTCCAATATTTTGGCCATCTGATGCGAAGAACTGACTCATTTGAAAAGACCCTGATGCTGGAAAAGATTGAAGGCGGGAGGAAAAGGGGATGACAGAGGATGAGATGGTTGGATGACATCACTAACCCAATGGACGAGTCTGAGTAAACTCTGGGAGTTGCTGATGGACAGGGAAGCCTGGCGTGCTGCAGTCCATGGGGTCGCAAAGAGTCAGACGTGACTGAGCGACTGAACTGAACTGAGGGGCAACATCATTGGCATGACTGCTGGCCTTCTCACGAGGGTCACATCAGCTGAGGCAGAAGTGGGGGGCCTCACAGGACCCTAGATCAAAACATGTTAGAGCCAGAACAAAAGAATAAGCACTATGTAGTGAGCAAGGCTGCCAGGCTCGTTTGTGAACATAAGAGACATGTCTCTTCAGGCAATTCCAGTAATAACTGGGGAACATTTTGAATTTCACTGAAGTCCAATTATTCTGCAGGTTGAGGAACTTGATCCACTGTATTTGGTTTTATAAGCTCGTGAATATTCTGGCATAGCGTTTTGGTGGGGCAATATTCCTGTTGACCGAGGAATTTTAGATTTATTTATGCTCCTCTAAATCTAAGATGTATGTGTGGGATGTGTCTATATTCTTTGAAGAATTTTGCAAATTGCTATACAATTATTTAATGGGGTGTCTACTTCTTTTATTTATTGCAGGTGCTGGTATTATTTATCCAAATTTTTGTAGGAATCTCCTAATAGATCTCTATGAATCCACTCTCAGCCTTTTCAAATCCGTCCTGTATTCTGCTATCAGATCATGCCAGTTTCATATTAAAACTCTTTAAATTGCTCTCTTTTGCCTATAAGGTCCAAGTTAAATACCTTCCACAACATGTTCTTTCCTGCTTTTACAACCTGATCCTCCAACATTCCCAAAGTGCTCCTGTGCACTCCAGCCATATAACTACTCCTGAACACTTTATGTCCTTTCTTTCATGGGCACATTCTTTTCCTACTGCATGGAACACTGTTTTTCTTCTTGCTTGCTTCACTTACTCCTGAAGATTCTTCCCAAATTGATCTTCTTTACTAAGTCTTTCCTGGGATCCATTAGGGAAAGTTCATTATGCCTAGTGTAATGCTCCCATAATAATTTGCACACATCCTCAAACTAAACTCATAATTTAGGATTATAGTTATTTGATTGCATGTCTCTTTCATTATATCATGAGTTCCTTGAAGACAACTAATCTGATTGTGACCTCTTCTTAAAACCAGATTCAAAATAGTAGGTGTTTAATAATTTTAATTAAATAAATGAATGATTCATACTCTTTAAAATGAAATTCACTTCAAGTCCTGTTATTTCTACAGGCCAAGTGTTTCTCAATTTGGTTGATGTCTCTCCATTCCAATCACCACTATCATAGGTTAGAATTTCATCAAGTTGTTTCAGGATTAATTCTATGGCCAATACTTTTGTCTTCTTTCTATCAGAAGCATTTTAAAAGAGAAGCTATTTGAATAGATTTGTGGTTTCAGACAAATAAGCCTGGTGCCTATGTAGAAATTGGACTGTGGCAGGTGAAGGAAGGAGAAAGCAAGCCAGACTGATTTCCACACACCTGCCAGAGTCATTTTTCTAAAACCCACAATTCTGCTCACATAATTTCCCTTTTTAAAGCACTTCCAACCCAAAATGATGAACTAAGCATGTTTCTCCTGTAGTTTTCTGTTTTGGTTACTTGATTCACATAGAGGGAAAAATTAGTGTCACAATTAGAACCCAGTGCAAGAGTTTAGTTAATTACAGCAAGTTTGGTGTTTAATTGAGTATGAGTGATCCAGACAGACACAGAGACCCTGTTGCATCACAGGACTCCCTTGACTGTCTCTTATCCACTGCTGGATACACCAGAGGAGGAAAACAGACTCCTTTGTCATCAGGTACACTCAATAAGATAATTACACCTAAGTTACTATTATTCGAGGCCTTTGTTAGGACCTGTGACCCTTCATCAGCCAATCTTGCTCAAGAAGGACCAGCCTCCTGAACTGAACTGATCCAAATCAAGTGGCTGGCAGAAGACCTAGCCCTACCATCCTGCCTTGCCCTCAGTTCAGTTCAGTTCAGTTCAATCATGTCTGACTCTTTGCAACCCCATGGACTGCAGCATGCCAGCCTCCCTGTCTATCACCAACTCCCAGAGTCTATTCAAACTTATGTCCACTGAGTTGGTGATGCCAGCCAATCATCTCATCCTCTGTCATCTCCTTCTCCTCCTACCTTCAATCTTTCCCAGCATCAGAGTCTTTTCAAATAAGTCAGTTCTTCGCATCAGATGGCCAAAGTATTAAAACTTCAGCTTCACTATCAGTCCTTCCAACGAATATTCAGGACCGATTTCCTTTAGGATAGATTGGTTGGATCTCCTTGCTGTCCAAGGGACTCTCAAGAGTCTTCTCCAACACCACAGTTCAAAAGCATCAATTCTTCGGCACTCAGCCTTGCCCTGGGAAAAGCCTAAGAACCACTGGGCTCTCTTCAAATGAGATGCCCAACTTGCCAAGGTGATTCTATCTAACACATTAAAATGGGAAGCTCTCTCAGACCACTTCCCCAGCAACCATCTATCTCAATTTAGGCAAACTATCTAACCTTCTCATTTATTCATGTCCAGCATCCCTGGAGAGAAAATTGTCCTTATTTGCTGCAGATCTGATAGCAACTAAGTCTCCAAAAATGCTGCAAGCCGGCCTACACTACACAGGGAACAAAGGAGTGCACTATTGCCTTCCTGATAACAATCTGATCATTCTCATGATAGCTAGCACTATTTGAAGGCTTACTACATACCAAGCACAGGCTAGGTACTCTATATATCTAATCATCACAACTTTTTGAGTTTGGTACTATTATTATCTTTATTTCATTAAGGAGGAAACAGAGGTCCCATACCCAGGTAGTAAGTGAAGATCTGGAATTTAAACCAAATGAGATAAGTAATTTCCCTGCTGAAAATTGCATGCCTATCATACACTGGGCTTTCCCAGGTGATCCTAGTGGTAAAGAATCCATCCGCCAATGCAGAAGACATAAGAGATGGAAGTTCGACCCCTCGTATCTAGAAGATCCCCTGGAACAGGGCATGGCAACCCACTCCAGTATTCTTATTTGGAGAATCCCAAGGATAGAGGAGCCTGGCGGGCTACAGTCCATAGATTTACAAAGAGTCAGACAGGACTGAAATGACTGAGCACACACACATACAGACACATCATACATTGAAGACTCACTGGGTATATAATGGGAGTCAGCAATAAGCAAGAGGGAGATTGACTTCCACAATTAGATCTAGTGTCACCCACTGACCTAGTAATGCATTAGGTAGGGGAGAACTTGAAATGTCCACTTGAAATATCAGTCTCAGTGGCAATTGAATGATTATGGCATTAACAATTTTATTGATTGGATCCAGGCCTCCACATCAAGGACAAACTTAAAAAACAGAAAGAAAGACTTTTCAGAATCAAGATCTTAAAAATAAACTCCTCAGTGGAATGAGGAAATAGTGGAATGGGTGTAGCTCAAATCAGAATAACTGATTCTAAAATCCAATGATATCAGACTATAGAGTAAAAAAGAATGAACTGCAAATTAAGAGAGAAAAGATAAGGCTTAGATAAAAATAGATGAGATGGAAGAAAGAAAAGCTTGAGCATAGAATTATTTCCTGGACTGAAAGAACCGGTGAGACTTTAGATACTGAAGACTCAACAGTGCCAGGTGATAATATTTTTCAAAAGTATGTTTTTAAAAAAATTCAAGGAAGTACTCTAACCCAGTGAAAATTTAACACAGTAAAATTTTCCAGACAGAATAAAACAATTAGTCAATGAAAAGATATTTCTGTGGGCCAATAGCAAAGATTTTAAAGAATGCTAATATTCTTCATTAACAAAATGTCAGGAATTTATATTTTTAAGGTCAATTTTTCATGGCCTATCAATATTTATTTGATCTAGAAAATCCACTTATAGGAATTTTTCCTGCTGAAATACCTTTTTAATTCTTCAATATAGAGATTTTTATTTTTAAAAACTGCCACATTTTTATAAAAGTAAAAAATAAACTGATCACATTTTATATACAAAAATATAGACAAGGATATTGAACTAGATTCATAGATATGTTTGTGGTACACTGAAAATATAAACTTACTTCTATGATTATTCTTAGAAGGTAGGATTACATATAATTTATGTGTTTTCAAAATGTTTGAAACCTTACAGGAATATCTAACTTCCTATTATCAGTGAGAAAATAGAAAAGACATGCTTATAATGTTGACAATTTGCGAGCTAGTTTTGCATCTCTGAGGCTTTCTCCACGGAGGATCCATTAGTCTTTTCTATTTTTTTTATGCACTATTGAGTTCTGTGCACTGGTGTCTCTTTCAGGATGTTACATCTATGTTCCTAAGTGGAATTACTCTACAGCTTTCCTTTTTTCTTCTGCTGTGTTAGTCCAGTTTGGGTTAACAGAGCTACATTTGCTCATAAGATGAGCTTTTCTCCTACCATGCCCCATGCTGTGCTCAGTGTATGACCTAATCCCTGGAACCCTTTTTATAAAAAGTGCCATCTTTTTTTATGCCTCTGTGCCTTTGTTCATGATCATCTCTCTGCCTGGCAGGCCCTTTACTGTCTTCTTCCTCCAGAAGCTTCAAATTATCTTTTGAGACACAGGTTAAATGTTCTGTCTTGTATGAAGTCTCCTCTACTACCCCAAGAGATTTCTTTTTCCTCCGATCCTGACCCATTTTATAAATAATGTTATCACTCAGTAGCATTTATCACATTGTAGCACAATAATTTTTTTACCTGTTTGTCTCTCTGATCTGAATGGAGACCATCTTTGCATGTCTAGCCCAGGTACATTGTCTAGTTCATCCCACTTTCTCTCAATAAACAGCATTTGAATAATGCAAAGATACTCAGGACCACCTGAGAGTTAATGAGTTAAAAGTAAAAGTTCACCACCTCCTTGCTCATCCCTTTGAATGATTATTTAATTTTCCAGACTGATAAGGTCAACAGTTACTGTGTTATAACAAAGAGTGAGGTGGGGTTTAATGTCATCTCTCCTCAGCCCTTCTATTCGTAGAAACCCAGAGAGGATTTTCGGACCCTGCTGAGACACGTTAAAATGTCCTTCATCCTTCAGTTCTTCCTTGTTATGTTCAGGCCTGCTGTCCCAGCTGTTTATTCTTTTGGATGCCCTTTTCCATTTGCTAGAACGCTATGACTTTTGGTTCCCAGACCCAGTCTCACAATCCATGTCTCTACTTGTCCCTCAAATACCAATGTTACTTGGATCCAGCCAGTAAGCTGGAATTAGTATGATGAAAATGGTCATAACTGAATCTGTGCAAGTTCCTAGCTTTTCCTACAAATCTTTTATTTCTTAACACTTTCATTGGTTTTGACTGATTGTCCTTTTTGAGTTGCTGTATGATTTGCCTCAATGCTCGGTGCAGCCTCAATGCTCAGAGCTAGCCTGAATCTGAAGTGAAATTTAAATGTATCTGGGGTCTCTAGAAGTGCCTCATCGTTTATGTGTTCCCCAAATAAGAATAAAGATGGTTCTTGTTATTCATCCAAGGAAAGTTATAAGGGTTGTGGAGAAAAACATGAGTTCTGATTGGATATTTTGGTCCATACAAAACCTATGGATTAACCTGCAATCCCTGTGGAAAGGAGGGCCCTTGGCAGAGGAAAATGCTTTGAGTGGATGTCAGTGAGGCATTAGGGTGACATAAAAATGTCTTTGCCCCTAGGACACTGCAAAGCTTGCTATGGGCGGCAAGGGCTGCTGGGGCAGACACCTCTTGTGTTGGCAACATCGGTATAAATAAACACCAGCCTCAGTCAATCAAATGTCTAATAGGTTCCTTTATACTTATCTCTTAAAGTATTTTAGTTTAAAAATGATGTCCATTCATTTTGAAAATAATGAACTGTAGCTCACCAGACTCCTCTGTCCATGAAATTTTTGAGGCAAGAATACTGGAGTGGATTGCCATTTCCTTCTCCAGAGGATCTTCCTGACCCAGGGATTGAACCCAGGTCTCCTGCATTACAGGAAGATTCTTTACTGTTTGAGTCACCAGGGGATAACATATTTATTTCTTACAGTATTTTAATTTAAAAATGATGTCCATTCATTGCAAAAATAATGGAAAATATATATTTTTAATGTAATGGAGAAACTAATGGTCCCTGCTAAAATTCCACAACACAGAAATAGCTATGAATTTTGGTTACTTTTCTACTTAACATCATGGAGCTACTTTTTCAAGATTTACTGCCAGACTTGTCTTCTCTAGAAAACTTTTTCCTGAGTGCCTCTCTACTTCTGTCCCAGGTAGAGTCACAGTAGTTATCTTTGTTTCTCAATTGTTCAAAGTACATTTTTGTATCAAAAAAAAATGTATAAAAATTTAGTCAAGCTATAATTTATTTTTTTGTGTATGTTTCTCCCTCTTAAAGATTGAATGCATTTTTAATACAAACCCAGTGATCTGGTACATATTAGACTTTTATCATGTTAGTTATGTAAATGCATGAATAAGTAATCATAATTATTTTAGCCACAGGATAAATATCTTTTGGTAGACAATATATTAACAGCTTAATGATAATCTATCACTTGGATGTAAGCATTAATTATTCTCCATTCATTAGGATACTGATGTTATATCAAATTATTGTTATAAATAACATTGATAGGAGATAGTTTTGTATGTAAATTGACATCTTTCTACAATTCTCTTATTATACAGTAGAACAGGAGCTATCAGATTAAAAGGTGCAAATATTAGCCATAACAGAATTATTTTCCAAAAAGTCAGTATCATTTTGCATTCCTAGCAATGTATGGGCTTCAATTTCACCTCATCTCTGCTAACATTGATTTATATATTCAATTGTTTATGAAAGATGGCTTTACTTACACTTATACATGTTAATCTGATTATAATTATATATATATATACATATTTACATATGATGTTTTAAATTATTCATAAATGTTAAGGAAAATAATCACATTATTTTAAAAATTTTTGACTGCATCAAATTTTAGAAACTATTTCTTTTCAGATTATTATCAATTTTAAAGGTGGCAGTAGTGAACAAAATCAAATATATATATGTATGTGTGTGTATTTAATTATCTATTTAGATATATATTTGTGTGTCTCTGTGTATATATCACACTATTAAGAATGTTGTTGAGTTCCTGATATATGCAAATATGAACATTGTGATTAATGAACCAGATAAAGGCAAAAATACAATTAAACTGTATATTGTAATACAAACTACATTCTTGTTTCTTTCCTACTTCTAATCAGACTGTCAGCAACCACACGATACAATCTTCTCGATTTCTACTTCTGTCTGCTATATTTCACCTGTTTTACTTTGTTTGTAAGTTCCTATGATTTGATGGATCCTGAGAGTTTCTGAAGCATAGTTTCTCCCTGTTCTCTAGAGAATAATTCACGTTTTTGTTCTTACTATTTGATTGGCTGGGTGCAAGTGTGGTATTTGGAAGACCAGGGTTTTAATTTTACTTCATTTTATTTTCATTGGTGAAAATGAAACAATTTCGGCCTAACCCTGGGCATTAGTCTTTTTCTTAAAAGCTGTGGATTGTCATTAACTGAGAAAATATTCTGCTGCCAAGAGCTTGCAAGTACTGTATTTGTTGTCTGATGCCAAACATCCTCTTTAAATGCTAATGAACAAAGTATGGCATGCATTCTGTTCTTGATAGATTATGCCTATACCTTCTGTGGTCAACAGAAGGGGAATTCCCGGCCCATATGATTTCCATTCTGGCACACTCATCTCCTTAGCACTTACAAGCCAGTTAGCATTTAGATGTATTACTCAGTCTTATAGTTACAATGAACAGAACAGCCACCGTTTAGTGGCATCAACTAAACCTGAAAAAAATAACACTTTGAAGCAACTTTCCTTTGCATTTTTTCCCCACTGAGCAAATACAGTAAATATTCAATTTCACTCCTAAACTTCCATTGGCTGAACTTAAGCAACCAAATTGCAGAAAGCTTTGAACACTGTAGGGGAACAAAATTTGCCACCCCAAAGTGTCTCCTTGGCAAGTGGATTATTTTGATCTAAAAACTATAAAGGCTCAAAAGACTCAGGAAGAAACTTTGACCTTCCCACAACTACTTAAAGAATGTAGATGAAGGACCTGTTCCAGGAAGGAGCTGTCATCATCAATGACTGTAGTATAAACTAATGGTGTAGGCTGAAGGGAAGCCGGCAAAGTCTGCTTGTTGAAATTCCTGTGTCCCACTGTCTCTAGATGTCCTGGCAAACATTAGCAAATATTTGCTTTTCCACCTCCATGTGAATTGCCTTCTTCCCCTTTGAAGTCCCAAACTACATCTTCTTTTGTTTTTAGCAGAACTGGTATTTAAAGTGAGAGTTTCACCATTTTGGTGAATTACTGTTTCCCTTGGTCTCGCCTATGTATCAGTCAGTCAGTCAGTCAGTTCAGTCGCTCAGTCGTGTCCAACTCTTTGAGACCCCATGAATCGCAGCACGCCAGGCCTCCCTGTCCATCACCAACTCCCAGAGTTCACTCAAATTCATGTCCATTGAGTCGGTGATGCCATCCAGCCATCTCAGCCTCTGTCGTCCCCTTCTCCTCCTGCCCTCAATCCCTCCCAGCAGCAGGGTCATTTCCAATGAATCAACTCTTTGCATGAGGTGGCCAAAGTATGGGAGTTTCAGCTTTAGCATCAGTCCTTTCCATGAACACCCAAGACTGATCTCCTTCAGAATGGACTGGTTGGATCTCCTTGCAGTCCAAGGGACTCTCAAGAGTCTTCTCCAACACCACAGTTCAAAAGCATCAATTCTTCGGCGCTCAGCCTTCTTCACAGTCCAACTCTCACATCCATACATGACCACTGGAAAAACCATAGCCTTGACTAGATGGACCTTTGTTGGCAAAGTAATGTCTCTGCTTTTCAATATGCTATCTAGGTTGGTCATAACTTTCCTTCCAAGGAGTAAGCTTCTTTTAATTTCATGGCTGCAATCACCATCTGCAGTGATTTTGGAGCCCCCCAAAAAATAAAGTCTGACACTGTTTCCACTGTTTCCCCATCTATTTCCCATGAAGTGATGGGACCAGATGCCATAATCTTAGTTTTCTGAATGTTGAGCTTTAAGGCAACCTTTTCACTCTCCTCTTTCACTTTCATCAAGAGGCTTTTGAGTTCCTCTTCACTTTCTGCCATAAGGGTGGTGTCATCTGCATATCTGAGGTTATTGATATTTCTCCCGGCAATCTTGATTCCAACTTGTGCTTCTTCCAGCCCAGTGTTTCTCATGATGTACTCTCCTATATATACATGTTATTAAAATTTGTTTTGTTTTTTTTCCTATTAGTCTGTCTCATGTTAATTTAATTCTTAGACCAGCCAGAAGAACCTAGAAGGGTAGAGAAAAATTTCTCCCTCTCTGCCCCTACACAATACACTCTTAAGTAGTGTGGCCTTTTGGAGCTATCAAAGAATTTCAAGATGATGTGGTGACATGATCCGGTGAAAAATTCAGGGGAAGGGAGGACAGTGAAAAGAATGTGATACAAAGACAATTCATAGGCATATACCATAAACCAGGCTTGTACTAAGATAATATGATGCTGGTGCATTTATTAGAACTTCCCTGGTGGCTCAAATGGTAAAACGTCTGCCTACAATGCGGGAGACCTAGATTCGATCCCTGGGTTGGAAAGATCCCCTGGGGAAGGCAATGGCACCCCACTCCAGTACTCTTGCCTGGAAAATCCCATGGATGGAGGAGCCTGGTAGGCTACAGTCCATGGGGTAGGACTGCATTCATTAGGAAAGGGTCTAAGGAAGATATGGTCTATATATAGGCTTTAGAGCCAAACCACTGATTTTAAATCAGATATTTGCACCATATTTAATTATAAATACATATAAAATTAATTTATAAATCTCTTTAAATGTCTGTTTTGTCAGATTTATCACCTGTGATATGACTGTAATATTCAGACATAAGATTACATATTGTTATAAAGGTTACATGAGATAATTGACTAAAACTTCTAACAAAGTACCTGGTATGCGATATGTGTTCAAAATCTTTACTGGTTTTCTTTTGCTACCTAACAAATTACCATAAATTTAGCAGGTCACAGCACATATTTTTTAATTTCACAAGTTTTCTATGGCAGAAGTCTGGATACAGCTGAGCAAGACTTCTGTTCAGTGTCTCAAAATGCTGCAATCAAGGTATCAGTCAGGCTACCTTGCTTCCTAGAGTTCTCATCTGAGCTCACTTGGTGGTTGGCAGAATTTAGTTCCTTGCAATTGTAAGGCTGACTTCCCCACTTTCTTCATGCTTGTCCGTGGGGGAAGCCACTCTGCTCATAGTGACCAATCACAGTTCCTTTCCAAGTGGTCCCCTCACAGACCCTTTCACATCGTGGCTTACTTCTTCAAGGCCAGAAAGAGAATCTCTTCATCTAGTCTGGTAAAAGTGAAAGTGAAAGTAAAGTCCCTCAGTCGTGTCCTACTCTTTGCGACCCCATGGACTGTAACGTACCAGGCTTCTCCGTCTATGGGATTTTCATGGGATTTTCCAGGCAAGAGTACTGGAGTAGGTTGCCATTTCCTTCTCTAAGTCCGGTAAGACAGAGTCCTACATTATGTGATGTAATCAAGGGAGTAAATTTCCCATTGTCTTTAAGATATTCAGTTTACTTGAAGATAGAAGTTTTTGTAGCATCAAGTTCAGGAAGAGTGGGTATATGAGAATGTGGACCATTGGGGTTCTTCTGTAGCGTTCTACCACAACATATGTGTTAGCTCTTGTATTAGGCAAATACTCTTTGTTATAAGACACAGAAAACCCAAATTAGAGTAATAAAAGTAACATTTCAAAAGGGGATGTTCATTGGAAGTATTCTGAAATTGCTCATATCATTCAAAAAAAGGCCATAAGAATCAGGGTTGTGACAATGACTTCAGGAACTTGAACAAGGGTCATAATATCCCTGGATACACGATGCCTCAGCATACAAGCAGATTCACAGAAAGCTTTGCCTTTTCCTTTGTGTTAGGTTCACCCTTTCATGCTTCTGCATGAAACCTGGGGATTCCTTGCTTTAAGGTTCACAACCTTGCACCTTCTCTGAAGGATACAGACTCTTCTCCAGTAGCTCCAAAAGAAACAAGCTTGTAAAAGATCCCAATCATTTTGTGGCATGATTATTAAGAGACCAATAGCTCTGACCATGTCAGTGAAGTGTCATGACTGACTTAGCTGAGGTCACAGGCTCCACTATCATGGTTGGGGGCCAATCTATTCAATTTCCAGAAAATGAGTTAGGTTGGAAATGGAGAAGAGCCCAGAAGAGTGATTTTCTTTTCTCACTGAAATATAGGTATTTCCAAACATGTAGGTGAAAGAATTACACAGTAAACACTTATATACCTATCTCTTAACTTCTATAATTATTAACATACTGCTTTGTTTGTTTTACCACATATCTATAAATCATTTAATTTTTTTCTTGGTCCATTTCAAATATTTTATAGACATCAGTATGATTGGTTTAGCTATGACATCATGTTCAACTCTTGCTACCCCATGGACTATAGCCTGCTAGGCTCCTCTGTCCCTGGAATTTCCCAGGCAAGAATACTGGAGTAGGTTGCCATTTCCTTTTCCAGGGGATCTTCCCAACCCAGAGATCACACTTGTGTCTCCTGTCCTGAAGGCAGATTATTTACCACTGAGTCACCAAGAAAGTCCAAGACATCAATATACATCATTCCAAACACTCTAGCATGATTATCATTAATATGAGTTTGAAGCTGAAAGTCAAAGCATAAGCAGTTCAAACCTAAAAGGATAAAATTTACCAGATAATTATTTCTTATTAACTTGGCTACATTTTCTTAATTTAAATGACAAAAGAATGACTATCTTTGACATTTTATTAAAATGGGGAATTTGAATGTAGAATGTATGTTCAAAAATATTAGAAATAAAGAAAAAAACAATAAACTGTCTATATTCATTCAAATGACAGTTCAGTTCACTTATTTGTGTAAGTTAGAATTCTAGAGTCATATTCCTCTTTATAAACCCTGTTATCTGATTGATGTCTAGTCAGCCACCTCCTTTCAATTGTAGATTTACCTCCATCTTTCCCCCACCCCTCATTTTCCCTGTCTTCTCCACTTCCAATTCTATTGCTTTCTAAATTTCTCTCTTCACCTTACTCTAAGCAACAACCTAACAAATTATCTCTTTGACTTAGGTAACTACTTGCAAAAACTAACCTTTCTTTTTTTTTTATATATATTTATATATTTATTTGACTGCACCAGGTCTTAGTATTGAGGCACATGGGATCTTCAGTATTTGTTGCAGCATGCAGACTCATAGCATGTGGGATCTAGTTTCCTGACCAGGGATAGAATCCAGCCCCTTGCATTGGGAGAACAGAGTCTTAGCCACTGGACAACTAATAATTCCCTCAACAAACTAATCTCTATAAAACCACCCAACTTATCTTTCTAAACACAGTTCTGGGTTTGTCACTCCTTAAAACTTAATACTTCTCTTTTGCCTTCTGGAGAAAATTGAACATTTTAATATGATAGACAAAATCCAGTAAAGACAAGGTATTTTGTAAATGGCCTCATCAATACCCTAAATAACTGTAGAGATTATTTATACCACATCATGGTACAAATTCCCATCATGGCAGTTGTCAAAGGGTTGCTTATATCCATTGATCTTGATTATTTCTAGTAAACAAAAGCTATGAGCTGGCCCTGAGCTTCTTCTGTGTCAGGCTGATGTTATAACACATCTTGTAGTGTTATTCCTTTGAGAAGGAAGTGGCAACCCACTTCAGTATTCTTACCTGGAAAATCCCATGGATGGAGGAGCCTGGCAGGCTACAGTCCATGGGGTCACAAAGAGTCAGACACGACTAATGACTTCACTTCTTCTTCTTCTTCTTCTTGTAGTGTTATTATGGAATGATAATCTCATATGAGCAAGAAATCATGGAACTTGCCAAGAGCCACATTGGGACTGCAAGTGTTTGATTATGGCCCTTTGCTATTTAACCCAAAAACTGATGAAAATGTCAATTGACCAACAAATGACAATAGGAAATGTATTCTTCCTGGAATTCTATGCTCTCTCTCCATACAAATATGGTAAATAAGCCTTTATAAAATACTACATATAAAAAGGAGCAATTTTTTGTTTTAGTTAGATTTAATTCTGTGTTTATACATTACAATACCCTAATTAGAAAGAGTGTATATAAATTTTCACTATTAGATAAGACTACATTTTATTTAGGCTTAAGTAAATGCATTAACTTCTGACCAAGTAATAGGCCCACTTTGCAAATTTAAAACACAAATTCTGCATAGGATGAGAACTTGAATTAGCATTGGCTTAATGCCACATTGTTTTTGGTTTTTATGAGCCAATGTTTTCACTTTCTGATGTTTTTGGTTTTCATGAGCTTTGCATTAATAGACTCACTTTTTTAAACAAAGTTAACCAAACCCACTAGTAGTCAAGATTATAATATATCATGTACACTTCTTAGAACATTCTACTTGAAAGTTTGGTCATTTGTAATATCATTTAGATATTGGAAGTAAATTATTTAGATGTAATGGAAAAATGTTTATATGCTTCCAAAGAATTTATTATAAGAGCTTTTCCATGACTCTAATTATCTATCTTTCCTAATAGACTTTACAATGAAATCCAATTTTCATAATTTCAACAGAAAAAAACACAGTGCTTTATTAGTGAAATTGAAATGCATTGTATGTTCACAAATGAAAGGAAAAAAACTTACAAGATGCATGCATAATTTTAAAAAATCAATTGATATGGATTTCTCTGACAATCAAAGGTGTAGTATGAATACTTTATTGTCTAAACTTGAAGGCATTGCAACCATTGTTTCCAAGGACACACATGTTTTCATGGAAACAACATGGTTTTTAAGTCAGAAAGACCATAGTCTGGCAACTATAGAATTCATAAACTAGGGCAAGTTATTTACCCCTTTGAACCTGTTCTTATGAAAAACTAAGTCTATCATACTTACTAGATAAGGCTATTAAGAAGATTAAAAGTTTCAGTGTATCTAAAACACCGCACATACATAAGCTTATAGAAGGCCCACCAGAAACATTAACTCCTTTCTGATGATTTACTGTAAAGTAATCAAAAGCAAAAGTTCTTTTGAAAGGACTAATGATTGGATGTATCCCAAGACAAAACAGGTTTAGGATTTGGAACATATGGAAGTCAAACATAAAGTCTAGAATATAGCTTGACACCAATGATATGGCAAAGCAGAGAAGCTAGATAGAGACATGGATTTTAGACCTATTCTCTCCCAGTTAGATCTGTGACTTTGATATGATGCTACATTTCAGACTCTCAGGTTTTCCAACTATTATATGATAACATGAAGGTGTTGAGAATGAAGTTTCTCTTCAGCACTAAAAATTAAATTTTTCAATTTCTTTTCGGTTTGTCAGAAGACAGTTCTGTAAGATCTGAGTTGCTGGTAAAGCTTGAATTTATTTTTTCGTAGACAATGAGAGCAGCTTATTTTCTCTTTTGTGCTTTCTTTTTATTCAGTAGACTCCTTATTCTAATATGAATTAAATGATAAAATATACTCCTCACTTCACAAATCTCCTACTCTTTTGCTGTTTGGACTCTTTAACTGAGTTTCTAATTTACCAAATTCACGAAAACATTTCTTTTCAAAATACCTCTAAAAAGATCATGGGAAAGCTGACATTTTCACTACTAAGGTACAAATTCTATATATTTCTTCAATGAATTCCTCTCCTTAGTGTCACTACCTACAACCAGCTTGTTAACTGTAGGCCAAGTATAAACTTTTAAGACATAAGCTCCTCTACAGGCCTCTGTATGTATATTGAATTATGCGAAGTATTGGATGGTAATAAGTACATTCATAAGCATTATTTCTATAGTCAGAAAATGGTTAATTTGAAAGTCATTCCTCCATTCAAGAAGAACAATTTTCTCCAGTCTTCTGACTATTTATAGAAAGACCTTTACATGTGCAAACTAATTAATAAATGGGATCAATTTCAAGGTATTTTTTCTGGTTCATCACCACTTAATCATTCAATTTAAAAAACATTTTAAAGGCCAAGTCTAAAATAGATTTGCACCCATGCCCCCAGTGTGAATTTTTCATTCTTTACAACATGCAGTAGGTACTGTATAATGACCTTTTCTCTGTTTGGAACAGGGATTAGAATAATACATTTGACCCTTTACAGTCACCTGGGAGAGATGTTAGTCTCCAAGTTCAATAAACTGAAATATGTCTCAAGTGTCCCAAGGTTAAGGCCATGACTTTAAACTATTTAACACAGAGTATCACACTGATTCACTTAGACTCTCAGGCTTTTAAAAAAATTATTAGGCTGAATTTTATATACTTTATCAGAACTATTTCTTTTCTTCACACAATCAAAGCAAATATTTTACATTGCAAATAAAGCAAGTTAACCTAAGATGCCTTGTGCATTATAATAAAATTTATAGCTGCATAAATAGCAGTGTAAACTTACAGAAAGAATAGTAATTATAGTGCCATTGATGGTCTTTGTTGCTTTAATTCTGAGGCAGCCAGAATGATTAAACTGAATCTTAATCGACTTCTCCATTAAAAATGCTGGCAGAGGAGCTCCTTTAACCTTTCCCATTGATTGAACACAACAATCACCATTCAATTATAATGCAAAAGGACATTTGTTATAATGTAGAAAAGATGCATGAGCCATTTCCTTTTACTCAAGACAATCAATGA
This sequence comes from Bos grunniens, assembly GCF_055505025.1. Lineage (NCBI taxonomy): Eukaryota > Metazoa > Chordata > Mammalia > Artiodactyla > Bovidae > Bos > Bos grunniens. The sequence continues at coordinate 47,070,902 of NC_141176.1, forward strand.
GATGACTCCTACTTCTGCAAAGGTGAGAATGCTCTACCTGGGAGTCTGATAAAGTCAAAACCAAACAGAAACCTCCCAACTGTACAGAGGAGCAGGAATGCACAGATGAAACTCATCTGGAACAGATTCATTAGGGGAGAATGTATTTTCTATTACTATTTACAATAGCTACATCTATCCTTGATATATTGTTTTTCTTCATAGAGTTTCAAAGTACTTAAATTACCATGATCAAAGGTTTAATGGTGAATTAATGAGGGTGGTTACTGGACCTTTTATATGTGGTTCTTGGTGCATGCTTAATAAGACAAATCAAGGCAATACTGGTAATTGGAGTAACAGAATTTTAGAGTAGAAAGGAGCCTTCAAGATTAACTAGTTTATTTAAGGACAGTTAATTGTAAAAACCCTGCACTAGGATTCAGGTCAATCAATTGCCAATTGAACCCCTGTTGCATCTGTCACTTCTGAAGTATGGTTCATTTTCGATTATGCTTTTTACCAGATTTCATACTTGTTTGAATGGGTTTCCCTGGTGGCTCAGATAGTAAAGAATCTGCCTGCAATGTGGGAGACCTGGGTTCGATTCCTGGGTTGGAAAGATCCTCCAGAGAAGGAATGGCAATCCACTCCAGTATTCTTGCTTGGAGAATTCCAGGGACAGAGGAGCCTAGTGGGCTACAGTTCATGGGGTTGCAAAGAGTCAGACATGACTGAGCAACTAACACACACACATAAACTTGTATGGAAGACACAAGTAATGTACTTGCATCGTATACCCTCCAACATACATCTGAATATGCAAGTATAGCTGTTTTGCTCCATTTATGTAATAGTGGTAGATTAAAGATGGCCATGGGTTCTTTGGAAGGAATCCTCCCTTTTGCATCTAGGCTAACTTAGTGATTTGACCAATAATCAATGATGGAAGCAGTATTCTGGGACTTCAGATACTAGGTCATGAGTAATATTGCAGCTTTTGACCATGTTTCTCAGAAAACTTGCTCTAAGGGAAGCTAACAGATGAGAAATATGATCACCAAGAAATCACCACATTACAAGGAAACTGATGCCACCCAATGGAAAGCCTGTAAGGAGACAGAAACCCAAATACCTCCACTGTTCCAGCTGGCCCAGGCCAGGACACAGATGTGAGTAAAGAACAGAGCTTGAATATTCCAGGGCCAGCAGACACACTGTAGAGAAGAAATAGGGAAACCAATTGATATCTAGAAACAAGCCGTTAGACTATGGCCCAGGTCAAATTATGACAAATGACTAAGACAGACTTAATATTAACTTCAGCTTGACTAAATGTTAGAAAGATGTCTTCTTGACTGTAAGCATCACCTATATTTCTTTTCTTAGAGCATTTACTTTAGAAATGGAAATTCTTTGCCTTTTTGAGAAGTAAGTCTCTCAGACTTTTGTGTTTTATGACTCAGGAATATCTTTCTCAAGTTCTAGGGAGCTATCTTTAGAAATGAAAAGTATCAAGAATAAAAGAGCCTTTATTTTCCAATCTCTGTGGGGAGAATTTGAAATAGCTCAACTGGAATTCCATCACCTCCACTAGCTTTGTTCATAGTGATGTTTCCTAAGACCCACTTGACTTCACATTCCAGGATGTCTGGCTCTGGTTAAGTGATCACACCATCATGGTTATCTGGGTCATGAAGATCTTCCTTGTATAGTTCTGTGTATTCACGCCACATCTTCTTTATATCTTCTGCTTCTGTTAGGTCCATACCATTTCTATCCTTTATTGTGCCCATTTTTGCATGAAATGTTCCCTTGGTATCTCTAATTTTCTTGAAGAGATCTCTAAACTTTTCCATTCTATTGTTTTCTTCTATTTCTTTGCACTGATCACTGAGGAAGGCTTTCTTATCTCTCCTTGCTATTCTTTGGAACTCAGCATTCAAATGGGAATATCTTTCCTTTTCTCCTTTGCTTTTCGCTTCTCTTCTATTCACAGCTATTTGTAAGGCCTCCTCAGACAACCATTTTGCCATTTTGCATTTCTTTTTTGGGGGGGATGGTCTTGATCACTGTGTCCTGTACAATGTTACAAACCTCCATCTGTAATTCTTCAGGCACTCTATCAGATCTAATCCCTTGAATCTATTTGTCACTTCCACTGTGTAATCATAAGAGATTTGATTTAGGTGATACTTGACTGGTCTAGTGGTTTTCCCTACTTTCTTCAACTGAAGTCTGAATTTGGCAATAAGGAGTTCATGATCTGAGCCACAGTTAGCTCCCGGTCTTGTTTTGTTGACTGTATAGAGCTTCTCCATCTTTGGCTGCAAAGAATATAATCAATCTGATTTCAGTATTGACCAAGCTAGTGGAGGTGATAGAATTCAGTTAAGCTATATCAAATCCTAAAAGATGATGCTATGAAAGTGCTGCACGCAATATGCCAGCAAATTTGGAAAACTCAACAGTGGCCACAGGACTGGAAAAGGTCAGTTTTCATTCCAATCCCAAAGAAAGGCAATGTCAAAGATTATTCAAACTACCACACAATTGCACTCATCTCACATGCTAGCAAAATAATGCTCAAAATTCTCCAAGCCAGGCTTCAACAGTATATGAATTGTGAACTTCCAGATGTTCAAGCAGGATTTAGAAAAGGTAGAGGAACCAGAGATAAAATTGGCAACAATCGTGGGAAAACAAGAGAGTTCCAGAAAAGCAATCTACTTGTGCTTTATTGACTACACCAAAGACTTTGTGTGGATCACAACAAAAAGTGGAAAATTCTGAAAGAGACAGGAATAGCAGAACACTTGACCTGCCTCCTGAGAAATCTGTATGCAGGTCAAGAAGCAACAGTTAGAACCAGACAGAGAACAGACTGTTTCCAAATCGGGAAAGTTGTATGTCAAGGCTGTATATTGTCACCCTGCTTATTTAACTTATATGCAGAGTACATTACTTGAAATGCCAGATTGGATGAAGTACAAGCTGAAATCAAGATTGCTGGGAAAAATATCAATAACCTCAGATACACAGATGACACCATCCTTATAGCAGAAAGTGAAGAAGAACTCAAGAGTCTCTTGATGAAAGTGAAAGAGGAGAGTGAAAAAATTGGCTTAAAACTCAACATTCAGAAAACTAAGATCATGGCATCTCGTCCCATCACTTCATGACAAATAGATTGGGAAACAACAGAAACAGTAAGAGACTTTATTTTCTTGTCTCCAAAGTCACTGCAGATGGTGACTCCAGCCATGAAATTAAAAGACGCTTGCTCCTTGGAAGAAAAGCTATGACCAACCTAGACAGCATATTAAAAAACAGAGGCATTACTTTGCTGACAAAGATCCTTCTAGTCAAAACTATGGTTTTTCCAGTAGTCATGTATGGATGTGAAAGTTGGACTATAAAGAAAACTGAGCACCAAAGAACTGATGCTTTTGAACTGTGGTGTTGGAGAAGACTCTTGAGAGTCCCTTGGACTGCAAGGAAATCCAACCAGTCCCTCCTAAAGGAAATCAGTCCTGAATATTCATTGGAAGGACTGATGCTGAAGCTGAAACTCTAATACTTTGGCCACCTGATGTCAAGAGCTGACTCATTTGAAAAGACCCTGATGCTGGGAAAGATTGAAGGTGGGAGGAGAAGCGGACGACAGAGGATGAGACGGTTGGATGGCATCACCGACTCAATGGACATGGGACGTGAGTTTGAGCAACAATACATTCCAGGAGTTGGTGATGGACAGGGAAGCCTGGCGTGCTGCAGTCCATGGGGTCACAAAGAGACAGACAAGGCTGAATGACTGAACTGTGAACTGTTGTGGGGAGGATAATCTAATTTAGCAATCACAGATAGACAATCACATTGACTAGCCTCCACTTTAATGTTGTCCTGTACATTTACAACTCACTTCAGTGTTTAAACCCCCTCACCCCCCACCTTTCAGTGAAGTTAAGTTCAATTTCTTTCCTTTATTTCAGTCTGTGGTTGTTCAGTCACTAAGTCCTTTCTGACTCTTTTTTTTGACTCCATGAGCTCCAGCAACTTTCTGCCATTGGAGTGATGTCATCAGTATATCTGAAGTTGTTGACAGTCATCCAGCCAGGCGTTTCACATGATGTACTCTGCATAGAAATTTAATAAGCAGAGCTATAATATACAGCCTTAACATACTCCTTTCCCAATTTGGAACTAGTCATTGCTCCATGTCTAGTTCTAACTGTTGCTTCTTCACCCATATAGAGGTTTCTCAGGAGGCAGATAATGTGGTCTGGTATTCCCATCTCTTTAAGAATTTTCTAGTGTGTTGCAATCCAAAGGCTTAAGCATAGTCAATGAAGCAGAAATAGATGTTTTTCTGGAATTCCCTTGCTTTCTGCAAGATCCAGTGAAAGTTGGCAATTTGATCTTGCAATAATCTTGAATAAAGTTATAAATAAATAGTCTTGAATATATTGAATATCTTATTGCAGTAGTCTTGAATAAAGTCTTCATTGCCTGTTTAATGTTTCTTAGACATGGCCAACTTCTTCATTTGTTCCTCCTCATCTGAGGCCCTAATCATCAAGAGGTAGGAATGAGTCATTCCTATAGTTCCCTGCTCTAATTCCAGACTCCTAAAATCATGTGCACAAGAAAATGAGTGTTGCTTCGTACCAATTTACTTTGGAGCACACATTAAGGGTCCAGTGCATCTTACTACTTGGGAAAACATGCACACCTCTTTTTAAGTACTGGATATGTGTCTAATCCCTAAAACTCAAAGATTATTAAATGCTTAATAATAATTTTATATATACGTAAACAAGTTCTTATGTGTCGCCAGTCTTATATCCCCTGATTGCTTCTTTTAAAAGTCAGCTCGTACAACTGATAGCAATTAGGATTTTTTAAAGTAAGTTATGAAAGTGAAAGTGAACGTCATTCAGTTATGTCCAACTCTTTGTGACCCCATGGACTGCATGCTGCCAGGCTCCTCCTCTGTCTGTGAAATTCTCCAAACAAGAATACTGAAGTGGGTGGCTTTTCCCTTCTCCAGGGGATTTTCCCAACCCAGGTCACCTGCATTGCAGGTGGATTCTTTACAGTCTGAACCACCAGGGGATAGTCTACTGAAATAATCAAAGAACATGGAGACATAAGGTGAACAAAACAAAGCAATCTTTCCTTTGAAAAAGACCTGGATTTGAAATGGCAGCCTGTCAAATTAAGGACCATTGTGTTTCAAATTTAGGTTCAAGAGAGTATTTAAATTTTTAAAATAGAAGTGAAACTTCCAAGAAAGCATAGTTCATTTGATGGAAATCATCTCACTGTATTTCCAAATTAACATGCAAATTTCTATGAGAAGAAAATAATTTTCTATTGAGGGAAGAACTTGAATATATCTTAGTATAACACCAACCTTATTTGGCTAGTGACCAGTTACTTCTGCAAAACTTGCTATCATGGTGTCAGCTTTAGTATTCATGTTTGTTAACCCAGTCCTTCCAGAGGATCTATCCAGAGACCTTTTTAATGTCTGGATCCATTATCTTATAAACAGAAAAAAAGTCACGATCTATAATTTTGTGTACAAGATTTAAGTGTTTATTCCCAGGGCATTTTTTGCTGACTCTGCTTGCCTTTTACTGAAAATTACAACATTTCATGTATAAATCTCTAAAGTGTGGCTTTTATTGGTTTCCTTATTTTCATATACTACATATTTATATTACACTTTATTAATAATTTTCCAAGTCATAAAATCAAAACTGCTGCTTTATTATGTTTTCTGAAAATATGTTGACTGAAGAATATATATCCCCCTACATATCACTTATGGGAGAGCAAGTATCACAAAAAGAAGACCCCAAATGCTGCAATCATGGTGGGTCACAGCTCCAAAGTGGTTGGGAATGTTAAGATGAGTGTTCAGACTTAATGTGAAATGCAGTTGAAATGATTGATTGCACTCCTTTATTTTTGACTGTTAACTCTGTTAAATGTTTGAACCATAAAAATTTTCAATATTAAAAAAAAAAGATGAGTGTTTGCAGAAGGAGTAGCTTAGCTAAAAAACACTAGACAGATTATGTACTTCATCAGACTAAGTGTGGATATGGAACTACTCAAGGTAGGTTCTGGGCCCAGGGACTTCATGGCAGCTCTCAACATTGCGTGGGAGGGAACTGATAAATTCTTTTCTGTGTGCTAAAAGATACGCCTCCAAGATTAGGACACAAAGCAAGCTTTGTCTAGTGTAACAAGTTCTGATTGTATCACTCATGAAGCAGAAAACTTTGATGGGTGATTGCCCCAAGAATTAAAGCCCTTCCAAAGTCAACCTACTTGCTTCACTCTGCACTGGTGCTGGCTGTGAAGGTAGGATGGGCCATTTAATGACAGGGCTGTGCCTTTGGCTTCCCACTGTTACCTACTTAGTTTTATAAATATCTTAGGATTTATGCATTCTAGGACCTAGCTTGTGCCTTTCTTTATATTGATAGATGACAGGTGTAATTGTGAATAGAATTTACATTAGGCTTTAAAAAAAAAAAACACCTTTTTTACTATCAAGTGAAAAGATTGTTTTAAAAATACATCAGAATCTCTTTTCTCTGAAGGGCTTTGTCTTGGTTAACTTTCCTGGAGAAGTTCAAGGGACTCAGATAAACAGGTATTATATTTCATTACTTTCTACAGACTCATGAGAAGAAAGCCCAGTCAGACAAGAGACAAAATCCTCCTTGGACTCTGAAAGGGTAACCTGGACACAAGCAAGTTGGTTTTCAAGCTCAGAATCTGATTCCCAGCAGTTTCTGATAATATTTCTAGAAAGTACGTTTGTTTCAAATGTATACTGTTTTTGTATTATATTTTCTTTTGGTAAATACTGTCATTTTTCCTGAATTCAAGCTTCCTTATATGCTGGTCTAATTTTTTGATACATTAGGCGTATTTGGAAGCTGTGACATCCTAGATCTAAGAGATTAACTAAGTTACGTCATGCATTTACATTCATTTACCAGACTAACATTTGTAATGTCAGAAGTTGCTAAGTCTGGGAATAGCATTGAATTGATGCTGAGCAGAGCCCTGTGGGCCTCCTGGTACAGAGGCCTTTTTGCTCCCACAGTTCTTGCAGACAACGTTCCAGCCTCCATGCCTTTCTCTGATTTCCAAAGAACAGAACAGTTGCTAATCAAAGGAAAAGCAGCAATGAAACAACCTGAGGCAGGGAAACCACTAGAGCCAGAGAGGCTCATCAAGATCAGGAGACAGGCCACCTGAGACCCAGCACACACGCTAATCATGTCAGCAACCCCACCCTTCTGAAACTTTGCAGAAGAAGACAAGACTGTTACTGCCTTGATCCTTATCACTTACCCCTGCCTGACTATATGCGTCACTTGACTCCAAGTCCCTTTAGTCGTGTCCCACTATTTGTGGCCCCATGGACAGTAGCCCACCAGGCTCCTCTGTCTATGGGATTCTCCAGGCAAGAATACTGGACTAGGTAACCATTCCGTACTGCAGGGGGTCTTCCTGATCCAGGGATCAAACCCATGTTTCTTACGTCTCTTGCATTGGCAGGCAGTTCTTTACCACTATAATGACCTCCCACCTGACTATATAACCTCTCTTTATTCACCAGGGAAGGGGGCACTGTTCTTGAGGTGCTAATCTACTATATTCCCCCTTTGCCCGGTAAAGTAATAAAGCCACTCTTTTCTTCTCCACAACTCTTGTCTCCATATTGCTGTTTGGCATTGGCAGACAGAGAGCCAGAATTTTGTCGACAGAATTATCAGTTGAAGAAAAGCTAGGTACAAAAGAAAAATATAACTTGGAAAGGAGGAAACAAAAACTCAACCTGGATATCAAGAATTTCTTAGGGAAAGTGATTCAGGGGATGAACAGGAACTTTAGGAGAATGAAAGGTAGAATGAAAGGTTTGCCAAGTGATTTGCTAGATTGGGGGTCAAGGTAGTACACTGGAGGATGATGAAAAAAGAAGACCCAGGAAAGTCTCATCTTTGAAAATGAATCAAGATTTAAATATTTTTCTATTCTACAGAAGGGTTTATATACACAGGAAATATGTTTTTCTGGAAAATATTAAAGAACTTTTTCATGAATCCACCTGAGCTGTTTCAGGAACACAAAGAAATAGATAGCCCTTAATTGTTCATGGCATTTTGGGTCAGCACCAGAAACATAGGAGTCAAAGCTGACCTCTTAGGTTATTTAACTGAGGAAGCTCTACCCCACCTGGCAAGACCAGGAACTGGGGTATGAAACAGGATATGGAGAAACCTTAGCTTGGTCCTTTCTTACCACCAAAGTGTTTGGGTAGGGTTTAGGAAGGGGACTTTCTAGTCCCTCTCCTGGCTTAATTAAGTGCTTGAAATTCTAACCCAGTGTTTCCAGCTGTGGGAAGAGTCAAGTCATGGACAAGAGTCGCATCTTTGTCGATGATTTTAATCAACCACCCTTCCCTGGCATGATGGATATAGAGAGCTAAAATCAAATGCTTGCCCTTAGCTCTATTTGATTGCCTCTGGGCCAACTTCTTCCTTCAGAAATCAGCCCTCAGTAGGGTCAGTCTTGAACAGGTTAATCTGAGGTTTCAGTATTAATTGAAAAAGAGTTCTCAGGTCAAAAATTCTGGACTACATTAAAGATGGGATGTTGCTACAGAATTTCATAAATCTATGATATACTAATTTGAGGAGCAATTTTTAAAGAGGGAAGTATAATAATAGCTAGACTCCAACCAAAAAAAAAAAAAAAGAGAGAGAGAGAGAGAGAGAAAGAGACAAGGAACAAACTATAGTAACAAAAAAAGTGTTATCACTACAGATACCACAAACATTGAAAGATGATAAGGAAATACTATAAATAACTCAGTGTACATAAACTCAACAATTTCAGTTTTTCTTTGCATTCCTTTAGTACTAAGGCCCCTGGAGAAGGGCATGGCAACCCACTCCAGTATTATTGCCTGGAAAATTCCATGGACAGAGGAGCCTAGCAGGTTCAATCCGTGGGATTGTATACAGTCAGACAGGACTAAGTGACTGAATTCCCAAAGTTGAAATCAAGAGTGCTGGGAGAAATATCAATAACCTTAGATATGCAGATGAGACCACCCTTATGGCAGAAAGTGAAGAGGAACTGGGGAGCTTCTTGATGAAAGTGAAAAAGGAGAGTTAAAAAGCTGGTTTAAAACTCAACATTCAAAAAACTAAGGTCATGGCATCCGATCCCATCACTTCATGGCAATAGATGGGGAAATAAAGGAAACAGTGACAGACTTTATTTTCTTGGGCTCCAAATCACTGCAGATGGTGACTACAGCCATGAAATTAAAAGATGCTTGTTTCTTGGAAGAAAATTATGACCAACCTGGACAGCATATTAAAATGCAGAGACATTACTTTGCTGACAAAGGTCCATCTAGTCAAAGCTATGGTTTTTCCAGTAGTCATGTATGGATGTGAGAGTTGGACTAGAAAGAAAGCTGAGCACCAAAGGATTGATGCTTTTGAACTGTGGTGTTGGAGAAGACTCTTGAGAGTCCCATGGACAGCAAGATCTAACCAATCAATCATAAAGGAAATCAGTCCTGAATATTCATTGGAAGGACTGATGCTGAAGCTGAAGCTCTAATACTTTGGATGGGAAGAACTGATTCATTGGAAAAGATCCTGATGCTGGGAAAGATTGAAGGCAGGAGGAGAAGGGAACAACAGAGGATGAGATGGTTGGATGGCATCACCGACTCAATAGACATGAGTTTGAGCAGGCTCTGGGAGTTGGTGATGGACAGGGAAGCCTGGCATGCTGTAATCCATGGGGTCACAAAGAGTCAGACATGGCTGAACATCTGAACTGAACTGAGCACTAAGGCCAAGCCTGGAAGGCTTCCTCACTGCCTTTCTCTTTTAGGTAACTTTTCTCCCTGTTGAGTTTATACTTAAAATGTTGTATTTAAACATTTCTGACTTTCTTCAAGATTTAATTAATTTGTAACAAAGAATTTTCCAATTATAGGGTATTTATCACTTTTTAGAACTAATATAGATCTCTACATGCTCAAGAAAAAAAAGATTCAATATTATTTTCCCTTAATTACTAAAGAAATTTATTTTTCTGGATATACAATTCTGAGCCATAGCTTTTTTCTTCTAACAGTTAAAAAATGTTGTATCACTACCCTCTAGTCTTCAAGGGTTCTGATAAGATATCCACTGTGTTCTAATTACTTTTCCCCTATAAATAGTGTCCCTTCTCTCTTTCAAGTTCTTTCTAGATTATTTTCTTTGTTTTTAGTTATCAAAAGATTGAGTATGATGTTTCTTGGTGTGAATTTCTTTTAGGTATTATAATTGTTTCACTGAAAAAAATTGCTCTGTTTCTGTTTTTAAGGAAAGAATGGATATTAGGAAGGAACTGATTATTTCTGCAATGTAATCTGTTTTGTAATCATGTTTGCACCATCTTTTTTTTTTTTTTATTCCCCCAGTCTCCTTCCCTCTGGCAACCATTTGTTCTCAGTCTATGACTATTTCTGTTATATTTGTTCATTTGTTTTTCAGATTACACATATAAGTGAATATATATGGTATTTGTCTTTCTCTGCCTGATTTATTTTACTTAAAATAATACCTTCTAGGACTACCCTTGTTGTCACAAATGGTAAGATTTCATTCTCTCTTTTTTAACAGCTGAGTAATATTCCATATGTATACATGTATACACATACATACATATATGTCATGTCATCTTTATCCATTCATTTGTTGATAGCCACTTAGGTTGCTTCTCTGTTGCAAATAATGCTGCAGTGAACATTGGAATGCACGTATCTTTTCAAGTCAGTGCTTTTGTTTCCTTTGGCTATATACCTAGTAGTAAAAATGCTGGATGGTATGGTAGTTCTAGTTTTAATTTTTTGAGGAACCTCCATACTGTTTTCCATAGTTGCTCAACCAATTCATTCCCACCAAAACACACTAGCACTCTTTTTTCCACATCCTCGCCGAAACTTGTTTATTGTATTTTTGATAGTAGCCATTCTGACTATGTTTAACCATCTTTTATAAATTTTATATTTACATAGTTCCAAGTTTCCAATTCTGTGGTAGATGAAATGCCAAGAGGTTATTCAACCCGGAATGCTTTCAGAAACTCTGTGAACATTCTTTCATATTTTGGTAGACTGAAAAATTTCACTAGTTCTTCAATCTTCCTTGTACTAACACCTTTTGCCATGTAAACTTAAAATGTAATCTTCTACTGTCCTTAGATTCTGGGCTATGCCATGCCAGCTGTTTTGAGCAATTGAATTTGCAGAAATAAAAGTGTACCAGTATTGAACTAGGCTGAAAAGCCTTGTGTGTTTCTGCTTCTCCTCTTTGGTTCTACTCTCATCTCAAGATATGCCTGCTGAAAGATGGGAAAAACATAAAGCAGAATTCAGTATCCCAAACTCCTAAAACCAGCCTAAATAAGCAAACAGCCAAAGGATCCCCAAAGACATGAGCAAATCCAGGCAAGATTAAGTAAGCCTGGAAAACTCCCATTTGATTCCAGATATCCAAACAACATTTATTTTGCATTAACACTGAAGTTTTGGAATTGTTATTAAGCATTATTAGAACAACTGATAACTGATACATACATGGTAGTTGTTGTTGTTGTTTAGTCACTATGTCATATTCAACTCTTCGTGACCCCAAGGACTGCAGCACAGCAGGCTTCCTTGTTCCTCACTATCTCCTGGAGTTTGCTCAAATTCATGTCCATTGAGTCAGTGATACTTTCAAACCATCTCATCCTCTGCCCCCTGTTCTTCTTTTGTCTTCAGTCTTTTCCAGAATCAGAGTCTTTTCCAACAAATTGGCTCTTTGCATCAGGTGGCCAAAGTGTTGGAGCTTCAGCTTCAACAGCACCCCTTCCAATGAGTATTCAGGGTTGATTTTTCTTTAGGATTTATTGGCTTGATCTCCTTGCAGTCCAAGGGACTCTCAAGAGTCTTCTCCTGTACCACAATTTGAAAGCATCAATTCTTCAGTACTCAGCCTTCTTTATGGTTCAACTCTCACATATGTATGTGACTACTGGAAAAAATATAGCTTTGACTGTATGGACATTTACTGGGAAAGTGATATCTCTGCTTTTTAAAATGCTGTCTAGTTTTGTCATAGCTTTTCTTCCAAGGAGGAAGCACGTAATAATTTCATGGCTTCACTCACCACCCACAGTGAGTCTGGGGCCCAAGAAAATAAAATCTCCCACTGTTTCCTTTTCATCCCCATTTATTTGCCATGAAGTGATGGGACCAGATGTCATGATCTTAGTTTTTTGAACATTGAGTTTTAAGCCAGCTTTTTCACTCTCCTCTTTCACCTACATTAAGAGGCTCTTTAGTTATTCTTCACTTCCTGCCATTAGGGTAATATCATCTGCCTATCTGAGATTATTGATACTTCTCCCTGCAAACTTGATTCCAGCTTGTGATTCATCCATTTTGGCATTTCGCATGAGGTACTCTGTGTATAAGCTAAATAAGCAGGGTGACCATATACACCCTTGACATACTCCATTCCCAATTTTGAACTAGTCTGTTGTTCCATGTCTGGTTCTAACTGTTGCTTTTTGACCTGCATAGAAGTTTCTCAGGAGGCAGGTAAAGTGGTCTGGTATTTATTCCCATCTCTTTAACAATTTTCCATAGTTTGTTGTAATCCACACAGTCACCAACAACTACTCTGCTTTCTTGCATTTACAGAAATGATTTTAGAATGATTTTGGTCACTGCCTCCTGTACAATGTTATGAACTTCCATCCATAGGTCTTCAGGCACCATTTCTACCAGATATAATCCCTGGAATCTATTCATCACCTCCACTGTATAATTATAAGGAATTTGATTTAAGTCATACCTGAATGATCTAGTAGTTTTCCCTACTGTCTTCAATTTAAGTCTGAATTTTGCAATAAGGAGCTCATGATCTGAGCCACAGTCAGCTCCAAGTTAGACTTACTTTTGCTGACTGTAAGAGCTTTTCTATCTTCATCTGCAAAGAATATAATCAATCTAATTTTTATATTGGCCATCTGGTGATGTTCCTGTGTAATGTTCTCTCTTGTGTTGTTGGAAAAGAGCATTTGCTATAACCAATATGTTCTCTTGACAAAACTGTTAGCCTTTGCCCTGTTTCATTTTGTACTCCAAGGTCAAACTTGCCTACTACTTCAGGTATCTCTTGACCTCCTACTTTTGCATTCTAATCCCCTAGGATGAAAAGTACGCCTTTTTTTGATATTAGTTCTAGAAGATCTGAACCGGTTAAATTCAGCTTCTTCAGCATTTGCAGTTGGGGCATAGATTTGGATTGCTGTGATGTTGAATGGTTTACCTTGGAAACAAACCGAGATCATTTTGTCATTTTGAGAGTGCACTCAAGTACTGCATTTTGGACTGTATTGTTGACTATGTGGGCTACTCCATTTCTTCTAAGGGATTCTTGCCCACAGTAGTAGATATAATGGTTGTCTGAATTAAATTCCTCCATTATCATCTATTTTAGTTCATTGATTGCTAAGATGTCATTGCTCGCTCTTGCCATCTCCTGTTTGTCCACATCCAATTTACCTTGCTTCATGGACCCAGCATTCTAGGTTCCTATGCAATATTATTTTTTATAGCATCAGACTTTGCTTTCAGCACCAGACACATCCACAACTGGGCATCGTTTTCACTTTGGCTCAGCCCTAGTAGCATATTGGACACCTTCTGACCTGGGGGACTCATCTTCCAGTGGAATATCTTTTTGCCTTTTCATACTGTTCATGGGGTTCTTGCAACAAGAATACTGGAGTGGTTTGTCATTCTCTCCTTTACTGGACCACGTTTTGTCAGAACTCTCCACTATGACTCGTCTGTCTTGGGTAACTCTGCCAGGCATGGCTCATAGCTTCATTGAGTTATGTCAGTCCCTTCACCATGACAAGGTTGTGACCCATGAAGGGAATACATAAACATATATGGTTATGTATACATATACATGTAAGAGGATACTTAGGCCAATATGGTTAGTATTTGTCTTTATTCATTTGAGCTGCTATAACAAAACATCACAGCCTGGGTGGCTTATGACCAACAGAAACTTCTTTCCCACTGTTCTGGAAGTCTGAAATCAGGAAGCCAGCACAGTGGGGTTCCAGCAAAGGCCTTCTGAGCTGCAGCTGCCTCACAACTTTACTTCCTGATGGAAGTAAAGGGGCAACTTGCTCTCTATCCTCATAACCGAATCGCCCACCAAAGGCCCCGCCTCCTAATACCATCTTCTTGGGGGGTTAGGATTTCAACATATGAATTTAGAGTTTGCACACAACCATCAGGCCATAGCAGTATTATTTCTTTATTTCTAATAGCAAAACAGATTTGACCTCTTAAAATATTTACTTGGTTATTTCAATTGATGCAATTTGATGCCTTTTTATTTCATCCAAAACTAGTAACATGCATTTTTTATGGAATTTTCACACCGTACCTGTAAAGCTATATCTCTGGATGCATACTATTTTTCACATCTAATGAAAAATAGAACCATTATTTTTTAATTGTATAGTTGGTATCTGTCCTATTTTCTGTGTAAACATCCACAGATTATCAGTTAAGATAGCAAGCCTTTCCTGAAATGATAGTTTTCCCTTTTACTGCATTCACAAAAATGAAGGTACCTGACAAATCCCATGTCATTAAAATGAAAAAAATATACAAAACAGCTTCCCTATTGAGGATTTTTAAATGCATAATATAACTTAAGGGTACATAGAAATGAGATAATAAAATAATTTAATATAAGAACCATGAAGTCCCTAGAGATCAAATTATGTATATTTGCATAGACACAATACACATTCCTAAAGGATATTATGGTAAAAAAAAAAAACTGGTTTTGGCTGTTTAAGAAACGTGTGATATGTAAAATCCTAGGTGGCTTTCTTCTTTCTAGTTTTGAAACTTCTAATACTCTCTCTTCCTTTTTGCTTTTGGGTTCAATAGATTAAAAGGCACTTGGTCATTAAATACCTTTGAAGATAGTTATGTGCAGATTTGACTTTGGGGTACAAATATACAGGAACAATTTGTTAGCTGGGAAGGTGGTAGTATTAAAGAGTAATACTTGAACAAGAATTGCTGGAGGAGGAATTTCCTACTTCAGACGGGCATCAATAGCAGATGGTAGGATCTACTGGGAAATAAGCACAAGTATTGGGAAGGGGAATTCTGTATCGTGGCGAATAGAAGATCTGATGCAGCAGAAATCTCTCTCTGGAAACTGAAGTTAAATTGCCCATTAATGTTTTATAAACTCTTTTTTTATGGAAGAGCTAAAAATTAATCAGAAAAGAAGAGGTGTTTTGGATAGCAAGCTTTGCGCAGAAATTTCTCAGGACCTGCTGGAAACAATTGATTATCTCCCTAGAATCTGTAAAATGTGCAAGTTTACAAAGAAACTTTTTATGTGGTTTTTCTTTTTTTTTGAGTTTAAGTATTTTTAGATACAACAATGAATAAAATGGTTGAATGTTTTATTGAAGAAAAAAAGACAACAAATTTAAAAAATAGCATTGACGTTTACTTTTTGTCAGTTACACAGTTTAAGATGTTTACTATTACATGTCAAAATTTCATTATTAATAAATGAAAAATAAATTTATTAAAAATAGATTTTATGAGCATATGGTTGCCAGGGGGAAGGGACAGTTAGGGTTTGGGAAAGTCAAATACACACACTGCTATATTTAAAATGGATAACCAACAAGGACCTATTGTATAGCACATGGAACTCTGCTCAATGTTATATGGCAGCCTGGATGGGAGGGGAACTTGGGGGAAAATGGATACATGTATATATAAGGCTGAGTCCCTTTGCTCTTCAATGAAATTGTCACAACATTGTTAATTGGCTATGCCATAATACAAAATTAAATGTTCAAAAAGTTTTTAAAAATTGATTTTTAATGCATATGTAAAATTAATCCAAAAAGGTTAAAATATGCTCATCAAATTTTTCCAGAGAACCAGAAAAACCTAAGTACCATTATATGGTCACATAAAGATAACTTTCAAAGAGGTCTAGAGGGTTGCCAATTCCTTCTCCAGGGGATTTTCCCAACCCAGGGATCGAACTAGGATCTCCTACATTGCAGGCAGATTCTTTATCATCTGAGCCACCAGGGAAGCCTCACAGAGGTCTACCCTATCAATATTCTAATAAGTTTTTGAACATGTTCAGGTTTTCCTAGAATTGGAGGGAGTTCTCTAAAATTTCATTTTGAAAGTTTACTGGGTATTTATTAAGCACCTTATTTTAGGATATAAAAATTAGTTGATACCAATATGCTGAAATACACATATGTATGATTCAGTTCAGTTCAGTCGCTCAGTTGTGTCCTGATTAGCTAGCATTAATTTTTGAGGGCTTAAGAGAAACATTTAGCTTAAACATGTAAAAGTAAATTAAATACTTAAAATAGATCTGGGAAAATTTGTCAAATATCTAACATATAATTGAAGCTTTAATCTAACAAATAGTTCTCCTTATGATCACACATCTGTTATGTATAAAATGGATTTTCTATGAAACCAAGATGAATCTAACATGTCGTGTTTACTGAAATATGACATATGAAGGAAAAATGAGTGATGAGAACAGGCTTTACAAGTAAAAATCTGTATACAAAATTAATATAAATACTTAAATACCATTATGGGTTGAATATGGATGTGAGAGTTGGACTGCGAAGAAGGCTGAGCGCTAAAGAATTGATGCTTGTGAACTGTGGTGTTGGAGAAGACTCTTAAGAGTCCCTTGGACTGCAAGGAGATCCAACCAGTCCATTCTGAAGGAGATCAGCCCTGGGATTTCTTTGGAAGGAATGATGCTAAAGCTGAAACTCCAATATTTTGGCCACCTCATGGGAAGAGTTGACTCATTGGAAAAGACTCTGATGCTGGGAGGGATTGGGGGCAAGAGGAGAAGGGGACGACAGAGGATGAGATGGCTGGATGGCATTACTGACTCGATGGACATGAGTCTGGGTGAACTCCAGGAGTTGGTGATGGACAGGGAGGCCTGGCGTGCTGCGATTCATGGGCTTGCAAAGAGTCAGACTGAGCGACTGATCTGATTTGATCTGATTTGATGGGTTGAATTATATCAATCCAAATTTGCATGTTGAATCCTAGTCCTCAGTACCTTAGAGTGTGACTGCATTTGGAATAGGTAAGTTCTTTCTTAAGGTTTTTATGTAATCATAAATTTTTATTTATCCTGGAGAAATTTCTAGGGGTAGAATTGCTGGATCATTTTATACCTATATGTTTGATTTAGAAACTGCTGATGGCAACCCACTCCAGTGCTCTTGCCTGGAGGGTCCCATGGACGGAGGAGCCTGGTGGGCTGCCGTCTCTGGGGTCGCACAGAGTCGGACATGACTGAAGCGACTTAGCAGCAGCAGCAGCAGAACTTTTTTCAGAGTGTTTGTACATTTTGATTTTTTCTTTCTGTTTCTTTTTTTCTTTTTTAACAAGGTAACTAAGGTTAAATAAGGTCAGTTAGGGTGGATGCTAATCTGATATGACCAGTAATCCTACAGGAAATGAAGACAAAGGGAAGACCTGTGAAGCACAGAGAAAAGATGGTTTCCTACAAGCCAAGGAGAATACTCTCAGAAGCCACCAACCCTGCTGACACCTTCATCTTGAACTTCTAGTCTCCAAAATTGTGGGTAAATAAATTCCTCTTGCTTAAGTCACCCATAATATAGTACTTCGGAGAAGGCAATGGCTCCCCACTCCAGTACTGTTGCCTGGAAAATCCCATGGATGGAGGAGCCTAGAAGGCTGCAGTCCATGGGGTCGCTAAGGGTCCGACACAACTGAGCGACTTCCCTTTCACTTTCCACTTTCATGCATTGGAGAAGGAAATGGCAACCCACTCCAGTGTTCTTGCCTGGAGAATCCCAGGGATGGGGAAGCCTGGTGGGCTGCCGTCTATGGGGTCGCACAGAGTCGGACACAACTGAAGTGACTTAGCAATAGCAATAGCAATATAGTACTTAGTTATGAAAGTCCAAGCAAACTAATACAAGTACCATAGAAAAAAATTATTTTTACATAGGAAAGCCAGTTTTTGTTACTGTAATAATAATCACATTATGATGTCATAATGATGGCATGACAATATGTTATATTATATCTTAGAAAATGCTGTGCTTTCTTCTATATAATTTTCCAACCACTGTTATACTTGGTACACAACCACTTCTGCTATGAAGTTTCTCTACATTTTATATGTAAATTATTCCTTTTACATCCTCTTCTTCCCACCCATCCCCACTCTCTGCCCTTTATGTAGCAGTGAGAATGCCTTCTTGTCAAAAATGAATTACACATGAAGTTGAAAATAAGGCAAATGTGTGAATTCAATAGACTTAAAAATCTCTCCATGTTTCCTAAAACTCCCTTGGAGGGAATTTCTCCTTTCTTAATGAGCCAATTGTTTTCATTAACCACTAATTATTTTTTCTAAGCATAGGGGTATATGTGACAAAGATGATGAAATTACATGGGAAAATATTTTACTGATAATTGGGAAATATTATACCAGCCAAAAATAGCAAGCAAGCATCCAGGAGATGATTACTTTAAGTTTGTGTAAAAATTTAAGACTTTAGTCTTGAAGTACCATTATTTTACCATGAAGACTAAAGATAAATTTCAATCACATTGTTTTAAAAGCAGGTCACCAAATTCCACTTGTGATATTTACACTAAAATATAGTCCAAATTTCAGTGATTGAAAATATAATCTTTACCGTATTATATTTGTCAAGTGTCAGAGGCTCCCTATATTAATTTATTTAGCCAGTACATATTGGACAACTGACTACCATCTTCTCTGATAGGTACAAAGTCGATTTTGTAGCATCTTGTCTAAGCATTATTGAACGGTATGAAATAAACTGTACTCAAACCACTTTCCAAAGAAAGACAAGCTTTAGGTGAAATAGGAATCAGAAAGCTACTATTTAGTCGAATTTTCAATGTTTCAGAAAACTTTTTCACCTGAGAGGTTGTAAGAGTCATAAAATTTCTTGTGACAGGCATTTAGGAAATACAGGATGCTGATGAGTGTAGTCTGGAAACATTCAGATAAACACAAAAGACATGTAAATTGTAGAGCATTTTGAAGAGTCAGCACAACGGTAAAGAGAAAATTAACTAGAAGACAGATCTACCTGCTCTAGGGAAACCTGATAGCAGTCAAAGATCTTCATTGATGATTCAAAATTAGAAGTTTCTCTCACATTCTGCTCTCTCAGCAGAATATTTTAGAACCAGTAGATTAATAAAAGTGCATGATTAAAATGACTGTTTATTTGCAAAGCTAGGAGACTGAAAAATATATCCCTTCCTACATTTTCAAAGTCTCCCCCAGGTCAAATGTTGGCTTAACATTTAGACTTGCATAGTGGTTTTTAGAAATCAACCTAATGGCTCAAACAGTAAAGAATCTGCCTGCAGTGCAGGAGACCCAGGTTCAATCCCTGCACCAGGGATCACTGGATCCCTGGGTCCCTTGGAGAAGGAAATGACAACCCATTACAGTATCCTTGCCTGGAGAATTACATGGACAGAGGAGTCTGATGAGCTACATTCCATGGGGTTGCAAAGAGTCAGACACGACTGAGGGACAAACACTACACTTAGAACTCAACTATCAGGTCAGGCATTTTGAAGAGAAATTAAAAATTAAGTTTGTGAATATTCTAAATTATCATTTAAAAGAAAACACCCAAAAAGAAGATTAAAAGAGAGAGAGAAGTTATTGTGTGTGTAGGATCTGGTAGGTTTGTAAGAAACAGTTGAGTGATAAGTGCCATCAATTCAGCTGGGGAAAAATATTAAGTAACTAAGTTGTTTGGTCATGTGGACATAAAACTGGATTCATTACATAATCCAAATTCATTCTTTAGCTTTGTCTCTACATAAAAGGAGGTCAGAGAACATCATTGTTGAGAGTATGGGCTCCAGAGGTAGGCCTTGTGGGTTCAAAAACACTAGCTGGCTAGTTATCTTTGGAAATTTAGCCTAAGATTTGGTTCATTCATCTGTTAAAGGGGACACTAACATTACTCCCTCATCAACTTGCTGAAGAATTAGATGATCAATGTATGTAATGTATTTCATGGAGGGCCTGGTATAAGTAAACAATTAATATGTGACAACCATAATTATTTACAGCCATCATAATCAAACTAATTTTCATTCACACCTGAAGAAAACAAAATCCTCAAAGGCAAAAAAAAAAAAGCAAAAGATATATGCTCTTAAAATAGCAGTACAAAATGGCTTTAATACCTTAAAATTTTCATTCTTGGTCTCACAATGACAGAATACCTTAATGAAATGCATAGACTAGGAATTAAGAAAGTCATTCTCTATCAGGCAAGAAATTGTAAAGGAACAGAAACACCTAGTATTTTACAACTCTTGGAAGATGTTATTTCTATGTGTGATTAGATACCTTATCCTCCCGTTTATAAATTGTCTCATAATCTATATGGTACTTAAATCTTTTCTTGGAGTTTTCAATTTTAATGACTATGCATTTTATTCTAGAATTAACTATGAGTTCATTTTCAAACTTTCTGTTCTCCCTCCACCAGTTCTAATTTGAAGAATATTAGCTAATTATTTTTCACTCCTTCCTTCCAAAGTATTTGAAATACATAAGACAGGGAAAAAAAGTTCTCTTTTCTAGTCATCATACCAACTCTCAGTACACCCAACTTGTTTGACCATAAAATAGTATTTAGTGATTTTTAAAAAGCACTGGGAGAACTATTCAATGTTTTTTAATCCAAGAAAAATTAAGGACAGCTGTGGAGGCTGGATCCTAGGAAAATGAGGTAAGATTCCAGGTGCTGTTTCTGGCTGCCAGATCTGTAAAACAATATTGTAGTAAAATAAATAAATAGATAGATAAATAAACATGGCTCTTTTAATTACTAAGCAGGCAAGTTCTGGTAGAAAGTGTGTCAAGCCACACATAAGTGCTCACACAACGTAGCTTTTAATTTCCTAACTGGTGTCCATCAGTGTGATGGGTGCCCACAAGATAGAAGATCAGCTGTCTTGGACATAATTGCAGCAGGGGAGTTTTAAGAACTGTAGGTGGTATTATTCTGTTTTATTTCATTTCCTTTATTGTCTTTCAGGATTTTTAAAAGCATTTTTGAGTAAAAAAAAAAAAGTTTAAACTAAATTTCTTGGAAATATTCTTGATAGTCCCCTTTCAGTTTCCTCACTTCGGGCTGTAGTCAACAACTCTGAACTAAGATAAAGGGTCCATACTTCCTCACAGAGTCCATTTCACTCTGTGTGTGAATCAGCATGTATTTATGTCATATGACTAATTTTTAGGAGTCTTTAACATAAAATAAACAGGAAAATTGAGTCTCTTTGGATCAAAAGATGAGGTACACAAGGTATCTCATACATGTATACATGAGATCAGGTGCACTGGTTTTTAGGCTTCAAGCACAATTCTAAAAATTTCTCAGATCCCATATGGAACATGACTAGGAATCAAGTCATGCTGTAAAGGAATGCTCAGTGTGAGGACTCAGTTTCAGTTGAATAAACAGTTTATTCAAGAAATAATAGACCGGCTTTCTCCAGAAGCCATCAACTGCCTGAAAGCATGGACAGAGAAACAGTATTGTGGTCAAACAAGGCGGACGGCAATATAAATGATAAGGGATTCCATGTATGTGTGTTAATATGACATTTGTTTTTATCTTTCTGACTTACTATATTCTGTATGACAGACTCTAGGTTCATCCACATCACTACAAATGACCCGATTTCAGTCCTTTTTACGGCTAACAGTCCATTATATATTTATATATATGTATGTAAGCTGATTCAAGTTATTGTACACCAAAACCTAATACAACATTGTGAAGCCATTATCCTCCAATTAAATAAAAAAGATAAGGGAAAGAGGGCATTAGGAAGGAAGGTTAACAGCTTTGTAAAAGATTGGCCATGAGTCAGTGAAGAAAAGGAAAGCAGACTGTGGAAAAGGGTGATGATCTCTAAGATTCTATGAAGTGCATGGAGGGATTGAAATCAGGATAAAAAAGCACTTAAAAAAAAACAACAGGGATTTTGAGAATTCAAGGAAGAGATTATTTTAAGATGCAAGATTTTGGAAAAGGTTCTGAATGATTATATCAAGATGATGGTCTTGTTTAGTGAAAACCACCACAGAATAAAAGTGAGAGTGGCTAAAATTAAGGAGATGAAGGAAAAGTGAGGTACAGGTGCTGGAAATATCATCTATGTGTGTATTGAAAATGATGTTGAGGAAAGAGGTGTAAAGAAAAGACTATAATCTAGGCTCTGCAACAATGTAAGACATTGGAGATTCATCCCAGATCCTTACTAACCAAAAGGGGGACCAAGGAAGAATGTTAAAAATGGATCACGTGAACTTTAAAGAGCAATGTTGGAAGAATAAGGGTCAGGGATTAATTCCAAGACATTTCCCTCTTTGCTTCTTCTGCTACTGGCCTCTCTCCTGTTAGGGGAAGCACACTGATTGAAACGGCCCACCCTGGCCAGACACCATAGTAACCATTTGCATGAGTTGTTTTATGACAGGAGATCCTGGTAAGGAATACGGACCTAAAAAGCCACACCAACTGGAAGAGTTTGGGAAAGGTCGAAAGGAGACACCACGTGCAGGTCCACTTCCCAGAATCCCTCTCGCTAGCATCCATCTTGGCTGAGTGATGAGTGCACCACCAGGAAAGACCCTGAATTAGAATAATTGGCCAAAGACCACCCAGAAACTAATCCCATCACCACAAAACCCGAGACTGCGAGCCATGAAGCAGAGCTGTTCTCCTGGGTTCTCTTACCCTACTGCTCTCCTCCTGGGTGCCCTTTCCCAATAAAATCTCTTGCTTTGTCAGCAGATGTGTCTCCTTGGACAATTCATTTCTGAGTGTTAGACAAGAGCCCAGTTTTGGGCCCTGGAAGGGGTCCCCCTTCCTGAAACACTCCTACCCAGCCCAAGATTCTTGACATTAAAGTTTTAGTCACTCAATCATGTCCAACTCTTTGCAACCCCATGGACTGTAGACCTCCAGGCTTCTCTGTCCATGGGATTCTCCAGGCAAGAATACTGGAGTGGGTTGCTATTCCCTTCTCTAGGCTCATCTTCATGACCCAGGGATCAAACCTGCATCTCCTGCATTGCTGACAAATTGTTTATAGTAGAGATTCTTGACCTCAAACCTGCTTCTTTAGATTAGAGGACATATGAGTAAACATTCTCACCAAATGACACTGCTGAAATGAGCTATGTTACCTGGTAGGTAAGAGCATTATTTTTAAATCACCTTCTACCTTCTCATGCTAACTCTCAAATTAGTTAATTTTCTATTTGTAGGATTCCTCTACCCTAGATTCGAAAAAGATATCAGAGTTTGGAGTGGGAGGAATACTAAAACAAGAGCGAAAGAACCTTGGGGATATTTATCTTGGTTTCCTAAGGCTATCGTAATAAAGTACCACCACAAACTGGATGGTGTAAAACAATAGAAATATGTTTTCTCACAGTTCTGGAGACTAGAAGTCAAAAATCCAGGAGTCAGTGCAACACGAGAGTTGAGGTAGGATCTTTTTCTGCCTCTTCTAACTTCTGCTCCTGGATGGCAATCCTTGGCTTTCCTGGAATTGTGCCTGCATCACTTCAATCAATGCCTCTATCATCATATGGCTTTCTGAGTGTCTGTGTCTGAGGCCAAATTTCCTGGTTTTATGAGGACACCAGTCATACTGGATTAAGAGCCCATTCTATTTTCAGTATGACCTGTGCTATCATGATTTATAGTAGGAAATATATATTTGGTGTTTGATCCCTACTCTGGCAGAGCTACCGAGACCCTTGGAATCCCCCATGCTAAAAAAGATTTTTAAAGCCCTTTGTTATGTAATGAGGTGACTTTTGGACCACACCTAAGGATGGATGCTGGTTGCCAGAAGACCCAACCTTGTAATTGAAGGGCTGGAACTTTCAGTCTCACTGTCCAACTTCCAGGGTGGAGAAAGGGGCTGCAGATTGAATCAATCACCAATGGCTATTGATTTCATCAACCATGACTATGCAATGAAACCTCAATAAAACCCCCAAAAGACAGGACTTGGAGAGCTTCTGGGTTGGTGAACACTGGCAGGTTTGGGGAGAATGGTGTGGCTGGAGAGGACATAGAAGCTTCACACCCTTTCCTATACCTTGCCCTGTGCGTCTCATCCATCTGGCTGTTTCTGTTATATCCTTTTACAATACACTGGTATTCTAGTAAGTAAAATGTTTCTCTGAGTTCTTTAAGCCACTATGGCATATTAACAGACCCAAGGAGGTGATTATAGGAACCTCTGATCTAAAACTTATTGGTCAGAAGCACAGGTGACATCCTGGACTTTTGATTGGGGTCTAAAGTGTGTGTGTATGTTGGGAGGGAGCAGTCTTGTGGGACTGAACTCTTAACCTGTGGGATATGATGCTATCTCAGGATAGATAGTGTCAGAATTGAGTTGAGTTGGAGAATACCCAGCTGTGTCTGGAGAATTAATGGAGGGGTGCAGAAAACACTATAGTTGGGTGCAGAATTCTTAGACCCCCATCTTAACTAATTATATCTGCAAAGACTCTATTTCCAAATAAGATCACATTCTGAGGTGCTGGAAGTAGGACTTCAACAGATATTTTGAAGGAACACAATTCAACTCACAGCAGCATATTAGGAAAGCAACCTCACAGGCCAGACTGGTGAGCAAGGATTAGGCATGGAGAAGCAAATGAGTGTCAGCCCATGTTGTCCTTCTTGGATAATAGAGCATCACAAACTAACGGTGAGATTTGAAATTGAGAAGTGTTACTAAAAGGGTAGGATACAGGCAGAAAATGGGATAGGATAATGCAAACTATAACCAAAACTAAAATCAGAAATTGAAAAAAAAACCCAAAAAACAAAAAGAATAATCAAATTTTATGTATTTTAATTAGAAATTAGAGCAAGTATGTCAATTTAATTAAATGTTCAGATGCTCCATAAGTGTGTCTGATTGCTCATCTGTGTTAGTCCAGTCACACAGCATGATAGGTAAGAACACGCTCTGGAGCCAGGATGCTTGGCATGAAAACTGTCCCATTACCTTTTAGCTGTGAGAACTTAGGCAAGTTTCCTGCTACTCAATTTGCTTATCTGAAAAATTAGTGACTATCACATAAGATCTTTGTGAAGATTAATTATGTTAACCTATGTAATCTGTATCTGGCTCATAGGAAGTGTTGAAAATATATTAATTATCTATATATTTTTTATTTTAATTGACTGAGTACCTCATTTTCATAAGTAAAATTCTTGAATTATATTAACTTAAATATAACTATGGTCTTCCCAGGTGGCTCTAGTGGTAAAGAACCTCCCTGCCAATGCAGGAGACATGAGATGAAAGTTTGATCCCTGGGTCAGGAAGATCCCCTGGAGGAAGGCACAGCAATCCACTCCAATATTCTGGTGGAGAATCTCATGGACAGAGGAGCCTGGCAGGCTATGGTCAATTGGATAGCAAAGAGTTGGACATGACCGAAGCAACTTAGAAGCAGCAGCAAATATAACAAAAGTGAATACAATTAGGCTGTTAAATTCTATTTCAGCTTAAAGTCTTTTATTAAGCATGTAGGGTAGCTTTTCTGTTTTTTATGAAAAATAGTGGGGTTTTTTTTTTTTTTTTTTGCAGAGGTTTGAAAGAAATTGCTTTATTACATAGCTTCTCCATTAAAAAACTAGAATATGGCATTTATTAAAAGATACTTAGCCTTTTCATGTACTTTAAGAATCCTGCCTTTTTTGTCTGTTATATTATGTATTCTAAGTGATCGAAATAATAGTAAACATTAGTAAGATAATACTGATCATTTACTATCATTTGACCAAGCTCATTGTAGACATTTCCTCATTAAATCTGCAGAACAGCCCCATTGTATTATATATTATGCTGCTGGTGGTGGCTTAGTCCCTCAGTTGTGTCAGACTCTTGCAACCCCAGGAACTGTAGCCTGACAGTTCCTCTGTCCATGGGATTCTCTAGGCAAGAATACTGGAGTGGGTTGCCATTTCTTCTCCAAGGGATCTTCCTGACCCAGGAATCCAACCCCTGCCTCCTGCATTGCAAGGGGATTCTTTACCACTGAGCCATCAGGGAAGCCCTGTGCTATGTATCTCTTAATGTTAATCTCTCTTTAACTCTGTTTTTTAAATGAGATCAGTGAAGCATAGAGTGCTTTGGTAAGTTTCCCAGCGTCATACTAGCGAGTGGTTTAGTGAGAATTCAAGCCAGTTTTGGGCTTCCCAGGTAGCACTAGTGGTAAAGAACCTGCCTGCCAGTGCAGGAGACATAAGAGACACAGTTTCGATCCCTGGGTTGGGAAGATCCCCTGGGGAGGGCATGACAACCCACTCCAGTATTCTTGCCTGGAGAATCCCTTGGACAAATGGAGCCGGGCAGGCTACAGTCCATAGGATTGCAAAGAGGCAAACCAGTTTTATTTGATAAGAAAGTCTGGAATCAGCCTCTTTGCTTTATTACCAGGCCATTTGTAGGCTTCATTTTTATACACAGAGATTTTTAAAGAAATGAAATATATGGACAATTCAAAAGTTGTTTCTAAAATCATCCTTTTTCTGGAGTTTTTTAATCAGATAACCATAGGACTAAAATATGTTTTATGAGCATAATTTATTTTTAGTATATCTAGAAATTATATTAAGTGAAATTATTAGTTCCTCTATAAGGATTTCTCATTAAAAAGAAATTCTTCCCTTTCAGAAACATTTAAAGAGCAACCACTGGCAATGACAAACCCTATTCATATTATTACCTTACAAAGTAAAGCCTTGGTCTAGAAAATTTTGTAAGTCAAAAGGCCAAAAGTATTGTCTTCTTGTCTTTACTTTTGCATTGTTATTTATCTCAATAAACCATGAAACAACACCCTTGAACCGCACCTTCCATGGAACTTTAATACCTGTTCTCTTTCAGATTTGTTTAGAATTGCTTTCTACCTCTGTCTCTGAGCACATGCTGATTAAAATGTTTTAATTAAAACTATGACTACTACAGAAAAATTATTGAGCAATTCTTCAGGATGAAAATGCTTAGTGTTGGAAGACTAATTCCACTGTTCATGTTTCTACTGAGCAATATTTTCTAAAAGGTTAACCTTTGTGTTGTGTAATATTGGATTTAGTCCCAACAGTTTGAAGGTATTGTTTTTAAAACAAGGCCAAGCAAGCAGAAAAGTTTGTACGATGATACAGATTTGATCAGCTCTTAAACAAAACAAGTTCAGCCAGGTTGGTCTGTGCAGTTATTCTAGAACTGAATCCTATGACTTTCTTCCACAGTCATCACGCTGAGAAAGAGTGAATTTTGTTACATTTCAAAACTGTTTTTAGAAGGAAGAGGCGACGTGATGGCCTGGGTCAGTGTCCGCAGCCTGCACTCAAACGCTGGAGACACACTGGGATGAAAGCCAAGTTCCTTAGAACTGTAGCACAGCGAAAAGAGTGTCACTAACAGAAGTCAGTAAGATCACTTCTTAATAAGAATGAGCTCGTTTCCTGCTTGATGAAGCTCTCTGCAACATAAAAAGCCTTACTACTTCCTTTTGAAGGGTTCTCCTCATTGCCTGATACAGCCCTCCTGTTCGCAATGCAAAATCCTGGGAGGACCATCTCGGGACAACCTGGGAAATACATTATGTTTGATGCTCCTAATCAAGGATCAAACTTTAACCCAGCCAGCCATTCACATGAACTACAGAGTGGCCTGTTTAAAACCTGTTTTGATTTTTCACAAAAGCAGAAATCCATAAAGGGAGTTCACTCCTGTGCTTCTCAAATAGTAATGTATATACAAATACCCTGGGGATTTTACTCAAATGTAGTAGGCCTGTGCTGAAGCCTGAGGTTCTGAACTTCTATCAGACTTTAGGCAATGATGATGCTGTCAATGGATCCAGCAATGGATGTTAGTCTCTTATCTTTTTAGGCAAGATGATGACTTTGCCACACTAGCCAGATGACAACCTGCTTTGATTTTAAGGAAATAGTCTATAGATTGAACATTTTCCCCCTGATTCAAATTCAACAAACCCAGAAGGAGGACTAAATTCTTTCTTATAGTTATACTACTTCTTCCATGAAACAGCTTGTAGCAGTTTTCCTGCCTTCTACCTAATGGCTTTCTATTCTTCAGTGTGACTGTGCTTGTCATCTATCTCCTGGTTATCTATTTTTTATATAGTACTGTTTTTTTGTTAATCACAGACTCCTAATATTTCCTTTCTCCCTCTCTCTCCTTTGGTAACCATACGTTTGTTTTCTATGCCTGTAGATCTATTTCTGTTTTGTAAGTAAGTTCATTTTGCTTAGATTCTACATATAAGTGGTATCATATGATATTTGTCTTTTTCTGTCTGGTTTACTTCATGATGATAATCTTTAGGTCCATCCATATCGCTGCAAATGGCATTCTTTCTTATGAATGAATTCTTTCTTATGGCCAAGTAATATTCCATCACACACACACACACACACACATATATATATACACACCACATCTACCATGTGGTCCAGGGATCTCACTATCTCACTTCTGGGCATATATTCAAAGAAAATGATAATTCAAAAAGATACATGCACCCCAATGTTCATTGCAGCACTAGTTACAATAGCCGAGATATGGAAGCAGCCTACATGCCCATCAATAGATGAACAGATAAAGAGTGATATTAAGATGTCCATCTTTTATTTCACCCAGAGCAATCTCAATTCAGTCAGTCAGGGTTTAGTCTCATTGGGAATACATTCCCTTCAAACATTCACTGGAGGCTTCTAATGCTCCTTTCTAGATCAGCTGTCCCGCTAAGGATTTCCAGAGCTGTCAGCCTCTGTTCTTTTATCATGACCACTTTGGAGACTAAACAACTGTGCAAAGAACTTTGGCCATGGCTTTCAGAGTCTATAGCAGACAATTCTATACTCAGTAGAGGGAAAGACAATCAGCATCATTGTCCCAGAGCCCTAATTACGTAGACAAACTTGTACCAACTAATTCAACTTAATGTTGCTTCATTTAGTTATGTCACTTCATTAATGTTCATAGATACCTTTGAAGTTACAGCTGGATACTACATGCCAGGAAGCATTAGAAATGTGGAAAGGATCATTTTGTAGCTTTTACAAGCTTTACTGTACCGTTTAAAAACATTAAAGTATACATTCCCTCCCAACCTAGAGTATAGAGTGTATTATTAGTCTATAAAATCAATATCTCTGAGTTTTGAAGAATGCTAATTAAAGGAAAAAAATTTTTTCCTGTTTTAAATAATTTGTAAGAGTGTTTGAAATAATGTGTAAGTGTGCTTGAAACTAAATATTAAAAAAACTAAGATCATGGCATTGGGCCCCATTACTTCATGGCAAATAGAAGGGGAAAAGGTGGAAGTAGTGACAGATTTCCTCTTCTTGGGCCCTAAAATCACTGCAGATGGTGACTGCAGCCATGAAATTAGAAGACGATTGTTTTTTGGCAGGAAACCTATGACAAACCTAGACAGTGTGTTGAAAAGCTGAGATACTACTCTGACGACAAAGGTCCATATAGTCAAGCTATAGTCTTCCCAGTGGTCACGTACAGCTGTGAGAGCTGGAACGTAAAGAAGGCAGAATGCCAAAGAATTGATGCTTTTGAATTGTGGTGCTGGAGAAGACTCCTGAGAGTCCCTTGGACAGCAAGGAGATCAAACCAGTCAATCTTTAGGGAAATCAACACTGAATACTCATTCGAAGGACTGATGCTGAAGCTGAAGCTCTGGTATTTTGGTCATCAGATGTGAATAGCCAACTCATTGGAAAAGTCCCTGATCCTGGGAAATATCAAGGGCAGAAGGAGAAGAGGACATCAGACAATGAGATGGCTGGATGTCATCACCAAAGCAATGGACATGAACTTGGGCAAGCTTCGGGAGAAGATGAGAGACAGGGAGGACTGATGTCCATAGGATTGCGGAGTTGGACGTGACTGGGGGACAGAACAGAAAGTGTGCTTGAGCTTCTGTAATGGG
Organism: Bos grunniens; assembly: GCF_055505025.1. Taxonomy (NCBI): domain Eukaryota; kingdom Metazoa; phylum Chordata; class Mammalia; order Artiodactyla; family Bovidae; genus Bos; species Bos grunniens. The sequence continues at coordinate 47,101,171 of NC_141176.1, forward strand.
GCATTTGTTTTGCAATAATGTTATAATATTGTCAGAATTAGATATCTATGTGATATTCATAGATCTCAAATTATCTTATTAAAATGATAATTTGTGATAAAAATTTAAATAACAGATTTTTCCAAATAATGAATATAGTATCACTTCCAAAACTCCTGCTTCTAATTTGAAGTACTGTGGCTCGGAAAATATCCAGTTAAAAAACATGCTAATGATTAAGAAACTCTTAATGACTAAGAGACCTCCTATGAAACTAACAAGGGCATTTTAGTGGATGAGCTGACTAGCTGGAGAGGACTTGCTATCCACCCAAGCATGAAACTTCCAAAGGAAACCCCCCCCAACAACATCCCTTTCATCCACAGGGTTTATTCCAGAGGATCATTGGTAGTTCTAATAGGCTGTGAGAGGAAGACAGGAACGAAATCCCATCAGGTAGGATCAGCTTACATTATTTAAAGCTTAATATTTATCACAAATTCATAGGGTCCTGAGATTATTGACTTTTGAAGAATAAGATTTTCATAATTTAAGGAGTCATGCAGATTTTCTGCATGAAATGTAGCCTTACAAGTGGTTTTACATGAGAAGCTAAAAAGTACCAATTAACAGAAGCAGTAAAAAAAAAGACACATCCATATACTCACAGTATATACCTGGAAGGAATTACCATATATTAACATTTTAAGGTTAAAAGTAGCATGTCTGGTTCTCAGCCAAAACACAATTTTTATATTCATTTTAGAATTAAGAAAATGACACATAATCTTTATTGTTTCTTATACACTTTGGGAATGTGAGAAAAACATATTTTTAATCTCTTTTCCTGATGCCAAATTTGTACTTGTAAGTAGTAAACTTCATTGAGTACACACCCAGAGTTTCTCCGGATGTCTCCAGATTGGTACTACAGTGTCACAAAAAGAGTATGACTGAAATTTCACTGGTTCTGCCACCCCTAATGCAGCCCTTGCTATCCAGGGAAGTCTTTGGATTGCCAGGCATTAGTCTCTTCTCTTGGGTCTCATGATCTGTGCTTTTTTTTTTTTTTTTTTGCCCTGTTCCATTAGAAGGTGTCCCTGGTGGTGGTAAAGAATTCAGCTGCCAATGTAGGAAATGCATGAGACAAGTGTTCGATCCCTGGGTTGGAAAGATCCTCTGGAGAAGGAAATGGCAACGTACTCCAGTATTCTTTCCTGGAGAATCCCATGGACAGAGGAATATGGTTGCAAAGAGTCAGATACACTGAGCGACTGAGCACACTCGCATATACTAGAGTGTCAGGGCAATGCAAAAGAGATCAGGAAAATGATGTTTTCACCCAAGAATTCCCAAGTAACAGGAAAATAACCCCTCAGCTCGAGTGTGGTAGGCAGTCCCCAGCACTGGGAGCAGTACTTCATCTACCTCCGGCTCTGCCAGCCTCACTTCCAACTTTTCCTCAAGGCAACTAGGACAACCAGAAATGTCTCTGGGAGCCCCTGTTTCTTTTAGTCACGAGGAAAAACTATCTTTTATACTAATAGATACAAAATGACCCCTTAAAGAAATTAACCCACGAAATAATCAAAGTAGGATATTGCTCAGTGTAAAATACATGCTTTGTATCGGTTCAGCACGAGTCAAGGAAATTTACAAATAGAGATTATTTAATACAATATCTGCGTGCTGCAGTCCATGGGGTCACAAAGAGTCAGGCATGATGAATACATCTAATTTTGAATATCAATAGTAGAAGTTTTTGTTTACTTAGAGTCTTTTCAAAATACCTATACATACAAACATATGTTAAATTTTATAAATTTAAGTTACATGATTGAATATATGTCATTTTCACATTCTCATAGCTTTGTAACATGTGATTATAATGTGAGATATAAAAGAAATGCATAAAAATGCAACCAGAACTTACAGAATGCAGTAGTTAGCTCTGGAAATCAAGAAATGCTTCACCATAAAGATACCATTTGTGTTAGGGTTTGGATGATTAATAGGAGCTTTAAAAGAGAAAAAAAATTTGGGGTGGTCTGAGTAGGGAGAAGGAGGAGGGAACAGGAGTGTAAATGTACACGTGGCTTATGAAGATATTTTAACCCTGGGATTTTCCAAAGCCAAATAAAGATTTTCCAGCAGTTAGTTTACTTTATAAAGCAAATAGGTGGAATATGAGTGGAAGAAAAGAAATCGTAAAGTGAGAAGGAAGACACACCACTCCAAAGGAGCATCCCTGAACTCCTGACCACCATGGGCAACAGGCCCTCAGGAACATGTGGACTGTACTTCAGATTTGTCATCTCAGTACAGGGCTCTATTTACTGTCCTCCAAAGGTCAATGTTGTGCAAGGTGTCTTAACTCCCTTGGATAAACAGATTCCCCTGGGTTCCTCAAGTGCAGGTAGCAGAGAAACCTCAGGGTAGGAAATGAGAGAGATTCTGGGCAGTGGAGTGAGATGTCAGGGGATAACTGCACAACTGGTTATTGCAATCCAGTAAAATATCAGATCAAAGGGATGTGAGGCTGGGAGACTATATATCAGTAATGTGTGTGTAAAACTCAGAGAGAAAATCTAAAAAGTTAGATTGTGGGTATACTCTGAAGGAGCAAAAAAAAAAAAAATGCTTTGTGAAAGCAGCTAGATGCTGTAGTCAATTAAAATGATCAAAGATTTTGAGAGAGAAAACTGACTTAATTATACTTGTGGTTTAATGAGATAACACTGGTATTGGTAGTCGTTTATTTTTGGCAAATGTATGGAACTTTCCTTCATGCCAAGCATTATGCTAATTTTTTAGTGTATTGTGAAAAACAAGAGGAGCAAGATGATCCTGCCTTCCCAGGTCTTCCAACCTATGGAGGAAGAGAAATTCACAAGCCATTGCAATAAACCAGGATAAGTCTTGGAACAGGACATATGGGTGCCATTGGAGCCCACAGCAGAAGTCCTTGGAGTAGGCTTGGAGTTCAGAGTAGGCTAGAAAGCACAGCTGACATTAACCTGATATTGAAGGGTGAGTGGAGTCGGCTATATGAAAATGGAAAAGAGGAACAGCCCAGGAGGACGGGCATTGCCAGAAGGAACAGAGGGAAACAAGCATGGTGAGTCCAAGAAAGGTGGAAGCAGGGGTGTTAAGAGTGGCATGTGCCTGAGAAGGTGCTGTGAGATGCCTGGAGAGGTAGAGAAGGACCAGTTTGTACAACACTTTTGAAGATTATTTTTTTTAAAAAGTCAAGAATTACTGAACTATATGAACAAAAATGTTGTGAATCATCTTTGTTCTTTAGTCCAAATAAATTAACTTTTATTTGGATCTTGCCTAGGCATTCCAAGCCATATTTTCAACAAATTGACTTTTGTCAATTTGTCAATCCTACGGTAACTCCCCCAGTGGAGAAGCAGCGCAGACGCCTGCAGGCGCCATTAACAAGCGGGGGCTGGGCAGGGAGGCGCAGCGCGGGCTGCATCGCTTAGAGTAAGAATCTGGCCTGAATACCCTGAGCACTATCTGAGCGAAATAATTTGGGCTAACAAACCAGACTGTGGGATATCTACTACGCGAAAAGCCAGCCCCAACCTAAGACCGCCAGGCCCGTGCACGGAACAAAGAATTGAACAGAGATAGCCGGCTGCAGACCTTCCCCCTCCGGTGATAGGCAGCCAGAGCCGGAAGGGGGCAATCGCAGCCCCAGAGAGACATTATCTATAAAACTGTAAGCAGGCTTCTTTGCTAACTAAAACTTCTTGGGGGTCTGGACGGTTAACATCTGCCTAAGAAGGTGCGCCGGTTTTGCGCCCAGATAACCGAGTGGCGGGGAGGCGATAAGTCGCAGCATTGGCGCTCGCCAAACACCTCATCACTTGAGCTGCTCGGACCTGGGAAGAGCACAATACTCAGGCCCAACTGAGTCTGCGCCTCTGAGGACTATCCGAGTGCCTGAACCTGAGCGGCTTGGACCTGGGAGGTACATGCAACCCAGGGCCAGCCTTGGATTGTTCCCGGCGGAACAACCTAGAGCCCGAGCAGTGTGGGCAGGGAGGCTACACGTGCAGTGAGCGGGGGCAGACCCAGTGTGGCTGAGGCACTGCGAGCGCACGCCAGTGTTATTTGCTTGCAGCATCCCTCCCTCCCTCCCCACAGCGCGACTGAACAAAGAGAAGAAATACAGTTCCACCCATCAGAACACTGACACAAGCTTCCCTAACCAGGAAACCTTGACAAGCCACCTGTACAAACCCACACACAGTGAGGAATAGCCACAATAAAGAGAACTCCACAAACTGCCAGAATACAGAAAGGACACCCCATACTCAGCAATTTAAACAAGATGAAGAGACAGAGGAATAGCCAGCAGATAAAGGAACAGGATAAATGCCCACCAAACCAAACAAAAGAGGAAGAGATAGGGAATCTACCTGATAAAGAATTCCGAATAATGATAGTGAAATTGATCCAAAATCTAGAAATTAAAATGGAATCACAGATAAATAGCTTGGAGACAAGGATTGAGAAGATGCAAGAAAGGTTTAACAAGGACCTAGAAGAAATAAAAAAGAGTCAATATACAATGAATAATGCAATAAATGAAATTAAAAACACTCTGGAGGCAACAAATAGTAGAATAACAGAGGCAGAAGATAGGATTAGTGAATTAGAAGATAGAATGGTAGAAATAAATGAATCAGAGAGAATAAAAGAAAAACGAATTAAAAGAAATGAGGACAATCTCAGAGACCTCCAGGACAATATTAAACGCTACAACATTCGAATCATAGGGGTTCCAGAAGAAGAAGACAAAAAGAAAGACCATGAGAAAATACTTGAGGAGATAATAGTTGAAAACTTCCCTAAACTGGGGAAGGAAATAATCACCCAAGTCCAAGAAACCCAGAGAATCCCAAACAGGATAAACCCAAGGCGAAACACCCCAAGACACATATTACTCAAATTAACAAAGATCAAACACAAAGAACAAATATTAAAAGCAGCAAGGGAAAAACAACAAATAACACACAAGGGAATTCCCATAAGGATAACAGCTGATCTTTCAATAGAAACTCTTCAAGCCAGGAGGGAATGGCAAGACATACTTAAAATGATGAAAGAAAATAACCTACAGCCCAGATTATTGTACCCAGCAAGGATTTCATTCAAGTATGAAGGAGAAATCAAAAGCTTCTCAGATAAGCAAAAGCTGAGAGAATTCTGCACCACCAAACCAGCTCTCCAACAAATACTAAAGGATATTCTCTAGACAGGAAACACAAAAATGGTGTATAAATTCGAACCCCAAACAATAAAGTAAATGGCAACGGGATCATACTTATCAGTAATTACCTTAAACGTAAATGGGTTGAATGCCCCAACCAAAAGACAAAGACTGGCTGAATGGATACAAAAACAAGACCCCTACATATGTTGTCTACAGGAGACCCACCTCAAAACAGGGGACACATACAGACTGAAAGTGAAGGGCTGGAAAAAGATTTTCCATGCAAATAGGGACCAAAAGAAAGCAGGAGTAGCAATACTCATATCAGATAAAATAGACTTTAAAACAAAGGCTGTGAAAAGAGACAAAGAAGGTCACTACATAATGATCAAAGGATCAATCCAAGAAGAAGATATAACAATTATAAATATATATGCACCCAACACGGGAGCACCGCAGTATGTAAGACAAATGCTAACAAGTATGAAAGGAGAAATTAACAATAACACAATAATAGTGGGAGACTTTAATACCCCACTCACACCTATGGATAGATCAACTAAACAGAAAATTAATAAGGAAACACAAACTTTAAACGATACAATAGACCAGTTAGACCTAATTGATATCTATAGGACATTTCATCCCAAAACAATGAATTTCACCTTTTTCTCAAGCGCACATGGAACCTTCTCCAGGATAGATCACATCCTGGGCCATAAAGCTAGCCTTGGTAAATTCAAAAAAACAGAAATCATTCCAAGCATCTTTTCTGACCACAATGCAGTAAGATTAGATCTCAATTACAGGAGAAAAACTATTAAAAATTCCAACATATGGAGGCTGAACAACACGCTGCTGAATAACAAACAAATCACAGAAGAAATCAAAAAAGAAATCAAAATTTGCATAGAAACGAATGAAAATGAAAACACAACAACCCAAAACCTGTGGGACACAGTAAAAGCAGTCCTAAGGGGAAAGTTCATAGCAATACAGGCACACCTCAAGAAACAAGAAAAAAGTCAAATAAATAACCTAACTCTACACCTCAAACAACTAGAAAAGGAAGAAATGAAGAACCCCAGGGTTAGTAGAAGGAAAGAAATCTTAAAAATTAGAGCAGAAATAAATGCAAAAGAAACAAAAGAGACCATAGCAAAAATCAACAAAGCCAAAAGCTGGTTCTTTGAAAGGATAAATAAAATTGACAAACCATTAGCCAGACTCATCAAGAAACAAAGGGAGAAAAATCAAATCAATAAAATTAGAAATGACAGTGGAGAGATCACAACAGACAACATAGAAATACAAAGGATCATAAGAGACTATTATCAACAATTATATGCCAATAAAATGGACAACGAGGAAGAAATGGACAAATTCTTAGAAAAGTACAACTTTCCAAAACTCGACCAGGAAGAAATAGAAAACCTTAACAGACCCATCACAAGCATGGAAATTGAAACTGTAATCAAAAATCTTCCAGCAAACAAAAGCCCAGGTCCAGACGGCTTCACAGCTGAATTCTACCAAAAATTTAGAGAAGAGCTAACACCTATCCTGCTTAAACTCTTCCAGAAAATTGCAGAGGAAGGTAAACTTCCAAACTCATTCTATGAGGCCACCATCACCCTAATACCAAAACCTGACAAAGATGCCACAAAAAAAGAAAACTATAGGCCAATATCACTGATGAACATAGATGCAAAAATCCTAAACAAAATTCTAGCAATCAGAATCCAACAACACATTAAAAAGATCATACACCATGACCAAGTGGGCTTTATCCCAGGGATGCAAGGATTCTTCAATATCCGCAAATCAATCAATGTAATACACCACATTAACAAATTGAAAAACAAAAACCATATGATTATCTCAATAGATGCAGAGAAAGCCTTTGACAAAATTCAACACCCATTTATGATAAAAACTCTCCAGAAAGCAGGAATAGAAGGAACATACCTCAACATAATAAAAGCTATATATGACAAACCCACAGCAAACATTATCCTCAGTGGTGAAAAATTGAAAGCATTTCCTCTAAAGTCAGGAACAAGACAAGGGTGCCCACTTTCACCATTACTATTCAACATAGTTTTGGAAGTTTTGGCTACAGCAATCAGAGCAGAAAAAGAAATAAAAGGAATCCAAATTGGAAAAGAAGAAGTAAAACTCTCACTATTTGCAGATGACATGATCCTCTACATAGAAAACCCTAAAGACTCCACCAGAAAATTACTAGAACTAATCAATGATTATAGTAAAGTTGCAGGATATAAAATCAACACACAGAAATCCCTTGCATTCCTATACACTAATAATGAGAAAACAGAAAGAGAAATTAAGGAAACAATTCCATTCACCATTGCAACGAAGAGAATAAAATACTTAGGAATATATCTACCTAAAGAAACTAAAGACCTATATATAGAAAACTATAAAACACTGGTGAAAGAAATCAAAGAGGACACTAATAGATGGAGAAATATACCATGTTCATGGATTGGAAGAATCAATATAGTGAAAATGAGTATACTACCCAAAGCAATTTATAGATTCAATGCAATCCCTATCAAGCTACCAACAAAATTCTTCACAGAGCTAGAACAAATAATTTCACAATTTGTATGGAAATACAAAAAACCTCGAATAGCCAAAGCGATCTTGAGAAAGAAAAATGGAACTGGAGGAATCAACCTACCTGACTTCAGGCTCTACTACAAAGCCACAGTTATCAAGACAGTATGGTACTGGCACAAAGACAGAAATATAGATCAATGGAACAAAATAGAAAGCCCAGAGATAAATCCACGCACATATGGACACCTTATCTTTGACAAAGGAGGCAAGAATATACAGTGGATTAAAGACAATCTCTTTAACAAGTGGTGCTGGGAAATCTGGTCAACCACTTGTAAAACAATGAAACTAGAACACTTTCTAACACCATATACAAAAATAAACTCAAAATGGATTAAAGATCTCAACATAAGACCAGAAACTATAAAACTCCTAGAGGAGAACATAGGCAAAACACTCTCTGACATACATCACAGCAGGATCCTCTATGACCCACCTCCCAGAATATTGGAAATAAAAGCAAAAATAAACAAATGGGACCTAATTAAACTTAAAAGCTTCTGCACATCAAAGGAAACTATTAGCAAGGTGAAAAGACAGCCTTCAGAATGGGAGAAAATAATAGCAAATGAAGCAACCGACAAACAACTAATCTCAAAAATATACAAGCAACTCCTACAGCTCAACTCCAGAAAAATAAATGACCCAATCAAAAAATGGGCCAAAGATCTAAATAGACATTTCTCCAAAGAAGACATACAGATGGCTAACAAACACTTGAAAAGATGTTCAACATCACTCTTTATCAGAGAAATGCAAATCAAAACCACTATGAGGTACCATTTCACACCAGTCAGAATGGCTGCGATCCAAAAGTCTACAAATAATAAATGCTGGAGAGGGTGTGGAGAAAAGGGAACCCTCTTACACTGTTGGTGGGAATGCAAATTAGTACAGCCACTATGGAGAACAGTGTGGAGATTCCTTAAAAAACTGGAAATAGAACTGCCTTATGATCCAGCAATCCCACTGCTGGGCATACACACTGAGGAAACCAGAAGGGAAAGAGACACGTGTACCCCAATGTTCATCGCAGCACTGTTTATAATAGCCAGGACATGGAAGCAACCTAGATGTCCATCAGCAGATGAATGGATAAGAAAGCTGTGGTACATATACACAATGGAGTATTACTCAGCCATTAAAAAGAATACATTTGAATCAGTTCTAATGAGGTGGATGAAACTGGAGACTATTATACAGAGTGAAGTAAGCCAGAAGGAAAAACATAAATACAGTATACTAACGCATGTATATGGAATTTAGAAAGATGGTAACGATAACCCTGTGTACGAGACAGCAAAAGAGACACTGATGTATAGAACAGTCTTATGGACTCTGTGGGAGAGGGTGGGAAGATTTGGGAGAATGTCATTGAAACATGTGAAATGTCATGTATGAAACGAGATGCCAGTCCAGGTTCAGTGCACGATGCTGGATGCTTGGGGCTGGTGCGCTGGGAAGGCCCAGGGGGATGGTATGGGGAGGTTGGGAGGGAGGAGGGTTCAGGATGGGGAGCATGTGATTTTTTTTTTAAAAAATAAAATTAAGAAAAAAAAAAAAAAAAAGTCAAGAATTACTGAACTATATGAACAAAAATGTTGTGAATCATCTTTGTTCTTTAGTCCAAATAAATTAACTTTTATTTGGATCTTGCCTAGGCATTCCAAGCCATATTTTCAACAAATTGACTTTTGGCAGATAGAATGGAGCCAGTTTTCTCAGTTCAGAGCTCACCAGAGTAGACACGCATACAGCCACGTCATAGCCTGGGCTTCCTCCTCCATGCCTGGGATCACAAAGTGCATGATGGTAAATGGCATCACATCGGACTCAGGAAAAGATGCTGAAATTTTTATAATAATTTTGAAAGACCCCTTCAATCTGTCCACTCTTTTGTTCCTCCTTTCATCCCACATAACAAGCAGGCCCAGCTTCTTCTATATTTATCTGTTTTATCGTCTTTGTTGTGCATCTATAAATAGAATAAATCTGCTCTTTTCCTGGTGACTCTGGGTGTTTGTTGTCTACTTCTATCTTTCCTGAGGGAAAAATATGACACACAACTCAGACAGAAAATGTCTCTCTGCTACATTTTAGAACCATTAGAAATTCACAGAGGGTCACGTGGAAGAAAAGACTGTTTGCTTTTCATCGACTGTAGTTTACAAGAGCAAACGCAATGTTCCAGGAATGTTGGAAATGTATGTGATGTTAAATTTAAGGTCATTCTCTCACTTGTCAGAACATGGCTTCCAGTCCAAAGTTCCAAAACTATAGAGGCCTGTGAAATTCTTGGAGAGGTTCCAAGGAGAGCAATGAAAGTGATAAAGGATTTGAAGGCTCATATCTTTAAGGGAAGGCTAAAAGAACAAGAATTATTTCTCCTCTAAATGAGAAGTCAGAGATAATTTAACAATCTTCAAGAATATGAGAGGTTTTATGGGTAGAGCAATGGTGTCCAAACCTAGGGAAGTTTGCACAGTGGGGCCTGGGCACAGTGAAGGCCTGCTGACAGAGGGGGCCGCTGTGTTTTGGCAAGGGGTATTTCACTGCAGAAAACCCTTCTTCTGAGGCCCAGAAGGTTCACTCTTACTAGCAGGGACGTGTCATGTACTGCCTTGCATGAGCACTGGGGTAAAATAAATGACTTCTAAAAATCTCTAAATTCAGTAGTTTTCAGGTTTTTAAAAGGTCTTCCATTTGAAGGGACTCTAAGGGCAAATAAATTATTGACCAAGACTTTATTCCTACAATTTCTAGAAATAGTAACACATCCTGATTATATCCTGGTAATATGTGCAAGCAGAATTCCAGAAGCTCCTATCACGTTACCAGTTTACCAGCCTTATATATAATTATGTACAATACACATATGCACAATATATACATGATACACAATCATCATGTTGCATTTCTATTGTACTTACAAAAATGCTTCTATCCCTATGTTCTCTAGGTCATCTCTATTCCTCTGATCTCTTACAATCTGATGAGATACTGTTGTCCTGAACCATCTCAGTCTTTCACTCTCAAAAACTGAGGATGATAAATATATGGTCTAATAATTCAGGTGAAATAGACATTCTTCCATTTCAGAAGCAGAATCTATGCAGAGAGACACCTGCACATTTTGAGAAGTATACGAAGTTATAATTTTATGACAGACAGCAGCATAGCATTCCATTTACAATCTTTTTACAAAGGTGGATGATAACAGAAGCTAGGACAATACAATAAAATACTATGTCTGCAATAAAAAGTCAGACTTCACTCTTCTGAAATGGGCTCATGCAGATCACTATATCTCTGTTTACGGGGGATTTTAAGATAGTCACAAAACAAAACTGCCAAGCATGAAAGAATAATTCCTTTAACAGCTGTTCAGGAAGGTCAAAAACACAGAAACTACTGAAGGTTACAAAAGTATAGCTAGAACTCTTGGGAGTTGAGCTCCATTGCAATGGAAATTTCAGAATCATCTTCTGGTTGTGCCCGCCAGATGTGAGCATGCTTGTTGATTGTTTGCAAGATGTTTAGAGTCCAGTTCTGCCGGCTGACTTTCCACCTCCTGCCATCGCGACGGAGGGGACAGAGTTCATAAATAAAAGCACAGATGTCTCTGATGCTTCATTCAAAAGAGAAACAAACACAGATCAATAGGAACAATCTGACACCAATATCCCAATTTCTGTCCAGACACCAGCAATAGGAAGGCGATTGTCCACAATCTTGAAAATTTGTTCTCCAAATGCACTATTGACAGAAAAGCTGGACATAATAAGAAATCAAATGAAGCTGAATAAATACCTGTACTGAGGGCCAGACATGAAAACTACATTTGATGAAAAATAACCAAAAGGGGGGAAAAAGTATAGATCAAAAGGTCATCATATGAAACATTGCTGTTTTTGTGGTTCGTGACTCTGGATTGAAATATAAAATCAGCCTAAAGTCAGACTTGTTTTTTCTTTGCTATTTAAGTTGAATAGATTTCTCTCTACTTTTGAACTGATAGAGCTTTGCCTGTCTTACTTTAAAAAAAAAAATTCTCAATGAAAACCAAATTTTATGAAATATAAGGAATGAGGTAGTGTAATTTTGACTTTGAAGTCATCTTGGGGAACTCCCAATGTAAACAGTTTCTGCAATTCCATTTAAGAGCATAGAAGTGATTAAAAGAGAAATTAATATTAGTCGGTGTACTGTGACCATGAACATGTTTGTCAAGGTGGGTCTTTGAGTTCCTTATTTGTTAACCTCATCTGATCTTGAATTTCACAGGTTCTGTGTTGTTCTTTCTAGCAATCCAGCATTACCTCAATATTCTGAAAGCCTCAATGACTTCATACTGGTAAAACCATATTTGATTACTTTTGTTAATAAAAAGAATAAAGGTGTGTTTGGACTGTAAAAATTGCTTCTCATGTGAACAAATGGTAACAAAACACAACTTCGCACAGATCCTGCTTACAATTTGGAATTTTTCTCTGTGAGAGGGCTGCTAACTCACAAAGCAAAAACCAGCACTGAAGGAAATTAGTCAAGCTTTGACAGAAATGATTTTAAATTCCTCAGGTGGAGCAATCTAGAAATATCCTGTTATAAAATGTCCTCTCTGAATAAAAAAAAAAAGTAAACAATATAAGTGAAGGACTTGAAACACTTTCATACTTGACAAATTTCTTAATCCTAAAGAAATCACCATTTCAAATATCATGCCCATTTTGGGGATAAGGAACATCGAGCTAATTTATCCAAAGTCACCTAGGTCCTCTAATTTGGGCCCCACAAAAATTGCTTACTCAAACTTACATGTATATTCAGAGAATGGTCAATCTGAGCATGCCCTATTACAAAGATGCATTGGCAACAGACAGTATTTTCCCCCTTGAAACACTGTGATAAAGAGAATTTGTCTTCCTAGGAAAGTTCTGTATGTACCACTTTTCCAAAAGAACAGTTATAGTTCTAATAATTTCTACCATGATGCATCTGAAAGAAAATGCATTTGGTGCCTCTTTTGGGGCACAGGAATATACCCTCACTAAGGGTCAGTTTCTCCCTTCATTCATGTGAAGGGAGAACAGTGGGAACAGGACCCCTTCTAATTCCACCCCAGCTCTAACAGAGTAGTAGTTCACGGGAGGGGCTCCCTGAAGTATATTTGAATTACAATGTTGTGTTAATTATTGCTGTCCTGAAAAGTGACTCAGCTATACATTTTTTTTTCATATTCTTTTCCATCGTGGTTATTCACAGGATATTGAATATGGTTTCCTGTGCGATACAGTGGGACCTTGTTGTTTATCCATTCTTTATATGCCAGTTTTCATCTGCTCTCCCAAACTCCAGTCCAGTCCTTCTCCACTCCTGTTCCTCTTGGCAGCCGTAAGTCTGTTCTCTATGTCCTTGATTCTGTTTCTGTTTCACAGATCAGTTTCATTTGTCTTTCTCTGATTGACTTACTTGTACTTTGACTGTACTGTACTTGGTATGACAAATCTCTAGTTGCATCAGTATTGCTGCAAATAACATTATTCTTTTCTTTTATATGGCTGTTATTCCATTATACATATATACCACATTTTCTTTATCCACTCATCTGTCAATTGACGTTTAGAGTTCACTTTTCTCCACACCCTCTTAAGAATGTATTGTCTGTAGACTTTTTAATGGTGACAGCTCAAGTAGGCAAACAAGAAGAGAACAAATACTTCCTACCTCTGCTTTCTCTTCTACTCAGGCCCTCAACAGATTGGATGATGCTTATCCACGTTGGGGAGGGTCGTCTACTTGAGTGCACAGATTCAAATGCTAATCTCAAACAGAAAACATTCTCACAGATGTACCCAGAGTTCAGTTCAGTGCAGTTGCACTGTCTTATCCAACACTTTGCTAGTGTGTGCGATGAGTACAATTGTTCGGTAGTCTGAACACTCTTTGGCATTGCCCTTCTTTGGGATTAGAATGAAAACTGACCATTTCCAGTCCTGTGGCCACTGCTGAGTTTTCCAAATTTGCTGGCATAATGAGTGCAACACTTTCACAGCATCATCTTTCAGGATTTGAAATAGCTCACCTGGAATTCTATCACCTCCACTAGCTTTGTTTGTAGAGATGTTTTCCTAAGGCCCACTTGATTTTGCATTCCAGGATGTCTGGCTCTAGGTGAATGATCACACCATCATGGTTATCTTTAAAAAAGATCATGAAGATCTTTTTTGTATAGTTTCTGTGTGTTTTTGCCACCTCTTCTTAATATCTTCTGCTTCTGTTAGGTCCAAATAACTTCTGTCCATTACTATGCCCATCTTTGTATGAAATGTTCCCTTGGTATCTCTAATTTTATTGAAGAGATCTCTAGTCTTTCCCATTCTATTGTTTTCCTCTATTTCTTTGCACTGATCACTGAGGAAGGCTTTCTTATCTCTCCAGCTATTCTTTGGAACTCTGCATTCCAATGGGTGTATCTTTCCTTTTCTGCTTTGCATTTAGTTTCTTTTCTTTTCTCAGCTATTTGAAAGACCACCTCAGACAACCATTTTCCTTTTTTGTATTTCTTTTTCTTGGAGATGGTCTCAATCACTGCCTCCTGTACAATGTCATGAACCTCTGTCAATAGTTCTTCAGGCACTCTGTCTACCAGATCTAAACCCTTGAATCTATTTGTCACTTACACTGAATAATTGTAAAGAGTTTGATTTAGATCAACCTGAATGGTCTAGTGGTTTTCCCTACTTTATTCACTGAAGCCTGAATTTGGCAATAAGGAGCTCATGGTCTGAGCCACAGTCAGCTCCTTTTGCCAACTGTGCAGAGCTTCTCCATCTTTGACTGCAAGGAATATAATCAATCTGATTTCAGTATTGACCATCTGGTGAAGTCCATGTGTAAAGTCTTCTCTTGTGTTGTTGGAAGAGGATGTTTGCTATGACCAGGGCATTTTCTTGGCAAAACACTGTTAGCCTTTAGTTCAGTTCAGTTCAGTCTCTCAGTCGTGTCCGACTCTTTGCGACCCCATGAACTGCAGCACGCCATGCCTCCCTGTCCATCACCAACTCCCGGAGTTACTCAAACTCACGTCCATCGAGTAGGTGATGCCATCCAGCCATCTCATCCTCTGTTGTCCCCTTCTCCTCCTGCCCCCAATCCCTTTCAGCATCAGATTCTTTTCCAATCAGTCAACTCTTCGCATGAGGTAGCCAAAGTACTGGAGTTTCAGCTTCAGCATCATTCCTTCCAAAGAAATCCCAGGACTGATCTCCTCTAGAATGGACTGGTTGGGTCTCCTTGCAGTCCAAGGGACTCTCAAGAGTCTTCTCCAACACCACAATTCACAAGCATCAATTCTTTAGTGCTTAGCTTTCTTCACCATCCAACTCTCACATCCATACATGACTACTGGAAAAACCATAGCCTTGACTAGATGGACCTTTGTTGGCAAAGTAATGTCTCTGTTTTTCAATATTCTGTCTAGGTTGGTCATAACTTTCCTTCCAAGGAGTAAGCATCTTTTAATTTTATGGCTGCAATCACCATCTGAAGTGATTTTGGAGCCCAGAAAATTAACGTCTGACACTGTTTCCACTGTTTCCCCATCTATTTCCCATGAAGTGATGGGACCAGATGCCATGATCTTCGTTTTCTGAATGTTGAGCTTCAAGCCAACTTTTTCACTCTCCTCTTTCACTTTCATCAAGAGGCTTTTTAATTCCTCTTCACTTTCTGCCATAAGGGTGGTATCATCTGCATATCTGAGGTTATTGATATTTCTCCCGGCAATCTTGATTCCAGCTTGTGTTTCTTCCAGCCCAGTGTTTCTCATGATGTACTCTGCATATAAGTTAAATAAGCAGGGTGACAATATACAGCCTTGACGTACTCCTTTTCCTATTTGGAACCAGTCTGTTGTTCCATGTCCAGTTCTAACTCTTGCTTCTTGACCTGCATATAGGTTTCTCAAGAGGCAGGTCAGGTGGTCTGGTATTCCCATCTCTTGAAGAATTTTCCACAGTTTATTGTGATCCACACAGTCAAAGGCTTTGGCATAGTCAATAAAGCAGAAATAGATGTTTTTCTGGAACTCTCTTGCTTTTTCCATGATCCAGCAGATGTTGGCAATTTGATCTCTGGTTCCTCTGCCTTTTCTAAAACCAGCTTGAACATCTGGAAGTTCAAGGTCCATGTACTGTTGAAGCCTGGCTTGGAGAATGTTGAGCCTTACTTTACTAGCGTGTGAGATGAGTGCAGTCGTGCATAGTTCGAACGTTCTTTGGCATTGCCTTTCTTTGGGATTGGAATGAAAACTGACCTTTTCCAGTCCTGTGGCCACTGCTGAGTTTTCCAAATTTGCTGGCATATTGCATGCAGAACTTTCACAGCATCACCTTTCAGAACCTGGAACAGCTCAACTGGAATTCCATCACCTCCACTAGCTTTGTTCATAGTGATGCTTTCTAAGGCCCACTTGACTTCACATTCCAGGATGTCTGGCTCTAGGTCAGTGATCACACCATCGTGATTATCTTGGTTTTGAAGATCTTTTTAGTACAATTCTTCTGTGTATTCTTGCCACCTCTTCTTAATATCTTCTGCGTTAGGTCCATACCATTTCTGTCCCTTATGGAACCCATCTTTGCACTAAATGTTTTGTTGGTATCTCTAATTTTCTTGAAGAGATCTCTAGTCTTTCCCATTCTTTTGTTTTACTCTATTTTTTTGCATTGATCTCTAAGGAAGGCTTTCTTATCTCTCCTTGCTATTCTTGGGAACTCTGCATTCAGATGCTTATATTTTTCTTTTCTCCTTTGCTTTTCGCTTCTCTTCTTTTTACAGCTATTTGTAAGGCCTCCTCAGACCGCCATTTTGCTTTTTTGCACTTCTTTTCCATGGGGATGGTCTTGATCCCTGTCTTCTGTACAATGTCACGAAGCTCAGTCCATAGTTCATCAGGCACTCTATCTATCAGATCTAGGCCCTTAAATCTATTTCTCACTTCCACTGTATAATCATAAGGGATTTGATTTAGGTCATACCTGAATGGTCTAGTGGTTTTCCCTACTTTCTTCAATTTAAGTCTGAATTTGGCAATAAGGAGTTCATGGTCTGAGCCACAGTCAGCTCCTGGTCTTGTTTTTGCTGACTGTAAAGAGCTTCTCCATCTTTGGCTGCAAAGAATATAATCAGTCTGATTTCGGTGTTGACCATCTCGTGATGTCCATGTGTAGAGTCTTCTCTTGTGTTGTTGGAAGAGGGTGTTTGCTATGACCAGTGCATTCTCTTGGCAAAACTCTATTAGCCTTTGCCCTACTTCATTCCGTATTCCAAGGCCAAATTTGCCTGTTACTCCAGGTGTTTCTTGACTTCCTACTTTTGCATTCCAGTCCCCTATAATGAAAAGGACATCTTTTTTGGGTGTTAGTTCTGAAAGGTCTTGGAGGTCTTCATAGAACCGTTCAACTTCAGCTTCTTCAGTGTTACTGTTTGGAGCATAGACTTGGATTACTGTGATATTGAACGGTTTGCCTTGGAAATGAACAGAGATCATTCTGTCATTTTTGAGATTGCATCCAAGTACTGCATTTCAGACTCTTTTGTTGACCATGATGGCTACTCCATTTCTTCTGAGGGATTCCTGCCCACAGTAGTAGATATAATGGTCATCTGAGTTAAATTCACCCATTCTGGTCCATTTTAGTTTGCTGATTCCTAGAATGTCTACATTCACTCTTGCCATCTCATGTTTGACCACTTCCACTTTGCCTTGATTCATGGACCTAACATTCCAGGCTCCTATGCAATATTGCTCTTTACAGCATCGGACCTTGCTTCTATCACCAGTCACATCCACAGCTGGGTGTTGTTTTTGCTTTTGGTCCATCCCTTCATTCTTTCTGGAGGTATTTCTCCACTGATCTCCTGTAGCATACTGGGCACCTACCAACCTGGTGAGTTCCTCTTTCAGTATCCTATCATTTTGCCTTTTCATACTGTTCATGGGGTTGTCAAGGCAAGAATACTGAAGTGGTTTGCCATTCCCTTCTCCAGTGGACCACATTGTGTCAGACCTCCCCACAAAACCCTCCCATCTTGGGTGGCCCCACAGGGCATGGCTTAGTTTCATTGAGTTAGACAAGGCTGTGGTCCGTATGATTAGATTGACTAGTTTTCTGTGATTATGATTTCAGTGTGTCTGCCCTCTGATGCCCTCTCGCAACACCTACCATCTTACTTGGGTTTCTCTTACCTTGGACGTGGGGTATTTCTTCATGGCTGCTCCAGCAAAGTGCAGCCACTGCTCCTTACCTTGGAAAGGGGTATCTCTTCACCACCACCCCTCCTGACCTTGAACGTGGAGTAGCTCCTCTAGGCCCTCCTGCGCCCGTGCAGCCATTGCTCCTTGGACATGGGGTTGCTCCTCTCAGCTGCCGCCCCTGACTTCGTCTTAGAAATGAACAGATAGCATTCTGTCATTTTTGAGATTGCACTGTTAGCCTTTGCCCTGCTTCATTTTGTACTCGAAGGTCAAATTTGCCAGGTATCTCTTGCCTTCCTACTTTTGCATTCCAGTCCCTATGATGAAAAGGACATCATTTTTGGGTGTTAGTTCTAGAAGGTCTTGTAGGTCTTCATTTTGGGGTGTTAGTTCTAGAAGGTCTTGTAGGTCTTCATAGAACCATTCAACTTCAGCTTTTTAAGCATCACTGTTTGGGGCATAGACTTGGATTACCATGATATTGATTAGTTTGTCTTGGAAATGAACAGATTCTGTCATTTTTGAGATTGCACTCAAGTACTGCATTTTGGTCTCTTCTATTGACTATGAGGGTTACTCCATTTCTTCTAAAGGATTCTTGCCCACAGTAGTAGATATAATGGTCATCTGAATTAAATTTGCCCATTCCAGTCCGTTTTAGTTCACTGATTCCTAAAGTGTACCCAGAAATCATATTTAACTTGGGCCCAGTCAAATTTGGTAACAGAAACATGACAATCACAGGTTTCAACATTTTTCTTTTGGAGGACAATTCAGCCCTTAACACTGTCACAGGGAATCTCTCCCTGTGGTACAGCCAGCACTTTTTTAGGTCTTACCCCTTAGCCCTCATTATCTAAATAAGCTCAGCCAGGGTTTCAAAGACCTGGTCCAGGCCCTTCTCAACTGTTCCTCTGGACTACCAGAAGAACAGTCCAGGTTTCTGTGACTTCATTCAAAGGACAAATTAGTGTGTGTATGTATATGTGTATTGTTGTTGTTAAAAGCTTTATTTTTCTTGCCTTTCTTTAATATTTGACTCTGTTGTATACTTTATTTATATTTAGGTGCCTTTGAATGAACTGGATATTTTTTCTAGCAATTATGTTTTAAAGCTTTTTAATATAATAGCCTTAATCTAATACCCTTCAGTTGGTACCCAGTGACTACCTATTTCAAGCAGTAAGCAGGACTTCCCTGGTGGTCCAGTGGTTGGGAATCTACCTGCCAGTGCAGAGGCCACGGGTTCCATCCCTGTTTGGAGAGGGTCCTGCGTGTCAGGGGAGTGGTTGGGTCCATATGCCACAGGCTCATTGTCCACGGGATTTTCCAGGCAAGAATGGTGAAGTGTTAGTTGTTCAGTTGTGTCTGACTCTGCGACCCCATAGACTGTAGCCTGTCAGGCTTCTCTGTCCATAGAATTCTCCAGGCAACTATACTGGAGTGGGTTACCCTTTTCTTCTCCAGAGGATCTTCCCAACCTAGGGATCAAACCCAGGTCTCCTGAATTGCAGGTAGATTCTTTACCATCTAAGCTACCAGCGATGCCCTTTATATCATTAGTTTAAAAAAAAATTTGTGTCACATAGTTTAATTACAATTTTTATATCCTGGATGGCAAATACTTCTGAGGAGAGTTCTTCTTCTTCCCTTTCCCCTTATTCGTTTTAGTCTTTTTTAACATTCAGTGTCTTTGTAGAGACAGGTACTTTTCTTTAACATAATTAATTAGCTTTGAGTGAGATGAATTTCCCCAGAAGCCACTATCTCAGTGGTATTTGTGTTCAGGGTGGAGAGTGGTCAGGGCCATCGTCTAAACCTTGGAAGTACTTCTCTTTATGAAATAAGGGTGTATGTGGGAACAAGTTCCTTTTGCTTTTTCTTCTCTTAAACAACCAAGATTGATAGCTGTAGTGGTAACTACAAAGTCAAGTCTCTTCTCTTCTGCCTGCCTCACTAATAAGCAGCTTCCTGCCAGTGGGACAATCTGTGTGATTCCTCTGTAACCTCCACCTCCTTTGCTTCTCCTTCCTACCAAACTGGTTCTTGGGAAGCAGTGAGGACCAACCCAAGACCTTGTTCTATGTTTCCAAACAACATTATGTCACTTGATTTTCCCCCACAGTGCAGATTACTTTTTTGAAGAAGTGTGCCTGTTGCCTTCAATCTAAGCTCTGCAGCTCCAAGCATCATTTCTTTGCATTTTCCTGCCCTCTGGTTTGACCTTCTCTGTACCTGGGAGTCATTTCACATACACTGATACACTGTGGCTGAGGTTACAGAGGTTTTTCTAATTGCATCACAGATGGAGTTTTTGTTTTGTTTTGTTTTTCAGTTACTTGTCGTCCTTATTATTTTTGGGTAATTACCAAGAAGCAAGGAAAACAGTACTATTTTCATGCCACTATTATGTAAAATCCAAAAATGAAGACTGGTCTCATATTTTTGGTTTGTTTCAAACTTTATTTAACCTTTAACTTTTTAGAGGAAACCACAAAGATGAGAAAATTCAGAAACCACATTCAAAGAAATCACCCCCTGTCATGATGTAGCACATTGAGGACAAGAATTCTCTTGTGCAATTTCTTCAACTCAAAGAACTTGCCACTATATCACACTTTGGCATGGTTTTAATGGTGAGTTTGACCTACAATATTTCCCAGAAAATAAACATAAAATCTGGATGTTGTACTAAGAAACTTACATTTAACTTCATGCTTGAAAACAAAGTCTCTATGAAATGTCAAAAGTTTGAAATAATACATATTTCTCCAGTGATCCTTTCACACATGTTCTGTTTACCCTCAGAAGTAGATTTGGGTGAAGGATAGTTAATATGGAAAATACTGAACTATTCATATATTTTCCTGAATTGATTTTATTAACAGAATATGTATTTCTAGATCATTGATACAGCAGCATTCATTAACACCTGACCTCTTAATGTTGTTAAACCACAGTGGCATGTCACATTCACAGTGTACACCAATGCCTCTCTCTTTTTTTTTTTTTTTTTGGAGAAATAAAAAAGGTAAATATTCAATGCTTACATTCAGATATGTCACAATTTCTGACAGCAATCTGGAAACCTAGAAATGCATTACCTTAAAAATAACTGGAATTTAAAAATAAAACAACATTCACAGACATGTTTTCATGAATTGATTTACATTTTTGGACAACAAGTAACTGGAGGATGAATACTCCCATATGGTTATATTTAATAAAACCTAGAGTTTCAGGTAAGAATATCTAGGATTTACTCACATATGTGCTGCTGAACTTAGTACCAAGAAAATCTGTGGAGTAGAAATTCACCAAGCTGAACCTTGTAGACACTTGAAGAGCTAAGACAAAAGCATTATAAATGGATTGCTTCTTTCAACATGTTCTAACACTTCTCTTGTATGCTGCCAGTGGTGGGTGGGCAAATATCTTTCAACTCCTGAAAACCTTTAAATTTGGAAGCAGAGAGGATAGTGGTTTGGCCTGCCACAGTTGTTTTGTTGATTGGCACAGAGTTCTAATTATTCTGTGATACATATCAAGATCTAATAATCATACAGTAACCACATTGTTCTTCATCTGGGGTCCTTTCTTTTCCACCCTAGTTTCTGCTTAAGGCTGGGTGTTCCAGCATCTCCATGAATCTTCCATCTATCCTTTGTAAGTGTCTTGATCATTTACGTTTTTCTTAATATGTTCTGTCAGTGAGTACAAAGGACATGAGGGTGGTCAGACCCTTATATTCCAAACAAAAATGAAGAGTACATTTACTAGAGGACAGTCAGTTATGACATAAAAAGCAAACAAGTGTCATGTAAATACATGGTCCATTTACATGTGTTTCAATTCCATCTGCATGGGAAGTGCTAGCATATGGAAAGTTTTCTATTGGAAAGTATTCTGACCTGCCCTTTGATGTTAGTTGTAACATTAGACATGATATTAACTCCGTAAGTAACAAAAGGAAGTGAATATTCTTGATTTTAAAAAAGAGGAATGTAAATTTGATAATTAAGGGTTAAAACCACAGGGCAATGGCAATCATATAATCTTTATTAAGTATGTACTTATTATGTTCAAAACATGTTATCCACTACTATGGGGCATGAACAATTGAGTTTCTGTATCTTGGGAACTTTTAACACACTTCATGACAGACTAAGCCAGAAATAAACAATTTCCACAAACATTATAAGATTGAATTTCAAGACGAGTGATTCGATAGGAGAATTATATCAAGTTAGGGTCTAAAGGTCTCATATGGGTGTGGATGTAGCTAATCCTTGAAAGGAAGATAGAAATTGGATAAACAGAGATAAAAAGAGGGGATTTTTGAGGTTAAAAGGAGGTATCAACAGATTTGGAGCTGGAGAAGTTTTTAAGTTATTTGGCTAGAGAGGGTGGTTTATATGGGTGAATTGTACTATCGAATTCTGAATCTTAGTGCAAAAAGAGATCTCAAAGAGTTATTTATTCCATACTTAATTTTTGCCTAAGATCATACTTTAAAAAACTGAATTAGAGGAAAAATATTTTTCCATTTTGGTTGTTTTTATAGAATTAGTGATTTTATTAACTTTCTCACTTTAGAATTTTTTTCTTCCATTTGGGCTTATTTTCTCCTCGGTACTAAATTAAACTCTCTTTGCTGCTGCTAAGTCACTTCAGTCGTGTCTGACTCTGTGTGACCCCATAGATGGCAGCCCACCAGGCTCCCCGTCCCTGGGATTCTCCAGGCAAGAACACTGGAATGGGTTGCCATTTCCTTCTCCAATGCATGAAAGTGAAAAGTGAAAGTGAAGTCGCTCAGTCATGTCCGAACCTTAGCATGGACTGCAGCCTACCAGGCTCCTCCATCCATGGGACTTTCCAGGCAAGAGTACTGGAGTGGGGTGCCATTGCCTTCTCCGAAACTCTCTTTGCAGAAGGCTTTTATTAGCCCAAATGGTTTATTTAATGCTGTGATAAAAAGATAGTCTCCCAAATATCACAGGCCAAACACTATCAAGGATAATTTCTCACTCACAGAAGAGTAAATGTGTAGTGTGAGTGTGGGCTGATGGGAGACTGCCTCACACAGTCACTCAAGAGATCCAGGTTTACTGAGGCAACCTCGTTGCTCAGTGGTACCATATGGAACACTGGCTTCTAGGTTACTTCAGCAAAGGAAAATCCAGCTGTGGGGTCACAAGCTGGGTTTTCATAACTTGGCACATTGCTTCCCCATATTCTATTGGCCAAGTCATGAAGCCATCCAACTACAGAAGGGTGTAAAACATAGGGGGACAGATGAGATATTTGGTGAGTTCTACTGTCTTGGCTATATCTTTTAATGTGGGTAGTGCATCAGTTGAAGGCACATCACAAAATTTACTGAACTTTTGTTTCTTAAAATACTTCTTGTTTTCAAAACTTAAATTTGCATATTTTATTTCCTAGCCTTTTAATAACTGGGTGAGTATCTTCTCTAAACTCTTGCTTACTAATCTCTATCCTATCTATAAATGGAAATTTAAAAAAATTAAATACATAATTACACTTTAATACAAAACCAAACCACAAAATACCATGGTAAATTGATGACAATAAAATATGGTATTTGCAAGACAAATGGTTAACATTCTTAGTTATAAATGAGTTCTTAGGACTCAGTAACAAAGATATTGATAAACCAGTGGAAATTAAAAAAAAAAGAAAATGAAATAACACAAATGACTAGTAAGGATTAAGCATATATGAAAACGACTAAGCTGAACAATAGCAAAAGAAATGAAATTTCTTTGTAATACATATTACTAAAGATTAAAAATCTAACATTTATACCATTTTAGGAAACAGACCCACATAAACTCTGGGGGACAAGATTCATGAGGTCCCATCTATTCAGCAGGGGAAACATAGTTTGAACTCAAACTATAAATTTTGTCCTAGCAGTCAAGTTCATTGGAAGTATTTCAAAATATTAGTTGGATATGAGCAAATTCTGAGTGATATTGAAGGACAGAGAAGACTGGCATGCTACAGTTCATGGAGTCGCAAAAAATCGGGTACGACTGAGCAACTGGACAACAAATTAGCTGGATAAATTTACAATTTATATATAAACCATGTTTATTGCATAAAACATTTGTAGCCAGTATATAGATCTGGCAAAAATGACTTGGATATTAATATGTTTATCAATACACACAAAATGATGTGCACAAAATTTCATTAATAGTAGATAACATGGAGGTGGCAGAACTAAAAGAGGGAAAAAGGCATTTCAGAAGAAAAATATTATACTTCACAAATTTCCATGTCCTTTGAAATCTTGAAAAGATCATTTTTTTATGAGTCAGTTTTAAATTCCCTGTGATAAGTGAAATTTTAAAATATATGCACTTAACACCTAAGGGAGCATTAAAATGAAACCTTGAAATGACATCATCCTGAGGTTCTCTGTGTAATAATGACACCACCATTCAAACTCCTGAGACTTAGTCCAATGGCAACAAGAAACATAGTCAACATGCCTGCTTACAATTCTCTCTAATAACACCCTTTACTTGCAATCCTGAGCCTTCTCAGTCAGTTTTTCTGATCTACAGGGAGTGTCCATTGCAAAACATCAAGGAGGAATCTTCATACATTATGAAGACTGTCCTTTGGTTTTATCGAAGATGGTTGTAGCAAAAATGACATCAGTTTTTCTGTTCAGTCATCACAGTCATTATTGCCATTATTTTATATTGGTTCACCAAGAAATGTAGGAAACAGTCCAATGTAATTATTTTTATTATCTCTGTATGAATTTACCATTTCATAAATTAGGTATAATCAAAGTTAATTTCAGATCAGCTGTCTGCACCACATCTCTGACTTCTCTCTAAACTCACCATTAGTCTACTTTTAAGATTTTGCTCCTAGTGTTTCACCTTCTTTACCAACCAACCCACTTTTACCTGGTCAAAAACGTGTCCTTAAAGTCCTCAGTCAATCATCTTCTCCAAAAGGCTTTACCCAGGCTCTCCAACTAGCAGTGTAGTGTGGAAACTTACTCTGCTGTGATTTTGTGTTTGCATCTCTATGAAACATGCGATTAAGACTGCTGTTACCCTTCTCCCACTTCCCACCCCGAATCCCTGGAAACATTTGGCAATGTCTAAGTACTATTTTGGGCTTCACTGGCCGCTTAGTGGTAAAGAACCCACCTGCCAATGCAGGAGATGGAGTTTGATCCCTGGGTCGGAAAGATCCCCTGGAGAAGGAAATGGCAACCCACTACAGCATTCTTGCCTAGGAAATCCCATGGACAAAGGAGCCTGGTGGGCTACAGTCCATGGGGTCACAAAGAGTCAGACATGACTTAGCAACTAAACAACAACAACAAAAGGGCTATTTTGATTGTCAAAATCTGGGGAGGTTGAAGACTGCTGCTGGCATCCTGTGGGCAGAACCTGGGATGCTACCAAATATCCTATAAACACACACAGGACAGTCACTACAACCAAGACTAGACTATGCAGCCCAAAATGCTGATTAGTGTCAAGAGTGAGAAACTCTGCTGCAGATAAGAAGACCAGAGTTAGAACGATTTTTCCAATCTTCCCTTTCCACAGAGTGCCAACAGTAATGCTCAGCAGACAATTATGTATCAATAATGAACAGGCTTCTGAAATGTCTAAAAATACCACCAGGAGGTATTGTCAGAAAGGAGAAATTAACTGTTACTAGAGAAGGCAATGGCACCCCACTCCGGTACTCTTGCCTGGAGAATCCCGTGGATGGAGGAGCCTGGTGGGCTGCCATCTGTGGGGTCGCACAGAGTTGGACAGGACTTAGCGACTTCACTTTCACTTTTCACTTTCATGCACTGGAGAAGGAAATGGCAACCCACTCCAGTGTTCTTGCCTGGAGAATCGGAGGGATGGGGGAGCCTGGTGGGCTGCCATCTATGGGGTCGCACAGAGTCGGACATGACTGAAGCGACTTGGCGGCAGCAGCAGCAGTAGTTATGGCTGAATCTGCTAATGTTTGCATATAGTTTCCTTCTTTTCAGGCTCGTGAGGACATTGCATTTACCCACTTTTTTTTTTTTTTTTTGCAATTGAGTATGACTGTTATTTCTGGCCATTATGTGGTGGGTGCAAGTGACTTGAGCTATTTCTGGGACAGAGTTCTTAATTGCTGGCCTGAGATCCTCAGGTTCCCTGTCCTCTCTGGTGCTGCTATCAGTGATTCCATTCGGCATCCACAGTGATCACCCCACAAACATACAAAGGATATGTAATGTGAGTAAGAGTGAGTAAGAGAGCATTGTTTAACCAAAATGCTACCTCCAGCTTTTCAGTGCCATATGCATGTGATTATTGTTAAAAAATCTCATGTAAAATTCTGCTCACTCTTAAAATGCTAGCTTATGTCAGCATGATTCCTCTTAAAATGTCAACTTTATCATTGCAGCCTGTTAACCTACCACTCTCTTATATGAACCTGGTCCTTGGATTCATTTTGCTGATTAATCAACAGATTTTTGAAATCAAAACTCTTTCGAAAGCTTTCCTAAAGCAGTATTTGATCTGCTGTTAAATTTTTGCTCCAGTGCCCTCATGCATAGGGCTGTATTATTGACTTTACCTTTTCTATCCAATTTTAGTTTATATATGTTCTCAATTGCCCTATATTTATTTCAATTTGCAACATGAATCTCATTCTATTTGCTCCTGTTAGTTTGTAAAATATTTTCTGTTAACCTGAAGTTACTCATGGGACATAGAAGTACCATAAAATTATAGAAAGAACTCTGGGATGGAGTAATGAGGTAGCACATAGAGCTTTGTACCTAAGGTAGAAGAACGGAGTCCCAGTATGACTCTACCGGTTTATTGCTATAAGACAGATAAAGCCTACAAATGCACTTTGTAAATCATTATGTGCACACAAAGGGGAGTTTTTATCAGTGTGCTCAAAGGTCTCCTGCTCTGGCTTTGTTGCAACTGAGCTGCACAAACACGAATAAATTGACTTCTTGGTTTTCAGTTTCCTTACTCATATCCTGGATTGTACAGTAGTTGATTTTTATTTCTCTTTCTGTGAAGTGAAAGTCTAGGTCTCTATACATAATCAGCAATTTTTAATTTAGGTGCTTTTCACAAATTTAATCCTCTTGAAAAAAGAAATGTGGCTTATCCCCTTATTTTTCAAATATACAAAAGATAATTTCTATACACTTCCAATTTGCATCATATTTTACATAAACTCGTTCTCAATAAATGTTGAGATGAATAACTATATACTATAGTATTAAATCACTCAGCAAAACAGCTCATTCAGAGCACAGATTTAATAGTATTAAATACTAATAGGAATAATAACAGCTTTTGCTTAGGCAATGTTGCATGGGTATTGAGTTTATTATCTTAATTTCACAATAATGATAAAAGGTAGACAAAAGTAATTTTTAAAAAGTGAGAGTGAAGATAATATCATTTTTTAGATTGGGATATATGACCTTTTTATTCCTTTTAAATTTCCCAAAGCATTTGTGATCACTCTTAGGAATCAGTGTACAAACTATAATCTGAAAGAAATTGGTGATATTTTTACAGTACGTGAACACAAGCATCTGATTTATAGTTCAATCTGTTAATGCACTCTGTTATTAGGCCACCTGGCAGTTTTATGCATTGTGAATTTAAAGAGGAGCTCACTGTAACATAAGCTTTACAAGCTGGGGAAATATTATTGAAATGAAACATGAATGAGGACCATTTAAACAATAAAATAATGTGTAGAGACTATATATTTTTTAGTTTTAGCTAATACGTGCCTTAGGTATAAATTCTGAAACAAGTCGAGATTCTTATGAGGCTATAAAGATGAAATTCAAAATAAAGTTATTCTTGTGCTATTGTTAATCACATAGTATTCATGTGCTTATGGAGAAGCAAAACTACAGCTACAAATTCCTCTGAAAAATTAAGATCACATATCAACTACATTTTCCTTGAGTAGTCACAGATGTGTACTTGGGGAAATGCTGTCAGAATGAAAACCCAGAACCGAAAGTTGAAAAAAAAAAACACCCTATAACTTATTGACCATCTCTTTTATGACTCTCAGTTTTATTATCACTTAAGGAATTTGATCCACCATTGTTGAAGTACAAAATAAGGTCTGTACAAAGATAATCCTAGAAAATATGTCAATAAGATTAAATACTGGCATAACAGTGAATTTGTTATTAGACTTGAAAAAGTATGGCTATATAGTATGATGATGTTCACCCTATATTGTTCTAAATGCATCAGTTAGTAGCTCATGTAGTTTATAAAAAGTGTTATATTTGAAAAATATGATAATTAAGTTGAATTCTTTACAATTCAACTTGATCTATGAAATGCAGGTTTGGTGTATTTGATCTTATATCACTGTTGTAGTTCTCCTAAATATGAATTGGAAGTCAAAAGATAGTAACTGTTTTTATCCAGGACATTATACCACATTCAAACTGCATTATCCATATCAGGTTTTTTAAAGGGATCTTATTATCTGATTCATAATTATGTAATTTCAAGACAAAATTTCCAGTATACATTTGCTTTAAAAACACACAAATGACTCAAGGGAAATGCACTTTTGTTTATATAGACATATCCATTATCTCATTTTTAGAACTTAGAAAATGTGAGAGATTAGTAAGAACGTTACAAGTTTTATATTTTGAACATGTGACATGTCACAAATACTTCTGGAAAATAATGGTTTTTGAATAAATATTTCTTCTCTAAAATTCATGAGAAGGAATTGAAACTGCTTTTAACCATCTTATTATTTTTCAAATACTTAACTGACTGGTGAAAAAAAGTAAAATATTTTCTTGTGCATTGAAAGACAAAAAAAAAATTTTAATACATACAGCAACTAATTGCTATTATGCTTTCAACCCTAATATTTACTTTGTCATTAGACATTTGGATTCTGTATTTTGATTCTGATATTTCTATTCAATCTCTTGGTTTTAATATTTCAGTTTAGAGATTTTTTTACAATATGATGCCCAAACAGTCTCTTACAGTAGAAAAATTAAAATAAGAACACAATTATGAAGATAAATGATCATTTAACAAGTTAAATTTCCCCAAGGATCAATCATGGCATATTATTTGGGTTAATTTTTTGAGAATCGGTATTTGGATACTTCCTATCTTGCCATTTACTGAGGTTGCTGTGTATTTTTTGCCAGTCTAATGTACCCTGAAGACTTTTGGTTTGGGAACTTGGGGAGGTCACAGGATACAATAAAATTCACTTTACTGAAGTGTACTGGTTATGAAAATTGCTTGTTCCAGTGGACGATTTCACTACTTCATTTACAGCATAAGTGCTCATTGTGCTTCCAGTGGCTGGGATCTGACCCCTATATTTCTCATTTTCCTTCTGAAATGTGGGTCAGCAGTGCTGTCAGATTCCCTCTCTCCTGTAAAACATTTTATTTTTAAATATTTGACACAGGAGCTTTCTAAAAGAACAGACTAAAAAAAAAAAACAACAGTTCTACTAGAAGGCATTTATGACTTGAAGACGTATCCTTGCCATTGACCTCACAACTCTTCTTAAATAGTCAGAGAAGGGCAACAAAATTGTCAATTAGGCTTCCAGGGAACAGCATTCAGTTCAGCTCAACTCGTGGTTGGCAGCATAATCATGCAGATTCAGCTTCTAGAGAAGAAGTTGTTCAAACCTATAATAATGAGAGCTCAACAAACTTGAACTTCCTTTCTTAACACCAGATCAAAAGCTGTGGATTTGTTATACACTTATGAGGTTTTGTAGCACTGAAATATTTCTTTGGATTATTCAGCCTAATTCTTCTGATGCACAAATCAGAGGTCAGATTTCTAGAAAGACTTTAGAAGTCCATATCTGCTTCCACAGAGACAGTGGTTAAAAACAAAACAGATTTTTTTCCTTCTGATTTTCTTCTGATGACACATTTTATGTCCTTCCTTTACTGAGAGATCACTGGGCCAAAGAGGATTTATCAGTATTTAATAACAGTTTACTAAGAAAAACTGATACTCTCACCCAACTTTTAGGATTTGGTATGAGTATACTAACCAATGGCTCAGTGGTAAAAAAAAATCCACCTGCCAATCTGGAGATGCAGGTTTGATCCCTGGGTCAGGAAGATTCCCTGGAGAAGGAAATGGCAACCCACTCCAGTATTCTTCCTTGGAGAATCCCATGGACAGAGGAGCCTGGTGGGCCATAGTCCATGGGGTCGCAAAGAGTTGGACGTGACTGAGTGACTAACACTTTCACTTTCATACTAACGAATAATTACACGAATAAGAAAAAAATCAATAATAAATCATAATTGGTCTTTATATCTTATTCACCACTCCAACAGTTTTATGACTTAAATTAACACCGATTTTTATTAGACGAAGAAAAAAATAATAGAAGGAAAATACAAGTAATATAAACAGCAAAGTAGAAAGTATATAGTCAATGTAGTATAATAGAAAGAAAAGTCAACAAGATCTCCTTTTCTTATCTGACAAGTCACCATCCTAAAACTGGACTGTAACACTTCAACTAATAAGATGATATCCATCTGAAATATTTCCCTTCATAGAGAAATTGTGTCTGGTCTTACCCAATAGTAACCTGACCTATTTGTTTCATTTGTAAATGAACTTTTACCAGGCCTAGACCTGTTTTCTCAAAGACAGACAGAGACAGGGAGATGGGACCAAGGCCAGTGGTGCTTGCTTGGTCTATAAGAGAAGAATTATTTCCCCTTCATGGAATGGAAGCCAGTTATAATAATACTACCTGAAGACAAACAATAGAGGCTCACTGTAGTCATTGCCAGAAACTGAATTGAGAAATCAAAAGAAAAACAACAGCTGGGCTTGCTCTTGTATTGGTCACCTATTGCTCTATTTAGTTCCCAGCCAGAAAGGATCTCTTCTATCTTTGCGTGTGATATACGAGCACAAAATCTGAACCACACATTTACATTAGAGTCTAGATTCCTTAGTCAATTAGTGCTAAGATTTTATCACCACAGTTATTTGAAATTGAATTGCAGTAGTTACTTTCCAGGATGGTCCTTCCTCCCTGAGGATAGATGGTAAGGTCAAACAAACCAGGAAAAACACATCAAAGAAAATTATTGCTACAAAATACTATAAAATTGACAGCTTATCAAGTAAAAGTGCTAGGGCCAGATTTGAAGC
Source organism: Bos grunniens (assembly GCF_055505025.1). Taxonomy (NCBI): domain Eukaryota; kingdom Metazoa; phylum Chordata; class Mammalia; order Artiodactyla; family Bovidae; genus Bos; species Bos grunniens. The sequence goes on from NC_141176.1 coordinate 47,132,519, forward strand.
AGGATGCATGCAGGATGGCATCACCGACTCGATGGACATGAATTTGAGCATGCTCCAGGGGTTGGTGATGGACAGGGAAGCCTGGTATGCTGCAGTCCATGGGGTTGCAAAGAGTTGGACATGACTGAGGGACTGAACTGAGGGCCAGATTTAGCATCACATGTCCTGTTTCCCAACTTAATAATAGTTAAATACATTCACAAGGCTGTAGTATATTAATAAAAAAGATTTAAAAACTTGGCTGTCTATTGAAAAGACCTTGTGAAATTCTCCTCTGAGATTGTGTAACAAATTTGCCATCAGTTACAGGCACAGAAAACATGCATTTCAATGGAATCATAAGCCTCAGTTGTTACACATAACAAAAATCTACTGTGGAGTTGTCTATATATATTTCTGAACACTGACGTGTCCCTTTTAGAAAATGTTAGAGCCATATTACATACAGCTGTTAGTGATCCAATAGGAACTGTGCCATTTTCCTATGTGTATATACTACATTCATATATGCACAGTCTTATCCAAATTGATTGATTTTGCCACATTATATACTGACCATTAGGAGAAGGCAATGGCACCTCACTCCAGTACTTTTGCCTAGAAAATCCCATGGACGGAGGAGCCTGGTAGGCTGCAGTCCATGGGGTCACTACAGTCGGACACGACTGAGCGACTTCACTTTCACTTTTCACTTTCATGCATTGGAGAAGGAAATGGCAACCCACTCCAGTGTTCTTGCCTGGAGAATCCCAGGGACGGGAAGTCTGGTGGGCTGCCATCTATGGGGTCGCACAGAGTCGGACACAACTGAAGCAACGAAGCAGCAGCATACTGACCATTACAATGAAAGATGAAAGACTCTACCTGCATAGACTGTTAGCTTATTGCAAGCAGTCTGCAAATATTTTTAAAAGTTGGTTTACCCAAGAGTTCCCACTATCATAATCTCACCACCTGTTTTTCATTTTTTCTTCTATTCCATGGGGTATGTGACTCAGCATAGAGTTTAGAGTCTTACACACCATAAATATATTGACCTGGAATAATTGTACATATATACCCCTCATGTGCATGCCTTTATCAAGATGCTTCCTTGGGGTTAAGGGATTCCCCTTGAAGCATCTAACAATAGGAAGTAGAAATGTTATCACCAGTAGTTCTGAGCTGGTGTATTTTTAACTTGCTTGAGTCTTTTAGCTGAGTCACTTGCCCTGGGGAAGAAATGAGAAAATGAAAAGCAAAGAGCAGAATAATGAGAGTGGGAATTCTGACGCACACTGGAAAAAAGCAAGAATTTGGGATCCTTTAGAGATAATGTAGTGAAACTAGTCTTCCTTCTTTTATTCTTGACTACAATGTGTGTATAGATGTGGTGTTAGTCTTTCATGTTAGTTAACATTTTAGCCCATGTTTGTTGTGTAGTATATTAGTATAAGAAAATGTGTAAAGTTCTGTTTTTTATTAATACAAGCCAAAGATTAAAGAAGCAACACTTAAATCAGTTATACTTTCTACTATCACTGTGCACCCAACATTATTTTTGGTATTGTCATGTGTATTAATTCATTTATCCTACACAATGCCCTTTTGACATTGGATATCACCACCTGCCAACTTTTCAAAAGAAGAAAGAGTACTGATCTAGTTTGGATTTGTTTTTTCCAGGCAATGGTGTACCTTGCATTGAAGCTTGAAATTGTTGCTGTGTTAAAATTGAAAAAAAAAAAAAAAGAAGAACCTTAACATATTAACTTAAAATTAGGAAAACTTCACTTTGGGAAAATGCATCAACAAAGAGACATAATTCATCTTGTCATTCACAGAGAGGTCCATCTCTCTGCAAGTAGAGAAATTTTATAAGTATACAAGCACTATTGATTCTTGAGTCCCTCTTCATATACTTTAAGATAGAAAACTCTCCCATGCAGGTAGCCGTCCCTTAAGCAGTGATTAAGAAGAGAAAAAATACGCAGTTAGAGATTGACAAATGCCTTTGACTTCCTGAAGGTAAACCCGCCAGCCAGACTGAAAGTCTGGGAGTACAGCTGATGAAAGTAGGGAGGGTCTACTGTAAAGCTCTGCTCCTTTTTGCCTGAACTTGTCCAGAACTGCTTAAGCTGGAAAAGAGTGACTCAGGCCTCTAGAGCTCAGGTGTTTGATCTTTCTATAAAAATAGCAACACAAAGCAACTTCTTTTCCTTCAGAACTAAGCTCTCATCATTGTTATGTATTTCCTGTTGCCTGGATTAAAGAAGCCAGAGTATTTATTAATTAGACTTAGGTTGGCACATTTACTTTAGGAGGAATAAAATGATTTGTCTAGGTACTCCCAGACCCTGATGAAAGACCAGAGAAGAGGTACAGGTTTCCCCACAATCCAAAAGTAGAACATTGCTGTGAAACCTTTCCTAAGCAAAAATACTGTAAAGTCAGGAAGCAGTTACCTTAGGACACATCTTGCTAATGGATACACAAAATAAATGGAGATAAAGTCAGATGCCTCACACGGTTCAAAGCTGTGTTGGTTTGCTAAAAGACTCTGAGTTGAGTTCCCGGGGAAGGAACTTGGCGATTGCATTCTCTTTGTTCTTCCGGTGAATAGCTTGAGGCAAAACCAACGCTTACCGCCATTTTTGCATATCGATTTTTTTCCCATGAAAGCAAAAATTTTCTTCAGATTTCTGTTGGTTAGTGAAAACGGGTAGTACTAATGTAGGTCTTTTAAAAAAGTGAAATGGCATAAGATGTACCTTTGAAGAGCGGAGACCATCTTCGTAGTGGTTGCCAAGGATCCTAGATTCCTGTGCATGAAACTGCCCGTCCAAACCCAGTGGTATGAGAGGGCAGCACCTCCTGGAAGGCAGAGGGAAGGACTGAGAACAGTCTAAATCAGAGCGGAGGCACGGGGACATCCTGTCTGGCCTCCTGACTGACAAAAGAAACCAGCTAGGGATGTGATGAATACAGTTTTACAGTCTGTTCCTTTAACACACCTCTAGGGGGTTTGAGTAAGTCCCTTGAAAGAGTTATTCCTTGAAAGAACAGAGTAAGAGATCCTAACACATACACAGGAGATTTAGTACTTGCTCTGAAGCCCCATACCTTTGCTTGGGTGAGTCTCACTCTGAGGTCCAGCTGCTGAGCATGTGATCAAGTATGAGAAGATGAAAGGTCCCTGGAAAAGTATCGGATGCCATTTCCTGAGATGACTGAGCTGAGAGCAACCAGTTGCTGAAAGCTGCTGTTGAGAATCAGCCTGAGACATTCAGCTGACAGGGAGCTAGAGAGCGCCCTCTTCTACCTGGGACAGGGACTGCTCAAAGCTCCCACCATCCAGCGTGGGCCACGCTGTAGGAATCAGTGATTCAGCCTAACACCTCTGGGAAGGCAGAGACAGGTTGGCGTTTGTTTTGTTCCTTTCTCAGGCAAGTGCATAATAGTGTTCGTTCAAGTTCTGGAACTGGCTTCAGGCAACTAGAGATAGATCCTGCATTGAATCCAACTGGTTGACCCTTGGTGGGGGTGGTGGGGGTGATGGAGGTTATACACTAATAATTCCAGCTGAAAACCCCTTTCAATATAATTTTTAAATCTTTTTCTGCAAATCTTGACTCTTCAGGCTATCTCAATTAAGTGGTAACACCAACTACTATATGAAGTAGAATTACTCTGTCAAGTAGAATTACTCTCAGCCAAAATTGTGTTTGAATCACCATATCAGTGTTATATAAGAGATTTCTTACAAAATTAACTAATCTCACGTTTGACAAACAATTCCCTTAATTAATATTCACAATTGAAAAGAAAAAGAAATACTACTCAGGGAAAAAAATGAGAAAAATCAATAGAAATTACCTAAAAATAACATTAATATATATGTTGGATTTTCTTTTCTGTTAAATTCTATGCCTTCACAGATTTCACACAAAAGAAAGAAAATGAATATTGAATCAGGGGAATTTTAAGTTATGTAAAATTCTGACTATGATAGTCATGTGTGGGGAAAAGTATACTATTATAAAACTTTTTAAAGGTTCTTATGATTATTATGCTCAGAAAACTTGTTCTATAGAAAAGTTAAATTTGTCATTCTCAGATGCCAGTTTCACCAGCAACAAGATCTCCATTGTGATTTTTTTTTTAAAGCGAATATTCTAGGGCTATAGATGCTCTGTACACTTTTTTAGAGTTTGGGATTGAGAGCTGGAAGAGATGAAAGGATGAGGGGGAGCAGTGTTTACAAACAGCCATGGCAACCTGACCGATTGACAGTGAAGTGAAGTGAAAGTCGCTCAGTCGTGTCCGACTCTTTGCAACCCCATGGACTCTACAGTCCATGGAATTCTCCAGACCAGAATACTGGAGTGGGTAGCCTTTTCCTTCTCCAGGAGATCTTCCCAACCCAGGGATCAAACTCAGGTCTCCTGCATTGCAGGCAGATTCTTTACCAGCTGAGCCACCAGGGAAGCCCAGTCATGTCTTCTAATTGAACATTAATGCCTAGAAAGGCACTTCAAGCTAGAAAGTATTAAGATTCAAGAGTATTGACTGATGCCTCCCAAATCCCAGAAATGCAAAGTGATGCATGGATGGAGGAGCCTGGTAGGCTGCAGTCCATGGGGTCGCTAAGAGTCGGACACAACTGAGCGACTTCACTTTCACTTTTCACTTTCATGCATTGGAGAAGGAAATGGCAACCCACTCCAGTGTTCTTGTCTGGAGAATCTCAGGGACGGGGGAGCCTGGTGGGCTGCCGCCTATGGGGTCGCACAGAGTCAGACATGACTGAAGTGACTTAGCAGCGGCAGCAGCAGCTTGAGATTTAACAAAGCTTTGAATAACCACTGTATCCTTCCTGACATGCTAAAAATTGTTTCTCAAATTCTCTTTCAAAGGCACTGCTTAGACTCCCCCTACAAATCAAGCCCCTTCTGCAGACAGCTTAGTTCCCTTCTCTCTAAGAAATGGAGAGTGAGTTGACATGTTCAGATTACATTGCATGAGTCTGTTTATTCTTTCCTAAGGCAAAACCTTTTACCACTCCCTGAGGTGGGATTTCCCATTCTTCCTTTACTTTTCCTAATAGTCCCTTCCATGTCTTTTTAATTTTCTTCAGTAGGAAAAGCTCACAAGTTGTGTATTCTAGAAATAAAAGTCTTGTTGAACAAATTATTTTCTAGATGGAATAGAATTTGTTTAAGGGCAATGCAGACCTTTGAAGCAATTGCTTAGTAAAGTAGTACCTGGTTCAGGGGTTGCATACTATAATTGCCTACAGTCCAAATTATCTTTAAAATACGTGCATGTGTACTAAATAGCTTCAGTCATGTCCAACTCTTTGTGACCCTGTGGACTGTTGCTGCTGCTGCTGCTAAGTCACTTCAGTAGTGTCCAACTCTGTGCGACCCCATGGACGGCAGCCCACCAGGCTCCCCTGTCTCTGGGATTCTCCAGGCAAGAACACTGGATCGGGTTGCCATTTCCTTCTCCAATGCATGAAAGTGAAAAGTGAAAGTGAAGTCACTCAGTTGTGTCAGACTCTTCAGGACCCCATGGACTGCAACCCACCAGGCTCCAACGCCCATGGGATTTTCCAGGCAAGAGTACTGGAGTGGGGTGCCATTGCCTTCTCCAGGGGATCTTCCCAACCCAGGATCTAAACTAGGTCTCTTACATCTCCTGCAGGTGGGTTTTTTACCACTAGTGCCACCTGGGAAGCATAAACTCTCTATAAAATACAATATTGTATAATTTCATGGTATGTCCGGTATCTGGCACCGGAACACTTCTCTGAATGAGATGAGTGGCTTTGGGTTTCTTGTTGAAATGAAAGCACGGAGAGCTGAAATTGCTCAAGATCAGTGTTCTTACAATGTGCCGTCTCTCTCTCAATTATAGAGAATGAGGCTGATTAGTCCTGCTTAGAGTTGTAGCTACCTTTCCAGATTACAGTTAGTGACTATTGCAAATCCAAGAACTTTCATGGAAGGATGAATGACAGTATAGGCTCAGAAGTTGTGCCAACACAATTCAACTCCAGTGTTGACTCAACATTACTTTGTCGCCATTCCTATCAATTTCTTCCTGTAGAAAGAAAACTCAGGACAGTATACCTTCAGTATTCGTGGGGTTTACTTAAAATCTCCATAATATCAAATATATTATTAGATATTTCAAGTGACTTATTTTTTAAACCAATTAAAAATTACTTTTTAGCATAAAAGTAAAAAATTCCTATCATACACAGAGAGCTATAACTATCCCATCTTTTCTTTTTTTAAATTATAATTTCCATTTGTTAAACATCTAATTTAGTTCTATAAATATCCAATACCATTTTGATATTTGCTCAAATGTGGCAAGTACTGACCTCTTTATCAAATTAGGTCTGTGATCAAATCAGGGAAAAAATAATACATTCAAATTCTGAATATCTTTATTTGTCTAGCAAAACTAAGCAGTTAATCTTTAATGTTCTAAGCCTTTCTAGAAATCTGTGGTTTTTAGTGGCATTGGCAGTCAAAATTCTAAAACCATCTACCTCAAAACTATCTTTAATGAGTTGCTTATAAAATTAAACAAACCAAAAGTGTGTATTCAATAATTTCACATTATAAATTTATTACTTGTTTATATAGTTTATTGATAGTATCTAGGTAAGAATGTTTGTGTTAATAATTTCTTTGTAGAAGGCTATTTAGAAACTTTGTCACAGAAATACTTTAAAAATACAATAGCCTTTTAAAAGTTATAAATATAGGACATATCAGTTGTAAAACTTTCAGACAACATAAATAGAAAGTAAAGGTCTTCCTTCAGAAATAATCACTATTAATATTATATGCATAAACTTTCATGTTTTTTCAATACATAAATACAACACACACACACACACACACACACACACATGCACAAACACACGTTTACTCTGAAACTGGAATTAGTTGATACATTCTCTTTTGTAACCTGCTTTTTTTTCCACTTGGACATTTGTTACAGGTCCATTTGTAATTTTCAACATTTGTTTGGTGCTTTTATTTTATGGGCCATAAGTTATACACATATTTCTCTAATGGATATTGAGCTTGTTTCTCCTATAAGTTTGTTTGTTTGTTTGTGTCAATTTTATAGACAACCAAAAGTTTACCAATGAAAAATGAAGTGAAAGCTCAAAGAGGGAATTGGCATTTAGAAGTGAAATATTTGTATATTATATTCCTGGCAAATTTATATTCAGTTTAAATCAATAGCATTTAAGAGACTCAACAAGTTTCAGGGACTTTCCTAATGCTTGCATATATAATGTCATCTAACTTATAACTCAACTCTACTATCCCTAGTTTTATAAATAAATGGCCATAACACTGAATATTTTTCTGGTACAAGTAACATTTAATTAGTAGTAACTCATAAACAAAAGGCACATTTGAGTTTTAAGGGTTTTCTTTTTTTTTTTTTTACTTATTTCATATTATTTAACCAGTTTCCTCAAAATGACTACACAAAATTAACAATAGTGTTATTTGGTTCTTGACCACAGCCTCCAAGGCAGTAGTAAGTTGTATTTGCTTCAGTTTACAGTTGAGAAACCCTGAGGTTGAGAGAGAAGTATCTTCTGTGATCCAGGACAGGTAGGACACAACCTCTGTTCCCATCCTGCCCTCCCGCTCAGCCATCACACAATTGGAAGGTCAAAAACTTTGATTCTGTCCAGAGGAAAACCAGAATAACCATAGGGTGTTTATATTCATTTAAGAATAAAGTTTGTACAGGAAATTGTTTTCCAGAATGACTATGTATATTGATTAAGTAAATTAGATAAATTCTATATCTCTTTTCACTTCCTGGTATGAAACAGAAAATGTATGGCACACTCCAACAGAAATAAGCTCTTTACAGAATTCTGTATTAATGATTTTTTTAAAAAATTATTTTTTTCAAATTGGCACTTGAAATCTAGACTCTGATACAAGAGATTAATTTATTTTCATGTCTCTCTACATTGATGGCTTATGTTTCTTGAGATTTTATGAAGATATCAGAAGAAGTGTTGAGAATCAGGGAACCCATAATCTGAAATTACTGTGTAATTTTTCTATATCATTATACCCAGAAAATTAAGAAAGATAAACAATGAGCTCTGGTAATCATCTTTTTGTTACTGGATTTTTTTTGCTTGTTTTGGATTTTTGTTCATTTTTGTTTGTTTGCTTTTTATTGGAGTATAACTGCTTTACAATATTGTGTTAATTTCTGCTGTGTAACAGTGAATTAGCTATATATACACATAGATCCCTGCCCTCTTGGACCTCCATCCCTTCCATCAAGGTCATCATCTTTTATCTCTTCTCATGAAGGACTATCATAACCTTTTCTCTTATGTCTAAGAAGATTTTTAGGCACAAACTGGATTGTTTTCTTGGGGCCCACTTGATTCTCATCCGTCTCAGGCTATGTGCACTTCTTCAAGGCTCAACTTACGATCACATATAATTCATTTGCAGATGGCTGTGTAACGTGGCTGCTTTCTGTGCCTTTCTGTACTCAGTGTTTGCCACCTATCAGTGGCTGGAGTCTTTCTGCTCCATTAGCACACTCCTGAGCCCATGGAAAACTGGAGTTGATATTTCTAAGTCTATTTACAAGGAAGATTCATCCTTATTCTGGGTCCAGACCCCAAGCCAATCCCTATGCATGCAGCCCTATGATAATTTATGTTAGCACAATGCAACATTCTCTAGGCCATAAGAGCTCAGGGATTATAGCATGATTACTTCAGACTCATTAACTTTTGTTTACTTCCAATAAATGGAAATGAAAAGTATTTATAATGTCTTACCTTGATGTGTTTTCATATACATATTATGGGAATATACTGCAAGCTTCTCTATTATAATATCCAATATATTCTATGTGCATAGCTCCCCAGCAAGGCTGGACTTCTCATAGCTCACTCAAATTTATGTTCCCAGAAACTAGCCTGATGCCTGACACACAGCAGTCAAGAAAAGTTTGATGAACTTAAGAGTGAATGAATGAATTGAGAATATTTCTTTTTGCTCCTAGTCTATTTCATTAAAATTATGAATTCATAATACTATTAAAGCAAATAAAATTTCATCTACTCTAGCCATTTTAAGAATTGATTATTCCATATAACCTAGAAAATTAGTTGTACAATATTCTACAGTAGATTTTAATATAAAATTTTAAATATGAAAACAGAAGAAAAGCCAAATTTATGAACAAATTCTGCAATATACAGCTAAACACAGGCATGGTTCCCTTCAGCAAGCTTGCCTATTCAAAACATTTCAGTAAATAAATGTTTAACAAGCAATGAAACTGATGGTTCTATTTACATGGCAGTCAATTTATGTTCTACAAAAGCTAAATTCTGCATTCCCAATAATACTTTATATTCCTTGACATTAGTCTACAACAAATGGCACAATTGTGTTTAAAAAAAAAGAAAGAAAAAACCCATAATAAAAACCATTCACTCTGCCAAATATGTCATTACAATTTTTTTTTCTGTTCAGCTGCCAGATGTATTGCATTATATTATCAAATTGATAGATCTAGTGTTATTTCTACATTTACCATTATACAACAACAAATACGAATATAAGGAAGCCTTGGTAACACATCTTGCTTAATATGTATGTGAAGTAGACAGTTTGTCTAAGAGAAAAATATAACTGATGACAGATTTCATTTCAGTCTGCTACTGCTTATTAAGATGTCTACAAACAAAAAGCCATATCTGGGTACATCTCTTTCTGCAAACAAAGGAAAGTTTTAATTGCTTTAACCAGCATTTGCATTGTCTTTGTGGTGGCACAGAAAAACAATTCAGGTCTAATCAGGAAACATATTCTAGAGAATTCTTCAGCTTAAGCCTTAGGTCTAATAACATATTTCTTATAATTCTTGAATAAAGTTTAACAATGTATTACTGTGCAGTCTTCTAGTTAAATTATCCCTAAGCCATTAATAGAAAGACTGCTGCTGTTTTTTTGCTATGACCTTATTAGGAATATCACTTTCAGATGTGAAAATGGTTCCCATAAAATTAAAAAGCAGACTGATCAACCAACCCCAAGCCTCAGCATTATCCATTTTTTCCATCAACAATGTCTTAAACATAAAGAAGGTTTTATGTTGCTCAGTTGACTCCAACTCTTTGAGACCGCATGGACTGTATAACTCACCAGGATCCTCTGTCCATGGAGATTCTCCAGGCAAGAATACTAGAGTGGGTTGCCATTCCCTTTTCCAGGGGATCTTCCCAATCCAGAAATTGAACCTGGGTCTCCTTCATTGCAGGCAGATTCTGTATGTCTGAGCCAGCAGGGAAGTCCCAAAAGAAGGTCTGGTTCCTAGGCATTCTTTTCAATTCAATTCCTCATATATGGACTACATCCCTACTAGGTGAAAGACCTGTTACAAGCTAAGAATGAATTTAAAAGTAAACCTGCAGCCTGAGGTACTTGACTCGGAGCATTTTCAAAACTCTTGCAATTTCAGCATGGGATGTGTTAAAAAAAAAAAAAAAGACCATTTACTACATATAAATGTTACAATAACCTTTAGTAAGTTAAAATATCCTCCAATTCCATTCTTCATATCTCATATATATCACTTGCATTCTGTAAATACTACAATGACTCCATTCAGGAAATAAATGCTCTCATTAATGGGTGGATAAAGTAAAATGTGGTATGGAATGGAAAATGGGCTTCAAATTTGGGAAGAAGCAGATTCAAAGCTTTGCTTGATTTTATCTCATTTGAGTTGTGTAAGCTTGGGTGAGTCATTTCTCATCTCTCTGGATCTCATAAAATGGGAATTCATTCAGTTTTCTTCTACAAATCACTGAGTCTCTTCTATAGACTGAGAGTATGGTGTTGACCTTGGGGATAAAAGCACCCTGTTCTCATGAAGCTTCCATCTAACGCAGGGAGACGCAGGGAGACATTATAGTCCAGGAGGAGAAGGGGACGACAGAGTATGAGATGGCTGGATGGCATCACTAACTCAATGGACATAAGTTTGAGCAACAATACATTCCAGAAGTTGGTGATGGACAGGGAAGCCTGGCCTGCTGCTGTCCATGGGGTCACAAAGAGTCAGACACGACTCATCGACTGAACTGATGATAGTCTAATAGTCACAACAACCAACAGGGTAATTGGAGGGCAGCAAGGATTACACAGGGCAGACTCACTGTTGATTTCGGGTGTGTATCCTCAGAGGGCTTCCTCGATGGCTCAGTGGGTAAAGAATCCACCTGAAATGCAGGAAACACAGGAATCGCAGGTTCAATCCCTGGATCTGGAAGATCCCCTAGAGGAGGAAATGGTAACCCACTCCAGTATTCTTGCTTGGGAAATCCCACTGACAGAGGAGCCTGGTGAGTTACAGTCCATGGGATCGTAAAGAGTCAGACACAATTGAGCGTGAGGATGATGATGATAATCCTCAGAAGGTGTAATTCATATTCCAAGTGGAATCGAATCAGTGATTAAAAAATTTTTCTGTAAGAAAGACCTGGAAGAATAGGGTGCAAGAAATGTTTGCATACGTTGACATTGCTTTAGCTTTACATTTTCTTTTAACTTTCTTGGTGTCAATATATTTAATGCCAGAGGATGAAATCTTGAGTCATTATTAAAGTGTTCCTCAAAACACTGAGTGACTTTGACCAAGTTACTTAACCTCTCTGTGCCTCTTCTTCCCCATTCTAAAATAGGAATTTACCTCATAGTCTTATTATTCAGATTGAATAAAGTAATATTTATAAGGTTAAGAACAATGTGTTGTACTAATGTCTTGTGTGCTCTGCTAAGTTGCTCCAGTTGTGTTCGACTCTGTGGGACCCTGTGGACTGCAGACTTCCAGGCTCCTCTGTCCATGGGATTCTCCAGGCAAGAATACTGCAGTGGGTTGCCATTTCCTCCTCCAGGGTACCTTCCCAACCCAGGGATTGAACCTGCAGCTCCTGCGCCTCCTGCATTGCAGGTGGATTCTTTACCAATGAGCCACCAGGGAAGCCTTATTGATGTCTTACATTTTAACAAATAAAATATAATAATAAACTAAAGATATTCTTAACAAGTATGCATTACTGTATTTAAAATAAATAACCAAAAAGGACCTACTACTGTATAGAACAGGGAACTCTGCTCAATATTCTGTAATAACCTAAATAGGAAGGGTTTGCAAAAGAATAGATACATCTGTATGTGCAACTGAATCACTTTACAGTATACCTGAAGCTATCACATCATTAATCAGCCATGCTCCAATGTTAAATAGAAAGTTTTAAAAATAGTCAGCTGAAGAAGAAAAAAAAAAACTTTTTAATTAAAGGTCATTATTTCTGGGGTTGAGAGAAAGTAAGGCTTTTTTCTCCAATTTCCTCCCCTGACCTTACTGGCCAAGGCTGGGTGCCACGCTTCCCAGTGAGTAGATGAGCCCTCTGGTCATGATGGAAAGTGACTGTGGCAAATGCATCCATTTTTCCTGGAGTCTGACGGTGACTCCCTGCCTGGGAGCTCCGCAGATACTGAACCCTTGGTGGCTCAGATGGTAAAGACTCCACCTGCAATGCAGGAGACCCGGGTTCTATCCTTGGGCTGGGACGATCTCTTGGGGAAGGGAATGGCAACCCACTCCAGTATTCTTGCCTGGAGAATTACATGGACAGAGGAGCCTGGTGGGCTATAGTCCCTGGGGTGGCAAAGAGAAGGACACGACTGAGCAACTAACACTGTGCACAAAGATCATTAAGAAAAGATTTTTGCTTTCAAGGAGCCTACAGCCTAGTTACTGAGAAAAGCAAAACAATAACAATAGCATTACATTCCAACCTAATCATGTTTATAAAACAATCTACATGGTGATCATTGCCATGAATATAAAAATCAAGCCTTATTTAACTCGATGTCCCCCAGAGTCTGATAATAATGCTCAATAAATGTCTTCTGGATTGAACTGAATACATTCACAAGTACAAACAAATAGTGTTGGAGCAAGTAATTGCCAAAAGAATGCCATGTCAAGGAATGATCACAGCAGAACTCTGGGGTCCTCATGACAAACCTGGGAGACATGGGAAAACTTCAGCTTTCCTCCATGAGCTCCTGATGTGCAGTCAACTGGGAGCTGCTAAGGAGCAATGGAGCCAGATGGTAGATATCAGGTATCACTAGACAGTCCCGAGAATTTACCTAATAAGTAATACATTTTGCAGTGAAATGTTTCTTCCTGCTAATAGAATGTCCTGATTTTAAAGACCTGTATTCTTTGAATGGCCTCATAGGTAATTTGATTTATAATTCAGTTCAGTCAGTCACTCAGTCATGTCTGATTCTTTGCAACATCATGAACCGCAGCACGCCAGGCCAGGCCTCCCTGTCCATCATGAACTCCGAGAGTCCAACCAAACCCATGTCCATTGAGTTGGAGATGCCATCCAACTATCTCATCCTCTATCATTCCCTTCTCCTCCTGCCCTCAATCTTTCCGAGCATCAGGGTCTTTTACAATGAGTCAGCTCTTTGCATGAAGTGGCCAAAGTATCAGAGTTTCAGCTTCAACATCAGTCCTTCCAGTGAACACCCAGGACTGATCTCCTTTAGAATGGACTGGTTGGATCTCTTTGCAGTCCAAGGGACTCTCAAGAGTCTTCTCCAACACCACAGTTCAGAAGCATCAGTTCTTTGGTGCTCAGATTCCTTTATAGTCCAACTCTCACATCCATACATGAACACTGGAAAAACCATAGCCTTTACTAGATAGACCTTTGTTGACAAAGTGATGTCTCTGCTTTTGAATATGCTATCTAGGTTGGTCATAACTTTCCTTCCAAGGAGTAAGCGTCTTTTAATTTCATGGCTGCAGTCACCATCTGCAGTGATTTTGGAGCCCAGAAAAATAAAGTCTGACGCTGTTTCCACTGTTTCCCCATCTATTTCCCATGAAGTGATGGGACCAGATGCCATGATCTTCGTTTTCTGAATGTTGAGCTTCAAGCCAACTTTTTCACTCTCCTCTTTCACTTTCATCAAGAGGCTCTTTAGTTCTCTTTCACTTTTTCCCATAAGGGTGGTATCATCTGCATATCTGAGGTTATTGATATTTCTCCTGGCAATCTTGATTCCAGCTTGTGCTTCCTCCGGCCCAGCGTTTCTCATGATGTACTCTGCATATAAGTTAAATAAGCAAGGTGACAATATACAGCCTTGACGTACTCCTTTTCCTATTTGGAACCAATATGTTGTTCCATATCCAGTTCTAACTGTTGATTCCTGACCTGCATACAGGTTTCTCAAGAGGCAGGCCAAGTGGTCTGGTATTCCCATATCTTTCAGAATTTTCCACAGTTTATTGTGATCCACACAGTCAAAGGCTTTGGCATAGTCAATAAAGCAGAAATAGATGTTTTTCTGGAACTCTCTTGCTTTTTTCCAGAATTCTCTTGCTTTTTCCATGATCCAGCAGATGTTGGCAATTTGATCTCTGGTTCCTCTACCTTTTCTAAAACCAGCTTTAATATCTCGAAGTTCACAGTTCACGTATTGCTGAAGTCTGGATTGGAGAATTTTGAGCATTACTTTACCAGCATGCGAGATGAGTGCAATTGTGCGGTAGTCTGAACATTCTTTGGCATTGCCTTTCTTTGGGATTGGAATGAAAATTGACCTTTTCCAGTCCTGTGGCCACTTTTGAGTTTTCCAGATATGCTGGCATATAGAGTGCAGCACTTTCACAACACTGTCTTTTAAGATTTGAAATAGCTCAGCTGGAATTTCATCACCTCCACTAGCCTTGTTTGTAGTGCTGCTTTCTAAGGCCCACTTGACTTCACATTCCAGGATGTCTGGCTCTAGGTGAGTGATCACACCATCATAATTATCTGGGTCATAAAGATCTTTTTTGTATAGTTCTTCTGTGTATTCTTGCCACCTCTTCTTAATATCCGCTGCTTCTGTTAGGTCTGTACCATTTCTGTCCTTTATTGTGCCCATCTTTGCATGAAAAGTTCCCTTGGTATCTCTAATTTTCTTGAAGAGATCTCTAGTCTTTCCCATTCTATTGTTTTCCTCTATTCTTTGCATTGATTGCTGAGGAAGACTTTCTTATGTCTCCTTGCTATTCTTTGAAATTCTGCAGTCAAATGGGTATATCTTTCCTTTTCTTCTTTGCTTTTTGCTTCTCTTCTTTTCATAGCTATTTGTAAGACCTCCTCAGACAGCCATTTATGCTTTTTTGCATTTCTTTTTCTTGGGG
This sequence comes from Bos grunniens, assembly GCF_055505025.1. Taxonomy (NCBI): domain Eukaryota; kingdom Metazoa; phylum Chordata; class Mammalia; order Artiodactyla; family Bovidae; genus Bos; species Bos grunniens. The sequence continues at coordinate 47,147,816 of NC_141176.1, forward strand.
ATGGTCTTGATTCCTGTTTCCTTTACGATGTCACGAACCTTCGTCCATTGTTCATCAGGCACTCTGTCTATCAGATCTAGTCCCTTAAATCTATTTCTCACTTCCACTGTATAGTCATGAAGCAATGTTAACTATTCCTAATTTCATGCCTTAATTTATTCCTGCAAAATTAAACACTTACCACAATGTAAACATTAGTGTCAATCTCTGTGGCATCTGGGGAGGGGATGGAGTTGTCTCATGACACCTCCCAACCTGGAGCACAGAGTTTTCCTTATTCAGAAAAGGGAAGAAAAATTCTGTTGCCAGTACGTCCTGTATGGGCTCTAGATTATTCAGGAAAATTCTCTCTTTTGGATTCTGTTCTTCCTTACCTTCTCTTTTTCTCTAAAAAGAATAAACACAACCCTTTTTTAGTTCATCCTATCGACCAAAAGCAGAGATGGCACTCCATTCCCCTTTTCTGAGATTAAAAAGATTTTAATGCATTGGGGATACATGTTATTATGCAAATAAATATGTTGATAGAATTCAGGCAGATGCCTTCTCTAGTATCTTGAGTTATTCTGAATCTCATAGAGCCCTGTTACTCAAAGTGTGGTCCTTGGACCAGATGTATCTGTATCTCATAGGAACGTAATGGAAATGCAGTATCTCAAGCCCCATTTCCTGCTGACTCAGAGCCTGTAATTTAACAAGAACCCAGATGATGTTCATTTGCATTAGAATTTGAGAAGCACTGTCTTGGGTCATATCTTTGGAGGATCAGTTGGGTAAAAAGCCCTGGGGAACAGATAGACTGAGGGGTAGTTAGGGCATCTGTTGATTGGGTGATATTAGATGGCCACCCCAAGCCATGTAGCATTAGGGGATCCTTTGGGGGCTTAGTTACAAAAAAACTGTTCTTTCACCTGATGAATTTTCTAAATGGCTATTGCACTAACCTCTCTTCTTGCTGATGAGAGAAAGATGAAGTCCATTATTGATTTGGAATTATTGTGTATGCCATGTGCTAAGTTGCTTCAGTCGTGTCCGACTTTTTGTGACCCTATGCGCTGTAGCTTGCCAGGCTCCTCTGTCCATGAGATTCTCCATGTAAGAATATTGGAGTGAGCTGCCATGCTCTCCTCCAGGGGATCTTCCCGACCTAGGAATCTAACCCGTATCTCTTAAGTCTCCTGCATTGGCAGGAGGGTTCCTTACCACTAGCACCACCTGGAAAGCCCATTGGAATTGTTACAGAACATCATAAACAAGCAAGAGATTGCAGAGATGGCTGGTGTGCTAATCTCTTGAGTGGGCGCTGTTGGAGGGATAAAGGAGCAAGCATTTATGTGAAGACCGACATGTAAGTTTCTGCCTTCATAAATATTTATCAGCCAGGAAGTGAGAGAAACCTGGAGGAGGCATGTGTTGTGAGGTTTTTTCTGAGTTTGCTTTGTGATTTTTTTCAAGATCCTCTGCTGTGTTTAGGTAATTGGAATTCCATGTGCAATGTTGTTGAGAACTTAATAGAAAAATATTTATACGTTTAGCTGCTCTTGAATAAAATTATATTCTTTCCTGTGATGCTGTTGTTGCACACCTTTTGCCTATTATCAGTCACAAATTATCAGTACTGAATTATTCTGTCAAGTGAGAATCTAGGAACTTTACACCTGCCAGTTCAGGCTGATTTTCAATATTGTGTGAAAATGCCAAGGAATGACCTGTCAGTCTGGATTTGTGACAAGAGTCTTGTTCATGTTGCTCAATGGTTTGTGGAGTGTACCTTTGAAGAATTATTTTTATATGGTTCAGTACATCTCAATATCCCAGGCAATAATTATCTTGTATGCTAGGTCCCCAAAAAAAGAGGGACAAAATCGAAAGGGTTTCTTTGTTAGTAATTACATGTGAATATGCTGGGGAAATTTTTGCATCTCATTTTTGTCTGAATCTATTCAAACCTCAATTGTAAGCAAATGCAATTTGTGTGTGTGTGTGTGTGTGTATATATATATATGTATATATATATATATATATGTATCTGAGCCATTTGCTATCCTATAACATAACTCTACTTCAATATTGGAGTGCCTCCTCCTGTTAGGATAACTGATACAAAATCATACTAAGACATGAAAGAAGATCTGGGACAGAAGTAGTCAAGCTCTCAGATTTCACAAAGCTCTGTTAAACATCAAAATGAAACTTTGGGAGGTTTGTGGTAAATTGCTTGCGTTTTTCTTTAGATAAGTTTTTTTGTTCTTATTTTAAACAAAGGTCAGCAATAGCAGGACAAAAAGGTAATTGATGACCTCCCCTGGCAGGCAGGAGCCAAAAACCACAAAAAGTAAAAACTGCTTTCCTGATAATTTGGGGGCCAACTTCAAGGTTAGGTCTTTATTCCTTACCTGAGCCAGCCCAGGGCATCAGATCCCAGTCTCAGATCATAGCTAAGAGCAGCTACAGAATAGAAATAGAGCCACAGACACAAAAAACAAAATTATGGTTACCAATGGGGAAGTGAAGGAGAGGATAAATTAGGAGTTTGGGATTAACACTTAAATGCACTCGCATATATAAAATAGATAACCAACAAGGATCTACTGTACAGTACAGGAAACTATACTCAATATCTTATAATATAACCTAGAAGGGAAATGAATCTGAAAATAATAGATACATATGTATGTATAACTGAATCACTTGGTTGTACCCCTGAAATGAACACAACCTTGTATATTAACTACACATCAATAATTTTTTTTAAATGAAAAAAATAGCTAACAGTTAGTGAATGCTTACTCTGTGCATAAATCCATATAATCAGCTCACAACGAATCTATGTACTATAGGTACTGTTCTCAGCACTCTATATATATTAACCCATTCAATCTTTTAAACAAAATGATGCTCATTTAACTGAAGGAGACTTAGGTATGGAGAGTTAAGAAATTTGCCCAAGGTTACACAATCAGTAAGTGACAAAGTCAGGACACCTTGGCTCAGGCATGCACCCTCTAATCGCTCAGTCATATGATGTACCGTATGATGTCATGCGAAATCTTGAGTGCTTTCTCCATGCCATGAATGCATGGATGAATGGCACTTAATCTCACTTAATGAGATTAAATCATTTTAATGATGAATCTCATTTAATCCTCTCAGTGACCAGATAAAATAGATTGTGTTATTATAACTTTCATTCTACAGGTGAGAAAATAGAAGTCCAACCTGCTGAAGGACACAGAAGTGGTTGTTATTGTTTAGTCACTAAGTCGTGTCTGACTCTGTTCTCCTTTTCTAAGTTCCTCTGATATCCTTTCTACAGAGGAGTCCTGCCACACTCCTCTGTCCATGGGATTTCCCAGGCAAGAATATTGAAGAGGGTTGCCATTTTCTTCTTCAGGGGCTCTTCCTGACCAAGATATTAAACCTGCGTCTCCTGCATTGCGGGACGATTTTCTACCATCTGAGCCACCAGAGAAGCCCACAGAGGTGGGGGAGAAGAGAATTATGAACAGGTAGGCTATGACTCTAAGTTTCATGTCCTTAACAATATTTATTCTATCTGGACCTCAAAAACCAGTATGCAGCAATACAGATGCTTTTTATTAAGATTAAACAGATCATGAAGACTGAAAAAATTGGTTAAGAATGATAACTAGGTTTGAAAGTAGTTACCAGAGGTGACTTTGCAAGATCAAATCAGTCAATCCTAAAGGAAATCAGTCCTGAATATTCATTGGAAGGACTGATGCTGAAGCTGAAACTCCAATACTTTGGCCACCTGATGCAAAGAACTGACTCATTGGAAAAGACCCTGATGCTGGGAGAGACTGAAGGCAGGAGGAGAACGGGATGACAGAGGATGAGATAATTGGATGGCATCACCTACTCGATGGACATGAGTTTGAGCAAGTTCCGGGAGCTGGTGATGGACAGGGAGGCCTGGTATGCTGTAGTCCATGGGTTCGCAAAAGTGTCAGACAGGACTGAGCAACTGAATTGAATGAACTGAACCAGAGGTGAAGCCTGCTTCCTTTCCTGAAAGGTCAAATCTAAACTGCACACCTCCGCATGTAAATGCCTCCAGTTTGGGGGCTTTGTTTATTCCAGTAGCTTTATTGCCTGCTGCTTTCCGACTCCTTCTCCACACTTCAGTGCCAACCAAGCATCTGATTGCTCTTATCAGAATGCCCTGGGTACACTGTCTGCTGCCTGAAGATTTCCTCTCTTCTCTGATTACCTGCTCAGCCATTATTCTCCCTCTTGTGCACACCAAATTAAGACTCAGTTTAGAGGTTGCTTCCACCAGTATCTTCACCTTGACCTTCTTCAGACTGTATGAGGTATCTGTTCTCCTTGTCTAGGTTCCCCTGATATCCTTTATACATCTCTATGTATTGTAATTCTCTGTTCTGTATCTACTTATCCAACTAGAGCAAGTCCTCTTAAGAGCAAAGATTTTACTTTGTTTCTTTTTGTGTCCCCAGCACTTAAAGCTGTGCTTTGGAGACACTGGATTCTCTGTAAGTGATTACTCCATAAATGTTCTAGCAACAGCCTGAGAAACCCTGAGGGTCAGTTTCTGGAAGACCCCTTGGAGAAGGAAATGGCCACTCACTCCAATATTCTTGCTTAGGAAATCCCATGGACAGAGGAGCCTGGCAAGCTACAGGCCATGGGGTAGAAAAGAGTGGAGCACTATTTAGTGACTAAACAACAACAATTTTAGATTTACAGAATAGCTACAAAAATTGAACAGCTGCAAAGATAGTACAGAGCAGACATTTGTATCCTTTACCCAGTTTCTCCCAACGTCATCATTTCACACGACCATGATGCACTTGTCAAAGCTAAGAAACCGACACTGGTAGCTTTCACTAGTTCTTTCCTAGTCTCCTTATCTTTATTTCAGGATTCCATCTAGGATGCACCTTATATTTAGCCACCATGTTTCCTTTTTTTCCTTAACTATGGCGGTTTCTCAGATAATCACGATGGTGTGATCACTCACCTAGAGCCAGACATCCTGGAATGTGAAATCAAGTGGGCCTTAGAAAGCATCACTACAAACAAGGCTAGTGGAGGTGATGGAATTCCAGTTGAGCTATTTCAAATCCTGGAAGATGATGCTGTGAAAGCGCTGCACTCAATATGCCAGCAAATCTGGAAAACTCAAAAGTGGCCACAGGACTAGAAAAGGGCAGTTTTCATTCCAATCCCAAAGAAAGGCAATGCCAAAGAATGCTCAAAGTACCGCACAATTGCACTCATCTCACACGCTAGTAAAGTAATGCTCAAAATTCTCCAAGCCAGGCTTCAGCAATTAGCGAACAGTGAACTTCCAGATGTTCAAGCTGGTTTCAGAAAAGGCAGAGGAACCAGAGATCAAATTGCCAACATCTGCTGGATCATGGAAAAAGCAAGAGAGTTCCAGAAAAACATCTATTTCTGCTTTATTGACTATGCCAAAGCCTTTGACTGTGTGGATCACCATAAACTGTGGAAAATTCTTCAAGAGATGGGAGTACCAGACCACCTGATCTGCCTCTTGAGAAACCTATATACAGGTCAGGAAGCAACAGTTAGAACTGGACATGGAACAACAGACTGGTTCTAAATAGGAAAAGGAGTATGTCAAGGCTGTATATTGTCACCCTGCTTGTTTAACTGATATACAGAATACATCATGAGAAACACTGGGCTGGAAGAAGCACAAGCTGGAATCAAGATTGCTGGGAGAAATATCAATAACCTCAGATATGCAGATGACACCACCGTTATGGCAGAAAGCAAAGAGGAACTAAAAAGCCTCTTAATGAAAGTGAAAGAGGAGAGTGAAAAAGTTGGCTTAAAGCTCAACATTCAGAAAACTAAGATCATGGCATCTGGTCCCATCACTTCATGGGAAGTAGATGGGGAAACAGTGGAAACAGTCACTGACTTTATCTTTTTGGGCTCCAAAATCACTGGAGATGGTGATTGCAGCCATGAAATTAAAAGACGCTACTCCTTGAAAGGAAATTTATGACCAACCTAGATAGCATATTGAAAAACCAAAACATTACTTTGCCAACAAAAGTCCGTCTAGTCAAGGCTATGGTTTTTCCAGTAGTCATGTATGAATGTGAAAGTTGGAATGTGAAGAAAGCTGAGGGCCGAAGAATTGATGCTTTTGAACTGTGGTGTTGGAGAAGACTCTTGAGAGTCCCTTGGACTGCAAGGAGATCCAACCAATCCATTCTAAAGGAGATCAGTCCTGCGTGTTCTTTGGAAGGACTGATGCTAAAGCTAAAACTCCAATACTCTGGCCACCTCATGTGAAGAGTTGACTCACTGGAAAAGACTGTGATGCTGGGAGGGACTGGGGGCACTATGAGAAGGGGATGACAGAGAATGAGATAGCTGGATGACATCACCGACTCGATGGACAAGAGTTTGGGTGAAGTCCGGAAGTTGGTGATGGACAGGGAGGCCTGGCATGCTGCAATTCATGGGGTCGCAAAGAGTCAGACATACTGAGCAACTGAACTGAACTGATGGTGGTTTCTCAGACTTATGTTGCTTTTGATAACTTTGAAACTATTTTGTAGCCTTTTGTTTGACTCAAAGTTCAACAAGATTGTAGCAAAAGGGTAATATTAGATTATAATCTTTGTTATAGCTTCCTGAAATAATGGACTAAAATATGAGTCCTGACAAATTCAGTCTTTGCCCTGCTCCCAGGTGTCTTGAGACAAACAACTCTTTAGCCCACCATGAGTGACCTTTTAACTATTTGCCCCAGAAATCACAGCATCAAAACTCCCTATAATTTCAGTATCAGTGACAACTGTTTATCCACCAGTGTAAGAAAAGCCATGCGGTCTCAGTATAAGCAGATGTGTTGAAAATACTTCTTGATGCAAATGTATCTTTCAAAGATTGTTCAAAACCTGCAAGTATTCAACTTTAAAAGATTAATTTAAGAAGGTGAATAATGAAATGAAAAACACTGACTTTAGAGTTATACACTCTCAGTACATTTTTCAACTCTGCTGCTTAAAACTGTGTGGTTTCAATCCCTGCACTTAGCCTCGATAATCCCACATATATCCATCTGTAATTATAATTCTCCAATGTGATAATACATGCAAAGAATTTCTATGACCTCTATAGCTTGATACACAAATTATTTCTTGGCACCATTAACCCTATCCCAGGTGAAAACACTTACAGATGATTAAGAGTTTTTTTATGTTATCACTTTCTATTCAAATTCTCTTCATTGTTATATCTGATTTTGGAATATCTATGAAGGCTGTTATGGTTTCTATAGCAAAAAATTAACAACCTACAGATATTAATTGCTTCAGTTCAGTTCAGTTCAGTTCAGTTCAGTTGCTCAGTCATGTCCGACTCTTTGCGACCCCATGAATCCCAGCACGCCAGGCCTCCCTGTCCATCACCAACTCCCAGGGTTCACCCAGACTCATGTCCACCGAGTCAGTGATGCCATCCAGCCATCTCATCTTCTGTCATCCCCTTCTCCTCCTGCCCCCAATCCCTCCCAGCATCAGAGTCTTTTCCAATGGGTCAACTCTTCGCATGAGGTGGCCAAAGTACTGGAGTTTCAGCTTTAGCATCATTCCTTCCAAAGAAATCCCAGGGCTGATCTCCTTCAGAATGGACTGGTTGGATCTCCTTGCAGTCCAAGGGACTCTCAAGAGTCTTCTCCAACACCACAGTTCAAAAGCATCAGTTCTTCGGAGCTCAGCTTTCTTTACAACATGCCAAACACATATTCAAACTTCACTGAAGCCCTACCATGTGGGAAGTAGCATGATTCCAATTTGAAGTGGGGAATAAACTGAAGCTTAGAGCGATTTCTATAACTTACCCACATTTACCCAGGAAGGAAGTAGAGGAGCCAGGATATAAACTCAGGAAGCCTGGCTGAAGAACAGAAACTCCTAAGCATGAATCTGTAACACTTTTTTGTGAAGTTTTTTCAAAGACACCACTGATCACAGAGAATTCTGCAAGAGAATGCTCCCTATGCTATACAGTAGGTTCTCATTAGTTATCTATTTTATACATAGTTTCAATCGTGCATATATGTCAGTCTTTCACATCTATTTGATCACATGCTGAAGATAATGCTCTGACTCCTAAGTTGTGCCTCTCTTAAAATCCAGACATATTTATTATCTTCTACTCCTCCAAATCTTTAATGGCCAACACATTCCCTATGTGATTATTCAAGTCTTAACATGTCTTTAGATCTTAAGGATCTTTAGACTGTAACAAATTAAGAGAAATAAGTATTAGACACAAATAAATTATTGTTTATGTGAGGAAAGGATGCAATATTTTGACCATTTCTTTTAAATATAGACTTGAAGCTCTTCATGCTGCTGCTTCTGCTAAGTTGCTTTAGTCGTGTCCAACTCTGTGCAAATCCATAGACGGCAGCCCACCAGACTCCCCTGTCCCTGGGATTCTCCAGGCAAGAACACTGGAGTGGGTTGCCATTTCCTTCTCCAATTCATGAAAGTGAAAAGTGAAAGTGAAGTAGTTCAGTCGTGTCTGACTCTTAGTGACCCCATGGACTGCAGCCTACCAGGCTCCTCCATCCATGGGATTTTCCAGGCAAGAGTACTGGAGTGGGGTGCCATTGCCTTCTCTGGAAGCTCTTCATACTGACCCAGAAATAATCTCTTTCCTGAGATTCTGTGTGGCTGTGCCAGGTGCTTAGAATTTATCCCAGGTGGCTGGGGACTAAAAAATCTCCAGGATGGAATTATCCACAGCCTTGCTTGAAGTTACTGGACAGCCTCTTGAATGATACAGAATGAAATCTCATCGTAAGGATTATCCAATTGGTGTTATCCAATTGATGCAGTAAATTGAGAGTAATCTTTTTTCCAAGTTGATTAGCATTTGCAACTATTCATATTGAGATGCATTTACTTTTACATTCTACTTTTCCCTTTTACTGTGTTTTCTTAATGTTGCCTCTTCAACACCAATTAAAAGTAGTGGCACAATGAACTTCAGATACACTTTGAAATGTGTCATACCATTAAAAAAGTTCTCAACCAGGGATTGCATTTTATAGAATTACTTGTTAGTTGATATAAGTAGGAAGAAATTAAGCATGCAATTAATGATACCCACTTGGAATAAAGCTAGAATCACTGCTGCAGTACCTTTCTCCACTATATCAGCTCCTTAGGAATTGCAGTCACCTCAAACACTTTCTAGATACTTCTAAGAGTTCCCAAAGTGAGTTTCATGTGAGCTCCACTTCCTGGCTCTTCTGTTTACATGCTACCAGGAAGTGGTGGCCATTTTTCTCTTGGGCATCTTTCTGTCAGATGGCATCTCCTTTGTCAGATGATGCTTTCCAAGGCAGCTTCTCTGCTGCTGACACCACTCAGCATCTGGACCAAGATACCATTTCCCAAGTCTCCCAGCACTATGGCTTTCATTGCTGCTGAGTCCTCTTGCTTTCAGTTTCCCATGAAGGTTTTAATGAAACAAACTATGGTGTGGGAGAAGACTCTTTAGAGTCCCTTGGACAGCAAGGAGATCAAACCAATCAATCCTAAAGGAAATCAACTCTGAATATTCATTGGAAGGACTGTGATGCTGAATCTCCAACACCTCGGCCACCTCATGCAAAAAGCCAACTCACTGGAAAAGACCCTGATGCTGGGAAAGATTGAAGGCAGGAGGAGAAGCTGATGACAAAGGATGAGATGGTTGGCTGGCATCACTGACTGAATGGACATGAGTCTGAGCAAACTCCAAGAAATAGTGGAGGACAGGGAAGCCTGGCGTGCTGCAGTCCAGGGGGTCTCAAAGAGTTGAACACGACTGAGTGACTGAACAACAACAACAACAATTCTTTAAGTATTTGGTTGCTCGTATGTCAAACACTGAGGTAACTTTCTGGTTCCTATTAATGAAGCTCGCAGTACTGTGATCAGACTCTCTCCTCTCATTAGAGCCCATCACACTGCTCCATTTCTTCCCTGAGTCCAAGTGTTTTCCCACTGCCTGCCTGTCTGCTAAGTGGCTTCATCATGTCCAGCTCTGTGACCACATGGACTGTAGCCCACCAGTCTCCTCTGTCCATACAATTCTCCAGGCAATAATACTAGAGTGGGTTGTTTTTCCACTAAGCTCCTCATTTACATGGATCAGAGCAGGTCTAACTTCACAACTTTCCAGATGTAGCAGATCTGCTTGAATCTTAAGGTGAACACCATTTATGCTCTAGTTTTCTATATCACTTTCTAAAGAGGCCAAGTTTCCATAACACTGGTAATGCAAAGATCATAATGAAAATGTATTTCCTTATTATGTAAGGGGTGCTTATGAAATCCCAGTACATTTCTCACAGCCAGATTAAACATTTTATTGCCTTTATTTTTCATCAAGTATGCAAATTCTTTTTAGCAGGCTTCACTTTTGATTTAAAACCATTTTTCATGAAAAACTAAATCATTTACGGCCATATGGTCTCATGACAATGCATAGTTAAGAAAAACTCAGTGAATTTTATACAGGAATGCCTTTTGGATAGCCTTTCAAGTGAAAGAAACACACTTGCTAGCCACAGAATGAGGTGCTTTAAGGAAAAACTCTGACATGTCAATAAATATAATGTGGGCATTTGCCAAAGAGAAAAGATGTAGGTCAGTACAATCCCCTTCCTTTTATAGAGAAAAAAAGTGATGGCTTGGTTCCTAGCAGGAGGAGTCAAAACAATATACTCCCATATGTTATTTTATATATGGAAGCAAAAATTTAAAAAAAAAGACATGCTAGGGAAAAATGTAAAATGAAGTTAAGGACTGACAGCACCAACACTCAATCTGCTGGTATTCTGTGCTGACATGTTCCACATGGTTTCTCTCATGGATACAAAGAGTTCAGGCAAGGGAACTGCCAATAATAAAAGTGGCTATCATTTAGTGAGAACCTACTGTGTTCTTTCTTCCCTGGTGACTCAGATGGTAAAGAATCTGCCTGCAATGCAGGAGACCCAGATTTGTTCCCTGGATAGGGAAGATCCCCTTCAGAAGGAAATGGCTACCCACTTCTTGCCTGGAGAATTCCATGGACAGAGGAGCCTGGTGGGCTACAGTCCATGGGGTCATGAAGAGTCGGACATGAATGAGCAACTAACATTTTCACTTACTGTAGTCCTAGGCACTGTAATATGAGCTACAGGTTTATAGGTTTATGCTTTAAGCTATAGATTTATGCTTTCAAGCTATAGATTTATGCTTCACAACTGTATTCAAAGGACATATTATTATTCCCACTTATAGACAAGGAGACCAAAACTGACAGAGGAAAAGTCATTTTCAAAAAAGCTTACAGCTAGAAAATGGCAATGTTGAGATCTAAGCTCAAGTATGCCTGCCTTCAATGTCTATACTATTTCACCAATTCTGTGATGCCTTTCAGCAGATAAATGAATAAAAAAATATATAATCTGAGTCGTTGGGTACCCTTTACTCTATTCTGGCCACCCCTACCTGAATACTCAACCAATCAGAAAGCAAGTCCCACCTAGTCAGGAGGCAATGTGTATAGTCCTAAGGAACATCAGTGTGGGATATTACCAAGGCTCAGAGTTAGAAACGTAGAACTGCCCCTGATGAACTGCATGACCATGAAAAACTGTTTAATCTGAGTATTTATTTCCTCCTCTGGAAATGAAGATAATAGTTTTACTTTAAGGAATTATATGGGGTGATGTATATATGTCACTTGGTTCTATTCATTTGGGATCATATTAAAATTTATGCCTACTGGGGTCCACCTGCATGACCAGGTATTTCTTCAATATCCTCTCAGTCATTACACATGCCCCATCTCTGTATTACACCAATTTCTTGCCATGGAACCTTATCATGACCTCTTTTTCATCCTTTTGTTGAGAGGACTTATCTTCCAGACTCTACCATCCTCAGCTAGTAATTTCTGCAACCTCTCAAACACTATGGTTTGTGATAGAGTTGGGAAGCAAATTGTTTTCTTCCAATTTAGGGTCATATTTTATTAGGTGAGCCCCTGAGCAGGCTTTTGTTTCTTGCCCAGAGCAAAATTACTTTCACCAATACAACTTCTGCATGTATTGTTTTTAAACCATCTCTCCTTTAAGCCATAGAACCAGTTTCTCCAGCTAATGGAGAAGGGGGCCATGCATTCCCCAGTCATCAGCCATTTCTTCCTTCTCTTTTCCCATCTTCCTTCTCCCCACCTCCATCCCTCTGACTTCACCCCGAATACAAAAGTTCCCTTGTGTAGCTATTTCATTAGAAGATACCTAGAAGTATCACCAGCTCATACATTTTGCTGAAGTCTAGATTCTGAATTTCACTTTGGCTCAACTCAACCCAATGAGGAAATGTCATAGCACGGTGTCTGTTACATGGCAACTATTCAGTAAATGCTAATTGTCTCCTCTAATCCTGGTATTATGTTTAAGCCCTTAAAGATTTAAAGCAATGCAATCTAGACCTTCTAGGGTGTGATAGTGAAAGATAGTGTTGTGAACATAATACAAAGAAAGAAAATTATTACTATAAATAATTTATTGTCAAATACACAAAGGCCAGGACTTTAGCAATAGGGTAAATGCCTACAAAATGTTTGATATGAAACTTCTTCACTGACAGACAAAGAAGTGTTTCCCTGTCTTCTGATGTGAGGAAGATATTCACAGAAAAGTGTGGATTGCAGTGTAAAATTAATGGAAGTATTAGACACTTTATCCATTCCTGGTCAAGAGTCTAAGGACTAGATAAAGCCAAACAAAATCTCTGAAGTGAAGTATGATCACCCAGGAAATGGGAGAAGACAGAAGAGCCTGGGGAGATAGATAAGGTAGACAAAGGCTATCGCTGTTTTAAACTGAGGGTGAAAATGACCTAGAAGCAAAATATTCTGGTCTGGAGGATAAATAGAAGTGGTGGAAAAAATATAGAAGGAGAAATTATCATCAGGACAAGGATGACTGCAGAGAGCAAGATTACATCCTGAATTGAGACTAAGGACATTTGAGAGGCAGAGAATCTTATTACTCAGTGGAAATAATACAGAAAAAATAATGTATGTTTCTCAAAACGCCATCTAATGTCATCATCCCTCTAAACATCCAACGTCTCTCTCTACTCCTTAAGTCCCTAACATGGCTTTTCCAACCCAGGATAGTATGACACCAACCTAATTCTTCAACCTATGAGAACAGTTCTTTCAGTTTTCAGCAATGTGTCACCTCCCTAAATCAGAACCTTTGCTCCTGTTTCTCCCTCCAACCAATACTTGGCTTCTGCTCTTGGCTGTACTGTGAACTTGCTGGGCAACCTCCTACAAGCCGCTTCCAGTCTCTGGGCCACAACGTCTTCATCTTTCTTAGAGGGAGTTGGGGGAGATTAACTCTAAATTCCTCCCTAGATAAAACATTCTATGAGTCTATGAATCTTCAGGAGAACTTTATTAGCTTCATTCCAGGCTTAGGGAAAAGGGAAGGCAATTGACATTTATGAAGAGGCCACTGCAATACTTTGTTTTGACCCAGCAAGAAAAAAGCATGCTTCACTTATAGAATTTCCCCAATAGCAGATATTGTAAGGAAAGAGAAAATAATCATTATAGGAGGTAAACCTAGATGACAAAAATGTTGCCATTAGAATATTGTTTTCTAGATGCATGTAAATCAGTAAAGAAACCATTTCTATTGTAACCGTCCATCCTACAGTCACTACTCTTGACTGTTGTTTTGACAAATTGACCCCGTTTCTTTCAATATGTTTATAACTCAATGTGTTTACTCTCTGTGCCTTCTGAAATTAGCTCCTTGATCTTTTCTCAAGCTCCTTGTGTACCTCTTTCACTAAAATGATGATATCCTAATTATTTTCAACTGATTTTCACATATCTGTCTTAAGTCTTTTTTTCCCCTGCCCAGAGATTCCCCTACTTCCTCAACTATGTCAGTTCTCAGGAAGGACTAATCCATTGTGGCTTGTAGATGTGAGGAGGCATGCAATCTGGGAAAGGAGGAAGGGATGAGACAGAATTTGGAGATGGCCACAAGTAAAGCCATCCCTGATAGCTCAGTTGGTAAAGAATCTGCCTGCAATGCAGGATACCCTGGTTCAATTCCTGGGTTGGGAAGATCCACTAGAGAAGGGAAAGGCTACCCATTCCAGTGTTTTGGCCTGGAGAATTCCGTGGACTGTATAGTCCATGGGGTCACAAAGAGTCAGACCCGACTGAGCAACTTTCACTTTCACTTTCAAAGCCATCCCCAGAAAGAGGTCCCTCACCACAACTCTGGATTTATGGAGGTCATGGAAACATCAAGAACTCACTAATCTGGGAGGACTGGACCAGAGTCCAATCCAGAAGTGCAGGCAGATGTGTTCAGGAGCAGAATAGGTGGTAGAAAACCACAAGCTTCCACTCGCAAGGAAAAGATAGGCCAGAAATCAACTGGATGGAGAAGATTCAGAAACTTAGCAAAATAGGGTGAAAACAGAGAACTGAGACTGGCACAGAAGATGTGGACCCTTTTTCTAAAGCAAACCAAAATCACGAGTTCTTCTTCCATACTTCCTGTCCTCATAGAGGTGTGTCACAGCCTTTCCTTTCCAACTTTGATACTTGTGAGAAAATACACATTGTACCACATGTAAACTAAGAACACATCTGTGAATAGAAAACAAAAGCAGTACTTAATACCTGTATTTTTGCCAGATAAAGAATTTCAAAAAAACAATGAGAAAAAGATATTAATATAAATGCAATAACTAGATTTATCCATAGTATGGAAGTGATAGTGGCTCTATTAATTTGTTCATTTTAAATTCAGCATTAATTCTGACTTTTGAAGTGTTCAGGACAAATCGAGAGACCCTGACAACAATGTCAATCCTAAAGGAAATCAGTCCTGAATATTCATTGGAAGGACTGATGCTGAAGCTGAAACTCCAATACTTTGGCCACTTGATGCAAAGAACTGACTCACTGGAAAAGACCCTGATGCTGGGAAAGATTGAAGGCAGGAGGAGAAGGGGATGACAGAGGATGAGATGGTTGCATGGCATCATCGACTCAATGGACATGAGTCCGAGTAAGCTTCGGGAGCTGGTGATGGACAGGGAAGCCTGGCATGCTGCAGTCCATGGAGTTGCGAAGAGTCGGACATGACTGAGCGACTGAACTGAACTGACTGACGACATTGTGGGGTTATTCAGTTACACGTGAAAACATTTGTATAAGAATTGTATGAAAACAAGACTCAGTATGGTGATAAGCATCACAAAACTTCACCTTTTCCAGTATTTACTCTAGAACAGTTTTCCCTAATTTGCCATTCCTGCTTCACTCAGTGTTGTTGTTTAGTCACTAAGTTGTGTCCAGCTCCTATGACCCCGTGAACTGTAGTCCACAGGCACCTCTGTCCATGGGACTATCTAGGCAAGAATACTAGAGTGGGTTGCCATTTCCTTCTCTGGGGGATTTTCCTAGTTCAGGGATCAAACCTGCATCTCCTGCACTGGCAGGCAGATTCTTTACCACTGAGCCACCAGGGAAGTCCTTCTGTGTAGAGAAAATGAAATAGTAATACATTAATGCATGTATGTGGAATCTAGAAAAATGATATAGATGATCTTATGTACAAAGCAGAAATAGAGACATAGACAGGGAACCAATGTAAGGACACCAATGGGGGAAAGGGTAATGGGACTAACTGGGAGATTGGGATTGACATATGCACACCATTGGTACTATGTATAAAATAGATAACTAATGAGGAACTACTCTATTGCTCAGAGAATTCTACTCAATTCTCTGTGGTGAACTAAATGGAGAGGAAATCCAAAAATGAGGGGATATATCGCATACATATATTGCTGTACAATAGAAACTAATACAGCATTGTAAAGCAACTATACTCAATATAAATAAAAATAAATAAGAATGTACTGTATTCCTATCTGAGAAAATATTTTAGCTAGGCTCAAGAGTTTCTATAATCTAGGTTCTAAATAAATAAATAAAAATAAATAAAACCTAGGTTCTGATCCCTATAGAGGAAGACAGCTCACTATCGAAGGGTGAATTTGGCAAATGACTCATGTTGGCAAATCAACTAGAATAAAGACACTCAAAATCACTTCTTCTATGTATCGGGCTTTTGTTGTTGCTATTGTTTGTTTTATGTTCCTTTTTTTCAATTAAGAAATTTAAAATTTATGCTTTATGGCATAGAATATGGGGGTATTAGTTCTTTGGAGTTTTCATTTCAGAAGAGTTAATGCTGTTTTTTGAGAAAAAATCATGGCCCTTTCCAGGCATAAACTTCTACACACCTACAGTGAATTTTCCAATACTTAAGCAAGGATTCCTGTGAAACTCCTAAATTTCCAAAGCTTTATCTAATTTTCTACTTGAGCAGTTGGTAAGTAAGAGACACGTAGCTTTATTTAATCAATAGCTCAGAAGGTTGGCACTTGAGGCTCTCACAAACAAATTCAGCTCTAATATGACTGTAATAGACTATTTGCTGAAAGCTCAGTAGAGATGCTGATTTTTGAGAGGAAAGCTGTGTTTATAAAGTGGGAAGGGAGAGTGATGGCATTGTAAAGTGTTTGAAGGTCACAAATACTTGCTTGAAGATCTTGTTTTAGCAGATTCTTCACTGATTGCTAAAAATCAGACACTTAGAGTGACTCCATTCCTCCCAAACATGTTTTCTCATTCTCTTGGCCTGCCTCTCCCATTCCAGACCAACCCTAACTTCCCAAGTCAAGAATCACATCTTCAGAATTACTATTTTTTAAATCTATCAAGATGGTAACAATAACCCGGTGTACGAGACAGCAAAAGAGACACTGATGTATAGAACAGTCTTATGGACTCTGTTGCAGAGGGAGAGGGTGGGAAGATTTGGGAGAATGGCAATGAAACATGTAAAATATCATGTAGGAAACGAGTTGCCAGTCCAGGTTCGATGCATGATGCTGGATGCTTGGGGCTGGTGCACTGGGACGGCCCAGAGGGATGGTATGGGGAGGGAGGAGGGAGGAGGGTTCGGGATGGGGAACACATGTATACCTGTGGCGGATTCATTTTGATATTTGGCAAAACTAATACAATTATGTAAAGTTTAAAAATAAAATAAAATTAGAGGAAAAAAAAATAAAAATAAATCTATCTGTCTATCTCGGAGAAGGCCATGGCAAGCCACTCCAGTACTCTTGCCTGGAGAATCCCAGGGACGGGGGAACCTCATGGGCTGCCGTCTATGGGGTCGCACAGAGTCGAACATGACTGAAGTGACTTAGCAGCAGCAGCAGCAGCATCTATCTATCTATGGTTAATTTACTTCAGTATAGTTAATTTACAGTGTTGTGCTAGTTTCTATTGTACAGCAAAATGATTCAGTTGTACAGATATATCCGTCTTCATATTCTTTTTCATTCTGGTTTATCACAGTATATTGAACATAGTTCCCTGTGCTATACAATAAGACCTTGTTGTTTATCCATCCTATATATCCTAGTTGGCCTCTGCTAATCCCAAGCCTCTAATCCTTTCCTCGAATGGGACAGAATTCTATTCCACAGGTTTGTTGGGGCCATGAAAGTCCCCGTATCACTGAAAATATTGTGGTCCCCACTGCCATTAGCTTAAAATTAAAATAATTTTAATAATCTACATAAAAATGAAACTGTTCAGAATGATAGAATATACATGTATATGGAAATTGAAATTAGCTTTTCAGGTTTTTCTCCTTTATTCTCCACCTCTCTCTCCTAAGGTTTGCCTGTTGGGTTATCCAGCACTGGTTGGGGAAGAAAATATTTAAGGACCGTTGGTCTAAGGGATGTTAGCTTTCTATTCTCCAAAGTTCTCTAAATGCTATTACTGACCTAGGTGAGGGCATCTGAAAGGAATGTACCTGGACTATATTATCTTATTTTCTGGAAAAATGCCTTCACTGAATTATGATTTAATTTTATGCCCTCCACTTTTATAAAAGGTCATTTTTGAAGAATAGTCATTCATCCATTTGCAGAGCCATTCTGTATCTTTTGCAAAAGCTAGTGAAAGACTTTGAATATCACATAACCCGAAGTCTCTCTTATGAGCATTCATGTGACACATTTTTCCTATCATTTAGTGACAGGGAAATATATTTTTTTCCCTCCAGTTAAGTTTTTATTCTGCTTTTGGAGGAGTATTTAAAACAATGTAATCCAAAATGTTCTTCTTTTTGACTGTTTTAAAAAGTGCAAAATTAATTTTACTTCTTTATTGTTACAATTAGTTCATCCTCCAAAAGGAAAGGGTCTTTTTTCTGATCTTAGGATAAAATATCATTTGCCTTTCTTAAACAATGGTTTGTTCTTCACCTAATGGACACTGACTCTTCTCCCATCATGTTTCCGTCTTCACATTACCTGCAAGAAAACTTGAAGACAATTTTGTGCCCTAACTCCACTAAGTGCATCAGGCTTAACGGGATGCCTTTTGTTTAGTAATCTCTGCTGGATCATCTCACTCCTTCTTTTGTTGCCTTTGCTGTACTTCCCTTGTTAGGTTTGCTGTTGTACATCTGACCATAGAGTTAATGTCTGCATAAACCATTTTTAAATAGCCCCCTCTTTTTATTGGTTAAAGAAAAATGAATAAGCAACTTGGAACAGCTATCACAGATTTTTGTTACATGGATATTCTTATATTTATTATTGCAACTCCATTTTTGTTTTCCCCCTTTAAAATCATGCAATTCCTTTCTGGAAGTAGGCATGATATGAGGATATTTTATAATATTGTGATAAAATAATAATAACATAATAGTGGGATTCAAAGTTAACAAGGAGAGAGAGACAAGAATTTGGCTTGATAAGAAGGCTGAGAGAATGATAAAAGCCCATGGCTCAAGCTAGAGAGAAATTGTGAAGAAAAAAAAAAAAAACCACGGAGGACACACAAAGCATGACTAATTTTTATTGATGAGACATTCTCCATTTCTTCCTACCTCCTGATTTCTTTGTCTTAGTGTCCCCCAACCCCCACCTAGATATAGTTCTTTTTTGGAAATCTCCACATTTACTTCCTTCTTTAGTATCTTCTCAGCATTAACAACATTCTTGAATAGGGACATACTGAGGTCAAAATTGAGACAATGTAGATAATGCAATAAAACTCCTTGAAATCTACACAGCTCAACTTCAATTCCTCTTGGAAATAGGTATCTTGGTACAACATTGACTAGGTTACCTAGCCAAACCAAACTCACTTCACTAAGAAATGATTAAGATGTAAGAAATGATTCTCACAATCACATGTGGGGCAGTGAATATGGGCATAAAGTGCACAGCACCTGACTATAAAGAGGAAATATTTTACACGAACCTGTGCAAATTAATGTGGTAATAGGAAATTAGGATGGGGGAAGAAAAGCTATAGCCATGAAGATTTGTGAGCATAATCAATGAGATGACTTGGTAGGGTTAAATATTTCCTAAATTGTTTGGGTTGCTAATTTATGACTTTCTTTGGAAATACTCTACTAGCCATTTTTTTGGCATTTTAGATGTTATGCATATTGATCATTCTTAACATGGGGTAGGAGGAGAGGGAGTGACACTCTGCCCCCCAGGAGACATTTGGCAATGTCTCAAGACTTTTTTTAGTAGTTACAACTTAGGGAAGACATCCTCTAGTGGGTAGAGACCAGGAATGCTGCTAAATATTCTGCCATGCACAAGACAAACCCCACAGAAGGAATTAGCAGACCCCAAATGTCCATGTGCGTGCTTAGTCACTTGGTCGTGTCCGACTCTTTGCGACCCCATGGACTGTAGCCTGCCAGGCACCTCTGTCCATGAGGATTCTCCAGACAAGAATACTGGAGTGGGTTGCCAGGCTCTCCTCCAGGGGATCTTCCCAACTAGGGACTGAACTCAGGTCTCCTGCATTGCAGGTAGATTCTTTACAGTCTGAGCCACCAGGAAAGCCCTGGTGTCCATAGTGTTGAGGCTAAGACAGCCTGTGCTGCATTAACCTTGTGTTACCACCTGCTTCTGTCCCAGTCATTTAGGGCTTATTGTACATCACACTCTGGCCACACACCTGGCTTGACAGAGAGTGCATCATTGTCTATAACATGGTCCACTTCCTCATAGGAGTCACAGTGTACACAAACAGGAATAATAAATCAGGAGGAATAAGTACAATTAGGGTGATTTTTAAAAAGTGCTAAATGAATGCAGAAAGGAGAGATCATTCACTCCTCACTTGTCAGAGTGAGGGACAAGGGAAATCTTCAGGCATGAGGTAGCATTTGAATAGTTTTGAAGTTTGGGGAAATATGACCATTTTATATAAGATGTCACAAAAACTATTTCCTTTCAAAAACATAAATATGCTTAAAATACCAAGTTCTCTTCATTTATACTACAATGAGAAAATAACACATATACATAAAATATCTTTCCCTATTATTGATCTTTGTTTTTTAAGAGAAAATACGCATGGAGGTGTCCTATATTAGCCGTTATGCTGTCTCGTAATTCTCTACTCTTTGTTGGCCCAAGGGATTGTGACTGATGATCTTGAACTACCTTCAGAAGCATTTGAAATTCACCTGACCAAAATGTGATTTTGCACTTCTGTGTTAAACCAGAGCAGCCAGGGACTGCATTCCTACTTTTCAATCAGCTGCTGCAGTTCCATTGAGAGAACAGAGTCCACACACAGTTGGCCTGGTTTATGTACAATTTTCCTGCGAATCTGATCTGTCTGAGAATGCCAAGATTATATTTTCATTTTTATTTCTGGGACCTGAAGAGCCCCCATATTTACCTTGCTACAACAGAATGTATAAGAAAACATGATCAAGAAATTCTAGGATTCTTGACGGATAAAAATAGCATGTGCCTAGTTTGAAAACTGGAAGATTTCAGTGAAATCCTAAGCCCCTGGGGTCCTTCACAGTGAGACCCACGCAAGGGAGGACATCAGATTAAAAATTGGTGAGAAAGTGAATCAAAAAATACTTTTTTTGTTGGAGAGCCTTTAATCAGTCTAGAATACAAGCTGTCTTTCTGAAAGTATATATTTGAATAAACTCACAAGCTATTGAAAACCTAAGAAAGTACCTTTTTCCACTGATGCCAAAGTCCTAAAGATTGCCTCCTCTGATTTTAGCATTTATGTGTTTTATAAATATGGATAGATATTAGGAGCTATAACTCATATATACATTTGTAAAAAAAGAAAAGGTTAAACTGTACATATTTAATAACATCTTATAAGATTGCATGTGTTTCTTGTTTTATGAACCACATTGTTCAATATCTTACAGGCTGCACTTTAATCCCAATAAAATTTTTTTAAGTAGAAATGACATTAGGACTTTAAGTGGAACAGCAGCCCTGGCTCCCCACGCTGCCGTGTCAGCTATTTCTAACCTGCAGATACAGATCTGCATTCGAGTGTCACAAGTCAGGTCAGAACCAATGTTTGGTTTCCACCTCCAAAAAGTAATAACTCTTACAACTGCCTGGCTAGATAAATATCTGATGAAAAGAAAAGTCTAAATGAATCTGAAGATGGTCTGTCCACACTGAGATGTAAAACTGTTATTACTCTGGGCTTAAAAAAGACTGGGAAATAAATAGGCCGCACAGAAATCAAGTGGGCACAGGCCGACGGATTGAGTTTCAAACTGTCTAACTTTTCAGTTGTGTGTTTTTTTATATGTTAAATATGGTTCTGAAGATTAAAGTCTTCATTTTCGGCAAAGAAAGGAAATAATGTTTCCTGTCCCATTTGCCAAGCTAAGTGAACAACTGCTCCTGCACAATTAGAATTGTTAATTGATTTGAAAACATAGGGCTTTGAAGGTGGAAAACTGCTGACATTATTTCAATGGGGAAATGCACTCCTGAGAGGCAGCGCACTGCAGTACAATTTCTTTCCTTGTTTTGTTGAATATACATCTATAAAAACACTGTGAATCATGCAGTAAAAACTGCTGTGCTGATATCATAAATCTCTGATAATAAAAATTTCATTGTTGAAACAATAAAATAGACTTTTATTATAACACAGAGTATCCACCTAAACATTGTCCTTTTAGCTTCTTCGAGTTAAACGTATGCACAGTTTTACAGTCTATAAACAGATCTGGAATAAAAGTTAATAAATGTCAAAATTTGCATTTCAAAAAATTCTTGCTGCATTTTAGGGAAGATCAATCTATGAACCTTTCAACATTATGTCAAATGAAATGCTAATTGTACCTTTAGGAATTTCAGAGACAGTGACAAGAAACTAAATGCTCTGTTCCTTTGCATCAGCAAGTCGAGGATAATTGTATATCTACTCTTCTGAACTTCTAAGAAAAAAAAAGAAAAAAACTCAGAAAAAAGGGTTTTCTATTCTTTAACTCAGGAGGGTAAACTCTTCCAGCCACCCTCCATCAATCTACCTTCAAATAAAGTGTGTTAACATGTTGACAGTGGACAAATCACACAGTGCTGCATTTATTCATTTTATAATAGGTTTGTCAAATGAGCTTCAGTTAAAGAGATTTAAGAGTAAGAAAAATTTTCAGCCAGAAATAACCGACTTCTTCCATTCAAAGTGATGTAAGGTTTAAAGGTGTACTTCTTAACAGCCTAATCTTTATTAAAACGCACCCTTTTTGAAGGCTAAGTCACAAAAATAAATACCAGGAGCCCAAAAAGTGCTTTTATTTTCCCTACCCTTAAGATAAAGCACTAATACATCCTTTCCCTATTCTGTAATAAATCTTAGTGCTGTATCTCTAAGAGATACAAATTATCCTCTAGACTGTCTTACAAGTGTGAGTATAGATGGAACCAATGAGCAATGTTATCTAGAAAATAGCACTTAGTGTAAGGTTTGTACCATTTTTTTGAACATTATCCTATTTGTGGCACTGCCTTCATTTCAGAGGCAGGCTGCTGAAATATTTGGTGAACCTACAGAGCAGTGAAAAACGAAGTTCCCTGCAACTGCGAAACAGCCTTTGGCCACCTCTATCACTGCTTTAAGAGGGAAATAGGCAGTTCGCCTTCTTCAAATCCCATTATAGATAGTGTTGAGTCAAAAGCAGAGATTGTTCCCTGCCACATTTCTGAATCTCTCCATTGTCTATTGATATGTATTAGGAATACGAGGCAAAACCACTTCAAACGTTTAAAAGACTTCATTTACAAAGTATATTACATGGGGCCATTTCCAGGCTCACATTGGACAGGCGATTTGTAATCCTGCAGCTCATATGAAAGAAAAACACCCGAGCCTTCTCACGCTACGGTCACAAGGTGATGGAAGAAATCCTGTGTTTTAGAAAATTCAGATGGAAAACATACATATTTCTCACTCTCCTAGAGGACACTACTTTATTTTATACAAACGCTGAGGTGCCTAAAAAAAAAAATTCTGTTTTATGTCTTTCTTCCACAGATTTTTCAGTTAATTCATGAATCTATTTTATTTCTGATTCTTTTCATTCTTAATAAAGGTTGGAATTCTTATTGAGTCAACAAAAATTAAAATATGTTTATTGAAAATATGCTAATAAATAAGCAAAGGGCATTAATAAACATTATCACTAAACAGCAGCTTCCACTTACTTCAGACGTCGATAATTTCTATGTAGTGAGCAACTTCTTGTGATGGCCCACTCTGAGCATCCTTTTGTGCACGTGACTTACATGCCTGGATACAGATTCGATTTAATTCCTGGGTTTAAAATAGTATACCCTTAGGGGTAATGAAACAATAGGGATAAAATAGCAAACATCTATTTTTTTTTTAAACCTTAATATTCAAGAGTGATTCTGAGGCATACATACTAGGAACAATTGGTCCAGTTATAAGAAAACAATAACAGTATATTTTGTAGGTCATGGTGTTTTACAGAAAATTTCCAACTTCTCTAATATGTACAATTCCCCAAATAAATGCAGAAGCGGCAGCTATTCTGAGAACCCTTCGAGCAAATTTCTTGAGACAAGCTTTGTTATTAATCATCCTAATTTTGTTCCCATTGTGTTACATTGGGGAAAAATAGTTGTACAACGGACAAGTACACTACTAAACAAAACGCTCATCTTTTTCTTGAGTCAAAACGGAAGGCTAATAAAGACCATTTAAAATAAAAGGGCCCATTACTCCTCAGTTTTATATGAGCTTACATGCTTTCATTGTGCAGAGTGTGTTATTAATTTCACATGCCAGATTCATAGGTTTCTGCAATATCAGGTTTGATGTATTCATTATCGGCACTCAGTACATTAATTCACGCTGAAGTCCGGTAAATCAAAATTATACCATCTGGCTTCCTGTTCTTAATGATGAATTTGATGTAGGGGTGATTAAGATTGTTAGGCTTTTGAATTTTAATGTAAAAATTAGGGGATTAAAAAGGCATTTAGAAATGACCAATAGTTAGAATAAACTTACTGACAGGATCTAATTTGTGTACTTGCTAGTAAAGCTCCATTTTAATTAGCAGCCACAGTCTTTCAGCACAAGCTCAAAGAGACAGAAGTTTAGTGATTAAGAAGATGAAGCTGTTAAATTGATAAATTGACCTTGAAATACTTGTAACTGTGGGGGACGGCCCAGTAACTCAGATTGTTAGTATGTTGCATTGTCACATGGGGAACTGAGTCCAAGAGTGACCCCATGCACAGAATTATTTTTTCTTTTTTTTAATGGGGGGAGGGGCGGACAGTTCACCATTCTTATCTGGGGAGCAGAGGTAAATAAATACAAGAACCTGCAGACCTGAGGGCTGACACTATAATAATAGGAAGGTGAAGATTCCATCACTCAGAACTCCTTGACAAGTGACATTTGAATACTGTGTCTAAACTTGAAAGCATTGTGTTGTCCTTCTTGGTTGCTTGAAATAATGATGCTGTACACATATAATAAGATCAGAGAGAAAGATACTCAAGCAATGCATTAACTCAGGAAATCTAGGGCATAGCCACCAACACTCTGCCCCTTTTTTTTCCAGAAGAAATATGGAAATCAAAGAATTCTAAACATTCATGTATATAACATACAGCCATTGCACTCAAACTTGACATGAGACTTCTTTTAATTGAAAGACCAATCTGACATTTGACAGTTAAAATTGCCTCTGATTTTAATAGAAGCATTTGAAATGTTACACCGAAGTCATTACACCTTTTCTGCATAAAGAAGTTTAATAGTTAAACAAGTTAAGAAGGAATAGGCTCTTAATGTAAAATATTATTAGAACAATATGAAGAAATATCCTCATTTTTCTCTAAGACATCAAGCTAAAATGCAACAAGCTATACAATAGAAAAGTAAGTTTGAAAATAAAAGTATCTCCTGAGAAGAAAAAAAAATGTGCTACCTTCTGCAGTCTGATAAAATGGGATGCTTTAGTTCCTGTGAAATTAATAAACATAGTCACTAATGCACTAAAAGAAAATACAGTCAGAATGACTTACATCAGAAAACACGTACATCTGTATATATCAACAATTTGAAAGATTCTGATTCCTGGCAAGTCAAGGAATATTTTAAATCTTATATTTTAGAGGAAATCGAATCTTGACTAACCACTGCAATTTATGTCATTTTAAATAAGATATATTTGAATAAGTATATTTTTCATGCCCTAAAAAGACTGATGTCTTTTTTTATAAGCTCATCCTGTGACACACTTGAGTAGGTAGGTATATTGATTTTTTTTTCTTTTTCTGATGGCAATGAAGTGTAAATGGAAAATATCAGACTTGGCAATCACTTAAACCATGTGAAAATTTCAGAGTGAAGGCTATTAGAGTCACTTTGTGATCTCCCCAGATGACCAGAGGGAGGGGAGGAAAAAAAAAAAAACATTTCTACATTTCTTCAGATCCTTTGTGTGACAGCTAAGGAGAATAACATTCTTTCTAATACGCCAGTTTTCGTCTCTAGTTGAGAATAACCTCAGTGCTTTCTTATGTCACTGGCTGAGAGAAGATGAAAGACCCAGCCTTGTGTAAATGGCTTTGTCTAACCATCAGTCTTTAGCTCTGCATGGCAGCTGTACTATTGACATTAGCTTGTGCACCGGGTGAAATTGAAGTGAGTTAAATGTGACCTTGGCTTAGTTGTTGAAGTAGAAATGAACTCTACTGGGAGTGAAAAAAAATAAGACCAGTTTCTCTAACTTCATTTTTTCTTTAATGAGTTTAACAGCACTCTTAGGATTTGATACATTTTATAAAAACGCTTTTATTTCCTTTTCTATTATACACGGAGTAATCAGCATTTAGTAAGGTGAGCTTGCCCTTTTGTTATGAAATCCTTGTTTCAGGTATTTATGTGCCATATTCTGAAAAAAAAAGACATTTATTTTTTCCCCCTTCCCCCTTATTGATCATAACCCATATATACAGACAGAAGATTTTCATGTGTATGAGTTCATGGACTTTAATGACAAATATGGGGCCACTGAAACAGTCTTAAATGCCCAATGCTTTTGATGACATTGCATTGTCCACTAGATTACATGCGTGCCCACTGAACAACCTGCTGGAAAGTCACGTGGAGGGAACACGTGAGACGTCTGGAAGCCTGGAAGTGCTGGAACACTTCTAAGACTGCAACTTTCTTCTTTATAGACAAAATATATATAAGGTAATATTTGTGTGTCAAAAGAATATAGGATTGATGATACTTTTTAGGTGGAGATAATTCAGAAATTCTCTGAAGTTTCATCTCTAATTTGAAAATTCCTAACTCCTTTATTCACAGATACATTAATTACATATTTTTATATATATTTTTGTTCATATGGGAGTATATATGTGTATAGAGGTGAGTGTGATACATGGATGTAACTGACCAGGACCCCATGGGGTCTTCTCAAGACAGACCACTGCCCCATGTCCTCTGCCTGCTTCTTGTCTATAGAAAAACTTTAGCCTCCTGCATCTTCCCCAAGTTCCAAAGAACAAATTTAATCAGGGAAGTGAGAAAATACAGAAAGAAAGGAAAACTGTCAAACAAGATAAAACAATAATAGTTTAGCCATTAAACAAAGTCAGGGACCTTTAGTTCTTCCTCAAGGACTGTAAATATTATTCTAAGCCTTGTCCTTTTAGCTCTTCTGCAGATATTGAAACCTCCACCAGGTGGAAGAATGCTGTCCACAAGCATATAGACCCCAGGCTGATTGGGACCAGAAGATAAATGATGCTGACTCCCGATTACCTCATCACCAACCAGTCAGAAGAATATCCATGAGCTGATCAGGCAACCCACAACTTTCATCACCTTGTCTTTAAAAACCTTTTCCTAAAAGCCACCAGAGAGTTCAAGCTTTTTAAGCACTAGCTGCCTGGACTCCTTGAATGGCCCCCTGAAATAAATATGCCCCTTTCCTTCACCACAACCCAATGTCAGTAGATTGGCTTTGCTGCACACAGGCAGATCCAAATTTGGTTCAGTAACATGCATACTTGTACACATTATTTTAGCTAATAATAATGACATGTGAGTAACAAATCAGATGTTTCAAGTTCAGTTTCTGTTATCAGATTTATCAAAAATGCTCATCATGGGGCTATTTTAATTAGCTTATCTACCAACTTGAACAAGCACAGTCTAAACTGATATTTTGCAGTTCATAGTTCACTAGTAATGCATTTCTGCCTGTCTGCCTGCTAAGTTGCTTCAGTTGTGTCTGATTCTTTGCTATCCTATGGACAGTAAACCACCAGGCTCCTCTATCCATGGGATTCTCTGAGCAAGAATGCTGGAGTGGGTTGCCATGCCCTCCTCCAGGGGATCTTCCCAAGCCAGGGATTGAACCTACATCTCTTATGTCTCCTGCATTTGCAGGTGGATTCTTTACCACTAGTGCCACCCAAGAAGCCAAGGCATTTCTACTACTCTCCTAAAGTAGTATTAGAAAGTTTTAGTAGTAGGCATTGCCACTTGGTGCTGATGGAACCTGCACTTTTGGCTTCTTCCTTTAATCATCTTTCTACTAGTTTAATACTCCAGAGTCTTTCTTCTCCCTGATTGTTCTGGGTGAAGTAGTGACTCACCCACAACACTCCCATTCTAATCCCTACAATATGTTACCGTATGTGACAAAAGGGCTTTGCAAATGTGGTCAAGAGAAGGATCTTGAGGACTATCAGAGTGGATCCAATGTAATTACAAAGATCCTCATCGGAGAGAGGCAGACGGGTCAGTCAGAGACTGACTGTGGACTAGATATGATAGCTGCAGCAGAGGTCAGTAATTCAATGAAGTGAGTCAAGGAATGTGTGAAGAGCCTAGACGCTAGAAAAGACCTAGAAGGAAATGGATTTTCACCTTGAGGCTTTTTCAGAAGGTACACAGTCCTGCTCATCTATTTTTAGACTTCAGACTTCCAGAAATATAAGATGATATATTTGTGTTGCTTTAAACCACTAAGTGGTAATTGCAACACCACTGAGAAACTCATACACTGATGCATGTATGCTTTAGTTCTCTGTATAGTGATGCACACTATGACATGGTTGTCACTCATTTAAGTAATGTTTTATCACTTAGGATGGTTTTGTTCACCTTTTGACTTTTGTGCTCAAATTATATATAGATTTGGCAGTTATGCTTAGGAATGGCTCTGCAAAATAACAGTATTTGAAAAAGGAATCACAGCGGTCTTCAGAAATAGAAGGCAAATCAGAAAGCTGGCAGGGCACTCTACATAAATTTAATCATAAAAATGTTATGATCACCTGCGGAAGTCAACACAGTGAAAGCAGAGAAGAGGGGAAGGTCTTCACTTGGATAAAGGGCTGTGGGAAGATGCCATGGTGGACAGCTGGTCACAAGCCATCCAGAGTAGACAGTCAGAACTGGTGGTTGGGAGCCTTTTAGGCAAATCAGAAGGAGGTCGGGCCAGAAGCTTGGCTGGTTGAGGCCAGCCTTGTGGCTGCTGACCCTCACAACGACCACCCTGGGACAATAGAGAAACAGGCCTGGATTCGAAGCTAGAATGAATTGCTGGGCTTCCCAGATGTTTGTTCAGAGAGTACATGATGAACTTGGAGATAAAGCTGACTAGGTCAAGAGGGGGAGAAGGCAATGGCACCCCACTCTAGTACTCTTGCCTGGAAAATACCATGGATGGAGGAGCCTGGTGGGCTGCAGTCCATGGGGTCGCTAAAGAGTCGGACACGACTGAGGACTTCACTTTCACTTTTCACTTTCATGCATTGGAGAAGGAAATGGCAACCGGCTCCAGTGTTCTTGCCTGGAGAATCTCAGAGACAGGGGAGTCTGGTGGGCTGCCGTCTATGGGGTCGCATAGAGTCAGACACGACTGAAGTGACATAGCAGCAGCAGCAGCAGATCAAGAGGGAAGCACTTTTGGGCTATGCTGTATGTTGGGAGTATCTACAACTGGAAGGCTGAATAGGCTGTGCTCTGCCTTGCATTCGCTAAGGAGTACAGTCTCAGGGAGGTGCTTTGGCAGGATGGACCAAACAAGGGCTTTAGACTTTAAAAGGGACACTCCAGAACTGCCCTTTAGTGGGCATGCATGCTTGGATATGTAAGTAACTTCACCTCTCTGAATCTTCGGCTTTTCTACCATGTGGGGCTAATAATGACTATTTGGTGTGTAATTCTTATGGGAGTTAAGAGACATGAGGTAAGAACAGTATCTGACATTGTCTGGCATGTAGGAGGTGCTCAGTAAATACGAGCTTCCCTCATTTCTCCCAGGTCTCGATTAAAGGAGGATTGTGAGCATTTTGAAGTATCAGTGTGGCCTGAGGTTGGCTCTTGTCCACACCCCTTATCTTGAGTTTCTCACCAGCTTTCTAACAGTCCTTACTCATCTTGCTTATGCCATTATCATCATTACCATATATCTAGCATTATGAAGACCTACTAATGCTATTCATATCCCTTTTTATCTCCTTAAATCTCAACAGAACTACATTCATCACATTCTCAATTACCCTTCTCCAATTCCATTTACAAAAGAGAAAAAGATCATATTTATTTGATATTATCATGTCAGTATGATGTCATGTATTTTCATGTATACTAAAATATCGTATGTATATGATATATATGTAATCCATTGAGTAAACATATACGTATGTATGTAATCTGAATATTTATATTGGATTTAAAATAATAAATAAATATGTCACACTATTATGTGATGAGACCACATAACACTTTTGGTATATTCATATAATCTTATTAGTCACTCTACAGGCTGAAAAGGTAAAAATTTTATATATATATATATATATATATATATATATGGCAAAATCCTTCCTGAAAATTAATTAGAATAACTTGATTGTAAAATGGTTTTAGGAAAGGGAATATATTACTAGAGTGCCAAGATATCAAAGACATGAATTTCAAATGGAACCACATATAACTCGTGTAATCGTTTCAACATTAGGCTGACATACTTTGGATGTTCATTTATCATGCAGATCATAGGCATGAAGATTTTTTCAACTGCAGTGGAAAATATATGTATTTGCAAGGGGTCACTGAAATGATTTTTCAGCTGGCCAGGGTGAATCCTACCCCCAGAGAGTGTGTGGGAAGGGGTGGTTATAGGGGTGTAAAAATAACTCAGGGGCTTTTCAAATTGTACCCTCTCCAATCCAGATTTTAATAGAGAAGAAATATTTTTCCAGAGAACTACATGCTCTCTTTCAATGGGGAGGTACACCAGGAATGTTCAGAGGCATTTTTCACATTGTACCCCACCCTACAGAAGTGATTAAATGCTCTCCTGGAAAAATGTCTGCCCTTCTGTTGTTGAAAATAATTTCCCCAATGTGAGTCACAGCTCCTGGTGAAGCCTATTGGCATCTTGCTGGTGTTCTAGTGGGGAGAGCTGGCTGGAACCACTTTGGTAGCCCAGCATTCTTAAATTCAATTCCTTTCAAAATCATATAGAAACTGAGAAAATATATGTTCCAGATATAGTCATATGTGGGCTTCCCAGGTGGCTCAGATAGTAAAGAATATGCTTGCAATGCTGGAGACCCAGGTTCGGTCTCTGGGTTGGGAAAACCCCCTGGAGAAGGAAATGGCAACCCACTTCAGTATTCTTGCCTGGATAATTCTATGGACAGAGGAGCCTGATGGGCTACCACCCATGGGGTTGCAGTTGCACCACTGAGCAACTGACACATATGCATATAGATGGACCTAGAGATTATCATACTTAGTAAAGTAAGTCAGACAGAGAACAAATATGATATCACCTATGTGTGAAAATCTAAAAAATAATGATGCAAATAAAGCTATTTACAAAACAGAAACAGACTCACAGACATAGAAAACAAGCTTTGGTTAGTCACCAGAAAGTAAGATGCCACCTTAACTTGGTGGCAAAAGGCAAGACACCAAAAGGCAGACCCATAGACATAGAAAACAAGCTTATGGTTACCAAAAGTGGAAAGTGAAAGTGAGAGTTGCTCAGTTGTGTCCGACTCTTTGCAACCCCATGGACTATACAGTCCCTGGAATTCTCCAGGCCAGAATACTGGAGTGGGTAGACTTTCCCTTCTCCAGGGGATCTTCCTGACCCAGGAATCGAACCAGGGTCTCCTGCACTGCAGGCAGGGGAGCGATAAATCAGGAATTTTGGATTACTTGGTATAAACTGCTATAATGAATAGGTAAACAGCAACATCCTACTGTAGAGCACAGAGAACTATATTCAGTATCTCGTAATAACTTAGAATGTAAATGAATCTGAAAAGACTATATATTTGAATAACTAAATCACTTTTCTGTACACTAGAAATTCATACAATATTTTAAATCAACTATACTTAATTTTTTAAAAAGCCACCCTATGTGGACACCGGTGTCAATCTAGCAAGAGATGAATGAAGTCAGATAAGAGGAGAGCAAGGGAAAAGACAGACTGGAAAGAATATAATATGAAAATCTCAGTGTGTTGAAGTCAGCAGTAAGGAACAGTCTAGCTCTGGAGTGACTGCTGGGTTTAAAACTCAATACTATGGCAACCTTAGTTAACTCACACTCTCTAGGGTTTCCTTCTTGTGTACAGAACCATCCAGTCACCCCCATCAAGAACAAAGGACATTAACACAGTATCTGGCGCAGACTAAGCACTTGATAAATACTGTTTCTTGTCACTGTCAAGTCAGCAGGGAGCAGACTGACCTGTCTCTCTTGCACAGGTAGGTCTCCAGTCTCTTGAGTAAAGCTAGGTGGATAGCATTTGCAGACAAGCTCTAAGAATAAGGCAAAGACTCAATTACTCAAACAGGGCATGATGAGTTTGACCTGATGCTAAGTCATTTGAACAACAAAACTAGGGCCTCTTTCCTGTGAAGGTAAGTGTCCCCATGACCTGAAGATGAACCTTACCAGTGTAGAGGATCACACAGTCCAAATGTGGGCAAAAGTGCAAGGTTTCAAGGGGGAAGGTATATCATCAAAAGTATAAACTCTGGGATATTTCTTTCAGAGGATTTGGAAAATAACCTAACTGAAACCTAAATCTAACCTTTACTCACCTACATAACTTGGATCAAATACCAGTCCTTGTTAGTGTCAGAGAAATAGTACTGTGTTTCTCGCTATGGGCCATATTTTCCCAGTAAATAAAAATGGGTACTTTTGGCAAACAACAACAACAAAAACATGAAAACCCTGTATCCTGCCTAGGTGAGTTATCCTGCTGTCTAGGCAGCAGTGATTATGTCGCAGGAACTGTCACCCTGTGGGCCTGCCCTGAACAGGAGCTCTCACAAGCATGTGGAGAATCCTCCAGACACACAGCCTCCATGCCTATTTGTCTCATTGACTCTACGCTATTTTTATTTTTCCATGTTTTTTCCGGTTTCTCGTGGTCTATATCACATTGTTTGTGTTTATATCTGTAATCTCCCACTGGAGTATAAGCATCAGGAGAGCAGAGGGCTTTGTTGTTCTGTTTATTCATGCTAATGTCTAGTAGGAGAATGCCTGGCCCAGACCATTCTCTTGGTAAATGCCTGCAGTCTGGCTCACTGGCCAAACTGGTTGAATAACTGCAGCCATGAGAATGACATTTGCCCAGAGCTTTGCTCTAACCCTAAAGTCCCCTCTGATTCTGCACTTAAAAAAAAATGTGTTTTAATTAATTTTAGACTTACTGCAAAGTTACAAAAGTAGTACAAAGACAAGTGTCATAAAATATCTCATATGTTGAATCTAAAAAGAAATGCTACAAATGAACTTATTTACAAAACTGAATTAGATTAATAGACATTAAAAAACAAAAGTATGGTTACCAAAGGGGATAGCAGGCTAAGGAGAGATAAATTATGTTTGTGTGTGTGTGTCTAACTTTGCTGTACACTTGAAATTAACACGTTGTAAATTAACTATACTTCAATTTAAATAGGAGAAAAAATTAACAAAAACAAAATATTTGATCCAGGAAAAGTTAGTACAGATAATTACTGCAGATCCTTCATCCATATTCTACAAACGTTAACATTTATCGTGTTTGCCTTCATCATTCTCTGTGTGTGTATCTATTTCTCTGTCTCTCACACACACATGCACACACACGTGGGCACACATGCACACACATATATATTCGTTTTAGCAATACTTTAAATAGTATACATAGTGCCCCTTTTAGCCCTAAATATTTCAGTGTATTTCCTAAAGTCAATAATATAACCACAGTACAATTATCAAAATCATGATTCTTATATACCAATTTTATTCAAATGTCACTACTTGTCCCATGGATAAACTATGTAGCATTTACTTTTTCAGACCCAAGATCCAATCCAAGATCATATATTACATGGAATTGTCATGGTTCTTTAGTCTCTTTTGATCTGAAACAATCTATCAGAAACTTTTTATCATTCTTGAAGCATGCAATTATTTTGTAGAGTGTCCCTTCACTTGAGTTTGTCTGCTGTATACCCTGATTGGACCCAGACTATGCATTTCTGGCACAAGTATCTTACAAGCAAAACTGGATTCCATTCACTGCAGCATATTAGAAGTCACAGGACTTTTTTTTTTTTTTTCTTAACTTGTGATGTTAACACCAATTACTTGATGAAGGTGATATCTACCAGGCTTCACCACTAAATTGTTCCTCTTGGTTTCTCTGTAATGATTAAGTGTCTTCTCATAATACTCTCATTTTGGAGAGGGTCATATGTATGTTCATCCTCTGTAAAAGTTTTAACAGAGAGCTGGTTTCTGGGTATCCAGATTTAGTGATCTAAGAATCAATTGTCCTTTGACTCACCATTCATATAAACCTAGTTCAGCTTACCCTTTCACTTTGCCCACCATCTTTATGTTATGGATAATAGAACTAAATAAAGTTTAGAATAAAATGACCTATACAAGAGTGAAAACTTTCCAGAATAATATTCATAAAAAAGAATCTATCCATGATACTAGATAATTGGGTCTAACAGATGCAAATAATTTTCTTTGGATCAAAAAATATCGCTTTTATTGTATTTTAATTAAATGTAATTCTCAGTTTGACTAATGGTTTTGGTGACAAAATTGTAGAAGAGTTTTCTAAAAAGTTTTAAGGTGCATTTTTAGATTTTCCTTGTTCTTACTTTTACCTTGATAGAGCAGCCTAAGAAGGAAAATGTCATTTGCATAACTGCTGTGGCATGGGCTGTTTGATGGTAAACCATTTGCCCATCAAATATTAAAAGAATTGAAAAAAATCACTGTTGAAAATAAAAACCTAGTGTTCTCATAGTAACACTTGCATAGAAACAATCTAGTCACATCATCTATTTGTTCATTTTTAATAAAAAAGAAATAAAATTTATATTCAAGTTATTCATCATTAGCCAAACACTGAGCTAAATAAGGTTAAAATTAAAGTTTGTGGTTCACTGATTTGAAATCTTTCCCTTCAGCTCTTTTTATAGTTGCCTTCCTTTTATCATCCTGGCTCTAAAACTTACCAAGATATTTCTCTGTGCCTTGGGTTCTTCGTAATTAAAATGGGGATGTTAGTAATAGTATATACGGTGAGTATATAGTGAGGATGGAGTGAGGAAGTAATGATTTCATGTATATAATATTCTTAGAATGGTGCCTGCTGCTGCTGCTGCTTCTGCTAAGTCACTTCAGTTGTGTCTGACTCTGTGCGACCCCATAGACAGCAGCCCACCAGGCTCCCTCGTCCCTGGGATTCTCCAGGCAACAACACTGGAGTGGGTTGCCATTTCCTTCTCCAATGCATGAAAGTGAAAAGTGAAAGTGAAGTCGCTCAGTCATGTCTGACTCCTAGCGACACCATGGACTGCAGCCCACCAGGCTCCTCTGTCCATGGGATTTTCCAGGCAAGAGTACTGGAGTGGGTTGCCATTGCCTTCTCCGAGAATGGTGCCTACAAAAGGTTAAATGCTATGTACAGTTTAGCCAGAATAATTATTATTTAAGTTAGTGTGACAGGGTCTTAAAGAACACCCTAGAATCACTCTCACAAGAAGCTCTCCCAAAACTCAGCATATAGTCAGAACCATGGCTATGATTTATTCCAGTTAAAGAATACAAAGTCAATCAGCAAAGGGGAAAGGCACTACTTTGTATGTAAATATACATGTATGTGTGTGTATATATATATATATATATATATATACAAAATCCAGGAGAAGCCAGACACAAGCTTCCAAGAGTGTCCTTCCAGCAGAGTGAAATAGGACATACTTAAGCATCCCAACAATGAGTTATCACAACACAAGTGAAGGGTTGGCTATCAGGGAAGCTAAGGAGAAAATCTGTGCCCAGGGCTTTCACTGAGAGTTGGTAAGATAGACACATTTGCCTAACATGTATCAAAATTTCAGACTCCTCAAAGGAAAGCAGGTGTCCAGCATAAATCATATGGTTTGCACAAACTATCTGGGCAGTGAGCCACTCCTATCAGTTAAGATTTGGAAACCCTCCCAATACCCAAGTTCCCAGAAGCCAGCAGAGGACCAACCTAGTAAACACGCCTTTCTAAGGAAAGCACCCCACTGTATTTTTTCCTTTACAATTAGATATTGCTATCTTATTGTCTCCACGAAGATTCAACACTTAACAAGTTACTTCCTAATGGAAAAGTAACATGCTTTAGAGGCAGAAGTCAAATAAGCTGAAATGTACCAAAATCAAAGTCAATTGCACACTACCAAGAAGGCAATGGCACCCCACTCCAGTACTCTTGCCTGGAAAATCCCATGGACAGAGGAGCCTGGTGGGCTGCAGTCCATGGGGTCGTGAAGAGTCTGACACGACTGAGCGACTTCACTTTCACTTTTCACTTTCATGCATTGGAGAAGGAAATGGCAACCCACTCCAGTGTTCTTGCCTGGAGAATCCCAGGGACGAGGGAGCCTGGTAGGCTGCCGTCTACGGGGTCGCACAGAGTCGGACATGACTGAAGTGACTTAGTAGTAGTAGTAGTAGTAGTAGTAGTAGTAAGTGTTACTTCTAGACAATGACTTCATGCAAGTATTTTCAAAGCACAATGGAACCAAAGAAATACAAAGATTACCTTCTAAAACAATAACATAAGGTACCTTACAGAAAAAGATAAGTTTTACTTATGAGCAGGTTGAATTTAATTCTTCAGTCTTTTGATCTTACATATTTGATTTTCCAGTTACACTTTCCGTACTCAATTGATAAACAAACTCAACTCTGAACTGCTAATTGTTAAATGTGAGTAAATAAGAGGTGAGTAAATAAGGCCTCCAGTATCAGCAATATCAATGGAAATGCTATAGATTCTCCAGAATGATCTGGAATCTGCAGGGCAGAAAACTTAGGCATTGATAATATGCTTTTAATTTCATTGAATTTGATTTACAGCGTTGCTTAATTTCTGCTGTATAGCAAAGTGACTCAGTTATACATACAAGTATATATATGCATGTATATATATTTTTTCATATTATTTTTCTTTATGGTTTATCACAGGATATTGAATATAGCTACCTGTGCTATACAATAGGACCTGTTGTTTATCTATTCTATAACGGTTGCCATCTCCTAATCCCAAAATTCCTCATTGATATTTTTGATAATATGTATGATTTACTGACCACTATGCATTAATAATCTGTAAGCAAAGATTATTTGCTTATGTGAAGGCATTACTGTGAAAGTATATTATTCCTTAATTCTAAAAAAAAAAGCATTTGGTCAGGTCAGCTTATCAAATGCCAAATTTGTGCTAGGCAATGAGGTCCTGATCTTGAGGAGTTTAACATCTCTGGGAGAAACATGGACACACGATTTGAATACAATTCAGTCAAATATAATAAATATGCATGATAAAATTACTATTGAAAAGTCACAGCAGAGAAATTTCAACTTAAGAGATTTTGCTTTGTGAGCTTAAGTCATTCAACCTCTCTGGGTTCAAATTTCCCCATTTGTGGAGAAATATAGTCTTGTGCTCAAATTGCAAGATTTCAACTAAGAAAAGTTCTGTCCTATTTCTGAGAATTTACAAAGGTGGTAAGGATAAGTGGTAGCTATGA
Source organism: Bos grunniens (assembly GCF_055505025.1). Classification (NCBI taxonomy): domain Eukaryota; kingdom Metazoa; phylum Chordata; class Mammalia; order Artiodactyla; family Bovidae; genus Bos; species Bos grunniens. The sequence continues at coordinate 47,185,435 of NC_141176.1, forward strand.
TGTTCTAGATCATTTGTCAAAGATAATCTTAAGATCCTGGAACATTTGAAATATTAAGAATGTTTTCACTTACCAAATTTTGCTTTGAGAAATACAGATGTTAAATTTATTCCTTTAAACTTAGAATGACTCTAAAAGTAATATGATCAGTGCATATTTGTGATAGACGTCAGAGGCAAGGTTGGCAAAGGTTGTGATGCTTTTCCACTGGCAAATAATCTCAAAGTAAAAACTATTCCAAAATCATTTTTTTTCCTTTTTTGGTTTATTAAAAACTACTGGAATAGTATTTGATTTCTGACCTGAAATAAAGTTGGTAGGTGCTACCAAGACAAAGTAGGAGCCCTTAAATTACTGACTCCAAACTTTATTGGAAAAGTAATTTAACAATTACTAAGTCATTAATATAGAATTTTAAACAGAAGCTTCAAAAAATCTCATACAGCATTTCAAGGTTTAACAAAGTATCCTAACTGGACAGAATTTTTGCCTTATAGGTTAAGAAATCACAAGATGTCTGGAAAGCCCAGGGTAAGGATAAGAGAATTAATATATAGGTATTAATTAGATTTAAATAAAGTATGAAGCCCAGGGAAAGAAGCTATGGCTCCTGTTCTGAAACAGAGATGAAGATTTAGTTATTATAAAGCAAAAGATTATGCTTATTATAAAATAAAGTTTAATAGACTATATTTCTTGGATTTACCAACACACACATGAGTTAGATTGAAATACAATTAGTTTTTTTTAAAGCTATGTGGTAGCATCTGGTAATGGGTTGAATTATTGAGTATTCCAACTTGGATTCCTTTCCAACTATGATAGGGAAGCTATCAAGCAGAGGAAAAATAGAACATCTGAAGTTAATTGAATCATTGCCAGGAAAAAGACGAATGCAAATGATGATTTTGCACTTTGGACAATATTATCCCTAAAGTCCATTTCATCACTAAATTTCTATGAAATGCTAATTTTAAGAATCTAGAATAATTAAAAATATCACATTAGTGTAATATGATGGAAAATCACTTTTAAAAACTGTTTAAGTAACTGCCTATTACAGAAACCACGGAATCCAAAGGAAGTATTTTCAAGCTAGAAAAAAATCAAGATCACCTCTATTATTTCCATTGTTATGCTTTTCAGCAAAGATATTGTTATCCATTTGTCCCATCTTTAGTCCTCACATCTCTTGTTAAAGGATTATTTTGGGACTGAAATTATAAGCATTCCCTCACCTAATGTTCAAAAATAAAGTTAAAAAAATATGCATTTCTTCATATCATCTTTTTTTAAACCTCATTTCCCAATCTATCAGAGCAGAAACACTATGGAAGCTACTCAGCTCTGAAGTTCCACCAACATTTTTCATGATTCTTGCATGTTTCATGATGTTCAATCTCAAAGGATGTCCTCAAGACCAATTTAAATAAATGAAATTAATTGTGGCTTATTTCAGAATAATTCATTTTTTTATATTTTCGATTATCTCTACTTTTGAAAAGAAAGTTTGGGGTAACAGATTCAGAATTTTGATTGTCAACAATAACAAGAAAGGAAATTTAGCTAAGAGAGCTCCCTGTCCATTAAATTAATAAACTTCTTATATCTGCTACCTAAGATATATCCTAGCTGGCCATTCCCAGCTAAGTCTCATCAGGTATTTATGATCACATAGATAATACATTCATGGAAGACATTATCTTTGACATCATGAAGAATTACCCAATAATACATTTAAGCTGTCTTTCCAGATTGGTTATGGAATTTTATATGTTCCACATCTTCATTCTTCCAATAGTTAGCTCAGTATTATGCATCTCAGAAGATAATTCTCATATGGATAACTTTTCTCAGCTAAGCCAGAAAATCTTTGTTAATGCTGTTGTTTATATTTCTGAGTCTAAAGGCAACATAGAAAATAATGCAAAATTTTTTTAAATTAATGCACATATTTACATCTTTCTTATATAATACTGCCATCAAAATTATTAATTACCTCAAATTTTATCACTATAATATTTCTTCACTGACTTCAAAATAAAGTTTGAAACTTCATAGCGCCTCATTCACACATTTAATCTACTTTTCTGATGATCCTTCCTTATCCCTTTCTCATATGTCTACCTATAACAATATAATCTTGAAATTTGGAAAGTTGTAAATACGATCTTTACACATTGGACTATTTTAGAACACATTTGAAAGTATGTAACTTGTTTAAAAAATGAGGTCTAAAAAAAAAAGACAAGGGAGCAGTGCTCTGTCTTAAAAATGCTACACAATCAAAGGTAAGAAGGGAAATGGACAAATACGGATGTTCCCCTGAAAAATTATCTTGGGGTAGTAATATGAGGTAGGCTCTGAGCAGGAAAGGAAGAGGTTTCTTTTGATTTCTGGGGTCTGGATTCCAAGGTGGGAAACCATCTAAAGATTCTAAAGCTTAAGCCATTCTCCATATTCCATGAAGAAATTCAAGGTGTTAGGCAAAAATTCCAGGTCAGGTTTGGACTGGGTTGGAGCTCATCCTAAAAAAAAAAAATCAACATTTTGAATAATAGATGTAAATTACTTTGTATATATATTCATATTTTGCCCCAAGTTCCTCTTAATACTTTGTTAAATATCAAACTCTGGTCATTGGGTGTGTTGTGCATGCTCAGTCTCTCAGTCACGTCTGACTCTTTGCGACCCCAAGGACTGTAGGCTGCCAGGCTCCTCTGTCCATGGGATTCTCCAGGCAAGAATACTGGAGTGGGTTGCCATTTCCTTCTTCAAATGATCTTCCCAACTCAGGGATTGTAGGTGTGTCCCCGGCATTGCAGGTGGATTCTGTACTACTGAACCACAGGGGAAGACTTTGATCACTGGAGAGGGGGAGCTGGTTAAAACAGAAGCTCATGCATACACTTAGGACAAATGGCACCAAATGGAGAAGTCAAAGACAAGAGGTAGCCTCTGAGTGTGCTGCTTCTGCAATCACTGAGCACCAGGGAGGATTTGTAGAAAAGAGAAGCCTCATTCGAGTTTTCCAGAAATTGTCTGAGTCAAGATATCTGAAAGATGGACAAACATACTCAGGAGACCTTGAGCTAATTGATATATGGTCACTAAAATGAAATTACTTACTGCCTCACCTCAAAAATAATCTGAGAATCATTCCATTTATATTGTTGTTGTTTCATTGCTAAGTCACGTCCGACTTTTCATGACTCCATGGACTATAGCCAACCAGGCTCCTCTGTCCATGGGATTTCCAGGGAAAAATACTAGCGTGGATTGCCATTTCCTTCTCCAGGGGACCTTCCTGACCCACGGATTCAACCTGCATCTCCTGCATTGGAGGTGAATTTTAGTGACTGTAATTATAGAGTCAGGATTCCAAAGGAAACAAGGTTTTTTGCTGTCATTGTTGCTCTTTAGTTGCTAAGTCATGTCTGACTTTTTGAGACCCCATGGACTGTAGCCCACCAGGCTCTTCTGACCATCAGATTTTCCAGGCGAGAATACTGGAGTGGGTTGCCATTTCCTCCTCCAACTATATTAGATTTGTAAAATCTAAAAAAGGTACTATTTATTACTTCTAGTTAAGTATCTATAGTCTGCTGCAATTTCTAGCATAGCAAATATTTTCAAAGCTAGAAATTTCAGAAAGCTTTTCAATTTTATCATATATTTTATTTTCGATGTCTTTAAAGGGCAGTGAAACAGCTATGCATGGACTGAACTTTCTATTCTTACAAGCTAACAGTCAGATAATTTTAAATCCATTCCCACTTATTTCCCTCCATTATAGAAAGGAAAAGCCATGAGTTCCCTGGTGGCTCAGACAGCAAAGAATCTGCCTCAGTGTGGGAGACCCAGGTTTGATCCCTGCGCTGGGAAGATCACCTGGAGAAGGACATGGCAACCCACTCCAGTATTCTTGCCTGGAGAATCCCAGGGACAGAGAAGCCTGGTGGGGTACAGTCCATGCGGCTGCAAGCAGTTGGACACAACTGAGTAACTAACACTTTCACTTTCATCTCTTCTGCAAGGGAGTGCTTCCATCTGAACTGTAGTCTACATGCTTTCCCAAATCCATGGGTATTTTATGCCCCACCCACCATCTTTTATTTTTCAGTTGCTTATCTCACTGTGTCATAACTGTCGGTACATAAATGTAGTTGCTTTTCTCCATTAAAAGAAATAGACCTACCAGTGATCTATGGGACATATTGCTAAACAACAGCAGAATACACATGAAACTCAAGTGTCCATGGAACATTCTCCATACTGGAGCATATGTTGGGTTGCAAAGCAAGTCTCAATAAATTTAAAGAGCATCAATATTCCAAAGTATCTTTTCAAACTGCAATGGAGTAAAGCTTTAAATCAGTAACAGAAGGATTATATATATATATATACACAGCATACTCTTAAATAACGCATAGGTGAAAGAAGACATTACAAGGGAAATTTAGAAAATACTTTTAGATGAATCAAGTGAAACACAACATACCAAAGACTGAAGGCTTTCCCAAGATCAGGAATAAGATAAGGTTTTCTCCTCTTTCCACTTTTTTTTCAACATTGCACCAGGAGTTCTAGCTGGGCTAATCGGTCAAGAAAAAGCAATAAAGACCATCTGTAGTAGAAAGAAAGATTGGTGGTTGTCACAAATGAATTTTTAAAGCTTGTTTTGTTTTCACTCATCATTATGCTTGAGAGATTCTTGCATGGTGATATTTATAGATCTCATTCATTCACTGTCACTGGAATACAATATAAAGAAATGATTATCAATTTCAGTGTTTGTCCTCATCATGATTTCCAATTTTTTCTTATTACAGACAACTTTGTTATCAATATTCTTATACATATAACCTGGTGCAGAAGGTTAAGTAGGGCACTTAGATAAGAGTCAAATTGCTGAGTCATAAACATAATCAACCATTAGAGCTGTGAAATAATAGCTAATTAGAAGCTTGGAACTTTCTTGAAACTTGAAAGCTTCCTTGTCCATCCTCTAGGAAGCCAAGACAGGCTAAAGATTGAGTAAATGACCCATCATATGTGCATAATGAAACTTCCATAAAAATTCCAAAGGTATGGGATTTAAAGAGCTTCTGGGATGGTAAACAAGAATACACACACACACTAGTAGAACGGTGTGTCCCAAACTCCACAGGGACAGAAGGTTCTGTGCTCTGGAACTTTCTGGACCTCCCTCTGTGAGGGGTGTATTTCTTTATCTAGCCGTTCATTCATACCCTTAATATATATTTTCATAAACTGGTAATCTAGTAAGTAAACTGTTTTCCTGAGTTCTGTGAGTGGCTTTTGCAAATTAATTGAACCTGAGAAGGGGCTTGTGGGAACCTCTGATTTACAGTCCATCAATCAGAAGTACAAATAACAAGCTGGGCTTGGGTTGTTGGGAAGATGGTAGGGAGAAGTCTTGTGAGACTGAGCCCCTGACCTGTGAAATTTGATGCTATCTTCAGGTAAATGGTGTCAGACTGAATTGAATTGTAGGACACTCAGCTGGTGTTCCCAAATTGCTTGGTGTGTGCATGGGAGGGGAATCCACACATATGTTGTCAGGCTGTTGTGAGCCTTAGTAGAGGAAACTGAGTTTTTCCTAGACATCAGGTAATAGAAACTTCATTTTCAAAATTGGTAAGATCAATTTGCATTTCTATTAGCAGTGTGTGTTTGAGAAGTTGATATTGTCATAATATATTGCCAATCAGTAGGTTGTAAAATGACATCACATTGTGATTTTAATCTCCCCTTTTTTCTAATAAGATTGAGAGCATTTCTTGTATTTTTTTATATTTGAGGTCCATTTATGTTTCTTCTTTTGTGGAATGTCTAAGTCTTTTGACAATAATGCCATTTACTTTTTTATCTTTTTCTTACTAATTATATTTATGTATTCAATGTACTAATATTTTGCCAGTTATATTTGTCATAAATATTTTATATCAATATTCAATTTGTTATATATTCACTTTTAGGTGTATTTTTAGTTTAAAATTTTAATATATGCAAATGGCTTCTTTTTTCCTTTTTGATTTGTGCTTTTTTCCTGCCTTAAGAAATCATTCATTGCAATTCATGAAGATATGTTCTTATGAAGGTTTTAAAATGTTTGCATTTCACACTAAATGCCAGTGCATCTGGGACTCGGTGCTTTTTATGGTGTAAAATGGGGATTGACTTTTCAACATAGGTAAATTGCCACCCTGCTTCTTTAACTTATTTGCAGAGTACATCGTGCAAAATACTGGGCTGGATGAATCTCAAGCTGGAATCAAGATTTCAGGGAGAAATATCAACAGTCTCAGCTATGCAGATGACACCACTCTAATGGCAGAAAGCAAAGAGGAACTAAAGAGCCTCTTGATGAGGGTGTGAAAGAGGAGAGTGAATTTTGAGGGGAACACTACTCAGTCCTCTACATGTCTCGCTATGATCATCAATATAATGCGGAAGAGATACCCACGGTTGATTTTTGGAATGAATGGTTTTAACATTTCCCCAACTGCCACTATTGCAGCTATTCTTTGTCAATGTGAGGCAGCTTCCTCTCCTCCTAGCTTGCTAAACATGTGTGCACATGCAAGTGTGTGTTTCATGGAAACTTAATAAATGTTATCAAATAACATTTATGTATTTATTGAGAAGATAGTTTTTCTCTTTTAATCTATTACTTAGTAAATTATAATAGTTTTCTAATATTGAACCCAGAAGCTTATATTTTTATAATAAACTTCATTTAATTATGATGTATTTTTTTTCTTTTTCATTACTGGCATTAGTTTGCCAACATTTAGGATTTTTACACCTATGTACATTAGTGTGAATGGTTCCTAAATTCTACCTTTGTGTTTTTATTTGTTTTTATATTAACGTTATACTAGAATCAAAATGAATTTGACACTGAACCTTACTTTCTGAAAGAGTTTTATTTTTCCTTGATGTTGGGTAGAGCTGAATGGCCTTGCTTCTTTCTTTTTCTTTTTTTTTGGAAAGAAATTTGAAATACTGCTAACATTTTTCACTGACGATAACTGCATGCCTTTCACTTTCCTTAATTTAATTTTTTTCAAGGAGTTTGCCTATTTCATTTAATATTTCAAATATATTAACAAACATGTTTTAAATGTTTTCTTATTATATTTCTGTTGCTATTGTTTGAGTAATATCCTCATTTCTAATATTTATTTCTGGCTTCCCTTTTTCTTGATCTTATTTCTGAGTATTTTCAAAGATGTAACATTTGGCTTTGCTGATCCTCTCCCACACATCATGCTTACTGTTTCATTAGTTTCTATAGTTATTTTTGCATTTCTTTCTTTTTATCTCCTTTGAATTTATTTTGTTTTCTTGTTAACTTATTCAGTTCTTGGCTAATATTAATACTTAATCTTGAAACTTACTTTCTTTTTTTATTTATTTTAATTGGAGACTAATTACAATATTGTGGTTTTTGCCATACATTGACATGAATCAGCCACGGGTGTACATGTGTTGTTCCCCATCCTGAACCCCCCTCCCACCTCCCTCCCCATCCCATCCCTCAGGGTCATCCCAGTGCACCAGCCCTGAGCACCCTGTCTCATGCATTGAACCCGGACTAACGATCTGTTTCACATATGATAATATACATGTTTCAATGCCATTCTCTCAAATCATCCCACCCTTGCCTTCTCCCACAGAGTCCAAAAGACTGTTCTATACATCTGTGTCTCTTGCTGTCTCGTATATAGGGTCATCGTTACCGTCTTTCTAAATTCCATATATATGCATTAGTATACTGTATTGGTGTTTTTCTTTCTGGCTTACTTCACTCTGTATAATAGGCTCCAGTTTCATCCACTTCTGAAACTTACTTTCTAAATACAGCTTAATTGCCTCCCACAAGTTTTGATAAATAGCAGTATATTATAGCTCAGTTTCTATAAGATTGCTTTTTGAATTATGAGTTATTTAGGTTCTTTTTCAAAGATATACTTATGTATTTATTATTGTTTTCTAATCAATTATATTTATGTTGGGGAATATGAGACTCTGATAATGTCTTATTATTTAAAATTTTCCCTAAAGTCTATTGTATCTAATAGTAATATAACTACACCAGCTCTCTTTAAAATTTTTTTTTGCCTGCTCAATTACCTATAATGTCTTTCCTTTCAGCTTTTTTGAGTTCATTGTTGTTGCTGTGTCTTTTACAAATAGTGTGCAGTTAATTTGGGTATCACTGATACAATTAAATGGTCTCTACTTTTTAGAGTATAGACCATTTACATTGGTATCTACCAACTTATTTTGGTCTTCCCAGGCTGAGAATATAATCCAGTAGGTTGTGATAGGCCCGTTTAGGGAAAGAGTGGGAGGAAATCTGTCATATAAACTTGTGGTAATGTGTTATGGTTCTTACTCAAGGGGATCTTGAGTCTTCCCTTCAATCAATGCTCTCTGAGTCAGAAAACTTGCTCAGAACAGAAACTTGATGAAACGACCTGATTTTCCAGTGCAGCAGTTGACTTCACCATTCACCTTGCCAGATCCCAATATTTTTTTCCTGGTTGTACATGTCAAGGAACACTCTGACTGCTTATCTATGTAATCCTTAAGCGTACTACAGTCTATCTGCTGCTACTGTTAAGTCACTTCTGTTGTGTCTGACTCTGTGCAACCCTATGGACCGTAGTTGGCCAGTCTCCCCTGTCCATGGGATTCTCCAAGCAAGAATACTGGGTGGGTTGCATGCCTTCCTCCAGGGGATCTTCCTGACAGAGGGATCCAACCTGCAGGTTCTTTACCACTAGCACCACCACTACAGACTATCAGCTATCACCAAAATCCTTCTGGTCAAGTCATTCAGTTGCCATTCTAGTCTTGCTGTCATTAATAAAAATTATGTCCACCTTACCTCTGTCAGTTAATTGTCACAACCTGGCTTCTGCTATTTTGAATCACTATTCCTGTTACTAAGAAAGCTTCAGGTACCACATGTTCAGCTTTTAGCCCATAGAGGAGAGCCACAACCAAGTTTCTAAAAGAAGCATCTCACCAGTACGTTTCTTAGTAACTTATTGAAGGGAATATTTTGAATTCTCCCAGGGAACCTAAGTGGTGGGTATACTCCAATCTCCTGTAATAATTTTATTTTAAAAGTGTCATTTCCCTGAGGCTTCTGACTCCTTCTCAACACTCTGTCAAGGCATCTCCTATGTGTCTACTTTCCTTTCTTTAGGCCAGAAATCTGTCCAAGCATCAAAGACCCATCTGACCTGCATAACAATCACTTGACTGGATCTTAAAGATTGAGTCATGGAGAATACTCCAACGTCAATTAACACCCGCCCTGATCCACCACTCCCAAGTTCCACTCAGTCACATGTTTTAGCAATTCCTGCTGGTACATGTCTTGCAATTTGGGGCTGTTTATTCTGCTGCTGCTGCTGCTAAGTTGCTTCAGTCATGTCCGACTCTGTGCAACCCCATTGACGGCAGCCCACCAGGCTCCCCCATCCTTGGGATTCTCTAGGCAAGAACACTGGAGTGGGTTGCCATTTCTTTCTCCAATGCATGAAAGTTAAAAGTGTAAGTGAAGTCACTCAGTAGTGTCCGACTCTTAGCGACCCCATGGACTGCAGCCCACCAGGCTCCTCCATCCATGGGATTTTCCAGGCAAGAGTACTGGAGTGGAGTGCCATTGCCTTCTCCCTGTTTATTCTACTTCCTCTCAAAAAGGGATCAGCATTACCCTGCCTGGGCTATACTGACCTGACCTTGATTACTGGTCTGGAATGTATGAGAGAGGGCAGGACTAAATCTTGAGGAAGACATGTACAACTAATGCGGCAGCTGCCCCAGCTGAGATCTTTCCAGGTTCTTCATGTAAAGAAAGCATAGTTCAAGGTTCAGAAGAATCCATGGCTCAAGATTTTCTGGCTTATTGACCAAATGTACTCATGCCAGTCCTGAAGGTACCACTGTTTATCTGATAGATGCATGAATTTAACGTAGGGCTGTTTAGTCTGTGCTTTCTGTTGTCTCCTTGTCATTCTGTTAACTTTACAATTAAACCCTGGGCTGGTTTTCATCACTATCTGTCACATGGGTGTGTGAGATAAAAGACATTTAAACACTGACATAGAGACCCTCTTGCTTTCAAAGCATACCTTGAATGATAGTTGGTTAGCCTGAGTCTGTCATTTTCTCTCTCTCTCTCTTTTTTTTTTTTTTTTTTTTGAGGCTCCTGAAGACGATAACAAAGGCCAGCAAACCCCAGAAGCCTTATAATTATCATTGCCCTCGTATCTTTCAAGTGCATTGCCACTGCACAAGTTCCCACTTGAATTTTGTCTTTATTCACCAGTGAGAGTCAGTACTTATAACGCTACTGCATGGCAGGGGTTATTACCACTTCACCTTTGCTCATCAATGACAGTTCCAGAATTTCATCCTGAGTGTCTACTTTTTAGAGTCACTAGTAGTCCCAACTATCCTAACCTGGGTTCGTCTTTCAGCAGAGAAAGCAGAGTCCATATCCTTCTCTTCCACATAAGGCAGAGACTGAAACATAAAGGTGGATGAAGGGAGCTTACACTAGGGATGGAAAGTTTGAAATAGAAAGCCAAGAGAAAGCTGTGTCATCAATACAGGCACTTGGGGCCTAAGTCTACTCAGACATTCTCAACCGCCAGCCCTTCAGGACTATCTCCTCCAATGGATAAAAGAGAGGAGCATGTTTTAACTAGATCCCATGCCTGATTGGGTGGAGCCTGCCCTTAAACTTCCATACGTGTGGAAATGTACCAGGTAGCTATATGCAGGCCTCACAGATTTGGCATCGGAGAAACCTAGGATGAAAGCAAGTGTCCTTCTAGTGAGGTTATCAACTCCATTCTACCCAGTTTCTGTGTGTAGTATGAACCAGGGGCTAGTATAAACTAAATTTTTATTTAGGTTTTCTTTAGACAGATAAATCATGTGACTTTCTATTCCAATCCTATTGTGAGAGCTTATAGCTACAGAATCTCAGAGGATATGTTTATCCCCTTTTTTACTTGACCAAGAGCCAAGGTCAAGGTACATAAGTATACCTACTATCTTCTGTTATGGTCAGATTTTTCTAGTTGTCTACTATGGGTGTCACCTCTGGGAGTGCTAGCCCTCCCACTAAGCCAGAAAATCTTGAGCCATGGATTCTTCTGAACCTTGAAATGGAAAGATCTCCATTTCTTGCTTGCCTCCCTCCTCCAGCCCACATTTTGTCTCCTGACTCTAAAAAAGTTTAGTCCATTAACCTCTGAGACATTAAATCCATTAAGCCTCTGAGACACTGAGAGTTGCCAGACTACCTTATGGTCAAAATAGGCTCCAGTGCCCAATTACCTCTCTGGATTTGTGCTTTCCATTATGTCTATTACAAGTATTTCTTTAACTTTGCTAACACCACCTCTGATGAGTTCTTAAATATATATATATATGGTTATTCTGTGTCAAGGTTTTCTCTGAATATTTCATGAAACATGTTGCCAAAATACATGTCTCTTGGATCTGAACATCTGTACCTGAATATCTCAAGGATCTTCAAAAATTCCACTCATCTCTTTTCCATACAAACCTACTCTTCCTCCTATATTCTTTATCTCCAATAGGCATAACTCATCCCACGAATCCTCACAACTTTCAGAAGCCATTATACTGCCCTTTATTTCCATCATATTATTATATCAATTTTTACCACTTACATCTCTTGAGCTAACCTACACTCTATGTGCCACTAGCATACTACTACTGATTTCATTCAAGTGGCTTAAGAGTTCTCTCCTGGACTATTAAAATCACAGGATAAATAGCCACCATATTTACATTTACTTTCTATTCTCCAGGTTGCTGCTGCAGTGAAATTTTTAACATCCAATCTACACATGATACTTGCTTATCTCCATCATCCTTCTTTTGACAGAATATTGTCCACACAATTTAGGATGATCTTCAGTTCAGTACAGTTCAATTGCTCAGTCGTGTCCAACTCTTTGCAGCCCCATGAACCGCAGCAGGTCAGGCCTCCCTGTCTATCACCAACTCCCAGAGTCCACCCAAACCCATGTCCATTGAGTCGGTGATGCCATCCAACCATCTCAGCTTCTGTCATCCACTTCTCCTCCTTCCCTCAATCTTTCCCAGCATCAGGGTCTTCTCAAATGAGTGAGTTCTTCACATCAGGTGGCCAAAGTATTGGAGTTTCAGCTTCAACATCAGTCTCACCAATGAACACCCAGGACTGATCTCCTTTATGATGGACTGGTTGGATCTCCTGAAGTCCAAGGAACTCTCAAGAGTCTTCTCCAACACCACAGTTCAAAAGCATCAATTCTTCGGTGCTCAGATTTCTTTATAGTCCAACTCTCACATCCATACATAACTACTGGGAAAACAATAGCCTTGACTAGATGGACCTTTTTTGGCAAAGTAATGTCTCTGCTTTTCAATATGCTGTCTAGGTTGTCATAACTTTGCTTCCAAGGAGTAAGGGTCTTTTAATTTCATGGCTGCAGTCACCATCTGCAGTGATCTTGGAGCCCCACAAAATAAAGTCAGACAATGTTTCCACTGTTTCCCCATCTATTTCCCATGAAGTGATGGGACCAGATGCCATGATCTTAGTTTTCTGAATGTTGAGCTTTAAGCCAACTTTTTCACTCTCCTCTTTCACTTTCATCAAGAGGCTCTTTAGTTCTTCTTCACTTTCTGCCATAAGGGTGGTGTCATCTGCATATCTGAGGTTATTGATATTTCTCCCAGCAATCTTGATTCCAGTTTGTGCTTCCTCCAGCCCAGCGTTTCTCATGATATACTCTGTATATAAATTAAATAAGCAGGGTGACAATATACAGCCTTGACGTACTCCTTTTCTTCTTTGGAACCAGTCTGTTGTTCCATGTCCAGTTCTAACTGTTGTTTCCTGACCTGCATACAGGTTTCTCAAGAGGCAGATCAGGTGGTCTGCTAGTCCCATCTCTTTCAGAATTTTCCACAGTTTATTGTGATCCACACAGTCAAAGGCTTTGGCATAGTCAATAAATGTTTCTAAAACATCTAGAAATAAATGCTTTTCTGGAACTCTCTTACTTTTTTGATGATCCAACAGATTTGATTTCTGGTTCCTCTGCCTTTTCTAAAACCAGCTTGAACATCTGGAAGTTCATGGTTCACATATTGCTGAAGCCTGGCTTGGAGAATTTTGAGCATTACTTTATTAGTGTGTGAGATGAGTGCAATTGTGTGGTAGTTTGAGCATTCTTTGGCATTGCCTTTCTTTGGGATTGGAATGAAAACTGTCCTTTTCCAGTCCTGTGGCCACTGCTGAGTTTTCCAAATTTGCTGGCATATTGAATGCAGCACTTTCACAGCATCATCTTTCAGGATTTGAAATAGCTCAACTAGAATTCCATCACCTCCACTAGCTTTGTTCATAGTGATGCTTTCTAAGGCCCACTTGACTTCACCTTCCAGGATGTCTGGCTCTAGGTCAGTGATCACACCATCGTGATTATCTAGGTCATGAAGATCTTTTTGTACAGTTCTTCTGTGTATTCTTGCCACCTCTTCTTAATATCTTGTGCTTCTGTTAGGTCCATACCATTTCTGTCCTTTATTGTGCCCATCTTTGTATGAAATGTTCCCTTGATATCTCTAATTTTCTTGAAGAGATCTCTAGTCTTTCCCATTCTGTTGTTTTCCTCTCTTTCTTTGCATTGATCGCTGAGGAAGGCTTTCTTATCTCTCCTTGCTATTCTTTGGAATTCTGCATTCAGATGGGTGTATCTTTCCTTTTCTCCTTTGCTTTTCGCTTCCCTTCTTTTCACAGCTATTTGTAAGGCCTCCCCAGACAGCCATTTTGCTTTTTTACATTTCTTTTTCTTAGGGATGGTCCTGATTCCTCTTTCCTTTACAATGCCATGAACCTCCATCCATAGTTTATCAGGCACTCTGTTTATCTGATCTTGTCCCTTAAATCTATTTCTCACCTCCACTGTATAGTCATAGGGATTTGATTTAGGTCATACTGAATGGTCTGGTGGTTTTCTCCATTTTCCTCAATTTAAGTCTGAATTTGGCAATAAGGAGTTCATGATCTGAGCCACAGTCAGCTCCTGGTCTTGTTTTTGCTGACTGTATAGAGCTTCTCCATCTTTGGCTGCAAAAAATATAATCAGTCTGATTTCAGTGTCTACCATCTGGTGATGTCCATGTGTAGAGACTTCTCTTGTGTTGTTGAAAGAGGGTTTTTGCTATGACCAGTGCATTCTCTTGGCAGAACTCTATTAGTCTTTGCCCTGCTTCATTCTGTACTCCAAGGCCAAATGTGCCTGTTACTCCAGGTGTTTCTTGACTTCCTACTTTTGCATTCCAGTTCCCTATAATGAAAAGGACAACTTTTTTGGGTGTTAGTTCCAGAAGGTCTTGCAGGGCTTCATAGAACTATTCAGCTTCAGCTTCTTTAGCGTTACTGATCGGGGCATAGACTTGGATTACCGTGATATTGAATGGTTTGCCTTGGAAATGAACAGAGATCATTCTGTTGTTTTTGAGACTGCATCCAGGTACTGCATTTTGGACACTTTTGTTGACTATGATGGCTACTCCATTTCTTCTCAGGGATTCCTGCCCACAGTAGTAGATATAATGGTCATCTGAGTTAAATTCACCTATTCCAGTCCATCTTAGTTTGGTGATTCCTAGAATTTCAGTGTTCACTCTTGCCATCTCCTGTTAGACCACTTCCAATTTTCCTTGATGCATGGACCTAACATTCCAGGCTCCTATGCAATACTGCTCTTTACAGCATCGAACCTTGCTTCTATCACCATCCAAAACTGGGTGTTCTTTTTGCTTTGGCTCCATCCCTTCATTCTTTCTGGAGTTATTTCTCCACTGATCTCCAGTAGCATTTTGGGCACCTACCGATCTGGGGATTCCACCTTTCAGTGTCCTATCTTTTTGCCTTTTCATACTCTTCATGGAGTTCTCAGGGCAAGAGTACTGAACTGGTTGCCATTCCCTTCTCCAGTGGACCACATTCTGCCAGACCTCTCTACCATGACCCATCCATCTTGGGTGGCCCCACATGGCATGGCTTAGTTTCACTGAGTTAGACAAGGCTGTGGTCTGTGTGATCAGATTGGCTAGATGTCTGTTTCAGTCTGTCTGCCCTCTGATGCCCTCTCTCAGTGCCTACTGTCTCACTTGGGTTTCTCTTACCTTGGACGTGGGGTATCTCTTCACGGCTGCTCCAGCAAAGCGCAGCCACCTCTCCTTACCTTGGACTTGGGTAGCTTGGACTTGGGTAGCTCCTCTCAGCCACGCTCGCCATCGCAGCCCCAGCTGCCGCGCTCTGGCGCAGTCGCAGCTGCCATTTCTCTTCTGGCCGCTGGATTGCATGCCTCTACTTTTTGGTTCATGTTCTTCACTGTACCTGGAATGCTCTTCTTACATTCTATTATTTCCTTGAATTCTCATAATATCCTTTGAACTCTTCCCCTATGACTTTAATAGGCAGTCCCTCATCCAGGCTCTCATAACAATTTTGGCTACCTCTATTTTGGTGCTTTCTACCTACCGGTGATACTTTAATCATTTGTTTGTCTATGCCACTAGGTTACAAGTATCTTTAGAATTTGTACCCTCAGCAAGTAGTAGAAGACACATATTATGTTATTTCCATAATTTACCATATCATGTTAAGTGAATACATATAAAATCCAATGACTAGACTTTATATTTCCTCTGAGATGTAATGCTTACCAAGGTTGGACATTACTACCCTTGATAAGACAGAGAAAAACAATAATACAAGTTTATGTAAAATAAAAGGTAAGTGAAAAGTACTAAAGACACTTCTTTATATCTTTTATATTCAACTTTTATTCAAATTTATTTCCTGCGTATTTTGAGTCTTTATATTTAAGCATATCAAATCTTCATTGAAAAAAGACTATCAGATAATAACATTTATTTCTTGAAAATTATTATGCAATATATTCTTTCAGAAGCTACAATTTATACAACCTAATAGAAACACACTTTGAATAGAATGTTTTCACATTTATGTAAGTTTAAATTGTTTCACACGGAGCATCAAGCAATAACGCTCTAGTGTAACTTTAATGTATCACAACATTAAATTTTCACTCTGATTTCACAATGTGACTCGCAAATATGTAAAGAAGGATTATTTAAAATGATTTTTGCATTAAAATAAAGTCAAAGCATTTATATTTTGTAATAAGGATAATGAGATTAAAGCAATAATAAAAATATATGAGGTATTAAAACTGTGTATATAGGTTCAGAAGAATAAAGAAGATAAAGGGAAGTGGAATTCACACACTGTAATATATACTATTACTATAGAAATAAACTGGAGATAAAAATATCAAATGATATAAAATAAATAACATGAAATAAGCTCACCAGGTGACCTTAAGAGATGTAATTAAGACTCTCACAAAGGTGGTTATTCTCTATATAAAATATAGCCACATGTAATATAATGTAGAGACACATATACATATGTATATATTTAATATGCCAGTCAACATTATGCTAAGAAATCTATTCTCTCATAATTTAGTACTGCTGAAGTTTCATTAATGAACACGTGTAGGCTATAACTACCCCCTACCAGCACTTTCTATTTCCTTTTCATCGCTTTATTTTTTTCAAAAATATTTTTTCCCTTCCAACATACCGTGCAATTTACTCATATATTTTCTTTACTACTCTTTCCTTCATCTAGAATTGAAACTCCAAAAGCATACATGGTAGATAATTAATACTTGCTGAATAAATGAATATTGTCATTTTCACTGTCTTTGTTCTATGTTTACTATGTACCTATGTTACTCCCTTCTCTTTTATTTTTCCTTTTTTAATTGATTTATAGTTGCTGTACAGTGTTATGTAAGTTGTGTGCTGTGTGCTAAGTTGCTTAAGTTGTGTCCGACTCTTTGCGACTCTGTGGACTGTAGCCTGCCAGTCTCCTCTGTCCATGAAATTCTCCAGGCAAGAATACTGGAGTGGGTTGCCATTTCCTCATCCAGGGGATCTTTCTGACCCAGGGATGGAACCCCTGTCTCTTATGTCTCCTACATTGGCAGGCAGGTTCTTTGCCACCAGGGCCACCATACAAGTTACAGGTAAACAATATACTGACTCATAATTTTTAAAGGTAACACTCCATTTATAGCTATTATTAAATATAGGCTATATTCCCCAGGTTGTACAATATATCCCTGTAGCTTATTTTACTCCTAATAGTTTGTACCTCTTAATCACCCTCTATGCTGCCCCTCCCCCTTCCCCTCTACCCACTAGTAGCCACTAGTTTGTTTCTCTAAATCTGTGACCATCACTCTCATCTCTTAGCTTTGCCTATGATTTTATAAACTTGAAACAGTAGATAAAATTACATATAGACAAAATTATTTATACTATGTATAAATTAATATATGTAATTATGTGAATATATTGGATATTACTATATATTTAGTTAATTGCTACAACTGCCTAGAATGGAATGGACAAAATTCATTTCTCATATTTTTAAACAAAAAAAAGTTATGACTGTAGTAAAAGCAGTTAACTTGGCCAGGTACTTGAAGGGTTCTAATAAAATCACCACTTATTTCTTATGTACTTAATTGTCAATTTTGAAAGGGCAGGATGAAAGGCCTCATACAGCACCCTCCATTTAGGAAACTTATTGAAATTGATATCCATTTACTTGAAGGAATTGCATTAACTATATTATAAAAGGGATCACAGAATTATGTTAAGAATTATTTCCAACTGCTTACTCTTAATTGATTCTATATTAGAAGTGGAAAATAAAGAGGACAGAAACACCATCCAACATTTTACCAATTAGGCTACACTACCCAAGAGAAAATTAAAAACACTCATTTTTTTTAATGTTTTTAATCCATTAAGAGTAGAATTACCATTCAGACATTCAAAATCAGCAATCAGCCTAACAAACTCTTTCACTTTTTCAGAAAAAGAATTACTCTTTGATGTTCTTTTTATATATCAAAAATACTAAGTTCTGGCTATCGAAACATAAATTCATAAATCTTCACAAAAATATTTCCTACTTGCTTTTCTAAAGACCCTACTATCCCCTCAAAAACTAGTGTTTCATAGATACTAATCAAATTTTTTAAAAATATGTTTCAGGTCATATAACTTAGAAAAACCATTTAGAATATTCTGGATTAAGTGTATTTAAATAAATTTATTAATTACAGAATTTTCCACAACCTGTCTCAAACGTATTTGTTCTGTTTGCCCTAAGACTACTTTCCAACAACTTCCCTATGCAGCACATATCTAGATCACCTGTATTTTTTTAATTAAAAAAAAAAAAATTTTTGGCCACACTATGTGGCATATGGGATCTTAGTTCCCTTACCAGGGATTAAACTCATGTCCCCTGCATTAGAAACCTGGAGTCTTAACCACTGGGCCACCAGGGAAGTTCCTGGGTCATCTATCTTGAGATATGCTATGCTCCAAGAACTGCAGGATCAGTATAAACATCATCAAAATCATCAATTAATTAATTAATCCATGATTATTAGGTCTGTGGAACTCAAACTCAAACCAAGAATTCCTTTAAGACAATAAATATTAAAGACCTAAATGTGAGACCAGACATTATAAAACTCCTAGAGGAAAACATAAGCAGAACACTCTCTGACAAATCACAGCAATATCTTTTTCAATCCATCTTCCAGAGTAATGGAAATAAAAACAAAAATGAGCACATGGGACCTACTTAAACTCAAAAGCTTTTGCAAAAAGGAAACAATAATCCAAACAAAAGGAAAACCCACAGACTGAGAGAAAATATTTGCAAATGATGTGATCCACAAGGGATTAGTCTTCAAAATTTATAAACAGCTCATGAGGTTCAACATCATCAAAACAAAAAAGCCAATCAAAAAATGGGCAGAATACCTAAACAGACATTTCTCCAAAGAAGACATACAGATGCCCAAGAGGCATCAGCGCTAGTCATTGTGGTGGTGGTGTGGTGTGCTCAGTCATGTCCAACTCTTTGCGACCCCATGGACTGTAGCCCACCAGGCTCCTCTGTCCATGGTTTTCCAGGCAAGGATACTGGAGTGGGTTTCCACTTCCTAGATAAATGCAAATAAAAACTACAATAATATATCACCTCACACCAGTCAGAATGGCTACCATCAAAACATTCACAAACAGTAAAGGCTGGAAAGGGAGTGGAGAGAATGGAACCCTCCTTCCCTGTTGGTGGGAATATAAATCAGTACAACCACTAAGGAGAACAGTATGGAAGTTTCATAAAAAAAACTAAAAATAGAACTAGCATACGACACTGCAATCTCACTCTTAGGCATATACCCAGGAGAAAAACATGGTCCAAAATGATATATGCACCCCCATGTTCATTGCAGCACTGTTTACAATAGCCAAGATATGGAAGCACCTGAATGTACACTGATGGAGGAATGGATAAAGAAAATGTGGTACATATACACTCAATCATTCAAAAGAATGAAATAATGCCATTTGCAACAACATGCATAGACAGACCTAGGGATTGTCATATTGAGTGAAGTAAGTCAGGTAGAGAAGGAGAAATGTAGAGTGATATCCTTTATGCTGCTGCTAAGTCACTTCAGTCGTGTCCGACTTTGTGCGACCCCATAGACGGCAGCCCACCAGGCTCCCCCGTCGCTGGGATTCTCCAGGCAAGAATACTGGAGGGGGTTGCCATTTCCTTCTCCAATGCATGAAAGTGAAGTCCCTCAGTCATATCCGACTCCTAGCGACCCCATGGACTGCAGCCTACCAGGCTCCTCTGTCCATGGGATTTTCCAGGCAAGAGTACTGGAATGGGGTGCCATTGCCTTCTCCAGATATCCTTTATATGCAGAATCTAAAAAGAAATGATACAAATGAACTTATTTACAAAATAGAAACAGACTCACAGACTTAGAGAATGACTCTACAGTCGCTGGGGTAGGCTGGTGGGGCAGGGGGGTGGCATGGAATGAAGAGATAGAGGGGTTGGGACTGACACGTGCACCCTGCTATATTTAAGATGGATAACCAGCAATGACCTACTGTATGGCATAGGGAATTCTGCTCAATGTTATATGGCAGACTGGATGGGAGCAGAGTTTGGGGGAGAATGGATACATGTATATGTGTGGTTGGGCTTCCCCAGTGGCTCAGTGGTAAAGAATCTGCCTGCAGTGCAGAAGACACAGGAGAGTGGGTTCAGTCACTTGGTTGGGAAGATCCCCTGGAGGAGGGCATGTCAATCCATACCAGTAATCTTGCATGGAGAATCTCATGGATGGAGGAGCCTGGCAAGGCTATGGTCCACTGGAATTGCAAAGTCGGACACAGCTGAAGCAACTGAACATGCATGCATGTGTATGTATGGCCAAGTCCCTTTGCTGTCCGTCTGAAACTATCACAACCTTATTAATCGCCTATACTCCAACATAAAATAAAAGGTTTTTTAAAAAATGAAGTACAGTAGTTTGCAGGCTATACTATATTTCACCTGAGGTCAGAATGAAAAGAATTTAAATTGTAGTAGAAGGAAAGCTTAATGATCATAATGCAAAATTAATGAATATCATTACTTGCAATTGGTATCAACAGTGGTTATACAAAAGATTTTAAAGCAAGCCTTTAAAGCCATCAGTTCAGTTCAGTCGCTCAGTCATGTCCAACTCTTTGTGACCCCATGAATCACAGCACGCCAGGACTCCCTGTCTATCACCAACTCCCAGAGTTCACTCAAACTCATATCCATCCAGTCGGTGATGCCATCCAGCCATCTCATCCTCTGTTGTCCCCTTCTCCAAATCCTGCCCCCAATCCCTCCCAGCATCAGGGTCTTTTCCAATGAGTCAACTCTTCACATGAGGTGGCCAAAGTACTGGAGTTTCAGCTTCAGCATCAGTCCTTCCAAAGAACACCCAGGACTGATCTCCTTTAGGATGGACTGGTTGGATCTCCTTGTAGTCCAAGGGACTCTCAATAGTCTTCTCCAACACCACAGTTCAAAAGCATCAATTCTTCGGTGCTCAGCTTTCTTCACAGTCCAACTCTCACATCCATACATGACCACTGGAAAAGCCATAGCCTTGACTAGATGGATCTTTGTTGGCAACGTAATATCTCTGCTTTTCAATATGCTATCTAGGTTGGTCATAACTTTCCTTCCAAAGAGTAAGCATCTTTTAATTTCATGGCTGCAGTCACCATCTGCAGTGATTTTGGAGCCCCAAAAAATAAAGTCTGACACTGTTTCCACTGTTTCCCCATATATTTCCCATGAAGTGATGGGACCAGATGCCATGATCTTAGTTTTCTGAATGTTGAGTTTTAAGCCAACTTTTCACTCTCCTCATTCACTTTCATCAAGAGGCTTTTTAGTTCCTCTTCACTTTCTGCCATAAGGGTGGTGTCATCTGCATATCTAATGTTATTGATATTTCTCCTAGCAGTCTTGATTCCAGCTTGTGCTTCCTCCAGCCCAGCGTTTCTCATGATGTACTCTGCATACAAGTTAAATAAGCAGGGTGACAATATACAGCCTTGACATACTCCTTTTCCTATTTGGAAGCAGTCTGTTGTTCCATGTCCAGTTCTAACTGTTGCTTCCTGACCTGCATATAGGTTTCTCAAGAGGCAGGTCAGGTGGTCTGGAATTCCCATCTCTTTCAGAATTTTCCACAGTTTATTGTGATCCACACAATAGCCAGACTTTGGCCAATAGGCAGCAGCAATTAGGAAGGAACTATCTTAGAAATAGATCTCCCAGCTCTATTCAAGTCTTCAGATGCTGCAGCTTTGGACAACATCTTGGCTGCAACATCATAAGCGATTCTGAGCCAGAGCTACCCAGCTAGGATGCTCTTGAATTTCTGATCAACAGATACTATGATGAGCATTGAGGTTAGTTTTAACAGCAATTAGTCACTAACATAGCTGGTCTCTTTTGATATTTTCATTTTCCAGTCCTTAAGTTTCTGCTGTTTCTGTGCCTACCTTTCTCCCCTATTTCCCTCTTCTTAAAATGTTAGTACACCATTTCTTGCAATCCTTCTACCTCAGGGAGTCTGGGATATTAAAATTAAGAGACGAGAGAAAGGTCTGTGTGTCTGACAACTTTGCTTTCACCTATAACAGCAAATCTACTCAGCCTTGGATACAGAGGTTGGCTGATTTCTTGAGAAGCAGGAAAAGAAAAAAAATTGTGTATAAAATATTCAACTTAGTCCATGTAAAATAGAAATTAGAAGGTAGTAACTACTTTATAGGTGTTTTGAAGGGAACAAGTGAGAGACTGCATTTAAAGTTTTTGGCATACTTAGCCAGAGAAGGCAATGGCACCCCACTTCAGTACTCTTGCCTGGAAAATCCCAGGGATGGAGGAGCCTGGTAGGCTACAGTCCATGGGGTCGCTAAGAGTCGGACACGACTGAGCGACTTCACTTTCACTTTTTGCTTTCATGCACTGGAGAAGGAAATGGCAACCCACTCCAGTGTTCTTGCCTGGAGAATCCCAGGGACGGGGGAGCCTGGTGGGCTGCCGTCTATGAGGTTGCACAGAGTCGGACACGGCTGAAGCGACTTAGCAGCAGCAGCAGCAGCAGCAGTAGCAGCAGCAGCATACTTAGCGTGAAGACTGATCTATGGTTAGTGCTAAATAAATATTGGTTATTATTGCTGACTTTTGCTTGACTCCTTTTTTATTTGAACAGGCTTTTAATTCACTAAAATAAATGAGTGAAAATAGTATATTATAAACTCCTAACACTTCCCAATAGATGATGATTTATATGAGAGAAGTGTTTTCTAAAACCTGTTATCATAAATTGAGAATAGACTTTTTAATACATACATTTTCAGAGAAAAAAATTAAGCTGAAAATTAACCAAAGGCTATGCTATCTTAATTATAATAAGAGATTGCCATCTTAACATATTGAAAACTAGAGAGCGATGAGCGAGAGACTTAAAACTTAGTAAGAAAGTAAAAGCAGCAAGAGATTGACTTGAATGTCATTATCTTATTGCCTTTTGGAACGAAAAATGTATTGTTTCTCATATAAAGCAAAGCACTGAAAACTATTTGGCAGCAAGGTTATTATTTCACATATAATTACATCTCATATGGAGGTACATTGGCAGACATGTGGTGGCTAAATTGTCCATTTTCAACTAGAAAAAAGAAATGCAGTTCTTTCTTTCACTTACATCAGTCAAGAAGATAGCCGCCCACAGGAAGAGATAAAGACTTATTTGACACTAGATCTATAACCAATGATTTTAGTTATCACTTGAAATTAGTGAGAATTTGAAATAGGCTTAAGATTTTTTTGAAGAGCAATTTGGTACCAAAGTGAAATAGCAGATGAAATAGAAAGGTGAAAACAGGAAAGAGAAAATGCTGTTTCCATTGTTTGAGTTTGTTTGGATTCAAAGATTTCTAAAACAGGATTTCTATTAGCCGGATAACCCCTGAAACACAGATGTATTAATCTACTATTTTTTCAAATAAATTAAGCATTTAATTAAATTATCTTCTCTATATAGAAATTAGATAAATCTGGAGTCAATGAATATACCTGGTGGCGGTTCAGTTACCAAGTCATGTCCAACTCTTGGGACCTCATGGACTGTAGCCTGCCAGGCTCCTCTGTCCATGGGATTCTCCAGGCAAGAATACTGGAGTGGGTTGCCATTTCCTTCTCCAGGGGATCTTCCTAGCCCAGGAATCAAACCAGGGTCTCCTGCATTGCAGGCAGATTCTTTACCGACTGAACTACACAAGGTATGTTTAAGTTATATGAGAGAAATTTTTTCTACTTTTGAGGCTGAAAGGGGGGAAAACAGTGGAGGGGATAGGAAGAGACTGAAAGTAAAGAAAAGGAAGAAGGTTTGTACATTATGACAGTTCTTACAAAGTCCCAAGGTCTAATAAGATCAACCACACTCAAAAAATATTGAGTGGATATGCATGTGTGTGTGAGTGTGAGTTCTGCTAAAAGGATTTGATTTTCAAGGATAGGGGAGCAGGAAGCCAAAAAGCTTGCAAGGCAACATGGATGGACCTAGAGATCATCCTACTAAGTGAAATTAGCAAGACAGAGAAAGATAAATATCATGTGATATCATGTATATGTGGAATATAAAAATGATACAATAAACTTATATACAAAACAGAAATAGACCCACAAACATAGAAAACAAACTTATGGTTGCCAAAGGGGAAATGGTGGGGGAGGGATAAATTAGGAGTTTGAGATTAATAGATACACACTACTAAAATAGATAACTAACCAAGACCTACTTTATAGCACAAGGAACTATATTTAATATTTTAAAATAATCTATAAGGGAAAAAAATTGAAAAGTGTATACACACACACACACACACGGAGGCCTGGCATGCTGCAGTCCACGGCGTCACAGTTGGACATGACTGAACAACAATAACAATATATATACACACATACATAATAACTGAACATATATGTATACTCAATATGTGTGTGTGTGTGTATATATATATATATATATATAAAACTGAACCACTTTGCTGTATACCTAAAACTAATACAACATTGTATATCAACTAAACTTCAAGAAAAGTAATTTTTTCTAAAAACTTGCAAGTGCAACTCAGGAATCATGGGAAAGGATAACTTTCAATATTCACAGGTCCAAGAAACTTCGAGTTCTAAATTCACCTTGACCATCAGAGAACAAAGAGGCACTGAGAGCCTATCCAGAGACTGTTCTTTTGTCAAACTTTCTTCCTTTCCATCTTTCCATCATTAACTAAACAATTTTTGGATGAGTTAGGCTTCTTTTCTCACCTTTCCTGAATTCGATACGAGTTTTCACAGTTTAGTTGACATCATAATTATATTGTTAACCACTAGAAGGAACTACTAGAATACAAGGGAGACTTTGAGGGGAAAAAATCAAAGTACAGACATTAAGCAAGTTAACAGAAATAAACTTAGGTGATACAGAGTGAGCAAGTTGAATCACTTCACTGTAATTTTGTGCTTGGTCTCCTAAGAGCTTACCTTTTCTTCTAAAAAGCTTAACCTTTCCCAAATTCTCTGAAAATTCCCCACTGTTTTTGTTTTGACAACCACTATTATTTAGTTTTGGGCTTCCCAGGTGACTCAGTGGTAAAGAACTTGACTGCCAATGCAGGAGATACGGGTTCAATCCTTAGATGGGGAAGATCCACTGGAGAAGGAAATGCTAACCCACTCCAGCATTCTTGCCTGGGGAATCACATGGACAGAGGAACCTGGTGTACAGTCCATGGAGTCACAAAAAGAGTCAGACATGACTGAGCTACTAAACAGCAACAACAAATTATTTGGTGTTATATCCCCTCTCAGGCTCTTCTTGTCTCACCTCCTCCAGTTTATATACACTATTCACAAATCCATTTGTGAAACCCAGACCCTTTTCCTGATTTCAAGGGTAGGGGGATACACATATAAAGATCATATAAGTATAGAAAATTTTACTGCAGGTTGGGGATTCAACTGAGGATTCAATTTCAGAACCATATGCAAATGCCTTTTCTTGGAATAATTTAACTACCTGTATTCTATGTAGCTATCCTGATTCTGGCATAGGAAACTTTTTCCTTCACTCCTCTCTCTTTGCCCTTTCACCCTGAAATTCACATTCATTTCTAACATGGAGAAGTCTGGTTATCTTTTTGTTTTGGAGTTTCCATTGAAGCCCTACCCTGGAAGCCTTACTTTCTGATCAAACCCATTTACATTGGAAACAAATCACATTCCCAAGTGGCGTGAGTGGTAAAGAATCTGTCTGTCAATGCAGGTAGATGTAAGAGACATGGGTTGCATCCCTAGGTCTGGAAAATTCCCTGAAGGAGGGTATGGCAACCCACTCAGGCATTCTTTCCTGGAGAATCCCCATGGACAGAAGAGCCTTGAGGGCTACAGTCCATGGGATCACAAAGAGTCGGACATGACTGAAGTGACTTAGCACACACGCACATTTAGGGGCAGAATTGTGTTTTAAAGTAGCATAGTAACATTTTCCCTCTCCTCTACAAATGCCATTTCTGAAATGCAGTGGCCCAAACCTGCATTTTCAGTGTGCTTCCTTCAGCTCTGCACATTGCAGTTTTGAACATAGTTAATGCTTGCTAAAGATTAAACAAATTTGGGGACCAGGTTCAGAGAAAAAGAAATATGAATTCCAGGTATCCTTACTTCTTGTACAGTTTGGCTTTGATACTTATTAAGGGCTAATAATCTGATTTTTTTTTTTTTTTTTTTTTTTTTTAAACCAGTACTGCCAGGTGATCTGTAGGGAGTTCTCTGGGAGTTTAGACCACACAGCCCCGTGCTCTACTTCCTTCCTAGGACATTGAAGGAGGAGGATCCCTGGCTCTAATCTGATTTTTTTATACCTCATTTCTCATTTGCAAACTGGAGTTAAAATGGTGATATACTATGTGTGTCTTATAGGATTACTTTATGTATCAAAAAACATGAGATTATTTTGAAAACTGAGCAGTCTCCTACAAACACTTGGCGATGTTACTAATCTGTATCTTCTACACTGTGGATAAGGCTGGTGTGGTATGTAGAGTACATAAGCATTGTGTAAGCCTGCTTTTGCAAACACAGGGTGGCGGGAGGAAATTGGAACCCTGGGTAAAATACATAGTAAGTTCCAAATGAACATGAGATAATAAAAAGGCTTGTAATATGTATTTATCAGTCGGCTTATGGAAATAAGCAAGAATGACCATCTATGAATGTGACCTTAAAAACTGTTACCAATAAGTGAATATCTCTGTGAATATAGTTAAATATCATCAGAGAAGAAGTCTGAGTCACTGTTTACCCACAAAAATCCAAATTTATTTCTCATTTACTAAAAAAGCAATGAACTAGGTATCTTTAAGACACAAAGTGAAATGCAGAAACCTGTAAATTATGTTCCCAAGCATGTTAAGATAACACTCATGCCAGTCAAATAGTTCTACTTTTTTATTTCTTATCCTGCAAAAACATCTCTTTAGTATAGGTGGTATTTTACTTCTAAGATGAAATTTTACCAGCTTAACATTTTTTTTCTTTAATTTTCCTCCCTTGCTATGTTTTGCTAGGTACCTAAGAAGGACAAAGCTGGAACACTGAAGGCCTGATCATGGCATTTATCTAGGACTCTGGGATAAAAGGAATCAAATGGGTGGACCCATCCACAATTAATCATGAATGGTGATGTCTTTATTGGCTACTGACCTTGCAATGAGTTGCATGAGTTATAAGAAGGTTCTCTGTTACCTCAGTCCCTATTCTCTTGAAGGAGGATATAAATCACTTGAGCCTCATGAATTTCTCATATTTACAAAGTAGTCTTCCAAATTTTCCACAGAGGATGCAGGAGAACCACTCATTTTTCCAATTTAAAAAAAAATAATTTTTCAGCTTGTTCAGATGTCATGCAAGGAGGCTGATGATGGAGATGATCTGACTGAGGGTGACCCGAGGATCCAAGGTGGGTGTCAGCCAGAAGCCTGGAGAGAAGCAGACAGGTTCCATCATCCCCATTTTGAGGTTGTTTGCATTACTTCTTCCCTAACCTTATGCTTGAAGCAACAATCATGGTAGATTGCCTTATTCTGTTCCATTAAGAACTGAAGCACGTTATAAATCAAATTCCGTAGTGACATATCTTGCTTCAGTAGCATGATAAGTTGCTTCTTGGCTGAAATTCGGATGAAAAATATCTAGATTTTGTAAATATACTTCTCCATATGCTCTTGAAACCTAGAATTTAAGCATTAAGTTATGCTTGGAAAATGGGTGAATAGAAAGAAGAAAGAGGGATAAGACCTTTAGGAATCTGAAGAGGTCTCAGTGGGCCAATACCATAGTGTGAATTTTGAATAACTTTCCCTATGCATGCAGGTATTAATGATCCCATGAGGAGAAAAATAAAATATTAAGCCTTGCTCTTTAAAAACTCTAAGAATTAAATTTAAACATCTAAGACCATTACACGGTAGCATGTAACACAAAATGTATACTCTACCATAAAGAAAAATATAACTTTTTCTCAAAAGAAATTATCCTAGTTTTGTTTCATTAAACCCAGGGGAAACTAATGCTAACAAACCATCTGTTAGAGAACTTTTAATTAGTTAGTGTTAGTCACTCAGTCGTGTCCAATTCTTTGAGACCCCGTGGAGTGTAGCCCACCAGGCTCCTCTGTCCATGGAATTCTCAAGGCAAAAATACTGGAATGGGTTGCCATTTCCTTCTCCAGGGAAACTCCCCAACCCAGGGATCAAACCCAGGTCTGCTACATTGCAGGCAGATTTTTTACCATCTGAGCTATCAGGAAACATTTGTTAAAATTTCATGCTACAAAATGGAATCTAGACACAGACTAACATGAACTTTCCACTTTGAAAGATATTGTAATAGTTATTAATGAGATGTTCTTCAATGTTTATTGTGAATAATTACTATTTTGACATATTGAGGGTTATAATGTATGATATGCCATCTTGGCCCCTAAAGGTTTCAGTCTCCCACAGGCAGGATAAAGACACCATGCATGTATCTAGAATACAAGGCAAGCTAAGAGAAATGTATTATGATAGGAGTAAGTCATGCTTTGGGGACTTCCCTGGGAGTCCAGTGCTTAAGACTTTGCCTTCTAATTCAGGGGGTGTGGGTTCAGTCCCTGGTTGGGGAACTAAGATCCCACATGCCTCTTGGCCAAAACACCAAAACATGGAACAGAAGCAATATTGTAATAAAATTAATGAAGTCTTTAAAAATGGTCCACATTAAAAAAAAAATCTTTAAAAAGAAAGATGCTTTGGTAATTCAGAGCATCACATTTGGTTTTAATCATCATTCAAACTTCATAATAAAGCAAGAAGCAACACTTGAATCTGCCTGCGATATGGAAGACCCAGGTTTGATCCCTGGGTTGAGAAGATCCCTTGGAGAAGGGAATGGCAACCCACTCCAGTATACTTGCCTGGAGAACTCCATGAACAGAGGAGCCTGGTGGGCTACAGTTCATGGGGTCCCACAGGGTCATACACAACTGAAGGACTAACACACACAATCACTGAGATTCTCACATGGAACAACTGACTGGTTCAAAATTGGGAAAGGAGTATGTCAAGGCTGTATATTGTCAGCCTGCTAATTTAACTTATATGCAGAGTTGCTGATGCTGCTAAGTCGCTTTAGTTGTGTCCGACTCTGGAGACCCCATAGACGGCAGCCCACCAGGCTTCCCATCCCTGGGATTCTCCAGGCAAGAACACTGGAGTGGGTTGCCATTTCCTTCTCCAATGCATGAAAGTGAAAAGTGAAAGCGAAGTCACTCAGTCGCGTCCGACTCT
Source organism: Bos grunniens (assembly GCF_055505025.1). Taxonomy (NCBI): domain Eukaryota; kingdom Metazoa; phylum Chordata; class Mammalia; order Artiodactyla; family Bovidae; genus Bos; species Bos grunniens. The sequence goes on from NC_141176.1 coordinate 47,214,955, forward strand.
AGCGACCCCATGGACTGCAGCCTACCAGGCTCCTCTGTCCATGGGATTTTCCAGGCAAAAGTACTGGAGTGGGGTGCCATTGCCTTCTCTGATATGCAGAGTACAGCATGCAAAATTCTGGTCTGGATAACTCACAAGCTGGAATCAAGATTGCCAGGAGAAATATCAACAACCTCAGACATATAGATGTTACCACTCTAATGACAGATAGTGAAAATGAACTAAAGAGCCTCCTGGTGAGCATGAAAGAAGAGAGTGAAAAAGCTGGCTTAAAACTCAACATTCAGAAAACAAAGATCATGGCATCTCCTCCCATCACTGCATGGTAAATAGAAGGGGGATAAATAGAAGTTGTGACAGATTTTATTTTCTTAAGCTCCAAAATCACTCTGGATGGTGATTGCAGCCAGGAAACTAAAAGACTTGCTCCTTGTTAGAAAAGCTATGGCAAACCTATACAGCGTATTAGAAAGAAAAAACATCACTTAACTGACAAAGGTCCATCTAGTCAAAGCTATGGTTTTTCCAATAGTCATATGGATTTACCAACATGGCTGTGAGAGTTGGACTGTAAAGAGGGATGAGAACCGAAGAATTGATGCTTTTGAACTGTGGTGCTGGAGAAGACCCTTTGACTGCAAGGACTGAAACCAGTCAATCCTAAAGGAAACCAACTCTGAATATTCATTGGAGGGACTGAAACGGAACCAAAGCTCTGATGCTTTGGTCAATTCATTGGAAAAAGACCCTGATGCTAGGAAAGATTGAAGGCAAAAGGGGAAGGGAGTGGAGAGGATGAGTTGGTTACATAGCATCACTAAATCCATGGCCATGAATGTGAGCAAATTCTGGGAGGTAGTGAAGAACAGGAAAGTCTGGCATGCTGCAGATCCTGGGGTCACACAGAGTCAGATGTGTCTTAGCAACTGAACAACAGAAACAAAGCATCTGACTCTGGCCTTGAAGGGGGATTGTTGGATATGCAGAACCAGGGAGACACGTCGGGTAGTGACAGCAAGGGCTTAGTCACAGGGCCAGCGATCTCTGACACTGAATGAACTCATCCTGCGTGCTAGGCACCACTCTAGGCATTAACCTGTTTTAACTCATTTCATTTTCACAAAAGACCTAGAAGATGGGTACTATGATCGTCATCCCCATTCAGCAGATGGGGTACAGAGTGTGTAAGTAATCTAAGTGAGCGCTGAGTTTGGTTCTCAAACTCAGCCTGGTCCACATTCAGCCTATGCTCAGCAGGGTTCAGTACACCAGGTGGATTTTGAGAGAACGACAGGCTAAAACTTAAGACATATTGTGGAGAATCTCAGGATTCTCCACCCTAGCTCCAATAAGGAGCTATTGATTTTTGAGCAAAAAATGACTAAAGAAGTACTTCAGGAAGACATCCCATATCAGTATGTACATTAGTTTTGGAAAATAAGCCTTGTGATCAAAGGGACTAGTTAAAAAGTCATTGCAATCATCTATGATATTGTTGGAATGGGAAAATGCAATTGTGAAGGAAAATGCGTAGCTGGTAGTATATAGTTTATCTTCTCCTCTCAATTTAAAAAGAGATTTACCAATCACCCTCACTCCTGACTTATCTAGACTTGACAAGATGACTGGATAATTCATCAAATAGTATATTTAGTTTTCTTTTCTTGGTGAGTTAAGTTGCTTCCTTAGTATCAATTAAAACCTGTGAAGATTATCACCAAATTGCACAAAAGTAATAATATAACAGCTCTGAATGTCTAGTGACCTAAAGGAATTGACATACCTTTGAAGAATTAACTAATATATATGTGGGAAAAAAAGCAAAACATCATTAACACACAAACACATTTGGCAAATATTTTTCCAATGTCTTGAGAAAATGCCCCCACTCTAAAAACTTTACAGACATAACTTATGATCGATATCCAGTAAACATTATGTTTTAATGGCAAAGATATTTTATGTCCTCTCTTCATTTTTTAATAAAATGTCCTAAGGAACGTTGTGACATTCTTATTCTAACATTATATTTTTAAAGGGTACTTCAATAACTTGAGAGTTTTTCATGTGAATTTTCACTTTTTTCTGCACTTCAAAAAAAAAGTAGGATTTCACTGGCTTCTTTTTGGTGCCATCTGTGTTATCAGCAATGAAAATGTAGCATAAGCTTAAAACAATGCAAGAGAGAACTAAGCAAAATTCAGCTAAAACTGTCACAATGAAACTGCTAAATTTCACAGAGATCAAATTCCAGTACACTGAAAACGTTTTGGGGGCCTGCCTAGAATTTCTCACCTCATTAGGTGTGAAAAACATAAATTGAGCACTGTTTGGGGTTTTTTTTTTTCAAAATTTTGTCCATGATGAGAACAGTTGGGGAACCAAGCACTCCACAGCCCTTAGATCTGGTATGCGGAAGAGTGATTGAAGGCTGCACCTTTTACAGATTCTGGGCACTTGTTCAATGATTGTTTTTGAATCTTCAAGGGGCTTAGGAAATAATTAATTCATTCCCACATTTCTACTTCTTTCCAGAACACAAAACCAGCACTTTTCATTAAAAAAAAAAAAATTAAGGGAGATGGCAAATCAAAAATACCTGGTCAAATTTCATATTCCAAGACCAGAACTCGTGTTTTCTGAGTCCAGCTATTTAACTCTAGACACCACATTTCTCTAACAGTTCCCATCTTGAAATTTCAGTAATATCTCTCTGCTCACCAGACATCTAGGTGGGATTCAGCTCTACATGCATATTAATACATTCCATTTATAAAGGTTGAAATCTCTGACTCATTGCCCATCAAGTTGAAGCACAAATTCAAGATTTTTAAGTACTTAATGTGTACCTTGTAATGAGATTTATATTACAAGTTGGAAAAAAAAAGAAGTGCACTTAAGATACAGTCCAAAATAAAACTACTGAGCCTAAGTGTGAATCTGAACTTCCAGAACATTTTTATTCCACACATTTTCCTCCAGCATCTATAAATGGAACATTTTTTATTATTCCCTAATCCTGTACCACTGGAGTCTCCTGCCCTGCATGGAGTATCGAATTTTACAGCATATAATCCAAAATTGCACATCTTTTCATAATAATGTGTAAGAGCATCTTGCATTTCCTATCATTTAACTCAAACATTTCTCCTTACTTAGGAGAATGATAGAGACCATTGAGTGCACACCCACATTTAATACCATTCTTCATTTCCATGGCAACTTGTACTTTTTAGCTGCCAAAAAGTGAAATATGGTTCAAAAGTGAGTAATACAAAAGGTCATTTCATCTTCTAATACCTAAAATATTTTTACACTGTACCTCACAGTTACTCCCACCCTCAAAAGCAAAGGACTTTGCAGATTGAAATAAAGGGTAATTATAATGGAGTTAAATGAAGCTGGAAACTAAGGTATTTTGTGTTAGTGAGTGTGTTATAATTAACTCTGGTAAATGATACCAAAATGAATATTTTAGCTTTCACTATTCCAGGCAAAAACCTGAAGGGACAAATCAGTGTAATCATGCTTTCTACTACAAGATAAAGGGGAGAGATAAATCTCTGTTATTTCTCTAAAGTACAGTTCTAATATATTTTGTTTAAAAAAACTGACAAGGAGGGGCTATCTAAATGATAGTACTTGTGCAGAAATAGTAACTTCCCACCAATGAGGTTAATATTGATAGATAATATCCTATGGATATTTCAGAAGATGCTGTATGGATCCATTGTCTGCTTACTAACCTAAAAGAGAATAGTTGGGCTTCACTAAGAAGATGAAATACTTTGAGTTTGTAACTGTTCTCTAAAGAAAAGCAATCTGCCTTAATCAACTGGAGAACACCAAGAGATAAGGGATGGGGAGGACACATGTTTATTGCCAACAGGGCAACAATGAGAATTGAAAATTTATTCCCTAATAAGTAACATACTAGAATGTGTGTACAGGTGCACAAGGAATTATTGTCCTCACTGAGTTTATACTATATGAAAGGAAGCACAAAACCAAGACCAGAGAACACTTCCAATGGATTCTGTCAGGGTGAGTAGGGCCCTTTTTCCAAAGACGGTTAATCAACTGTTCTTATATCAGTTGCGATTCTTAGGTGAAAGCGTATCGGCAAAACCTGGAATTCTGGGGAAGAGGACAAGTTAGCAGCTACAATATTTAACTTTTATTTCAATGTCCATTAGTAGAATCCAGTGTTGAACCCAGAAATCTAAATAGAAATAGCATGTCACTGTTTTAGTTATTCTAAATTATGCATATAATATAGAGTATGCCTTTAATCAGAAACATTCTTCTTGTTATTATACATAACTGGACCCCCACGTGTTAGGGGAGAAGCAAGGAGTGCATACAATTGTACTTACTGTCAAATTTCCAATGTCTCAGTTACATTCTGTTCGAGCAGTAGCTGCCATTTTGGAATTCTTCCTTCCCTAAGGTCTTTTTGTGCAGGGAACAATGATCATTGAAATATGTACTATAGTACTTTTCTCTTTAGGCACATAGACTGAGTTCAAAGTCATTTTTCCAAATGTATCTCAGTAAAAGTTGACTGACGGAGAACCACTCCAAGTAAGGAGACACTGCCTTGATCTTTTTGGTTTGAACTTTATGTACATCCTGTAGACATGTGTTCAAATCCCATACTTATCCAACTGGTAGCTTGATAGACCTCTCCACTCAATTCTATCTACAGTTTTAAGAAGAAATTCTCTTCATCTTTGGAAGAAAGAATACCTAAGCAGTACCATAGCAGTGGACATAAGACTCTGCTCTTTGCTATATTGGTGTTTGAATTTGAATGACCAGTCACTTGAGGGTCCCTCTGACATAATCCAGTCACCACATTCCCATTTTACCCACAGTGGTTTCATGACAAGTTGTCAGATATACTCAGCTACATCTAGAAGGAAATGGGATTAGCAAGCACAGCCTTTGAATCCATGCTGACTTTTAGTGTCACTTGCTATGTTGACTAACTATTCTAGAATACTAGTAGGGACAAACTGTGGGATTATCATTTATAGACGTTAAAATACATCCTTTTTTGTTACTAAAATGAGACACTCTCCCACCCATAATCTTACAACTTCTTATTTTCTTAGAGATGATTGATGGTAACATTGAGAGCACTTCTACAAATTCTTTTGACCTCAGGAAATAATGGTTCATTCCTACAACCAGATCAGATGAAGCATGATGTAGGAATGCAGAAGAATTTCATCCCTAAAGTGGTGCTGCTGGAAGACCTAGAAGACATACTGTGTGGCAAGGCCTTCCCTCAAGCCTATCCAATGAGTTTATGACCTAAAATCTAAAGGATATGTTCAAGAAACATATCCTTCACTGCTCTTCCTCTAAATTCATCTCTCTGTCATCTTCTCTCCTCAATGTCATGGAGAGATGGTTTTAATGGAATGTATTAGGACACCCGTTAGGGTGCATGCCACATAACACTAAGATTAAATTTCAGACATAGGGACAGAATTGTTCCCAGGTGTATGACAATATCTGGTTGAATATGTTAACATGGTTGATTATGTTAACATGACTTAAGAAAAAAATATGATCCATAAAAGTGGAAGTAAGCTGGTGAGTCCCAAATGAGAAAAGGCAGAGTAACAAATGAGCGTTAAGGTCACTCATGTTGAAACTGCCCAGAGCATAGAAAGACTTCACCACTTGGACTTCATCACCATGTTTCCTTTGGTAGTATCATCCACAGATTCAATTAAGAAAACTTAACACCAACTTGACCTTGTTTTTGTCTCATGATCATCAAGAATACTTCTGATGATTTTGCTTTCCAGGTAGTAATTCTCTACCAACTTTCCATATCTTCTGGTATGAGCCACTTCACCAAATCAAGTTCTCAATATTGAGGACTTAACATATATCATGCATGGTTCTAAGTGTTTTTTGTTTGTTTGCTTGTTTGTTTGGAGGTAAGCACAATGATATTTTATTATCTCTAAACTGTTAAGTTGGCTTAAGTGTATTATTTTTCAGAAAAGCCTCAATGTTATGCCTTATTATTTCAATCTACTCTTCTAAATACATGCTTCAAATGGATTATATAAAATATATTTAAAGTTATCTAATGATGATTAGATTTTTTGTTTTTCTTGTTGGAATTTATTTATTTTACATATCCATGTATCTATTCTTTTTCAAATACTCTTCCCATTTAGGTTGTTACAAAGTATTGAGCAGAGCTCCCTGTGCTATATAGTAGGTCCTTGTTGGTTATTCATTTTAAATATAGCAGGGTGTACATCTCAATCCCCAACTCCCTAACTATTCTCTCCATCATTGCCCCCTGGTAACCATAAATTATTCTCTCAGTCTGTAAGTCTGTTTCTATATGAATCTGCTTAATCCTTGCAACAATCCTATGAAGACTGGGAGCTACAACTCTTTTCCTCTTTCTGCTAATCTTTGGAAAATGCGCACACCATTCTTTTAAGCAGGAGGTTCTGTCTTTTCTTTGTGACCTCCTTGATCTCAGCTTGTCCAGTCTTCCTGATTCACAGGTGGGCCAATCCACCCCTTCAACAAGAGAGAACTGGAGAATCTATTCAGTTCACTACTGCTGCAGTTTCTGAACACATGCGGTCTAACAGATCTTTTTCTGTGACTGCTTTACACCTCAGGCTATACTAGTTTATATTCATATTTACAGTTGTTTTCCTGTGAGCATGATAGAACGCCAAGAGTTCTGAGTCCTACGGGGCTCTAGGCTCACTCACACATGGTACTAAATCTGCCCTCCCTCTCAACACATATATACCTGGATTATGCTTGGGTCACTGGATTAAAGTTTTCCTTTGGAACCATCAATGTCTTCTCACTGCTTTAATCTTAGCCACCTTAGTTCTTTCCAGTGAAACTGAAAGTGTTACTTGCTCAGTCGTGTCCAACTCTCTGCAATCCCACTATAGCCCACCAGGATCCTCTGCCCATCCATGGAATTCTCCAGGGAAGAAAACTGGAGTAGGTAGCCATTCCCTTCTCCAGGAGATCTTCCCAACCCAGGGATCAAGTACAGGTCTCCCACATTGCAGGTAGATTCTTTACCATTTGAGCCACGGGGGAGGCCCAATGGTTTTCCCTAATTTTTAACTGCAGAGATTAAAAAAAACTGAGGTCTCAGTCTCTTATTTTATAGAAGGTTCTTGGACCCATGTTGCAAATTTGTTTTTCCTTTCTCATATTAGTGAATGAAGTGGCATTGTGTGGGATATAATACGTCAGGATACAGAGGATTCAATTATACTTCATTCCAAGTAGAATGGACAAAATAGGACCTATACATAACCAGAAGGCCACATAGTATCACTTCTATGAAAAAGATAGATTATTTGCTAAGTCTTTCTTAACCAAGAATGTCTGGAGTTACTTATTAATTTTTATGTAAATTTGTGTACATCACCCTTATGGACACTCGTTATATTTAATTAGTGTACATGTTTCAATTTTCCCATAAGAAATGGATCCACTTTTTGTGCACTAGTTTAACTGTGTGGATCACAATAAACTGTGGAAAATTCTGAAAGATATGGAAATACCAGACCTCCTGACCTGCCTCTTGAGAAACCTGTATGCAGGTCAGGAAGCAACAGTTAGAACTGGACATGGAACAACAAACTGGTTCCAAATAGGAAAGGGAGTACATCAAGGCTGTATATTGTCACCCTGCTTATTCATGAGAAACACTGGGCTGGAAGAAACACAAGCTGGAATCAAGATATGCAGATGACATCACCCTTATGGCAGAAAGTGAAGAGGAACTAAAAAGCCTCTTGATGAAAGTGAATGAGGAGAGTGAAAAAGTTGGCTTAAAGCTCAACATTCAGAAAACTAAGGTCATGGCATCTGTTCCCATAACTTCATGGGAAATAGATGGGGAAACAGTGGCAGACTGTATATTTTGGGGCTCCAAAATCACTGCAGATGTCACCATCTTTTTTTTTTTTTTTTTGCTGACCTTCATTTTTTACTTAGTGATTTTTTTTTAAAAGAGTAAACCAGAAAAAAAAAAACTTTACAGCAAATATTTTGCATAAATATAAACATGCATGTCTACTTCATAATTAAGCAAAATAAAACTTTCAGGCACAAGATTTTAATAATCATTAAAGAATGAGACAATGAATTCAAGACAGAAATTGCAGCCATGAAATTAAAAGACACTTACTCCTTGGAAGGAAAGTTATGACCAACCTAGATAGCATATTCAAAAGCAGAGATATATTACTTTGCCAACAAAGGTCTGTCTAGTCAAGGCTATGGTTTTTCCAGTGGTCATGTATGGATGTGAGAGTTGGACTGTGAAGAAAGCTGAGTGCTGAAGAATTGATGCTTTTGAACTGTGGTGCTGGAGAAGACTCTTGAGAGTCCCTTGGACTGCAAGGAGATCCAACCAGTCCATCCTAAAGGAGATCAGTCCTGGGTGTTCATTCGAAGGACTGATGCTGAGGCTGAACTCCAATTCTTTGACCACCTCATGCGAAGAGTTGACTCATTGGAAAAGACCCTGATGCTGGGAGGGATTGGGGGCAGGAGAAGAAGGGGACAACAGAGGATGAGATGGCTGGATGGCATCACCAACTCAATGCACATGACTTTGGGTGAACTCCAGGAGTTGATGATGGACAGGGAGGCCTGGCATGCTGCGATTCATGGGGTCGCAAAGAGTCGGACACGACTGAGCCACTGAACTGAATTGAACTGATGACCAACATACTAGTCAGTCATAGGGCTTCCCTGGTGGCTCAGAGGTTAAAGCATCTGCCTGGAATACGGGAGACCCGGGTTCGATCCCTGGGTCAGGAAGATCCCCTAGAGAAGGAAATGGCAACCCATTCCAGTACTCTTGCCTGAAGAATCCCATGGAGGGAAAAGCCTGGTAGGCTACAGTCCATGGGGTTGCAAAGAATCGGACACGACTGAGCCACTTCACTTCACTTCACTTCACTTCATGACCGACATAGGCCAAGGTGAAAGACCAAAGCTAGAATCAAGCTGAATTGAATAGAACATGTATACTTTAATTACAATTAGCTACCCTCTAGAATGTTCTAGGTTCCCTTCCTTCAAGTTTCTACACATGCTGCTCACTTTGTCTATGTCTCTCTTCCAAAAGGCAAAGTCTGTTGGTCTGGTTTCCTGCCACTCACACTGAGGATTTTGGGAGGATAGTACCTCCTTCCTGGAGGAGGGGAACATGCATTTCTTTTCTGCACTTGGATCCCTCCTGCCTGGCATGTTATCTAGCACATGGTAAGTGACAAATAAATGATGTTGAATGAATTAGTATCTACCCCAAGTCACATTCTCTCATTTTCCTCAAAACCAACTCTTCCTCCACACTCCTCTATCAAGAGATCCAATATTCTTCTTGTTACTCTGAACCAAAATCTTCTAATCCCCTTTGGCATATCCCCTCCCCTTCACCTCCTACTATAATTACTTTAAAACACCCAATTCTTTCTTTACAATGAATGCCATTTGGATTCTGCCTTACTTCATTTTGACTATGCCTTTATGCCCACGTGATCTAATTTATGAATAACTGCAATTGTCTCTGAAATGGTCACCCAGGTTTCAGATACCATCAACATTCCATATGACGTTAAATGTCACTGCTAGACTAATTTTCCTAAAATACCACCTTCATAATATTTGTCTACTAAATCAGGGGGAAAAATGTCTAACTCTTTTAAGGACCTTCATAATTCAGTTCAGTTCAGCAGCTCAGTTGTGTCTGACTCTTTGCAACCCCATGGACTGCAACTCGCCAAGCCTCCCTGTCCATCACCAACACCTGGAGTTTACCCAAACTCATGTGCATTGAGTCGGTGATGCCGTCCAACCATCTCATCCTCTGTCGTCTCCTTCTCCTCCGTTCATAATTGGACCTATGCTAAGTTTGCAAACTACTTTCCATTTATAACCTCTGTTATCATCAAAGAAATTTCCTCATTGTCCCAAAAGACATTCAGTCTCACTTCTTTCCCATATTGGAATTTGGGAAATTCTACTACACATTTAACCTATATTGTAATATGTATAATGGTTACTCCATTATATAATGCCTGCCTGCATGCTCAGTCATTTCAGTCCTGTCCAGCTCTTTGTGACCCAATGGTCTGTAGCCTGCCAGGCTCCTCTATCCACGAGATTCTCCAGGCAAGAATACTGGAGTGGTTGCCATGCGCATCTCCAGGGAATCTTCTCTACCCAGAGTCAAAACTTCATCTCCTGCATCTCTTGCAGTGCAGGCAGATTCTTTGCCACTGAACCACTGGGAAGCCCAATATATATAATACAAAACACATTATCCAAGGTTAAACTCAAGTGCTAATGCCTAAATGAAGACATCTGTCACTAAACCATATGAACCTATTGATTATATCAGCACCCTTATCAAAAAATATCATTTTCTACAGCAATTTCTCTGCATTTCATCATAGATTATCTTCTATGTTTTTCTAATTACTACATGTGATCTCACCATTGCTTCTTGATATCAGTGAGCATCTTTAATCACTAGCAAAATACTACACATAGTAGGTGTTCCACAGATTCTTAGAACTGTATTAGTCAACTCAGTAAATATTTATTACATAACCACTATACATCAGGCACTAAGAATACAGCAGAAAAGAAAATGTATCTACCATTGCATTCTAATGGAAGATATTGAAAACAAGGAAACAAAAGAAAAAAAAAAGTAAAAACAAAGAATTTAAGTTTCAGTGTGTGGATTAAATCACTCTGCCTTACAAGTACAAATAGAAGCCTTTTCAGTTCATGTGTTGTATTTGAAAAATCTTACCTCCTTTTACTGCTATCTACAAAACCAACCTCTACTTTCACTACTTTTTAGGCAAAGATTAGTCCTTATTTGTGCAAGAAAACTTTCACGAGACTTAGCATTTTCAAACCAGAATGAAACTGAAATATTATATTTAAGAATTAATTATAATTGAATATATGCCAAAAGTACATAAAGAAAAAAAGCTCTGGCATGCTACTCTGCCAGAATAGAAATAGATTTTGGACTCACTTCAGTTTCGAGTAAATTAATGTCCAAAAGCACATGAGAGCAAATGTGCACATGTTTGTAATCTCAGCAAAGAGGCCAGGGTGCACACGAGTCCCAGAATTTCATCTTTCCGTCTCCTCCAGAAGGTTATCTTGCCCATGGTCTCTCTATAATGTTTATGAATTAAGTGTATGCAGCTTTATTATTTTTTTATGATAAGGAACTTATTTTACCCTTTTTCTATATAGTGGAAAGGAGACATAATGTGTTTAGTTGATTTGCCTTCATAAGAGGCCCTGTACAGTGAAATTCATTGAACTGTTGATGTTTACGAGAAACATCATAGGGGTGTGTGTGTGTGTATATATACATACATATATATATGTACATATATACATATCTACAAGATATATACATATCTTGCTGTTGTTCAGTCACTAAGTCATGTCTGGATCTTTGCAACCCTATAGACCTGTAGACTGCCAGGCTCTGTCAATGGGATTTCCCAGGCAAGAATATTGGAGTGGGTTGCCATTTCCTTCTCCAGGGGATCTTCCCAACCCAGGGATTGAGCCCACATTTCCTGCATTACAGGTGGATTCTTTATCACTGAGCCACTAGGGAAGCCCTATATATACTATATGTCTATATCTATATGTGTGTGTGTGTGTTTTAATCACATCTTTTTAGGTCATAACTATGTGTCAGGCATTGTGCTCAGCTCTCAGGATGCTGACATTAGATGTTACGATTCCTGCTCAAGAAGAGTTCACAGTCTAGCGAGGAGAACAAAACCCACAAATAATTCACTGTTGTGTTGGCTGAGATGTGCCATACTAGAAACATAAATACCTTCACATTCAAAAAACTTCAGATCTGAAATAAACCTCAGCATCACTGACTCCAAATCAAGTGAGAGAAAGGGGGCCCACATATCCCATTAGTTCCTCAAAGGCAGATGGAACCCAGGTCTCCTGAGACCAGGAAGATCTTAGTCTGGTTCTGGTTTCTCATCTTGCCATTTGCCAGAAGGTCGATTTGTTTTCTAAAACCAGCTGGTTTGCAGAATCAACAAATTAGTTAAATGTATAAAAAGAGCTTTAAAATATATTAAAAGAGTAACACAAATTAGTTAATATATCGCAAAGCATGATGATAAATATTGTCATTTGATATGTGAGATACATTACACTATCTATTATTCCTGTCTAATTTCCTGATTCCTTCCACTATTGTGGGTTATGCAATTTATTAAATTAACTTCAGGGTTTAGTTCATACTGAACCATCGCCAAATTCTGTGACAGAAGGAAAGATATAGGAGTAGCTGTATATAAAATTACTGTTGGATAAAACAAATGATTCTTCTTCCTGGTCATAAAAAAATGCACACTCTTCTGGTGAATTGTCTCATCCAAAAAATGAGATTCTTATCATATGATTTTTATTTTCTCTATTCCTGTATATACATGTTAAAAAGGATTTTTTTTTCCTTTTAAAATTGCCTGCATTGTCCGTAATCTTGTTTGAACGCTAGTTATTTTGATATAAATGCATATGCATATTGTATGTGTTTTCAAGATACTACTTTGTAGTTCTATAGGACTTTGTGTTATGCTTTATGAGAAATTTAGGACTAAATTGGACCATTTTTATAATATTGTATTATTGCATAAGATTTATTAAAGCAATTTTGCTAATGCTCCTTTACAGAAAACATTGATACTTTCTGATACCTTCTACACCTACCTTTAAATGAAGACTATTTTAAGATGATTGTTTCAGATTTCAGCTATGCAGCTTCTTCTGTATTTTTAAAATATATATATGCAACACTTCAAAAGAGCCACACAAAGATAAATGTATGTGCAATAGCACTCATATCAGAAAGAACAACAACAAAAAAAATGTAAGCAAATGAGGAATGTCACTTATTCAGGAAACACAAAATATTTCTTATCCAGTGATAGATTTTTATATTTACAAAGAAGTGACACCTGAAAAGATAATGGTGTTTCAAAAAATGTTTTTTAAGAAACTAAAGTAAAACTTCAGAAACTAATTTAATATTCTATTCATTTAAATCAAGTATCTTCTCTTTCTGTGAAATATCTAGATAACTGGGGTAATTAAAATTACCTGGGGAATTGCCTCGATCTTCCACCTCTGTATTCTATTTTACTTCACGGATTACGTAGTCTTCCCCTCCGCAATAAAATTCTTTCCTTCTGTCACTCCTGGGTCACTGTCAGCTCCCTGTGGAATTATAAGATTAAAGGTGTCTAGGATGTGCTAGAAGATCCCAGGTTTTAAATCAGTCTGATTTCCAGATGATTTCTTGGCTTAATCAGGCAATTTCCATAGCAAATCTTCTTGAATTCTGTTTTCCTAAGCAATGGAATAATGGAGTCTGGAATCACTTCCATGGTAATTTCTACACGTCACCTTTATCGTGTTTCAGTAAACAGAAGTTTCCTTAAACACTGTCAGTGAGAGTATTGGTAAAGCTTATTTTTTTTTTAACTCATCAATTCTAAGTTAAAATGTTTCCATTTATAAAACCCTTAATACACTTTCTCCCAATCTCTATTTTCTGTTCACTGGGACAAAACAGGAGTCGTTTGAAAGCCACAGGCACCTCTGTAACTAAATCAAGCTTACGATTAGAAGTCTATTCTTCAGAAAGTGATATTTGAAGAGTAACAAAGATCAGTTTATCCGACCTGCATAAAACTGTTCAAGTATACTCTATTTATCATATTAAAAATGCATCATTAAAATTTAAAAGCAGGTGCAGTTGCTCAATAAGCTAATGGTATAGTCTGAAGACTCCAGTCAAGATTGTATTGTTGAATTCCCAGTTGGCTAAAGGGGAGCGAGGAGGAGGGAGGGGATGTGAATGACCTTGCACCAAGGTGGTAAGGCCCTCAGAGACTCTGCCGTGGGCTGGGGTTGAGCTCCACTCCGAGGATCTTTACAGCACTGCATCTGATGGCTGAGAATAAAAGTGTCCTAAACACACAAGCTTGAAAATCGCTTCACCTTACAGCCGAAACCTCCGTCTCTACGGGCATGTGAATGTGAGCACATATTTGTATTTATGGGGAGAATTTATGGGCTGTTTGCCTGTGTGCACCAATGATTCCAGGCTCATCAGAGAACATGTTGTAGAAAACAGCATGAAGAAATTTAACGAGAAAAAAAGAAAACGGATGGAAGAAAACTTAACCTTCGTGAGAGTCGTGTCAATCTATAAACTAGTAAATGATCACCTTTATTACAGGTTGGTTTATTCACCTCACATCATCTTGAAAAGAGCTAGACAAGGTTCCTGAAATCTATTAATTAGTTTCCTCTAGCAAATATTAACTCAGCGAAATCCTATTCTTTCATTAAATATGTTTAGAATTTTAAATTGAAATATCTATATCTGTATACCTAGTCCCTGAATAGATAAATCTAACTTACAAAATCATTCGTTAATATAATTTAACAGCAAACTTTCTAGATTGTTCCCTATAATTTTTTAACATATTGTGCACATCTAAATTTACTATAGTTAGTGTGTCTACTCACTGGTAATGAGAACAATACAATATAATGATAAATGTAATTTTCACCTAAAATCTTCTACAGGGGAGATGACCACAGAGTAAAAATTAAAACAAGAGAGATAAAAGAAAAATAGTCAGCAATTGCCTTTTTACTCCTTGGGACATTCTTTTTTAAGTGGTAGTAGTGACATAAAATAGCTGATATGTCTGTATGAAGTCTTTGGGATGGCATTTTCCTTAACAAACATTTTAAATATTTTATGAGCAAGATGATCTGTTCTCTCATTTCTAATAAAATCCCATGATATATATGTCCAATCTACAAAATAGAAAGAAATAGATCTACTTTCAAATTTTTTTGTTGTAGTAGAACTGCTTTGGCCCTCAGTAATGTTCCTCAATTATTAAAAATAAGGAAATCATATCAAAATATTTACTAAATTACTGTTTAGCCAAACTGTCAGAAATATTTTTTTTTTACTTTTGGATAAATTAATCTATGTTTAGAATCCACAATACTAGGGTAGTTTTCAGGGGCAAAAAGTTTAATAGTCTATAATTCTTAAACTTATTATTTAAAGGAAAAATCTGTTTTTCCAGGTAAACCTGTTTCCTGGATTTGTTGTTTTAGTTTTCACTCGTTTAATAACTGCTTCTCTTCCTTACCATCTATTATATTTCCTTAATCTTTTCACATTCTTTTTCTGGTTACTCTCTGTAAGTAATTATTTACTTGTCTTTATAAGCTGATCAATAACCAACTGTGAGATAATTTACAGGTCTTATGAAATATCTATCCATGTGTACTTTTTAATGTAATAGACTTCTGAGATATGCAGCTTGAAAGATAATATTCAGCAGATACATTTTACATTAAAAATTAGCATTGCTGGTTTTCTGACACTAAACATTCCAACTTCAACCATCACAGCATTTCCTCTTGTACCAACTTTGAATCCATCTATACCTGCATTGAAATAGCAAAATATTTCCCTAAAAAATCATATAGATTTTATGAAATATGCACGTTTTTTAAAAAAGCAACATACTGCCAGATATGAAGTTGCAGAGAGACTGTTTGATTCTAAAGAGATATTTTTGTTGGTTATTATTCCTTGTCAGTTTGCTTGTATGCAAGAGACCTGGGTTCAGTCCCTGGGTTGGGAAGATCCCCTGAAGTAGGAAATGGTAATCCACTCCAGTATTCTCTCTTACAGAATTCTATGGAGAGAAGAGCCTGGCAGGCTACAGTCCATGGGGTTGCAAAGTGTCAGACATGACTGAGTGACTAATACTTTCAATAGAAATTAAGTACTCAAAGATTCATAAAAATTGATGACTACTAATTGTACCCATTTGGGCAGATTATTTAACCATGGAAAAGCAAGATTTTCACAAAGGGGGATGGTCTGAAAGAACTAAATCTCATGCATTCACTTACTTTGTGTGCTTGGTTAATAAATTTTGATTTAGCATTTTCATTTATTTGTCAGAAGATTCCTTTAATCATATGTAATCTCAACAGGTAAGAAGAGCTGGAAATTCTCAGCTGAGATTTTGAAGTAAAATCTTAAAGGGTCTATTTACAGAGGTGTGGGCAAAGTTTAGAAAAATCCACAGTGACTTTTTCAGGTCTCCAAGGCTAAAAACACTGGGAATTCAGAAAGCCATTCATTTTACCACTAGACTTGAAGAAGCAAGAAAAAATGATATAATCAGATGTACAGTTAGAATGGTAGCTACCAGAACATGAGGAGGGAATATCTCCCAGTAGGAACTTCCTTTTCTGCCCATCATCTCCTGCCTGGACTTCCCATTGGCTGGACTCCAGGGAAGCCAGGAAGAAGGGAGCCCAGGTGATGTGGTCCACAGGGGTCAGGCTTCAAGGGCAGGACAACTAAGCAGAGAATGGAGGGGTGGGGGGCAGTTGGCAACTGAGAATAGCCAGCATGGTGCTGAAGATAGGATATGAATAATGATATCACAGATTAACCGGATAGTTGGCTATGTAAATAAATATCAGGTCAGAGATCATGCTAGAAGAAAGTAATGATGCAAAACAGGTGGGGGTTCATTTCAATTGATTGAATCCATGTTAGTTTTACAGTGGATCAGAGTAACCAGAATTCAGGCGTCCTGATTTGAGTTCCATTAAAGGCAATGGCACCCCACTCCAGTACTCTTGCCTGGAAAATCCCATGGATGGAGGAGCCTGGTAGGCTGCAGTCCATGGGGTCGAGAAGAGTCAGACACGACTGAGTGACTTCACTTTCACTTTTCACTTTCATGCATTGGAGAAGGCAGTGGCAACCCACTCCAGCGTTCTTACCTGGAGAATCCCAAGGATGGAGGAGCCTGGTAGGCTGCCGTCTACGGGGTCGCACAGAGTTGGACATGACTGAAGCGACTTAGCAGCAGCAGCAACAGGCACAGCAGGTGACTGAGCTTAAGTGTTCTATCATGAGGACTGAATTGCAAGTAACCAAATTTAACAATAAAAGATAATGTGGGCCAGTCTAAAAGCCTATACTCTGAACCCTTTAAAAATACATCATTATCCTTTCACTCAAAAATATTAAGGCATTTCTACATGCCAGGTACTGTGCTGGATTCTCACGATGCCTAAAATATAAAGATAACCATAGATTGAGGAGGTGGAGGATGCTTTGGGAGCACGTGGCAATGACACTGACTCTCCAAGTGTCAGAGATGTCATCTGCCAGGAAGTGATAAATGGAAACGCAAGAGATGATTAGAAATTATTCTGCTAAAGGAGGGAAAGACTTCCAGAAAGAGGTATCTGTGAAGGGCCAGAGATGAGAGGGACAAAGGTATGGTCAGAAAACTGAAAAAGTCCAGTTTGGAGGAATATCAGGCATTCATAATAAGTGAGCACATATTTTCTTGAGCACTTAACGTGTGCCAGGCACTTCTCCTGATTTGTCCCACTTGATTTTGAACACAAAACTATGAGGAAGTACTACTGTCTGCATGCTGCAGTGGAAGAAATGGAAGAATTGAGAGCTTGAGTCACAGCTGTAGTAATACTCCTAGAAGTGATACAATCAATTTTGAAGATTAGAAAGATTCCTCTAACAGCAAGAGAGGCAGCGTAGCTGAGGAGTGTAAGATGGACTGTTGGGTTGTCACTAGGTCATGTCCGACTCTTTGTGACCTCATGGACTGCAGCGCAGCAGGCTCCTCTGTCCATGGGATTTCCCAGGCAAAAAATACCAGAGTGGGTTGCCATTTCCTTCTCCCAGGGACCTTCCTCACCCAGGGATCAAGTCTCCTTCTCCTGCATTGGCAGGTGTGTTCTTTACCACTGAGCAACCAGGTAAGCCTGTAAGATGGATTCTGGGAGAAAAATTGGGAGATAACTGCACTAGAGCAAGTGATATTTGATGAGGACTTAAACTAAGGTTATGTGGCTTGTGCAATGTAGGGGAAAAAAAGAAATGTGGTAGACAGACACAGATAGAATGGAAGGATGGGGTCATGTGAGAAAAGCAGGATGTGGAAAATGAAAGCTGTAGGGAGAGCCTGAGTCTCTGGCTTAGTTAATTGAGAAGAGAGCAATATCATTAACCAACATAAAAACATAAATAAGGACAAGTTTGTAAGGAAAGAGCGCTGGGTCCCTTCAGAACATGACAAAGGATGCTGGTGGGACATCAAGTTTGAAATGTACAGGAACAGTAGGCAAATGTAGATATAAACAGTAGGAAAGCCAGACTGAGCTTCATCAGGGGAGTTACCTGTATAAGTGAGGCTCTTGTTTGATGAGAGGAGGAGATAAAATCATCAAAGAAACATGTATCACGTCTCAGGAGAATGGTGTTTGGAAGCCTGGAGAACAGCAGTGCTGAAGGAGTAGGATGAAGAAACAAGACAAAAGCAGGACAGAAAAATGACATCAGAGACAGGAGGAATTATTCTTACTGATGCTAACTAAGCAAGAACAGAATTTCAAATAAAGATGGAGAGACATCATTATGCATCCTAGATGGGTTCAGAAGAGTCCTTGAGGTTTGGGGATTTGGAAGTCACAGATAAACTTCCATGTCCTATCCAGGCCAGATTTCTCCAATGCGAGGAAACATCCTTTCTGCTTACTTGTTTTTATAAAAACCTAAGCAAGCATGGTGTAGGCAAGGCGAGGTGGGGCAGTGGGGAAGTGGCTATAAGCTTTGGACCAGCTGACTACATTCTGCTGAAGGTAAATGATCAACTTTCAAATATCCTATGCCATGTAGGAATGCACATGCCCAGATTAAAGTATAGTGCAGACCTGGGGAAGAGTTCAGAGATGCTGGTTGTCAATTGAAGCTGCCAGATCAATTCCTTAAGTTCCACTTCTTCACTCAAAATTCTGGAAAATAACTGGCTTTAAAAGAATTTCCCACACTCAGGGGCTTCCCTGGTGGCTCAGTGGTGAAGAATCCCCCTGCCAATGTAGGAGACACAGGTTTGATCTCTGATTTGGGAAGATCCCACATGCTGCTGAGCATGTGCTACACAGTTAGTGAGCCTGTGCTCAAGAGCCTGGGAGCCACAGCTACTGAGCCCATGTGGCACAACTACTGAAGCCCTCGCACCCTAGAGCCTGTGCTCTGCAGCAAAAGAAGCCACTGCAATGGGAAGTCTGTTCATGGCAACTAGAGAGCAGCCCCTGCTAGTCACAACAAGAGAAAGCCCGTGCACAGCAACAAAGACCCAGCACAGCCATAAATAATTATATAAATTAAGTTGTTAAAAAAAAGATTTCCCTCACTCAAATGTGAGCAATCCCTATAAAAGAACCAGCATGGAATTATATAAAACAAACTCACTTAAAATAAACACACAGAATTATTACATACCAGCCAATAAAAATAAGCCAGCCAGCAAAAGGACATTTGAAAGAACCCTTCGTTTCTGTTTCAGAAATATTAAACAGTCAGTACAGTGTAGTGGTTAACACATGGCCTTTCAGCCAGACCATGTGGGGGTTCAATCCTAGGGTTGCAGGTTATTGGTTGGGAGACCGGGTAGAATGCTTATTATTTCTGTGTTTCCATGTCTTCAATGGTAAAATGAATAAGATAATAATACTACCTACCTCGTAGATTCTTGAAAAGAAGGAAACGATGTGATAGAAGCAAAGTGCTTGGGGGGAGTATTTAGTAAATACTAAGTATGATATAAGTGTAAGCACTTAGTGTTATTCTTATTCACTTTGAAATGAAAGCTCAAAGTAAAATAAAGATTTAAAAAGAGATTATATGATAATAGAAAGAGATTGAAAAAGAAAGTAAATCATTGCAGGAATTCTAAGCTCCAAGGCAAATACACAAGTATTGGAAATAGGTACACCCTTTTGTCATTAGAAGTTACAGAAAAGCAATGGCTCAAACAGCAAAGAATCTGTCTGCAACGCAAGAAATGGGGTTCAATCCCTGGGGTGGGAAGATCTCCTGGAGAAGGGAATGGTTACCGACTCCAGTACTCTTGCCTGAAAAAATTCCATGGATGGAGGAGCCTGGCAGGCTGCAGTCCATGGGGTCACAAAGAGTTGGATGTGACTGAGTGACTAACACTTTGTCATTAGAAATTATTTTCAAATATAAAATTATGAAATGTTTCAAAATTTTTAATGCAAAATGCATTTAAGGGTTTTTCTGTGTTATGTGCACACAGTGGTGGAAAAAGCATATGCTTTAGATCTTTTTACATTTCTCCAAAGCATTACAGTAAATGCACACTTTGAAGCTTTTCTTTTCGATGATAATAAGCTCTTTACCTGAACCTCCATCAGCAAAATGGAGGATGAGAAGAGCCAAGGCATAATCAATCAATGAAGACACTAAATCCTCATAATTTTAGGTCAAACCTTCTCTTTTTCATCAATGGTGGCTTATCAATGTGTTTAATTTTACTTTAACTTTTGAATATAAATTTAAGAAATAAATAAAATTAGTTCTCATATTAACACAATAAAGGACAGAAATGGTGTGGACCTAACAAAAGCAGAAGATATTAAGAAGAGGTAGCAAGAATACACAGAAGAACTATACAAAAAAGATCTTAATGACCCAGATGACGCACCTAAAGCCAGACATCCTGGAGTGCAAAGTCAAGTGGGGCTTAAGAAACATCACTACGAACAAAGCTAGTGGAGGTGATGGAATTTCAGCTGAGCTATTTCAAATCCTAAAGAAGATGATGTTAAAGAGCTGCACTCTACATGCCAGCAAATTTGGAAAACTCAGCAGTGGCCACAGGACTGGAAGAAGTTAATTTTCATTCCAATCCCAAAGAAAGGCAATGTCAAGAATGTTCAAACTACTGCAGAATTGCACTCATCTCCCACTCTAGCAAAGTAATGCTCAAAATTCTCCAAGTCAGGCTTCAACAGTACATGAACCAAGAACTTTCAGATGTTCAAGCTAGATTTAGGAAAGGCAATGAATCAGAGATCAAATTGCCAGCATCCACTGGATCATCGAAAAAGCAAGAGATTTCCAGAAAAATATCTACTTTTGCTGTATTGACTATGCTAAAGCCTTTGATTGTGTGGATCACAACAAACTGTGGAAAATTCTTAAAGAAATGGAAATACCAGACCACCTTACCGGCCTTCTGAGAAACCTGTGTGTAGGTCAAGAAGCAACAGTTAGAACCAGACATGGAACAACAGACTGGTTCCAAATTAGGAAAAGGAGTATGTCAAGGCTGTATATTGTCACCCTGCTTATTTAACTTATATACAGAGTACATCATGTGAAATGCGGGGCTGGATGAAGCACAAGCTGGAATCAAGATTGTTGGCAGAAATATCAATAACCTCAGATATGGCTGAAAGTGTAAAGGAACTAAAGAACCTCTTGATGAAAGTGAAAGAGGAGAGGGAAAAAGCTGGCTTAAAACTCAACATTTAAAAAAAGAAGATCATGGCATCTGGTCCCGTCACTTCATGGTAAATAGATGCAGAAACAATAGAAACAGTGACAGACGTCATTTTTTGGTCTCCAAAATCACTGCAGATAGTGCCTGCAGCCATGAAATTTTAAAATGCTTGCTCTTTGGAAGAAAAGCTATGACCAACCTAGACAGCATATTAAAAAGCAGCGACAGGACTTTGCCAACAAAGGTCCGTATTTTTCTATAACCTTATATTGTTAGTGTTAGATTTGTGTCTGATTTTCACCAAGAATTTTTAAAGACTCTCCAGCTGGTTTCATTTTATTGTATGTGATGCTCTAGTTTTTAAGATTTCTTACTTAAAATGTGAATAATGGAAAACCATATATAACAAAAATATCTTTGAGATAGATCGTGATCATTATTTCCCAGCAATGTGACAAACTCTGGTTCTTTATGTGTGTGTATCAGTGTGTATGTAGCTGAAATTTTAAAAGCACTAGGATGTTGATATGATTTTTGCCAAAAATGTCTTTGAAAATTTTTGAAGAGATTTTTTAGCACTCAAATGAGAATTTACTGCTTTTCTATAAATCTTACTATTTCACAAATAAGTGTTACTTTCTTTTCAATATAATTAAGAAAAGACAGGGGCACAAAATACATAAAACTCAGAACATCAAAGGAATACGTTAACAGCATTGAGTGTAAATAATGTTTGTGTGTGTGATAAGTCACTTCAGTTTTCCAACTCTTTTTGCGATCCTATGGATGGTAGTCCACCAGATTCCTCTGTCCATGGGATTCTCCAGACAAGAATATTGGAGTAGGTTGCCATGACCTCCTCCAGGTGATCTTCCCAACCGAGGGATCAAACCCACGTCTCTTATGTCTATCTGCATTGGCAGGTGGGCCCTTTATTTTTACAGGGTAAATATAAGTGAGTTGTAAGAGAAAAAAGGTTATATATTTAAATTGACTCAACCATCACTGAAGACTTTCTGGAGGAGGTGAGTTTTTTTGAACTGTATGAATAAAATACAAAGACACTCTTGGATTCCTTTTTACTTTCTAGCTGGCATACGAATCAATGTGAGTGGGTGAGATTACCCAAGCAGAGTGTGAATTGAGGGCAAATTGAGAAGTGTAAATTGCAAAGCAAAATGGGTCAGTGAAACAATCCAGGGAAGAGACATATTTTTTAAGTGGATAGAAACTCTAAAGAAACTAGGGGAATAGCTAGAAAAATGGGACAAAAATTGCAAGAAAGCAGTACATTGGAGGAAAAATACTAGGGCGAGAAGCATTTTGAGCAAAGAGAAAGTAGATGTTTGAAAAAGAGAACGTGTTCAATCCATCAATGCTACAGGAAGTTCAAGGACAAAAATTCCCAACCACTGGGTAATCTGAAGGACACTGGCGATCTTAACCAAAGGCAAGAGCAGTTGGTAGTGTTAGATGCCATATTTCAGGGCGATCAGCATTGGCGACTACTGGTGAGTAAAGTGGGGAAATAAAGACAGCTATTTTAGACTATTCTCTCTAGAAATGTGGCTGTGAGTGGAAGCGGAAAACAGAATACCAGAATGGGCTACATAACCTTGGAGTAAACATACAGTCACAAGAATTATAATTAAACATTATTTTGGCCATCTGCAAAATATTTTCATCATTTTAGGAAGTCCCTGAAAATGTATCATTTGCAAACAAACCCCTACCCCTTGAGCCACATGGAGTCCTTTCATGCCTCTAGCACACTTCTTTCACGGCAGCACAGTTTTCTCAACCTTGATGGCACATGTTTTCTCTCCACTTTTTGCTGCTTTTGCTGTTGCTGCTGTGTGACATCACCAATTCCCTTTCTTTCAAATGTAAAACATAACTTAAGTCACTGGGTCTTCTTCCCCTTCTTTTCTGATGTGTACTGTCTTTTCAATAATCTTTGTGTGTGCTGTGCTTAGTCTCTGAGTCGTGCTCAACGTGTCTGACTCTCTGCAGCCCCATGGACCTCTGTCCATAGAATTTTCCAGCAAGAATACTGGAATGGGTTGCCATTTCCTCCTCCAGGGGATCTTCCCAAACCAGGAATCTAACAGGTGTTTTTTGCATCTCCTGCATTGGAAGACAGATTCTTTACCACAAGTAACCTTGTGGTAAAGAATCTGCCTGGGAAGCCCTCCATATCTTAAATTTCTGCTTTAACCACATTTCTCTGAAGTGGGGAAAACACCACTCTAATCTTATAAGTATACACAAAGAGCTATACAGTATGGAGAAGGCATTGCAATTTCCTTGAATGGAAATAATCAATTTTAAACCACAAAACCTGACCAAATCCCATCACACAAAGAAACTAACATTTACCCTATATTGTTCTGTCTCTACCACATGGACAGAGTAGCTGAGATTTTTTTTTTCCTGATACTAGTGTTATGTCTATTTTTAACATCTTGTCTTCTCAGCATTTGAGCAGTAGATATTTGAGTAAATAATAGAGCCACAAAATAGTCTGAGTAGCACATACTGAATCAGTATTGATGGAGCAGAGAAACTTGGAAGAGCACATTAGAAGTAATCCCATGGCTTTCAGAACACAGAATGAGAAGCAGATTGGAAATGGCTGGCTATAGATGGATCGAGAATGTGTATGCATTTCTTAGATTTTGTTTTAAAAAGTGTACCTTGAGAGTCTATTGCTTTGGGAGGATAATTGGGAAAAAGGAATTTCCTCAATAAATTTCTGTGTCGTCTAGCACACTGTAGTGGATAAGCACTCAATACATGTTTGGAGACTAATTTATCCTATAAAGCTCAAATAATATATTGATGGAATGAGCAAATAACGTACAGTAATTTAATATCCAGCCAATAAAGTGAAACCAAGTAAACTGAAGTTTACAAGTCCCAGACACTTCAGAAGACTTTTAGAATCACTGTTTGATAGGCCAAGACAATATTAGCTCGTCCTCATTTAAATATTGAAATCAAACCTTGTTATTTTTTAATCGACATGAAATTAAATGTTTATATTTCAAAATTTGTTGTCATTGTTCACTAAAGAAAATTAACTGTTTCATTATTTATCATTAGTGGCCCATTTATATAATGTGACTGGTTGACAGTTTCGCTTTTCATCTTTGAAAAATTAACAATGAATTTGATTTCTTTGAAGCTTCAGACTCTTATTTTTATATGCAAAGTTGTCCACAGATTCTATATTATGCTATTCTTTTTGAATAAAATCTTAAATGAACATTACTTAGCTCTTTATTCATAAAACCTTTTTATATTCTTATAAAATTTTTATCCAGATGATTTATTCTTTTGCTGATTAAAGATGAAGAAGACCATAAGTTTATTAATTGTTAGATTTATATCTGCAACCTTAAAGTGAATGGATCAAATGTAAATCCCATATCATATGCAAATGTACAATAAACTTATGTAATCTAATAATTTATTAAGGAAACAATGGTATGTACTAAAAATTATTTTGCAACACACATAACATAAAATTTGCATTGTAAACCAAGGTACTGTCACTTATGCATGAAAACATGTTTGTAGCCTCAAAGCTACTCTAATCCTATACATACACATAAAGAGCTTTATAGTATGGAGAAAGCATTGCAATTTCCTTGAATGGAAGGTATTAATTTTAAGCCACAAAACCAAACCAAATCCTATCACACATCACTTAAAAATCTAGAATCCCTAATGTTCAGCAAGTTTACTATCTTGAGCCTTGAATTAAACTTGTAGAATTCATATCCTACATGGAAGCATTCATCCTCTGGCTTAGACAATGTGGTCATTCTGATATTGTATTAATATCACTTGAGGGCCAATATTCTCAAAATTTTACTTTCAATTCTCACACTTTTCTTTGTCTTGGTATTAATTTTGGTTCCATTACCTTAGAAGTAGACACAGGTGACCATTTATTTTAGATGCCACCTAACGAAAATCCCATGGAAGTAGGAGCCTGGTAGGCTGCAGTCCATGGGGTCGTGAGGAGTCAGACACGACTGAGCGACTTGACTTTCACTTTTCACCTTCATGCATTGGAGAGGGAAATGGCAACCCACTCCAGTGTTCTTGCCTGGAGAATCCCAGGGACTCGGGAGCCTGGTTGGCTGCCGTCTATGGGGTCGCACAGAGTCGGACACGACTGAAGCGACTTAGCAGCAGCAGCAGCAACTTATTTAGAGCAAGTAATTTCACACTATGAAAAGTAAAATATTGTGATTATGAGACTTTTTGTCAAAAACAACATCTATTGTTAAGGACACTGATATAATGTTTTATAACTTTTTAGTCATCCAGCCAAAAGGTAGTTTGTTTTCATAGATTACTATGTTAACCATCATTTTTAATTTTCTTGTTATTAGTGTAGATTTGTATTTAGAAGAGTTGGTGAACAAAATAATTATCCATCTTGACTGTAGAGCTTGTCTTTCTAACTGTCCTACATAAAATCTTTAGGCATAAAAAACAATCAAAGCTTTTTTAGAACAAATGAATTAATTGTAAAATTAATTGGGCCATGTTTCTACTTTTAAAAATCAAGCTACATTTTAGTCTGTGAAAGCCAACTGTCAGGCTGACTGTACTAATGAAATTGGCTCCCTACATTTTAGGGAATCTTTTTCTGTATCTTATCAAAGATGCCTAATATATATTATAAAGCAAAATTAAGAAAAATTACTAATAAAATAATGTTGCAATATTTTACATGATTTTCTAGAGATGAAAAACATCACTGATTTGCAAATGATACAATGCTTTCTGCATCAACTTTTAGATTAGAAGTCTCTATTTTCAGAGATTTCACATTAAGATTTTTCATTCCCTCAAATACTGAATCCATAACAAAAGAAAGTATGCTTTGTACCCAAATTGGATGGTATTTCACTCATCAGTTTTTTTGCTGATTTTTTTAATCTTGCATTAATATTTGCATCACAGCACCAAAGGAATTAAGTGAGACACTGAAGAATTCTGCAACACTGTAAAAAAAAAAAAAAAAAAACTGGTAGAAGCTTTTTTTTTAAGAACAGAGTGTCATTTTTGTGCCTTGTGGTTAAGTGAATATATCATAGTTGCTTTTTAGTGATCTTTGTAATGTTGAGAATTAGAAAACTTACTTAGGTGTGAGATAAAGGTTACAATGCAAAAGAATTAGAGTGGTTATAAAGGAAAGAAGAAAGGGAACGAAAGGGGAAGGGAGGCAAGAAGGACTTATTTTTGCCAAAAAATTTAAAAAAAAAACAAAAAAAACACTTTCCTCTTACATGGCTACATATAGGGTTTTAACTGTCCTTCCTCAAATGCGTTTTCACGAGAGTTCTGCAGGAGACATCCTCCGAGCAGCACCTTCATGACAACTTTCACCATCACTTGACCTTTAACACTCCCACAGACCCAAATATAGAAAATAAATAACTCACTATACTCACATAGTAAGAGTGCCACAATTTATAACTATTGAGAGAGTGAGTCGAGCTTTGTAATGGGAGTGGGGCTCTGAAATTGAGGTTGATCTGAGTTGTGTTCTGGTGTCAGGACTTAATTACTGAATGACTGAATGCCGGTTGACCATTCCCACCAGTACTTTAGGCGGCATCTCTGTCTTCTCGGTTTAATTCTTGTTCTAGGAACAGTATAAAACCTGTCTCTCAGTCACTATTGGTAAAATGTATTAATGTATAAACAGTACCCAGAAGTTGTCTTCCTAGACAGAAAAACAACCAGTACCTTACCAGGTACAATGAAAACTTAGGGCCAATGTTTCAGAATGGACGAACCAGAGATTTCTGAGGGAGAATGACATTTCACAGTCAGTGGGACTGCACTGGCAGTCCGGCTGCTTTCTTAGGCAATTTAGAGGACTTCTTAGATGCTATCTTCATTTCTGTTTTACCTCTTACTTTTTCAGGTGTGCAAACCCAGGGAACATGAGTCCTGGACGTGAGGAATGGGACAGAGGAAGAGAAGGGTAAATATGAAGATGTATTTCCAATCACCCTGACCAGAATTGCTTGATCTTTTAGGAATTTCTCTAAGAACAAGTAAACTATAAACCAGATCAGTTGTATCTAAAGGAAGAAATGGGGAAAGCCTAATCCACTTGCTGCCACAAATCAGAGGAGTTTCCAAAGCTCATTCATGTTCTTCAACTTCCAAGTTTGGCTTGTAGCTCTGAGCCAGACAAATAGTAGTTTTCACTCCAACATTAACAAGGCAGCCCAATCTGTGTGCAAGAGTGTGCTTCCTGGGCTTTGGAAACTGTGTGTGAGGGGTTGAGTTGAGGTGGTGTGGCCGCTAGGTTGAGGCAGTCAGAATTACCGCACAGCGTACCAAGACACAGACCCTGGCCCTCATCTGAATTTTTTATGAGACAGAAATCAAATTTGGGGGATTGTGCTTCTGAGATTTAGGGGTAATTTTCTATTTCAACACAACTTAATTTATCCCAACTAATATAGAAATTGCACAAGGAGTGGACTGTTCCAATAACAATGAAATCCAAAGATGTGGCATTGGCTTAGCAATCAGGGCTAGGATTGTAAGAAAACATACTGAAATTTGGAAACATGGCAATCCACGTTTTACAGAAATAAAATATTTGGTAAAACTGTTGCTTCCTATCATCTGTAAAGAAGTATGCATGTTTAATGAACTTGTAGCATCAGAGAAAGAATTGGAGGACAGAAGTGTGCTTTTTTGAGAAAATGACTGCATTTGACATATTAGAAGAAGAGGTGTATTTCAGGATAGAAATGAAAGATATTCTAGAGATTTCAAAAATTGAAAAACTTAAAATTTGAGAATGGCTGATTCCTTTGGGAACAAAAACAGAAGGCCTTTGCACAATAAAGCCTGACTAAAATCTAGTTTGGTGACAAAAAGAAGTGGCCTTTTGCACCTACTGTTATAACCCCAGAACAACATAAACTGACTCAGGAAAAATCAGGTTAAGGTGTAAGTTTCACTCAGAAGCTGGAAAATCTCAGCGAAGCCTCTTTCAAATTGAGAGAGAAGTAAGGAGACAAGAAAAGAGAAAGAAAACAGATCTATGAACTACTTTAAAAAGAAATATCTGTGGGTGTAGTTATTGGCTTGAGGAACTATTCGGAATCAATTTTTTGAGAGATTTATATTGTCAAAGAAACTCTAAGCCTGACTGAGAAATTCTGTGACTGTTAGAGATTTAGGTGATCCTCAAATCCTCAACATTCCTTGAGCAGGAATTTCCCCAAGAAATTTGTTACACTATCAGAGGGAACACCACATTCACCAATACCATTACAGATGTGGTCTAAGAGGATAATAAAAATTTATATAGTTTATATAATAATAATGAAATTTATAAAAATAGTACACCCAAGTGTACTCATGAATGGATGGATAGATGTGGTATATAAAACATTCAGTAAGTGCTGTGAAGATAGATTAAGAAGGATGAGAGGATGGGGCAATGGAGGGGTCAGGGGAGACCTATTTGAGATTACAGTTTATCACTTTTAACACATGGTTGACACTATAACTCTAAGTTTAAAGCTAATTTATTTATTTTCTTTTATTTTTCATAGAGATTTTTCTTAGGTATCTCTACTTTATTTTCTTAGCAGTGTCTGCCTCTAAAATACTGATGACCTTGGTCTGTCCTTGGTTTGTCTCCTTTTCTACCTCTGCCCTCTCTGGGCAATTGCATACTTTTTTCACTCATTTGTTGGTTCATTCATTCATTCCAAAAATATGTTTGAACCGCTGCTATATGCCAGGCACTGTGTTAGGCTGAAGGCAATGGCACCCCACTCCAGTACTCTTGTCTGGAGAATCCCAGGGACGGGGGACCCTGGTGGGCTGCCGTCTATGGGGTCGCACAGAGTTGGACATGACTGAAGCGACTTAGCAGCAGCAGCAGCAGCAAACCGTAGTTGCTCTCAGTGTTAGAGTGGGAGATAAAGCCATAAAATAAATAATTACATGATTAATTATTTAATTACCATTGCGACAAATGTTGCAAAGGAAAAATGCAGGCTGTTCTGAGAATGGGGCAAGGACATCTCAAGAGGATAAGGTAGTAGGGGAGCTTTTATAGACAGACTGGACAGTCCATGCAAAGACCCTGTGGCAGAGAGAAGCCTTCTAATTAGCAGCCCTTTGAAAACAAGGACAGAGGATGTTTCTGATTCCTTTTGTATCTGCAGCAGTGTTAAAGCATTTGGAGCAGAGCAAACATACAACAAATTTTTCTTAAACAAATACCTTAAGTGATTAGCAATGAGGAAAAAATAAAGCCACTGAGAAGGCAAATGGAATAATGGAGAAATTAGCAAGGGCCATATACAATAAAATTTACATAACGCAACCTGCTAATGAGATTTTGTTCATTCTTTTGTTAGGGACATATTATTATTCAAAGATGAGTGTTAACTTTATGAGTCATCCATGTGCGGTTTAGAACTTAACTAATTCTCAAATTCAAATTCATTTCTCATGGCTTATAAAAGAAATTATTTTTTCTTGCTATCTGAAATGAATGTATGTTAAGAAGAAATATGAGCTGGGTTTACTTATGTAGTACTTCTAATATAAAGTTGGGATTTACAGCCTGCATTAATTATGTAAGCCATAAAACAATGGGTCTGTGCTCTGGTTTGAAAATTCACTTCCACTCCATACTAGCACCATGGGTTTTTTGCTGATGTTGTTTCTATTTTTCATTAAAGCCATAGGAAGAAAGAATGAATTTGAGAGTCCTTAATTTTCCCAATCTGAGTCTTGCTTATCACTTTTCATAGTATGTAAAATCCACATATATTCTTTTTCATATGTTACCAGAAGGATAATACTAGTATATTTATGTCCTGTTTTATAGCTGAGTGTTTTATGGGTTCAGATGGGTCATACGGTTGCCAAGGTAAATGAATATTGTAATTCTATCTTCTGCGTATCTTTGAGTTCTCTGCCATTTCCACTACCCCATCCTTTCAGACAACTGACTTTTACCCCCTACGCCTTTGGAAAATTCTCCTCACTCCTGTTCCCACAACTGGTTTTGTTGCCTCAGTAACTAGAGTGAGTCTCCTTTGCTACATACCTGAGAATGTCATTTCTCCTCTTAGAAATGTTCCGTGGAGCATGGGAACAAGTCAACCTGTATTGTAAAGTCAGGAAGAGGAGTCCGATTGCAGTGAATTAGAAGAGAATACCATGGCAATAGAGGCAGTAAGATTGAACTGGCCGTAAGTTTGGCCAAAAAGGAAAAAGAAACAATGGGAAGTTGAGGGAACGAAGAACTGAAGAGTAAGGTGGACTAATTATTAGGTCTTAGAAATCTGAAGATGTGGAAGAGAAGACACTGATGAAGGTATTAGTCTCACACAAGAATGGATGATATGTTGAATAAGTATCTTCCTGAAAGAGGAAAGACAGAAGAGAAATGGAAGATGATGAAAAGAGTATTTTTAAAAATTGAAAAGGGCAAAATGAGGAAAAATATGTTGGATAACTTTCATCTTTTCATTTAATGAGGAGGCAAGTTCATCTACAGAAAAAAATGTATAAAAATTATTAATGATCCCTGATATTATATTATAGAGTCCCTAAAATCAAACAAATAAGAAAAGTTTAACACTTTATTTTAAAAACTGAACAAAGTGTTTTGTTATTTTACTGCTAGACCAAACGACTTCTTCAGACATCTTTCCAGTACACCTAAGTGACAGTGAGTGCAAATGATGAATATAATACAATTGGAGATGAATTACACACCTATGCTATTACCACAGACAAATAATCACTTGAGAAGCCAAAGTTACAGTCAAAGATTCTTTGTGTCTAAATTGAAATTATGCCCAAATCAAATGTGGGACACTGAAAAGGTCACTTAAAACAATATTTAATCATTATTCTAATGGTTAACATGTTTTGAAATCTCATATTAGAATAAGTTATTTCCTTTGAAAAGATAAAATTATTAACATTTATGTGATGCAAAAAAATTGAACAACAAAGTCCGAATGGTGATGATGATAGATACTAATACTATCATTTAAATTAGCATAAATCATTGGGAAAATCTGATTATAAAAAGACAAAGCAGTTTAGCACATGGTCATATTTCACATCATAAATGTGAAATATTATAATTCTATTGTCTATTCTTTTTATGAAAAGTTAGCTCCTGCAGGATGTCTTAATGAATAATAAAACTGACTTGATTTTTCCCACTGCAGTCAACTTTTCTGTCATGTTATTAATGATTAATAATGACTGTATGCTCAACCTTTTTTTCTTCTCCAGATAAAAGTAGTATTCTAACATAAGACTTTTTTTAGCTTTATAGGGGGGTAAAAAAGATACTCTGAACATACAGAGAGCTGAAATAAAAGAAAAATGTCAATCAATATCTCCAGTCTACTCAAAATAATTAACTTATAATACTTAGGCTTCAGTAAGTTATTTTATCATGTTCTAGAAGAGATGGCATATTTTTTCATGTATTACATTATCTTCATTGGTATTTTTACATTATAATACAGTGATTTGAACTTAGAGCTAGACTTTTTAAAAGAAGAAAATGTAATACCAATTCAAGAATATCTTAGCTGAATAAAAAAGTGACAATCTCTTTTTTTTTTTAACTTCAGAATTCATGCTTGTATAAATGTTTCTCTACACTCTTACAAGAACAGCATCCTTTGACAAAGGTCTAAAAATGCCTGTGAAAACCAAACATAATAACATTGTTATTCTGCTACTTATTAACAGAGCAACGCTTCCTATAACAATTAGATATGAATATTGCAAACTGAATTTGATATTAAGCTGTCTTTGAAATGCCACTTTGCAGCAGGTTTTCAAATGCTTAAAGCACAGCAGGAGATTAACTCCGTCTTCAAATATTAAATCAAAACCTTTTTTTAACCTGATAAATCTTACTGAAAGCAAGGGCTTCTTTTCAAGAGAGAATTATTCAACTATCAGAAGAGAAAACTAAACCTCTCAACTATTGTTGGTACAAGGTCCATTTCCACAACGAAATACAAAGTTAGAAAGATTAGATAAATAGGTAGATAGAAAACAAAACAATTAATAGACAGGAGGTAGATAGATGATAGGGGCAACAGTGATCATATTTCTGAATTGGTGTCAATGAACACATGTTTTCAGGTACTCTTTTTATGACTGCAGGCCAATGTTTATTTTAAAAGGATAATTAAATATTTCATCACTTAGTTTTTGCTGTATTTACATATTACTTCCCATCTGCATATGCTCTTTGAAGGTCTCAAATTTCTTTGTATTTGATAACTCTTCATAAGATGTTACAAATACCTCTGTGCTCAGTATAAAGATACCTACAAAGTAATTGTCTACCTACATACCTACCTTCCTTTCTATCCATCTATTTAATTAGCTAATTGCTGCCTACCTACACATCTATCATAAATTTCCCCTTCTTTGCAAAGTGAAAATTTTAGCCAAAGTGAAAGTACTCAGTTCTCAAATTCATCACATGAACTCTTAAGTGTCAACCATCCATCGTGTCACACATGTGTCAAAGGCTAACTGTCTTAAAGCCGACTGGCAGCCTGATGTGGGTAATACCATTGCTCCACATTAATTAACTCTCTGTGGAGCTGGAATTCTCTTTCTAAACCACTCCTACAGAAAAAAACTACCTGTAAACTTGAAATAACTCTTTCACTTGCATGATAGAAAAATGCAATAACCAGCTAGAACAAACATATTGTCAAATATGTCTAAATATCTTAACTAAAGAGTCATCCTTAATGAATTTGGGTTTAAGGAAAATTGTTAATATAATGTTCCTAAAAACTAAATGACACTATTTTGCTTTCTCTGCTTTTGCTAATCCTTACCTTTAGTTTTTAAAATTTATTTATTCATTTATTTTCAATTTTTTTTAATTAAAAGAAGTATAATTGATTTACAATGTTGGGTTGGTTTCAGGTATACAGCAAAGGGAATTAGTTATGTTGTTCTTTAGTTGCTAAGTCACGTCTGCCTCTTTGTGACCCCATGGACGATAGCATGCCAGGCTACTCTGCCCATGGCATTTCCCAGACAAGAATACTGGAGTGGGTTGCCATTTCCTTCTCCAGCAGATCTTCCTGACCCAGGGATCAAATCCTCATCTCCTGCTTGGCAGGCAGATTTTTCACCATGAGCCACCTGGGAATCAATTATATGTATAAATATATCCTTTTTTTTTTTAGATTATTTTCCCATATAGGTTATTATGGAGTATTGAGTAGAGTTCCCTGTGCTACAGAGTAGGCCTTTATTCAGTTCAGTTCAGTTAAGTCATTCAGTTGTGTCCAGCCTTTTGCAACCCCATGGACTGCAGCACACCAGGCTTCCCTGTCCATCACCAACCTTATTAGTTATCTATTATATATAGTACTGTGTATATGTCAATCCCAATATCTCAATTTATCCTTCCTCCCTCCTTTCCTCCCTGATATCCATAAGGTTGTTTTCTACATCTATGACTCTATTTCTGTTTTATTAAGTTCATTCATATAATTTTTTAGATGGACATGAGTTTGGGTAGGTTCCGGGAGTTGGTGATGGACAGGGAAGCCTGGCGTTCTGCAGTTCGTGGGGTCGCAAAGAGTCGGATGTGACTGAGCGACTGAACTGAACTGAACTGAAGATATAAGTGATACCATATATTTTTTCTTTCTCTGACTTACTTCACTTAGTATGATAATCTCTGCTTACCTTTAATTTTTTTCTAGCAGAGAAATGCCCAAATGTGGGCCAACTGAAGAAATTATTTTTAAGTAGATGTTTATTTCCAAGAATTTATAATGAGATGATCACTTTTATTTCTTAAATCCAAACAGCTCAGTGATAGATAGTAGCAACTCACCCTTAACTCATCAAACAGAGAGAGGCAGATTCACTCTGTACACATGGTTATTTGCTTTCTCTGTTTTATGAGCATTGCCGCTCTCTTTAAAATTGAGTCTATAAATAATATATAAGTGGAAATCTATCAGATGCTGCTTGTTTACTTGTATAATACTAATAATTCAAGATTTATATCTTGTTTTTTAACTGAGAGGATCTGATTAAATCATAGCCCTACTGAACATAATTTTTCAATTCTATAGATTTGGCTAAAAAATTAAAGTTATAGAGACAATAGATTTACTGGTTGAAATAAAATGCCATAGTGGAAATATGAAAGTGGTTTTAGAGAATGATAAACATGATTCCAAATCCTAGGAAAGCCAATTACCAAAAAGCAAGTATCATGAGTCAGGTTCCTTAACCTCAAAAGACCCCAGTTCCCTTATCTCTAGAACTGGAAGACGAATCATATCTATCTCACGGTAAGGAGGTAAATATTATCAACTTTTAAAAAGCTGATAATTTTTTAATAGAATGCTGAATGGGGTTTTCTTTTACATGTCCTGGATTTGATCATTCCTGCCCAAAGTTCAGATGGATAAGACACTCAAAAGTCTGCTTTCTTAAATCCACTAATGCTCACTAAGGAAGAGATAGAGTGGGTTCTCCCACCAGTATCACAACTTCTCTGTCTGTATAGGAACAGGCTACAGAGGAGAAACTAGTTGTATTCTGCATTATTAATTGTACAGTGTTTGAGATGAGTAGTTTCTATTCACCCCTTCTTCTGAGGAAGAAATGTGGGGGTGACCCTCATCTCCACCAAGTCACATTGAGAAGGATTTCAAGAAAATCACTCCTAGAAACCAGGACTCTCTATAGTCATGGAAGCGCTTTGGCTGAATACACACTAAGCTGAAATACCTGCTGACCCACTCTGATTTTGTAATCACTAGAGGCCTTCTGGAATTCCCTTGCTTTTTCTATGACCCAACAGATGTTGGCAATTTGATTTCTCTAGTCACTAGAGGCCTTGAGGGGCTTTCTTGGTAAAGAATCTGCCTGCAATGCAGGAGACACTGGTTCTATCTCTGGGTCAGGAAGATCCCCTGGAGGAGGGCATGGCAATCCACTCCAGTATTCTTGCCTGGAGAATTCCATGGACAGAGGAGCCTGGCAGGTTACAGTCCATAAGGTCGCAAAGAGTTGAATAGACTGAGCGACTTTCACTCTCAGAGGCCTTGGGAGAGTTGATGACGTGCCTCCAGTCTCCAAATTTAGAGAGAGTAATAATTGTGGTGGTGGTGCTGCTGCTAAGTCGCTTCAGTCATGTCTGACTCTATACGACCCCAGAGATGGCAGCCCACCAGGTTCCTCTGTCCCTGGGATTCTCCAGGCAAGAATACTGGAGTGGGTTGCCATTTCCTTCTCCAATGCATGCATGCATGCATGCTAAGTCACTTCAGTTGTCTCTACTCTGGGCAACCCTAGGGACAGCAGCCCACCAGGCTCCTCTGTCCATGGGATTCTCTAGGCAAGAATACTGGAGTGGTTGCCATTTCCTTCTCCAAATCATGGAACTAGTATCTGCTTAGTGTCTGGATTTAAGAAAGATATTGGGTCATGAAGTGAGAAGCAACTAATTTAGCAGGTAAGGAAAGAAAATACTGTTGATCTCTATTCCATCTCAGTATTCCCAGAAAACAAAGAAAACATTATTCATGGTTTCTCTCCTGCCACCAATAAAAGCACAGAGGCCAGAGGAGGAGGGAAGGGTTGTAGGACTGCTTGGGAGATTTCGTCCAGGCACAGAAACTGCCTTCCTGGGGTGTGTATTGGGAGCTTAGGGCAAATAAAAATGTCTTCTGGCTGCCTCCTCTTCCTAGACCCTTTAAAAATACATATATTTATTTATTTGGCTGCACTGGGTCTTAGTTGGGGTACTTGGGATCTTTTGTTTCAGCATGCAAACTCTTGGTTGCAGCTTGCAAGATCTAGTTCCCCGATCAGGGATCAAACCTAGACCCTCTGCACTGGAAGTACAGAGCCTTAGCCACTGGACCACCAGGGAAAGCCCTCTCCATAGAGCTTAGCATCAGAGGTGGGAGGGTTAAACTGAACACCATCCCAGGAAACAGTGGGCCACATTAGCAGAGACCAAAAGAAGAAATGAGACACAGTGTAAGTAAAGCCAGATTATTTAATAAAAATCATTTGAAACCTTCCCTTGTTAAGCAGCAATCCATTTCAAAACTGTAAGTGATAAGGATAGGAAATTGTGAGGAAAGAATAGTGTGGGGAGACTAGTATTTGGGTTAGTCCAGCAACAAAGTTCGAGACACTTTCAGTGCAAACTGCATGACATCCACGTGGCAGACATATCCACCTTAAATGTGCATGTGTTAAGTGTATGTAATGTCACCATTCAGAGAACTAACAATTCCTAGTTTCTCATTACCAAAACTAGACATTTTACATTTCATTGTTTCCATATTATTATTACTACTTCAAGCTTGCTATTGTAAATCAGGCATTTTGCTAAGTGCTTTAGTTATATCATTTTACTTTTTTTACTGTCTTCATTTTTAAAGATGAAATGAAAGTGTTAGTTGCTCAGTCAGGCTGGTCTGTCCCTTGTGTTTCCCAGGCAAGAATACTGGAGTGGGTTGCCATTCCTTTCTCCAAGGGATCTTCCTGACTCAGGGGTTGAACCTGGGTCACCAGAATTGCAGACAGATTCTTTACTATCTGAGCCACCAGGGTACTTGGTGAGGATAAGAACATTGTCCAAGATTACACAGTTACTAAGAGTAGACTCGGAAACTAAATTCATGTAATTCAAAAAATCCATGTTCTTAGCCAAGATGTGTCCTGCCTCACATTTTTTTTTTTCTCTTAACCCTTAAATTTAACCCTCCTCAGAATCAGACCAGATTTAGTACTGATGACTGTCTCATCTTAGTTCATGTTATTCCTTCTACCTGAAATGTCATTTCCCCTCTTATGTACAGTGCAAATCTTAGCCATTACTCAAAGCCCCATTGTTCTTTTAAGACTACTTATAAAGCACATATATTATATATAGAAAGTAGGATGTGGTATACACATGTACAAATATATTCAGAAAATATATATGACTGATTTTACAAAAAAAAACATTTTCAATTGTTTCCTTTCACATTAAATTACATTTTCCCCATCATCTTAAATCCTTTTCAGTCTTACTATTTTTTCTATATAATTTTGAATTTTCTGATGTTCACTAATAGCTTTCTGATTAACTGGCTTTATGTATTCTTCTGTTTGCAAGAAATTTCTTTTATGGGTTCTCCATTATTCAGAAAATTTTATAGACAAGGTTATAATTTATGAAACAGGGAGATCATTCTTGAAAAAAACTGAATAGATTTTTAACTACTTCATTAAAGCAACCCATAAATAAAACAAAACACAATGCCAAGATAACTTTTGTAGTTGAGTTTCTAGAAATTACCTTTTTTCCCTTTAGTGGTACTGATGTAATATAAAAGATATAATCTTCTTGTTTCATCTCTTTGTAATTCTTTTCTCATAAATATGACTTGCTATCCAAAGTTTCCATATACGATTAAGTGTCAATTGACTTTGTTTCTTAATATCTCTTATTTTCCCCAATCCTTGAAATAGAGCAACTGATGCTGGGAAGCTAAGAAATAAAGCAAAGTCCTGCTCCATCGCTGTGCCAACATGTCCCACTTATGTGATCTTGGATCAATTTCTCCTACCTTTGTGTTTCTGTCTCAAAACAGGGGTAATCTTACTTAATTCAGTTAAATTGTTGGGAGGTTTACTGAAGCAATATGAAGCTTCTAATGGATGGTTTATCTCATGAGTAAGAGCTTGCTGCTGCTGCTGCTAAGTCACTTCAGTCGTGTCGGACTCTGCGACCCCATAGACGGCCTCCCACCAGGCTCCCCCGTCCCTGGGATTCTCCAGGCAAGAACACTGGAGTGGGTTGCCATTGCTTTCTCCAATGCATGAAAGTGAAAAGTGAAAGTGAAGTCACTTAGTCATGTCCGACTCCTAGCAACCCCATGGACTGCAGCTTACCAGGCTCCTCTTGTCCATGGGATTTTCCAGGCAAGAGTACTGGAGTGGGGTGCCATTGCCTTCTCCGAGTAAGAGCTGTTCACTGTTCACTGTTCACTGAATCAAGAATAGCTCTAGTTCTCAGATATTTTCATCAATTTCCTCACTAGATATATGCTTGCATTCATTAGCCACCAGTAACTTAATTGCTTGATTCCTTAAGGCTTGGATCACAGGATATTTGCATCATATAACAAACATGTAGCTCAGCTAACACTTTTTCGGTAGTTGCAAAGTGCTAAGCATCATAGAAGCACTTCTTATAGATTTCTGTTGTTCAATCCCTAAGTAGTGTCTGACTCTTCACTAGCATGACTTAGCGACTGACTATATTATCTTATAGATAATCTTATTTAACCATCATGATAATCCTAATGAGGAAAACTGGCAGAGGCTACTAATAAACACAAAAAAATTCATCTCCCTTTCTTTCCAATCAAATATCTTACCAGATAGATTTTATTTTCCAGACTCCTTTCAGTTAAATATGACCACATGGTGAAGTTCTTCGACCATGTGGTGAAATTCTTGCAAAGGGATTTTGAGTAAAAGTGATGAATGCCATATCAGATATATAGGATTTTCCTCCTTTGTGTTATCTTTCACATTTATCCTCACAGGAACTCTGACATGGCAACTACTTTAAAAAGAGAAAACATCAGAGGTAGGGGGTTTCTGGCTAAACAACTTGATAGGGTTCTTGCTGGAGTCAGGCCAGGGTGGTAAGATCCTAAGGGTAGGGTATGAGGAATTTGATGATAACGACAGTGGGAGGTTTTCCCAAACTGATCCGAAAGATTCTGGCTAAAACTGTATTAAGGGAGCCAAGGACAGAGCCTAAAAGGATGAGATTTGGTTCAAAATGGAATTTAGAAAAGCCTGACTAAAATCTGTCTAAGGAGTCTTTATCACTACCAATCAAGTAGATTGTGTGTGCTATGTCGTTTCAGTTGTGTCCGACTCTTGATAACCTCAGGGGCTATATCTGCTAGGTGCCCCTGTTCATGGGATTCCCCAGGCTAGAATACTGGAGTGAGTTGCTATGCCCTCCAGGGAATCTTCCTGACCCAGGGAATCTTCCTTCCTCCAGGGAATCTTCCTGACCCAGGGATTGAACCACATCTCTTATGTCTTCTGCATTGGCAAGCAGGCTCTTTACCAATAGCGCCCCCTGGGAAGCCCTCCAATCAAGTAGTTTACCTGTATATTACCAATTTTATGGTTGAGAAAATAAGGCTCAAAGAGGTTATATACATTGTCCACTTAGAGCAAGACACTGAAAACAGTTTCCAATCAAGTCAATTTTATTTCAAAGTCTGTGGTTTTTCTACCATACAATGGTGCTCTCAAGGACCAGGGAGAATTAAACATTTAAGTGTGTGTGTGTGGATTTAGCGACCTTATCTAGTTCAGGATGCTGCCTAACTGCTTCTCTTTTTGTGACATCAACAGAATATATTTTATTTTTTTTACTTTTGCTTGTAAATGTGTGTGTGTGGACATGCATGCATGTGCACACGTCTTATTAACATGAATATACTTCCAGTCCAGATCCAAAATTTACTTTCATTTTTTTCTAACTCTTGTCTTAGAGTATCCCCTCAATCCATGGACTGATTTACATTGCAATTTGAAGGTAAACATTATGAGATCTAATCCTATAATTGTGCATCTCATTTACAAGCAAAAGTAAAAAAAATAAAATATATTCTGTTGATATCAAAAAAGAGAGGCAGTCAGGCAGCATCCTGAACTAAATAAGGTCACTAAATCCAATTATCAGTATATGAAGACAGAGGACAGAGGAACACATCAAACGATACCATTAAGATGCCATCTGCAAACTCAAGAGAGGATACTCTACAGGATATTAGGACAAGGCTTCTTCAACAAATAAATTACAAGACAAAAGAAAGACATGGATGGAGATCCATAGATTAAAAGACACTTATGGTACATGTCAATCATTCATAATGCATGGACTTCATTTGGATTCTAGTTGGCTAAGGTTTTGTCCTTTTTTATTCCATAGGATGGTTCTAATAGTGCTTAATTATCTTTAGCTTCATTCAAAACAATTTTGCTAGATGCTGTCATATCATCATGCATTTAAAAAAAAAACATGGAAATTGGTGAATGTATAGCCATTTTAATATTGAAGATGGAAGAAAAAAACATTTTCAGTGTTTGTGCTGTATCATTTCAAGAAAGGTAAAAATGCAACTGAAACAAGATTCGTACAGTGTATGAAGAAGGTACGATGACTGTAGAATATGTCAAAAGTGATTTGCCAAGTTTCATGCTGGGCATTTCGCGCTAGATGATACTCACACACAGTCGGTTAAACCAGTTGAAATTGATAGTGACGAAATCAAGATATTAATTGAGAACAATCTGTGTTAACCACTCGGAAGATAGCTGACATACTCCAAATATCCAAATCAAGCACTGAAAATTATTTGCACCAGCCTGTTTACACTCATCTCTTTGATGTTTGGGTTTCACATAAGTTAAGCGATGAAAGCCTTCTTGACCACATTTCCCATGCAATTCTCTACTGAAAAGTAAGGAAAAGATTCCATTTTTAAAATAACTTGTGATAGAAGATGAAAAGTGGAACAGAAAAGATCATGGGGAAAGTGAAATGAACTAACACCAACCACGCCAAAGGCCGGTCTCCATCCAAAGAAAGTGCTGTTGAGTATACAATGGTATTGGAAGGGAGTCCTCTATTACGAGCTACTTCTGAAAAACCAAACAATTAATTCCAACAAGTACTGCTGCCAATTAGATCAACTGCAAGCAGCACTTGGTGAAAAGTGTCTGAAATTAGTCAATAGAAAATGCACAAGTCTTAAATGGTAACACAAGACCACATATTTCTTTGATGCCCAGGCAAAAACTATTACAACTTGGCTGGAAGTTCTGATTCATCCTCCATATGCATCAGATATTGCACCTTCAGATTTCCATGTCTTTTTGTCTTTACAAAAAATTCCCTGGTAAAAGGTACCCGGAACAGTTCTTTACTCAAAAAGATAAAAAATTTTGGAAACATGGAATTATGAAGTTGCCGGGAAAATGGCAGAAGGTAGTGGAACAAAATGGTGACTACATTGTTCAGTAAAGCTCTTGGTGAAAATGAGAAATGTGTCTTTTATTTGTATTTGGAAACCTAAAGAACTTTTGGCCACCCCAGTATGAATGTGGTATTTGCTTAAATTAGGTATGTGGTGAGAAGAAAAATAAGTGAGAGATAGAAGAAGCAAGCTTGGCCATAAGTTAATCATTGTTATATCTTGGCGATGAATACACATGGGTTTATTCTACTATTTTGTTTACTTGTGTATATGTTTGAAGTTTTCCATTGCAAAAAGATTATTTAAAGGAAATAACTTCTGATCTTATAACAATATAGCATAAAAAAGGTAAAAATCATTTCAAATTTAGAGGATTCTCTGGTTTCCTTGATTACAATTCCAAGACATGTTTGAGGATGGCCAATCTAAAACATTTTATGCTGGTATTTTGAAAGATACAATTATATAGTATCTCATTTTTCTAATTTTTTTCCAATATTCCTGGATGGTCAGGTATAAAATAGTGAAGGGTAAGATCACTTTTCCATAACTCCCAGGACGTTATTGATACCTACATGTCAATAGAAACTATCAAAGTGCAGTAAGAGTTAGGTAGTTTAGTATGTTACTTTTCTGTTTAACTTCAGCAATATATTCAATATAGTTGTTGAAATGTATTCTGAAACCAAAACTCAATTATATGATAATTACTAATCACTTTGAATTACCTTCAATTACTAAAAAAAATTTGGGGAGAAAGAATAGAGATGACATTTAATAGAACTTAACTAAAAATATCTTCTATAAAAGACAGATTTTGGAGCAGATTTTGAAAATAAGACATAGATTCATGAAACAGAAAAGTTGAAGAATGTTTATATATACATAATATAAATGCTTAAATTACTGTTTAAAGATGAAGTTTCTATGAAGCAAAAATTAATTATTTTAATTTTACAGGATGTATTAACTTTGTTTCTACTTAATTAAAATTTGAGAAAAATTCAGAAATTTCCTTATTATCCAGACATGTATAAATCAGTTTCTGACCACTGCTCTAACAAAATAACCAAACTTAGTGGATTAAAAATGACACATATTATCGTACAGTTCTGAGTAAAAAATGGGTCCCATTGGGCTAAAAATCAAGATGTTGGCAGATTGTGATCCTTTCTGGAGCTTAAGGAAGACTCTGACTTCTTGTTTTGTCCAGCTTCTAGAAACTGCCTGCTTATTTTGGCTAATGGCTCCCTTATATTTTTAAAGCTACCAATGGCCAACTGACTCTTTTACACATGGCAACACTCTGGCATCAACTCTTTTGTTTCTCTATTAGACATTTCGTACCACCTGTAATTAATTAGGAGGCTTCCCTGGTAGCTCAGCTGGTAAAGAATCTGCCTACAATGTGGGAGACCTGGGTTCAGCCTACCTGGATAAACCAGAATAATCTATTTTAAAACCAACTGATTAGCCACCTTCATCCTGTTTACTAACTTAATTCTTCCTAATTCTTCTTTGCCATCAGTTCAGTTCAGTTCAGTTGCTCAGTTGTGTCCAACTCTTTGCGACCCCATTAATCGCAGCACGCCAGGCCTCCCTGTCCATCACCAACTCCCGGAGTTCACTCAAACTCAGGTCCATCGAGTCAGTGATGCCATCTAGCCATCTCATCCTCTGTCGTCCCCTTCTCCTCCTGCCCCCAATCCCTCCCAGCATCAGAGTCTTTTCCAATGAGTCAACACTTCACATGAGGTGGCCAAAGTACTGGAGTTTCAGCTTTAACATCATTCCTTCCAAAGGACACCCAGGACTGATCTCCTTTAGAGTGGACTGGTTGGATCTCCTTGCAGTCCAACTAGAATCTAATACATTCACAGGTTCCAGGAATAAAAACACAGATGTGGACATATTGGGAGAAGAGGCCATTTAGTTAACACATAACCTAACTACATAACATTTAATGTTTTGCTTTTTTTTTTTTTAATGTGAAAAACAGACACTTCTTTTTCACAAACAAGTTACATTACTATTTTGTTGTTGTTTAGTCACTAAGTCGTGTCAGACTCCTGTGACCCCAAGGACTGTAGACCACCAGGTTCCTCTGTCCATGAAATTTCCCAGACAAGAATACTGGAGTGGGTTGCCATTTCCTACTCCAGGGGAATCTTCCCGACCCAGAGATCAAATCTGCTTCTCCTGTACTACATGCAGATTCTTTACCATTGAGCCACGAGGGAAGTCCCATGTTCCTATTTTACTGGTTTAAAAAGCAAGATTGCTTAAAATTAATAGTACTGAGTTCTTTCAGACGATTCAGATCAAAAGATCTATAAAGGCCATTTTGAATGGATATCCAAGCCCTGAAGAAATGTTTACTGATGTTTTCAAGTGACACATCTTTAGTTTCCAAATACCAAAGAAGGCACTGTGGACTAAGGAATACCCTTACCTCAGCAGAATTTGTTTATGACTTAGGCATAATGTGTGATGAAATTTCTAAGCTGTGTGATCTATCCAAACATCTAAAAGGAAGACATAACATTGCCAGAAGCCTATTCTAGAGTGTCAAAGCAGATTCAGGTCTTTGCTTCAGTGGCTGACAATCTTGGATCTTTTGCTGCAGAGGCTGTCAGAGCTTTTCAGAACTTGCTCTTTTAACAAAATTCACTACACACAACAGAATGTCTTTTAAAA
Source organism: Bos grunniens (assembly GCF_055505025.1). Lineage (NCBI taxonomy): Eukaryota > Metazoa > Chordata > Mammalia > Artiodactyla > Bovidae > Bos > Bos grunniens. The sequence continues at coordinate 47,259,275 of NC_141176.1, forward strand.
AGTGATGGAGAAATTCCCATTAGTCCTCAAGATAAAAAGACCAAAGTTATACACAACTGCTTTTTTAAAAACTGTTATTTTTTTCCCTAGGTAGCTGTATGCAAAATCATAAACTATATCATGAATTAACATACCTTCAGAAAACTATTTGATACCCGAATTAAGATGGGTACACCTAGACTTCTACCCACTTTCTTATTTAGACATGATTTTCTATAACCTTTCATTTTTAGACTCAACAGTCATAACAACTGCTTTCTGATATCTATATTTTTTACCGTGGACCCACCCAACAATCTGCTCCTAAAGTACTTGCATTTCAGTGATAACTCCTACCGGTCATTTGATCAAGTACAATCTAAAAACCCATTGTATGTTCAGCAAAACCCACATTAAGCATTCAGTATATGGGTAAAATACAGAGTAAACTAGAGGATATTCCACTGAAATAAGAAGTCCTCTCAATCATTTAGTCTTGTCAGCTATTTCAGGACACCAGTGTCCATTCTGTTTATTTTTCCTGTTTTATTCTGGAGAAATCTATCTGATTCATATTCTGAATATACTGTTCAGCTATGCATAGTTGTGCTAGCTATTGAATAAAGACAAATCAAGAAAATTATCATTTAACGTAATATATTTGAATGAACTCAACCTTTTGGCCCAACAGTTCTGTCAATATCACCACAATTCTCTCAGCTCCTGGGGTACAAGATATCATTTCTCTCTCATCTCCCTATCTCTTCTTCCTTTTTTTCCCTCATATACAGCACTAATAAAAAATGATGATCACTGCCATCTCTATTCTAGATACAAAGTTGTATATTCTCTCTAATTCATACAATATTGCAGGCAAGATATTATTATTCTTTTTTGACAAATAAGGAAAGTGAAGATCAAGAAGATGAAGTGACTTGCCTACAGCCATGTCATTGGGTCACCCTGGACCTAAGATTGAAACCCACCAGGTCCGTTTTGTTCAAAGGAAAAGCCACATGTGTTGAACAGTGATGCTTCTAATTAGTCAAGTCGTATCAATTGTCTCTCTAAAGTTGTCTGTTTCGGCTCCTTCCTCTCTAGACTGTTTTCTCCCCTTGTGCAGACCTTTATCACATCTTATATTCAACTCTCGAAATAACTCCTCAACTGGTTTCTGCAATTCCAATATTTCAGTCCTTAAAAGTCAGATTAAACCACTTTGATCATGCCCATTCCTTGTTCAAAAACCTCCAAAGGTGCCACATTGCCGAGAGGTGGGTTTTCCAGCAGGCTGATCACAGAGCTTTGCCAGATGGATCATAAAACCGCATTACCACATTCTTTGTGGGCTTCCTCCTCTCCACTGTTGTTGACTCATACATTTGAAATGCACAGGGAGGGCTGCCATGCCAGTCACTTACTTGCATTTCAAATGCCCCAGATTAAAGAGAATATGAATGATTAGAAGCTTTTAGCATGTCCCTCTTCTCTGCCACATCCCATTCATTTGGCTAGAAACCACACAGACTGAAATACCACAGGCAGCCTGCAAACTTCTAATTCTTCCCTTGATCCATGTGGGATTCTGACAGAACTTACCTTTTATCAAAATATCTGATACTTTTCTCAATTTCTTTCCTTGAGCAAATACTTAAAAATATCAGACTGCCCAATTCAAAATGCATCTCCCCAAATCTCAGAGATGTCGATTTACAAGATACAATGCAAACTCCTTACCCTGTATTCACAGCTCTTTGTAATTTGGCACCATCTCCCATTTAGCTTTATTTTCACTGCTTTCCCAACATTCACCCTGGACTTCACTGATCCCTGGCTACTGGCTAAAGCTTACCAGGTGGCTCAAGTGGTAAAGAATCCACCTAACAATGCAGGAGACTCAGGAGATGCAGGTTCAGCCACTGGCTACAACCTCACCATCATTCTCATGCATTCATACTGCAACATTTATTCAAGGCATCTCTTCTGCCTAATTTGTCGTCTGCATTGTTCCGTATTTACCTGAATGTTAAACAACTCTTTCTGCTTAACTCAAGGTTAAAATAGAGAACTGAAGCTTCCAGTATTAGCCCAAATACTCTCTGTAGTCCAGTCCGAGAATATGAGTTTCTAACCTGAGTGGGAAGATATCTAGGTGAATATTGTCCAGAAGATCACTCTCCACTGAGAATAGCTGGAGCATGTCACTTTCATGAATTTAGTGACACAATTTCATGATTATAGAGCTTAAAAAATATTAGAGATAATTTTGTCCAATCCTCTCACTCAACTGATGCTTATGCTATAATTCTTTGCATTGATAGTTCTTGCATGTATGTGTGTGAATGATCCCTCATTTAAGGGAGGAAATGTGTCTTATACATTTTTGCATTTCCTGGTGGTAATTTCGTGTGTGTGTGCATGCTAAGTCACTCCAGTTGTATCCGACTTTGCAACGCTATGAACTGTAGCCCCCCAGGCTCCTCTGTCCATGGGCATTCTCCAGGCAAGAATACTGGAGTGGGTTGCCATGCCCTCCTCCAGGGGATCTTCCCAACGCAGGGACTGAACCTGTGTCTCTTTGTCTCCTGCATTGGCAGACAGGTTCTTTACTACTAGCACCACTTGGGAAGCCCAGTGGACATTATTTGATATATGATATACTGACTAAGTGAAAAATTCAACATAACAGGGCTGACTATTATCAGAAATTACATAAAGTGCTAAATCTAATTTAAGAGGGAATTGTGAATACAATTAAATATGAAAGTGGCCAAGAAGGAAAACTGCAGGGAAATTAATTTCAAAGTTTCTCCAAAAATATCTGGGCATAAGAAATATACAGTAGAAAGCATAAGAACAAAGGGTTAAAAAATAATTTTTTAATTAGATTTTTTCTGAGATAAGACATTAGGTATAATCACTGAATAACACCAAAATAAGACAATAAGAGCATGACTGTAGAAAAATTCCTCGTACAGAACCTAGAAAAACATTAAAAAAAAATAAAGTAACTTTATAAAGATTGAAATTATAACAAAGCAACACACTAAAACGTCTAGAAGCCATTATCTATAATTTTCCCTAAACTGCTTATTTTGAACAAATAGTTGCTATTCTAAGGTGAATTAATTAGGAACTATATTTGTTTTCGTTGGATGTACAACTGCAATGAAGTCTTGCGTTAAGTTTGTTAAAGCTCAGTAATTTTTTTCAACAGCATTTCAGGCTCTATATTCACTCCAAATACACATATACCAAAAATATCCACCTCTACCTCAAGTTTTAAGTCTCTAAAAGACTATGACTGTACTTCGCTCAATGTTTGTTAAATAAACACTAAAAATTTGATTGTCAAAGTTATTATCTTATAAAGAAAAATAAACTGATATTTTAAAGACAGAGCGTTCCTAATATTGAAAACTAACCAACACAGAATTATGCATCTTCTATCACCAAGTCCTAAATATGGGATACAAGGTAGCAGTTCCCCTTCCTATGCTGCAAGGAATTTTGCACTTGGAAAGATGAACCAAGAAGAGAGCAGGTCACCACTCCCAAAGTCAGCTGGGCAATTGCTACCAGAGTCACTAGGAAAAGAGATGGTGACTACATCCCCTGCAATTTTACAAGTTGAGTTCCCATCTCCTGAATCCATACAATGGTTAGCTTATAATACTTGGTAGCTTTTTTGTTCAGATATTCCTAATTTCATCCAAGTTCAGGTGCAGCGATGTTGCCTGACCTGAGGAGTTTCAATAGTGTAAAATCTGGGAATCTATGTAAAATTTCCAGTTCTTTTTATTAATATGGCAAAAATAAGGTTTGTTGGTTTGTTAACAAAGCTCCATGTTTGAAAATTCCAGTTCCTTGCCTCTCTTGGCCATGCCTGGTGGTGTGCTAGTGTGGAAGGATGCATTTTTCTTGCAACCAGTGGGAGTGTTCCCACCTCAACTACAATGTACACATAAAATGTAACTTTCAGGATTCTCAGTAATGAATTTCTTCTTGCTCTAGATTCCTCTCCCTTCCCTTACCATTTTAACCGATTAGTAGAAAGAATACTGAAACTGTTGAAATATTATACAAGAACCACCTGATGGCTCAGTGGGTAAAGAATCCACTGTTATTCTAGGAGACACAGAAGATGCAGGGTCAGTCCTGGGGTCATTCCAAGATGCCCTGGAAGAGGAAACGGCAACCCACTCCAGTATCCTTGCCTGAAAAAGCCCATGGACGGAGGAGCTTGGCAGGCTAAAGAGACACATACAGTCAGACACTGCTGAGTGACCAAGCACAGCATAAGCATCATTACCACTGCCATCTGCCTGAGAGAAACGTAGTCTTTTTTGAGAAACTTGAAGCTCTTTACAATTTCTTTGTTTCTCCTCTGATGGCCTCCAGATGGCACAGGGAAGACTTGTGTCATCTCATTGTGGGAAGGAAAGAATATCTTTCCTCTGTGTGGTCCTTCTCTACAGGTTCTTATTTATCTCCACTGGAGATGTCATCTTCTGGACGGCTCTGTGGACATCTTCCAGAAGATATTACAGCAATTCTTTCTGTATGAACTAGTGTATGGCTTCTGGAAAACTCAGCTGTTTCCTCTATGTTGAGCTCGTTGAAACTCAACTAAGTCTTGTCTAGTCAGATTTTAGAGTGTCCACCTCAGAGTATTTGCTGTGGGATTCACTTTCCCTGCATGGTGACTTCCTCTTGGCTGACACTCCTACAGCATCCCACGACAACCTGTGAATCTCTTTCATGACATTTGAAGGTCATGGGGAATTAAGGAGTGCCCTGTGGCAGGCTCTTTCATGCTCTCTACCCCACCGTGCCATTTTTGGTTCAGGCTCACATATTGGCATGGGACCTCTTAAATTAATTTAGATTTTCTCATTCCATTGTCTTGAGGTCACAGGAACTATTTCTAGAATAATCCCAAACCATTCTTTTTATTGTTTGACAGACTTCACTGAAGTGAGTAAAGGAATCTAGAGCAAGACATTTATGGCTAATTGGTTATTAGCCTCTCTATCTATCTATCTATCTACCTGTCTCTACCTCTGTCTCTCTCTCTCCCCCTCCCTCCTAGTTAAAAAAAGGCCCTCTATGCCCTTCCTGTCAGGGAAGGATTTTCTTTGTATTGTTTTTATTATTATTTTCTTTATGTTCTTCACCTTTGCCTTAAAGGGAGAAAAGGCTACAGGAAAAGTTGTTAAATTGCTGAGAAGGGAAAATATATGAGGAAATATTTCAAACATATTACTTTCATTAAACATATCTGGGGAATTACAAGTAGTTTGGTATAGTGACCAATTAATTCCTAAAGGCATAGACGTCTGAAATGGGAAATAATGTGCCCGGGCTATTTCAGCTGATACTATAATCAGGAAAATAGCCTCAAGAGTGACACATTTTCTTGATTTAGGGAGATAGTTTCATGGTTAAGAATAAGAACTCAAAGGCATGTTATCTGGGCTCAAATTCCATATCCACTGCCCACTTACCTTGTGCCCTTGGGAAATCTACATCCCCTGTTTTTATACTTTAGTTTCCTCATCTATAAAAGCAAGAGTTCGAGTATCTATTTTGGATGGTTGCTGTGATGATTCATTATGTATAAAAACTCAGAAGAATGTTTAGCATACTGGAAAAACTCAAAAAGGGTTACATTTATTAACATTGTTGTATTGAAAATAAAACCTCTTGTTTTCTAATCTAGTGAGAAAATCCATCATGACTTATGGTGATTGTGCAGTGGAATGAATCCTTGATCACTACATCTATCCCTTGAAATTTTAGCCATTTTATTTTAGCAGAATAAAAACAAATGGTACTATGCCGAGTCTCATTGCTATTTAATCATGCAACCTGAAATGACAATGCTTAGTCAATCCCTGTTAGATTTTAGGTAATCAGTGTGTGTTTATTTCCCTAAAAAGGCAGCAATCAATACAATGCTTTCATTTTCTCCTTATTTCACTTGAAAATAATTTTTTTCTCTGATGTTCATTCATAACTTCCATTAGAGTTCATGAAAATCTTGGGGTCAAGCCAGAAGACAAAATTTGGCCCCAAGGGACATTTGGCAAGCTGCCACAACAATTGGTTCATATTTAGTCATGTAAGACAACTTGAACAATTATTATTATTGAACAGTTTGTTCCCCAGATGCTACTATAACTAGTGAGGCAGCTTGAAGTTATGCTGCAAATTATGTTTTAATGAAGATCTGGTTTTGACTTGACTCATCCATAATTGGTCTTCCCTCATAGCTCAGTTGGTAAATCATCTGCCTGCAATGCAGGAGACCTAGATTCGATTCCTAGGTTGCGAAGATCCCCTGGAGAAGGAAATGGCAACCCACTCCAGTATTCTTGCCGGGAGAATCCCATGGACAGAGGAGCCTGACAGGTCCATGGGATAACAAGAGTCAGACATGACTTAGCAACTAAACCACCACCACCACTACCATCCATGATTATACTTTAATTTCTCTTTATTACTCCATTTTCTACGTGGATTTAGTTTTGAAATCAACCAACTTTTTTTTCATCAGCAAACTGTAAGAAATTGTTTGTGACAGTATTTTCAAGCATGTTGCTCTCTGAAAAAATGAGAAACGTATTTAATGAAATGTCAGTATGGAAACAAATGAAAAAGCTTAATGGCCACTCAGAAACAAACATGGAAAAATGTGATAAGAAACCCCTAAGATGGTCATAGTTAAAGGAAGACAATTAAGTGATGCAATTTACTTTAAAATGTTTAATATAATAGTGATTGGAAAATTAAAAGCCAACACAAAATGTCAAAATAAATACTGTGTATCAAAGGTATATTGAAATTAGGAAACTAGGCAATTACGATACTTGAATTAACTGTAACAAAATCCAGCAAGCTAGAGCACTCCAACCATAAACAATAAAAGACATTAAGATATGTGAAGCCAAACTTTAAACTTGTAATTGCTGTAAAAACCTAAATTATTTCTAGAGAATGGATGATTTGCTGAATAAAGGATTTACTGAGAAGAAGTAGCCTCATGCACACTTAAAGAGGTTTCAGCGTGATAAAGTTCTTTCATTCTCACAGAGAGAAATGAAATTCTCAGATTTGACACAGCAGGTTTAGGGTGGGCTGCTCCCAAAGTGAACTTTCTTGTCTCTGAATCAGTTTTTTTTCTTTCCTAGCATATATTAAGTGCAACTAAAAGCCTTTGAGAAAGTTTTGTATTTGCTTATGTGAATACTAAAAATTGCCATGTAAAAATGACATAAAGATTACTACTTCAATCCTTGAGCAGGAAATCAGACTCTTCTTCACTAATATAATTGGTAATGTATCAGAAATAATAATATAGCTCTATGCTTAGTAAAAATAACCACATCTGAAGTGTTTTTGAATGACTGAATGAATGAGAGATATGCATTGTTATAGTATATTCATAGTGATAAAATTTAATATCAAAATGCAGAAATATCAAAGTAAGCCACTTCATTTAGAAGATCTACAGGTAACTCTAAAAAAAATTGGAACTCTAGAAATCAGAAGTATTTTTTGATATGTACCATGAAAATGCTACATGCTACCCTAGTTAATGGAGAAGGCAATGGCACCCCACTCCAGTACTCTTGCCTGGAAAATCCCATGGATGGAGGAGCCTGGTGGGCTGCAGTCCATGGGGTCACTAAGAGTCGGACAGGACTGAGCGACTTCACTTTCACTTTTCACTTTCATGTATTGGAGAAGGCAGTGGCAACCCACTCCAGTGTTCTTGCCTGGAGAATCCCAGGGATGGGGGAACCTGGTGGGCTGCCGTCTATGGGGTCGCACAGAGTCGGACACGACTGAAGCCACTTAGCAGTAGCACCCTACTTAATGCGATAGAATGGGCCAATGAGGCATCGTGTTATTAAAATAACTTAAGTCAAAATTTTGATTAATTTCTTAGTGTTTGTAATATCCTGCGAGTCTGTATACAGTTTCAAAGTGGACTGGGCACTTATCAAAATATGAGTATGTCAGAACTGATGAAACTGGAAATATCTACTGTTTTTTCCAGCTACTTTCTTACCACTTTGCTACTCCTATTGCAAAAAAAAGTGGTACAAATGCATTGCATAAAATTAATGCTCATATCAGATATTTTATATTAGCTAAAATTTTTGCCTCTACCTATGTGTGCTCCCCTATAAATTTACATATTATTTTCAAACCCCAAGATACAGCACTTTATATGTCAGCCATGTACTTTATTCTATAAGCAGCCACTCTTGTATAACTTCTTTCTCATGCTATCAGCGTTAATTTCTAGAGTCTTAGGAAAGAGAAAGATATAAATTTAAAAAGAGACATACATGTGCATGAACAATGCTGACTGGAAACATCACCCTAAAGAAGTTTAGGAGCTAAAAAACATAGAAAAGGACTTAATTCAAAAATCACTTCTCTTAGTAACATTATTTTTATTAGAAATTGTCCAGAAATACTTTGTAATCTAATGCAACATCAGATAAGGTTTTAAATTTACATCAGGAAAATACCAGTAGAGCAAATTTTACAGAGCAGTAAGTATTTACCAACAGTACAACTTTTCAAATTCAGACTAACAGGAAGATGCAGAACAAAGGTGTAGGCAAAATAATGAAACAATTTGTTATGCTAAGTTTATTTGCATTTAAATCAGAAAAGGGTACTTAAAAGAGTAATGAAAGTTGAAGGAAAAGACGTCTGACATTTTCCTTCCATTTGAAATAATTTTTCTATATTGCATTCAATTTCTGTGAAAAAGTCTCTCTATATATTCTAAACACAAATAAACTTGACTGTTGTCCCAAGGTGATCATTTTTAAGCATGTAAAAATTAATATTTTTAAAACATTTCTTAAAATCATTTGATAAAACAGTCAAAAACATTAGGAACTATTTCATTGGCTAATCACTCTAACCTTACTTTATATATTACTGCTTGGACTAACCAATCAAAATGCAAAATATTAGCAAGGTCATAGTAGTATAACAAAACATACACTATATTTCACAGATTACAAAAGACATTAAAATTCTGATACCCCATTCATAAGGAAAAGATTGTAATGAGAATAGAAAATGGCACAACATTAATTCATTGTGTGACAAAGAATATAATGAGAATGGGAAATAGTACAAACATAACTCATTCTTGTTACAGTTTTAAGATTGTAATGTCATGGTTCATATCACATACTTAGCAAGAAGGTGGTAGTCAATGTGTTGCAATATTCAGTGGCTATTCTGAATTTAGTAACAGCATTATTTTAAATACACGTATGTATCTGTACACACAGTATTTTAAATTGTATACTTCCAGGAATGGGTATGTTTAAAAATTAAACAATGTTGCTAAAAAGTTTTATTTGAAAAGATAGCCTGTGTATGATTAAAATATGAAGAGCACTATCATAAATTCACTGGACAAGTGAAAATGTGAAACTAAAATGTGCTATTGGATACATTCAAGTTAATATTTTAAAATGGAATAAAATCTATTGGTAAGTAATGGCTTTAAATCATTTTATAAACCAATGCATGATTTCATAAAATATTTAACTATTTCATTGCAAAGTCAGGAATGTTTGCAGCGTGGTTACAAGTTTTCACCCAATAATCAGTTCTGCTCTCTGACTTTCCTGAACACAAATATGGTCTCTAGAATTACTGGAGATTATATTCTAGGAACTGTGAAACACCAAGAAAGAAAAGCTGCTTTTTGTAATAAAAACACAGTCTTTAATAGTAGCATAAAAAGACTAATGAGCACTTTTTAAAATTTTTATTGAAGTACAGTTGATTTACAATATTGTGTTAATTTCTGCTTTATAGCAAAGTGGTTCAGTTATACATATATATGTTGTTTTAGATTATGGCTTATCACAGGATATTGAATACAATTCCCTGCACAGATGTACAGTAGTACCTTGTTGTTATCCATTCTATATTTAACAGTTTGTATCTGTTGCTCCCAAACTCCCAATCCTTCCATCCTCCTCTCTGCTTTCCCCTAATGAGCCCTTGTGGCTGAGAAGAGATGTTTTCAAAAAAGTCTAAAAATCTGCTTATTTAAGTTAAGATACAAATGATAACTCCATTTAATCAGCTTTAAGTTATTCACCCCAGTAAGAAGACACATGGTGGATCATCACAAACATTGCATGTGTCTGTGTGTGTCTGTGTGTATACTGAAAAATGCATTCCTATTTCCCCCCTAGTTGATTCTACGTTTTAATTACATACGCAGTAGCTAACATTAAGACTTAGATTTAAACTTATTTGCATTTCTTAAATAAATATCCAATAACATGCTGGGATATGGGGTCAAATTTAATTAACCCAGGATTTTAAAATTGACATGAATTATCCCAAAAATAGATAACCCACACATTTTTAATTGAGTAGTTGGCATGGGAATATTCCACTTTTAAACATCTTTAGTTCATGGGGAAAGTTGAATGTAGAAAGAGTTTTTGTAAAATGAATAATTACCTCTATTAAAAATGTGTTCAATGGGAAAGAAGTGCTCGTTCCATTATTAAATCAAAATTCACACCTAAGGAGGTGCCTAAAACTATATTAAATTTTTTTGGAAAATATAGTTAAATAATCTTTTAAAAAATTTTACAAAATGTGAAGTTCTGATAACTTTCAAGATTTCAGTTATTACATAGCACACTGAAACAATGTTTAATGCTTTTGTTATACAAATTAGATTTCTTTGATATTAGAAAATAATATGGAAATGTAGAAAGAGTGTGTGTGTGTGTGTGTGTGTGTGTGTGTGTGTGTGTGTATGTTCGTTAGTTGCTCCACTGTGTCCGACTCTTTGCAACCCTACAGGCTATAGCCCACCAGACTCCTCTGTCCATGAGATTTTTCAGGCAAGAATACTGAAGTGGGTAGCCTTTCTCTTCTCCAGGGGATCTTCCCAACACAGGAATCAAACCCAGGCCTCCTGCAGAGACAGGTGGATTATTCACACTCTGAGCCACCAGAGAAGCCCCAGAAAGAGAGTTTATTAGCTATTAATAAGAATATTACTCATTAGTTAGTAAAACTATGACTTGGTGAAACTAACTGATACTGGTCTAAAGGGAATAATGTCTTAATAGATTTTATAAGATTTTAAAATTTAGGGATTATATTATTTAAAACATTGTGTATCCAAGGGATGGTCAAACTGTCTTTCTTAACAGCTCATTTCATGGCACAGAAAACTCAGATTAATTGCCCCAACCACTCAACTCCAACCACTGTGATTTTTAAGAAATTGAAGGAAAACTGAGGCATACTACGTTAGATGAGCTTCTTATAATTATCTCAAAGTTTAAACAAATTCTAAAACATGGAATGATTCCAATACTTACCATATCCTTTAGAAAAGTAAATATTTGGTCCAAAATTTTTTTAGTATAACATAGTATATTCACCTGCATTTTATAACTTATTTAAACTAGAGAAGAAAAAATTCACCTTTAAAATTTTCTTTAAGTTTTTTTAAAAGAAAAATATATTAAAGTTTATTGTGTGATGAACTTAAACAACTGCAACTAGATCCAGAAATTCAAAGGAAAATTTCAAAGTATACTTACAAACTTAAAAATAAATATGCTGTTCAAAATTTACCTAGTGCATGTGTTTTGAACTTGCTGTAGACAATTGGACAATTGCTTTGTACTGCAACATATACCTAAGATTTTTATTTCAGTTTTCCTCATTTTTCCAAATAAATGTTTCAGGATGTGTTAATTTAATGCAGAAAACAATGTGATGCTTTCTTAAGCATGGAATATTGTGCTATAGTTTATGCACACAAGCAACTTTATGTATCTAACATGACTTTGGCTCTTTAACTTTTAATGCACCAATTAAGATGTTAAAACCTCAGATTTAAATAGCTGTCTATGACTGCTGTCGGTTGATTTATTTCTTGATAATCACTGGAGCTGCTAAGTGAAAAATCAGAGAAAGAATTTCTTTAAAAGATTCTTCTGTGTCGCACTTGCTGAATGCAGACTTTGCGATTGTGACGGTGGTAAAGGGTTAGTGTGACATTTAAAAAATCTGAATACACAATTCTCTTTCTTGTATAATTGTTTTTCATCATTTAACAAGCTTTTTCTGGACCATTTTAAATCTACTAATCATTGCATGGACTTTGGAAGTTCATACTGAACTTGTAATCTTGAGATTGAAGATATTCTACAAGTTTTTAACATTTTCAGATAGGGGATGAAGGTGGTAGTGTTGAGAAATCAACTTTTCACAAAGAAACAAAATGTATTCAACCCCTACAGTAGGCAGAAAAAATAGTCCTCCAAAGATGTCCACGTCCTGAACCCCAGAACCTGTGTACATATTACCCGACACTGAAAAAGAGACTTTTCATATGTGATTAAGATAAAGGTCTTGAGATGGGGAGAGTCTTCTGGATGAGCAAATGGAAAGGGAGGCAGAAGAGTCAGAAAAAGATTTGAAGATGCTGCTGGGCTTCCCTGATAGCTCAGTTGGTAAACAATCTGCCTACAATGCAAGACACCCCGGTTCCATTTCTGGGTCAGGAAGGTCTGCTGGAGAAGGGATAGCCTCACACTCCAGTATTCTTGGGCTTCCCTTGTGGCTCAGCTGGTAAAGAATCTGCCTGCAATGAGGGAAGCCTGGGTTCCATCCCTGGGTTGGGAAGATCCCCTGGAGAAGGGAAACGCTACCCACTCCAGTATTCTGGCCTGGAAAATTCCATGGACTGTATAGTCCATGGGGTTCCAAAGAGTTGGACAGGACTGAGCAACTTTTGCTTTTGCTTTCGCTTTCACTGGCTTTGGAGATGGAGGAAGAGGAAGGAGCCAGGGGATGTGGGAGGCCTCTAGAAACTGGAAAAGAGAAGCAAAAAGAGTCTTCTCTAGAGTCTCCAGAAGAAAGAGCCTGCTGATAGCTTAGTTTTAACCAGTGAGACCAATTTTGGACTTCTGACCTCCATAAGCCTTAAAATAATAAATCTTTGTTACTTCAAGGCACAAAGTTTGTGGTTATTTGTTACAATAGGAATAAGAACTAACACAACTCCCCAGTGCTTTTTAAAGACTGGGTGTCATTTAAGGGCCAGTTTCAACATACAACTTTTTAAAACCAGACAAACATATAATTATTTTTTTAACTACAATTGCACAACAGCTATATTAAAACAAAAGTACGAAAACGTTTTGTATTTTCAAGATGAAAAATTCTTCTTGGAGTTCAAAAGTGATTTCAAACTAGGTATATTTTAAAATGTCTTCAGCAAACCAAATTGCAATTTTACAATGCCTTCTATTTCTTTTTTAGCATAATTATTGAAAGATAATATGATAATAGAATAAACCAACTAAGAAACAAGAGTGTTATTTTTAATTCCTCTGTAGCTGACAGGACTGAGAAGTCTTACTATCTTACATACTTGTTCGTTGCAATAATCTGTAGTGAATATGTCTCATCACCTGATTGTATTCTTGGTAAATTTCCTTATTTTGCAGTCTTTATAAGAAGAAAGATACCCATCATCATAAATCTTAAATATCTTTGCAAGTACAAGTGAAAATACAAGCCTATATATGTTAACAGCTGTACAACTGCCTCTTGGGATAAATGTATTATAGATGTAGAACAGTCATAACAGCACTGACAATCTCATTTTTCCCATTTCATAGGTTTTATACCTGTGCCATCTGGGTAATACACCTGGATGTACAACAGGATACTAAAATGGCCCGGCTTTCTAAATGGCCTTTCTTGGCCTCTGATTTTTGTGTGACTCTTTTAATTGTTTGATTCACACTAAACCTGAGTGCCTTACATGATGTGTATAAATGTTAGTATTAGAAGGAAACACATTTTGCAATTTTTTTTAAGAATATGGGATATAGTTTTATGAAACACAAATGAATAAGATCAACCACTTATTTTTTTTTCTCTTCATTAACAAAGAGACTGTGGCCAAGTCATTTTACTCATTTCCTGGCTTCCGTAGTGACTCAGACAGGAAAAGAATCTGCCTGCAATGCAGGAGATCCAGGTTTGATCCTTGGGTTGAGACGATCCCCTGGAGAAGGCAATGTTAACCCACTCCAGTATTCTTGCCTGGAGAGAATCCCATGTACAGAGGAGCCTAGAGGGCTACAGTCCATAGGGTCACAAAGAGTCAGACACGACTGAGCTACTAACACTCTCACAACACTGAAAACTGGAGAAATAATTGAGGTTATTGCTAGGATTAGGAGATAAACATGCCTAGAAGGTATATTTTGAAATACTGTTTACATAATTTGTTGTATCATTTTACTGGTGAGATTTCTTCAAATTAATTAAAATATAGTTGAATAGAAGAAATATTTTTATCTTTTTTGTCCCTTTTCTCTTTTACTCTCATTCTTACTCTTCTTTCATTGACTTTTTTTCCCTTACCCGATAACTGCAATACTACCATGTCAGTTTTCTTATTTTGGGTGGAAAAATTACAGTGGTTAAAAAGGCTGGTTACAGGCTGATGTGACTGAAGTCAACATAATTCACCATAAAATAATTCTTTGTAATCTATTCTTGTTTATCTCTTTGAGAGAAGCAACTCTGTAACCTTCAAAGATAGCTGGTCTCAGGAAATGTCTAGTGCATCCCAACATGATTGTTCTAATAGCATCATCATTTCAATGACACTATGCCAAGAATGACAAAGTCATTCATTCGAACAAAATTGGTCTATAGTGTTTTTCCCCCTCTTATTTGGGTATTCCTATTCTTTTGCAGAGCATTTACATCTTCTGGTGCCAATGTCCTCCAATTGTCCTTGAAGTCTAGAGTTATTGCATGACTGTCCACCCAAGCAGTCTTCCTGGAAACATTGTTTTTATTCATTCCCCCAGAATAGCTGCATTAACAGATCCTGTTGGAGAAGACTGGTTCTTCAAAATGCTAATTGATTAACATGAAACATGGCTTATGAGTTATGTCCAATCTCATTTCAAGTCTCAGATCCTGGCATGACATATGACCAGTTTTTCCCTACTGGCAATGATTTTAATAAATGTCCTCTAATTCCTAGAGACAAGAAACAATAATAAATGGTGAAAAGTCACGCTAGTCTGTTAACAAATTACAGGTAGATTAGGGATTCCCAGATGGCACTGTGGTAAAGCATCCACCTGCCAATGCAGTGGATGCAAGAGATGTGGGTTTGATCCCTGGGTAGGGAAAGACCCCCTGGAGTAGGAAATGGCCCCCACTCCAGTATTCTCTGGAGAAGGAAATGACAACCCACTCCAGTATTCTTGCCTGGAGAATCCCATGGACATGGGGGCTACAGTCCATGGGGTCGCAAGAGTTGGACACAACTTAGCAAGTAAACCACCACCACCAGTATTCTTACCTGGAAAATTCCATGGACAAGAAAAGCCTGGCGGGCTACAGTCTATGGGATCACAAAGAGCTGGACATGACTGAGCATACACGTATGGATAGATGGATAATTAAGTATTATGTGGGTGGAGGAGAGTACACAAATAAAAACCTGAGTCACCATCACTGTTTTAGTGATGCATATGTATGTATTAATATATACACATAGTTTTAAATCCAGCTTTTTAAAAAGGTATTCACAGAAACACCATTAGATGCTTTTAAAATGTTCACCTTCAGGAGATAATGCTCAGACGAGAGTCGATCCTGACACTATTTTTTTTTCTCTGTGCCCCACTGGTTGAGGATGCAATTGCTGGTCATCCTTTCAACCATCTGGACACTATAATGCTGGAAAAAAAAACCAACACACAACTTTTATCCCCATTATGCGCAGTTAAGTTCCTGTTTGCAAGTGTTATTTATAAGGAAGGCAGCAGGACTGGGAAACAAACCAAAGAAAATAATGTTAGCATAAATGCTTCGAAGGAGACATGTGTCGCTAATGGCTTTTCAGAAACCATAGGGAGTGAGGGAGTAACACTTCCACTCCATTGATCTGGCTTAATTTTTTTAAGCCATGTGAACTGTTTGAAGAGCTTTGCAGAATTTCACTCCTGAATGGGGACTTCGTTGCTTTGCAAGTGGCTATTACTATTCTAATATAATAACAGAATTGGCAATAAGAAAATACAAAGACAAAAATATTCAAGATGCAACTTCTGGAAATGCATCTGCCATTTTCATGGTGGTCAGGCACACATCCAGGGCAGCAAGCATTCTTCCATGGTGATAAATATAAAAGACGACTTTGAGGAAAACTATGCATGTAGATGAGGTTCACACTAGGACAAAGTCATAATTTTACATATAGCTTAGGAAGAAGGTAGTAGTTCAAACTTTCCTCGACACCTCTTTTTAAATGAATACACACCATCCAAATCAGTCCTACAAATCATAAAGAAAGGGGGGTTACCTTTATTCAATCTTTAATGCTATTGTAGTTAACATATTTAACTTAGGTGAGGTCAGTTCATGAGACAGTAAATTTTAATCTTCTGTGTGTGGTGCTTATACTTAATATACATTGCATGAGATCTACCTGTTTATCAGCAAGGATGTTTGCACACATTTTACAATTTATAAGAAAGGCATTTGTGGTGAAAAGGAGTCAGGAGGTTTGAGTCCTAAAGAACTGCTGAATGCACACGCATACCATGAGCCAATGGTCTTATTCTGAGTGAGTCAATTGGTTCTCCTGTTCTGGATATTTTCGTCTGTGAGATAAACATTTTTAATTTAGTTACCTGCAGCCTCTCTTCCACCTTAAGAATTCTATGGTTATTATAATAAAGTTACTGTTAGAAATTAGTATAGAAGTTGAATTCAGATCTTCAGAGAATAAGTTCAGGAAAAAAAGAAAAGAAAACCTTTTTTCAAGCCCTTACGTATAAATAAGCAGGGTAAAAATCTTTACCTCTCCTGTTTCCCTGGGCCTGGAAATCTGGATTAATAGCACACCCCCATCCCAGCTCTGTCATTACTGTCTGTGCTCTACACATCTTGTCAGGTAGTTTAAAATAACAGTTTTTGTTGTAACTCTCATTTTTTGCCGTGACTTCCCAGTAAGGATTCTGAGACATACATTATTTGAGCAAAAATGTCAACTTATTTCTAGCACAGACAGTTAAGAATTCTGAGTGGCTAGCCAGGGTTGTTGTTGCCCTCAAAAGCAACTTTCCTTTAGAAAAGGGAAAAAAAAAGAAAAGAAAGAGAATTATGGAAAAATCAAGTTAGTTTGTTTATAAGTAACCACAGTCTCCTCACAGTCATATATAATCAAAATGAACAGCTTCTCAATTTATTTTAAAGCAAATAAGTGAGCTGAAAACAATTTAACTTCCTTAGCCCCAGATACATGGTGTATTAAAGAGATCTGCAGCCCAAAGGTACAGATTTTTATCTCATCCATTCCCCCAGAAATGCCTGCAACTTTGAAGTGGGCAATTCTTTGAATAATCTGATAACTAACTAGTAAGGCTTTCCTGAATATCCCTTTTGACTTCCAGGTCATTAGTTCTCAGCACTCTGTTCTCAGATACAAAGTCAAATCTGGTAATGGTTATTAAAAAAAAAAAAAAAAAGATAGTCTATCTGAAGTTCAAGTGAATATGGACTTTTATGCTTTTATGGAGTGTCTGGAATTTCCTTTTAGTGCTATGCAATGGCAATAACGGCATGCTGGGTTCTGTCAAATGGAAGACAACTGAAGGAATTAGAAGAGTATTTATTCTATCTGGGCTGTGAAAGCTCAGTCTTCTAATCCAAGAAGTACTTTGATAGTTTGGTGGAATGTTGGGAGCATTTACTTTGGGAGATTTTAATTGAGCTTCTCCGGTTGGGTCTACTGAATTTTGCACCTTCCCCCAGTCTCATAAGATCTTTTGATCTTATGGTTCATATTGTTTCCAGAAACTTTTGATAAAGTCAACATTAACTTGTTCATTTGCATAAGTTATTCTTTCCTTTTAATAAAACAAAGGGATTTCCCCAAATTAAACAGTTTTTAAAAGATTAAGAATAATTAAAATGTGACTTTAAAGTTTCACATATACATTAGCGATTAACAAAAATAAAAATGTAAAGTAGAATTACTTTGTTGAGGTTTAGGTAGTTTGGGTTTTAAATTCTATGTAAATGACAGCTTTGGAGCTGAAATTCTATCTTGAAGCAGATACTATAATACAGTGATTTTAAGTGGGAAGGGGTGGGGGGAAATACATCCTTCCCAGAGAAGTAGATGGAAGGACAGCAGAATCGTTCAAGTCTCATGCACTTTTCATTTTCCTTTCTAATGTTTTAACACGTCTCTCTTTGGGCATCTCACACCATCTACCCCAGAATAGAACCCCATCCCTAAGGAGCGTCTGTACAGGTCTCAAGGCTGACGATGGAACAGGACAGTTGCCAAGCTCCACCTCTGTGGTACTTGTACACCAATGCCTGTGAGAACTAGAACTAAAGGAAGGATTTGGGGAATGGAAAACAAAATTTTCTCTTGAAATATGATTTTGTTTTTCCAGTTTTGAGAGACCCACGGGGACAAGAAATATTTTCATTTTCTCTTAACTTTACTATTTTAAAAAACACAGTAGTGAAGGTATGAGGGAAATGAGACTTGCCACTCAGTCTTAGACTTTCAGACCTAATCAGTCCAAGGTGAACTGAAGGACAAATGTCCTGTCTAAGGAAGGGCAGCTGCTACTCATTTCCTCGTAATGGTTACCATAAGGAAATACTGGCTGAGGATTGCCTGATATATATTTTCTCTGAAAGGATGCTATTAATATATATTCTTATGTGAAATCTCATACATTTTCAAGGTTGACTACTTATTCAGAAAATATTTGAATAGTATGAACCAAACAAAGCTCAGTTGGATCTTACCCATTTGGAACTTCTGATCTGTATTTTTATTTTGTTATATTAAGTATAGGTAGTAGGTAGGTTATACATCCTCAGAATCAGGGACCAAGGACCAAAGAAATATTGTATAAGAGAAAAGCAAAACCAGAGTTTAAAAAATTGATCTAGGTTATGGATTATCTTAGACCAGAAACAACTTTCTGTGCCTTGATTTCCTCTTCTATAAATGAAAGAGTTGATTTAATGACCTTTAAGCCACAAACCACTCACAAAGTTCTATAATTTTAATATCCCTGGGAAGTTCCCTACAATCATTTAGAAATGCATGAGTGTCTGGGTGAGTGTAAATATGGTAGGTCAAGATTTACAAGCATAGATATAGTTACAGATGTGAGGGATAACTGCTATTGGCCCAAACTATTGTTTTTTTCTTTGTTTTAACCAATGTTTTATGCCATTTAGGCCCATTATCTTAACTCTATGCTATATTACATGGCCTGCTCAAGCATCTGTGGAAACTAGAGCTATTTTCCTAAATACATTGCTCTGGGGCACAAACCAAAAGTTATTTTAGAAAAATTTTACTCTGTACTTAATTCTATATCCTACAGTAAATCACTACAATATTTAAAAAATCATTTTGTGTATTATTGTTTTAATTTATGATATTTATATATTGCTTTAGAACGACTACCCAGAAATTCCTTTGAAATCTCATTTCTACCTAACAAGTTCATTTCTTTTCTTTCAAGTACAGCTTCTCCAACAGAAAAGCAGAAAAGTAGAATGATTATGACTCTGACAGCCATAAGAGAGTCAAAGTGAATTATAGTGTTCTATTAAAAAATAAATATATTTAATTTGTATCACTATTTTGTCTAACCTAATGGCTCTCAAGGCTTAATATACAAACTGCTACTAAAAATAAAAATTACTGGGCCTTACCCCTAGAGCAGAGAAGGCGATGGCACCCACTCCAGTACCCTTGCCTGGAAAATCCCATGGATGGAGGAGCCTGGTAGGCTGCAGTCCATGGGGTCGCTAAGAGTCGGACACGACTGAGCGACTTCACTTTCACTTTTCACTTTCATGCATTGAAGAAGGAAATGGCAGCCCACTCCAGTGTTCTTGCCTGGAGAATCCCAGGGACGGGGGAAGACTGGTGGGCTGCCGTCTATGGGGTCGCACAGTCGGACACGACTGAAGTGACTTAGCAGCAACCCCTAGAGGTTCTGTTTTCTGGTTCAAGATGGAGGAGCTACTACCCTAATTTAATACCTTTATTTACAGATGAGGAGTTGGTTTTGCAGATACAGTCAATGGTTTGAAGGTATGAATTGATCTTTAGCTTTTGACTTGTGCAGGTTGTAACTGGGGATGAGCTGAAATTAGCCTTTTGGGACCTGGGTTAACTTCAAATTCAAATGTTATCTGGACTTCTTTCCAGTTGCTTTGTTTTCTAGATCCCCCAAATTAATCCTTTCCAAATGCATCATTTTTAAATGTTACATATAACCTCATTGTACTCAAATGCTTATGGCTATTACTTGGTGTCATAAAAATTAACAAATATAAAATGTATTTATTATGGACTTAATACTCCCAAGATTCACATGTTGAAACCCTAACTTTCCAGTACCTTAAAATGTGAATATATTTGAAGATAGGGTCTTCATATAGGTGATAAAGATATAATGAGGTCATTAGGCTATTCAATCTGACTGGTGTCTTTAACAAGGGAAATTTGAACACACAGACACCAGAGATATACAGGCACAGTGGAAGGACGATGTGGATACACAGTGAAAGGAGAAAGTTTTTCAAAGAAACCAAACCGGACAACATTTTAGTCTTGAACTTCTAGAATACAAATCTGCAATAAAACGAATTTCTGTTGCTTAAGCCACCTAGTCTGGTATTTTGTTGCGCCAGCCCTAGTAAATTGGTATCATGTTCTTAGGTAAAATCAACAAGAGACACATATATAAATTGTCTTCTCTATTTATCACAATTTTCCTGGGACTCTGAAATTATATTTTACAAAAATACAATTTTAACGTTGTAAGCACTCAATATAAAACAAAGAACTCAATATATAATAAAACATAAAGCAAATAGTTCACAATGCAAACAAAGGCACCATTACAAACAAGGCTGGGCTGCCCTATGTAGTTGACAAGAATAGAATTCCCAGGCTTGAGATGCAGATAAGGTCAGAACCAACCAATCTACATGAAGGTTTTTTCAGCCAATTTGTTTTTCTTGAAGGGTGTGATATTTTCCTTCTATAGGGATTCTCTGAAGCACTGAAATTAACTTGTACTACTTTGAAATAGTAACTTTGTAACAAAAGCCAAAGCATTCTAGAGGTAGAAGATGGACTACTAGGTAACTGATTTAGAAACATTTTGTCTCACAGATGAAATCAACCAGGACAAGAATATTAAATGAATTGCATGGAGTAACACCATCAATTTATAGCAGATGAATTCACCCAGCAAATCTTTAGAAACTGTCTCCTGATTACTCATTTAAATATATTCTTCATTTCACCATATACACTTTCCTTATAAATATTTTATAAAATGGGTACCAATATCCTCCTGATAAACAGTCAACTTCTATGTAACTTACATAAAGCAACCGATACAGGTTCAAACTTACAATCCCATTAATGGGCCTCACCTAAATCAAAAATTCTAATTACAGTTGCATTAAAAATGATTTTTCCCTCTTAGAAGTATTACTACCTTCCATTGCACCGGAGATGAACTTGCAGAGAAATAACTTGGGTGAAAAACATCCTTGTCTGTCCCCTGGGCCAACCAACCTGTTGATGTTTCATCTTGGTAAGTACAAGCACAAAACTAAGACAAAGGACCACCAGCTGTCTGGCAGCCAAGTGGTAAGGACTCTGAGCTTCCACTGCAGGTGGTGTGGGTTTGATTTCTGATTTGGGAACTAAGATCCCACATGTTGCATGGCACAGCCAAAAGTTAAATACATATAATTTTTTTTAATAAATAAAAATTTAAAAAATAAAAGTGCTTGGAAAAAAATATGTGCAGAATGGTGAGAAACAACAAATTGCTTTGTTCCAAGACTCTAAGTTTTGAGTCACTTTGTTACACAACAAAGACTAAATGAAACAGGATTTTAAAAATTTTATAATTAATGCCCTCATAAAGATAGCAGAAGATACTTTGACCACTAAATAATAAAAACGTACTACTGAAAAGGATGATCATAGAATAATAAAAAGTTCTTAGAAGTCATAAAATAACCAAAGTGAAATACTCAATGGAAATTTTGGAAGATAAAACTAAGCACACAGAACTAAAAAAAATAAAAAGTTGAGGAAAATTGGAAATAAACCATAATGCATGAATTAATTAGGTATTGATTGCAGAGGTCCTACAATTGATTTTGTTAGATGTTCTAAAAAGATAAGTCAGAAAAGAAGCTACCAATGAAACTACAGAAAAACTTTCTAATAAGGAAGGACTTATTTCTCCAGATTGCAGAAGGACCAAACAATTAATAATAATAATAAAGACCTATGCCAAAAGCTTGGTTTCCCTGGTGGTGCTAGTGGTAAAACATCATCCTGCCAATGCAGGAAACATAAGAAACATGGATTCAATCCCTGGGTTGGGAAGACCCCGTGGAGGAGGGCATGGCAACCTACTCCAGTATTGTTGTCTGGAGAATCTCATGGACAGAGGTGTCTGATGGGCTACAATCCATGGGATCACAAAGAGTCGGATGTCATTGTGGTGACTTAGCACACATGCATGTCAAAAGCTGTCACCACCACTTTTCCTAAAAGCCTCCAAAGGGAAAAAACAAAAACAGGTCATATACACAGAATTATTGATCATAATGGCATAATAGCTATTCTGGAGTTTGAACTTTGATTTTGGAACAGTATATTTAAACTTTGGAGGAAAAGCCATTTTCAACATAAAATACTATATATAGTAAAAACTTCAATCAAAAGTGAGAGTCAATTAAACACAGGTTAGCATGCAATGGCTAAAAAGTACCTTGTGCTCCTTTTATTAGGCAGCTGCTAGAGGGCATTTTTTAGTAAAAAAAAAAAAAAAAAAAAAAAAAACCCACTAAGGAGGACACTGCAGGGTTTAAGGAACAGGAGCTCAGATACAGAAGATCAGCGAGGAAGATGCCAGGACTCCACACAGGCAAAAGCCGGAGGTCAGAAGGTTGCAGGAGGAAGATGTCTGGGGGGAAAAATAAAATGGTAGAAATCATTTGATTTCTTTGAGCACATGGAAATGGGACTCATAATTCTTTATTAGATCTGTGGGCCTTAGAGAGCCACTTCTAATGAACAGAAAAGTGAATGTTATGGTCTGTGGTCTCTCACCAAATTCATTCATATGTTGATGGTATTTGGAAAGTAATTAGGTTTATATGAAGTCATGAGGGTAGAGGAGACACGGGAGACGTAGGTTTGATCCCTGGGCCAGGAAGATCCCCTGCAGGAAGAAATGGCAACCCACTCCAGTATTCTTGCCTGGAAAATCCCATGGACAGAGGAGCAAGGTGGCTTACAAAGAGTTACAGTCCATAGGGTTACAAAGAGTCTACTGTGAGGAGAGAACTCATGATGGGATTAGTGCCCTCAATGGGAGAGGAAGAGAGACCAGAGGTTCTTCTGTCTGCCACACAAGGATACACTTGAGCCAGGAAGAGAGTTCTCAGCAGAATCTGAACATGCTGTACCTTGATCCCAGGCTCTAGAATTCTGAGAAGTCAATGTTGGTTGCTAAAGCCACTCAGTTCATAATATTTTGTTACAGCAGCCCAAGCTGACTAGGACATGGTTGCCAAGGCTAGGTCAATGCCATTCAACTTCCTCCTGACTTTGCACCCCTTTCTTAGAGTGTATCCACTGGATCCTGAAGCTAAAATGTATGACGTCTGGCTATCCTGAGGCTGCCATGCTGGAAAGACCTGTGGACAGAATACATGAAAAGAGAGGCGTGCCTGAGGAGCATCAGCTGTTTTAGCTCCAGCTGTTGAAGTCTTCCCAGCCCAAGTGCTAGACTTATGAATGAGTGAGCCTTCAGGGGTTCTGATCCCAACCTCCTAGTTGCCTCCTCTGACACCAAGTAGAACAGAGATGACCCATCCCTACCAGGCCCTACTCAAATACCAGACCCATTAACAAAATAAATGCGGTTAATGTTCTAAACCAGCAAGTATTGTGGTAGTTTGCTGCACAGAATAGATAACTGGAATATTGTCTGTGCCTTTGATCTCAGCAGCCCTCATCTTAAGCAGAGAAGCAGACATAATGAAATTTTGCATTATAAGAGGGTAAGGATACACTAACAATAAACCTACAATGTGCCTCTGTGAATAAGTGTATGACATTTGTGTCTGAATTTTTCAGTCTTGATTTTGATTTTCTGGAACCCTTTTATGCTTGTATACTAGATTTTCATTTGTTTTAATTTTCTGAGGCATATAGCTGAGTTCTAGATAATAAAATGGTAATATTTTTCTCATTTTCTTTTTTTTCACAATATTCTATTTTTCACACAATACATTTATGATAGTTAACAAAAGAGGGGGAAATTTTGAGAGTGATTTTTTATTATGTAAAAATAGCCTCATGAGAAGAATAATTCCTTAAATATTAGAGCCCACGCGGATGATAATTCTGGCTACCTTTGATTTTTGGAGCAAAGTTCCCTCAACAAGGCTGCAAATGCTGAGAGTGGTGAAACCCTTGCTTTTATTCAATTAAGCCTCTTTAAGGACCCAGTTAAAACATGAAAACAGACTAAGAAAAAATAACTTTCCTGTGGGACTCAAGCTCTCCACAGCAGAGTCATTCACTTTTTATGATCGTTATAATTATTAGTAGTGATGGTGATAACAATATATCATTTATATAGCACTTTAGAATTGCACAGAGCTTTCCTACCATCATTTATTAGCTAATCTTCAGAACACTCTTCAGTAATAAGTCAATATTTCTGCCTCCATTTAACAGGTAGGAAATTGAGGCACCATAGACTTGAGCCACTTGTCAAAAGTCAATCAAAAGTCAGCTTGTGGCCTGAGTTGAACAGTCAGTAATGCTACTAAGAGCATCTTCCTCTTAGACCAGCCTGGATCTCACTCAATAACTCTTGCTCGCTGCTTCTAACAGATGTGACTGCAAACTTTATTTTTTGAAACAAGTTCTCTGATATTTTAGAACGCAGTCTTAAGAAGATTCTCCCAAAGTGAAAGTTTTTTATTGCAAGGATCATTTGAAGACTGAAATGAATGTATAAATTATACCTCTACCTGTATAAGTTACATTACTTCATAGGTAAGCCTTTCAAGGTGGATGCCAGAACTCTTGAAAATAGGAAAGAGCTGAGTTATGCACCTGAAATATATCAGGTATAACCTTGAGAGGTCATGGAATTAACCACCTTAGTTAATTTTAGGAATGGCCTACTCTTCAATGGTGTTTCATGTATAGCTAAATGATACATAACTTTAAATAATAAGATTAAACAGGTGATGTCAAATTCAATAGGAAATATTAACATATTTTCCAGATCCATACCAAGAGGCAAATTTTAAAATCTATGCTGTCAGAGGTATGAATGCCTATATTTTACTAATAGGGTGACATGGCTGTTAGCCTAATTCTTCATTTCTCCATCATTTATGCAGACATCACAGGTACTATCTTGGGATATATCTCTCTACAGAGAAGACTCTGCCTCTCCCTTCTTTACCTCTCCCCTATGTCTTATCCCTTTATCCAAGCACTACAACATGAGCAGTGAACAGGCGAGTGGACCACCTTGGTTTTCCCAGTAAACAGATATTTGTTCTCAAACAGTGCAGTAGAACAGAACTTCTTAATATGCTCTTGCAAAATGCATTGAAACTTGGCATTTGTACTTTTAGCACAAATATGGCAAACCAAGGACCCATTCTTGTGGGCTTCCTTTAGAGATGCCCATCACCCAGCATCCATTTCATGTCAAGTCCTCCCAATTGTGCCCTGTGGCCGACACTAGCCCACACACACACAAGTATGGCACAGTCTGTGGAATCAGAGGACTTCTTTTCTTTTGCTGGCTTCTTCATCCTCTGAGCAAGAATTCAAATGTCAATCACTTTTAGTTAGATTTCATAGAGCAGCATCATAAAAATGGTAACCAATCCAATTGCAAATCATTTGATGAATCTTCTTTGAAGAGTTGCCAATAATGCTAATCATCAAATGGTTGAATCCAGCTTTGTAAAGATGCGTTTGTGAAGAACAGCAATCTCCGTGACTTTGACAAAGGAACTGCTGACTTGCATCACTGTTTGTCTTTTGATGTGAAAGAGCAAATCGATTTATAGAGCTTTTGCTTGCAGATGTAGGATATGATTAGTATGCAGAAAGACCTTTCCACAGTGTCATTTGTTTATTTAGCTGCCTCTGCACTCAGCTCTGATTGTGTATACCTAATTAATGTATACAAAGCTAAGAGAAATAAAATCACAGATCCACAATCACAGGATACTGCAGAGCATGTCATTTGTCACGATTGGGTCGGGGGACACTCCAGTTTTACTAACAGCCCACCATATAAAGCATGTAGAGTTATAAAAAGATAACAATAAAAGTGCAAGCCTTTTTCTCATCAAAGTGATTCCTAGCTATTTCAGCTAGGTGAATTAACCTGTATAAATATGAAAAGGATGTAATTTCTTTCCTGTGTTGCTATTTGAATTTTTATTCAAAGCAGTTGTTCAGTCTTTATGAAAAGTACCCGTGATTTCTTCCAGAGGTCAAAGTACTTTGTAAAACATCCTGTGAGACCTGAATCATCCCGTTCTTCAAGGCCTCCCTGTTCAGAAGCTTGGAAATTTTAGCTGAGAAGGAGTTTCAAGTGAAAAAGTAAAGACGCTAGAGACCTTCATGTCAATAATGAATGATCAATAGAAGTCACACACTCGAAAATTGACATTCCGTCAGCAGTTGCCTGTTATTCATGCACATTTCACATTGTCTATTCGGGTTTTGAAAGAGACGCTGGTAGCAAAATGGCAAAGCTGCTGAAATCTTCAGACCACTAGATAATGAAATCCAGAGTGACATCTAGTGACATCCTATATCAGAAGCACTTGCTTTGCATCTTATAAACCCAGCACCATCACCTAGTTAGCCTTTCCAGTACAGGGACCAGCACTTTCTGTCTAGTTACTGAATTCTAAACTAAACTCTACAGTAATTTTCCTAAGTACGTGATACCTCCAATGGTTGCCTTGCTTTGATACAAGGTAGCTTATTTTTCCACCACCAAACTATGAAAACTTCAATCATTGGCTCAAGT
This sequence comes from Bos grunniens, assembly GCF_055505025.1. Lineage (NCBI taxonomy): Eukaryota > Metazoa > Chordata > Mammalia > Artiodactyla > Bovidae > Bos > Bos grunniens. The sequence goes on from NC_141176.1 coordinate 47,286,502, forward strand.
TTAAGGAGCTTTTTACATTTCTCCACAGCTATTCCATCCATGGCAAGCCAGCCTTTTACTCTTTCCCGCACTGCTCTGTCTCTGCTTTAGTGCGAACAGCATGCCAGAATCACTGCCCTAAATCATGCCAGGGAGCTGCCAGAATAGTTCAGACCTCTCCAAGAGCAGAAGCCAAGGGAGCTGTTATCTCATTGCTAAAACCCAGAACATGCTATTCCATCTAAATCACTGGTGTCATGGTCTCATTTGCAATGAAATTTCTTTGATCTTTTTTTCCAGTGTATTGGGGGATTTTTTTTTCCAGGGTGGGGGCAGGTGGTTGTTCTGAATAATGTGGATGTTTTACAAACAGAAAACAGAAAATTTAAGTAGAAAAGATGAAACTAACACAGTATTTAAAATAAAAAATTCAAATAAAAGTTTTTCATAAAATTTAAGTATTTTATAAGGACTCTCACTTGGTGTGAACCTCAATTGGAGTATGGCAAAGGGTGTCCAATGAGTGTCTCAATATAATGAATCTTTTTTTTTTTTAAGTAAGTCCCTTTTAAATAAAACTGTTCTCTTTTCCCTATGTTTCTCCTCTAAAGAGACATAAAGAATGTCACATATAAATTTAAATAAATAAAATTCCCAAATGCAAAGAATAATGATTTGTAAACAAGAGACGTTTCCTGACATAGCCATAATTAAAAACCAAATGATGTAAATCTATCTTGCAATTCCATAATACAAAAAGAATTAAATGGTACCTCCTCCTAAGTATCATAAAATTGTCAGATGAGGAAGACTGTAATGGTATTAAAAATAAGATTTCTCTAGGTTTTCAAGTATGAGATACATGTGATAATTCATAGTAATATGCCTTCTGGTAGGTGCTGAGGGTAAAAGATGAAATAAGCCACACAACATTGTAAATCAGCTATACTGCAATTTTTTTAATGATTAAAAGGGAAAAAAGATGGAATAAGCCAGTCAAGTTCCTTGAATTCCTGTCTTTTAGCTTACATCTCAAGATATCAATTCCTGACAGGACTCCCATCAAAAAAGAATATCTAGACAGACTGCTGCTGCTGCTGCTAAGTCGCTTCAGCCGTGTCCGACTCTGTGTGACCCCATAGACGGCAGCCCACCAGGCTCCCCCGTCCCTGGGATTCTCCAGGCAAGAACACTGGAGTGGGTTGCCATTTCCTTCTCCAATGCATGAAAGTGAAAAGTGAAAGTGAAGTCGCTCAGTCGTGTCCGACTCCCAGCGACCCCATGGACTGCAGCCCACCAGGCTCCTCCGTCCATGGGATTTTAGAGTACTGGAGTGGGGTGCCATCGCCTTATCCGCTAGATGGACTAATGAGCCTCAATTTACCTTTCTGTGAGCTCCTTATTTCTGTTTTGAATTTCATAACATTACACTTCACTTCAAGGAGTCTAGGCCTAATGTTCTTCACTCCCGTTCATTTCATTCAATTCCTTTGTTCTATAGATGAAGAAACAGGGGTCTGGGAATTTAAACACTTCCCCCTAAGGCTGTAGTTTTAGCAAACAGCAGATCAGGTGAGAATGTAGGCTTCCTGATTTGCTATCAATATTTTCCCCACTGTAACACTTTGTTTCCAGTTGTTGCAGGCATAAAGCACAGTAATCATTGTCAGTAATATTAATAAAAATTTCACAACATTGATAATCTGTTAATGTCTTACTCTTTTCTGGATTTCATTGGAATTAATTTCTAGGTAACATATTTGAAGCAATTCATATCTTCTCTAATTTTAGGGGGGAGAATTTTCCAGGAGGAACATATTGTGAAAATTAATAAAGGGAGTTCTAGGGATGAGGAGGTTCTCACATACCTGTCACTAATAGTCAGAATAGATCCCAACAGGAAGAGACTACCTCAAATCTCATGCAGGAAGTTATATTACCTTACCAGCAGGAGAAAGATTTTCTCCTTGCCTGCCAATAGCTTAGCCAATGAGAATCTGTCACATCTCAACCAATGACAAGCCACTACACTTCACATTCCCATTTTCCTCCAATGGAACTTGTCTTTATAATAGCCCAGCCCAACTTCCCTTTCTCCTCTCTGAGAGTTTCCTCCCCTTGGCTTTATCAGACTTGGAGGAATTTGTATGTGGTTCATCGTGATTGTATGTTCTTAACTGCAATTCTTTTTGCTCCATTTTGCTGGTAAAATAATTGACTGCTTTATTGTTTTCAGTTAACAATACTAACATGAGAGAAAAAGATACTTAGGTCTTTATTCTTATCTATTTTAGTAAATATTTGGGAGATTCTGAACATCACTTTTATTTGTTCAAGAAAAAAGAAATTCATGCCATGATCTCTAGAGTTTCTTCTAGCTCTAAAAATTTTACTTAAGGTGTAAATATTCATCTTGTCATACCTAAACTACATTTGTTGGAATATAATTCTGTCATTACCCAGTATACAAAAAGATTGTTTTCTCACATAATTAGGCAATGGATTTAAATTTTATGTTGTACATTTTAAAGGATAGCAGTGGAAGTTTTTAATAATAATAAATTGATGAATTATTGGGAAACTTACTGTATTCAAAAGCTTTTTCCTATGTAGTAAATACCAAGAAGATGTCTTAGGCAGAGAAGGTGTTCTCCTTCATCCTGTTTCTCACCAGTTAATTTCCCCTCCTTCTTGTCAAAACAGTAGTCCACACAGATCCTTGTCAAAGTTTCATGCACTTGTTTAATACTTATTTTATGCGGTACTCATTTTTCAGTGTCTTTTAAGATAAACTCAAGGAGTAGAAGTATCTTTAAACTCTCTTTTCATCTTTACATCTCCACAGTTCATAAGAGTGCTTGTTCTTATACGTGGCAGTTACTCAGCAATGTACTGTGATGATAAATGCATGAACAAAAATTAGAAATGAAAGTAACATTAGAGGTTTACTAACCCAGTTTCCCCATTTGAAGACCATATAGCCACTGAGTTCCGCAGATATTTAATGATTTATCCAATGTTACCTCATTGATCAGTCGAAGGATTGGGAGGCCTTCTGACTGATAATCCCATATTCTTTCTAATATTCCTTTACCTTTTTAAAGATATTTTGAAAACATTCTTCTAAAGCATTTACTCTGTAAATGATGCTTGGTTACTTTCTGTCATGATTGTTTCCCATATATATCTCACATATAATCAACATAACATCATATGCTATATAATATATAATTAACAAGCTTATCCATACTGCTTGGGGCATGCACCTGTGGTGGCTAAATAATGACCCCCCCAAAGATATCCAGGTTCTAATCCCCAGAACCTGTGAATATTCTTATATGACAACACAGACTTTGCTAGAAGGAGTAATCATCTTGAGATAGTGAGATAATCCTGGATTATTTGGGTGGGACCTAAATGTTAAAGGGCTTCCCTGGTGGCATAGAGGTTAAAGCGTCTGCCTGGAATGTGGGAGACCCGGATTCGATCCCTGGGTTGGAAAGATCCCCTGGAGAAGGAAATGGCCACCCACTCCAGTACTCTTGCCTGGAGAATCCCATGGAGGGAGGAGCCTGGTAGGCTACAGTCCATGGGGTTGCAAAGAGTCAGACATAACTGAGCGACCTCACTTTCACTTTCACTAAATGTTAAAAGAAGGTTGATTATAAAAGTAAGGTAGAGGATGATTTGACTATACAGAAGAAGGAAAAGTAGAGACTGAAACCATATGAAGATTGCTCTGCTGGCATTGAAGATGGAAAGAGGGGCCAAGATTTGTTTTAAAGATGCTATGTGATCAAAGTCAATTTTCCTCCTAAGGAGTAAGTATAGAAAAAGTAGTTTTCTATAGAATAAATAAATATGTAGATGAAATAGTCCTGTGATATTGTGATTTTTGATAAATATTTATTTTGCCTTCATCACATTTCTGACATAGACCTCTTAAAATTCTTGACATTTCTTTTTTTTTTTTTTTTGCAATATAACCACATTTATTTAAGAATGTATTCCAATATCTAAAAACAGCAAAGTTGAGCAATGCAAAACCACAGTTATTAATAGCTTCTCTTTCTTTAAGTGGTGAAAGCAGTAAAGGTGCAATTGTTACATTAATGAGGCGACTTTTGGCCCACACCTAAGCATGGGAGAGGGGCTGAAGATTGACATGGCCAATGATTTCATCAACCATCCCTGTGTTACGTTGTTTTGTTGGTGTTCAGTCACTAAGCAGTAATGTCTGACTCTTTGCAACCCCATGGACTGTAGCCCACCAGGCTCCTCTATCCATAGAATTTCCCAGGAAAGAATACTGCAGTGAGTTTCTATGTCTTTCTCCAGGGAGTCTTCCAAACCCTGGGATTGAACCTGTGTTCCCTGCTCAATGGGTGAAAGCCGCTGTAACTATTCCAAAAGACTGGTTAAAAAACTAAAAGTTTCCTGGTTTGTGGAAAAGTGGAGATTCAGGAAGAGTGGCACAGAGAGGACATGGAAGCTCCACACATTTTCCCACATCGTGCCCTGTGCGTCTCTTCATTTGACTGTTGATTTGTATCTTTTAATGTTGATTATAATTAACTAGTAATATAGTGTGTGAACAGGTTTCCTGAGTTTTGTGAGCAGCTCTAGCAAATTTATTGAACCCAAGTTGGTGGTGGTGGGAACCTCTGACTCATAGTCAGTAGTTAGAGATACAAGTGAAAATCTGGACTTGCTATCAGTATCTTGAAGTGGGAGCACTTGTAAGACTGAGCCTTTACCCTGTGGGATCTAAGGCTATCTTCAAGTAGAGAGTGTCAGTCTTAGTTTGAATTGTAGGACACTACCCTGGTGTCAGAAAATTGGTGGTGGTGTTACACATACACACACTGGAATGAGGCCCATGGCACTTAAAGTCCTAAGTGCTGGGAGATAGAAATATCTACGCATTCTGTCCAGAAAGAGGACATGAAGACAAGAAGTACATCTCCAGAAGCTGGAAAATTCAAGGAGGTGGATTTTCTGAGGGCCCCAGGAAGGAGCACAGCAGGATGAACACCTTGACTGGAGTCCCATGAAACTGATGTTGTTCTTGTCTCCACAATGGTAAGAGAGTAAATGTGTACAGTTTTAAGCCACTGTTCATGGTAATTTGTTGCAGAAGCAATAAGAAACTTACACAGTAGACATAGTATTGGTTGGGGAGTCAAGAGTCCTGTTTTGAACTTGGCTGACTCACATCATCTCTAGATGTTAGCTCTGCAAATGTCTAAGTGTAGCTCCCAGGAGTATAATGAAGTCACTTAGTCCTTATTTTCAGTTAAGCTCAGGGAACCATCTCAGTGAAAGACAATCCTGCCCTGCAGAATACACAGATAGAGTCATTGGCATAGCTGATGTTACCCTATAGGAATCTTGGTATAAGATTTTAAAAGATGCCCTACTGGGAAGATAAATTAGGAAAAAAATAAAGACTTCAGAGGAAGAATAAAGTCCCTTCTTCCCTAAAAGAGCACAGTGCTGGAGCAGAGTCCAAGCTGATACTACTGGAATAACCACCAAATTTTGTAGCCTCTGGACACCCGAGCTTTTGAGCAGTGCACACATTGTGCATTCTTCTGAGTGCCCTGATCCTAGGAGACAGAGGCAGAGCTCAACTTAACTTCCTGGGGAAAGACACAACCTCTCTTTCCTGTACCTCTTCCATTAGGAACAAATACTCTTGAGAAGAACTCTCTGCTTCTTAACACCAAATCACAACAGGCCTTCAAGGCACAAAAATAGTGTATATCAGGACAATATCAATTATGCAATGTAATTTAAATCACTCAATATAATTCTTGGTTAAATGAAAATATGCTACATTTTTACCATGTTGTTTAGTATATAAAGAAATTATAAAAATTCTAAGCTAGTTAATAAGGACCAAATAGTTTTTAAAATAAAGGAAAATGCATAAAGAAATAGAAATCTTATTTTATATGTCTAACTAGAATATAAGCTCTCATATCAGCTAGGTCCCTTTTTCTATCAACTTCCTGAATGTTGTTTTCTTTTTCTTGTAGCTTAATAAGAAACTTTTCTAAATTGCCTTCAACAAGAAATGAATATTGACTATAAACTACTATAGTCACAAAAATACTAACCACTCTATAATCACCCTAAGTATAATTACACATGGATCAATTCTTACAGCACAGTTAATGCTATGGTAAAATCCTTGGGAGGGGTTGACCGACACTACTTCACTGTAGAAAATTTACATATATATTTATATATGTGCATACTTTATTTTTCTGGGCTCCAAAATCACTACAGATGGTGACTGCAGCCATGAAATTAAAAGACACTTACTCCTTGGAAGGAAAATTATGACCAACCTAGATAGCATATTCAAAAGCAGAGACATTACTTTGCCAACAAAGGTTCATCTAGTCAAGGCTATGGTTTTTCCTGTGGTCATGTATGGATGTGAGAGTTGGACTGTGAAGAAGGCTGAGTGCTGAAGAATTGATGCTTTTGAACTGTGGTATTGGAGAAGACTCTTGAGAGTCCCTTGGACTGCAAGGAGATCCAACCAGTCCATTCTGAAGGAGATCAGCCCTGGGATTTCTTTGGAAGGAATGATACTAAAGCTGAAACTCCAGTACTTTGGCCATCTCATGCGAAGAATTGACTCATTGGAAAAGACTCTGATGCTGGGAGGGATTGGAGGCAGGAGGAGAAGGGGACGACAGAGGATGAGATGGCTGGATGGCATCACTGACTCGATGGATGTGAGTCTCAGTGAACTCTGGGAGTTGGTGATGGACAGGGAGGCCTGGCGTGCTGCAGTTCATGGGGTCGCAAAGAGTCGGACATGACTGAGCGACTGATCTGATCTGATCTGATACATAAAATTTACATTCATAAATATAACCTGAAATCTTACAAAGAGTTCTTTCAACATCAATTTAAATTTTTTTCTATAGTAAAATATAACATGGTCATATTGCTGTTCAGTCACTCAGTCATGTCTGACTCTTTGCAACCTCGTGTGCTGCAGCACACCATGCTTCCCTGTCCTTCACTACCTCCCAGAGCTTGCTCAAACTCATGTCCATCGAGTCAGTGATACCATCTAACCATTTTATCCTCTGTCATGCCTTCTCCTCCTTTATCTTTCCCAACATCAGGATCTTTTCCAGTTGAGTTGGCTCTTTGCATCAGGTGGTCGAATTATTGGAACTTCAGCTTCAACATCAGTCCTTCCAATGAATATTCAGAGTTGATTTCCTTAAGGATTGACTGGTTTGATCTCCTTGCTGTGCAAGAGACTCTCAAAAGTCTTCTCCAACACCACAGTGCAAAAGCATCAGTTCTTCAGAGCTCAGCCTTCTTTATGGTCCAGCTCCTACATCCGTACATGACTACTGGAAAAACCATATCTTTGACTATATGGACCTTTGTTGGCAAAGTGATGTCTCTGCTTTTTAATATAATGTACATAAAATCGCCAAGAAGGCAATGGCAACCCACTCCAGTACTCTTGCCTGGAAAATACCATGGACGGAGGAGCCTGGTAGGCTGCAGTCCATGGGGTTGCTAAGAGTCGGACACGACTGAGCGACTTCCCTTACACTTTTCACTTTCATGCATTGGAGAAGGCAATGGCAACCCACTCCAGTGTTCTTGCCTGGAGAATCCCAGGGATGGGGGAGCCGGGTGGGCTGCCATCTATGGGGTCGCACAGAGTCGGACACGACTGAAGTGACTTAGCAGCAGCAGCAGCATATAGTAAATACTCATGTAACTCCCTAGGTCAAGAAATCATAAATTACTGTCACCCCAGAAAATCTCTCTCTTCTGTGTCTCTTTCTTTCACAACCCTTTTCCTCTTACCCAAAGGTCACCACTATTTTGAGCTGTGCCACCCTTATTCCCAGCTTCCCTTTTGCTTCCCATCCATATATATATTCCTAAAGTTATTGACGAGCTTCTGAAGTGTTTCTAAATAGAGTCACATTGTACATATTGGTGTGTTTCTTACTTATTTTATTCAATGTTGTATTTGTAAGGTCATTTCATATTTTTCTGTGTTGCTATAGTTTACATATTTTCATTGCATTATGATACCCTTTTATGAAATATACCACAATTTATTTGCCCATTCTATTAATAAGAAACACTGACCTATATCTCTATAGTCTTATTTTATATAAGCATTGTACAATATATATTAAACTTTTTTAACTTGCTTTTTTCCAACTAACATTGTTATAAATATCTCTTTAAGTATGTTTCTACTTTATAAATTTGAATGGATACATAGGTCATTTGGACCACATTTTAAAATTAATCTTTAGTCGTGTATGTGGCTATTTCTGATGTTTTATAGTCATCAACAGTATTTTAGTTGTCATTGTTATACATACATTGTTTAGTATATCCTTCATTTTCTTAGAATAAATTTTTGTCATTGAAATATTTGAAATACCTTTGAAATATTTTCCTTAGGATAAATTCCTAGAGTCAGAGGATGTTAAACATTTAAATGAATATTATTTTCAAATGTTGCACATTTTCCATCTAGAAAATGTATTTCTTTATTTTCTCAAGAACAGAATACAAAGTATCAGTATTCTGATTTCCACATTCTTGCCAGCAATAGATATTATATATTTTTACGAGCTTCTTAAAGTTAATACATGAAACTGACTTATATTATTTGAAATTATATCCCCTAGATTCCTGAAAGGTTAAATATATCTTAACTTTAACAGCCATTTGTTATCAAACAATGTCTTTTAATCTATAATGGGCCATTTTTTTGCAAGACCATCACTTCTACACTAGGTAATGAATAACAATTTTTTAAAGTTGTATTTTCCAGAAGGTAGTTATTAGTTCCATCACTCCAAGGCCTGATGAATCGTCCACAAATGGTGTAAAAGAGAGACAGTCATTGCTAAGGAAAATTCCATTGACAATTCTGTTGTTATCTGACAAGCTGGGAAGGAAACTTTCCCACTTGATCAAAATGTCATTTAGCCATCTTCACCATGGCCCCACTGAATCAGCCCCCATGACTCCCATAGTGGTAACAAGCCCTAAGGCTTTAGTTCATAGCAACATCTAGCTCTCCTATTTAAAAAGAGGAGCAAATAGCATTTACATAGAGAACACTACTCAAACAGAACACTATTTAAGCTTTACTTTACTGAGGGTGTGTCACCTAGTTCTGTGGAAATGAGAAAAAAATGATTTGTGCTGAGCACTTCAGTGGCGATTCAGTAGGACTAAACCCTCCTTTGCTTTTGGTAAATTAAATTATGAGAAAACAACAAACCTCAGTGGCTAATCTCTACCACATATTTGTTTTAGAACATTTCACTACTATGGAATATTATTTCAGAGTGAACTGCCTGAGATAATCAGAGAAGTTGGGAACAACTAAATACAGCTAACATCTACAAATTTCACAAGTGGAATTAAAGTAAGTGCAGACTATTTTAGAACGATAGTATATTATATATTACAGACAAAGAGCTGTGATTTGAAGACTCTTGACATGGGGCTAAAAATGTACCAAGCAGTTTTAAGTAATAGTTCTTTATTATCAAAAATAGTTGTTTTCATATACAAATTTATATGGGTTGCAGCAAGGCTTCTTGACCACCTTTCCTGGAAAACTTGATCCCTTCCATGGTGTGGACTATATGACCTGAAGTACACTATTCTGTTGAATATATTCTTTTCATTATTGCAACCAATTTTAGATCAACAGATAATTCTTCCAAAAAACAGTGAAAGAAAAATATTATTTCCTCTATAAAAGACATCATTATTGAGTTGTTCTTTCATTTCAATATTTTTGAATGTCATGGAGAAGTTATTTTAAAACTGAATAACATGTTAATATGATTTTAATTCCTCTGACAATTTACAGGCACTCTTGCCACACCTAATTTAAGAAACAAAATATCTAGCAGTTATTTACTCAGTTTTCATTCAATTTTAACAGCCTAAAGTGGAAGCTCAGGAGGTCTCATAAAATAAAAATTGATGGAAGGGATGAAAAACATTTCCTGATTACTAGAAATTGTCCCTCCTGAGGGAGAGGAGGAAAGAGGAAAAGGGGATACATATAATTTATCATCCAAAGTCTCATGGAATCAAAGTCTAAAATTTTAATGTTAGAAATTGCTAAAATATATACTCCATTTAGGGCTTCCCTGATGACTCAGCAGTAAAGAATCCATCTGCAATGTAAGTTCAGTCCCTGGGTTGGGAAGATCTCCTGGAGGAGGGCATGGCAACCCACTCCAGGGTTCTTGCCTGCAGGATACCATGGACAAGGAGCTTGGTGGGCTACAGTCCCCAGAGTCACAGAGTCAGACACAACGCACCGACTGAGCACAGCATAGCACACATGTTCCATTTAAACAGTAGCATTGTAACTGAGACAGAAATGACAACCCACTTCAATATTCTTGCCTGGAGAATCCTATGGACAGAAGAATCTGGAGGGCTAAAATCCAGAGGATCACAAAGAGTCAGACACGACTGAAGCGCTTAGCATGTTGTAGCTGAGTTCTCTCACTCTCATTCCTTTTCACTGCAATGTTCTGTTTTGGAGTTCCCTTGGAAAAGAGAAGCATATAATTGAAATAAAGAAATGTGTTTAAAATCAGAAATTTGAGACTTCATGTTATATGCTTGATGGGTTTTTCTGTTTTAAATGCTCTTCTAGTTGCTATCTCCCATAACTGTTAAGAGTCTGTATGCTCGGCCATATTCTATTCAATTATTCCTAGAGTAATGGAACTCCCTGCAAGATCTTAAATACTGATTTAATATCTAAAATGCTGCATGAAACATAAAGTATTCATGGGTGATGTTTTTAAATAAACACCTGTGAATAGATTAAAACACACACCATGGAAATAAAAGCTGTTCACAAGGAGGCATTTAAATTGGTTGCTGGTATTACTAAAACTTGTGTAGTAGGGAGCAATAAAAATACTGAATTTGGGAGATTATATCAAAATTAAATTTTAAATAACCGGAAAATTTGGGGAAAATGCGCTTCAGGATACATTCACTTTAATAAAGGCATGGAGAAAAGTTGAGTAAAAGAATACTTGTTAGTATGTGATGTGCTAAGACCTCATCACCTTTTCTGCTCATGGCTCATGCTTCAGGAGCTAAGAAAGACAAGGTGAGAGAAAGTGAGTAAAAAACTGGGACGACACCTTCACTTTGGTGTATTTTATCCTTCTTTATTGTCCTCTGCTTCCAGCTTCATCTGTCTTCCTTTTTTCATGTAGCTTTTAGAAAGGTGACAAGACAGAGCCTTAAGAGAGGCCCCAGTAAAATGTATTATGATCCTGAAAAATGGTGAAATTAAAGCAGAATGGCCACACTCCTTGACTTATGTAAAGTTTATTCAAATCTGCCTTGCTCTCCTTTTGAACCTGACAGTGCTTGGATTTCTTAATAATGTGCAAATTAAAAGGACTTAATCAAAGGCTCAATAATTATGTAGTCAATGTGAACATAACTGAAAGAAATTCTATAATAATTTCAGAAGAAATATAATACTCTGCATTATATGGATCCAGAACAAATATTCAAACATAAAATCCCAGCTGAATAATTAAAATGATTGTATTTCTCCTATATAATCACCCTGGAGGTATATCAAAATTAGATATTCCCAATTAGTCTCCTATTTAAATTCTATTCCTTAGATTAATAATAAGAATAAAGACATTTATTTTCTATAGCATTAGATTGGGTTTCCCAGGTAGCACTACTGGAATTCACTGCCAGTGCAAGAGATGCAAGAGACTCGGGTTTGATCCCTGGGTCAGGAAGATCCCCTGGAGTAAGAAATGGCAACCCAGTATTCTTGCCTGGAAAATTCCACGCACAGAGGAGTCTGGTGGGCTACTGTCCATGGGGTCGCAAAGAGTAGGACAGGACTGAGCACACACACACACACACACTCACACATAGCACTAGATAACAGAAGAGTTCTGTTTTCAGGAACATACCAGGTAATACTACTCCCTGTGGTTTTACTCTATCATGTAACTGAATTAAGCTTACTTGAATTATGATATTAAAAGAGTGATTCCTAATTTCAATCATATTACATAGAAATGTTCTAAAGGAGGTTGAGAGCATGCGAGAGAAACATGTTTGCTTTCAGAGGCATTCAGCATCATCAGCCACGTAGGAAAGTGTTCACCCAGGAATGTATGTCAGCAAGAATCAAGAATAAGGAGCATGTTCTGGGGGCAGCACCATGAAAGAACCAGCAGAGAGACTGGTCAGATGTTTAGAGAACTCAAAAGTGCAGAATCTTAGAAGTCAGCTAAGATGGACACCTGTCCCATTCTTTCGTTGAGCTTTGACTGTTCAGAATGTGAACCATCTCTTCACTGATACTGGGGAATGGATCACTCTGTGGGGCCTAGTAGTTGGCAGGGTCCATTTTCAATACAGAAGATGCAGGAGCATATATTTTTTCCTTGCTAGGTCAGAAGTGATAAACTATGCTTGGCTAACCAGAGTTTCCCAACCAGGAGTACGAACTGGGAGTGAGTGGCAAAAAGAAGCAGGCGCTGTTTAAACTCCTCCGGCAATGGCAGTGGTACCCTGTGTTGAGCCATGGGGCAGCAGCACTGTCTTACCATTCGTTCCCTGGGGTGGCATCTGGACTGGGGTTTGAAAAAGAAAGTGAAAGTGTTAGTCACTTGAGACCCCATGGACTGTAGACCGCCAGGCTCCTCTGTCCATGGGATTCTCAAAGCAAGTAAACTTTAGTGGGTCGCCATACCCTTCTCCAGGGGAATCTTCCCGGCCCAGGGGTTGAACCCAGGTCTCCTGCATTGCAGGGAGAATCTTTACATCTAAGCCACCAGGACTGGGGTTTGAAGTCTAGTAGTTCCTAGCATCTTTCAAGACTATTTCTTGAGGTTTGCCACTGACCATTAACCAAAACTATCCTTCTGAAAAATTCCTTCTCTCTTTCAGTTTGCAACCCAGAATGCTGAGCAGGAGAGGGCCAACTGCAAAATGAAAGTGCAGGGCTTTATATTTAAAAATTATTCAGAATTTCAAGACAGCAACAGCATTAAAACCAAGGTTTTTCTAAGCACAGGTTACTGTGAGGTTGCCTAGGCTACAAACCCATGAAGCTGGCCCTTCATGGGTATATGAAGGGCCTTTCATGTTGGTATAGCATAGAACGAAAAGGACATCGATAATACATGGTCAACAAAAAAATCTTTGAGAAAGAGAATCCTAAAGGGTTTTGGCAAAGGACGCGGTGTTGGTTGTTTGTTTCTGTGAGCAGTTGTAGCTGAAGAATGAATGTTATAACCAGAATCAAGTTATCAGAGCTCATTTTAATCTAACTGAATTGCCAGGGTGTTAGTAAGGTTTGGCAGAATTGCTGTATCTTCCCCAAATAAAACCATTTCTTCTGTACATGCATTTTATTTGGAAAGATCTTGGGTGTGATTTATGAACTTTTAGATGAAAAAATAAAAAGTGAGTCAAGGGTGTTTTTAAAAGGTCTGACTCTAATTCCAGAGGGCCAAAGCAGTGGTGCCATCCTTTCCTTCACTGAGAAATGGTTGTGCTCTGGCTGTGGACACACTGTTCAGGAGTCCTCTCCGGGGATTCTTAATTCTTAAAAGTGGCCAACACATTCAGGCAGGGCACAAAGCAGATTCAACCAGCAGATTTGCTATTTTAGGGAAAGCCATCTGTTTAGATTTCTCTCCAGTAAAACTGCCCAGTCTCAGTATATTCGCCCATAAATTTTGTGTCTGAGTTTCAAAGTCCATGCAACTTTGTATTGAATAGAAGGAAAAATCCCACTAAGTGAAAAAACTGTGGTAACAACAGCTCAAGTCATCTGGTGACAGCAGGTCTGTCTACCCTGGGGCTACCCTCTGAGTTGGGCTCGGACACCACTTGACCTGTGCTGTCCTGGGAAATGGGTGAACATCAAACAACACGAAAGTGGTCAAAGTAGCTACCATTATACATTTTGCTGCCCAACCGAAGTTGTCTGTTTAGCCAGATATTTTTAGACCCGCTCTCACAATTTTTATGTTAATAGAAAGTACAGGGGAGGAAATCTACAGAGATGTCATTGGTAGTAGCATATTAAAGGCAGTGGCAGGTTGGAACACCCTTGTAGTGACATGGAAAATCCTTTCAGCTACACACATAGTCTTTCAACACAGCAGCATGGGCTTAGCAGACTAATTTGAAGAAACAGTATTGTAGAAAGTTCTGTTCTGCAATCAGGAATGTGAAAAAAATTACCACTCCTTGGCCCACTGGCAGAGCTACTGAGATTTTCAACCTAGAAGAGAAAGACGGCTAATGTGCCTATCTAGCCTTTTGGAAATGGCAACTCACTCCAGTGTTCTTGCCTGGAGAATCCTAGTGATGGGGGAACCTCATGGGCTTCCATCTATGGGGTTGCACAGAGTTGGACATGACTGAAGCGACTTAGCAGCAGCAGCAGCCTTTTCCTCCAGTACTCTTGCCTGGAAAATCCCATGGATGGAGGAGCCTGGTGGGCTGCAGTCCATGAAGTTGCTAAGAGTCGGACACGACTGAACGACTTCACTTTCATTTTTCTCTCTCACTTTTCACTTTCACGCATTGGAGAAGAAAATGGCAACCCATTCCAGTGTTCTTGCCTGGAGAATCCCAGGGACAGGGGAACCTCATGGGCTTCCATCTATGGGGTCGCACGGAGTCGGACACGACTAAAGCGACTTAGCAGCAGCAGCAGCAGCAGCCTTTTCCTCTCTCTCATATACTCTTCCTGTGTTAATGTTGGTTTATTTGAATTACTACATAATTAAAAAGCATCTGTTATTTCACAGGTGTCTTGGAGTCTTCATATTCTTTGGGAAACATGCAAAATTAACTGAATTCATATAATTCAATGTTCATTTTTTTTGTATTTCTCTTTCTTAAATGGATTTTAATAACTATCTTTATAGAGCACTTACTTCATGCTAGGCATCATCGTATGAAATACCAAAAAATTTGGGGGTATTCATCTTCCCAGTATTCAAGGAATTAAATATTAGGTCACTCAAGAAAGTGGGAACTTAAATATACAGAAGATATGTAACTGATCGAAAGTTACATTAAATGGATAGAAGTGGTGGGATTCAAGTTCCTGAGCTACCTCAAATATTTTTGGAGTATCTCAGATAAAAAGTATCATGTAAGGAGCTAACAAAAAAAAAATCAATATGAAAAATGTCCTAGGCTTCAAAGAGCCTTTAATATATAGAGAGAAAGAAACAAGAACATCTACAAAACCCCAACCATTTAGTCAACTGATTTTTGACAAAGGTCTAAAGACAGTTTAATGGAAAATAAAGATAGCCTTTTCAACAAGAGTTTCTGGAACAACTAAACATCGATTTGCGAAATTTTGTTAAATGAAACTTAACCCATTAGTTCAGTTCAGTTCAGCTGCTCAGTCATGTCCGACTGTTTGCGACCCCATGGACTACAGCACACCAGGTTTCCCTACCCATCACCAGCTCCCAGAGCTTGTTCAAACTCATGTCCATCAAGTTGGTGAAGCCATCCAACCATCTTATCCTCTGTCATCCCCTTCTCCTCCCACCTTCAATCTTTCCCAGCATCAGAGTCTTTTCAAATGAGTCAGTTCTTTGCATCAGATGGCCAAGTATTGGAGCTTCAGCTTTAGCATCAGTCCTTCCAAATAAATATTCAGGGTTGATTTCCTTTAGGATGGACTGGTTGGATCTCTTTGCAGTCCAAGGGATTCTCAAGAGTCTTCTCCAACACCACAGTTCAAAAGCATCAATTCTTTGGCACTCAGCTTTCTTTATGGTCCAGCTCTCACTATCCATACATGATTCCTGGAAAAACCATAGGTTTGACTATATGGACCTTTGTCAGCAAAGTAATGTCTTTGCTTTTTAACCCATATTTTGAACAATATAGAAAAAATTATTTCAAAATGGATCATATATTTAAATGTGAAACCTAAATGTATAAAACTTCAAGAAGAAAACATAGGAAAAATCCTTTGTAGTTTGGGTTAAACAAAGTTTTATTAGATTCAATACCAAAAGTCAAATTCATAAAGAAATCACAGATAAACACATTTATTAACCATTGATAAAAAATTGTGTTTTAATATCAAAATTAAAAACTTTAACTTTTGAGAGATACTGTTAAGGAAATGAAAAGATAAATCATAAACTGGAAGAAAATACTTGCAAACTACATATCTAACAAAGAACATGTATCACATTTATATGTTTAAACATATAAACTCAAAAATGAGAAAGCAAACACCTCAATAAAAATAACAGGGCAAAATATATGATGGAAACTTCACCAAAAAAAAAAAAAGATATATGGCTATCAGATAACCAGTAGAAAGATACTGAAGCCATTAATCATTAGAGAAATTCAAATTAAAGTCACAATGGTATTTCACTACACACTTTTTAGAATGCCTATTTTTTTTTTCTAATGACAATATTGAAGTTCTGGAAAGCCAGTTTGGCGGATTCTTATGAACCTAAACATACATTTATAATATGACCCAACAACCCCACTGCCAGGTACTTAGCCAAGAGAAGTGAAAATTTCAGTTTATACAATCACTTATATGTAAATAGTTGTAGCAGATTTATTCATATTCACCCCAACTGGCAAGACCGTTGATGTTCACCAACTGGTGAATGGGCAACCATATTTCGGTGCAGCTACAGAATGTAATATTATTCAGCGATACATTTAACAAGCCACAGATACTTACTGTAAATACATGGATCTCAAAAACATTTTACTAAGTAAAAGAAGCCACGTTTTTAAAGTGTGCATGCCATATGATTCCATTTAAATGACTTTCTAGAAAATGAAAAACTATAGGGAACAGATTACTGGTTTCAGTGGGGTGATCTGATCTGGTCACTAAGTCGTATCCGACTCTTGCGACCCCATGGATTGTAGTCTGCCAGGCTCCTCTGTCCATGGGATTCTCCAGGCAAGAATACTCCAGTGGGTTGCCATTTCCTTCTCCATCAGTGAGGGTGGTGGTGGGGAAATGTGTTCATTCAAAAGGAGCAAGGGGACATTTGGGGATGGAGATACTCTTCCATCTTGATTTTGGTGGTACTTACATAAATGCTCACATTTGTTTGCCAAAATTCATAGAGTTACATACTGAAATGGGTTACTTCCACTGTTTGTTAATTACATTTTAACAAACCTGACTTTGAATAATCAGCATGTCTAAAACTGAAGCCATCCTTTTTCTCATTGAGCCTCTTTATTTATTTATTTTCAGTTCAGAGAAAAACACCATTTCCAATCCACCCTGGGGATTACCCAGCGGGTCCTCCTCTGTCCCTCACTCTGAGCACAGTGTCAGCTTTCTCAACCAGGGAATCTTATCCCTTTATAAACATTCTCAGAAACCTTTCCTCTTCCGCATTTCTGTTGTCACCACTTTATTGGTTCCTTCAAATTTCTAGCCTCATGACAGGTTCTCTCCCATTTTGCATCAGTCTCCCCTGTGCTCTGCCTTGAACTTTATAAACCATAATTCTCATTGGGCATATCTGTGCTTAAAAGCTTTCAAACATTTCTGTAGGATAAAGTCCAAGCTCCTTAAACCACACAGAAATCTTGCTCAGTGTATCTCGTGCCTCTCTAACAGGTAAAGTTTCTGTCTCAGTCATACTGTGACACACCTTGTTCTGGAATGTGCCACATGCTGCTTTTTCTCCTCTGAATCTGTGCAAATTCTGCTCCTTTGTCTGAAATGCCTTTTTAGAAAGCTTGTTTTTAGTGAAATCTATTTATTCTTTGAGATTCTTTTGATATCATTTACTTCCCTTGTGGCTCAGATGGTAAAAATCTGTTTCCAATGCAGGAGACCCAGGTTCAATCCTTGGATCAGGAAAATTCCCTGGAGAAGGGAATAGCCACCCAAGCCAGTATTCTTGCCTAGAGAATTCCACGGACAGAGGAGCCCAGTGGGCTACAGTCCATGGGATCACAAAGATTCAAATATCATTTACTCAATGGAAACTTCTCTTCACTGCTCCCATCAGGCTGAACTTGAATGTCCCACATGTGGCAATAACATGTGCTTGAACTTTAAGGAAGACACCTATCTCTCTGTCCTGCAACTGTGCATCGACCTAGTAGCCCTCTAAATGATGTGCTGCTTAAATAAAGTGCTCATGCATCATATACCTTTAAATCCTCAGCAGCTAGAGGCATTCGGTACATATCTTCCAAATGATTGAGTAAAGGAACATGTAAATAAATATATTACGTAGACAGCATCAGAAAACATTGCTTTAACATTTTAGCCTCCTGACCTACATCTCTTGATTTTTTTGGCCCTGGGTAGACTGCTTTCTGAGAAAAGATCCCCTAACACAGTCATCTGCAAAGGCACAACATGGTCTAAATAAATCCCTGGGACTTTAAGGGAGCAAATGTGTTAAGGCAGGCATAATATATAAAGAAGATCAGTTGCGGGAAAAATTCAACAAGAGTTAGTAAGGTCATTGTCTTATATTTAAAGTCCTCACTAAGGTTTTCATGGGCTCTTTGTACTATTCCTAGGTCATTCCTACTTCTGAGACAATACAAGGGAGTTTCTGAGCTTGCTATTTGTGGAACTGAGGGACTCAGCCTGGACAGATTCTTGTGGCAAGCATCTTCATCCATCATGCCCTGATAAGCATGAGGGTCTGCTTTTTTTCTGGCCTGAGAGAAGAGGTTAATTTTGTTTTGTTTTCAGTGTGTGCTATGTGGCTGTGCAGTGAACGAAAGCAAAATAAGAATCAGGACATGGAAAGACCCTCACTGGAAAAGACCCCGATGCTGGGAAAGATCGAGGGCAAGAAAAGAAGGAGGCAACAGAGGATGAAATGGTTGGTGGCATCACCGACTCAAAGGACATGAGTTTGAGCAAACTCAGGGAGATAGTGAAAGACAGGGAAGCCCAGTGTGCTGCAGTTCATGGGGTTACAGAGTCAGACATGACTTAGCAACTGAACAACAGCAAATGCCCCCTGATAAGGCTTCCCGGATGGTGCTAGTGCTAAAGAACCTGCCTGTCAATGCAGGAAATACAGGTTTGATCCCTGAGTCTCGAAGAACCCCTGGAGGAGGGCATGGCAACCCACTCTAGCATTCTTGCCTGGAGAATCCCATGGACAGAGAAGCCTGGTGGGCTGCAGTTCACAGGCTCGCAAAGAGTTGAACACGACTGAAGCGACTTAGCACCCACACAGATGCCCTCTGAAATTGACCATCTTGTGCACTGGTTTCCCCCGGTGGAGAGAGGAGTTTGCGGCAGACCTTGGATGAAGTGTAGTCAGTAAAATCATGGCATCCTTGTGTACAAACACAGGACTGCTTCAGTGCCCAAGAGGCCATAATCACTAGGAAGAGGGCAGAGCAGAGACTGTTTGTTCCCTTAACTCTACTACAGACCACAGGATCAGATACATACACAATCATTTATCTAAAAATTAAGTAAATGTTCCACATTCACAAGTTGCTTTTTGATTTTGTTCTGTTTTTGGAGTGGGGAGAATGGGACTAATTTGGACGTTTTAAGAAACTATAGAGTAATTGTGCCACACATTTATTCATATTAATCATTTTTTCCTCTTTATTCTAGAATTGAGGGAGTGTCTCCTCCATCATTTATGTTAAGATTTCTAATTCATTTTCAGTCAAGATACTCTCACTGTTCATTCACTGAAAATGAATTAGAAATTACAAAAATCTATAGATTACTCATTTTCAACCATATCGTTGTTTGAAATGAATGGTGGTGCTGAGTGGCTTGACTTATAATGAAATTATATTTTATAAAGTTGGAGTCAGTGAAATTGCATTGCATCAGTGGCTTGTGGGCAAACTGACTAATGAGGAGTCACTGGGAGCCCTCAGAGTAGCTCCTGGCAAAGCAAAGAGGGCACTAGTGGATATGGCAGCCAAGTGGTGTTATCACAAATGTCCTGGCAACAGGATGGCGAGGAGAACTCCTCACAGAGAGCACTGCCAAGTTAAGAAAAGGAGAGAGCTTCTTTCTTTCTACATGCAGCGAACCCCCAGGAGACTCCTAAGAATATTGGAGGCAGTCTACATGCATGCTCAGTCTCTCAGTCTTGTCTGACTTTCCAACCTCATGGACTGTGGCCTGCCAGGCTCCTCTGTCCATGGGATTCTCCAGGCAAGAATACTGGAGGGGGTTGCCATTTCCTCCTCCAGGGAAATCTTCCCAACCCAGGGATTGAATCCGAATCTCCTGCATCTCTTGCATTAGCAGGCAGATTCTTTACCACTGAGCAGCCTGGGAATCCTCTACATTGAAGAAAGTGATCTTATTTTTTTTTTTCCTTCTTCCATGATTTGGCAAGTATTCTAGGCAAGGTTGTAATATGATCTGCAGGGCCCACAGCAGAATAAAAATGCAGAGGCTTTTTTCAAATAGCAGGAAAAACTACTGTTAAAGGTACTAAAATTGAAAGTTTCCCCTTTTTCTGTAGTTTCTCAATTTGTCATAGTATGTTTTATTTGCTATTTAATTTCATTCTAAGTAACAAAAGAATCAAGTTTAGCATTCTTAGCATGAATTATTACCGTTCTCCCTTGTACTGTACAATGTCATTTTAAAATGCAAATATAAGAATTTATAAAAAAGGCTGAGCACTGAAGAATTGAGGCCTTCAAACTATGGCGCTGGAGAAGACTCTTGAGAGTCCTTTGGACAGCAAGGAAATCAAACCAGTCAATCCTAAAGGAAATTGACTCTGAATATTCATTGGAAGGACTGATGCTGAAACTGAAGTTCCAATACTTTGCACACCTGATCCAAAGAGCCGACTCATTAGAAAAGACCTTGATGCTGGGAAAGATTGAAGGCAGGAGGGGAAGGGGATGACAGAAGATGAGATGGTTGGATGGCATCATCAACTCAACGGACATGAGTTTGAGCAATCTCTGGGAGATGATGAAGGATGGGGAAGTCTGGCGTACTGCAGTCCATGGGGTCACAAAGAGTCAGACACTACTGAATGACTGAACACAACCATTGCTCAAAAGCACTATGAAGTCAGCAGAAACTCTATTTTGAATTTTTATCTTTTCCTGGCTAGTAATATGCAGTCTGATACTCTCTTATGATGCCAGGCAGGTCAATCAGCCACTGTTCCTGGCCAGCTGGGTAAGGCTGAGGATAAATAAGTAATACACTTTTAACTATTCTGTACTCATATAGCCATTCTGTTCTTCACTTTCAATACAGTAATTAATAAACCACATCAGATATTCAACATTTTATTATAAATAAGGCTATATGTTATATCATTTTGCTCAACTGTAGGTGAATGTGAGAGTTTGAGCACATTTAAAGTAAGCTATGCTAAGCCACACTGTTTGGTAGCTTAGGGGAATTAAATGCATTTTCAATATAGGATATTCTCAATTTACCATGGGTTTTTTAGGACATAATCTTGTCATAAGTAGAGGAAGATCTTACTGATACATGCATCAACAAGCCTGAATCTCAAAAATATTATGTTGAGCAAATGAAAATAGAAACAAAAGAACGGGTACTATATGATTCCATTTTAATGAGATTTCTAGAACAGACAAAGCTAGTCTATGATAATAGATATTGCAATACTCCTTCCTCAGGAGAAGTTGAGGAATGTCTGGAAAATGTCTTGAGGATACTTTCTGGGGGTGCTGGAAATTTCTATGTGTTGATTGGAGTGTGGGTTATATATGTATATCCTTTTGTCAAAACTGGTCCAACTCTGAATCTCTGAATTTCACTCTATATAAATAACACCTCAGTAAAAAATAAATTACTTTCTGTTTCCTCCCTCCAAATTTGGTTTTCCTTGCAGGTTTTTCTTCTAAGAAAATTTTAAGATCAGATTTGTCAAATGCCACAAGGGTTATGTTGGGATTGAAGTGGAAAAGCATTCACCTCGTGCCTTCATAAAGGGGAAGAGTCATTCTTATTATATTAAGTGATTCCAATGATTATTTTCTAACCATTAAGATTTTTCTTAGCTTAAATTCTTTAAAGTTATCTCTAAGAGAATTTTCACATTGCTATTACATTTATTTGTAAGTTATTTAGATAGGCTTCAGTTCAGTTCAGTTCAGTCGCTCAGTCGTGTCCGACTTTTTGTGACCCCATGAATTGCAGCACGCCAGGCCTCCCTGTCCATCCCCAACTCCCAGAGTTCACTCAAACTCACGTCCATAGAGTTGGTGGTGCCATCCAGCCATCTCATCCTCTGTCGTCTCCTTCTCCTCCTGCCCCCAATCTCTCCCGGCATCAGGGTCTTTCCCAATGAGTCAACTCTTATCTTAATGTATAAATTGATTCCCACCATCTGATTTTCTTATTATTACTAGAAAGCAAAAAAAATAAAAATATTTTAAAATATCTGAGCACCTTATTGAATTCTAGTATTAGTTTTGATAGCTTTTTAACTGGTTCTGTACATAGTAAATTTTGATATCCACAAATAATTTTTCTAGTATAGTATTTTCTTTTTCATTTTATTGTATTTACTAGACTATAACATTAAATAGTCCAATATTATTTAATAAATAGCAGTGGTATGAGATGACACTCCTGTTTATGAGAATATTTTTATTATTTCACTATTAAGACATTTGATCTGAGAACATAATAAACATATGTTGGGTTTAAGAAATTTACTTCAATATCTGGGAATATTTGGAGGGTTTTTCATCAGTTTAATTTAAAAGGATGATAAATTTTATCAAGACTTTTGGGTAACTATTAGGATGCTCATATTTTTGTTTGCTTCTTTAAATATTAGTGAAGTTATCTACATTCGCAAATATATCAATATTTAAACATTTTGAATACTAAATCTGTACTTGGTAATATATTAGTCTTTTCATATGTCGGCAACTTCTCTTTGTTAATATTTTATTTAGGAATTTTCCATTGATTTTCATAGTTTAGATTGCTGTTTGATTTCCAAATTTTATCTCAAACCATGTCTGGCTTTGACATCAGGGCTATGTATGTCCTCAACTGATTATGGGATGCTGCCAATTTTTATCTATTTTTGAAAGAGTCAAAATATTGGAAGAAGATCTGGCATATCTTGTCTGTAAAATTATCTGAATATTATATTTTTCTTAGAATTTACCTCCTTCATCAATTCCCCCATGATCATTAATCTGTATAGTTTATTTTACTCTTCTTATCTATATATTTCTAGGGAATACTTCATTTCATCTACTTTTTCAAATCTGTTGGAATATAGCTGCAAGTATGACTGTGCCTTTTTTTTTTTTAATTTATAATGGTACTATTATTTTTCCCTTTTGTTCCAGAAAGTCTTACAAAGATTAACACAATTTATTTGTCTTTCTGCAGAGCTTTTCAGTTTTATTGATCAGACCTATGTTTATTTTGTTCTTATCTTATAAAATTCTATTTTTAACCCAATTACATGTTTCCTTCTAACTTTTCTTTTTACTTTCATTTGTTTTAAATGAAAGTCTCAGTCATACATTTTCAGTCTATTTTAATCGAAAAAATAATTATTTAAAAATTACAAATATCATCTTAAATACTGCTTTGGTTATATTCCATGGGTTTTATTAAAAATCACCCTTTTTTAACTTGATATCTTGACTTCTTGATATCAAGAGTTCTTGAGAAGATTATTTTTAAGAGACTGGATGAAGAAGTCTTTAATCACTTTATTATTAAAATATATTTTTATTATACTATGGTCACAAAATGTGAATTTTATGATTCAGAACTGCAGGATTTAGATTGTCTTTTTGATGTAGAGTATGTGAAGAGCTTCTCTGACTGTCTCACCATGTTTGAAAAGATGTATATTACCTATTTTTGAGAACTATATAAATCTATATGTTTGCTACTTAAGCTATTCAAATACTTTATATTTTATATCATTTCTTTTTTTTGTTTTTTTTTTAAATCCTAAAAATTAATGCTGTTAGAGTGCTGCACTCGATAGGTCAGCAAATATAGAGAACTCAGGAGTGGCCACAAGACTGGAAAAGGTGAGACTTCATTCCAATCCCAAAGAAGGGCAATGCCAAAGAATGTTGAAACTGCTATACAATTGTGCTCATTTTGCAAGCTAATATTAAAAATCATTCAAGCTAGGCTTCAGCAGTACGTGAACCAAGAACCTCCAGATGTACAAGTTGGGTTTAGAAAATGCAGAGGAACCAGAGATCAAATTGCCAACATTAGTTGAAGTATAGAGGAAGCAAAGGAATCCTAGAAAATCATCTACTTCTGCTCCATTGACTACTGTGGATCACAACAAACTGTGGAAAATTCCTAAAGAGAGGAGACTACCAGACCACCTTACCTATCTTCTCAGGAACCTGTATGCAGGTGAAAAAGCAACAGTTAGAATTGGATATGGAACAATGGACTAGTTGAAAACTGGAAAAAGAATACGTACAGACTGTGTATTGTCACCCTGCTTATTTAACTTATATGCAGAGTACATCATGCAGAATTCTGGGCTGGATTAATCACAAGATGAAATCAAGATTACTGGGAGAAACAGTAACAACCTCAGATATGTGATGATATCACTTTAATGGCCAAAAGCAAAGAGGAACTAAAGAGTCTCTTGATGAAGGTGAAAAAGGAGAGTAAAAAAGCTGGCTTGAAACTCAAAATTTAAAAAAAAAAAAAAAAGGAGGACCATGTCATCTGGTCCCATTACCTCATGGCAAATATATGGAGAAAAAGTGGAAACAGTGATAGATTTTATTTGCTTGGGTTCCAAAATCACTGCAGATGGTGACTGCAGCCACAAAATTAAAAGATTCTTGTTCTTTGGAAAAAAATGTTATGACAAACCTAAACAGGATATTAAAAAGCAGAGACATCACTTTGCCAACAAAGACACACACAGGCAAAGCATGGTTTTTCCAGTAGCCACGGACTGATGTAAGCGTTGGGCCATAAAGAAGGCTGAGCACGGAAAAATTAATGCTTTTGAAGTGTCATGCTAGAAAATACTCTGGAGAGTCACTTGGGCAGAAGGAAGATCAAACTAGTCAATCCTCAAGGAAATCAACCCTGAATATTTTTTGGAAAGACTGATGCTGAAGCTGAAGCTCCAATACTTGGGCCACCTAATGAGCCAATTCATTGGAAAAGACCCTGATGCTGGGAAAAATTGAGGCAGGAGGAGAAGGGGATAACAGAGGATAAGACGGTTGGATGGCATCATCGGCTGAATGGACACGAGTTTGAGCAAACTCCAGGAGATAGTGAAGGACAGAGAAGCCTGGCATGCTGCAGTCTATGGGGTCTCAAGAGTTGGACACAACTTTGCAACTGAACAACAAACAACAGCAAGTTAAGAGATAAGTGCTAAAGTCTCTTGCAATGGTTTTGAATTTAGGAAGTTCTTCTTAAGTTTCTAGTAGTTTTGAATTCTTATATTTCAAAGCTGTTAACAAAGCTTTGGCTATGTATTCTTGATTGATTTTTAACTCCTATTAATACAAAATATGGTTTTCATTTGAATTTTTCTGGTGTTCCAGTTCTTCTTTCTTCATTTTGTATTTCCCTAACACAATTTTTGCAACTGTTTTCAAATATTCCACATTATTGGATTTTAGAAATATCTCTTTAAATTATCACATATTGTATTTATTCTGTTACCTAATTACTGTAAAAAGAGCAATCAACATGAGAAGGGCAGGCTGGGTCTTTTCTCCATGTAGAAATGAGGCAGATAAGAGCTGAAGAACAGAAATATAAGTTAAATTTAAGTGAGAGAAAAGACAAGGCCAAAATTATTGGTGAACAGTCAGCCCCACAACTATCTATGTGGCACAGACCAAGGGCTCCTAAGAAGACATCTCCTGGGCCAGAAAAGCCCAGTCTCACTTCCTTTCCCCAAGAATAGGGGGTCCATCGTGCTAACAGTAGGGCCAAGCCTGAGGATCTACAACAGAGGCAAAGTACTGGGGAGTCGCCTGGCAGCTGTTTCCTTCTGATGCTATGGAAGGCCCTCTTTGCTTGGAGCTCCTGAGAAAGCAATGCCAAGAAAGGGCTCCTTCCAGCACTGAATGGGCTGACCACTGTACCAGTCAGAGTCACTGCAGGTCTCCATAGTGATGGGTCCTGAGGCTCTGAAACATACATCCTGCCCAGTGTGATCCTCTCCATCCAATCCCTTTTGTGTTTCCCCCATGCTTATACTACTACCTGTGCAAGAACCAAATACCACTTTGGGTTTTCAAGCCTTTTTGCAAGAAAAAAAACCCTGAGGGATAACAAGGGTTGTAGCAATTGACCAGATTGCTGGCCCAAATTACTAGGAATGAGATGAAACTCTGTCTTGCTACCTCTGGAGGCAAACATCTGAAGCTCTCTTCGCTGCACTTGCCATTGGCACTGAGATGTGTGAACACAAGTAACTGAAATCTTTGGCTTTGCAACAGTTGTTTCTGGCCACTTTAGGCTTTAGACTACGTGCCAGACAAAGTGCTGAATGCTAATTGTGGAAACGACAGTCGTGCAAATGAAGAAACAGATTAGGACAGTATATACGCTGTAATTACCATTTCTTCTCTTCATTTCTATAGCCCTCACTGTTGGATCTGTAGGGCTGGACCCCATTGCCCAATGGTAGACATTCGACAGGATGCAATAACATCCCCAAATTTTGAAGTTATCTTTCCACAAGGTTTAAAGAAACCTCTCTTATTTTAGTCTTGCTACAATAGAGGTCAAAGCAGAAATGATAAGATGGAGATGACGATTGGTCCAAATTTTGGTGGCCAGGAGAAGGCACTTGTAATGCCAACCTTATTAATATTATGTCAGGAGTCTCCTAGCACTGTTCAAAATTACCATTACTTGCATTCTTGTATCTATAAACAATTTTTAAGTTTGGATTTATTTCACCATATAAAGGAGACATTTATCAAAAGGAGCTTGTAATTATGACCAGAAATGAACTCCCAAAAATTGGTTAAGAAATTAATCACAAATCACAGGTACAAACTTCTTCATTTTTTTTTCCTAGTTGTGTTTAGTTGTTTGGGTTTGATTTGCAGGAGAATGGGATTGCTTCTGCTTCAAATTGAGTTATTTTCCATATTTTTCTCATTTGATATGATCTTGGGAAAAAACATAGATATCCCTTAAGAGAGACAAACAATTCACGTCATGAAAATGGGCTGCATAAAACTGTAATAAATACATATTCAAGGGCATAAATATGTAGTAACACATTGCAACTCAAAATCAAATATGTGGTAGGATTTCCCCTAGGCAGAGAATCAGGCTGCATCAAAAGCAATTTACCCTTTTCCTGAAAGCCCCAAACGTCCCACATTCTCAATTCACACATCCTGCCGTCTGGACCACTTTTGACATTAAGAATTGGTAATATTTTCATGTGTTCTTGCTTTCTGATCATGGTGTCGCTCTTAGGCAGATGAGGTACAAATCTGTATCTCCTAGAGTAACAGCTATTGCCTCGCTTTCTCTAAATGCCCAAGAGAGTAATTTTCATTTTCCTTCTCAATATGTACAGAATAGATTTTCATCTCCCATGCCAAATGAAGTTTTATCTTTCTGTCCACAGTGACAATTGCAAGAAAGCTAACTTGTTTTTTTTGTGCTTTCCTCAAATATAAATCTTGTCACCACCTGTACTATAGTACACCACCTATACTATAACTCATACAACAACACAATTCTTTTGCCATAACTCCTTGTTAAAAGCTCCAATCTTTCCATTAAACACCAACATCTAACCCATGGCAGTTTTTAGCTGAGAGCGGGTGAAGAGCTCAAGAGGCTTCCCAGGTGGCTCAAGTGGTAAAGAACCCACTTGCCTATGCAGGAGACATAAGAGAGGCAGGTCTGATCCCTAGATTGGGAAGATCCCCTGAAGGAGGGCATGGCAACCCACTCCAGTATTCTTGCCTGGATAATCCCGTGGACAGAGGAGCCTGGCAGGCTACAGCCTATAGAGTCGCAAAGAGTGGGACACGACTGAAATGACTTAGCACGCATGAAGAGAGCAAAGCACAGAAACGAGGCAGAGAGTTGTGGTCTCCATCCCAGGAGCATCTTGCTGAGTGTGCAGTCTTAAGTTGAACCTGCATTGTTTGGTATTCCAGCTTCTACCATAATCACAACTTCCTGGATTCCAACTAAGTTAAGCGAGATGTGTTTTCTTTTCCCACCTGGCAAGTGAAGGTAAAGTGAATGGCTGATTCAAAAGCCCCATCTCTCTTGCTGAGTCATAGAGTTGTTCTGATGATGGAAAAGGAAATGTAAGCTAGACTCTTAACACCTTATTAACAAGGGAATTTTTGCAGAAACTAATGCCTGTGGCTGGCAATTTATGTAAAGGAATATTGAAGTGTCTCTGGTCAATAATGTTTGGGTAACAAAATATATATTAATAAGTATTAGATATATTAATATGTCTCTGATACAGTGAACAGAGTACCATATAACCATTAGCACTGTTATTATTACCATTATTGCTATTGTTATTGTTGTTGTTATTATTCCATAGCTGTCTTGAGTTAATAGATTTTATTCATTTATTTAACTCCTTTTTGTTTCATTCTGTTGCATTCTAACCTTTAAAAGTTTGGGCTAATTTTCCTTTTCTTTTAAACTTCTGAGGGGAGTGGGGAGAAGGATCCTTTAAAAAGTTAGCTGGATGTCCTGTTTCATCAGATCCAACAAAATCATGTCATAATTTCAGTTTCTCTACATCTCATCATTCCTTATGAAATCAGCCTTATCTCTTCACTTGGACAGTATTCATCAGTGTGTTCAAATAATGACAGATGGATGGATGCTGCAAATAGCTTTAATTTGATCTTAAATATTTTCTCAAGGAAATGAAGCAGAGAAAAAAGCAGTAAAACTAATCAGTAAGTGGAATAATACCCCCTAAAAATTTTCTGTTGTTTAAGTAACAAAGAGAACTAACCTTCCAATTTGTTGAGAAGAGATGGTTGTTGAAGAAATGGTTAACAAACTGATAGAAGAGTAATCTGGTGGTGGCCAGAATAAAGTTTACTACTCAAAGATAGGATTCATCACACTTTTACCTTTTTGAACAAAGTAATAACCATGCAGCAAACTGAAGTACAGTCTATCTGATCTTTGTATTATTTAACATAGACACTGAATAGTTATGGTAGTCAATTACCAGTCTTGTACAGCTTAATAGCATCATCTTTGAATTCAGAAAGCTTTAGATTCTATAACTTCATCTAACTATTGTCTTCATCATTTACTAGCAAATCTTGGACAAGATACTTAACCTCTCTATGCCTTAGTTTCCTTATCTGTAAAACAAAGATAATACAATTTATCTTATAAGGCTGACTTGAGAATAAAATAGAATAATGAATATAAATTAGTCCACTGTAAAAAATAAATATTATCCATTATTCAACTAAGGTTCTTTTTCAGTTTTATGAAAATAGTAATATATATTATGGTATGAAATCACTAGTTCTCAAGCTAAAATTTTCTTCTGTTCAGTTCAGTGCAGTCGCTTAGTCATGTCCGACTCTTTGCAACCCCATGCACTGCAGCACGCCAGGCTTCCCTCTCCTTCACCAACTTCTGGAGCTTATTCAAACTCATGTCCATCGAGTAGGTGATGCCATCCAACCATCTCATCCTCTGTCGTCCCCTTCTCCTCCCGCCTTCAATCTTTCTGAGCATGAGGGTCTTTTCAAATGAGTCAGTTCTTCACATCAAGTGGCCAAAGTATTGGAGTTTCAGCTTCAGCATCATGGACTGGTTGGATCTCCTTGCTGGCCAAGGAACTCTCAAGAGTCTCTTTAAAATTTTCTTAAATCTACAAAAATAAAGAACTGTGTGAACATAAAATGATATAAACCTGTAAGAAAAAGTCCATCAAAGAGATTTGAACATGGTCTTCTCTATTTTTTAAATTAGATTTCATTTGGTGATGAGTTCATCATGCTCCTGAAATCATGATCCCCTGAGACCTTAGAAGATCCTCTCTTGTCTCATTTCATTATTTCTCCACCCGTGTCTCCAACTGATTTCCAAGACCCTCCATTAATTTCTTGGGTACATCAACATACATCAAGCTGCTTTCTATTTTTCTTAATCTTCATAATAAAATAGATTGGTCATTTAAATTTTTTTAAGGTTAACTTTAACTTAGTAATTTATGAAAACCTCTGCTCCAATGTCAATCTGAAGAGATTTTAAAAAGGAAAGAAAAAAAGAAAAGAAAATAGTTTGCACTGTTATTGATTCAGAACAAATGCAGGGCAACTATAATACAACATGAAAATTACAACAAGGAGAGGCAAGTGTTCTTTCACATCTCTGTCCATTCTTTTACTTTTTTTTTTCATAGTTTCTCCTTTTATCCCTTTTTAAATGTCAAGTTTCACTCTTTTTACTTTATATTCTCTCCCAAATGGATTCAGTCATTACTTACTTATACTTACTTTCAAGAATCTTTTGACTTCTGTGTTTTTTTTTTTTCTTTTCTTTTTTTGGCTCACAGCAGTCATCTAAACTCATATATAAAACCACCTACTTAATTAAGATCTTGTTTGAAGATCTCAGGACCAGTTTTTCAGGCATTACTTAGAACAGGCATTACCTGTAACCTGTGCAGTCACAATGATCTTATGCTTGTTTGATTCTGCTGTCTTTGTCTTGAAATTTAAACAAGAGCCCCACAGATGATATAGCCAGTCCTGTTCTTAATGTTAAATATGGCATGCCCACATCAACTTTATCCCCCAAACTTCTCCATTTCCAGTGTTCCTTGGATCAGTAAAAAGTAGCTTTTCACACAGCTGTTCTTGCCAGAGACAAATACTTCCAGAACCCTGTCTGTCCCTCATACCCTCAAAGACTATCTTCAAGGATTATGAATTTCACTTCCTAGGCATCCTCAGATATCTATTTCTTTCTAATCTATTTCTGACCATTTTCTCCTGTCTGCCCTACTGCAGAACTCCAGTTTTCCTCCTTTATTTCCTCTGCCCTGTGCCTCTCCACAGGTGTAGTGGTAACTGGTCCTCTACTACCAAGAGACTTATAATCTACATGGAATGTAGAAGGAAAAAGAATCTAAAATGAGTTAGACTGAAAAAAGCACTTTAGAACCACAATTAAATAATATTTTCTAGGGTTTTTCCAGTGGTCATGTGTGGATGTGAGTGAGAGTTGGACTGTGAAGAAAGCTGAGCACCAAAGAATTAATGCTTTTGAACTGTGGTATTGGAGAAGACTCTTGCAAGTCCCTTGGACTGCAAGGAGATCCAACCAGTCCATCCTAAAGGAGATCAGTCCTGGGTGTTCTTTGGAAGGAATGATGCTAAAGCTGAAACTCCAGTACTTTGGCTACCTCATGTGAAGAGTTGACTCATTGGAAAAGACTGATGCTGGGAGGGATTGGGGGCAGGAGGAAAAGGGGATGACAGAGGATGAGATGGCTGGATGGCATCACTGACTCGATGGACGTGAGTTTGAGTGAACTCTGGGATATGGTGATAGACAGGGAGGTCTGGCGTACTGCGATTCATGGGGTCACAAAGAGTTGGACATGACTGAGCAACTGACTGAGGACCTGAAAGAAAGACATCTCTAATAATGAGAGGTTAGGTTAGGGAGGATATTCATTTTGACATAATTATGTTGGAGACATAGGATCGATCCCTGAATGGGGAAGATCCCCTGGATAAGGGAATGGCTACCCACTCTAGTACTCTTTCCTAGAGAATTCCAAGGACAGAGGAGCCTGGCAGGCTATAGTCTGGGGTCGCAAAGAGTCAGATATGACCGAGCAACTCACTCACACACACACAGACACACACACGTATTAATTATGAGAGATATCGTAGGGACTTCCCTGGTGATCCAGTGGTTAAGACTTCACCTTTCAATTCAGAGGTTCAGGTTCAATCCCTTTTTAGGGAACTAAGATCCTACATGACTCACAGCCAAAAAAACAAAAAGATAAAACAGAAGCAATATTGTAACAAATTTAATAAAGACTTTGAAAATGGTCCACATTAAAAAATATTTTTTTCCTCAAGGAAAAAAAGCTACGTCTAAAATTTTCTTTTGGTAATTAATTTTGCAGACCCAATACCATTTGGTAATATTGCTCCTTTCTCTAGTTTTTTCCCTATAATGCACCCTTAGGTCATTGTAAGACTTTTCTAAAACATAGATTATGCCTCTCTCCTGCTTAAATGCTCCCCAGTGAATACATATCTTAAGTCCATTCCGTTTAGAGCATTGTTTGTGGCTTTTGACCAACTAATTCTAGCCTCCTTTCTAGCCTCATTCCTAACTCCTTGTCTGTCCCTCCTTGCATACTCCTGACTATCCACTACAATGACCGAAGAATGTCCTGGCCCTTTTCATGGGCCCACACTTCGGGGTCTATTCTTCAGCCTGGAATGTCCTTCATACTTTTCACCATCTGGCAAGCACCTATTGTCATTTAAATTCTTATTCTTATGCCCTATTATCCCTGTGCTTTACTCCTAGCCACCCCTCAACTGTTCAATTTCCTACCCCAGGAAATAAATTTCTCCATTAATTATTTAACTAAGGCTATTACAGTATTTACTATACTATATATACAAAGGTCTGTCTAGTCAAGGCTATGGTTTTTCCAGTGGTCATGTATGGATGTGAGAGTTGGACTGTGAAGAAAGCTGAGTGCTGAAGAATTGATGCTTTTGAACTGTGGTGTTGGAGAAGACTCTTGAGGGTCCCTTGGACTGCAAGGAGATCCAACCAGTCCATTCTGAAGGAGATCAGCCCTGGGATTTCTTTGGAGGGAATGATGCTGAATCTGAAACTCCAGTACTTTGGCCACCTCATGCGAAGAGTTTACTCATTGGAAAAGACTCTGATGCTGGGAGGGATTGGGGGCAGGAGGAGAAGGGGACAACAGAGGATGAGATGGCTGGATGGCATCACTGACTCGATGGACGTGAGTCTGGGTGAACTCCGGGAGTTGGTGATGGACAGGGAGGCCTGGCGTGCTGCGATTCATGGGGTCGCAGAATCGGACACGACTGAGCAACTGAACTGAACTGAACTGATATTGTCAATTTCAAAATGCACTTTTTCTACATTTACTCTCTCTGAAATCAGTATTATTTTATAATGACAAAAATGTTATTATTTGACATAATTTACTTCTCTCTTTTTGGTGGGGGTGGGGGAGCAGTGAGGGCTACTCTGTACAGTCTGTGGGATCTTAGTTCCTGAACCAGGAATTGAATCTTCGCCCTCAGCTGGAATCCTAACCATTGGACTACCAGGGGATTCTCCATGATTTATTTCTTAGCATCATATAAAATAATGGTATATCTTACAACTGATGAAATCTTAAATTAGATGAAATAGGATAGTTCTTTATGAATATGACTGTCCTTCCCTTGTAGCTCAGTCGGTAAAGAATCTGCCTGCAATGCAGGAGACCCGGGTTTGATTTCTGGGTCAAAAAGATCCCCTGGAGAAGGAAATGGCAACCCACTCCAATATACTTACCTGGAGAATCCCATGGACAGAGGAGCCTGACAGGCTACATACAGTCCATGGGCTCACAAGAGTCAGACACGACTTAGGGACTAAACCACCACCACCACCTCCTTCTAGACTGTGAATGGCCTTTGTACTCTAATTTCAAAAAGCTACAGTAGATATGCAGCCCATAAATTAAAAAAGTGTTTACTTGAGTAGATGGTGTATATACCAAAGCACAGAAGATATGAGAAACATTAAAAGACAAATAAGTTTGACAAATTCTAAGTAAGTTCTATAGATTGTACCAACGTCACTTGCCCAGCTTTGATATTATTGTTTAGTCACTAAGTCGTGTCTGACTCTTTTTAACCCCATGGACTGTAGCCCATGAGGCTTTTCTGTCCATGGGATTTCCCAGGCAAGAATATTGCAGTGGGTTGCCAGCTCCTTCTTCAGGGAATCTTTCTGACCCAGGGATCAAACCTATGTCTCCTGCATCGTCAGGCAGATTCTTTACCACTGAGCCACAAGGGAAGTCCCAGCTTTGATATTACACTATAGTTTTGTAAGATGTTATCATTAGGAGAAATATGAATAACGGTACATGGGATCTAGCCATACTACATTTTATAACTTCCTATGAATCCAGAATTATTTATAATCTAAAGCCTTTTGTTAAGAATAAATTCACAGAAATCCACTGAAAGACAATATAGATTTGACATCATTGTAGACTGAAATCAGAATGGCACGTAAGTGCGCAATAATTAGCTGCTATTGCAATTTTACTTATTTTGACTTGCTCTTGGTCTGTCAAAATTACCTTATTCATATAACTATTGAATATCCAATATGCACAGTCTGTGTAACCATTAAAACACCAAACCTCACCTAAAGTCCAAACCTCCCCCGGTCTTAAGCCTGCAGCAAAGACGGTGGATGACTTCTTTTTTATTTACTAAGCTTCTACTCACATCCCTTGTGTTCCTTTCTCCCCACAATGCGTCTAGATTTTCTAGGCTGGTGAAAAGCAGAAAAGGGAAAGGCAAAGCACAAAAGGCAGGAGCAAAGCTTTTACTTGACTGGGGACCTGGTAAACAGACAACGGATCCTTCTGGGATTGGAGACTGTTAAAGCCAATGCTCACTAGACTCTACAAATGGACTGCCGCCGCTGCTGCTGCTGCTGCTAAGTCACTTCAGTCGTGTCCGACTCTGTGCGACCCCATAGACGGCAGCCCACCAGCCTCCCCAGTCCCTGGGATTCTCCAGGCAAGAACACTGGAGTGGGCTGCCATTTCCTTCTCCAATGCATGAAAGTGAAAAGTGAAAGTGAAGTCGCTGAGTCGTGTCCGACTCTTAGCGACCCCATGGACTGCAGCCTTCCAGGCTCCTCCGTCCATGGGATTTTCCAGGCTAGAGTACTGGAGTGGGGTGCCATTGCCTTCTCCAACAAATGGACTAACTCTTTTCTTGATGGGAATCTTTGTGTATTTCCCATGTGTGGAAGCTTCCTGGTGGCTCTCTTGGCAAAATGTCTGCTGAAATTAGCCCTCAGTCCAGCCCAGTCTCTCTCTCTACTTAGCAGCCTCAGCTTTCCACGACAGCCTCTTGCCTTTGAGGTTTTAGTAGGGTCAACACCAGCATCCAACATCAGCATCATTATCAACCTCTCTGAATATCTTCTCAAAGCCCTGCTTACCACAAGACTGGGGATAAGGGAGAAGAGACCCTTCCTTGTTCATAATGGAGATAAGAAAATGGAGAAAATGCCACACCAGTTCAACATTTTCAAAAGTTAGCAAACTCTCTACTTTCCAGCCTTGAGGCTTTCATATGTTTGAAGTGGCTGCTGGCTGAAAGAAAAAAGAAAAAGAAAGAAAATGAAAGTTGCTCAGTCCTGTCCAACTCTTTGAGACCCCGTGAACTAAAAGACCATGGAATTCTCCAGGCCAGAATACTGGAGTGGGTAGCCTTTCCCTTCTCCAGGGGATATTCCCAACCCAGGTCTCCCACATTGTGGGCGGATTCTTTACCAGTGAGCCATCAGGGAAGTCCAAGAATATTGGAGTGGGTAGCCTATCCCCTCTCCAGGATATCTTCCTGACCCTGAGATCTAACTGGGGTCTCCTGCATTGCAGGCAGACTCTTTCCCAGGGCTTTGGCTGCTGGCTGAGGCTTATGAAACTAGTGGTCCCCCTGCTCCTTTGCAAGTTCTGTGCTCTTCCACTCCACCTGACAACCATGGTATTGGGGCTTTTGCCAAATGGAGGTAGAAACACTGCCACATTTAACAAACATCTCATCAGTCCATCCAGTGAAAAATTCATCCAATGAGAAAAGAGGTTAAAGCTTTGGATATAAAGAAATCCTACTGCTAATAGCAATATCTTTTCCAAACAAGTGATTTTTTTCTAAGTAATCAGGAACTTTTAAAAATCAAAATCTTTAAGTTTGTCTCCAAACCATGTCATGTATTTAGGACACAATTATTTTAATACGTATTCAACAACATCTATATCCTATGTTCAAACAGAATATAAGGAGTGAGGAAATTTCTTTTGAAAATTAAATAAAATTGCATCAAATAGTATTAACAATAAATATGCACACGCTAATATAACTGATTTCTATGCTTTAGCTGATATTCCACCTTTTAAACATTTTTATTAAAGACAATATGGCCTCAATTATAATACTTCTATCAGTATTTTAAAGCTTGAGATATAAACATTAAACCTACTTTGAAAACATGTAAAACAAAATCTATGCGTTATTTGTGGACAAATTTCATATCTAATTCTGCAAAGCTACTAGAGAGTATGTGTATGAGTGTGTGTGTATATAACCATATTTATATACATATACACATTCATATACACTTATACATATGTGAGTAGACCCTGCTCCCAATGTATATTGAATTTTAAGATGTCTTTCTGAAGTGGCTTTGTGTACTTTTGATGGTCTTGCTTAATAAGGCATTTAAAAACAAAACAACAAATCTGAATAAAATATCCACACTTTAAAGTCTAAGTCAAAGGCTATACACATGGAAGGCTGAAAAATAACCAGCTTTTAAATTCTGTCCTTTCAACAATACAACTGCACTTTCAAATGTGCTTTGTTGTTTTCTTTTAATTCACTAAAATTAATCTTATAGATGTGGATGCCAGATTTGCATTAATTAAAACTCTACTGTAGAAGCCAGGCTTAATTGCAATCAAATTTGCTTAATTATGCATGGAGAGAGATTCCCAAACGAGAAAGGTTTTAGTAAGGATTTTGGTTTTTTGCATTGACAAAATAAATTGAAATTGTCATTTTTTGTGTTTTATGTAACACTTGTAAATAATTTGTGGAGCACCTTAAGTCTTCTATGTAAAGCAATGTTATTGCTTAAGTAATTATAACAATCTGCATTTTTCATTGTTAATTGTGGGTGTCAGACTCATTAATTTTAATTTACAGACTGTAATGAAATTAAGAAAATTTTATGCTGATCTGCTGAAACTTGTTTTACAGGAAGTTGTTTAATACAACTAAACTTTGAAAAAGTCAAGGCTCATTTTTGTAATACAAATACAACAAATACAATAATCCCACAACAATTTTTCAGTAAAATCCGGCTTGAGGACAAAAACAGGTCAACTTTATGAATAATTTTGGCTTTTAAAAAATCACTTGATCTTTGAAGCACAGCAATAATTAAAGAAATTTAACTTTAACCTATATTTTTGGTTAAAAAAATCTGAAAAAAACTAAGAATACAGTTTCAATTGTATTTCATTTTTTTCTCCCCCATGGGGGATTACGTTATTGAGGAGAATAAGGGATAAGCATAACCAAAAATAAATTTAATCATTTTTAGATCAAAGGATTATTAGCATACTATTTAACTCACATTCAATGTGGATCATCCATGGTTATTTTATCTCAAATATCCATAGCCATATATCCATAATTTTAAACATTACACTTGTAATCTCATTTGATTTTTAAATGTGAATTCAAAACAAAGTAATTCATTTAGAGATTAGTAAGGCACACATTTAAAATAAAGTTAATGACAAGGAAAAATGCTCTTTTTGACTTTCATGTTAAGATGTTATGTTTAGCTCTTGAAGCCTATTTAAACTTTAAGTGCTATAATTATTCATATAAAAATATAATGGAAAGAGAAAGTATCTTTCATGCTTATTTAGTAGCAAGTGAACTCTTAGGGAAATTAGCTAAAGAGCCTTCACCTCTATTATTATTCATTCAATTAAAAATTCCCAAACAATTACTATAATTCTGCCTAAAACCAAGCATGAAAGTTTAGTAGTCAAACACACTTAGAAATGTTGAATGTCTCAAGAAGAAAATGACAAAGCAAGATTATTAGATTATTCCATAATTAAGGCTAAACTTTAATTATAGCTCTTTTAAAATCAAGTTATTCTTAAGAGATAAAATAAACCATCATAGAGCTCTTGGCAGTGTATCACTGCATAGCATGCTCTACAACAAGATATTGGTCGGAGGGGTGGGTGATCAAAATCTTTTCTCATTATTAACTCAATAGGAGACATACTAGAGATAAGGAATGCTTAGGGAGGATACCAAATACACAGAGAAGTGGGTACCACATACGTAAAATTTTCCCATCTCTTATAAATAGTGAGAAAAGAAGACAGTATGGTCCAACGTTTAACAAATTGGTAGTGAAAATTCAGAAAAGCTCTTTTTTATCCAATACTTCATTTTGAGACCTGCATTTTATTTGTCCCAATTAAAGCTTCAAAATCTGTTCAATTTTGTATTTCTTCACCAGGACATTTGATCACTATTTTATTTACTACATTTTTAATTCTAACCAATTTTTACCAGCTCCTGGGGAACTAAAAGACTCTGCTGCTAAGTCACTTCAGTCGTGTCCGACTCTGTGCGACCCCATAGACGGCAGCCCACCAGGCTCCCCCGTCCCTGGGATTCTCCAGGCATGAATACTGGGGTGGGTTGCCATTTCCTTCTCCAATGCATCCATGGGATTTTCCAGGCAAGAGTACTGGAGTGGGGTGCCATTGCCGGCTCCTTTAAAAGACTCTGCTGCTACTGCTGCTAAGTCGCTTCAGTCATGTCTGACTCTGTGCGACCCCATAGATGGCAACCCATGAGGCTCCCCCGTCCCTGGGATTTTCCAGGCAAGAACACTGGAGTGGGTTGCCATTTCCTCC
Organism: Bos grunniens; assembly: GCF_055505025.1. NCBI lineage: Eukaryota > Metazoa > Chordata > Mammalia > Artiodactyla > Bovidae > Bos > Bos grunniens. The sequence goes on from NC_141176.1 coordinate 47,325,318, forward strand.
TCCAATGCATGAAAGTGAAAAGTGAAAGTGAAGTCACTCAGTCGTGTCCAACTCTTAGCGACCCCATAGACGGCAGCCCACTAGGCTCCCCCGTCCCTGGGATTTTCCAGTCAAGAATACTGGAGTGGGGTGCCATTGCCTCAAATAAAGTTTTCTATGATTTTTGGTGCCTGTCTTTAGGATAACAATAAAGAATTTGTTTATTGAGATGCATTTCCATTATCCTGTGGATAAGCAAGATTTAATATTCTATTATTATCTTGAAGCCCAGGTACAGTTATTTACCAATGCACTTACTGAGTTTATTTTCTGAATCTCCTTTGCTCTTTAGGATAATTTGCTCTCTTAATTTTGCTTTTGTCTCTGCCGCTGCTGCTAAGTCGCTTCAGTCCTGTCCGACTCTGTGCGACCCCATAGACAGCAGCCCACCAGGCTCCCCCGTCCCTGGGATTCTCCAGGCAAGAACACTGGAGTGGGCTGCCATTTCCTCCTCCAGTGCGTGAAAGTAAAAAGTGAAAGTGCCTTCTCCAGCTTTTGTCTCTAGTCATGCTTAAATCTTCATCTTTAGTTGGCTCTCTCATTTCTTCACTCTCTTGTCTCCGTTAACACTCACTGTTCCTAATTCCTAAGTACTTTTTCCAGCCGTATTCCTCCCTCCCCCTTTCCTGTCACTCTTTGCTGCCCACTTCCTCTATTCCATTCTCTGTCCCATTTCTTCGTGTCCTCTCTGCCCCTAGTTTCACCCAGAGATGCTATTACGGTGATTGATTTATACAGTGCGGAACATTCCATAGGTATCATGTTGCTATACAACATACACATCCCATACAACAATAAATCTAAAAATAACTAGCAAAAGGAGACGTTTAAGTTGAGAGGTAAAAGCGTTAACAGGGTCAAACGGGTACAGTTATTGTGAGGATGGTGGTTTCACTACCTTGGAGACAAATGGGCAAGAGCCAATGGAGCTGGGCACTCATGATGAAATTGGTAATAAATCAGACCCAGAGTATAAGCACGAATCAGATGACTGTTCTCAAATAAGAGCAAGGCACAGACTTGAAAGAAAAATATGTCATTTCCTTCCCTTTCCCACCATCTCACTTCCATCCGTCTTTTGTCTTTCTTGCTTGATGCCTGTCTTTCTCATTCCTACCCTTATTAAGTTTCCTTTATTATGTAATTTTCTAAGGAAGTAAGATGCATACCCTAACCTTGAAATACTTATGCTTCTTATTAAATGCAGTTTGATGTGTGAAGTACAGATTTCAGTTCTCTAAAGAGTCAGGTGGGTAATGATGAATAACATCTGTATATCTTAAGAAGTGAAAGGCCATTCACAATTCTGAAGTGAACAGACATAACATCCAAAGATAATTTGTAATCTTCATATAGCCTCTAATAAGAGCACTCTATCACTTGCAGGGAGATGTCGCTTTTTTGTTCTCTTCTGTTCCTTGACTCACGTTTATTTCAATTGTTCTTTCAATCATTCAGTAACCACCCTCCACTCGGGGTAGCCGCAAGTGCCTCTGTGTTCAACCACTTGTGAGACATATTAAGCCTCACAATGGAGGAGAAATATTGATCCGTGAGAAACAATAGCACCAGACAGAATAAACTAGCTGTTCTCTTTAATGGGCCTCTCAACTAAGCCCAAAATTCAGGTAAGTTTCTGAGAAGAAGAGGCACAACAGTAAGTAGAGTTTGCCAACATCTGAGCTTTTCTGTAAGTGCTTAAGATGTTTCTTTTTATCATGGAAAAATTCAAGTAAATGAAAAAGATAATAGTAAAAATGAATTCTATGGACCTATCACACAACTTTACCAATACCAATGTTTCCTCTGTTCCCCAATCTTTCCCATCGTTAGATATCAGACATTGAATGTAATAAACCCCAGTGAACCTTTAACCAAATGTCATTTTGTCTTTGGTTAAAAAAAGGGTTCTTCCAAATGTTTGTGAAAATTAACTAAAATGCTGTGTCATTTCAATTAATGAACAATATTTGTCCACTCTACTTTGTACAAAAATCGCAGCTAACCACTCTAGTGAGGAGAGTTTAACTACTCCTTAAAGACTTGAACCAACATTCTTTCTCAGTGTTATCCATGCCCTCCAGCTCCAGACTTATCTGGCGCCTCTCATTTAAAATCTATTCAGAGTTCTTTAGTGGAAATTAATTTGCATTTGTTGGTTTTCTCTGATTTAAAAACAGTTATTATCTAGAACTCTCATCTACTTTTCTCATTTGCAATTTCTTTGTTCTTGTAGACTTATATCTCTTTTTTCTTTATTTTTATTTTAGTCAATTTTAGGAATAAATAGGTAATCTTGTATGCCCCTACTTTAATGTCTAAACCATTTTTACTTGAGAATCAGTACTTAAAGTTGATAGCACATTCCTTGTGATAACAGAATTCCGATTAGCAAAGAGAAAAAGACAAAATTATATTAGAAAACAGGGATAAGAAAACACTGCTTATATTAGTTTCTCTGTTCTATATCTGGTTTTTTTCTTTATATTAACAAAGCCATATTCACAGTACTATCTCTGTATTTTGATTAATAACACAGCTGCAGTTAGTGGAGAGATGGGACAGAGAGGAGTGGTGACTATTATAGGTCCCCTCTGTAGATTTTTTCCTTTCCCAGGAAAATGTCATTGACAAAACATATTGCCCTTGTACTCTATTTATAATGAACAAATGTCTGTCTCAGGAAGATATTAAGTAGAAATCATGTGTTGGTAATATGAAACTATCAGCAGCATGATGTTGGAGGAAAAGATTTCAACAGAACAAGCTGAGGGTGACCTGTGACTGTATTCAGTTGGGACAGTTGAGTGATCTGTAGAAATAATCTTTTGTCAATGTTCTGATCTGGTTGTATCATGGTTGAATTGTTTGCAAGTAACTTCAGATTTTAAAAGAGGAGAATTTAATGGAAGCCTATTGGGCAGCTCATAAAAACAAGGTAAGAATGGAGAACTAGTCTTAGAAGCTACAGGAGCAAGAAATTCTTCTCTGGGAGTCTGGGATGCAGGATCCACTCACCTTCTCTGGTACAGGTCTTGGGAACAGGGGAACCCCAGACGTGTCTTCTTGCTGGCATCCCTCTCGGCAAGGTTCTAGGCCTAAGAGTCCCGGTTCCGTTTTCATCAGGTGCCTGCCTGTGCCCATACCAGCCTGAAAAGAAGCATTTGGGTAAAGGCACCTGCATCTCAGAACCTGCCCATCCTACTTGCTTGCCCTGTGGGTTGTCATGGTACTCTGATTACAATGCCACCAAGACTTCACCCCCAGACAATGGCAGTAATTCCCAAAAGGAAACCTGATTGCTGTAAATAAGGAAAAATGGCTGCTGAAAAGGTAAAATTTACTCCACACAATTATCTTCTTTTTCTATACAAATCTATTCATAATCTCTCCAAAGAAGAGAAAATAGCAGACTTTTATGAATAGAGTAAGCCATCAGTAGGGTTATTTTCTGTTTTCTTTAAGCCTCTTCTCTCTTGAACAACTCAATTCTTAATATCTTGCTAAAATATTATTGTCTTGCTCTCCACAATAGTGAACCCTCCTTTGGGTCATCTTTCTCAAAGTTTCTGATCCTCTTCAGTCCTCCCTGAAGCACCCTTCACCCTAGATTGTTCTTCACATTTACCATCAAAAGTATGTGATTGTGAACACATGATGCTGTCAAAGCAGTCTATACAAAGTTATATCCTTCTTCACTGTGTTCACTTTTGTAACAAAAAACACAGCATTCAAAATTTCACAGAAAAAAATCCAGCTTAGGATATGTGCTCAAAACTAAGCATTCTCAAGGGTGAATTGAGATTCCTAGTAGCAATAGTACCCCATATTATTTGGGACTTCCCTGGTGACTCAGACGTCTGCTTTACCCTGCAACGCAGGAGACCCAGGTTCGATGCCTGGGTCAGGAAGACCCCCCTTGGAGAAGGAAATGGCAACCCACTCCAGTACTTTTGCCTGGAAAATTCTATGGATGGAGGAGCCTGGTAGGCTACAGTCCATGGGGTCGCAAAGAGTCGGACACGACTGAGCGACTTCAATTTCTTTTTTTTCTTTTCTTTTCTTATTTGCTTGTCAAAACAGCCCAGTCAACTTGGCATTATATTCTCTAATAAATGAATGAAGTAAAATAGGCAGGAAGATGAAACAACTTGCTTAAGAATATGCTAAGAATAAATAAAAGGGCAGGATTCAACTCATTTTTTGAAAATGGGGTTAGTGTATTTTCATCACAAGAGTGAGGAGATGGGTGGGGGCAGAAGAAGTTGGACAAGGTGTGTGGTTTATTCCAGAATCACCACTTGAAGTCTTTATTCCAAACTATGTATTATATTCATTCAGTCAGTCAATACTTACTGAGCCATAACTATGTTCCAGGTACCATTCTAAGTAGCAGTGGTGTATCAGTAAAAAAAAAAAAAAATTAACAAAAATCTTCCCTGGTGGGACCTACCATTCAGTGAGAGAAGATGAATTGAAAAATATGTTTCAGTAGATGGTGATGACTGTTACTTAAAAAAAGGAGAGACAGGCACAAGGAATTGTTCAGCTGGTGGTTTGTGTCAGGGTAGCGTTTTAAATAAAGCAGCCCACAGTTACAAAGAGGCAGGACTTGAATACAGGCCTTTTACCCTGACTATTGCATTTCCTCTGCTCTACCGTGAATCCTGAATTTCTCACACTGCAGCTCTGTTACCTCCAGTGAATTACTCAACTTAACCTGCGTCTCAGTGCTCTGATTTGTAAAATGGAGATAATAATGATATTGATTCACAGGGTTAGTGTGATGATTAGATGAGTTAGTATATGTAATGTGCTTTGGGACAGTTCCTGCTAGCACATAGTAAAAGCCATACAGGTATTAGCCATATGATTGTAAGTAAATAAATAAGGAAAGCAGTCCAAGAAGGCCCCACAGAGAAAGTTGTTATTGTTCAGTCGGTAAGTCGTGTCCAAATTTTTACAGAGAAAATAGCATTGGCTTAATGGCCTGAGATAGTGACATGAGCACTATCTGGGAAGCAGTGCTCTAGACAGTGAAAACAGCAGGTGCAAAGCCCTGAGCAGGTATGTGGTGACATGTTTGAGTAACAGCAAAATGCTTGTGTGGCAGAATCAAAGTGAGTAATGTGGATGAAACATGTCACCTGCCATATCAGTAAACAAAGGATGCTGCAACCATCAAACCGTCAGCCACTACAGCCCTGAAGGAACTCAGGATGGAGACAAACAGGCTGTCCACCTCCAAGCCAACAGCCACTGCAGCTGTCCCTAGCCATGTACCCTGAAGGGACTCAGGATGGGGAAAAGCAGGATACTGGCCCTAGAAAGACAAGGTGCAGATCAAAGGAGTGATTTCAATGAGCCCAGACTCTTGCATCTTCCCATACTTAGAAAAATGTTCAATTTATTAACTTGAGCTCTCTGGTTTTCTTTCATTAAAAGTAACCTTTTGATGTTCTGACTACTTGGTTTTGTTGCAAAAACTCATATGTGTCCTGGCCTCTCCCTTACCTCTTCAGAGCAGTCCCTCGGAGATATATGAGAGGCTCTCTTCGAGGCTCAAGTCCTCAGCAAGTCTGCCAAATAGAACATAACTCTCAACTTTTAAGCTGTGCATTTTTTTTTTCCGTCAACAGTAAGTAGAGAGAAAGTATGTGGAGATGGGGTTTGAAATGCAATTCAAACCCCTGGAGGCCCAGTGCCGAAGACTCCACAGTCCCAATGCAGGGGGCCTGGGTTCAATCCCTGATCAAGGAACTAGATCCCACATGCAACAACTAAGATTTCAAACACCTCAACCAGACATCCTACATGCCACAGCTAAGACCTGGTGAAATGTAACTAGGAACTAGAATATGAAGACTTAGATACAACATTATAACCATTTTGGCATTGACACTGGACAAAATGGAAAATCTTGGAGGAACTTCTCCAACAGTAATGTGACTTGACTTTTTTTAAGGGATCACTGGTTGGGGCAATGGGGCAAGGACAGAGTCAGTGATAAAGGTAAGAGCCTACTGAAATCATCCAGCAGGAAGACGATGGCAGCTCAGGTCAGGACAAGAACATAGAAGATGTTGAGAATTGGTCAGATCTGAAAACATACTTTGAAGGCAATGTGGTAGGATTTGCCATTACATGGAATGTGGGATGGAAGAAGAAAGGAGAGGTCAAGCATGACTTCATTGAGATGTTGGTGGAGGAGGCTGCAGGGAAAACAGAAATTTAATCATGAAAAGTTAACTCTGAGAATCTTAATACATGTTCCAAAGTCAGTTGGACTTCAGGGACAAAACTACATTAAAATGTATTTAGAAGTTGTTTACATATTGATGGTACTTGAAGCCATGTGCTTAAATGAAATATTAAGAGAAAAGATGGAGTCCAGAGTCTAGTTCTTGGGCAAACTCAGAGCTAAAAGACTAATGTCAGGGAGAAGAGAGGAAACCAGGACCGTGTGAAGTCCTGGAAGCCCAGTGAAGAAGTATCCCAATGAAGAAAAGTATTAGTCTTTTTCAGATGCTCCTGATAAGTCAAAGAAGAGTAGAACTAAAAAACTGTCTGTTCAGATTGAGCAGCATTGGCTTCCAGAAGTAAAGTTGGTGTCTGTGTGTTTGGGGTGGGATGTGGCCAGCTCCATTGTTCAAGGGAGGATAAGAAAAGAGAGGCTGGAGAGAGACAATATAGACCATACTTTTAGGGACTTTTATGGTAAAGGTATTCAGAGAAGTATCTTCAAAAGGAAATGGGCTCAAAAGAATGTATATTCTTTTTCAGATTCATTTCCCTTATAGGTTATTACAAAATTTTAGGTATAATTGTGCTATACAGTATGTCCTTGTTGCTTATGTATTTTATATAGTAATGTACACATATTAATTCCAAACTCCTAATTTATCTCTCCTCCCCTTTCCTCTTTGGTAACTGTAAATTTGTTTTCTGTATCTGTGGAATTGAGTTCATTTGTATCATATATTCAAATGACAATCTCTGGGTCCATCCATTTTACTGCAAATGGCATTATTCCACTTTTTATGGCTGAATAGTATTCCATTGTGTATGTGGTACCACATCTTCTTTATCCATTCATCTGTCAATGGACATTTAGGTTGCTTCCATGTCTTAACTATTGTAAATAGTGCTACCATGAACCTTGGGGCTCATGTGTCTTTTCAAATTATAGGTACAAGAAACTATTTTAATATAGGAGAAATCACAGCACTTTTTGATGCTGAAGGAAGCAGACAGGAGCAAAGCAAGAGCACTTGGCTACAGAAGAGAGATAGGGGAGAATTACTGTGTCAGTGTTTGGGGTGGAAGAGAGCAAACAAGTGGAGGTGGAGGTGTTTTTTAAGAGAAAAGAGAGTCCATCCATGGTAACAAGAAAGAGGGCAGAGTACAGAGACCCAGATCCAGAGGCAGCTTTGGTGGTGGGCTTTACAGAACTCTCGTTAGGATGGATTCTATTAACTCAAGTGGAACAGGAAGTGGTGTCATTAGTGGACAGATAGGAGTGCTTCTTGGGAGGGATACATTTCAGTGTGAGATCTCCAGGCTGTTGTTTTTGCTGTGATAGGGGAATCTAGGGTATGTGGGGGGTGGCCAAGGGCGGGTAGAAAGGAAACTCAGGAGGAGAGTCCAAGCAGTGAGGGTGAAGCTGGCCTCCTCTGCCTTCACTGCCAATTCCCCCTGGATGATTTGTCCCCGACCCCAGGGCAGCCCCATACTTGCACCTCAGGAAGACCCTCACAATACAAATGCCCCACTTTGCTTTGCAAGGGTCTGAGTAATTAGCATCAGGTTCGGTCCCTTTTCAAGGTATTAAATGTGTTTCTCTTGTCAATGGTGCTCTCCTTTAAGATGTTTGTGTGGATTGTTCGTAACTCAGATTTCTCTCCTCAGAGACCATCCCAGATCACCTGCTCAGTTCTGAATGTTTCTGTCCCCACAAAATTCGGTTGTTGAAATCCAAACTTCCAAAGTTGAGGCTTTTGGAAGGTGCTTAGGTCATGAGGGTGGAACCTTCATGAATGAATTAGCACTTTTTTTTTTTTTTTTTGGATTTTTCTTTTTTTTTTTTTTTTGTTTGTTTATTCTTCCAATTTTATTTTATTTTTAAACTTTACATAATTGTATTAGTTTTGCCAAATATCAAAATGAATCCGCCACAGGTATACATGTGTTCCCCATCCCGAACCCTCCTCGCTCCTCCCTCCCCATACCATCCCTCTGGGCCGTCCCAGTGCACCAGCCCCAAGCATCCAGCATCATGCATCGAACCTGGACTGGCAACTCGTTTCCTACATGATATTTTACATGTTTCATTGCCATTCTCCCAAATCTTCCCACCCTCTCCCTCTCCCACAGAGTCCATAAGACTGTTCTATACATCAGTGTCTCTTTTGCTGTCTCGTACACTGGGTTAAAATTAGCACTTTTATCAAAGACCCCCCTACCCACCAGAGAGCTTTTGAGCCCCTTTACCCTCTGTGAGGAAAAGCAAGAAAGCACTCACTGTGAGCCAGAAAGATGGTCCTCATCTGATCATGCTAGCTTGGAACAGGATGATCTTGGACTTCCAGCCTTCAAAACTGTAAGACAGATTTCTGTAGTGCATAAGCCACCCAGCCTATGGAATTTTTTAGTTGGAGGAAAATTGTTTTACAATATTGTGTTAGTTTCTGCTATACAACACGAATTAGCTATAACTATACATATACCCCCACCCTCTTGAGCCTCCCTTCCACCCCAACCCCACCTCTCTAGAACACTGAGCTGAGCTCCCTGCATTATTCAGCAGCTTCCCACTAGCTAGCTATTTTACACGTGGTAGCGTGTATACGTCAATGCTTCTCTCTCAGTTCAGCTCACCCTCTCCTTCCCTCCCGTGCCCACAAGTCCATTCTCTACGTCTGTGCCTTTATTCCTGCCCTCCAAATAGGTTCATCGGTACCATTTTTCTAGATTCTACACACATGAATTAATATAGGATAATTGTTTTTCTCTTTCTCACTTACTTCACTCTGTTGGACAGCTTCTAGGCTTATCCACATCACTACAAATGACCCAATTCCTTTCCTTTTTATCAACCTGGGTATTTTGTGATAGCAGATCAAGTGGACTAATATCACTTTGGCTGAAGAGCTCATTCCCCTCATCCACTTGCCACTGTCTAACATGCACATCTTTATTTTCTTCATAAAACTTACTGTCAGAAATTACAATGTGCATTTCCTTATCAAGTGTCCCTTGTCTGTCTCCTTCCATTATAATATAAACTCCATCTCAGCAGGAACTGAGTCTTTCTTATTGACTGCTACTCATCCAGCATCTAAAGCAGTCCCTGGCCAACGTGGATGTTCAATAAATCCTTTGCTGAAAAAGACTAATGTACAAATTCGCATTTTTTGTGAAATATTTTTGACAGATGATAGTGTCCAAAAATGGATATTTATCAAGTGATCACAACTTTAGAAGTTCTCTTGCTCCGTTTTAAACAGATACAAGTGGCAGAACATCCCTGATTATATTAAACTTAGGTGTTCTTCCCCAGCACATCTTCTCACTGGTCTGAGTTCTATCCTTTGACGACATGAAGAATGCATTTAATACCTTGCCCACATCCTTCAGAGACATCACAGCTCCTGTTCACTGGGAGGCAGACTCTGCAGTGGAAACTAGGCTACAGAGAGTCTGTGAGGCAGTTCTCTCAAGAACCAACCACCTGCAGAGGAGTGAAGAAAGCAGGGAGGGAACAGGAAGGAAATATGGATGCTGATATGGTCACAAGAAAGCCTGGGGGAATCTCACGGAGTGCCCTGAAGCTGGGATGGTCCAGACTTGTCCTACCTTGAGGCAAGGGAAGGAGGACTTTGTATATCACACAGCCAGTCAGATACACAGAAGGCATATAGGCCTGTGAGGTGCCTGTTGCCAATACTCAGTCCCCAAGGAGTGAATACTTCAATTCAGAAGGAGAGAACGTGATGTCTCATCTTAGTAACCAATGCACACACACATACACACAGACATACATACACATACCTAGCCTTGTTTTTTGCAGTTTTAATACCCCTGAGGATTGGGAGATAGGAAAAATTATATTCTAGGACTAATTCCATGATTAAGCTGTTTTATTGGGAACAAGTCTCATAATATCTCCAGATCTCAAGTTACTTTTTATGTGCAGACTTAGGACTCCAGTGTTCTTGCCTGGAGAATCCCAGGGATGGGGGAGCCTGGTGGACTGCCGTCTGTGGGGTCGCACAGAGTCGGACACGACTGAAGTGACTTAGCAGTAGCAGCAGGATGCTAGAGCTTTTCCACAAGGTAATTGCTGATCTTTATTCTTGTTCTCAAACTTCAGGATGGTTTACAGTGTTATGAATTCAGTTTATCAACTGCATGACTTCTGAGTCATTAAAGTTTTGTACCCAGCACCTCCCTGATTGCTCTTCTTTGGACGCACCTTTGTTGAAGCTGAGCACTGGCACTTGATTTCTGTCATTTCTTAATCTTGGGGCTCGTATCAGTTTCCAGTGGTTGCTATAACATATTACCCCAAATGTGGCAGTTTACAACAGTAGAAACTTATTCTCACATTTATGGAAGCCAGGAGTCCTAAGTCAGCATCACTGAGCTGAAGTCAAGGTATTTGCAGAGCTGTGTTCCTTCCAGAAGCTTGGGGAAAAACCCATAGCTTGTCTCTTCCAGCTTCTAGTGAGGCTGGCACGCCATGGCTTGTGGCCACATCCCTCCAATCTATGCCTCTGTCTTCATAGCACCTTCCCTCTTCTGTCTGTGTTCATATCTCCCTCTTTTTATGAGGATATGCATGATTGCATTTAGGACTCACTCTAATAACAAGGATAATCATTCTATAGCAACATCCTTAACTTAATCACCTCCGCATTGACACCATTTCTTCCTCTTTCTTTAGGTCCTATTCTACATAGGATGAAGAACTATGGACAGAGGTTCATGACATTGTACAGGAGGTAGAGATCAAGACCATCCCCACGGGAAAAAAAATGCAAAAAGGCAAAATGATTGTCTGCGGAGACCTTACAAATAACTGTGAAAAGAAAAGAAGTGAAAGGCAAAGGAGAAAAGGAAAGGTATATCTATTTGGGAGAAGGCAATGGCACCCCACTCCAGTGCTCTTGCCTGGAAAATCCCATGGACGGAGGAGCCTGGTAGGCTGCAGTCCATGGGATCGCTAAGAGTCGGACACGACTGAGCGACTTCACTTTCACTTTTCACTTTCATGCATTGGAGGAGGAAATGGCAACCCACTCCAGTGTTCTTGCCTAGAGAATTCCAGGGACGGCGGGGTCTAGTGGGCTGCCGTCTATGGGGTGGCACAGGGTTGGACACGACTGAAGCGACTTAGCAGCAGTAGCAGCATACCTATTTGAATGCAGAATTACAAAGAATGGCAAGGAGAGATAGGAAAGCCTTCTTCAGTGACCAATGCAAAGAAATAGAGGAAAACAATAGAATGGGAGAGACTAGAGGTCTCTTTGGAGAAGGCAACAGCACCCCACTCCAGTACTCTTGCCTGGAAAATCCCATGGACGGAGGAGCCTGGTAGGCTGCAGTCCATGGGATCGCTAAGAGTCAGACACGACTGAGCGACTTCCCTTTCAATTTCACTTTCATGCATTGGAGAAGGAAATGGCAACCCACTCCAATGTTCTTGCCTGGAGAATCCCAGGGACGGGGGAGCCTGGTGGGCTTCCGTCTATGGGGTTGCACAGAGTCGGACATGACTGGAGCGACTTAGCAGCAGCAGCAGTAGCAGAGGTCTCTTCAATAAAATTAGAGATACCAAGGGAATATTTCATGCAAAGATGGGCACAATAAAGGACAGAAATGGTATGGACCTAACAGAACCAGAAGATATTAAGAAGAGGTGGCAAGAATATACAGAAGAACTATACAAAAAAGATCTTCACGACCCAGATAATCATGATGATATGATCACTCACCTAGAGTCAGACATCCTGGAATGTGAAGTCAAGTGGGCCTTAGGAAGCATCACTACGAACAAAGATAGTGGAGGTGATGAAATTCCAGTTGAGCTACTTCAAATCCTGAAAGATGATGCTGTGAAAGTGCTGCACTCAATATGCCAGCAAATTTGGAAAACTCAGCAGTGGCCAAAGGACTGGAAGAGGTCAGTTTTTATTCCAATCCCAAAGAAAGGCAATGCCAAATAATGTTCAAACTATCACACAAGTACACTCATCTCACACGCTAGCAAACTAATGCTCAAAATTCTCCAAGCCAGGCTTCAACAGTATGTGAACCGTGAACTTCCAGATGTTCAAACTGGATTTAGAAAAGGCAGAGGAACCAGAGATCAAATTGCTAATACCTGTTGGATAATCAAAAAAGCAAGAGAGTTCCAGAAAAACATCTATTTCGGCTTTATTGACTATGCCAAAGCCTTTGACTGTGTAGATCACAATAAACTGTGGAAAATTCTGAGAGAGATGAGAATACCAGAGTACCTAACATGCTTCTTGAGAAATCTGTATGTAGGTCAGGAAGCAACAGTTAGAACTGGACATGGAGCAACAGACTGGTTGCAAATAGGAAAAGGAGTACGTCAAGGCTGTATATTGTCACCCTGCTTATTTAACTTATATGCAGACTACATCATGAGAAATGCTGGGCTGGATGAAGCACAAGCTGGAATCAAGATTGCCGGGAGAAATATCAATAACGTCAGATAGGCAGATGACACCATCCTTATGGCAGAAAGGGAAGAAGAATTAAAGAGCCTCTTGATGAAAGTGAAAGAGGAGAGTGAAAAAGTTGGCTTAAAACTCAACATTCAGAAAACTAAGATCATGGCATCTGGTCTCATCACTTCATGGCAAATAGATGGGGAAACAGTGGAAACAGTGACAAACTTTATTTTTAGAGGCTCCAAAATCACTGCAGATGGTGACTGCAGCCATGAAATTAAAAGACACTTGCTCCTTGGGAGCAAAGTTATGACAACCTAGACAGCATATTAAAAAGCAGAGACATTACTTTGCCAACATAGGTCCATCTAGTCAAAGGTATGGTTTTTCCAGTAGTCACATATGGATATGAGAGTTGGACTGTGAAGAAAGCTGAGTGCCAAAGAATTGATGCTTTTGAACTGTGGTGTTGGAGAAGACTCTTGAGAGTCCTGTGGACTGCAAGGAGATCCAACCAGTCCATCCTAAAGGAGATCAGTCCTGAATATTCATTGGAAGGACTGATCCTGAAGCTGAAGCTCCAATATTTTGGCCACCTGATGCAAAGAACTGACTCATTTGAAAAGAGCCTGATGCTGGGAAAGATTGAAGGTGGGAGGAGAAGGAGATGACAGAGGATGAGATAGTTGGATGGCTTCACCAACTCAGTGGACATGAGTTTGGGTAAACTCTGGGAGTTGGTGATGGACAGGGAGGCCTGGCGTGCTGCAGTCCATGGGGTCACAAAGAGTAGGACACGACTGAGTGACTGAACTGAATATTCACTGACTTCAGAAACTAGGACATATATGTCTAGGGTAGCATAATTTTCATCCTACCACAGTGCTCAAAATATTTTTTCTATGGACTGACATCATATATATTAACTTATGATATCTAGTGTTAGTCACTCAGTCATGTTCATCTTTTTGCAACCCCATGGACTATATAGCCTGCCAGGCTCCTCTATCCATGGAATTCTCCAAGCAAGAATATTGGATTGGGTACACATTCCCTTCTCCAGTGAATGTTTGGGATCCAGGGATTGAACATGGGTCTCCTGCATTGCAGGCAGATTCTTTACTGTCTCAGCCATGGTAACTTGTGTTTATCAAGATAAATTAGGTTATTCTGTAGCAATAATGACAAAACCACCTGACACTTTGGTGGCTTCAAATATAAGAGTTTATCCCCATTCATGTCTCAGCTCAGTGTGAAGGGGAGGACCTGTTCCACTCCATCCTTCAAGGTCTCAGGTACTTCTATCTTGGGGATTTAGTCTACTTGATCCTTGGCAGTCTTTCCAGTTAGTTGGCATATGAGAAAGAGAGAGGGGATCACTAACACACCAGCAGCCCCTGCCACCGAGTCTTTTAGCACTTTTTTCATTTTTCACGTGGTAGACTGTAGTATTATCCAAAACATTCATTGCCCTACCCTGGGATGCTCCACCCTTTGGCATTCCTCCTTAGAAAACTATTCTGTATTTTCACCCTGTTGAACTCAAGCATGGTCATGGACTTGATCTGATTCATTAAAGTAAGCGGTAGTGACAACACTGGTTAAACAACTCTGGCTTTGGAAAGACTGTCAAGTGTCCACTCTACTTCTAAGGGAGGCCAAAAAGTGTCTAGCTGTACTATCGGGAAAACAAGAGAACTCGATGGTGAACCCATCATTCTCTGCTACAACAGTTAGCTACCCTTTTGATCCTCTGTCTCTAAGTGCGGGATCATACTGTGTTCAAAGTATTTGCTGTTCCTCCCTGAAACTCTCTTCCTTTGGCCTTTCTCCTTGAAGGGAGATTTTGTGATCTTGCCCTGTTGACTCAGGCATGGCTGGGTACACTGCTTTGGCCAGGGAAATATGAGCAGTTGTTACAAGTGTCATTATAGGAACTAGCATATGTTCCACCATCTCTCTTTTCCCTCCGCCATGAGACAATGTCCCAGATAGAGGTTTCTCCACCTGCCTAGATCCTGGAATACAGGGGGACTACAGCAGAGCTACAGCCAGTCCACCATGGACATGCTGTATGAGTTAAAAATTAACCTTTGAAGCTGTAAGCCACTCAAACTGGGGGACCTTCTGTTCACACAACATCAACTGAGAAATACATCCAGCACTTCTCAGAGTTTATTAATAAACAGCCCATGAGGTAGAGACGAGCTAAAGGGGAAAAAGTTAGCTAGAGATGCTCTGACAATCTTCTCACCTCATTCACACATTTTAGACTTCTGGTGTGCCTTACCTTCCCAGACGTCTTCCATTTTTCTTAATTTAAATTGTTGCCTTAATCTATTTCTTCTCTTTCTTCATCCACGTCACTGAAAGTGTACACTGAGCATTTAAACAGAACTAGAAACTGAAATTTACAAATCCGTCCTTTCTATATCTGGAGTCATTCAAATATGTTAACACCTTGATTCAATGGTATGCTGAAGCAGGCTTACATCAGCTCACA
The DNA here is from genome assembly GCF_055505025.1 of Bos grunniens. Classification (NCBI taxonomy): domain Eukaryota; kingdom Metazoa; phylum Chordata; class Mammalia; order Artiodactyla; family Bovidae; genus Bos; species Bos grunniens. The sequence goes on from NC_141176.1 coordinate 47,340,561, forward strand.
GAATTGTTCATTTTCCAGGATTTTTGTGAACAGTTGTTAAACATAGCCATTATGAAAAATTAAAGTACATACATTCACAATTAGATAAATTCTATTTAAAACAAGGGTAATAAGTGATCAACACTTATCATTCTAATAATTTCACTGGAGATTACTATTATTAATTCTCTGGATGTTATTTCTCTCTTTTATCTGTATGATTGAAGTAGTTTATAATGATGTCCTACCTTGAATTCCTTTCAAATTCTCCATTTAGTGATTTCACATTGGTAGCTTGAAATCAGGTAAGATTGGAGTACTTATGTCACAGAAATAAGCATTCTTTACAAATCAGAGCTTGGGATATTTTTTAAATTTTTACCAGCACCCCACTGTATACATTCCATCTAAAATCACCATAGAAGTTATATAAATTTTAAATCTAAAATGAAGTAAGGCTTGAAGGGATTCTTTTTAGAGAAATACATCGAGTTGACACTTTCTACATCTTCAGTAAAGACGTTTGTGGAATATCATTTTCTCCTTTAAAAACATGTCTGACTTTATGGGAATACTCTGATGTGTGAATTAGACCACGTGAACTAAATGTAAGTCTGTTAGAACTCATTCACTACTCAAGAATAGAGATCAGCAGAAAATAAGAGGTAAAATTTAGTAGGCTAATGAGATGATGGAATTTTCTGAGAGTTAATTCATTTGTAATAAGGAGGAAGGTCTGGACTACTGAATGGGGAAACAAGCTTTTACTATATAGGAAGGTGTTTACATTACATATATCTATTGCTACAATTTTGATCTTTGTCTTAAAAAATAACTAAACCTTTCACAAGCTAATCATCTTCCTTATCTTCTTATTCTGACTAATTAGTAATTATAAATCCCCTATTTTAAAACAGGATCTAGGACACAAGAATTGTTAAAAAGTTAAATCAGGCTGGGCTGAATGCCTAAAAAAACTAAAAATTTAGTTTAACACTCCTGGGATTTTTATGTATGTCTCTGTATCTATGATTGAGTTTATTAGACATAACTAATTGAAAAGAAAAGATAAAATATCTGGAAATTAAACCTCACATAATGTTAGTCAGAGATAAGGAAATATTTTTTTAAATGAAAGTCCAATGTACAGAAAAAAAGTCTATCAAGGTAACTTAATTAGAGGGTTTTTTTTGTTTTGTTTTGTTTTTTGAAACAAATTTAAGGCGTTCAAACTTACCTGCACTTAAAATTAATACATAGAGACAGAAAACTTACTCCCTGAACCCAAAACTCCAGTACTTTGGCCACCTCATGCGAAGAGTTGACTCATTGGAAAAGACTCTCATGCTTCGAGGGATTGGGGGCAGGAGGAAAAGGGGACGACAAAGGATGAGATGGCTGGATGGCATCAATCGATGGACTTGAGTTTGAGTGAACTCCAGGAGTTGATGATGGACAGGGAGGCCTGGCGTGCTGCAATTCACGGGGTCGCAAAGAGTCGGACACAACTGAGCGACTGAACTGAACTGAACTGAATGGAGTTCAGTTCGTTGCTCAGTCATGTCTGACTCTTTGTGACCCCATGAACTACAGTACACCAGGCTTCCTGGTCCTTCACTATCTCTCAGATTTTACTCAAATTTATGTCCATTGAGTCAGTGATGCTATCAAACCATCTTATCCTTTGTTGCCCCCTTCTCCTCCTGCCCTCAATCTTTCCCATCATCAGGGTCTTTTCCAGTGAGTTGGCTCTCAGCATCAGGTGCCCAAGTATCGGACCTTCAGCTTCAGCATCAGTTCTTCCATTGCATATTCAGGGTTGATTTCCTTCAGGATTGACTGGTTTGATCTCCTTGCTGTCCAAGGGACTCTCAAGGTCTTCTCCAGCACCATAGTTCGAAAGTATCAATTCTTCAGGGCTCAGCCTTCTTTATGATCCAACTCTCATACCCCTAACATGACTACTGGAAAAACCATAGTTTTGAATATATGGACCTTTGTCAGCAAAGTGTTGTCTCTGCTTTTTAATACACTGTCTAGATTTGTCATAGCTGTTCTTCCAAGGAGGAAACATCTTTTAATTTCATGGCTACAGTCACCATCTGCAGTTATTTTGGAGTCCAAGAAAATAAAGTCTGTCACTGTTTCCATTTTTTCCCCATTGATTTGCTATAAAGTGATGGGACCAGATGCCATGATCTTAGTTTTTTGAATGTTGAGTTTTAAGACAGCTTTTTCACTCTTTTTTCTCACCTTTATCATGAGGCTCTTTAGCTCCTATTCGCTTTCTGCCATTAGGATGGTATCATCTACATATCTGAGATTACTGATACTTCTCCCAGTAATCTTGATTTCAGCCTGTAATTCAGCCAGCCCTGCATTTTGCATGATATACTCTGTGTATAAGTTAAATAAGCAGGGTGACAATGTATAGCCTTGATGTACTTCTTTCCCAAATTGGAACCAGTCCATTGTTCCAAGCCCAGTTATAACTGTTGCTTCTTGACCTGCATACAGATTTTTCATGAGGCAGGTAAGGTGGTCTGGTATTTCCATCTCTTTAAGAATTTGCCACAATTTGTTGTGATCCACTCAGCCAAAGGCTTTTAGCCAAGTAATGGAGTTAGGGGTAGAAAAAAATGGTGAGGGAGAGAAAATGAGAGTTAAATAACAAAAGTGAGGAGACAGATGGGGACAGACATCAAACAGGAAGAAGACATTTGCTGTGGACATTTGCCAAAAGAAATTCTACCCAAAAGAGAATCAGTTGAAAGGCAGGAGAGTTCTCACCTTTGCCTGGGGGTGAAAAGGGTTATAAAATGTCATGATACCTACACTGTATAGTGGGATAGTTATAACATTGCCTTGTTTTAATGCTACCTTGACCCAGTCTTGAGGCGTTGGCTGGAGGCTGGTCAGTCTCCCTTTTGAGCAGCTGATTTGAATCCACACCCCAATCACTTCCAGCATGGGACTCATATTCCTGGACGATCAATTGCTTGACTCATCAGGTACCAAACAACTGGGCAGAGCTCCTCTGCTCCGGGGCCTGCAAAATTATTCAAATTAGCCAGTCCACACAGGCTGTGCTCTGCAGTCCCTGCTCACTCTTGCCCTGTTTCCCCTCCCCAAAGAAGCCCCTGGGTGCCCCTCCCAGCCTTCTCTTACTTGGAGCTGCAAGCAACAAAAAGTTCTGTCTTCATCTAGCCAAGTGTCAAGGTATTGTATTTTGCCATCAAAAGAATCTTTAAATCTTATAAAACAGTTGTTACATTTAGATAGAGAAAGATTAAGATAAAGGAGGCAACCTAACCCATGGCAGCTATGTAAGATATGTTTATATGAATATTTTTACCGATATGAAATAATTTAAACCTTGACAACAAAAGTAATTAAGAAAAGGCTCAACAAGCCATAACCATTGACATGACTTGCCAGTGGTATTCTCTCCTCATGGTCAGCAGTCAGAGGAGAAGAGCTCCAGAAGGAAAAACTGACCAGTCACCAGAGGGAGGAGGGTATCATGAAACTGCCCAGCCCTCCTAGGGCTGTGGCTGTGACCTCTGCATCCTATGTTTAATCTCCCCAATTCCACCTGAATCTTCTAAGATTTTGAGGGTCAAAGAAGCACTTTGGTCTATTCTAAGAGCTAGTGATAGGTAGCCATTTGCAATGAAGAAGAAATTCCACTATTATAAAAAGCCCAAAAGACTGTTCTATACATTTGTGTCTCTTTTGCTGTCTTGCATACAGGGTTATCGTTACCATCTTTATAAATTCCATATATATGCATTAGTATACTGTATTGGTGTTTTTCTTTCTGGCTTACTCAACTCTGTATAATCAGCTCCAGTTTCATCCACCTCATTAGAACTGATTCAAATGCATTCTTTTTAATGGCTGAGTAATATTCCATTGTGTATATGGAGGGGGAATGATTTGGGAGGATGGCATTGAAACATGTATAATATCATATAAGAAATGAATCGCAAGTCCAGGTTTGATGCAGGATACAGGAAGCTTGGAGCTGGTGCACTGGGATGACCCAGAGGGATAGTATGGGGAGGGAGGTGGGAGGGGGATTCAGGATTGGGAACACGTGTACACACGTGGCGGATTCATGTTAATGCATGGCAAAACCAATACAATATTGTAAAGTAATTAGCCTCTAATTAAAATAAATAAATTTAAATTTTAAAAAAAAGCCCCAAATTCCTTCCTAATCTTAAATTCCTCATCTGTAAAACCCAAATAATGGTCTCTAGGTCATTAAATGAGTAGCGATGACAAATGTATAGCAGTTAGTCTAGTTCTGGAAACAATAACTTGTAATTCACGATAGCTGTGTGTCAAAATAAAAATCTTGCTCCTTAAGGTTACTTAATCCTTAAAGTTATGTTCCCATTTTAGACCCATGGCTCTTATCTTACCATATCCTTTACCTCATAAACAGTATACAGTGCACTTTCAAGGTTTCAGCTTACTAACTCCTTTCACCATCAAGTCCTTAGCTACATGTTCCCATTCATGACAGCACACTTCTACTAGTCAAAACAACCTAGCTCCTGCTCCCATAGTGCCCTGAACGGGCCACTGTTAGTCTCATGCTGTGCTTTTTCCTGTTCTGCAGTGCCTTCCTGGAAGGTCCTGTAGAGAAAAACTCTTACTCAACTTTTAAGACCAGTTCTTTTAAGACCAGACATAACTTCCACAATGTCGTGTTGTGTGTTAGTTGCTCAGTCGTGGCCAACTCTTTGGAACCCCATGAACTGCAGCCTCTGTCCGTGGAATTCTCCAGGCAAGAGAATGGATTGCCATTTCCTTCTCTAGAGGGTCTTCCCGACCCAGGAATTGAACCCAGGTCTCCTGCATTGCAGGCAGATTCTTTCCCATCTGAGCCACCAGGGAAGCCCCATCTGCGTAATAGTGGTCTCCAATTAGTTCCCTCCATATCATCCTTTTAAATCTTCTTCATAACACTAAATGAAAACTCCAAATTATCTGTTATTGCTTATTAGTTCCAAATAGAACAAAATCCTTGCCATCACAGAGTTCCATATGTTACACTTAAACTACCCAGACAAAGGTCTGCTCTCTGTCTTCAAGGCATGCTTCTTAAAATTATGAGCCTAAATCATAGAAGTAGTTAATATCTATTTTTAATTGAAAAAAAATCTGCTCCTAACTGTTTTTATTCTATTTGCCTTCTAATAATATTTTTCTAATTTCAGTCAAAATAATTAAATTCTTTTATAGTATAAAAATTATCATGAGCCATATGAATTCACTGCCTCTTTATGTTCAGCCAAATAGACTAATTTTAGTAAGCAGTAATCTCTAGATCCAAGTTGCCATTTTCTAGATCCTAGATTGCTGTCCCTGAGTCATCAGACTTGGGAAAAAATTGTCCTCTACAATAATTTACTTTCTGAACAGACTAAAGGTGCTTTCTGCATTACTCAAAATAAAAGCTATGTGGTAAGGAGAAATTTGGCTTACTTTTGCTGCTTTTTATGAAAGCCTATGTTGTGAAACAGTTAAACATTAGCTTGATTGTGTAGATAAAAAGGGGAAAACACTTTGAAATAGGCATGGTTAATGGTTCCTTTTTAAAAGCAAAATCTAACTATAGGCACATGCACACTGAGACAGTGCATCCATCAACCTTAGAGAAAGGTTTCAGGGCTGAGTATTGACATGCAAGACAGTGGCAGAGCTCAAGATAATGGAGCAGCTTTATACCTAGAGTGATGTTTTCAACTGAGACTTCATTGATGTTTTCGAGGTTTCCTGAGAGAAAATAATAGATCAAAAATGGTTGGATTTCTGGAGTTCACAGGACATTTTTTTTCCCAGACAAATCATATGGAATTTTCCTATAGGTCTCTAGATTTCATTAACAGTAAGTTCAGACAACTCTAAATTATTTATACAGATTATTCAATTTGTGGGTTATTTGTGGCAGTCTTCTTAAATCTTGCCTACTACTTACCTAACAACTGATCCACTTCCTAACCAACCGGATTTTCTGGCCATCTACCAGTATGAACTCAGAGACTAGCAGTTTAAGGGAAATCCAAATTAAGAAGACAAATCTTCCCGATGTGAAATTTATACAACATACTCCAAAGCATTTTGAAATTTTATATTGTATTAGATCATTTGTGACTCTATATTCCTTGACTAGAGTGTAATTTATCATCTTTATTCTGAAATTTTGGATTCAATACTCGAAATGTTCATCACCTTCAAAGACCAGTGGACTTGAGATACAGTTTGGAAAAGTAGGTATCATAGGATAAGTTTTATATTGACTGGTTTAAATTATAATTGTGATTTGCTGTAATAGAATAATAAACTTCTCCACTCATCATTTTTCTAAAATTCAGAACTAAAGTCCTTAATAAATAAATCCAGCTGAACATGAATAACATTGCCAAGAACTATATTTAAAAAGTAAAATAAAATCTAAAGAAACAAAAAAGAAACTTAATACTGATTAAACCATAGTTCATTGAAATCTATTGATTACACTGCAGTTCCTAACAAGTGAGAAGGATTCCTTCCAATTCACAGACTACTTTCAGATTTAGGCATTTCTTGAACTTGTCCTCAATCTATGTTTCCATATATTTGAATTTTAAAAGTATGGCACTGGCTGGCAGATTTTTCTTCTTCAGTTTAGTTCAGTTCAGTTGCTCAGTCGTGTCCGACTCTTCGCGACCCCATGAATCGCAGCACGCCAGGCCTCCCTGTCCATCACCAACTCCCGGAGTTCACCCAGACTCACGTCCATCGAGTCAGTGATGCCATCCAGCCATCTCATCCTTTGTTGTCTCCTTCTCCTCCTGTCCCCAATCCCTCGCAGCATCAGAGTCTTTTCCAATGAGTCAACTCTTCGCATGAGGTGGCCAAAGTACTGGAGTTTTAGCTAATATGAAAATCTTCACAAAGGAGATCATTATTAGGTAATATCTTGAAACCCCAATTAGACACAGGGCCTAGCACCTGGGAATCAGGGCACAAGAAGAGAAATGCATTTGTAATGGACCTTGGTTTTCATGGCAAGGAATGTGGCAAGGCTAGAAAGACCTGGGGGAAATACATAAGCTTTGTGAAGCTATGTGCTGTGAAACATGCTGTTATGGATTGAATTATGCCTCCCCCTCTACTCCCCCCAAAATTCATTTGTTGAAGTCCTAAAGCCCAGTACATTAAAAGGTGACCTTGTTTGGAGATAAGATCTTGATAGGAGGAATCAAGTTAAAATGAGGTCATTAGCCTGGGCCCTAATCCAATATTACTGAAAAAGGAGAAATTTGGACACAAATGTATACAGGGAGAATATCAATTGTACATGAAGGTGACCATCTACAGATTCTCCCCTCACAACTTTCAGGAGGAACCAACCCACCAATACCTTGATCTTAGACTTCTAGCCTCCAGACTGTGAGACAAAATATTTCTCTGATTAAAGACACCCAGATAGTAGTACTTTGTCATGGCAAACCTAGCAAGGCTTTTGAACTGTGGTGTTGGAGACTCTTGAGAGTCCCTTGGACTGCAAGGAGATCCAACCAGTCCATCCTAAAGGAAATCAGTCCTGAATATTCATTGGAAGGACTGATGCTGAAGCTGAAACTCCAATACTTTGGCCACCTGATTCAAAGAACTGACTCATTAGAAAAGACCCTAATGCTGAGAAAAATTGAAGGCAGGAGGAGAAGGGGATGACAGAGGATTAGAGGATTGGATGGCATCACTGACTTAATGGACATGAGTTTGAGTGGGCTCCAGGAGCTGATGATGGACAGGAAGGCCTGGCGTGCAGCAGTCCATGGGGTCCCAAAGAGTCGGACATGACTGAGTGACTGAACTGAACTGAACTGAGCGTAACATGGGGATGTTAAACATTTTTCCATCTTCATATTTATTTAGTAAAATTTACATTGAAAATCAATCCTTTTGTGTAAAGCAATTACTTCCAGGGAAGGTAAAGAGCTTCTGAAATCTGAATATTTGTGAGTATGTGGATTAAAAAAAAAAAAAAAAACAAAACAAGCTGATAGCTAACACCTGAGGCATTCTACTTTCTCTTTAGCTCAAATTGTACCAAGACAGAAAAAAAATTTCCCAATGGAAAGTAAAAAGGGCAGCTTCTCCTCACTTCTTCCTCCTTTTCACACCTTTGAACCCTCTTACACTGTTGGTGGGAATGTAAACTAGTACAGCCACTATGGAGAACAGTGTGGAGATTCCTTAAAACTGGAAATAGAACTGCCATACGACCCAGCAATCCTACTTCTGGGCATACACACCGAGGAAACCAGAATTGAAAGACACATGTACCCCAGTGTTCATCGCAGCACTGTTTATAACAGCCAGGATATGGAAGCAACCTAGATGTCCATCAGCAGATGAACGGATAAGAAAGCTGTGGTACATATACACAATGGAGTATTCAGTTCAGTTCAGTTCAGTCGCTCAATCGTGTCTGACTCTTTGCAACCCCATGAATCGCAGCACGCCAGGCCTCCCTATCCATCACCAACTCCTGGAGTTCACTCAGACTCACATCCATCGAGTCAGTGATGCCATCCAGCCATCTCATCCTCTGTCGTCCCCTTCTTCTCCTGCCCCCAATCCCTCCCAGCATCAGAGTCTTTTCCAATGAGTCAACTCTTCGCATGAGGTGGCCAAAACACTGGTGTTTCAGCTTTAGCATCGTTCCTTCCAAAGAAATCCCAGGGCTGATCTCTTTCAGAATGGACTGGTTGGATCTCCTTGCAGTCCAAGGGACTCTCAAGAGTCTTCTCCAACACCACAGGTCAAAAGCATCAATTCTTTGGCGCTCAGCTTTCTTCACAGTCCAACTCTCGCATCCATACATGACCACAGGAAAAACCATAGCCTTGACTAGACGAACCTTTATTGGCAAAGTAATGTTTCTGCTTTTGAATATGCTGTCTAGGTTGGTCATAACTTTCCTTCCAAGTAGTAAGCATCTTTTTATTTCATGGCTGCAGTCAACATCTGCAGTGATTTTGGAGCCAAAAAAATAAAGTCTGACACCGTTTCCACTGTTTCCCCATCTATTTCCCATGAAATGATGGGACCAGAGGCCATGATCTTCATTTTCTGAATGTTGAGTTTTAAGCCGACTTTTTCACTCTCCTCTTTCACCTTCATCAAGAGGCTTTTTAGTTCCTCTTCACTTTCTCCCATAAGGGTGATGTCATCTGCATATCTGAGGTTATTGATATTTCTCCCGACAATCTTAATTCCAGCTTGTGCTTCTTCCAGCCCAGCGTTTATCATGATGTGCTCTGCATATAAGTTAAATAAGCAGGGCGACAATATACAGCCTTGACGTACTCCTTTTCCTATTTGGAAGCAGTCTGTTGTTCCATGTCCAGTTCTAACTGTTGCTTCCTGACCTGCATACAGATTTCTCAAGAGGAAGGTCAGGTGGTCTGGTATTCCCATCTCTTTCAGAATTTTCCACAGTTTATTGTGATCTACACAGTCAAAGGCTTTGGCATAGTCAATAAAGCAGGAATACATTTGAATCAGTTCTAATGAGGTGGATGAAACTGGAGCCTATTATACAGAGTGAAGTAAGCCAGAAAGAAAAACACCAATACAGTATACTAACGCATATATATGGAATTTAGAAAGATGGTAACGATAACCCTGTATGCGAGGCAGCAAAAGAGACACAGATGTATAGAACTCTGTGGGACTCTGTGGGAGAGGGAGGTGGGTGATGATTTGGGAGAATGGCATTGAAACATGTATAATATCATATAAGAAATGAATCGCCAGTCCAGGTTTGATGCAGGATACAGGAAGCTTGGAGCTGGTGCACTGGGATGACCCAGAGGGATGGTATGGGGAGGGAGGTGGGACAGGGGTTCAGAATGGGGAACACATGTACACCCATGGTGAATTCATGTTGATGTATGACAAAACCAATACAATATTGTAAAGTAAAAAAAATAATAATAATAAATAATAATAATAAATAAAAAAAATTATGGCCCTTTCTAAATCTATTTGCAGAGCACTGTGGAGTAGCAAGAGTCTGAACTTTAAAATTAGTCAAATGAGTATTTAAACTGCAATTCTGTCACTTATAAGTGAATTACTCTGAGTAATTTACTTCTGAGTAATTCTCTGAGTCACAGTCTTACAACATGTGACATGGTGGTAAAATTTGCTTTAAAAGTTTCTTTCACTAATTAATGGGAATAGGAAAACTGGCTAAACAAAACTACAAAGAAACCAACCAAATATAGACTGTAGAATACTCTACAAAGTAAATGGCCAGGTTTTCTTAACAAATAAATGGCATAAGAAAGGGCAGAGTGACACTTAAAGAAAAACCTGAGGGACATATAACCAGATGCTGTGTGTACTAGATAGTTGGGAGACAATGAATACAAATGGATATTAAGTAATATTAGCAACCTATTATTTGGGAAGCTTGGTATGTAATTGCTATGGTCTGAATGTGTCTTCAAAAATTTTCATATACTGAAATTTCAGTTCCCAATGTGATAGTATTAGGAGGTAGGACCTTTGGAGGCGATTAGGTCATGGGGGTAGAACCTTCAAAAGTACGATTAGTGCTCTTAAAAAAATGGCTCCAGAAAGATCTCTCACCCTCCTTCCACCATATGAGGACAGAATAAGAAGTTTATGGTAATTAAGAAATATATTTTAAAGAATTCTCAGAGAAAAAGCAAAGTTAAAAATAATTAGAAATTAATTGCAATGATAATATGACATATAAAAACATGGATATGACTAACATAGTACTCATCAAAGAGAAATTCATAATCTTAAACATTTCTATTATTAAGAAATAATGAAAATAGATAAACTGAGCAATATACTCAGAAAACTAGAAACTAAAAGCAAAGGATGAAAAACGAAGGACATGTGACTTCAAAAATAAAAGCATGAGGACTTCCCTGGCAGTCTGTGGTTTAGACTCCACACTTCTACTGCTGGGGGCATGGGTTCAATCCCTGGTCAGGGAACTAGGATCCTGCAAACTGTGTGGCAGAGCTGAAAAAAGAAAGAAAGGATGGATATAAAATCAGAAGAACAGAACAAATGAAAATTTTCTTTTAAAAAAAAGCATAAAATTTTAATTAATTTGAAACTTTTGACTAATTTGAAAATAGAAAACCATTTAAATTTAAATAAACTTAAATTTATTTAAATTTATTTTAAATACATTTTAAATAAAATCAAGATTTGGTTCTTTGAAAAGATAAACTAATTAGACAAACCTCTGCTAGGGCTGATAATAATGACATATATGGAACATGAAGCATAACACTGGAAATACAGTCACTTATACAAATATTTCAAAGATCATAAACAAAATTTTCAGGTAATTCTTCACTAAGATATGAAAACTTTGATGAAAATGAATGATTAAGACTGACTCAAAATGTTATGTGCTCCATGGGATATAAAAAATTAGAATAACTATCAAAAAACTACTCATTAAAATGGCATTAGTCCCTTAAATTTTTAACAAATCAATTCTATTGGATTATCCATTCAAGGGACAAATCATTTCAATCTGTGTGTTTAAAAGTATTTTTAAAAAACATACAAAAGCATGAAAAATATCACAATCCATTTCACATCAGTTTACCCAATGAAGAAAATCTCAGGGAGAGAAAACTGTAGAGCAAGCTCATTTAGGAATAAAAACATAAAGCAACATTAAAAAAAATTAACAAATTGAATCCAGGAATATTTTCAAAGCTTAGCATATTGTGACCAAGTAAAGATTATTAGAGTCCCTTGGACTGCAAGGAGATCCAACCAATCCATCCTAAAGGAGATCAGTCCTGGGTGTTCTTTGGAAGGAATGACACTAAAGCTGAAACTCCAGTACTTTGGCCACCTCATGCGAAGAGTTGACTCATTGGAAAAGACTCTGATGCTGGGAGGGATTGAGGGCAAGAGGAGAAGGGGACGACAGAGGATGAGATGGCTGGATGGCATCACTGACTTGATGGATGTGAGTTTGAGTGAACTCCAGGAGTTGGTGATGGACAGGGAGGCCTGGCGTGCTGCGATTTATGGGGTCACAGAGTCGGACACGACTGATCGACTGAACTGAACTGAACTGAACTGAACTGAAAGATTATTTCTAGAATGCAAAGATTCTAGAAATGAAAGTGAAAGTCACTCAGCCGTCCAAGTCTTTGCAATCCCATGGACTATACAGTCCATGGAGTTCTCCAAGTCCAGAATAATGGAGTGAGTAGCCTTTCCATTTTCCAGGAGATCTTCCCAACCCATGGATCAAACCCAGGTCTCCTGCATTGCAGGCGGATTCTTTACCAGCTGAGCCACAAGGGAAGCCCAAGAATACTAGAGTGGGTAGCCTATTCCTTCTCCAGCAGATCTTCCCACTCAGGAATTGAACCAGGGTCTCCTGCATTGCAGGTGGATTCTTCACCAACTGAGCTATCATAAAATGCAAAGATTCTAGAAATATAATTCATCATATTAAGATGTCAATGAATACAAATAATATGGTCATCCCCAATAGATACACGTAGAGATTTAATAAAATTCTATAAAAATTCAGAATTAAAGTCATCATAAAATAAGACTAGGACAACAGTTTGTTACTATGCTTTGAGAAACTATCATAAACCAATACCTAGGATCCTGTTAAATAATAGGAAGTAGAATCTCCCTATTAGAACCAGAATAACGGAAGGATGCCTATTAACATCATTAGAGAAGCACAAAGTGATGAAATCATTAAGCAGGGGGGAAATTATAAATATTGGAGATGAGGTAGAAAAATTACCATCATAATTGTCTTAAACAATTATTATTATCATTATGTTGACATAAACAACATTAAAAAAAAAAAACAAGTGAAATTTGACTACAGCTATTAGGGAAGTTCAAAAATATGACTAGTTATAGGATTAACACACAACACAGTTTCTTTCCTAGATCATCACTTTTGAGAAAATGAAAATTGAAAATGATTTCATTCACAATACAACCAAAGTACAAAGTACCGTGGGAACACCTTTAAGATATATCTTTCTGGAAAAACAGAGAAGGCAATGGCACCCCACTCCAGTACTCTTGCCTGGAAAATCCCATGGATGGAGGAGCCTGGTGGGCTACAGTCCATGGGGTCGCTAAGAGTCGGACACAACTGAGCGACTTCACTTCACTTCACTTTCTGGAAAAAAACTATAAAGTTTACTGAGGAAATGAAAGAGATGTAAATAAATTGAGACATCATGTATCTCATATGAAACTCCACTACTGCAGAGATTTCAGGTTTCTCAAAATTAATGTGTAAGCTTAATAAACACGTGCAAATTAGCATAATAGTTGAATGCACAGACTTTGGAGACAGGTAAATTAGAATCCGAGATCTATCTCTTACTGTGAGAGATTGGATGTTACTTAACTTTCCCTAATGAACTTGTTCATTTAGCTTCAAAATAGTCATAAAGAGATATCTACCTCATAGGACCACTATGGAGATTAAATAAAATAGTGCATGTAAAGATCTTTAACACCGTTCAGACTCTACTTAGACATTAATAATGTTGGATATTTTAATTATTATTATTATTATTTCATTCTGAGCCAGGTATCTTAAACATTATCTGTAAAGGCCTAAGTAGTAAATATTTCATGCTTTGTTACAATCTTGTTGTTTGTTTGTTTACAACCCTTTAAAATGTAAAAACTCATTCTCAACAAAGTGATAGTCGCTCAGTCATGTCCAACTCTGCAACCCCAGGGACTACACAAAGTGAAGTGAAAGTCTCACAGTCATGTCTGACTCTTTTCAACCCCATGGACTAAATAGTCCAGGGAATTCTCCAGTCCAGAATAATGGAATGGGTAACCTTTCCCTTTTCCAGGGAAGCTTCCCAACCCAGAGATCAAACCCAGGTCTCTCGAATTGCAGGCAGATTCTTTACCATCTGAGCCACAAGGGAAGCCCAAGAATACTAGAGTGGGTAGCCTCTCCCTTCTCCAGCGAATCTTCCCCACCCAGGAATCGAACTGGGGTCTACCGCATTGCAGGCAGATTCTTCATCAACTGAGCTATCAGGGAAGCATTCTCAATAAAGGCCTGTGCCAGAAAAAAAAAAAAAAAAAGCCATGGGCTGGATATGAGCTGTGGGCTTTTGTTTGTCCTAAACAAGTAAGACAAATTTAACCTCAGTAATACAAAGAGAAATACAAATTAAATCCAAGTTAAGTGGACAAAGGATTGTGCTTTCTTAATGCTTAGTATTTACGAGGATATGAGGAAATGGGTACTCACACTGCTGGTGAATTTATCACTGGTGGCAAATCAAATGCAGTAAAAGGCTAAAGGTATGCATTTTCATTCACCAAGAAATTCTCTATCTAGATATAGTTCCTAAAGAAGTAATTGGAGACATTCTCATATGTTTAAATAAAAATGTTTTATCACAGGGATAGTTAAAATGTTACAAAAAATCAATATCTAGTTAATGGTCTAACTACAGAAGATTGGTTAAATAAATGACAATGCCTCTATACAATGGAATACTATGCAAGTATTAAAAGTAATGATAAAAAATAAATAAATAAAAGTAATGATGGATTGTATGCTGTCTTTTTCAACTGAAAAACAGAAAACTAAAATAGAGTCATTAATAACTCACACAAGAGAGCTGGTGGAAAAGCCAAGTAAATAACCGAATTTAGAAAACATCATCATGGAATGACTCTGTCTCTCAATAAAAGGCTAGGCATTGTCTTCATCAGATACAAACACAAAGAAACAAAAAGCACACAAAGCAGAAAAGGGACAGTCTGCCAGGAAGAAATCCCTTCAGTTATAGACAGGCTTTTTCGAAATCTTTTTTAAATGTTGAGATCCAATGTAGTTTTTTTTTTTCAAGGCGTCTTAAAGACTTAGCAGCTTATTTAAGGTTAGTGAAGAAACCACATGAAATTCATGGAATAGCATTACCATTTTCTAAGAAGTTCTTTTAGTTTGTCCAATTTAATACACAGTGTATGCTCAGAACTTTGAGTTAGGTGAGATTTCAAGACTAGAAAAATTGTGAAGTAAGCAAAATTTATCACCACTTCTAATAATAACCTCATTGACTTTTGGCTCTGTTTCCTTGGACTACATCCATGTTCTAACCCCGAAATGCCCTAAAATCTTTATTTTGCAGTCTGTACTCAACTACTCTGAAGACCTCTCTTTACAACTAGCCTATATATTTTATTGTCTAACGAGCTCATGGCCCTGGAGACAAGTAGCATGTTGCCTGCAGTCCGTGTGAAATCGCTTCAATCGTGTCCTACTCTTTGCAGCCCTGTGGACTGTAGCCCGCCAGACTCCTCTGTCCGTGGGCTTCTCCAAGCAAGAACACTGGAGTGGGTTGCCATGCCCTTCTCCAGGGCATCTTCCCCACCCAGGGATCGAACCTATGTCTCTTACATCTCCTACATTAGCAGGTAGGTTCTTTACCACTGTTGCCACACTTCTCCAAATTAACTGATAAGGTTTTTAACAGTTGGCCTCAGGGGAAAAGCCCTTATCTGAAGTAATGTCTTTGTTCACTAGTTGGATCTGAGACATCTTGGCAGATCGGTTGAGTAGGACAACTAAAAAGTCTTTAATATGAATGCCTCTGTGGAAGTGTTCATGAGAAATCTACATTCAGTTATTACTAGTGAAGTTAATAGCAGTACAAGATCTTATAAAAGTTTATGTCTTAATAGTCCCCTTTGCTACCTATGCTTTGCCCTGAATAACTCAGTGAAATTGTGGCTGAAGTTTCCGATCTAGACTGCCTTGGAAAACATACAGCTGTTCCATCATGTCCTTCATTAAGATCCTATCATTTGCTGATTGTTTTTAGTTTTCTTTTCTGAGAGTTGCACACATCCTTATTCCTCTTCCCTCAATTCCTGCTCCACACAGTGTAACCAAGGAGGAAACAGAGATATGCAGGCACTTTGGGATTTTTTTTTTAAATACATCACTCTAAAATAGCGAATGCACTAGAGATTAATTAGATGAATAAGTTTTATGATTCAAACGAGTACAAATTCCAAAGTAGCACAAGAAGGAGAGTAGAAAAAACAACAACAACAACAACAGGCAGGATGATGGTAAGAAAAAAAAGAATGCAAAATGAGCAAACAGAAGTGGTAAAGCTCCAAGACCTTTGGTATAATTCTTTGATGAGCAATTGTATGCATGACCTTCAGAGAAAACTTACCTATTTCATGATTTGTTGACAGGCTGGTGTGTGACATTTTGACTAAAGGACCTAGTTACATTGTGAAGAGAAGAAGGTACCCTTTAGGTGAGGAATATAAACAAATGTCTCCAACTCAGACATTTTTGAAAGAGCTCAAGAGACTCCTGCTAAAGTGCATGAGGATGACATCCTGTAGCAGCTTTTGAAAAAGAAGATACTTTAGAGCCCATGAGTTTGCTACTACATCATTCTTTTTCAGATTTAAGTAGAAAAAATATAGTGGACACAATTTGATCACTTAACACAAAAATCAGAAAAATGCAGCTACTCCGAGAGAAACTGGGAAATAAAAAGGTGAGAGGAGTATAGATGAAATGTTTAAAGTTCAACCTGCTTATCAAATATATAGACATAGCTTTGAAATTTCTAATCCAGAGTAAAGATAACAAAGGAAAATTGATATTTCTCCTCCTCTTTTCCAAAAAGGACATTTGGAATGCTCCTGCTTCAGAGGTACTGTTTAAGAAAATTAGAATATTTGATAGAGATGGAAATCTCTAAGAAGAAAGTTATGAAACATTTTGAGAAAATTCAGCCTTACTAGAACAGCAGAAGTGGATGACATTTAGCAATTAACTCCAAGGAAATAAAGAAATGTGCAATAGCTAAAATGTTGATAGGTTTTGCATAAAACAGAGTAATCTATTTTGGCCTTGAACAGCTGTTAAAAGTTCCTTCAAAGTCACTAACTAGCAATCAGCTGAAAAATCCTATCATCTGCGTGCTTTCTCCAGAAAAAAAGGAAGAAAAAGGGGTGCAGTGTACACTCTACAGAGATTTGTTAGGGGAGGGAAATAGAGATATTTTTCTTAGTCCAATTTTAATAAAGGAGTCTAGAAAAGGCTTTGTACCCAAGAATTTGGGTCTTTCTTTTTCAAAAGTAAATGCACTGGCTGGATAATTCTATCCAGCACATAAACCTTTCCTTGAATCATCATGAACATCCTGAACATTTATGAATGAGATGCTCTAATGGGGCATCTCAAAATCTCTTGCTAAATATTTTATATAAAAGGAAATTCATTAAAAGTATGTTAGGCATTCTTTTATTAGAATAATGTTGGATAGTTGATATCAAAGGAGAGCTCTACTTTAAATGATTTAAATTCTTTTATTGCTCTTTACAAGCCAAAAGTCATTATCAACTAGCTGAGGGCTCCATTTAATCACAAGTAAATATAGTATGGCAATCACAAGCATCAAAGAAAGCTTCAAACAGAGGCCCACAGAAAGTTTCTGCTTGTGAAAACTTAATACACTCTAAAGAAGGTTTTTAAATTATTTTGGCAAAAACCATTCCAAATCTGAAATTAAAATTTTCAGCATGGGTCTTTGTCAATATTGCTGATATATTAATTTTGGATCTTAATAATCAAAGGTATGTTTGTTGCCTGTAAATATGAATAAAAATATATACTTACATTATAATCAATATAAATATTAAGCATTATTTTTTTTCTATGGTTAGACTAGTAACTGTGTGGAGTTATACCCAGATTGATTTTGTAAGGCATGAATAAAACTAAAAAAATCATTTTTATAAAACATCTGTATCAGATCATTTATTCCATGCTGGACCCACCTATTCAAAATGCCAACTCTCTGTTCTCTACCTAACTACCCTTCAAAAGTATCTCAAGTTCATCCTCCAATTCACAATGATCTCTCCTTTCTCTGAAGCCAGGGCACTTAAAATTTATAGCACTCATTTGGTAATTAATCATGTAATGACCTGTGATATTTCTTTAATTGATATTATTTAATATCTTTCTCATTCTCTGTCTCCCTTCCCCCCTTCCTCCACCCCCTGTCTTGTCCTCTCTCTCCAACTCTCTTTATCTTCCTTATTTTTTTAAACTATGTTTTACACTTTTATGGGAGCGAGTACTACATAAACTGCCACATATAACATTACTTCATGGCACACAACACTTTGTCTTGCAACCAGTAAGTGTTCAATAAGAGTTGTTTACTTGGAAAGTGAGTTTAAAACTTAATCTTATACTGGAGGCCTGGTAGATGTCTGCAAAGATTTTTTAAAAATTGATAATCTGTGATTTGAAGGATGGAGGTGATAGGCAGCTGGACAGTAGGGTGGAGAGAGGCTTAGCAATATTTCTAGAGAAATTGTGCCACATCTTGATTCACTGACTCCTTTTCAAGGTCACATGCATGGACGCTCCTTTGAGAGAAGGAAGCAGGACAGATTCTCACAGATCACTCACCCACCTGCCGCGACAGAGGGCTGGGAGCATGATGCAGTTCTGAGGGTCTTCCAGCAGAGGAATGACAAGAACATGAAGAACAAAAGCTTTACAAGACTTAGTCTTCTAGAATCTCCATGGAGGGACAAAAGGGAACATTAAGAGGCTTCTTCCTAATATGTCTCTGTTCCTTTCCACATTTGAGCATTCTAAGAGCCAAAATCATAATTATCAACTTAGAAAGCATAAAGTTTTCAATTTACATGCAAGTTGGAGAAGGCAATGGCAACCCACTCCAGTACTCTTGCCTGGAAAATCCCATGGACAGAGGATCATGGTAGGCTGCAGTCCATGGGGTCGCTAAGAGTCGGACACGACTGAACGTCTTTTTTTTCACTTTTCACTTTCATGCATTGGAGAAGGAAATGGCAACCCACTCCAGTGTTCTTGCCTGGAGAACCACAGGGATGGGGGAGCCTCGCGGGCTGCCATCTATGGGGTCGCACAGAGTCAGACACGGCTGAAGCGACTTAACAGCAGTAGCAGCAGCAGCAGCAAGAGAAAGATAGAGGGGATGAAGAAATTCTCCAAGGGAAATCTGGTCTCCAACAGAGTTACTTCTTTCTTCACCATTTGGTTTACCTGTGACATCAAAACCATCTCATTATTATCTTAGACATAAAAGGATATTTAGGAAAGTGTAAGAGTTTTACACAGAAACTATCAAATTAAATAAAGAGAAACAGAATTCACTGGCAGTGAAAAGGTAAAGCCTTCCCCTAAATCTTCAGTTCTCCTAACTTCCACTGTGGAATATTTTGTGCTTTGCAATATGTTCAAAGGTACAGAAATGAAAAACCTCATGGAAAGATTCACTGGCATTTTAGTCACCAGAGATACTTAGTGAAGTTTAAGAACACAGCAGAATATCAGAATCTCTATGTTCCCTTCCAGAATGCTAAGTAGATATTGGAATGCTAAGATATTCCAATAAGATATTCCAATAGAATGTCTTGATTCAAATGCTTATAAGTTTTAATATAAATTTAAAACCATTGGAAACCACTGTAGTTTTCTGAGGGGGGAAAGTCAAGAGTATTGAATTTGGGAATATGTAGAATTATATATAATTATTTAATTTTGTCCATGACTTATTCGAAAATAGAAAATGGACTTACCAAAATGTTTAATACAAGATTTCAAAGGTTTCAAAGGCTCATGTAAAACTCATAGGAGTCAATAAACTTCAGATTACAGATCTTTTTTCAGAAGGAAAGATGAGTTCCATAGAGAGTTACATAGAGTTACATAGTGGGAAAGCCATTGAACTTCTCTGGACTTGTATCTTTCCTATATCAAAGACATGGCTATGATGGCATAGTGATTAATATCAGAAATGCTATAGATGCAGTAAGTTCACTTTGACTGAATACAAGTAGAGTAAGCAGAATAATAGCACACCCCCCAAGATTTCTATATCCTAATTCCTAGTACCTATGTATGTGTAACCTCACCTGGCAAAGGAGAATTAAGGTTGCAGATGGAATTGTTTGCTAATCAGCTAACCTTGGGATGGGGAGATCATGCGGGATGATCCAGGTGAAAGTGAAAGTCACTCAGTCCTGTCCAATTCTTTGTGACCCCATGGACTATACAGTCCATGGAATTCTCCAGGCCAGAATAATGGATAATAATCCCTTCTCCAGCACATCTTCCCGACCCAGGAATTGAATCAGGGTCTCCTGAATTGCAGGCAGATTCTTTACCAACTGAGCTATCTTATCCAGGTGAGCCCAAGGTAATCACAAGGGTCTTTATAAATGAAAGATGGAGGCAGCAGAGTCTGCATCAGAGTGATGTACTCTGAGAAAGACTCAACCAGCCATTGCTAGCTTTGAAGACAAAAGAACACAAGTTAAGGAATACAGGTGGCTTCTAGAAGCTGTAAGAAGTAAAGAAACAGGCTCCCCAGTAGATCCTCCAGAAAGAAGGCCGCCCTGCCAACATCTTCATTTCAGCCCGTTGAGACCCATTCCAGACCTCTGCCCTCCAGAACTATAAGATAATAAATTTGTGTTGTTTTAAGGCAATAAGTGTGTGTAAATTCTTTCAGCAGCACAATAGGAAATAATACAATACACAAGAAGAGAAGTAGAAAATTCTTCTTTGACTACTAGTCTGAAGAGCCAGAGTATGTCAGTCCTTTCTAAAGAGGTTTCCACTGTGGTGACCTAAATGGGAAATAAATCTAAAAAAGAGAGGATATATG
The DNA here is from genome assembly GCF_055505025.1 of Bos grunniens. Taxonomy (NCBI): domain Eukaryota; kingdom Metazoa; phylum Chordata; class Mammalia; order Artiodactyla; family Bovidae; genus Bos; species Bos grunniens. Next base: position 47,361,347 of record NC_141176.1, read on the forward strand.
TAAACATCTAGCTGATTCACTTTGCTGTACAGTAGAAACTAACACAATATTGTAAAGCAACTATACTCCAATAAAAATTTTAAAATAAAGAGGGTTCCAAGCAAGCAAAGCAGATAAACATTCCAGAACTCTAGGAGGATTTGGTTTGAAGCCTGCTCATTAGAAAGGAGAAGTTAAACACAGGTAAATAAATAAGTAAATCAACCCAAGATAAATCGATAGCACACTTCAATAAGCACTTATTAAACACCCATAGCCTGTGATTCAAGGTAAAGTGCACAAGATCAATGTAGGTGAGGAAGTCTCTCCCTGAACACCAGGGAAGAGACCTGGCCTAAAAGCTTCTTTTTGATGGTGGGGGGAAAAAAGCAATCATAGAAATCAAGACAGAAGGGTGACCAGTTCCCAATTTAAGCTACTGTCTTCCACAATTTCCTAATTGATCTGATTTTCTACCAAAAGTAAATTACCCTCCTATAGGTTTGGTTATGGTGAGGATCAGAGCACCTTCCTTTACAAAAGAATGTATTTTCCATAAACTTAGAAATCCTGGAAGTAGATTTCTATATTACTCTGTTTTTTTCTCAAAAATCATTCTCCTTTTTATCTCTCATTTATCTCTGCAAAACTCAACTTGACATTGGTACCTACATCAGTAGGTTCCAATAAGCAAACAAAAACATATTTTTTTCCCAAAAATCTATAGAAAAACATTAAGTGTCAGGGACAGATTCTTTTCCCTATAAGTTTTGAGGACCACCTACAGCAGCCATGACAGCTGTGCTAATCGAAAAAGCAAACGAGACCACAAAGGACTGTTCTTTGACCATGTAATCAATTTTCCACTCAATGCATTGTTCATTCTTGGAGACTTTAATGCCAGAATTGATTTTAACAGCCATTATAGAAATACTTAAGTCAAAGGGCTCGCAACCTTTTTTAGCATGACCAATGGAATTTTTTAAATAGATATGTGAATAAATCATTGAGTATGATTCATATGCTTTTTTAAAAAGGTTCTTTGAGTCATTGTCCAGACACATTCTTTACAAGTAGTGAAGTGGACTGAGTAAAATCTCATGCTGAGAAATAGTGCATTAGCTCGGTTTATGTTTACAAAATTTTGTTTGAAATATTTGTATACCATCTTGGACAGCTCCCTGAAAAGCCAATAGCTAATCAGTTAGTAGATAATGGATGACCACTATTCAACAGGAAACCTGAGAAAGACATTGTGTAAGTGGTCCTGATGACAAAATGTGACCTTAATTTGTGTGCAAGACAGACATTTAAAACCTCAGGCTGAGGAGAGGTAATAAAGAAATAACTAATTACTGCTCAAAGTGACCAAATTAGGAGTTCTTCTATATAAAATAAAATGTTGCAAGAATTAATTAAATGACTGTAATTTTTCAAATATTCAAAGAGCAAGATCAACTAAAATCTTTTGTTTATTCATATATCCTCTCATAAGAGGTGGACTTCCCAGGTGGTTCAGTGGTAAAGAACCCACCTGCAATGCAGGAGCTGCAGGAGCCTCAGGTTCAAACTCTGGGTGGGCAAGATCCCCTGGAGAGGGCATGACAACCCACTCCAGTATTCTTGCCTAGAGAATCCCCATAGACAGAGGAGCCTGGCAGGCTACAGTCCATAGGGTCACAAAGAGTTGGACATGACTGAAGTGACTAAACACACACCCACATTAATAAGAGTTACTTAGGGCATTCCATGGGAGAAGGCAATGGCACCCCACTCCAGTACTCTTGCCTGGAAAATCCCAAGGACGGAGGAGCCTGGTGGGCTACACTCCATGAGGTCGCTGGAAGTCAGACACGACTGAGCGACTTCACTTTCATGCATTGGAGAAGGAAATGGCAACCCACTCCAGTGTTCTTGCTGGAATCCCAGGGACGGGGAAGCCTGGTGGGCTTCGGTCTATGGGGTCGCACTGGGTCAGACACGACTGAAGCGACTTGGCAGCAGCAGCAGCAGGGCATTCCATATCTAGAAACAGTTATGAAGATAAAATGAAATCTAAGCCATAATTAACATAAAGAACAAGCAATCTGTTGGAAAAGGATGCAGGTTTATAGATATTTTACATATGGAAGCTTTAATAATTGATAATAAGACTTTTGACTCTCTTTTTGACTCTTTGATAATAAGACTTTTTGACTCTTAAGACTTTTGGACTCTCATAGTAGACAAATTGCTGATGTTAGTGTGCTTTACCTCATCATAAAAATTAGATTGTCCAATAAATTGCTTCCTCCAGAATTTTACATTTTGAATTCATATTTGACTAAACTGGCACAGGATTTAAATAATGTGGTTGAAATATGCAGAGCTGAATCTCATGATTAGAACTCCTCTATCTTATCCAACCAACATTCACCAGTTCCAAAAAGACCTTTAATCCTCCACTCTGCAGTATTATCAGGGCTCAAACACTTTCAAAGGTGTACGTGTATTCATGGAGTTTGTTTAGCAGACAGTAATAGTTCATGGAAGGACAGTGTTGGTATAACCTCAGAGTTCTCAGCACCACACCCATTCTTAAGAAGTCTTTATGTGTGATAGGGTGCCCGTGGACACAAGCATAACATCCGTGTTAGCAATCAGGATTCATCTGGAGCCCTGCATACACCATAAAATAGAGCTTTAACTCCATTTTTGGTTTCAGTCAGAAACAAAGATGGTGAGCAAAGAGTGGTATCTTTTCCTCTTTTTGTTCAATGTCATTGTATTCATCTCTCAATGGAATGTGCCTTCTTCCTAGGTTTCAATTCAATAAAAACAAGACAGAGAAGGTTAGCAGTTGTAAAATACTTTGTTTTATTTCAGGGAAATGTAGAGTTAAATTTCCTAAAAATGTTCATTGCTAGCATATGCATAATCCCATATGGTGGGACAAGAGAACAATATATTTGTCAATTTAACAGTCAGTGAAAACTCACAAGCTGAATGAACTATGAACTTGCATCTGATATTGGTAAAGTTACTGATATTAGAAGTGTATTAAAAGTCATTTATAGAAGATATTGAAAGAAAATAATTTAAATTATTTCTCTTTGAAGATCAAGAGAATAATTATCAGAATTCCTGACTGATACTAGTCATGAACAATATCTATTAGCACATGATTTAAAAATGGCATCACACCCTTTCGTGGGGCTCTGATTAACATGGGAAGCAATCTCAAACTAAAAATTTCCAGTATTTTCAAGAAGTATACTTGGCAATTTGTAGTCTTTTCCCTGACTCTGTAAACCAAAGACATTTAGAAACCACCTAATCTTCATTTTTGCTGAAGTGTAGCCTTCAAAAATCAAATACAAATCCTTCTTTTACATAATTTCCTTTGTTCTCTGATTGTTGTTTTCACTCTTAAAGGCAAAGCATAGTTTTGAGTTCACCTGTGCTGTGCTAAGTCGCTTCAGTCGGGTCCAGCTCTTTGTGACCCTATGGACTGTAGCCCACCAGTCTCCTCTGTCTGTGGGATTCTCCAGGCAAGAATACTGGAGTGGGTTGCCATGCACTCCTCCCGGGGAACTTCCTGACCCAGGGATGGAACCCGCATCTCTCACATTCCCTGCATTGGCAAGTGGTTTATTCACCACCAGGACCACCTGAGAAGCCCTGACTTCATCTACAGAACACTAAATATAGGTTCTGCCATGCAAATATTAACAGCATTTCTAAAACTATCTAGTAGATCACTAAAGTCTCTAAATGACAAAAACACGTATTTCTGCATCTAGTAGTCATGTTTTGGATGGTACAGGTTATTTGTTCTAGTTCTTATATCATCTTGAAATGATTTGTATATGTCCAACCTATATTTTATGAGTTTTAATAAATACTAGAAAATTTAAGTTTATGGATATGGAGAATATTCAGGATGGGTGTCAGCAAGGTTTCCAAAGTGTCCTTGTCAGCCAGGTGATTAGGAATTGAATGCCTTATTTTTTTTAATTAATTAATTAATTTTTTCACAAATTCCTTATTTCTAAATGAGAAAATGCAAACATCAAATTTGCAAATTTAAGTTATCTCAGCCTTTTCCATAGGTACATAAATGCCCAACTTTGCTCTGACAAGTTTGCCTGTATCAGATGTTCTATGCATTGATAACAACCAATAATAGTATGGTACTTGAGCTACTGTTAGGAAATAAAGCTCAAATAGATAAAAGCAGTACACTGACCCTTGATGTATAACCTCATTTTGCCTCTGAACTTTCTGCCCTTTAGCATATAAATTCCTACAGATAAAATTATTCTATTACAAACCTAACCTCTTTTGATTAATAAAAACTCATGTTCCATAATAATTACTTTGTGATCCTTTCTACATTATATGCACTTTTCATATAGAATGATTTTAATTCTCACAACTCTGTGAAATATGCACTATTATTATCATCATCCCCATTATACAGCTGAAGAAACTGAAGCTCAGATAAGTTAAGCAACCTACCCACAATCACACAGCCAGTAAATGGTAAAAGTTGCAATTCGGACCTTGACCATTGACCTCCTGAATCCTCACTCTTACCTGCAGTGCCTTCTTTCTTTTATCGGTCAGTCTTTCTTCTGTTTTTGCTCTCAGGGTTATATAAAGCTGTTTAAATATTGATTAATTTCCAAAGAGACTGTGTTTATGAAGCATCTAGTTCACACTCTATCCCCTGATCTCAAAGTGCTGTCTACCACCACAAACAGACCAACTTCACCTCCCTCATTCCTTGCTTCATCAAGCACATCACTACCTTAAGTGTATCTTATGATTGCCGTCTATGAACTTGACTGAAAAAAATGACACTCTGTAGTATATAACCCAAGAAATATGAAGAGAGACAAAAATATGTGATTTCCACGCTTATAATTTGTATTTTAGTTTGACTCTAGAAAAACAAGAGATGTGTGTCTTTCTGTTTTCTATAACTCTCACTTTGAAAGGATCTTTTTTTGTTTTGTTTTGAATTGTCATCTGGACTTAAGGATTGCTATCCTCCAACTTGGAAGGAGCAGAGCAGGGTCAAAAGGGAGATATTCCCAAAGGCTGGCCAGCAGCTGTGTCACAGCAGAGTCAAAAAGGGCCTCTCCATTTCTCCCCTTTCTGACCAGCCTTGGCCCTTCCTGGCGAGGATGTCAGGAAAAGGAGAAATGGCAAACAGCGCAGTCTGTCACCCCTAGGCAGAAGATGGTGTAGAGGGGCTCCCTGTTAAGTCAGCAATGAACCGCACTTAAAGGACAGGCATTAGTAATGCAGAAATGCACAGTGCTTTAGAAAGCTGTTAAGGAAATTGAGTGGAGCAACTGTGGGAAGCAGCCGCCTTCGATCCCAGCCAGCCAGGCCCAGTTTCCTCCATCCCTTCTCACAGTGAACTCTTCCTTTCCTATTCCTCAGCCACACTTTTCTCTTCTCATGCCTTTTCCTTCTGCCTGTGAGATACAGATTGCACACAAAAGGATGCTAATCACTGGAGCCAGAAATCAACATATATTCTGTTCAAAAAAGGTAGTCCTAGTACTCTTGCCTGGAAAATCCCATGGATGGAGGAGCCTGGTAGGCTGCAGTCCATGGAGTTGCTGAGGGTCAGACACGACTGAGCGACTTCACTTTCACTTTTCACTTTCATGAATTGGAGAAGGAAATGGCAACCCACTCCAGTGTTCTTGCCTGGAGAATCCCAGGGACGGGGGGGCCTGGTGGGCTGCCGTCTATGGGGTCGCACAGAGTCGGACATGACTGAAGCGACGCAGCAGCAGCAGCAGTCCTAGTTAATGTATTGTTGAAAATGCTCCTGCGAAGAGCAGTACACCTGTGGCTTCCTGCCCCACAAGGCCTGAGGTGGAGACTGCGTGTCCTCCCCCTGCTGGGCCAGAATCCAGCCAGGTTTGGGCAGCTCTTCCCTAAGGGCAGGTCCAAGGGAGGCTGGCCAAGCAATGAATCCAGTTGTCCAAGCACATACATGGCACCTTGAACTGCACTGCTGGGCAGCCCAACCAGAGCATCAGACCAGGGCAATCAGATTGAGTGGTTTGGAATATAATATGATAGTTGTGAAAATTAGAAAGCATACAATATTTCCATCTGAATATATTCTCTTGAGTTTATAAAACAGTCACATTAAGAATTCATCTGATTGTATGATATTTATTTTCTTCTTTATGCTCTTCTTAAGTGCTCAACTTTTACAAAGCAAAAATGCTTTACTTCTTAATTTTAAAAAATTAATGTTATAAAAAATTAAACAAATCCTCGACAATATCCATGGCTGCCTTTGGAATCTTAGGAAAGAAAATAAAATTCACATTCAAGAAGGCCACCAGACTTCCATTTCTGATAGGATGTTGGACTGGGTTATATATATGCTTTTCCCATGTTTGAGATATTTAGTAATAATAGAAGCTTATCTCCCACCTTCATCACCTTTCTAAAGTGAAGTGAAGTGAAAGTGAAAGTTGCTCAGTCGTGTCGGACTCTTTGCGACCCCATGAACCATACAGTCCATGGAATCTTCCAGGCCAGAATACTGGAGTGGGTAGCCTTTCCCTTTTCCAGAGGATCTTCCCAACCCAAGGATCAAATCCGGGTCTCCCACATTGCAAGCAGACTCTTTACCAGCTGAGCCACAAAGAGTCTGCTTGCAGTGCCAGAGACCCGGGTTCGATCCCTGGGTTGCGAAGATCCCCTGGAAGAAGGAAATGGCAACCCATTCCAATATTCTTGCCTGGAAAATCCCATGGACGGAGGAGCCTGGCAGACTACAGTCCATGGGGTCCCAAAGAGTCGGACACGACTCAGTGACTTCACTTTCACCTTTCTAAACGTGGTGGTAAAATTTAACACACTTTTCCTGATCTTGCATCAGATTACACAAACATTCTTTTGCTATTATTCTGAATAACAAGCTCTCTTTAATATTCTCTGATCCTACTCTGTGAACAGGTGCTTTGATCATGATTACTACCTTACCACAGAATCCATATAAAATCTGAGCTGATGGGTAGCTTGCCTCCATTTCATGTGTCTGCATTTATCCTTCCAACATGAGATTTCTAAAGAAAATAAAATCAGAAGTCACCCCAAACTCAAAACTGTCCTACCATTTACTATTATTCAAATTACTATTATTCAAATAAATATTTAGCAAGAAATTTTGCTTGTAACAAGATGTAGAAAATACAGATGAGTAGCTATTTATTTTAGTCTTCAGTTTACCTTCTTTAATTCTTCTGTAGGGGCCTATTTCCAATTCCTACTCTAAAAAGTGAGCAGTAAAATATAGATATTATAAGTCCCTTTTTTCCAGTAGTCATGTATGGATGTGAGAGTTGAACTATAAAGAAAGCTGAGCACCAAAGAATTGATGCTTTTGAACTGTGGTGTTGGAGAAGACTCTTGAGAATCCCCTGGACTGCAAGAAGATCAAACCAGTCAATTCTAAAGGAAATCAGTCCTGAATATTCATTGGAAGGACTGATGTTGAAGCTGAAGCTCCAATACTTTGGCCACATCATGCAAAAAGCTGATTCATTTGAAAAGACCCTGATGCTGGGAAAGATTGAAGGCAGGACTATAGGGGATGACAGAGGATGAGATGGTTGGATGGCATCACCGACTCGATGGACATGAGTTTGAGTAAGCTCTTGGAGTTAGTGATTGACAGGGAGGCCAGGCATGCTGCAGTCCATGGGGTCGAAAAGAGTTGGACACGACTGAGCGACTGAACTGAACTGAACTAAGTCCCTTTTAAAAGAACAAATGACTTTTCTTCTCTTACTGTCAACTGTTTAAGTTCACCAATGGATTTGGAATTTCCTACTTTGTACAGTTATCAAAATGGCAGAGAATCTCATCTGACGCAGACTGTTACCACTCGTCACTATCACTGATGCAAGATTCTCTGCAAGTAGTTACCATCCAGAACAACTTTCCATATCTTTCCACTTCATCAAATCTCCATCATTTTCTAATCACACATGAGAGCATCTTTTTTCTTTCTCAACTATTAAATGTTTTTCTTCTGTTCATATTTATTTCCAATATTATTTTAGCCCTGAACTGTTGGCAGTTGTAGCATGCATAGAAAAAGCTATGTAAATGAAGAATTATTGTGTTGATAATATATGTGAATGGCCATGCAGTGTCTATGCAGTCAAACCAGAGATGCATGTAGGGGCACACTATCCAAAAAGAACTGGGAGTGCCCATTCCGCCAAACTCCTGATGGATGTCTCCAGTCTGAAAGTTGCCTTTACCTGTATAATTAAACGTTGCTGGATGATGAAAAGTTATTTTGAAGACAAACACAAATATTCAAATTGGAAGTGCTTGCAACGTACCATTATCCAAACCAAAGCACTCCCCTCTGTGATAAATGTATTTAGCAACCCTATCAACTGCTTTGTTATCATGCTAAACTACTTCTGCAACTTTCTAATGGGTCAGCTAAAGTTACTTTCATCTTTACCTAGCCAGCAAATTCTAGCTCTTCTTTGCAAATGAGACACTAGCTATTTAACCTCAAAAGCATAGTATTATGAGAGTTTTGGAACAGGTAATTTTCTAATGTTAATTTAAGTCTAAACAGAGACCTAATTTCTGATTGATCCCAAATTTTACTTAGTGAGAATACACATTTATGTATAAATATGAAGCCCCTTCTTTCCCTTTTCTTTTCATGAGGACTTATGAGATGCTGAATTAAGTATTTCAACATTAATCTGTGTTTGCTGCCTAGTGTTAGAAATTCCTATCCCTTTACTTATAAGGGTGCCATAAATTTTATTTTGAAATGTACAGGTACTCTGTTTTTCATGCACGTGAGGTCATTATTGATTGGCTTAGGAAATGGACTCCAGAGTGTTCATTTAAACTCAATTCCCTTAGGAAATTAACATTTTCATAACAATAATAAAAATAAAAATAAGATATTTTAAATATAGAGTTGTTCATTTCCTCTCCTCTCTTCTGAAAGTCTTTTAAGCATAGCCTAATAGCTGGCTTTAGTTTTAAAAAAAAATTAAGATGCCTTGGGTCAAAAAAATCAATTTTGGAAGTAGTAATATCAATTTCCTTGGCAGAGTTGCTGAATAGAGTTTTTATTGACTGTGAACTTAAGTTACTAAGAAAAATTAGTGATATTAGCAAGTGGTTGTACTATGCAGATCCATAAGACACACTAACAATGGCTCACCTTTCAGAGGACAGACCTAAAATAATCTATGAATAGTATGTGCATCGTTCCTTAACTTGAGATTTTGACTTGAAAATCTTTAAATTGACTTTAAAATGTATTTAAATTCTTTACTACTCCCCTATGTATGTTCTTTTTCTTTTTTTTTTAAAGAAAAAGACCCGAAATTTCTACATTAGAAACTAAAATAAAATATTTTCTTTCCTCTCCCCATTCCACCAACTGTATGTTGATATTGACTTCACCCAGTAAACTTCCCCTGAGGCTCTTATTTTAGACCTTTATATGTGAGAACCTAAGTTATGAGAAAACTTTATTCTAATGGAACTGCTTCACTTACCATTATTTTACCTTCATTTACTTGACCCTGTCGGTGTTTATGCTGATGGCAAATCTTTCTATGTTATCAGTATCTACCAGAAGGACATTTTTTGGTTATCTTTTATCCTTTTTTGTTGCTTACTCTTCCAAAACTATTTTAATTTACTCTCTGAATTTCCAAATTTTGTTATCAAATCCTCCATGAAGACATTCCTCCAGGAATGCAAATGTTATCCAGTGAACATTTAAGGATATTCTCTTTAAATCATTTCCAAGATGCCTGCCATGCCATGATGGACCTTACTTAGTCAGTTACTCACAGTATGGCAAGAGTTCTGTATCATAGTAAGAACAGCCCTTCTGTTCCTTGGGCTAGGTTCCCTCAGTGACTCCCTGTTACACTTTGAATAGAGCACCGAGCTTGTTACTTTAAAAGGTAAGGCTGTTCAAATTATGACCTGTTATCACGCCTAACTTGCGCTGAACAGTCCTTTCTCTTTGCATCTTTATTTTCATAGTTTGCCATTTGTAGTCACTTCAAATTATGAGCACCCCAGGCCACAATTCCACTTGCTGTTACCTATGCGTAGAATGCCCTCCCTAAACTCCACTCTCACCAGTCATGATTTCATAATTAATTTATATAGACTAGCTTAATGGGTCTACTCAAAGGTCACTAGCTATTGGCTACCTTAATGATTCTTCCCTTTAAGGTTCGGTTTCTCCATTCTTTATAAGCCTACAGCGATGTGTACATCTATTTTGCTGCTCATAATTTTGATTTCCCTAATTCAACATGCTGTTCTCATATTTTACTGGGATCTCTGTTAAGTCATTTTTAAAATATTCTTCAGCAGTGTGTGGCCCAGAATAGTGGAGGGTAGGCATCTGGTAGCCAGTATCATGGGTAGACCAGATGTCCTCCTTCCAGGTCATTGTTTTTACTTCCTTTCTTCCTTCAGTCAATAAATAAGTATTGAAAGAAATTTTATGAAGAATATATATTTCTTCCATAATTGATGGATTAATTTAAACAGCCCATTTATACCACTTTACATCTCTTTCCCCATAGCACTGTTTAGTCTTTCTAGTGATTACATTTATAACTTTAAATATTATGCAAATAGCTTTACTTTTTGATTTCTCAGTAGACCAAATTCTTAACTCCCTTCAATGAAAAATAAGGATGACCAACTCCCTTACTTTACCTGTGGCTTTCTTTTTCTCCTTTCAACTCTCAAATTTTACCATATGTGCTTTCTTTTAAATTAAGGTAATGGCATTTATGTTTTGTACTGTAAAGCATAATTATGTCCCTCAGCATTTTTTGTATACAAAATATCAGTGGTTGTATTATATTATGACTATGCAAATATTACATGATATATAACCAATAATGTACTATAATTGCAATTTCTTTTTGCATACAGACTTACTCTTTTATTTTGTTGGATTTTGGTTATTTTGTCTTGTTCTGGAGTTTCTACTCTACATCTTTTTTCTTGTATTGATTGCCTTCATTGCTTCCTTAAATAATCCCAAATTCCCAAAGATGCTATTAAATCCTGGGAGTCTCCTTTTTTCCCAGAAACCCCTCCACAGTCCTGGCCCACCACTGATATCCTGAGTCAAGTGTTCAACAAGCTCCTATATTCTCCATCTTCCTCTTTCTTTGTTAAAATACCTGGAGTTATTCCCCAGTAGCTTCTTTAAAAAGGGAGATAAATTTGCATGCCTTCCAAATATGAAAATATATCTCTTCTAGCTTCAGGTTTGGTATTTGAAATTAGCTGGGTATGTAATTCTAAATTAATATCATTATTTCTCAAGCCTTCATAGATATTGCTATATTAATTTCTAGGAACCAATTATACAGATGTGCAGTTGATGCTAATCTGTTTTTGTTGCTTTAGAGATGAACTATTTGTTTCTTTTGAAGTCATTACATTATCCTTGGTGTTATGAAAACTGCACAGTTATGGGCCTATTTTTTTTCCCTCGCACATTATGCTGGGCATTGATCCTTCTGTTTAAGGAAACTGTCTTTTATTGTATCTGTGATGGTGCTATTAGTTGGATGTTGGCCCACCTATATTGATTTTACATATATTTTAACTCTTATTTAATATATTCCCTCTCTTTGACCTTTTAATCTACTTCCTGAGCAATTTCCTTGCCTTTATTTGTCAAAGTTTGTATTAGAATTCTAATTTCTGCAATTATATTTTATTCTCAAGGTATCTTCATTTAGATTCACCAGTTTGACTAAATAATAAATAAAAAATGTTATACTCCCAAGATAAGTGTTACCATGGGAATATTATAAAACATGACATTTTATATTTCATAAGAAAATTTCTCAACTAAAAGTATAAGTAAAATGATCATCAACCATACTGACTACCCTTTAATTTGATATTACCAAATAGCAATAAATGAAGAAAGTAAAAATAAAATAAGAAGAGTCTAGCCTTATAACCAGAGTTTTAGTGCATAAAACATACTGGGAACGTGTTTCTACTCTCAGATTTATTTTCTTCACCAAAAAAAAAATGAAAATTGATTATTATATAGCCCATAATTTATGGAGAAATTAATTTATTTATATTTATGAAGAATTAAAGATTAAAAAATTATTTTCTCATCACTTCAACTACATTATGATGCAATACCAGTCTTATGAAACTTCATAAATTTCAAATGCACCAAACCAGTGATATGATTGGATACTGAACTAATATGAAGTCAGAAAAGGTTTTAAAATTCTTTTTTTTTTTGTGACTTTGCAGCTAAAATTTCCATGATGTTTCATTATATATCTATGTATATTCAATTTGCACTCTACAATAAGAAATGCATTTAAATATACCTCTATTGCATTGCTTACATTGTACCTGTTTACAAACTTATTCTTTCTGAAGAAAATTTTAAAAATGTGAAATCAGAGAAACAAAAGAACATTGATGAGAGTATGATTCTAGCCTGGTGCCCAAAAATTCAACACTAATTTTTTTTTAAATTATATTCAGAGCAAAAGCAGATAATGTGATCTCTATTTACAGTGGTTCATCTTGCCCTTTAATCATTTGTTTATCTGCGAGACTATTGATTGCTGCTCCAGCCAGGAGAGCAGCTGTGACACAGAGGTAGGAAGAGAAGCAGTGTTATTCTGTGCCGTGGGCTCTTCCAAGCGATGAAACTATAATTCACAAAGTGATAGATAACAGAAGGTAATTTTATGGTTACTAAGAATGAGTTTGCATTTGTTTGTGTAGTTACTATATAAATTTATAGATGCATTTTGTTTGTATCACATTTTAAATTTTAGGGGCTGAGCAGGAAGAGGATTGAAGGAGTGTGAGGAGTATGTTCATGAACTCTTTCTGTAGCAGCCACTTGTAAAGGTGGACTGTAATTCAACATGAAATAGGTTCAGAATGTTCCCACAAACTCATTATAAATCAAGCCGCTTCGAAGGTATGGTGTTATTAAGTTTGTTTTTTGATTTTCTCTTGCCCTTCCTCCATCATCTTATCTAGAGTAAGAGTTTAAAGGCAGGAGAAGTAATTCAGCAAGGACTCACTTTTAGTGGTTGAAATAAAAAGTCTTGTTAGATACATTTCATTAAACCATAAATGTAGTTCCAAGAGCAAAGGTTTTTTTGTCCCCCCATATCATAGACTGACTTTGTCTGCTATCTGACCCAATTTCAACAATAAAACAGTTAATTTATGCAAGCAAAATTAGGCATGCATTTTGGAAGTTGTAGATGCCCGTCACAGGAATCCCACTATGGTAATGAACCTCAGCTGATTCCAATAATGATATCAATGGCTGCTTCTTATGCATTATCCCAACTAAGATGAGTTACAGAAGTTTACTTTTTGTCCTTGAAAAGAAAAGTGCGTTAATATACACCATTATGGCATTTATGACCTGGGAAGCTTCAGGTTTTATTTATAAGAAGAAGTAGAAATGAGCCTGTTAAAAAGTAGTCACAAATCTATATTGAGAAAATTATACCCACATTATTCCATTGGTACTTTCAAGACTGTGAATTGCTTGAGATCAAAGAGTCATGTCTCATGCTTTAAAATGGTTGACTCCTAGTTGATTTTGAAAGTATGTATATGGGACACGACTGGACTAAACTTTGAGAGACCTATTTTAGATAATAAGTGATTTTCCCTTATGCTTCTTAAGTTCCAGCTGCATGGTCAACATTCTGAATTGTTCTCTGCCATTAGTCATATGGAAACCGGTTCTCCCTGAAACTTCCAATCTCTATGCCAGAACTCGGCATAAAATAGGCACTAGATAATTGTCTACTAAACAAATAAGAATAAACACGAAACGCTTTATAATGATAAAGTATCAGAAGTCTGAAAAATTAGAGTATCAGAGAATTATGCAATGTAAAAGCTGGCTTCATTTGAAGCATGGAATTTTAATCATTGCCCATTCAGCTAATTATTTAAATACTCTGTAAAAGTAGATCTAAAAAGATTCCTAACTTCAGCAAGCAAGCTCTGTGAAAGATCAAATAGGCAAGTGACTTTACATAAAGATCTGAAGAATTAAAGTGACACATAAAGGCAAAAAAAATTATTAGGAAAAGCTTCATGCTTAATAAAATTGAACTAATTAAATATACATTTATTGAGTGAGTATTATAGCCTTAGCCTGTGCTACCTTCTTTAGGACATTGTTAAAAAGTGATGTAGCATTCCATGTTTCCAGAGGCTTTTAATGTAGCTGTAAGGAAACAGTCTAATGAAGCAATTAGAGATCAATGACCGATTAAGCTCAGATATAGCCAAATGGGACTAATCACTCTTCTCTAAATATATTCAACATTTTTCTTAGTCTCTGCAATCACATAGGATATTCCGTATGCCTGGATTACCTTGTACTCATTTCTGCACATCTTAAAGTCCGCTCTCCCTCCTAGGCCCAGTTCGTGCCACCTTGTTCTTGAAACCATTTCTCATCACAGCACTCAGAGTCACTGAGCCCCTTCTCCATGATGTCACTACTATTTGACCTGAAACCTGCATTTAGCATAGTCTCTTTACTTCACAGATTTGCAATTGACTCCTCATGCGTGCTCAGTGGCCAAGTTGTGACCCCATGGATTGTGGCCCAATAGTCTTCTCTGTCAGTGGGATTTCCCAAGCAAGAATACTGGAGTGGGTTGCCATTTCCTCCTCCAGGGGATCTTCCCAACCCAGGGATCAAACCTGACTCTCCTGCATTTGCAGACGGATTCATTCATATCTGGGTTGAAAGCTGCATAAAGGTGAGTATTTAGATATTTAAAAATACTAAGCAGTGCCTAATGTGTAAATGGAGAAGGCAATGGCACCCCACTCCAGTACTCTTGCCTGGAAAATCCCATGGATGGAGGAGCCTAGTAGGCTGCAGTCCATGGGGTCGCTAAGAGTCAGACACACTGAGCGACTTCACTTTCACTTTTCACTTTCATGCATTGGAGAAGGAAATGGCAACCCACTCCAGTGTTCTTGCCTGGAGAATCCCAAGGACTGGGGAGCCTGGTGGGCTGCCGTCTATGGGGTCGCACAGAGTCGGACACGACTGAAGTGACTTAGCAGCAATGTGTAAAAAAACACAGTAATGATATTTTTCCCTTCTCCCTTCCTTTTCTTTATTACAAACAATGCTTTAAACTGAATATATATTTTCAAATAATTTGTATTGGATGACATAATATTTTACCATTGAGTATAATAGAAGTGTGAAAATTAGTATGGAAGGAAAGATGATAGTTGCAATGATTAAATATCATTTCATAGAGAAAGTCCAACTTCAGATGGAATTGGTGGAAGAGTAGAGGATATGTAGGGGTGACTTGAAGAATAAACAAGATTTGGAAAAGCATGAAAACAGGATATTTTTGCAGAAGACTGGAAGGCTAGCATCATGTCATGTTGCATGAAAAGTTTCCAAAATACGTTTATGAATCAAATATCAGAGAAGCCTAAAAGCTGAATGCAGAGCTTTGAGCAGGAAGGAGATAGATATCATAATCTCAGGATCATAGGAGAAATAGAAAGAAATTAGGATTTTCTGGAAACTTAATCTGATAGAGTACTACATAGAACAGAAAAAGAATAGATTGGATGAAACTGGTTGGAAGGGTGTTATAGTAATTAAGAATGAAACAGTGACTATCTAAATTAAGGTTACAGTCACATAAATGGAGAGTTTGGAGAAGAGTCTGAAACAAATAAGATAAATGTAGTATGAGAAAAGGACTTTTTAACTGTTTCTGCAGAGCAATGATTTCCTGTGCTTCAAATTTATTATTATAATGTAAAAATTTTTACAGGACTGACACCATTTTATCAAATTTTATTTTGCCAAGTAGGAACATTAAAATAATAAAACACCTACCAGGCTATGCTTTCCTGAAAGAGGTATTTTAACACTGAAATATCATGAGAACTTCTGGTATCCTCACCTATACGAAGACCTACCACAAGTCTTTGCTTGTGTTTTTGATTGCCCTGCGTAACTTACCTGTTCTTAGAAATTCCACTCATCCAAGACCATCTCCAGAATCACTCCACAAAGCTTTTCATGAGTATTGCAAGTAGAACCAATTGGATGTACTTATTTTTTCTACTATGCATATCACATTCTTCTTCAAATTTGCATAACTGTTTTTTTTATTACCATGTAAGTTCTTTACGGATATTCTCCTTAAATAATTCTTCACTGAGTAGCTAGTACAAAGTAGTTGCTTAATAGTTCAAAAATATAAAAGGGTAAACAATGACTGAAAAGCTTTTAACCTTAGGGACTGAAAGCCATGGTGGGAAGAGGAGCCACTTTGGACAGGAAAATAACAAGGGCCTATTTTTGATATGTTAGATTTCAAGGTAGAGAACAATAACTAGAATAATGAAAATAATAATAGGAAATATTGGTAATTTGGATTATGAGTGAAATTTTAGAAATTGAGCTATACGGAGGGGCCTGGTAGGCTGCAGTCCATGGGGTCGCTAAGAGTCAGACACGACTGAGTGACTTCACTTTCACTTTTCACTTTCATGCATTAGAGAAGGAAATGGCAACCCACTCCAGTGTTCTTGCCTGGAGAATCCCAGGGACAGGGGAGCCTGGTGGGCTGCCGTCTATGGGGTAGCATAGAGTCGGACACAACTGAAGCGACTTAGCAGCAGCAGCAGGGCGTTATCTGCATACAGAAGTATCATTGAAATAGAATCTTGGTGGAGTAGGACTTAACAGAGAAAAAAATAAAATATTGCAAGAATTTTGGAGACCACCCAAAGCCAATGGGGAGAAAGATTAAGAGAAATTGGTGAGCAATATGGAGCAAGGGAAGGGAGAGGGAGACCAGTAAAAGTCACCTTCCTAGAAGCCAAGGTGGACTTCAAAGCCTGGGGATTAGTCTTCAAATGCTGAAGAGAGTTGCTCTTCACAATTTGTAATGCAATGCTGCTAAACAAAATTAGCAGTTCTAAAAGTGACTGTAAAACCAACTTATTGCCACCATTGAGTTATGTCCTTGAGAGAAAAAAAAATCAAGTTAGAATACATTGCTTGTTGGAATGTTAAAGAAAAGAAACATCTACACAACAGATATAGGTTCGTTCTACAGCAGATGCTTCATAGCCATATGTCAATGAAAATAGCTCAACAAGAAAGGTTATATATAATTCTGGTTCCATGTGTACTAATTTAGTTTTCATTCCATTTTTAATGAATTCACATTAGAGAGGATCTTTTGAAGTCATAATGTGTTATTTTTTAATAATTTATTTCTGAACTTTAAAAATTAATAATATTTGCACAGGGCCATTTTATAATCACAATATGGTACTTCAAGGTGTGAATTATGATGTAATAACTCATAACTTGTGCATTTAAACAAGCACTCATCCTATGGCCTCATTCTTAGCAAAGCAAAAAGGTATGAATTATTATGCAATAATTCATGCTTTGTCACATATTATTACTTAATTATGGAGGAGAGTTTCAACTCATTTCAGTCTTGAAAAAAAATTCTAACATTTTATCCTTAAAAAAAAAGCTCGGATGCTTTTTGACACAATAGAATCACTTTAAGCCTTTTCCCAATCAGACCGCTTTAGATTACCTTGTATTATATCTGTGTCCTTCTCATTCTAGAGGATCTTAGGAAATCTCCACCAGAGAAACTGAAAATCGCAACAGTTCTTTGGTCTGTATTTCACAGAATCATTCATTTGTATCTCCAAAGGAAACACCTGTATTACTTCAAAAATGTTCAAAAAATAAATTGCTTCTCTTTCTAACACAAATGAACAAAAATAAGGTTAAAAAGTGAAAATGAAGTCGCTCAGTTGTGTCCAACTCTTTGCAACCCCATGGATTATAGCCTACCAGGCTCCTCCATCCATGGGATTTTCCAGGCAAGAATATCAGAATGGGTTGCCATTTCCTTCTCCAGGGGATCTTCCTGACCCAGGGATTGAATCCAGGTCTCCCGCATTGCAGGCAGACGCTTTACCCTCTGAGCCACCAGGAAAGCCTCCCCAAAAAATAAGGTAGGAAGGAAAAAGCAAAGAAGATTAAAGATTAAGATTTTAATTAAGATTAAAATATGAATTTCTATTAACTATGATGGTTTTCTGATAAAGTTGTTAAATCATAGAAAAATCCCTCAATGATAGTATAAAATATACTTGTCTATAATCACTAGAAAACAGCATACATACTTTCCAGAAAAAGATACAAATATTATCTCAGAGCTATATCATGAATAGTCATTATTAAATGGTAGAGTTTATCTCAAAATCCAAAGCAATAAAATGATTTATTTAATGCTTCTTCTGGTGATAGAGGATTAAGCTTCCAGTGTAGAAAAGAAAAATGAAAAACAGAAGAAAGACTAGATATATTACAAGAGACAAATAGCAGTTCAATAAATAGTCAACATACCAAACAAATACTATAGACTAAAAAGGACTCTAACCTCTCAGATGCATCATTAAAGAATGATGTATTTAAAATTGGTCTGGTTGTATGTTAAATACGTGAATAAAAGTATGGAGAAGAAACAACCACCTTCATGTAGAGGAAACTACCGTGCCATTGTCCAGTGGGTACTGACTGATCTATCTCTATTACTACTAATCAACTAGTCAATGAATTAATGTTTCAATTTTGTTGCATAAACCTTTTTAGAAACTGTTCTTTTCTCCTACTATACCTATTACCTCCAACTCTTAAGTTACTCTTTTTTTAAGGAATTTTTTTTTCTTAGAGTTAGGAGTGAGGAAAATCAGTGACCTAAGGCTGGTAGATCTTATACATTCAAACTTTATGGAATCTTCTCAATTGATATAAATATATTTGGTAGCACCACTAAGAAAGCAGCAGGGTAACACACAGGGAGCAAAGTCATGCTTCAGAGCCATGCTTGTTTCACCATGAGATTTTATGCTAAATCATTAAAACCTTCCAACAGATCTTTGTCTCCTGAAGTGTACATTGCGCTTTCATAATTTGGTTTTATGTTCCAGTGGGCTTCCCAAGTGACTCAGTGGTAAAGAATCCACCTGCTAATGTAGGTGTGCTTAGTCCCTCAGTCATATCCGACTCTTTACGACCCCATGGACTGTAGTCCTTCAGGTTCCTTGTCAGTGGGGATTCTCCAGGCAAGAATACTGGAGTGGGTTGCCATGCCCTCCTCCAGGGAATCTTCCCAGCCCAGCGATCAAACCCAGGTCTCTCACAATGCAAGCCACAGTCTGAGCCAAAAGGGAAGACCAATATAGGAAATGCAGGCAACTAAGGTTCGATCCCTGGGTGGGAAAGATCTGGACTAGGAAATGGCAATCCACTCCAGTATTCTTGCCTGGAAAATTCCATGAACAGTGGAGCCTGGAGGGTTACGATCCATGGGATTGCAAAGAGGCAGGCATGACTGAGCAACTGAGCATGATGGCTGTATAATCTGCAAGTATATCTCAAAGGTAGCAGGACAAGGTGAAAGTTTTCAGTTACTTTATAAAGATTTCTGATGGCATAACTGCACACTTTAGTATCAACCCTTGGTCTTGAAATCTTGTTTAAACTCTGTTCATCCTATTGTCTGGAGTTGTGTATTTATATAATGCATGTCCATATGATCATGTATTACTTGAACACAATAAGAACCAGGATATATATTCTTATATCATTTGTTACATAGTCAGTGATTACATAAATTGACATAATTAAGGCTGATTGGTTTATAATGAGTTCTTGTTATAAATCTTGTTTTATATTAACTACTGATTTAATGCTTTATGTAGGTCTTGTTCTACTCAGGTTATATTATACAAAATAGATTTTGTATGCTTTTTTTGGCAACACCCATAGCCAAGATAGGGCTTCCCTTGTGGCTCAGAGGTTAAAGCGTCTGCCTGCAATGTGGGAGACCTGGGTTTGATCCCCAGGTTGGAAAGATCCCCTGGAGAAGGAAATGGCAACCCACTCCAGGAGTCTTGCCTGGAGAATCCCATGGATGGAGAAGCCTGGTGGGCTACAGTCCACGGGGTGGCAAAGAGTCGGACACGACTGAGCGACTTCACTTTCATAGCCAAGATAAAGCAGTATATTCCCATAGTCATACATCTCTTCTTTATGTGATGTAATTGTTTTATCTAGACTATTTATAAAGTCATTTTGAATTTTAACTTAGAAATTTGAGAAACTTAAGCTAACCAATGTTGTCACTGCTCTGGTTAAAGTTCCACTATTTCTGTGTTTATTAATGCCTTAAAATGAAAGCTTCTGTAAAGAATAAAGTATTCATTTAATGAGAACAATAAAAATGAGATGTTTTTCTTCATAGAATTAGATAAATTCCTAATTAGTCTTCTGATTTGCTGAAGTCTGAATCTCATTTAATATTTCCTGGTTCTGAATGCAATATAGTTTTTTATACTCTGGTTAAAGAGCTATGACAAGGGGCTAAATACCACAGCAATAACCAATTAAGAAAATTAATCTTTTTTAAAAAATAAGGAGGAGAGCAGTAAGAGTTCACTTCAGAACAGCAAACATTGGATAAGGAAAGCAGACTTCTAAAATTGTATTAAAGTATGATTATTCATTGTATAATAGTATTTATTATTGCCATATCTTTCTACCCAGGATACATCACAGATGTCCCTCCTAAATCTGCTTCAATCCACATACAAGATTTAAACTCAGGGCTGGGTCCACACTCCATTTGAGAATTTCCCTTCTCACAGATGTTGGAGAAAAGATCTTATTTTCAGTGCAAAACAAACTAACACCTGTGGGTCTAGAGGGACTACTGCCCTAGAGTCCAAAGCTGCTTAAACCCAGGGTCTCTCATTTCCATCTGGGACTATTCTGTCTCCAAACTCCTTGAAATTGAACTTGTAAACACTTTCAATGGTAGTTTATTGGAAAGGAATCAACCAGACAGCTAATCTACAGTACTGAAGGTAAATTGGAGGGGTGACAAATGTTCGCTAACTTATAGGTATTTCTTGAACATATCAAGAAAACCATGTTCTCAGTGAAAAACAAACCAGCAAAAATATAAGTCACATTCTTTCACCTAAGTTTGTCCACTTTCTTATTTTAGGATATTTGGAAATTGGTGGTTATTTTTCTGTGTCTGTGTGTCTCACCTAATAGTTTTACACTTTTATTTAATGCTTCTCCTAGAAGGAAAAACTAATTCTTTCCAGGATCCTATCTTCTGTTCTTCACTTGGAAAATAAAATTTGTAAACACTAAAATCCTAAATATGACTCAATTCCCAATAGCCAACAGTTTTTGATATTTGCTCCATAAAATTTCTCCATAAAATTTGATATTTTCTCCATAACTATTTGACATTTTCTCCATTTACTTCATAAATGTATATGGCATTTATTTCTTGAAAAGAGCTATGAAGTCAATTATTTTACAATATAGTCATCTATATTCCTATATTCTAGCTAAAGCAGCAAGGTGGTTTGTTCTATCCTTATAAATGCCTGCCCTTTTGACATGCTGTAAATGCATTCTAAAATTTGTGCTATGTTCTGGTTGTTACAGGGAAGAATTAATGCATTCTATTAAACTTAACTTTTGCTGAAACACTCTTACATCAGCTAAAGCTCAGAGCTTTAACTGGAGACTAGCTTCTGTAGCAATTAAGGAATAAATACCCAGCTTTTATAATCCATCTTTTGTTCTGGGAAATGCCTATCCTTAAATGAGTATGGTGTTAGACAAGAACTTGAGGCCACTAAATATTTAATTTCCTCTAAATCCATCCATATTCTGTGTTTTGACAAGCCCATCACTAGATAGGTATTATTTAAACAAGCAGGAATGTTTCAATTAAGTGTATACCCAAATTAGTCAAGTGATTATACCATACTTCTTCTCAAAAGCTCACCATACCTCTCATAGCATATAGAATAAAATACAAATGTCTCTAGTCCATCTACCATCCTAAATCCACCTTTATCCCTTTTCAAAAGCTGACTATTCCTAGAATGCCTTATTCACCTTATTTGTTTAAATCCAACCAGTTCTTCAAAGTCTATTTAAAATGCAAATTAGTCATGATATCCCCAACTGGAATTCATCTTTGTATTTTCAATGTAGCTCCTTTTCCAGTCTACCTTCCTTTGGTGCAATTGATGTGTGTGCGTACTTGTTACTTCACATCACTCCTAGGATGTTAAAAATCTATTCAATAGGTACATCATTTGAAATATGTTCTTTGGTTTTCTCTATAGCTCCATGTCTTGGATATAATAGGTACTCCGTAAATATTTACATTTGAGATAAACAATAGACAATACTTGCAATAGATCCAAGTAAAAGGGCCCTCTGCCCCGGTTGAACCTCATGCTCTGCTGCTGCTGCTGCTGCTGCTAAGTCACTTCAGTCATGTCCGACTCTGTGCGACCCCATAGAGGGCAGCCCACCAGGCCCCCCCGTCCCTGGGATTCTCCAGACAAGAATACTGGAGTGGGTTGCCATTTCCTTCTCCAAGGCATGAAAGTGAAAAGTGAAAGTGAAGTCGCTCAGTCGTGTCCGACTCTTAGCGACCCCATGGACTGCACCCTACCAGGCTCCTCCGTCCATGGGATTTTCCAGGCAAGAGTACTGGAGTGGGTTGCCATTGCCTTCTCTCATATACCACAAACACACATGCAAAATGAAATGTATTTTAAAAACACCTGGGCACCACTATCATGAGGATCTATCACTTAGCATTCATTGGCCCAGCACTAACAGCCTTAAACATCTGCTCTGTCCCTAATACAGAAATACTTCATGTATTTGTCCAGTGTCCTCCAAATAAAACAGCTATGTTACAATGCCCTAAGCTTTGTAGGTTGTGCTGCAAACTGCAGTAGAAACATTTAGGTTACAGAGAATGCATGCTAATTAATATAAATTCTTCCTCCCAGAGAGCATGAATATATTAGTAATAGATCCTTGCATGAGAAGTAGTGTTTCCTAGTAGGGCCCATCAGCCATTTTCTTGTTTCTCTTTATTTTAAAGTCAGTGACTTCCATGAATTAACACTGTATTTGCAATAGTTGGCATATGGCAGTTGAAATATTTTATTATATTAAGAAATTTATATTACCTTTAAATTTCTATAGATGAGGTCTAGATGGCACTTGCACTAAATACAAATTATTTACACTGGCTATTAGATAGTCGTGAACACTACAATTAGGAATTATTTTATTTCATCAAAAATGATGCAATTTAATCAATTTTTTAAAATACTAAATTGAAATTTTCAACATTATTTAGATACTATTGATCCCTTAATAATTTGTGTTCTTACTTTTAATTTTAATTAATAGCTAGAAGAAAATAAGTTTTTTAAAATATATTAAATACTTTGAATTTTTAAATTTTAACTTTTATGTAAGTATGTTTTCATAAAAATAAATTAACATTTTATACACTGAAGTGGTGGGTACAGTAACAAGAACCAAAAATGTTTCTTTTTGTGTGGATTTTTTAGTTTATTTGTTATTTTATTTTTTATTTTATAATATTCACTTTATTTTCTGAAAACATTATAGAAAAAGACACATATGTAAAAAAAATACCATTAACCCAATCCTAAACTTATATATACATATATGTGAACCAAGATATACACATTTTTGAACAAAAAAAAATGAATCATGAAATATACATTCATTTGCAACCTAATAGCTCCAAATTTCTAGAAGTAAAGTGTAAAAGATTTGGGGGAAGAAAAAAACAGTTTTTTCTAATTGCTATAATATTCTGCAGCTGCATCATAAATAGTACCTTACTGTTAAATTTCTCTGGTTTCTTTTGTTTTTCTTCTTGCCTTCTGGACTTGCCCATGGTCTAGAATTATGCCTAATACACTTCCATACTAGAACCAGTTCCAGATTGTTTAAGCTGTCTTTTGGAAAGCAGTTGACATTTAGAAATTTACCCCCATTTTTGGAGCCCAGGAAAGAGAATAGAGTGAAAATAAGGAAGAAAAAAATCAATGCCCCAGTAGCTATTGGCAATGCTGTGTGAAGCCAGTGATTCCCAAAAGAAAATCAGTAGACTTCTTTAAGAGGAAAAGAAGCATAATTTTCGTTTTGAATGAAAAGAAATGGCCATTTTCTAGTCTAAAATTCTGTCTTAAGTCCCACGGATGACTAAATATGACCACAAAGCACAGCAGAGCAGGGGAAATGTGACACAAAGCCAATGTCTATGATCCCCCTGGAATCACATCTCACACCACCAAAAGAAAGGACTAGAAGGATCCTTGGACAGCTATTTCCGAAAAGAGGATTTCACCCTGAACTCCTGCATTTAATCAGCTGCATGTGTTGTTTATTGCTCCAGCGTCATGAACATTAGTACTTAATTAAATTGTTTCTCTTTGTCTATCATAAATGCCACGTCTATTTAAAGCCATTTTTTATTTAGTTAAATTTTGGTTTATCATCCACAGAAAGGATTATTAAATCGAATGGGTGACTATTTCAGCTCAAGTTAAAATCAATAATATTTAGCTGGACCTTAGGTGCTAAATTCTCAAACTCCATGTTTTTCCCTTTGCTGCAGTCCTGTATCTAAACATCACTGACGGGGCTTTCTCCCGTATTCATCTATGATTTATGGCTGTTCTAGCTTGTGGGACGAAAGCTTCAAGGGCTCTTGCAGTGTTTAAGCTTCTAAATAATCAGAAGAGTTTTCATTTCTTACTCTTTTGGAACTGAGATTGCTATGTGCAATTTTAGAAAAATTAATCATAAAAAATAGGTCATAAAAAATAGAATTTTTTTAAAAGTTCAGAACTTAATGTGTTTTCTACAATAGCTAATGTCTGACTTTGGAAGGGGGGAAGTAGTTCTGTAAAACATGCCGTAACATTTCATATAAAATAAAGTCAGTTTAGGTCCTTGAATTTTTAGATCTTCCTTATGTTTTCATTCCTCTGAGAAAGTCTGATGAGAGATGAAGTCTTCAAATGCCTTTGAGTGGTTTCAAACAATAAAATCTTTCTGACAGCAAACTTCTCATTCATGAAACTATAACTCATTCTTTAAGAAATGGTGTTTCTATTCTATTGAATTTACATAATGAAAATGGTTATAAATAACATTACAGAATATCAAAGCACAAATGATTATTAATTACTTGAACACTCAGAAAGTTTATAATTCAATCACTATAAAAATTATTTTTTATTATGTTGGGCATGTTGTAAATTAATTACTTAAATAGGCATAGTTAAAATTTCATAAAAAGATATCCTCCTAAAATAATACCAACATTTTTAAAGAAAATAAATTTAGAGTCTTAGTTCCTGCTAACCTCACATCAACAATAACAAAATCACCTAATGGTTAATTCAAATTACTGAAGTGTATTTTGTCAGAAATCTTTTTTAGGAAGTAAGGCTTTCTAAAAAAAAAATTCAGTTTCCATGCTGCATTGCAATGTAATTATTTCTTTTTGCTGCCTAATATCAATTTATTTTAAATTATATTGACTTACTTATTTACTGAAAATGCCAGCATGAAAGAAACATGAAAAATTATGTGATTCATTTTTAGTACCTTCTGTGTTAACTCATTCTATATATGCAAGTTCAATGTAAAAAGAAGTAAAAATGTTCCCAACACAATGCATTAAAACTAAGAACAATTATACTGTGAAATTTGTATTTTAAGTCCATACTTTTGAAACTATTTTGAGATTTAAAAAATTATAAAATAAAGCATTTGCTTTTAACAAAATTTGAATCTTTTTATTCTTTTAGTCAACCAGCATAACATTCAAAAGAGTAACATCCAATTATTTTCACTTATCTATACATACATTGTAGGAAATTCCTAAAAATAATTCCAACAGATATTCCAACTTGCATAGAATTAAAATTTGAGGTATATTGAAAATTTGGCTTCTCCACAACAGATTTACAAAAGAATAATGAGTGATTCCCCAGAAATCCTGAAACTAATACTGAGAGAAAAAAGAAAGAATTGACTACACCATTTTAATAGTCATTAATAAGGATTTACATCTAAAAAATCAGAAGCACTTTAAGATTATTGACTTATACCAACAGATGTTCAAAAGTCTCCCTTTATTTCCAAACTTCTATTTGTAGGGAAAGGAAATAACCTTTACTGTATAGTAGGTATAAAAGGAACCAGATGATTCATCTCTGTGAATCTGCTTGTTGAATTTGATGGATCATTCTTAAAAGCGACGTTGCTAATCTTCAGGTTTTCTTTTTTAGGTTATTCACAGATCAGTGGGTTTTCCAGCTAATACAGGTCTGATGCTCTTCTGTCTTCACACATGGTATTCATCATATCTTGACAAGAAAAGACCTTCAGTCTACAAATAACCTTCACTGAAGTAAGACATGTAAGTGGGTTTCTTTATGAAAGATAGATTTTATGGCTGAATAAAAAACAACTGTAGTTAAAAAATGTCATTGCATGGCCTTATTTGAAGATTTTTCCTTCAAGGAACTTTAATGTTTGTTGTTGAAACTACTAATAGACCAAAAAAAAAAAAAGTATTAAATTACTTTATCTTTATCATTAACCACAAATGCAACAGGAAGGGTTGATCAGCTCTGTATTTTATCATTCTGAAGCGTTCAGCCTTTAAAATATTTAAGCATCCACATTAGTTCTTGTCAAACTAGCACAAAGCAGTGCATAATATGACCCGGGTGTAGGAGCAGAACAAGATAAAAGGTTACAGCCAGGGTGAAATTTCCACAATGGGATTGCCCTGTGCTATAGATAATAGTTTGGCTTCCTGTTTCCAGACAATTGCTAAATGATGTTGAATGTTTTCTTTATGTTTTCACTTGGTCATGCCAAAGGAGAGAATCAAGTTTAGTTGCTATTGAACTGCAAGGATAAAACAATATATTTGAGGCATCCTACATGCACTGTATTATTTCACATGGCCAATTAGAAAAAAATAAAATGTTGATCAAATTTCATGTTGTTAGATAGCATGATAATTTGGGTTCTCATAGTATAAATGAAACTTCAAAGAAATATTAAAAACTTTCAAGCTTGGGCAAAAATCAAAATAATTTCTCAGTGAAATGAGTGTCTGAAGAATTTCTCTCTACATACAGCCGACGGGGTGAAAAAATAGCTGAGAGATAATTTCTTAAAACACTTTTTAAGTTCTTTCACTGGCCTTAACTATATTAGCAAAACTTTCTATAAGCATGTCTAAATTAAACCATGTCAAAAAATGATTATCAGTGAATTAATAGCATTTAAAACCACAAATTCTAACCCTTCTATGTGGGATGAGGGATGATAGGGAAGAATATAGTTGCTAGTAGAGAATGAGACAGTACCAACAAAAAATCCTACCAAATCTTAGACCCTTATTTTCAATAGATACTTACTAAAAAGCGATCCTGCTGGTAAAGAATCCGCCTGCCTTGCGGGAGACCTGGGTTTGATCCCTGAGTTGAGACAATACCCTGGAGAAGGGGACTGCTACCCACTCCGGTATTCTGGTCTAGAGAATTCCACAGACTGTATATCCACGGGATAGCAAAGGGTTGGACACCACTGAGCAACTTTCACTTTCACTATCCTGCCCTTGTCTAGCTTTTAATACAAACAGTGGTTCTAGAGGGACAAAATACTATTAAATGAGCAGTAAGGAAATTTCACAACAGTTGGTATACATTTATTAAATCTAGCCCAACTTTTAATCCTGTTATTCCTTCATTTGGGGCTTCCCAGGTGACACAGAGGTAAAGAATCCACCTGCGGTATAGGAGACACAAGAGATACAGGTTCAATCCCTGGGTCTGGAAGATCCCCTGGAGTAGGAAATGACACTCATTCCAGTATTCTTGCCCAGAAAATTTCATGGACAGAGGAGCCTGGTGGGCTACAGTCCGTGGGATCACAAAGTGTTGGACATCACTAAGTGTGCATGTGCACACACACACACACACACATGCACACACATACACATTCACTCATTTATTTATTTATTCATTCAGCAAATACTGAATTCCTGGTATGTATGAGTTACTGAAGAAACAATGGTCAAAAAGACAGAAAAGGGCCCTACCTTCAAGGAGCTTACATTATGATGGGAGACAAAAACATGAACAAAAATTCAGTGTAAAACAATTATAGGCTGTAATGTGCAATGTGTAAACTAAATCAGGGGTTGTAATGAAACAGACTGGTGAGGGCAGAATTCTCTGAGGGGATGATGCTGCAATTAAGACTTAGAAGGAGAAGGAGTTGGCTGATTATCTGAAAACCAGAAAATAGGTGCATTTGCTTGGAGGGTTCTAGAAACTTAGAAATTTAGCAAAAAACATTGTAACTAAGGACTTAATGACTAAGACAGGGTGCACAAAATGAGATGAGAGAATCAGCCAAACCACATCAGAGCTGACATGCCTGGGAAGAGTCTGGATTTTACTCTAAAGTCAGTAAAAAATTTTAAGCAATCTTTAATGACATTTGATAAGATTAAATCCAATTTCAAAACACTAAAACAATGGACTAATCAAGAGAACCATAGAGAAGGCTGAGTGCCAAAGAATTGATGCTTTTGATTTGTGGCACTAGAGAAGACTCTTGAGAGTCCCTTGGACAGCAAGGAGATCAAACCAGTCAATCCTAAACAAAATCAACCCTGAATATTCGTTGGGAGGACTGATGCTGAAGCTGAAGCTCCAATACTTTGGCTGCCTGATGCAAAGAGTCAACTCATTTGAAAAGACCCTGATGCTGGGAAAGACTGAGGGTAGGAGGAGAAGAGGGTGACAGAGAATGAGATGGTTGAATGGCATCACTGACTCAACAGACGTGAGTTTTAGTAAATTTCAGGAGATAGTGAAGGACACGGAAGTCTGGCGTGCTGTAGTCCATAGGGTTGCAAAGCATCGGACATGACTTAGAGACAGAACAGCATCAATTAAGAGGAAATAACCCAAAAGTAAGAAAGGATTTTTTAAAAATAACATTGTGAGAATACCCTGGAAGTTCAATGGTTAGGACTCTGTGCTTTCACTGCCTAGGGCATGGGTTCAGTCCACGGTCAGGAAACTAAGACTCCGCAAGCCATGCGTGGAGCCAAAAATATATATATATACACACACACATTGTATAACCTAAAAAAAGTTAAAATCAGGCCTATATCTTGGAAACTTTGTGAATTATCCTTGCGGTAAGTATTACTGAATTGTTATGGAAGACAATAGTAATATTTTTTAAAAACCACTGAATATAGAACACTGATAGATAAAGTTGCAATTTCAATCATATTCATGTGTACTGCAGAATAAAAATGCACTGGCTCAAGCATCCGAGGACTGAGTTTTGTGAAGATCACAGCATTGATGAAACTGTTGAAATTCCTCACTTAAGAGGATGAAATTGGGTGCACGTACAACATGTTGTTATTCAGTATCTTTTTTTTTTTAATTGCTTACAGAGTTTTGCTGTTTTCTGTCAAACCTCAACATGAATCAGCCATAGGTATACGTATATCCCCTCCCTTTTGAACCTCCCTCCTATCTCCCTCCCCATCCCAACCCCTCTAGGTTAATACAGAGCCCCTGTTTGGGTTTCCTGAGCCATACAGCAAATTCCCATCGGCAATCTATTTTGCATATGGTAATGTAAGTTTCCATGTTACTCTTTCCATAGGTCTTACCCTCTCCTCCCCTCTCCCCATGTCCATAAGTCTATTCTCTATGTCTGTTTCTCCATTGCTGCCCTGCAGATAAATTCTTCAGCACCATCTTTCTAGATTCTGTATATATGCGTTAGTATACATTTCTCTTTTTGACTTACTTCACTCTGTATAATAGGCTCTAGGTTCATCCACCTCATTAAAACTCACTCAAAATGCATTCCTTTGTATGGCTGAGTAATACTCCATTGTATATATGTACCACAATATATATAGTATCTTTAATTTGATTTGAACTATTGAATTAACTTTTTCAATCATTGCTTTTAAAAATACTTATTGTTAATATTTTATTCACACTGTAATCTAAAAATAAAATGGTCTTTAACCATTGGAAAAAGGTGGTATTTTCCAGACTGGCAGTTTAATAAATATTCAGGTGGCTAGACCCATCTTCAACATGTGAAGTGAGTAATACAATAGATTAATATTACTTGACAATGGATTAACATGCAATGGAATTATTATAAATTTACAGAATTGCTTATAATAATATTACAAATGAAAACATAAATTGATACACATGGGTAACATGTTTTTAATTATGTAGGAGAATCTGAGAAAATAACCAACATTCAGTAAAGTGGATAAAGCAATATATATTTAAACGAATCTAAAACAATATTACAGATATGATATTGGATATTTTAAAATATTTGGTGACAAGATTGGACCTCTTTCTGAAGAAAATTTACCAAAGGAAAGGCCACCTTCTAATACTGCTTGCAAGAGCTCTTTGTATTTTGAAGAAAGGAGCTGGAATTGTACTTACCTTTTCCATATATTGTTTAGGACAAGCCTTGGTGGTGAAAAACCCAGCCTAGGTCCTACTTTGAAGTCTTGCTGCTGCTGCTGCTGCTAAGTCACTTCAGTCTGTCCCACTCTGTGCGACCCCATAGACAGCAGCCCACCAGGCTCCCCCGTCCCTGGGATTCTCCAGGCAAGAACACTGGAGTGGGTTGCCATTTCCTTCTCCAATGCATGAAAGTGAAAAGTGAAAGTGAAGTCGCTCAGTCTTGTCCTACTCTTAGCGACCCCATGGACTGCAGCCCACTAGGCTCCTCCGTCCATGGGATTTTCCAGGCAAGAGTACTGGAGTGGGGTGCCGTTGTCTTAGGGATTGCCAAAAGCTCTGGGGCATCCTACTTCTACTTTGTTTATTCACTCGTTCATTCATTCAAAAGATTTTGGTTGAACAGTTACTACGTACCAAAGCATTGTCCTAGATACTTCAGTTTCACCAGTAGCTTAGATGATGATGAATGCCATGGAAGAAAGACAAAACACTGCAAGATAAGAGTGATCCAGGAGTAACCAGAGGGCAGTTTACAATTTTAAATAGAGGGATCAGCATTCATCTCCTCGAGAGAGCGACTTGTAAGCAAAGATTTGAAGTTGGTGAGAGGTTTGCCCAGCATCTGAGAAGAAGCATTACAGGCCAGGCCCTAAGGAAAGTAAGCCTTATGTTCTGGAAGAATAAGAAGGGACTTGAGTGAATATAGCAGCATGAACAAGGGAGAAAGGAATTTTATAGCTTGGTGCCCATGGAGCAGAAACTCTGGAATTTTAACAGCCACTTTATAACAGACGTGGCTGATAGCAGCAACATGGAAGGAAGGAACAGTGGTTAGGAGACTTATTTTGTGTTTGCTTTTGACTCTAAGGTTGTTGTTTCCAGTCAGTGGTGATTCAGTGGTAAAGAAACCTCTTCCCAAAGCAGGGGACATGGGTTTGATCCCTGGGTCAGGAAGATCTCTTGGATAAGGAAATAGCAACCCACTCCACTACTCTTGCCAAAGAAATCCCATGGACAGAAGAGCCTGGAGCCCATGGGGTTGCAAAGAGTCAAACATGACTCAGTGACAACAAACAAAAATGCTGTTTTGCTTAGAATTTTGTGACAAATCAATAAGAATAGAAAAATATTCTTAGGATCATTTATTCACACTTTATATTTTTTTACGTTTTAAACTCTATCTTTAATAGTTGGATCTCTACCTCTTCTCTTTCCTTGAAGGGCTCAGGTAAAGTTTTCAGTTTTTCTAAAGACTGTGCACCTATCTGACAAACAAGTACTGGTTAAGAAGCAGTGACAAAAATTTCTTCCTTGCCCAGACTCTAATCAGATACATCTGACCAATTTTTTCAACTAGTACTCAACTTTTGCACTTCTGTTTTTGACTCCTCATTGTCCAGTTTTAGCAAGAATCTTGCTAAGATGGTTTAACCAGAATTTCCCATCCTCCAAATCTGATTACCCTTGATATCCAGTCAGGTTCTTCATCCTCCACCATCCCCAGCCTGATATACTGTCTTGTCTTCAGCAAGAATCCTGAGTTAGCTGAAATCCCTGGCTTTACCCAGATGTTCCCTTTTTAAAAAAAATTTTATTGGACTATAGTTAATTTATAATGTGTTAGTTTCAGGTACTACGGATGTTTCCTCTTAGTAACTTTCTATCCCCTGACTCCCACCCTACTCCTTGGTTAGAAATTCCCACCTTTCTTTATTGTATTCAGAGTTGAATGCAGTCCCTCCCCCACTGCAGTGGGTGTGCCACCCCCTGGAATAAAGTCCTCTCTGCCACTCTTAGAGTGTCTTCAGTAACTGTTTCTTTACCAACAGTCAGAAATGATAGGAAAGCCCAAGAAGCTGCCCGAATGCTAAAACAAAGATATTCATGGTAATCACTTACAAAATATAGTAAATCCATGAGAAAATATGATATTATTAAAAAATGTACATTCAGGTATGAGAGTCAAAATAACATCAATAACTAAAGAGAAACTGTGAAAATTAAATTCTACATGTAAAACAATCTGTCTCCTCTATCATGAGCTACACTCTATTTTTATTTTCTCATTAAATTTACCCATTACAGTCAAATTGGGGTGGGGGGAGTGTTACTATGTTTCAGTATTTTTAAACAAAGCAGAAATCTTTTCCATAAATTGTGGGCTCAAAATATACCAAAAAGAAGTAGATAGTTCCGTGAAGCAAAGTGCTTTTCTCAACAAACCAACAATATGTGTTTATTGCATTGGAGCCCAGGACCACCACATGCGATTACAGTAAAAGCTCTGCCTTATTTCCATCTGGCAATGAGAACACAAGATGTTGTGTAAACTACCAGAAGAGCTCTATTTCATTGTAATTAAAATTTAGTGTTACACTTAAGCAAGAAGGCAACTCCAGGAGATGTGATTATCATGAGATAATGACCTTGGGGTGTTGCAAGGCATGCAAGGAACCAAATGCCTCCTGTCCTCTAGGGGGCAAGATTATTTCTACATAACAACCTCTACCTCCTCTCACTCACCCTCCCCAGCTTCTGGAGCTATATGATCAGTGAAAGGGAAAAGCTTGGGATTAAGAGCACCAATATGATTTCTGCAAAAAGAGGACATTGGGGGACTGGTAGATGACAAAGTTGGCATTGTAGAATGCTGAAGCAGCAGTTTCAAATGAGTTGTGTTGTTTGTGCGATAATTATGCAATGGCTTTAGAATTCTCTGGACACAGATAGAACTGTCAGTGATGTCATAGGCATGTAAGTAATCCCCAGCAAGGGCACAGATCTAACCTTTTCCCCCTGTTTTGGTTTCATGATTTCCATTTCATAATAGCAATAAGATATGACAGGTGGTGCAGTTCTTGAGGGTTTATTATACTTCTTGGGTGGTTGAAGCCACTCAGCCTTTGGCCTGAACCTCTCAAGACATCTGAGAAGTATAATAATTTCCCCCAAATGCAATGCCTGTCATGTCTTATTGCTTAATTGCTTTGCACTTACCAAGTAATTCTTAAAGTGAATACAGATAACAGCGTTCACATTACAGTAGCAACTACTTTCTATTGGAATATTCCTTTAATCCAATACAATCTAATGGATTAAAAAATATTCCAATATGTTACCATTATAAACCCTAAGCTAAAAGGTCACTTAAAATCATGAAAAATGTTTATATTTTGTAACAGTGTGTTGGAGGAGAAAATGATCAACTGCGATTCAAGAAGTTAATTTGAAATAAGACAATCTTCAAGTGACAACCATGTTGATGAGTCAAGTACTTCAGTTATTCAAGAATATCTCAAACTCTACCATCTGAAAGAGGTGAGAGAGCTTAATTTATAAATACTATGTTCAATAAGAAAAGAGAGAACAAAAACATAAGTATTATAAAAGGGAAGCAGTCCTAATGAGGTGGATGAAACTGGAGCCTATTATACAGAGTGAAGTAAGTCAGAAAGAAAAATACCAATACAGTATATTAACGCATGTATATGGAATTTGGAAAGATGGTAACAATGACCCTATGTGTGAGACAGAAAAAGAGACACAGATATAAAGAAAAGACTTTTGGACTTTGTGGCAGGAGGCAAGGGTGGAACGATTTGAAAGAATAGCATTGAAACATGTATATTACCATATGTGAAATAGATGACCAGTCCAAGTTCTATGCATGAAACAGGGCACTCAAATTTGGTACATTAGGACAACCCAGAGGGATGGGATGGGGAGGGAGGTAGGAAGGGAATTTGTGATGGGAGACACATGTACACCTGTGGCTGATTCATGTCAATGTATGGCAAAAACCACAGCAATATTGTAAAGTAATTGGCCTCCAATTAAAATAAATTAATTAATTTTTTAAAATTCGCATATAATAATTGAAGATAAATTCAGTTACATAAATCTCTGACTCACAAAGAATAAAATCAAACAACTTCTGTTTTAAAAATAAAGGGAAGCATTAGACAACTGAGGAAAATATTTTAAAATAGTAATATAGAAAGAATGTGTACATGTAAATAAATATGTGTGTGTGTGAAATAAATGATGCATGGACAAACTGAAAATGAAAGAAGAGTAGAGATATAAGGTGTTAAGGAAATTTTTTTGATAGGGGAGAACCCACTAAATAGGAATGAACCTGACTAGTAGTCTACTCAGATGAAATTTCAATTTCATTATCCATTTCATTTTACTTGTATATAGTCATGTCCCTACCAGAAGCAGAAAAGATTAAGAAGACTCACCCAGAGTCAGATATCCTGGAGTGTGAAGGCAAGTGAACCTTAGGAAGCATTACTATGAACAAAGCTAGTGGAGGTGATGGAATTCCAACTGAGTTATTTACAATTCTAATAGATGATGCTATTAAAGTGCTGCACTCAATATGCCAGCAAATGTAGAAAATTCAGCAGTGGCCGCAGAACTGGAAAATGTCAGTTTTCAATCCAATCCTAAAGGGCAATGACAAAGAATGTTCAAACTACCATACAATTGTGCTCATATCACAGGCTAGCAAGGTGATGCTCAAAATCCTTCAAATTAGGTTTCAGCAGTAAGTGAACCAAGAAACTCCAGATATACAAGTGGGGTCTAAAAAAAACAGAGGAGCCAGAGATCAAATTGCCAGCATTCATTGGATCCTGGCAAATAGAAAGGGGAAAAAAATGGAAGCAATGACAGATTTTATTTTCTTGGGCTCCAAAATCATGGCCCTGAACCTTCAAGCAAGTCAACCGTCATTTCAGTCAAGGACAGGTATGTGCACATCTCATGGGATGGTAGCAGGCCCAGCATTCACACCAGGTCTAGCCCACTCCAGGACCACCTCTGATTCACCCTTTCTTTGAAGAACTAATTAGGAACTTCAACTCCCACCTCCTATTAATCCTATGACCTTGGTGAAGGCCATTTGACTTTTCTCAATCTAGAGCCCATAGTTTAAAAAAGAAGTAGTAATACTTGCCCAACTTCACAGGGTTCGGTGAAGATAAGTGAAATAGATTCTAGAAGAACAGTTTAAAAGTTAAGTGCTAGTCAAATCTGTTTCTGATATTGTGGTGATTTTTGGTTTTGTTATTATCACTTTTGCAGTTGATTGATCATGGAAAATGGATGATAAATACATTTAAGCACAACTTGAGGAAAAACACCAAACTGAAAGGGTTGTGGGGACTGGCTAGGACAGGGATCTCCTGTTTATTTTCTAAAATTGTCAGGTAAGGCATTTATTACCTCCTGGTAGAAGATGTTGCTGATGTTGGTTTCTTGCATAAAGCCTGCCTTAATTGAAAAGGAGGTAACAAATCCCTCTTAGTAGTATCACTCTGTGTCAACAGGAAACCTTTCAGTGACTTACTAACCTGCTCTTTCTTTACCAATACACATTTTGCTATTTTCAGTATTTTATTGGTCTAATTTATAGAGTCTGTTGTGACTGTGTTCAAATCAATTTTACCTTGGGTTATTAACTACAGAAAAGAAAAAAAAACCTGACATAGAATTTTATATTGTTAAGTTTTAATACATTTTTTTTTATTATGAGGAAGAAATCTTTTTATTTAAAAATTCTTCTGTAAATATTGTTATTCAGGAAGCCTACACACCCGGGTTTGATCCCTGGGTTCAAAAGATCCCCTGGAGAAAGGAATGACTACCCACTCCAGTATTCTTGCCTGGACAATTCCATGGTCAGAGGAGCCTAGTGGTCTCCATGGGATCACAAAGGGTTGGACATGACTGAGTGGCTAACTCCATTACTAACTCATACTGTACCACAAACTAAAACCCATGCTTATTTTTCCTTCTGTGTGTGCAAGTGAGTCTTTCTTGATTTGTATTAAAATTTTATCCTTGCATTGAGTGTAATTACTTTCTCTTTCTATTGGACATAATTTTTGCCTACCACTAAAAATTTTTTTTGAAGGAACTTAAATTATAATTGGTGGTTTTATTTCAAATTCCTCTTTAAGCTGCATTCTGACCACTAAGCATAAGAAAACAAAGGAAGTTTTCCATTTTCTTTGACATAGATCAATTAGGTAATCATATTTTGGAAGCAGATTTTAGTGAAATGAAGTCTTTCTTTATTTCTCTCCCTTAACATTTTTTCATTGTTAATAAAAAGTTTAACTCTCAGATATGTCTTAAAATTGTTTCCTTTGGTTTTCTTTTTTGAAACTGGATTATTAAATCAGGCTTGCCAAGAGAGAGTAAAATTAGAATTGTCTCATGAATGAAGACCATTTAGAAAACAAAATAAGTTAGCATAATTCTAACTTTCTCAAATCATTTTTCCTCAACGGTATTTTTAATCCACAGAGGGGAAAAATACAAAAGTGTTTCTAAATCAAGTACAACCTTGACAGGAATTATTTATTTACCTCTGTGGACTTCCCAGCTGGTGCTAGTGGTAAAGAACCCAACTGCCAATGCAGGAAACATAAGAGACCCAGGTTCTATCCCTGGGTTGGGAAGATCCCCTGGAGGAGGGCATGGCAAACCATTCCAGTATTCTTGCCTGGAGAATCCCATGGACAGGGAAGCCTGCTGGGCATGCATATATGCAGGGACTATTGAAACACAGTCTTTTCTGATATCCACCCAAGGGAAAAATCAGAACATTTTTCTACATAACAAAATTTTATTGTACAATGAAACTAAATGAACCTGACCTAGACAATTAATAGTCAACACATGTCTACTGTCTGTCTACTTATATATCTGCTTATATTTTTAAATGCCATTTGAATAGAATACTGTGTAGAAGATGACAATTCATTCAGCAAGAGAACCAGAATTCCAGCCTCCTTCCACCTTAATGAGGAACAGTCTGCACACATTTCAATACCTCATCACGTCCCTGAGGTGGTTCCGACTTTCCTTGGTGGGGATGCTGGTGTCACTGCATTATTGACATAGCTGCTTCCGTAGTTAACCATGACTGCTAGTTCCTGAAACAACTGTGCTTTCCAGATGCTCACTTCTTTCATGCACTTTGCAAACAGCTTAATATACACATTCTAACCTTTTATTTTTCATACCACTTGTTCCCAGTTTCTATTTCACATCTAACATAGTGACAAATAATACACAGTTATCATGGGATAAGATGTTTTCAAAGATTCTCCAAGAATGCTCATAATAGCTGCTTCAAACATTGTTATATTCCATAGCATCAGCTGGGGTTTGTAGTTCTTTTCTTAATAGTTCATTTGAATAATAGGCTCCAGTTTCATCCACCTCATTAGAACTGATTCAAATGTATTCTTTTTAATGGCTGAGTAATACTCCATCATGTATATGTACCACAGCTTTCTTATCCATTCATCTGCTGATGGACATCTAGGTTGCTTCCATGTCCTGGATATTATAAACAGTGCTGCGATGAACATTGGGGTACACATGTCTCTTTCAGTTCTGGTTTCCTCAGAGTGCATGCCCAGCAGTGGGATTGCTGGGTCATAAGGCAGTTCTAGTGAAGTAAGCCAAAAAGAAAAACACCAATACAATATACTAACGCATATATATGGAATTTAGAAAGATGGTAACGATAACCCTGTATGCGAGACAGCAAAAGAGACACAGATGTATAGAACAGTCTTTTAGACTCTGTGGGAGAGGGAGAGGGTGGGATGAT
Source organism: Bos grunniens (assembly GCF_055505025.1). NCBI lineage: Eukaryota > Metazoa > Chordata > Mammalia > Artiodactyla > Bovidae > Bos > Bos grunniens. Next base: position 47,399,577 of record NC_141176.1, read on the forward strand.
TTGGGAGAATGGCATTGAAACATGTATAATATCATATAAGAAATGAATTGCCAGTCCAGGTTCAATGCAGGATACAGGAAGCTTGGGGCTGGTGTACTGGGATGACCCAGAGGGATGGTACGAAGAGGGAGGTGGGAGGGGAGTTCGGGATGGGGAATACATGTACACCCGTGGTGGATTCATGTTGATGTATGGCAAACCCAATACAATATTGTAAAGTAATTAGCCTCCAATTAAATAAATTTAAATTAAAAAAAAAAAAAGAGTTCATTTGCAAGTTACTCCTTACAGGCCAGAGATCACTCAAATACCTTTCCTTTATTTCTTTGAATCAAAGTGATAAAATATGGTAGCTTTTCAGAAAAAATCTTTATACTCTGCGGTTTTGTCCTATAGATGTTATGCAATTTATTTAAAATGGTAAATCATGATGTGCTATGTGCTCGGTTGCTCAGTCACGTCCGACTCTTTGTGATCCTTTGGATTGTAGCCCACCAGGCTCCTCTGTCCGTGGGATTTTCCAGGCCAGAATACTGGAGTGAGTTGCCATTTCCTCCTCCAGAGGATCTTCCCACCCCAAGGATTGAACTTGGGTCTCCTGTGTCTTCTGCATTGTAGGTGAATTTCTTACCCACTGAGCCATCAGGGAAGCCCTGGCTACTATGAATGCTAACAATGAGAGACTTGGAAACTGGGATATTTAGGGGATTTAGGAAATCTTCATAGGATTCACTACATGAAAACAAATGTTACTGCATATTTACCTTTACACTGGAGTAGCACCTGTGTTTTAAAAAGCTAAGTGTTGGTGACCATGTTCACTATGTAGAAAAACAGAGGTAGATCTGAGCCTCATTTCCTCTAACTCTAGTTTGCCTTTGTCATCCAGAATTAGATGAAAATCTTTCTTTGGCTCTGAGTGTGAGAATTAGTCCAAGTAAAAGATATCACCTTTCCACAGGACCAAATGTTTTCTTCCACCTTAAGGATATCTTCTATGGGAAAAAAAATGGAATAAGTTAATCAAGAGAGGACCCTACGAGTTGACATATACTAGTTCCTGTCATTTTCATGGTCCGTGGTTGGCACTTGCTAATTTACATATGTTTTCACTAACAACTGTGGGCTAAGAACCTAGAGGTGTTTTGGGGTTATAAAGAATATAAGATTCAATCGTAGATCTATAGAAATGTATTTTCTTTTTGCATAATTTCTTGTATCTCATGATAACATTATGAGATTGACTGATATTTCAGCCTCATTATGTAAAATATAAGATAAATAAATAATGAAAGCCCAGAAAAAAAACTGTAAAAAATTTTAAAAATACTCAAAAATAATACCAGGACATAAAAATGACACAGATCCCAAAACATTTTAACAGAATTAAAGTAATAAAGTACCACAAGCAAAATATATGCTCTATTATCCAAGACACTGACAGAGCAGAGATTGCAAAAATCAATGCAGCCATAAACCTAAGACATCTTTCAAACAACTGCTTAAAACTCAGGTCCTGCTAAATCATGAATCCAGGTTGCTAACAAATGAAAAATTGGCAGACTGGGCCTTCATCTCCTTTGACGACTGCTCTGCAACTTCACAAAGTGTGAAAATGTAAAATAGATAAGCAGTCAGTGGGAGAAAAAATTAACATCTTACCAAATTCACAGATTTCATTTATCACCTCTAAAATAAAATGGAAACAAATTTAAAGGTGATTCAACATCAGAATATCATTTCAATAATTTTAACTTGAGTTCCTACTATGTGCCAGTCACTGTTTGACTGACATCTGATTCAGCAAGTCAAATTCAGTGGAAATTGCGTCTTCGAAGTCCTCCCTTTCATCTCAGAAAACTGAGTCAGTCTAAAATGAATCTCTGCTTACATAAATGACTTCCTCGTTTGCCTTGCTGAAGGGAATGAGCTTATCAGAATCAACCTATGACAAACCCCAAAGTTTCTTGATGAGATCAGATCATATAGTTCCAGTAAATTAGCACATACCAAATACAGTATCTGCTGAATCTTCAGTATTCAGAATCCTATTCATTGTCAGCAGTGGAAAATAACCTTCAAGAAGGCTGCTTAACTAAGACTCCTGGAGTTAATTGAGGCTGTAACTGGACCCAAAAACTTTGACTCTTTGCTCTACTACTTCTCATTGAGACTCTGTCCCTCTGACTTCATGAATTTATTTATTAACTATGGAGAAGTTTTAATACACTAGAAAGTCCAAAATGACTTCTTTATGCTGCACTCTAATGTCCTCAAGTTTCCTCTGGCTGCAGACTCCAATTTAGAACCACAGTTGGCAGAGGTTGAATCACAAGACTGTTCTATAGCTTTACTATCCAACCTGAGCCCTGGGTTCCTATCAATGTTTTAAAGTTGCTCTCTTGCTTCAAAGAATTTCATGAAAGAAGAGGAAGAACATTGAAAATCATATGTAAAATATATTTTAATAAATGTGAGCAAATGCATTTAGAGGTCATGATGTACTTCTAATTTTTGCCTCACGTTGTTCTAGCACGTTTCATCTGACCTCTCCATTCAGCAAAAATTTCATATATAAAATTCTCTTTCATGAGCTATATTTCAAAATTAGTTTAAAAGTATAACAGTCATACTTAACATCTCATGTAAGTTTCATGTTATGCCAATTTACTATTATGAAAGATTAAAAATTTCCCCAAATGAATATATTCAGTTTTTATACCTTGTTTGTCATAGAATACGAATTTTTGTATGAAAAGCAAAAATGTTACATTTTTACATTTGATAATGTACTTCCAAAGTATATAATTTCTGTTATGGCACCATATCTTAAGGCATTTTGTATTTACCCTCATCAAAATACTAAGCTTCTTTCAACATTCTTTTATTGGTAAAGGGAAAGGAAAAAGGAAGACTAATGTGTAATATTGTGTAAGAGTCTGTTTTATCTTCCAACTTACTTATCAAGAAACTCCCCTAGATTTGAGAGAAATCATATGAAGTTCAAGTATCATAGGGATAATATGAATAAGCAGCTTTTCAATGAAATATGACTCACACTGTGGAAGTACAGTAGAGACAAAATGGAAATCTTTAAAGAATATGAGACCTAAGTCTTATGGCAACACTCTAGTGTTTTGTACTCAGAGATCCCACTGGTTTAATCTCTCTGATATTTTCCTCTCACCTAGTTCTGGGCCTACAAGGATGCTGATGGGTTAAGGGTGGAATCAGCCAGAATGATTTCTCCAATGAAGACAAATGAATCACTACAAGAGAAAGCAATATTCATGTCAACAGCCAAGTTTTGCACACCGACACCAGTACTGCTAGAAATAAAGACATGGCTATAGCCTTCATTCTAAACACTTGGGTCTACAAAGAGATTTAAATAATGTTTGAAGTAGGGATGCTGAAAAGTGTCAGCCATTTTACTTTTGGGGATTCAAATGCTGGTACACTTTGACACCTTCTGCTGACAAACAAGATTAAATGTTCAGAATAACAGCCAATTGTGTCCTGAAGATCAGTGAAGTCCAGACAAACCAGTAAGAAGTTGTCTCACTAAGCCTTAATCCTGGAGTCTACTGAAAAAGAACTCTTCCCTGATCTTTCCAAGAATCCTCAAAAGGCGTATTTCTCACCAAGTTCCTTGAAAGCATATTTCTAGCCAATGCCAGGAGATTTACGTTTCACAAATGGAATCAATAGCCCAAGGAGGACATTGGCATCTGTACTGAGGAGCTGTGCTACCTGACACATTATACTATCCTAAATGTTGCTGTAGAATTGCCATGGTTGTGGAGTTTACATAAAGTGCTCCATGGGTACTTCCTGACAGAAACCAAAATAAACGTGCGTAATAGACCAAGAAAGCTCCTTCAGCACTGAGATGGTATTTCCTGCATGCCCTAAAGTGGTGGTCTCAAATAAAATGCATGACCATAACATAGATGTTATATACTGTCACTTGTTATGTATTGTCCCATGACCACCTACTGAAAAGAAACCCTAGACTTATTTCTTTTTCGTCATGGTACTTATCACTCTCTAGAATTACATCATATGCTTGTTTTCATGTGTATTGCCTCCCTCCTCTACTAGATGCAAGCCCCATGAGGATGCAGGCTTGTCTTGTTCACCATGGCAACCAGAGCACAAGAGTGTGCCTGGACCACAGCTGATCCTCAGAAAGCACCTTTTGAACAAATGAATGATGTAACATTCTCACCAACGTGGCAGTTAAACACAGAACCTAAGTGCTCCAAAGAGATGGATAAGTAGGTTCACATATTCAAATATCTGCCTTGCATGTGAAGTTTATACCTTTGTTCCACTTACAACTCAGGGATGCGGAGCACAGAACATATGGAGAAAGGCTCAACTTAAAGTGAATTTCAGGACCATCTTCCCAGCCCACTTTCCCAAGATCTCTATCATTATTTTGCAATTCTAGCCCAGAGAGGAGGCTTCAAGCCTCTACTGAGGTTACAACAGAGCTCATCCAAATCGTAGGTCACTGGGGAAGGCACAGTTGATGCTAGTTAATAAATTGAGGAAAACGTCTTCCAAAATATTGCTTCACAGTGCCCTTTGCCAAAGTGTTAAAATCACTAGGAGGTCTTCAAAATTATAGTATAAATATTTCCTAGAAATCATGTACTAAGAATGTGCAATATAGCTTTTCAAGGAACTTTAAAAATTTTCCATTAAAAGCGTGTCTTCTACAAGGAAGTAGGAAGGGGGAAGTAAATGCCTTGTGGATAAGAATATTCTTTAGGTTTAACCTTTATGAAAATACAGATATAGGCCCTCAGGAAACTTTATATCAGTGAGACCCAATGTTTACAGAAAAATCCTAACATGGCATTTAAACCTGAGTAGTTCACCTCTATGAAATCACAGATATGGTCTGATAGAACCTAGGGAGTAAATAACTAGAAAAAGGGTTTTGATCCATGGTCCATTTTGGAGTATTCTGAACAGTAATGTTCTATTCCAAGGGTGTGATTTACAGTCCTCCCTAAATCTGGTCTCCAGAGCTGACTTAGGCTAATTTCTAGATCCTACTGCATCTACTTAGATCTTGTTCCCCATATATTTTGAATGCTAAATGCAAAACATGTACACTATTGGTGGCTATATTTTAGGTGGGAAATGCAATTCTTCCCCATAGTGGCAATATAGCATCCTCTCAGTTATAAATATCTTCACTTCAATGAGAAAAGATGATGAAATTCTTTTTGAAGACTCTCAAAGGGCTTGCAGATTTTTAAAAATATTACCGCCACTTTGTTTGGAAGAAATACAGTTTGGTCATAAAACCATCATTTGTGATTGGATTTATGGACATGACACGCATTTGCATGCTGTACGTGAAAACCTTGCACCAAAGAGTGGTTTCCAGCAAGGAAATTGTTGCTAGTCAGAATTTTCTGTGTTAACATGAACAAATTTCAGTTTTCCAAACCTGTTGAAAACAAATGTAATTCAAAGAATCTTCCTTTGCGTGGACAGGGGGTATCACTTTCAAAATTCCTCATATCTTCACTGAAATGTTTCCAATAACAAAGGCAAATTCTCTTTAAGAGATGTCTCAAAGCACTTTCTCTTTTAAAGTTAGATCAGGAGAAAAGCATCTTTCTCTTTTAGTTATTCTATTTGTGACATGCTAGGCACTTGCAATCTACCTGTATCATGCCTGGAACATTTTATTATCACTGAACACCATACTTAGGAGTATGGGAATTAAAATAAAATAATTACTTACAGAATCTAATTCATGTATTCGACAGTCTTGATTAAGCACAAGAAACTGTACATGTACTGGATTTTTTTAAGTAACACATAACTTTAAAGAAACTTACATGTAATATTACTATATTACAAAGCAAAAGGAAATAAAGCTAAAGGTGCATGTAATATTTTGTGCTTAAAAAAATGTAAAGTGGCAATTCATTAGGATGTTGGGTATATGGTAAAACTTCCTGAGAGATTGTCATTTGTGTTTGGTTTGAACAGTTGGTAGGATTTTGCTAAATAGAAGATGAGAGCAGTCTAGGGCTTCCCTGGTGGCTCATATGGTAAAGAATCTGCCTGCAATGCAGGAGATCCAGGTTCCATCCCTGGGTCAGGAAGATCCCTGGAGAAGGGAATGGCAACCCATTCCAGTATTCTTGGCTGGAGAATGCCGTGGACAGAGGAACCTGGTGGGCTACAGTCCGTAGGGTTGCAAAGAATCAGACACAACTGAGCAACTAACACTACTGAGGGAATGGAAGCCTCTGACTCAGTGACTAGGGGGCTTCTCTCAAACTTAGTAGCAGGCTCCGATCAAACTGTCATGAAAGCAAGTGCCTTGGACCGACATTGGAAATATAAAATGAAGCCCAGGGTTTAATGTACACTTCTCAATAGCCACAGTAAGGCAACTATTAAGTAATTTGATGGTTGACTAATTTATTTACAGTGAAATAGTCTCCATAGATGAGATCCCTATTTTAATTATCTGATATTTATAAACAGAGAAATTGCAAATTAAGATTCTATATTTTGAACCTTTTTTACTGTACTCCTTAAGAGAAACAAGAATTCCTTTATGAACTAAAATGCAAATGAGAACGCATTTGGCAGAATCACTCCAAGCACATGTAAAGCAGCAGCATCACACCAGCAGCTGCTTTGGTCCCAGTGTTTTATCCTGTCAATAGGAAAATCCTTGATGTGCCATTGAATACACAGTTATCTTGACAGCCATCTTCATGTAATATTCAAGATAGCTTTTACAAAGCCTCAGTTATAATATTAGCCTGAAATCAAATGCTTGCTCTTTATTTAAGGTATGATGAACTTGATTTGATGCCTTCTCCGCTATGAGTCAATTCAGACTCAGAATTCTCATGGACGGGTTTCATTATCCTTAACTGATGGTCAGCTTAAGATGTTACTAGCCAAAACCCTATTCTTATCAATTATAGTTCCACATCACCAGTTTTACCTAGATTTAACTCAAGAGCTATTTTCATCAGCTTTCCACCATGTATTGGGTCTGACCTTTGAAACAGGATAGCCACTAAATTTTTATCACCAAAGATAAGAAAGAACTGTCTTAAAAGCTTTATCTTGGTTCAGAAGAAAAAAAATTCTATGATATTAATTGTCTTAAAGTCCTTTTACTGTTGCCAGTCCACACAGAATTGTTGGGATGGAGTTTACTATATTGAAATTCATGATTGAGAAGGAAGTTGGTAAGAAGGAAAAAAAGAAAAAAGGGAGGAAAAAAGGAAGGAAGGAAGGAAGGGAATGAGAGAGGGAGAATGAGAAGGAAGGAAACTGAGCAAAGCTCCCAAACATGGTCTGAAAGGCTTCCTCCTTCACTGGTTTTAAGAAGCTGGAAAATCAAGCTCTGGATTCAAGAATCAAACAACACACTTAGCTGATAAATTGCTTTAGATTTTAAGTTCTAGATATACCATCTGTAAGATAAGAGGGGCTTGAGAAAACTGAGCAAATGCACCTATATCAGTCACAGACCTGGTAGCAACAGATGGCTCACTAGGCTATGAGAGGATGTTCAATAAACTATTTATAAGCTGTGGGCAGAATGTAGGGATGACACAGGGAGAGTGCAGGACCCAGAGCTAGTATGAGTAGACGGCCATTATCATCCCCAGGCCTAAAGGACCAGGAACCAAGAAAGGCTGTGAGCAGAGGGTAAGCTGACAGAACTTGTGACCTCAGATTAAGGTCTGCAGCTAGCCCTTGGCAACTCTGTGAGCTAAGACCCAGAGAAATAAATACCACAATCTTACTTTGCTCTGTCCCTCTGATACTCAGCTAGTGCTCCCCAGTGGTGAAATTCAGTGGATGAGGAATCAGCGAGCAAGGAAAACCAATGCTCTGTTCCAAATAAATCCCCTCAGGAGCACAAAGGGGTAATCTGTGAACAGGTTGGGGAATGTGTCTGGAGGGATTAACACCAGAAATCCAGTACATAACACAAGTCAGGCACACTATTGCAAACAGCAAATTTATAAAGAAAGAACAAAAATGCAGGGGGACAAACCCCAGATCCTAATTTTGTTGAAAAGAATGCTTTGGCCTTCAAGTCTTACAACACAGACTATTAAAAGGTTTTGACTAGAATGTAGTATTAAAACTTGGTGCACTGGGACGACCCAGAGGGATGGTATGGGGAGGGAGAAGAGAGGAGGGTTCAGGATGGGAAGCACATGTATACCTGTGGCGGATTCATTTCGCTATTTGGCAAAACCAATACAATATTGTAAAGTTTAAAAATAAAATAAAATTAAAAAATAAAAAAAAAATAAACTGAAAAAAAACTATATCTGCACATATAAATAGAGCAAAGTAGTGTATTCTAGTTATTAGACACTCAAAAAGTTTAGCTGGGAGTTGACAGATCAGAAACTTCTGCAGGCTTTATATTCAGAAGAAAGTATGCATGAGAATCTTGTTTAAAAGGAGATGAGAAGTTTAGAACATAGAGACTCAGAGAGAAGCAAAAGTAACAGAGGAGGAGTACAGTGTCTTCTCTTAAACGGCTTCTTGGATTGTTTTGAGTTGTGGTGGGGTTACTAATATAAGCATATTCACTCAAAAATGCAAAGAAATATAGTGTTTTTTGTTGTTTCTATGATTATCTGTGGGGCTTCCCAGGTGGCACTAGTGGTAAAGAAACTTCCTGCCAATTCAGGAGACATATGAGACGTGGGTTTGACCCCTGGGTTGGGAAGATCCCTGGAGGAGGGCATGGGAACCCATTCCAGTATCCTTGCCTGGAGAATCCCATGGAGAGAGGAGCCTGGAAGGCTACAGTTCATGGGGTCACAAAGAGTCGGACACGACTGAAATGACTTAGCAAGCATTCACACATGTCTATCTGAGCTCATTTATAAGATCCCAACATATTAAGGTAGCAGGGGAATTTAAAACAACTACATTTAGTAGTATAATCTACTAATTTCTGTCATTCTATTAATTTTAGTTTTTTAAAGATAACAACCTTTTTTTCTTTTTTTATTGAAGTATGCTGCTGCTGCTGCTAAGTAGCTTCAGTCGTGTCCAACTCTGTGCAACCCCAGAGACAGCAGCCCACGAGGCTCCCCTGTCCCTGGGATTCTCCAGGCAAGAACAATGGAGTGGGTTGCCATTTTCTTCAATGCATGAAAGTGAAAAGTGAAAGTGAAGTCGCTCAGTCGTGTCTGACTCTTTGCGACCCACAGACTGCAGCCTACCAGGCTCCTCCGTTCATGGGATTTTCCAGGCAAGAGTACTGGAGTGGGGTGCCATTGCCTTCTCTATATTGAAGTATAGTTGACTTACAAAATTTTATTAGTTTCCAATGTACAACACAGTGATTCAATATTTCTGCAGATTATGCATCAGAGTTATTATACTGTTATTGACTATATTCCTTGTGCTGTACATTACATCCTTGTGACTTATTTTATAACTGACGGTCTGTACCTCTCAGTCCCCTTCACTATTTCACCCCATCACCTCTGGGTATCATGCTTAGAAATGAAATAAGTCAGACAACAACAACAACAACAAGACAAAAGCTGTTTGTGTTCACTTGTATGTGGAATCTAAATAGGATGACAAAAGAACAATATAACAAAACATAAACAGACTCACAAAGAAAAAATTTAACCTTTTTTTTTTAACATAAATGTCCAACTTGTCTGATTTTTTCCACCACATCTGGCTTCTCACCAAGATGGCAACCAGACAAACGGAGAAGTGGGTCCAAGGGGCCTCCTGAGGGAGGGAGGAAGGGGAACCACATTCTGCTGGAGACCAACAGGAAAGACTGTCTTTCCAACTGTGCTTTAGCTGCCAGTCTCAACAGGCTCACTGTTCTTGGTTAGTATCTGTGGTGGGTTCTCCTATCTCTTGGTGGGGTCTTCAGTCTCTGTTGATCAGATACCACTGGAGCCCTGGCATGGGGCCGTCTCCCCCTTGGTCCTGTCCAAGTGGTCTGCCCACCATGGTCTGCAATATGGCATGCACCCCCACTACCATGATTTCCTTGGCCAATCCCATTTAGACTCCATTTTTCAATCCACCCATCATTTGCCTGCCACTCTGAGAGTGAAAGTGTTAGTGTCTCTGTCAGGTAGGACTCTTTGCCACCCCATGGACTATAAGCCCACCAGTCTCCTCTGTCCATGGAATTCTCCAGGCAAGAAGAGTGGAATGGGTAGCCATTCCCTTCTCCAGGAGATCTTCTCAACCCAGGGATGGAACCTGGGTCTCCCTTATTGAAGGCAGATTCTTTACTGTCTGAGCCACCAAGGAAGCCCACTCTACCTGGGCACAATGAACAACCTAAGAAAGCTGGAGTCACACCTCCTCCAACAAAGCATGCTTGCTGGTCCTCTGAGCTAGCCCCTAGAGCCACCACCAGATAGAAGTTGCTCCCAAAGTTACAAAGGCTGCACTTGGGCTCAGGCGGAGACCAGATATATCCCTGCCCTCCCTCTCCTAAGTCTTCTCCCCCTTTAATCTCCCCACAATCCCAAAGGCTGGCAAAGGCAATTTTTGTCTACCTTCTATTCTGAGATTTCCTGGTAGAGTAAAATACTGAACTTGAATAGAGAATTTCTCCAAGTGGGATCCAGGGAGTCCCTTTCATGATTGAAAGATCAAAACCATCCTGGTAATACTAGCATGGTTTGCCTTTTTCACTCTCACTTTTTCACAAGTGTATGGTGGGTTTTCCAGAGCTACAGCATGTGTCATATTACAAAAGACTGAATACAGAAGCATATATGAGACTTCAGCTGTCTCCTATGAAGCCAGACATTCACAAAAATATTAAGCAGTTCCATTCCTCTCACTGATTTTTCCTGGTTTCAGAAAATATCATTTTTTAATGAAAATATGTAATTTATGTTAACATGTAGTGAGCTGCTTATTGACATACTAAAATGAATCTTAAATTACTTTTTAAAAAATTCCTCAGTTTTCAGTTCTAAAAGGTAAACAGCAAGAATTTATATAATCAAAAGCTTCTTCAATAATTCTTTAACAGAGAAAAAGCATCTTAAGAGCAAAACTTTGAGATCTGTTGCTCAGGCTCCCAGTCCACTTACTGACAAATTAAAAATAGAAGTGTAATCTGGAGAGCCCTCCACCAAGCTATAGCCTCACTAAGAACTCAAAAGAATCAACGGGGATGTAAATACTCCTGTTCCGGGAAGCATCAAGATTCTCCTTCCTGGGCAATAAGCCTGTGATTCACTCTTGAGCTGAAATGTTGAAATGTTGAAGGTGATGTGATTCAAAGAGCGGGGATTTAAAAAGTGTCTTTTTGGCATCTGGGAGACAGTGCCCATGATACTCTCCTATGTGAGGGCTTCCCTGGTGGCCCAGTGGTAAAGAATCTGCCTGCCAAGCAAGAGACGCAGGTTCGATCCCTGGGTCAGGAAGATCCTCTGGAGAAGGAAATGGCACCCACTCCAGTATTCTTGCCTGGGAAATCTCCTGGACAGAGGAACTCAGCAGGCTATAATCCATGGGGTTGCAAAAGAGTCATACATGACTTAGCAACTAAACAACAACAACCCTACTATGTGAGAGCGTTAGGGAGACAATAAACTAAGACTCTGTGAGGGACACAGATGACAAAGGATGACAAACCTGGGAGGCAGTACAACTCCGGACACTCCTGAGGTCTCCCTGAACAGAGCCCTGGGGGGCCTACTGATGAGGATGCTTATCTAGTAATAAGCAAAACTCTTCCAGACACTTGAGCCTCCCAGGAGAAATGTGAAAGGGTGGGAGCAGACACCCTGGGTCAGAGAAGCAGGATCCCCATGCTGTCAAAAGCCAGCTGTTATGGTTCCCAGGAGGGAGGGATAGTTGTGTACACACTGCTATATTTAAAATGGATAACTAGCACTGACCTACTGTATAGCACATGAAATTTTGCTCAATGTTGTATGGCAGCCTGGATGCAAGGGGGTTGGGGGAGAATGTGTACATATATATATATGTGTATATATATATATATATATGGCTGAGTTCCTTTGCTGTCCACCTGAAACTATCACAACATTGTTAATCGACTATGCATGCGTGGGTGAGTGCTCGCTAAGGCGCTTCAGTTGTGTCCAACTCTGTGCGACTCTATGGACTGTAGCCCGCCAGGCTCCTCTGTCCATGGGATTCTCCAAGCAAGAATAATGGAGTGTGTTACCATGCCCTCCTCAATCAGTTGTACTCCAATACAAAATAAAAAATTCAAATGGAAAAAAAAATCAACTGTTAATCTTGATAACACTTTTACCTGTGGGTCAGTAAAGCCTGGGACATGCATATGTATTACATACTTATGATCAAGCACTGATGCTCCTAAGTTGTTATAGGAATACAATATAATCTATTATATTATAGTTTCAGATTAGCCAAGAAATTAAAAAATTTCTTATTCTTATGAACATAGAATGAACACTTTTATTTCAAAAATGTTAAAATTATAGTAATTAAAATTAATATTTTTGAATACTGGGTTTTGCTTTATTTTTTATTGGCATATGGTTGCTTCACAATGTTGTGTTAATTTCTGCTGTATAGCAGAGTGAATCAGTTATATGTATATATATATCCACTCCTTTTTAGATTTCCTCCCCATTTAGGTCAACACAGATCACTGAGTAGAATTTCGTGTCCTATACAGTAGGTTCTGAATACTGGATATTGTTTTAAATGTTACTTAGAGCGAATTCTTATCTAATTGATCAATCCTGAAATATAGGTATTATTATGGTTATAATAATATAAATATAATAATATAAATATAAAAAAGACTCTGATGCTGGGAGGGATTGGGGGCAGGAGGAGAAGGGGACGACAGAGGATGAGATGGCTGGATGGCATCACTGACTCGATGGACGTGAGTCTGGGTGAACTCCGGGAGTTGGTGATGGACAGGGAGGCCTGGCATGCTGCAATTCATGGGGTCGCAAAGAGTCAGACACGACTGAGCGACTGAACTGAACTGAACTGAACTGATGGTTATATATAGAAGTTATTGTCATTAGTATTATCCTCATTTTAGAGTTGGGAGACTGAGGGATTTGTTCACACAACTAGGAAGCGTTAATAAAATATTCTTTGGAATATTTTCTCCTCAAGTCTACTTAAACAGTAAAAATCAGCCACTCTGTAATAATACATATTTACATTATGTTTCAGTATATTTCTAATATAAAACAGTTACTCTTCAATTATCCATCATCCTCTCCCCGCTTGTCACAGATATCCATCTGAAAGAGTCCTGAGAAAAGCAATCTGATTCAATTTGCTAAGGGGGCAAAAATTCCCAGTAAGGTTTAGTGATTGCTACAGTTGGAATGTTCTGAAACCAGAACCATGTTCCTGTCATGGCAAATTAGGTCACCATGGCAAGACGTGGAATCACGGGATGACGGAAAGTAAGAGTACATTATTAACTGATGTCCTTTCCATTTTATTTTTTCTTGGTGACATTTAACAAATTGAATGTAAATGTTCAGAAACACAAAATGCTCTGTTAGATGGTTAAAAAGAGGTGGGGGAGTGGGTAGCACATAAACGGGCAGGCAGGCAATATGATAATAGGACATCAACTTTCATGAAAATTTCAGGAAATGTCTTTTTCTAAGGATGTCTTTTACACATTGTCCTTTAAGTAATTCAATAACATTTTTAGGTTACTGTTTTTTAAAGTTTTATTCAAGTAATATTGATTTACAATGCTGTGTTAATTTCTTGTCAATTTGAGCAGAGTAACTCAGTTATACATACATATACACTCTTTTTCATGTTCTTTTCCATTATGGTTTATCACAGAATACCAAATGTAGTTCCCTGTGTTATTGGAGAAGGAAATAGCAACCCACTCCAGTGTTCTTGCCTGGAAAATTCCATGAACAGAGGAACCTGGTGGGCTATAGTCCATAGAGTTGCAAGACTCAAACACGACTTAGCAACTAAACCACTACCACCACCCTTGAGCTATACAGTAGGACCTTGGCGGCAAAGTTGATTTTGGAAATTTCTGGGTGGTAAAAAGAGAGATTTTTTTAATATACAACCTTCTTATTGTATTATATAATAATATTGTATAAGAATTAAAGCATGAACAGTGTTAAACTACCCTAAACCACACTGAATACTAGAATATGGCTTTTCTAGTATTTAAAACTTTTTATTTTAAATCTCATACATTTCAGATTGTAAGCAAAAAATAAAGACAATATACCTTAGTGGCTACACTTGTGAGCTTGGGAACTAGACTCCTTGGTTAGAACCTAGGCTATATCAACTATGGGACCATGGGTAAGTTACTTAACTTTTTGGTGACTCTATTGCATAAGGTGAAAATGAGTTCAATAGTAACCATGTTCAGCTCATCAGAAATTTTGTTATCAGAAATAGATGAGTTAGCACGTGGAAAGTACTGAGAAAACTTCTTGGTACATAGTACGCACTCAATAAAATAAGCTACTATTACATCTGAGAGCTGCTTGACTTTACTGCTGTTTTAATCTAAATGTCTTGCAGTAAAAACCCAAAAGAAGCATGATCTTCTTCACCAACTTTAAAACAAAACACAGATATGTATTGAAAAGAAATATAAATCCAAACTCAAAGGAGCTGAAAAAAATTTAGCTTTAACTGTTGTTGTTTTTATTTATTTTTTTGCAGATGCAGGTTATCCACAGCAAAAATTCTAGCAAGTGTGGCTTTTGAAAAAATGTTTTCATTTACTTCACATATTTTTAGAGATAACTGTCATTATTTTTCAGTTGCTCAGTCGTGTTCAACTCTTTGTGACCCCTGTACTGCAGCATGCCAGGCTTCCCTGTCCTCCACCATCTCCTAGAGCTTGCTCAAACTCATGTCCATTGAGTCGGTGATGCCATCCAACCATCTCATCCTCTGTCGTCCCCTTTTCTTCCTGCCTTCAATCTTTCCCAGGATCAGGGTTTTTTCTAATGAACCAGCTCTTTGCATCAGGTGGCCAAAGTATTTGAGTTTCAGCTTTAGCATCAGTCCTTCCAATAAATATTCAGGACTGATTTCCTTCAGGATTGACTGATTTGATCTCCTTGCAGTTTAAGGGACTCTCAAGAGTCTTCTCCAACACCACAGTTCAAAGGCATCAATTTTTCAGCACTTAGCCTTCTTTATGGTCCAACTTTCACATCCATACATGATTAGTAGAAAAAGCGTAAGTTTGACTGTATGGACCTTGGTTGGCAAAGTAATGTCTCTGCTTTTTAATATGCTGTCTAGGTTTGTCATAGCTTTTCTTCCAAACAGCGTCTTTTAATTTCATGGCTGCAGTCATCATCTGCAGTGATTTTGGAGCCCAAGAAAATAAAGTCTGTCACTGTTTCCATTGTTTCCCCATCTATTTGCCATGAAGTGATAGAATTAGATGCCATGATCTTAGTGTTTTGAATGTTGAGTTTTAAGCCAGCTTCTTCACTCTCCTCTTTCACTTTCATCAAGAGGCTTTTTAGTTCCTCTTCACTTTCTCCCATAAGGGTAGTGTCATCTGCATATCTGAGGTTATTGATATTTCTCCCAGCAATCGTGATTCCAGCTTGTGCTTTATCTAGCCCAGCGTTTCGCATGATGTACTCTGCATATGAGTTAAATAAGCATCATGACAATATACAGTCCTGATGTACTCCTTTCCCAATTTGGAAATATTCTGTTGTTCTAGATCCAGTTCTAATTGTCATTTCTTGACCTGCATACAGATTTCATAGGAGGCAGGTAAGGTGGTCTAGTATTCCCATCTCTTTAAGAATTTTTCACAATTTATTGTAATCCACAGAGTCAAGGGTTTTAGCATAGCCAGCGAAGCAGAAGTAGATGTTCTGCTGGAATTCTCTTGCTTTTTCTATGATCCAACGGTTGTTGGCAATTTGATCTCAGGTTCTTCTGCCTTTTCTAAATTCAGCTTGAACATCTGGAAGTTCTCAGTTCACCTATTATTGAAGTCTTGCTTAGAGAATTTTGAGCATTACTTTGCTAACATCTGAAATGAGTACGAGTGTGCAGTAGCTTGAACATTCTTTGACATTGCCCTTCTTTGGGATTGGAATGAAAACTGACCTTTTCCTGTCCTATGACCACTGCTGAGTTTCCAAATTTGCTGGCATATTGAATGCAGCACTTTCACAGCATCACCTTTTAGGGTTTGAAATAGCTCAACTGGAATTCCATCACCTCCACTAGCTTTGTTCATAGTGATGCTTCCTAAGGCCCACTTGACTTCCCATTCCAGGATGTCTGGCTCTAGGTGAGTGATCATACCATTGTGGTTATCTGGGTCACGAAGATCTTTTTTGTATAGTTCTGTGTATTCTTGCCACCTCTTCTTAATATCTCCTGTTTCTGTTAGGTCCATACCATTTCTGTCCTTTATTGTGCTCATCTTTGCATGAAATATTCCCTTGGTGTTGCTAATTTTCTTGAGGAGATCTCTAGTCTTTCCCATTCTATTGTTTTCTTATATTTCTTTGCATCATTCACATAGGAAGGTTTTCTTGATTTTAATCACCACCTCCTGTACAATGCTACAAACCCCCATCCATAGTTCTTCAGGAACTCTATCAGATCTAATCCCTTGAATCTGTTTGTTACTTCTGCTGTATAATCATAAGGGATTGATTTAGGTCATACCTGAATAACCTAGTGGTTTTCCCTCCTTTCTTCAATTTAAGTGTGAATTTGGCAATAAGGAGTTCATGATCCTTATGAACTGTGGCTCAGCTGACTGAGCCACTGTCAAATCCCAGTCTTGTTTTTGCTGACTGTGTGGAGCTTCTCCATCTTTGACTGCAAAGAATATAGTCAGTCTGATTTTGGTATTGACCACTTGGTGATGTCTATGTGTAGAGCCTTCTCTTGTGTTGTTGGAAGAGGGGGTTTGCTATGACCAGTGTGTTATCTTGGTAAAACTCTGTTAGCCTTTGACCTGCTTCATTTTGTACTCCAAGGCCAAACTTGCCTGTTACTCCAGGTAGCTCTTGACTTCCTACTTTTGCATTCCAGGTCCCCTGTGATGAAAAGGACATCTTTTCTTGGTGTTAGTTCTAGAAGGTCTTGTAGGTCTTCATGGAATGTTCAATTTCAGCTTCTTTGGTTTAGTGGTTGGGGCATAGGCTTGGATTATTGTGATAATGAATGTTTTCCCTTGGAGACAAACAGAGATTATTGTATCATTTTTGAGATTGCACCCAAGTACTGCATTTTGGACTCTTTTGTTGACTATGAGGCTACTCCATTTCTTCTAAGGGATTCTTGTCCACAGTAGTATATATAAAGGTCATCTGAATTAAATTCACCTATTCTGGTCCACTTTAGTTCGCTGATTCCTAAAATGTCAATGTTCACCTTTGCTATCTCCTATTTGCCCACTTCCAATTTACCTTGATTCATGGACCTAACACTACAAGTTCTTATGCAATATTATTCTTTACAGCACTGTCACCACCAGACACACCCACAATTGGGTGTTGTTTCTGCTTTGGCTCAGCTTCTTCATTCTTTCTGGAGCTATTTCCCCACTCTTCACCAGTAGTAGATGGAGAAAGATCACTGTAACTGTATAGAAAGGAAGGATGCAATGGAAGCAAATAAGAGATGGCTGTATTTATTCAAGGAAGAGACGAAGTTGAAACAGACTAGAGTCATGGGAATAGGAAAGGGTAAAAGCAGAACTTCTTTATGAAATATCTAGTAAATAGAATGTAGGACTGCTCCACTACAGGTACAAACAATATAGATAAACAGTAACAAGTATTGGCTAAAACAGAGAGAAATTTGAAAACTCACTTACTGCTGGTGGGGTTGTAGAATAGTACATTCACTTTGGAAATCAGTTTGCAATTCCTCAAATTGTTAAACATAAAGCTACCATATGATCAAGAAAATCTACCCTTAAGGCTATATCCAAAAGAACTGAAAACCTATGTCCACAAAAAAAAACCTGTATGCAAATGTTAAAAGTATCATATTTACACTAACCAAAAAGTAGAAATAGCCAAGTGTCCATCAACTGGCGAATGAATAAACAAGATGTGGTCTATCCATTCCATGAAATAATATTCACCATAAAAAGAAATGAAATACTGATAAATGCTACAGCATGGATGAAACTTGAAATTATGCTAGGTGAAAGAAACACAAAAGACTACAAGGTCTCTGATTCTATTTATATGAAATGTCCAGAGTGAGCACATCCATAGAGACAGAAAGTAGATTAGTGATTGTCAACACTCAGGAGAGAGAAGGATTGAGAGTGGGTACTATGGGTGTGGGGTTTCTTCTTGTGCTGTGCTTAGTTGTTCCATCATGTCCAACTCTTTGTGACCCCATGGACTGTACCCTGCCAGGCTCCTGTATCCATGGGGATTCTCCAGGCAAGAATACTGGAATGGGTTGCTATGCCCTCCCCCAGGGGATCTTCCCAACCCAGGGATAGAATCCAGGTCTCCCGCATTGCAGGTAAATTCTTTACCAACTGAACCACAAGGGAAGCCCAAGAATACTGGAGTAGGTAACCTATCTCATCTCCAGAGGATTTTGCTGACCCAGGAATTGAACTGGGGTCTCCTGCACTGCAGGCAGATTCTTTACCAGATGAGATTCCAGGGAAGCCCAAGGTTTTTCTTGGTGTAATTAAAATGTTCTGGAATTAGATAGTGGTTATAGTTGTGCACTATTCTGAAGAATTGATGCTTAATTATGGTGATGGAAAAGACTCTTGAGACTATCTTGGACTGCAAGATCAAACCAGTCAATCCTAAAGGAAATTAACCCTGCATATTCATTCAAAGGACTGATGCCGAAGCTGAAGCTCCAATACTTTGGTCACCTAATGCGAAAAGCTGACTCAGTGGAAAAGACCCTGATGCTGGGAATGATTGAGGACAGGAAGAGAAGGGGGTGACAGAAGATAAGGTGGTTGGATGGCATCATCAACTCAATGGACATGAGTCTGAGCAAACTCCGGAAGGCAGTTCATGGGGTTGCAAAGAGTTGGAACTGACTTAGCAACTAAACAACAACAAAAAGTTGTGCAACTGTGAATACCCTAAAAAACCCTAAATTGCACACTTTAAAAGGTAAATTATATGACATTTCAATTATATCTCATCAAAATTATTACTAAAAACTAGAGGAAACTTTTATTTAAATCTGAATTTAAGTAAGAAAATATGTCAGCCTACTTCTTTACCTCTTCAATTCAGACTATATGGTGTTTAGATATATACTCAGTGAGTTTCCTTAGTAAAATTTTGTTTGGAGATAAGAAATGTAAGCCTCTGGCAACATAGACTAGCAGTGTTGTATACTTTTTAGTACATGTAACCTATAGACAAAAAAAATGTATTAAGTGATGTTTTATGTAAAAGCAAACAGTTCTCAGATCAGTCATAGAAAGGAAGAGAGAAAGGTTAACCAGCATAGCATACAAGCAGAGGGGGACTAATTAGGCCTGAAAATGAAATGCATTATTACATCTTTAGGATGATCAACCAAGAAATTATTGGCACACTGTCTGGTAGAGTAAAGAGAATGGTGATGTTCTTCACCCTAATACCAAAACCTGACAAAGATCCCACAAAAAAAGAAAACTACAGGCCAATATCACTGATGAACATAGATGCAAAAATCCTTAACAAAATTCTAGCAATCAGAATCCAACAACACATTAAAAAGATCATACACCATGACCAAGTGGGCTTTATCCCAGGGATGCAAGGATTCTTCAATATCCGCAAATCAATCAATGTAATACACCACATTAACAAATTGAAAAAAAAAAACATATGATTATCTCAATAGATGCAGAGAAAGCCTTTGACAAAATTCAACATCCATTTATGATAAAAACTCTCCAGAAAGCAGGAATAGAAGGAACATACCTCAACATAATAAAAGCTATATATGACAAACCCACAGCAAACATTATCCTCAATGGTGAAAAATTGAAAGCATTTCCTCTAAAGTCAGGAACAAGACAAGGGTGCCCACTTTCACCATTACTATTCAACATAGTTTTGGAAGTTTTGGCCACAGCAATCAGAGCAGAAAAAGAAATAAAAGGAATCCAAATTGGAAAAGAAGAAGTAAAACTCTCACTGTTTGCAGATGACATGATCCTTTACATAGAAAACCCTAAAGACTCCACCAGAAAATTACTAGAACTAATCAATGATTATAGTAAAGTTGCAGGATATAAAATCAACACACAGAAATCCCTTGCATTCCTGTACACTAATAATGAGAAAACTTAAAGAGAAATTAAGGAAACAATTCCATTCACCAAGGCAACGGAAAGAATAAAATACTTAGGAATATATCTACCTAAAGAAACTACAGATCTATATATAGAAAACTATAAAACACTGGCGAAAGAAACCAAAGAGGACACTAATAGATGGAGAAATATACCATGTTCATGGATTGGAAGAATCAATATAGTGAAAATGAGTATACTACCCAAAGCAATTTATAGATTCAATGCAATCCGTATCAAGCTACCAATGGTATTCTTCACAGAGCTAGAACAAATAATTTCACAATTTGTATGGAAATACAAAAAACCTCGAATAGCCAAAGCTATCTTGAGAAAGAAGAATGGAACTGGAGGAATCAACCTACCTGACTTCAGGCTCTATTACAAAGCCACAGTTATCAAGACAGTATGGTACTGGCACAAAGACAGAAATATTGATCAATGGAACAAAATAGAAAGCCCAGAGATAAATCCACACACATATGGACACCTTATCTTTGACAAAGTAGGCAAGAATATACAATGGATTAAAGACAATCTCTTTAACAAGTGGTGCTGGGAAAACTGGTCAACCACTTGTAAAAGAATGAAACTAAAACACTTTCTAACACCATACACAAAAATAAACTCAAAATGGATTAAAGATTCTAACATAAGACCAGAAACTATAAAACTCCTAGAGGAGAACATAGGCAAAACATTCTCCGACATACATCACAGCAGGATCCTCTATGACCCACCTCCCAGAATATTGGAAATAAAAGCAAAAATAAACAAATGGGACCTAATTAAACTTAAAAGCTTCTGCACAACAAAGGAAACTATTAGCAAGGTGAAAAGGCAGCCTTCAGAATGGGAGAAAATAATAGCAAATGAAGCAACGGACAAACAACTAATCTCAAAAATATACAAGCAACTCCTATAGCTCAACTCCAGAAAAATAAATGACCCAATCAAAAAATGGGCCAAAGAACTAAATAGACAATTCTCCAAAGAAGACATACAGATGGCTAACAAACACATGAAAAGATGCTGAACATCACTCATTATCAGAGAAATGCAAATCAAAACTACTATGAGGTACCATTTCACGCCAGTCAGAATGGCTGCAATCCATAAGTCTACAAGCAATAAATGCTGGAGAGGGTGTGGAGAAAAGGGAACCCTCTTACACTGTTGGTGGGAATGCAAACTAGTACAACCACTATGGAGAACAGTGTGGAGATTCCTTAAAAAACTGGAAATAGAACTGCCTTATGATCCAGCAATCCCACTGCTGGGCATACACACTGAGGAAACCAGAAGGGAAAGAGACACGTGTACCCCAATGTTCATCGCAGCACTGTTTATAATAGCCAGGACATGGAAGCAACCTAGATGTCCATCAGCAGATGAATGGATAAGAAAGCTGTGGTACATATACACAATGGAGTATTACTCAGCCATTAAAAAGAATACATTTGAATCAGTTCTAATGAGATGGATGAAACTGGAACCTATTATACAGAGTGAAGTAAGCCAGAAAGAAAAACACCAATACAGTATACTAATGCATGTATATGGAATTTAGAAAGATGGTAACAATAAAACTGTGTATGAGACAGCAAAAGAGACACTGATGTATAGATCAGTCTTATGGACTCTGTGGGAGAGGGAGAGGGTGGGGAGATTTGGGAGAATAGCATTGAAACACGTATAATATCATGTATGAAACGAGTCGCCAGTCCAGGTTCAATGCACAGTATGAAATGAGATGCCAGTCCAAGTTCAATGCACGATACTGGATGCTTGGGGCTAGTGCACTGGGACGACCCAGAGGGATGGTATGGGGAGGGAGGAGGGAGGAGGGTTCAGGATGGGGAGTACATGTATACCTGTGATGGATTCATTTTGATATTTGGCAAAGCTAATACAATTATGTAAAGTTTAAAAATAAAATAAAATTAAAAAAAATAATAATAAAAAAATAAAAATAAAATAAAATTAAAAAAAAAAAGAGAGAGAATGGTGATGTTCTAAGATTTCTAAGTCATCTTTTTAAAAACTCAATTGGGAAAGTTGGCAAATGTACTCTTAACACCCCCAAGTTGTTTCTTTCACGATCACGGAAGCTTGTACGCCCTTTGTTTTATACAAGGGGAAAATACACTCAAATACTTGGAAGTTGAAGAATAAGAAGACTTTTAGCTCTACAAATTACAGTATTATGAGAATGGTTTGGGGTAATCTATTATTTGCTATTTTACCAGATATTTTACTTAATTTATTTACCTTAACTAATTAACTCTGGATCCATTGCTATAAAAGGAGACTAGAATGTTGCCTGCTTTTAGTCTTAGGGTTAAATACCCACTAATGCACCAAAGCTCTTGATAGTCTCCATATGGATTAGTGGAGGAGAGCTATAGAGGAGTCGAAAAACTAGTTCTCTCATGTCCATGTCTTTATTTTTAGGCTTTTTCTCACTTTGTTGTGGTCCAGAGCCTTCTCTATAACAATTCTGAATCTGATCAAGATAGTCTTTCCTTTTCTAATTGTGAGGAGAAGATAGGTGAACAAGAGAGAGAGAAAAAAAAAATTACATTTTGCTACTAGAGTCATGTCTACTTAGGAAATATAAAGATGTTTTAGTTAAATGTGGCAGATTATCAAGGTAGAAATTTCATATTTGTTCTGAAATGTTGAACATTTTTAAATGTAGGTGTTTGGCTGAGAGAATGAGCTGGAATCAGTCTTAAAAACTTTTTGGCAGGAAGAATAGGAACTAGATTCTTCAAATCTTGTAATGATGCCAAATAATCTTTCTCCACTGACTTCTCATTTAAAATGTTCACCTTCCAAGTGCAAGTGTGTGTGTGTGTGCATGTGTGTGTGTGTGTGTGTGTGTGTGTGTATATATATAAAATGTAGTGCAGCAAATACTGTATTTTTTTTCTGAAATTTTAGCAACAATGATTTCCATGCCAAGTTGTCTTGACCATCTTTATGCTATAAAAACCAAGCTATAATTTCTATAATCAGTTAAATGAATACAAGCTAAGCTGATCATCCTCCTTGGCCTAAATAGATTTTTGAGGGATTTCTTTTTGTAAGTGAAAAATGCTTTCCTTTTCTTTACCCTTCTTCTTTTTTTTCCTTTATTCAGATGCACCTGTTACATTTTTGCCACAACGTATCAGGCCCAGTTTTATATCCAAACATCTTCTTCTAAACATTTGAACATCTGCTATCATATTTGATCCCCTGCTAGAAGAATTCATGGGTCTGAAGATCACAAGTCTATGGCTTCAGAAACAGAAAATAGGACCCAAGTGATTTGCCAGGTAAATTCTCTTGTATAGCAAACAGTGGTAGTGGCACCATCTTTGTATTTTGAAAAACCTGGGGTCAAATTCACACACACACACACATGCAGACACTACCATCTCACCAGTTTTCTGATTCTGATATTTTCACTTATCAGAAGTTACTTTTCTCTGTAAATAAAACAGAAAAAATAGTATTTCCATCGAAAAATATTATCTAATTTTGGAGAAAGAGAAAATTCAACACAATAGGCAGACAAGAAGAAACTGCCCAGCCAGCTCTACTTGCTCCCTTGTGGAGAGCTCTCTCAGCTTGTTTACATTGTCACTTGCTCTGTTTTGGCCTCTCAGGCTGCAATCATTCGAGCATTTGGCCCTCTGTGATCAAATTTGATTCTCAATTAAAAATGATTATTTGAATATTTATGTATTTCTCTTTTTACAATATCACTTCCCTTTTAGAGAAATAATGGCATTCTTTTCCCAATTGTAAAACAATAGTGTAGAAAAAGTGTATTTTTTATTTGGTTGGTTGGTGTTTGTTAATTTTGCTTTCTTCCTATACTGTGGCACCTTTCATCTTACATGACATTTTATGCCAAGTGTATTTTTCTATTATAAGTTAAGCTTTGGTAACAATTGACTATGGACATAATTCTATGATGATTAAAAAGCAAAGATGTAAAGAAATCTGTATCAATGAAGAGAGAGCTTTCTGAGAAGTGCCAGTTTTAAAGATGCATATTCAACAGAATAGGTTATTGACACATATCAATAACCTCAAATATGCAGATGACATCACCCTTATGGCAGAAAGTAAAGAGGAACTAAAGAGCCTCTTGATGAAGGTGAAAGAGGAGAGTGAAGAAGCTGGCTTAAAACTCAACATTCAGAAAACTAAGATCATGGCATCTGGTCTCATCACTTCATGGCATATAGATGAAAACAATGGAAACAGTCAAAGCTTTGTTTTCTTGGGCTCCAAAATCACTGTGGATGGTGAAAGCAGCCATGAAATTAAAATACACTTGCTCCTTGGAAGAAAAGTTATGACAAAGCTAGACAGCATATTAGAAAGCAGAGACATTACTTTGCCAACAAAGGTCCATACAGTCAAAGCTATGTTTTTTTCCAGCAATCACATATGGATGTGAGAGTTGAACCACAAAGAAGACTGAACACTGAAGAATTGATGCTTTTGGATTTCAGTGCTGGAGAAGACTCTTGAGAGTCCCTTGAACTGCAAGGAGATCAAACCAGTCAGTCCTAAAGGAAATCAATCCTGAATATTCATGAAAGGACTGATGCTGAACTGAAGCTCCAATATTTTGACTACCTGATGCAAAGAGCAGACTCATTAGAAAAGACTCTGATGCTGGGAGAGATTGAAGGCAAGAGGAGAAGGAGGTGACAGAGGATGAGATGGTTGGATGGTATCACTGACTCAATGGACGTGAGCTTTAGCAAACTTTGGGAGAAGGTGAAGAACAGGGAAGCCTGGTATGCTACTGTCTATGGTGTCGTAAAGAGTCAAACATGATTGATCAACTACACAACAATTCAACAGAAAAGGCAAGGTTTAAAGAGATAGTTGGCAAAGCCTTGTTCAGAGGGCTTACCAAGCATTCATAGGCTCAAGAAGGTCCAGGAGGAAGAAACCCACTACTTAAGAGCCGTGGTAACTGCAGAGCTTCAACTTTGCATGTATCATCATTGTAAAGGGAAGACTTTCAACACTGAAAATGGTCCCTCCTGATCAAAGTTCTATGATTCTATGATTTATATCCTGAGTCCTGACAGGGCCTGTCACATAGTAGACTCTCAGAAGAATGTAGAATGAATGAAAGAATGACCAGGCTTAGCATTGTCAGAATTGTTGTTGCTGTTATTCAGTCACATACATTTGAATCAGTTCTAATGAGGTGGATGAAACTGGAGGCTATTCCACAGAGTGAAGTAAGCCAGAAAGAAAAACGCCAATACTAACTCATATATATGGAATTTAGAAAGATGGTAACAATAACCCAGTATGTGAGACAGCAAAAGAGACACAGATATATAGAACAGTCTTTTGGACTCTGTGGGAGAGGGTTAGGGTGGGATGATTTGGGAGAATAGCATTGAAACATGTATAATATCATATATGAAATGAATCACCAGTCCAGGTTCAATGCAGGATACAGGATGCTTGGGGCTGGTGCACTGGGATGACCCAGAGGGATGGTATGGGGAGGGAGGTGGGAGGGGGGTTCAGGATGGAGAACACGTGTACACCTGTGGCAGATTCATGTTGATGTATGGCAAAACCAATGCAATATTGTAATTAGCCTCCAATTAAAATAAATTTATATTTAAAAAAAAAAGAAGAACCCTGACCTAAGCCTTTAGGAACTTATAGAACAAGTGTTTACTCTTCAGGTCATCTATGTTTCCTTAACTCTTTTTTACATTATTTGTATTTCTTTCGAAAACATGTCACTTCAGTTTAACATTTTTAACATACTCCTTCCCTTTTTGCCTTACTTCATCATTCATGGGACATTCTCCTGTGCCTGGAAATAAGTTCTCTTCACCCCCTTTTCCATATATGGATAATAAGATATTAGGAGTTAGTCAACAGCTTCACACATCTGCCCTCCACATTGCCACCTAACATACTATACTGCAACCTGAAAACTCTATAACTTCAGTGTTAATATGAAATGAAATAGTTCCTATGTTGGAAGCCTATAAATTCACACTCTCCCCAATTTGGTTTATTTATAATAAGAACTCATTAAAACAGAAAATCAACAAAGTCTTAGCAGGTGGATATGCATTTCTCTTTGCAACAAAGTGACCTAAGAGATTCGGTTCTAACAGTCAGTGTTTCAGAAGCTGTTACCATGTGTCAGGCATGGTAACCAGTGTCAGGAGGAGGAATAATAAAAGAGAAAGATGTGGTCTCTGCCCCATAAAATATAAAATCTAATTGAAGAAATAAAACTATGGAGAAGTTTATAAATTGCATAAAATAGTAGAGCTATATTCTTAGAAGTAGAGAACTATTTAATGAATGGAATGGAGAGAAAATATAGTAATTAAGAAGAATAAAAGATCAATTGGGCTGGAGTGAATTTGGAAGGCTTCACAGAGAAAAAGGAACTTGCACGATGACTTGGATGATGGATGGGGTTGAGAGAAGAGAGAGAAAAGAGTGCATCCCAGGCCAGCAGGGTTGGTTTCAGCAAAAGCATCAAATCAAAGAAGTTCAAGGCTGCTTAGAGCAGAGTAGAGCTGGGGTATGGAGCCAATGACATGAATACTTAGAGCTGTCTGCAAAGGTTGAGCTCAGTGGTCAAGGTTTTAAACTGTCAGAATAAGCCCTTTGGACTTCATCTGGTAGGCTGTGAAGAGTCGCTGAAGTCTTTGAGCAGGGGAATGACAAGATTGAAAGAGTGTTTTATGACCAACGTGTCAGCTATGTGAATGATGAATTGGCAAGAAGAGAGATTGGAAGTAGGGAGAATAATTAAAATTAAAAAGCTTCTATAATAGGAGAAATGGGGACAGATGATAAAAATCTCAGAAAGGGGATTAGGAGTGGGAGGAATGGGCAAAGAAAGGGAATAAGAGATATTTTGAAGAAAGAGCTGACAAAAGTTGGTGACTGCTTAGATTTGGTAAGAAGAGCATCTGTGGCATCAAATACTGAAGCCTGGGTGACTACAACAGTGCCATCTTTATGCCACACACTATATGTGTTAACATGCAAGATATGTTCATACTGGAAATAAAGAAATGGAGCCTCTTGCAGCAAACATTGTCCCTTGGAAGGACAGCATTAAATGTTCTTTTGATGACATAGTATTAATAGATATTAGAAGGGTGGCTCATGTTTGCCTGTCTAAAACGTCCCTTCCCAGCAATAGAGCCTAGCTATTTATAGGACATCACACTTAGATTGCATTACCCATCCTTCTTTTGACCAAGCATGGATAGAATTGGGCTGCACACTGAAGACTTCATGAGGCCACATGGGCCATCCAAACCCAGAAATTTGGAAATGAAATCAGGGAAGATTATGGCCACAGGTACTGCTGCTGCTGCTAAGTCACTTTAGTCATGTCCAACTCTGTGTGACCCCATAGACGGCAGCCCACCAGGCTCCCCCTTCCCTGGGATTCTCCAGGCAAGAACACTGGAGTGGGCTGCCATTTCCTTCTCCAATGCATGAAAGTGAAAAGTGAAAGTGAAGTCCCTCAGTCATGTCTGACTCTTAGCGACCCCATGGACTGCAGCCTACCAGGCTCCTCCATCCATGGGATTTTCCAGGCAAGAGTACTGGAGTGGGGTGCCATTGCCTTCTCCAGCCACAGGTACTAGGTGATATAAATTCAGGCTTGAAAGAGCCATTTGAGGGAATCTATGTGTTATTGAGAGGCTTCCCATGTGGCACTAGTGGTAAAGAACCCACCTGCCAATGCAGGAGACATAAGAGACATGGGTTCGATTCCTGGGTTGGGAAGATCCCTTGGAGGAGGGCATGATAACCCACTCCAGTATTCTTGCCTGGAGAATCCCTGTGGACAGAGGAGCCTGGAGGGCTACAGTCCATAGGGTCACACAAAGTCGGACATGACCGAGCAACCTGACATGCACCCGTGTGTTACTGAACCAAGCCTGGTCCTCTCACCAGCATGCAGTAAAGTTAACACTGACACCAGCTTGTGGTGAAGTGCAGTATTTACTGCAGGGTGCCAAGCAAGAAGTCCAAGCAGCTCGGGTGCCAAAGATCCTAACTCCTCGATAGCTTTCAGAGAAAGACAGGATGAGGAAGGAGCTTTGTGGAGTGTGTGATCACCTCATGCATGTTCTTCTGATTGATGGGGGCTGAGGTAATCAGGAGACAGCATCATCAACCTTCTATTTCCAACCAGTCTGGGATCTATGTGCTTGCGGGCAGCATATAGTTAACTTCTTCCACCTGATAGGGGTTTCAGTATCTGTAAAATAGCTCAAAGGACGTGGCTCGGGATATTATCTATAGTCCTTGAAGAGGAACTAGAAGTCCTTGACTTTGTTTGGTGGCTAAACTATTATTATTTTGTCTTACTTGACTGTTTTCCTTTCTTTCTGCATTCTGTCACCACTCTGATTAAATTAACTCTTTGGAACTCAAGGAAAGTCTAGAAAGCTAAATTTTTTTCTACGTATAAGAGGCTGATAGAGGACAGACAAGGAAGGAGAAGGGGAAGTCTGTTACAGGAAGGCATTAGAGAGCCCTGCTCGGTTACACTATGAAGGAGCCATGTGAAAGTATGTAAATAAGAATAGCACAGAGACAGAAAAGGAGAATGAGAAATTGGCAGATAAACAAAGAAAAGCAATGAGGAGACATGTTAAACCCAGAGGGGAGAGGGAGTACCTGCCTTGGTCTGCCTTACTCAATGGGTGCTGTTTCCCTCATGAAACCCAGAAGCGCTTCCTGTCTGTGGGTCGGACAGGTACTGTGCATCTTTCCTCAAATGGCTCCTTTGGCTTAAAAGCTAATTGGAAAGGCTGTCTGTCCCTTGCAATAAAATCATCCCTAGCAAGGAAAATTTTATCCTACAACCTCCAGGTATCATGAACTGAAGTAGGACAGGCAAGAGGAATATTTATGCATGGAACACATGACTGGAATTAAAGGAGGGAAGCCAGGGCAGGGGCTGGAGATGGCGATATAGTCAGTTAACTGAAGATGATCACTGAAATTTTACCACCAGTGAGCTTGTGCAAAAGAACACAGAGAGTTTGGGCAGGAAGAAGAGAATTTGGTAGAAGTGGTCTAAGAGGTCACCAGGATTTCCAGCCAGGGCCCTTCAAAAGCCAGCTGAAAAGGGGAGGTGGGGAAGGAAATACTTATCCTGAGATATTTCCTTTACCCTTTGTTAAAAGATGCAAGGCATGTTTATTTTGAAATAAAGGAGACTTACAAAACAAATTTCATTGATGTGAATAGCTCTTCCTAATGAGGTCAGAAAAAAGTACATGCTCAGGTTAAATTTCAGTTTCTAAAAGCTAAAATTAAAAATTTTATTTTGGCTATAATCTATTTCCATAAAGACCTTCAAACCTAGAATGGACAAGTCTCTTTTCTCATGTAAGCTGAAGTGCTCCCTTCTCCATGAAATCT
The DNA here is from genome assembly GCF_055505025.1 of Bos grunniens. Lineage (NCBI taxonomy): Eukaryota > Metazoa > Chordata > Mammalia > Artiodactyla > Bovidae > Bos > Bos grunniens. Next base: position 47,429,374 of record NC_141176.1, read on the forward strand.
CCCCAGGAAATAAGAGGAAAGTAGTAAAATCTACAGTCTTGCACATGAGAAAAAAATTTCAAAACTACCCCAAACAAGCATATTTTTAAATTGAATACTAATATCTTAATTATACTTTTTAATGCAGTATTTAGAGTGTAAAGTATAGGAACAGGTTTGGCATATCTGTGGGCAGGAATCTGACTTCATCGATAGTGTTCAGAGTTTGCCTGCTATGTGGGGGCAAGGAAAAATGAATTAGTTCTAAGTGCAAGAAATAGGATTGCTTGAGTAGCAATGGTTAGGTGCTGGTATGCTCAGTCATGTCTGACACGTGATCCCAAGGACTGCAGCCCACCAGGCTCTAATGTTCTTGGAATTTTCCAGGCAAGAATACTAGAGTGGGTTGTCATGCCCTCCTCCAGGGGATCTTCCCAACCCAGGGATCAAACCCAGGTCTCTTGTGCCTCCTACACTGACAGGCGATTCTTTACCACTAGCACCACCTAGGAAGGCCCGCAATGGTCAGAACCTAGCACAATGCCAGAAGTGCATTTGTACCTTTTGATCCTGAAAGAATACATGCGAGAACTCTCCAGAACCATTGTTGCACTCAACCTGAAATCCTGGGTCTATCTTTTAAAACTACCTTGTTTTCAGCGAGTCTCTAAGAACTAAGTGGAGCTCAACTAAATCAGGTGTCCTTCTGGTCTGTTACACGCACTTTGGTGAAACTATTTCTTCTTTTAAATACAAATATCTTGCACTTTAGCTCAGAGACACAGCTGAAATTTTGTAAACAGAATCAATGAAATTCCCTTATTACAGAGGTAAAAGAGGCTGTTTACACCATACAATAATCAAAGAGTTAATCTTGTTTTACTCTTACAGGAGTAAAACCCACTGGCAAGCTTTAACTATGTTAATTTTCAAACTTTCAAGTCTGTACTCAAACCACAAAGCCAGCAAACTAAAGGTAACCAAAGGAGCTCTTTAGTAAAGACAGAAATGAACTATGCCTTTTGAAGTGTTTCCAGGGAAATGTGTTTGGAATATTTAAGTCCCAAGTGAGTTACAAAGGTTATTCATTCACAAGTGAGATAAATTCATAGCTGTCAAATTGTCTGGATTCTCTGTGTGATCACTAGGGCTTCAAATCATTTATTTTTTTCTAGCAAAAGTTCAATATTTTCACAGCTTCAAATTTGATCGTACTTTATAATTTGGAAATAAAGAATTGCTTCTCTTCCTCACTTGCTCACTGAAGCAATAAAGTCCATGAGTATATTAAAGCAATTTTTCTCTTCTGTTGTAGTTACATTTTGTTTCTTTTAATAAAGCCAAATGTTTCTAAATTGGATGTTTTTTCCAGTAAAATAGCTGGATATAATTAACAAGGTGTCTGGTTTCACCAAACAGATGGGGGGATGGGGAATAGATTATTGCAAATATAAACTTTACGGTGTTTTATATTCAGCTATGTTTTCTTGAATAGTTATGAATGAAATTGTTCAAAAGTCCCCCAAAATAAGTTTTGCTGTTTTTGGCTCTTTTAGGAGCTGTCATAGGTCATTCAGAAAGAAAGAAAAGAACTTTATTTTAATTGCTTACTTAAGTAAGTGTGTTAGTTGCTCAGTCGTGTCTGATTCTTTGCCCCCATGGACTGTAGCCTGTGAAAATCCTCTGTCCATGGAATTCTCCAGGCAAGAATACTGGAGTGGGTTGCCATTCCTTTCCCCAGGGGATCTTTCTGACCCAGGGATCAAACCCAGGTCTACTGCATTGCAAGCAAATTCTTTACCATCTGAGCCACCGAAGGAGCCCATAAAACTTAAGTTAGGTGCTAAGAGGAGAGTTAGAATCCTTAACAAAGATGGGTAGGTAAAAAGCAGTTCTTGACAGAATGTTCACAGGAGACAGAAATGAGCAGTGGCCACTGGCCTGGTGAACTTGGAGTTTATTTCAGATTGAAAAATAAAGGTAAGGAGATGGCTCTAGGGAGCAGGATCCAGACTTGATCTTCTCTGGGAGGGGAGCAAGGACTTCTGGGGGCTCTGACCCAACGTGATCAAATCAAGGAGCTTGAGGGCAAATCTAGATGGAAAAGCAAGACAAAGAGAGAAGGTGATACATAACTGCCTCAGTAAGTCCACAGAGTTCTGGCTCTAGTGAGGAGAATCATCGCAACTCTTACTGATAACCTACCTTGTAGAAGGAAGGCAAAGTCAGAGACATCATCTCTCTGGAGAGACAGGACATATATGATAAAGGTTAGTTATGATGTGAAGGAAGTGAATACCTACCTAATAATTGCTGAAGGGATTTGATTGTGGAGCCTGAAGGAAAGAGAGTGCTAAGGTACATGGAAAGAAGAGGAGGGAACTATAGACTAAGGGAAAGATTCCATGAAGTGTGGTTTGGATTTGGGAAACTAATATGAGTAGATTAATTATGTTTCAGCAGAGGATTCATGTAGGTGAAGAGTGGAAAAGAAGGTAGGGAGGTAGGTAAGAGCTAAATTGAAAAGGAGTTGGAGTTTGAAGGCAAGAGTCCTTGAAAGCCTTTTTTAGAGGGATAGCACATGTAAAGTCATATAAACTATTATTCTGGTATGAGCCTGTGGGATACAGTGGGAAGAGACTGTAGCAAGTAAGACATAGCAGAAGGTTACAGTAGACATGAAGAAATGATGGCTTAGATTTGAGGTGTGCAACGAGGATTAGAAGGACAAGAATGGATAGTGTTTGCTAAGTACCAGACACATCACTTAGTGCTGTGAAACATATGGATGTAAAACAAAGGACTTAAGACCAACAAAAGGTAACAGATAGGTTAAGTCTAGGGTAGCTCTGTGAACAATAACACGTTCCACATACAAGAACATCTTCTTTGAAAGGCAATGAAAAATTTATCCAGATGAATCTAGATACAACATTCAGTTAGAGATTCAGGTCATATTTCATTTTCTATCAATTATATAAATATATAGATGAAAAATGAAACTATACAGAGAAATTTATATAAATCTCATATATCTGTGAAAGATATATGCATATCATATATAGATGGATAGGAGAGATATATACATATATGATTCTATCCTATAAAACAAAATAATTTATACAAGTTTTTAAAAAGATCAAACATTGTCTTTTGACATAATCTCAACACTGGCCAACTTTAGGCCAGGTGTCTCAGACTTCACAAATGCACATGTCATTTAGTTGTTTATAAAATAAGTGATGTTTTACCAAGGTAAGGAAGGATGGCTTTCTAAGAAATTGTGTCGTGAATCTGTAAATTATAACACCTCTGTAAACTAAAAGAATTTTCATGGTGTGATTTTACTTATTTTCAGAAATTGAAGCTTTATAATAAGGAAGGAACACCTGTACAGTCTCATAAGTTCTTTACTCAAAAAGCTGAATGAATTTAAGTTCAAAGAAAAAAGAAAAAAAAGAAGAAATATTATGGGCAATTTGAGTCTGGTTAAACAGTGCAGGGTGACTAGAAGTAGGACTTTCATCTAAGGCAAGACCACATTGGAGGCTGCTTTCAATTTTTAGCTCAAGAATATCACGAGATATTAAAAAATCACAGTTGACTGTTTAAAATTTAAGAAAATGGAATAATAATCACTAGACTCAGTTGAAAATATGTTAATGAAAAATAATACAACTATGAACAAAGGACTAAAGCAGTCACACTGATCATAGTATAAGAAACAGCAGCCTTGAGTGAAAATTGACAGTGAAGGACTTGTTAGTAAAGATATAAGAATTCATAGACTGGACCATTTTTGAGAGAATATCAAGGAAAAATATCCTGGAAAAAAAAATTAGTCATTCCAGTAAAACATTCAAAATAATAATTTTTCTCCAGCCTTTTGCATTTGCTGTAAACCTAATGTATTCTGAAGTCTACCTGAATGTTTTGCAGGGTAGGAGACAAGCACATGGGCTTAGCAATGGGTGAGAATCTCAGTTCAGCTATTGAAAAGCTATATGAGTTCTTCAACCTCCTTAAACACCAGTTTCTTCTCCTCTTCAAGATATGCAGATAGTGGTATCTATCCCACAGGTTAGTTGTATTTTAAAAGAAAATGCATTTAAGCACTTAGCACAGAATTGGGCCCAGAATAAGAACTCAGTAATGTAAATTAAAGAGATGGGAATACCAGACCACCTTACCTGCCTCCTGAGAAATCTGTATGCAGGTCAAGAAGCAATAGTTAGAACTGGACATGATCAACAGACTGGTTCCAAATTGGGAAAGGAGTACATCAAGGTTGTATATTGTCACCCTGTTTATTTAACTTATATGCAGAGTACATCATTTGAAATGCCAGGCTAGATGAAGCATAAGCTGGAATCAAGATTGCTGGGAGAAATATCAATAACCTCAGATATGCAGATGACACTACCTTTATGGCAGAAAGCGAAGAACTGAAGAACCTCTTGATGAAAGTGAAAGAGGAGAGTGAAAATGTTGGCTTAAAACTCAACATTCAGAAACCAAGATCATAGCATCTAGTCCCATCACTTCATGGCAGATAAATGGAGAAACAGTGGAAACAGTGGCAGACTTTGTTTTGGGGGGGCTGCAAAATCACTGCAGATGGTGACTGCAGCCACAAAATTAAAAGACGCTTACTCCTTGGAAGAAAAGCTATGACCAACCTAGCTGCTGCTGCTAAGTCACTTCAGTCATGTCGGATTCTGTGCGACCCCATAGACTGCAGCCCACCAGGCTCCCCCATCCCTGGGATTCTCCAGGCAAGAATACTGGAGTGGGTTGCCATTTCCTTCTCCAATGCATGAAAGTGAAAAGTGAAAGTGAAGTCACTCAGTCATATCTGACTCTTAGCTACCCCATGGACTGCAGCCCACCATGATCCTCTGTCCATGGGATTTTCCAGGCAAGAGTACTGGTGTGGGATGCCATTGCCTTCTCCATGACCAACCTAGACAGCATATTAAAAAGCAGAGACATTACTTTGCCAACATAGGTCCATCTAGTCAAAGCTACGGTTTTTCCAGTAGTCATGTATGGTTGTGAGAGTTGGACTATAAAGAAAATTGAGCACCGAAGAATTGATGCTTTTGAACTGCAGTTTTGGAGAAGACTCTTGAGAGTCTCTTGGACAGCAAAGAGATCCAACCAGTCCATCCTAAAGGAAATCAGTTCTGAATATTCATTGGAAAGACTGATGCTGAAGCTGAAACTCCAATACTTTGACCACCTGATGTGAAGAACCAACTCATTGGAAAAGACCCTGATGCTGGGAAAGATTGAAGGCAGAAGAAGGGGACGACAGAGGACAACATGGTTGGATGGCAACACAGACTTGATGGACACGAATTTGAGTAAGCTCTGGGAGTTAGTGATGGACAGGGAAGCCTGACTGAGGTGCTGCAGTCCATGGGGTCGCAAAGAGTCAGACACAACTGAGCGACTAAATTGAACTGAATATAAGTTATTATCACTTATTAAAAAATTTAACAAATCTCACTAGTTTCTCATGAAATCACCTTTCAGGAGCAAATTAGCTCCTTCTGGTTGATGTTTTGTTTGATTTAACATACCCCATTTCCATAAAAGAATTTGAGGAAGTTGACAATTAAGGCTATGTGTTCAATACCATTATAAAAAATATAAATAAGAAAAGTTAACCTACAGTGTAGGAAACGGAAATGAATATATTTACTATTTTTGAGTCCTCTCTGTGTTTCCTGTAAGGGAAGGAACTAAAAATATTATATTGCACTGTCATATTTTTAAGATATCAGTTCTTCAAGAAGAACAAATAAAAATGATCGTTGTATTGTGATAGCCCTTTCTAAAATATTTCTCCCTACAAATTTTCATTTGATTGTCACAAAAATCTTGTGAGTCTTTTGACCAGCTATGACAACCCAATTTTATATATGAGGAAGTTAAGACCTAGTAAGAAGAAACAGAGTTTAGACTTGAATCTAAGAGTGTTGAAAAGCACATACACAAGCTAAGTAAGTCTGAGCTCCTTGCAAGTAAAGGCGGAATTGGTGGGACAGGGGGAGCATGGAGCGTACCTTCTGTTATCTGATAAAATATCTAATAAGAAGCATGCCTTGGGCCACTAGATACAGGCATTTACCTTCCATTAAAACTCAGAGAAATTAGTAATATGGATATTTATACAAGGGTCTTTAAACCACAAGGGGAACTGTGATTTTAGTAGAAGTCTTAAACAAAATGCAGACCTGTTCTTTATATGTTTCTTTATTATACAGCCTGAGGGAGTAATTTTAAATTGGTTCTGCAAAGGAATTATCTTTAAACAGCAGATGGCAGGAGTAATATTTTCTAGGTAAATGGTATTCTTTTAAGAAAGATTTATCGAGAGCCTACTATGTGTCAATATCTGTGCCAGATCATGAGTGTACAGAGATGAATGTTTTGATTTCTGCCCTCAAAGTTCTAATAGTCCAGTGGAGAAATGCATTTGTCATGAAACGTTCTCCTGGTGATGGAGGTTTGTACAGAGGCAGTCAGGAACACAGGATAGCCCAGCAAAAATATCTAAACAGCCTGGGAAAGTTAGCACTTGTAACTACAGAAGACAAGTGATTAAGAGCAGAGAGAGTATTGCAAACAAAAGTGTGTGTCAGGGATCAGACATTGAAGTGAGATGTTTAAAGAAACTAATTCCTTCCATGTCATAGAACTTCAATAAGGTACAAAGAGGCATGATAGGAAAAGATGTAGAGGTGGCACACAGTGGTCAGATGAGGCTATTTGTGCCCTGCAAGTGAGACAAACTTGGGACCTTGCACCCCCTGATGCAGTGCTGAAGTGCTTGCACCTGGACACACCTCACCTGAAGAAACAAAATACTAAGAAACTGTATGGACTAAAAATTACTGTGCGTGCACAGTTGGGGCAAATTTTGGACCCCAAAGTTACAGAAACCAAAACATCCAACTGCTACTTTTGAGAAGCCTGGAGCAAAAATGGTGTGTCGGGAGCAAAGGCAGGGTACTACTGCATCTGCCCCTTGCACACAACACCACCTAAAGGATGGGTAAAACCACCTCAACCACCCCTCTGGCCTGATCCCTGAACCCACCTGTACTCTCACTCTGTATAAGGAACAAGCTTGCCCCTCTTTGGGGAGAAAGCAAGCAAGGAAATCTCTTATTTGTTCTGTTCCCCAAAGCTGCAGCAAGGGCCACAATAAAGCTTTGCTTGAATTTCTTATCTGAACTATAGACAATTTCTATTGATTAGTAAAGCCATGCACCCTGGTCAATAACACCAGGAATGTAGAGTTTGCCTTTCCTGTAAAGAGATTGTTTATCAAGTAAGAAATGGACATGATGTGCTGGGAACAGGAACAAGGATCCCATACATTATGTCATTGACTGGACAACTAGTTTGCCAAGTAACCAGTTTGCTACATTTTCTGATTCTAACTAGTTGCCAAAATAATTTTCCTTATAAAGTTTACAGAGGTTTGTGAATTGCTAATTGGCTTGTTTTAATTTTGAATTTATAGCAACATTTTAAAGAATGTGAGTTTGCATCTGGTTCTGGGAAGCTAACAAATTAGAGGTTGGGATGGAAAGAATAGGCCTTTGCAAGGAAAAGAGAGAAGGGAAGTGGGCACACAGCTCAGTCCAGACTGCTGATCTGGGAAAGAGTATTTCCTGAAGAGTAAAAGTGGGGGAGAAAGATGTAAGGGAATCACAGGGAGCGACTAAGGGGCAAAGAGAAGAGATTAGTCAATGAAAATAGCACATTAAGGAGAAGAAATTGGCAAAAAACAAAGGATTAGAGAACAAGGCCAGAATCAGCAAAGAAAAGAAAGAGTATAGGAGAGAGGGCAGGGACAAGGAAAAGTCTCAGTACCCTGATACCCCACAGCCTTGATGGGACCCACAATAAACACTAGACAATTGATGTAAAAAACTTTGTTGTAAATGGAATATTTGGCAAACCAGACATTCATAAATTTTATTTCCAGTAAATTGACCTTTGGCTATTATTTTTTCTCATATGTCTAGCTTCCAGTTTAGAATAGTTAAAAATAGGAAATATTTAAGACTATACCTGGAAGGAGGGCATAAAGGGAAAAATTGGATTTTTTAAAACAAGAAACTTGAATCAATTTATAGGTGAGGAGGTATGGAATTGAACACACCACAAAGAAATGGAGTATTTTTTGCATTAAAGTATTCCACTTATTGTTTGTTGTTCAGTCGCTCAGTCATGTCTGACTCTTTGCAATCCCATGCACTATAGCACACCAGGCTTCCCTGTCCTTCACTATCTCTGAGAGTTTGCTCAACCTCATGTCCATTGAGTCAATGATGCCATCCAACCATCCTATGTCATCCCCTTCTTCTCTTGCTCTCAATCTTTCCCAGAATTGGGATCTTTTCCATTGAGTCAATTCTTCACATCAGGTGGCCAAAGGATTGAAGCTTCAGCTTCAGTGATGCTGGCAGTAAACATTCCTTTGGCAGCCCACCCACACCAAAGAAAAAGGCCTTTTTCTGTACTTTTTATTCTTCTTAAATTAAGCTGAATATCCCATGAATATTCAGGGTTGATTTCCTTTAGGATTGACTGGTTGATCTCCTTGCTGTCCAAGCAACTCTAAAGGTCTTCTCCAACATGACACTTCAAAAGCATCAGTTCTTCAGTGCTCAGCTTCCTTTATGGTCCAACTCTCACATCCATACATGATTACTGGAAAAACCATAGATTTGATTATATGGACCTGTGTCAGTAAAGTGTCTCTGCTTTTTAATATGCTGTCTAGGTTTGTCATAGCTTTTCTTCCAAGGAGCAAGCATCTTTTAATTTCATGGCTGTAGTCACCATCTGCAGTGATTTTGAAGCCCAAGAAAAATCAATTCTATCACTATTTCCATTTTTTCCCCAACTATTTGCCATAAAGTGATGGGACCAGATACTATGGTCTTAGTTTTTTGAATGTTGATTTTAAGTCAGTTTTTCACTCTCCTCTGTCACCTTCATCAAGAGGTTCTTTAGTTCCACTTCATTGTTTAGCCCAACGGGTGGTGCCATCTGTATATCTGAGGTTATTCTATTTCTCCAGGAAATCTTGATTCCAGCTTGTGATTCATCCAGGCTGGCATTTTGCATGATGTACTTGGCATATAAGTTAAATAAGCAAGGTGACAATATATAACCTTGACATACTTCTTTCCCAACTTTGAACCAGTTCATTGTTCCATGTCCAGTTCTAGGTGTAGCTTTTTGGCCTGCAGACAGGTTTCTCAGGAGGCAGGTAAGTTGGTCTGATATTCCCATGTCTTTAAGAATTTTCCCAATTTCTTGTGATCCACCGAGTCAAAGGCTTTAGTGTAGTCAATGAAGTAGATGTTTTTCTAGAATTCCTTTTCTTTTTCAATGATTCAATGGATATTGGCAATGTGATCTCTGGCTCCTCTCTCTTTTCTAAATCCAGCTTATACATCTGAAAGTTAATGGTTCATGAACTGCTTGAAGCCAAGCTTGAAGGATTTTGAGCATTACCTTGCTAGCATGTGAAGTGAGTGCAATTGTGTGGTAGTTTGAACATTCTTTGGCATTGCACTTCTTTGGGATTGGAATGAAAGCCGATCTTTCCCAGTCTTGTGGCCACTACTGAGATTTCCAAATTTGCTGCATATTGAGTATAGTACTTTAATAGCATCATCTTTTAGGATTTAAAATAGCTCAGCTGGAATTCCAACGTAGTACTGCCTGAGGCCCATTTGACTTCACACTCCAGGATGTCTGGCTCTAGATGAGTGATCACACCATTATGTCTATCTGGGTCATTAATATCTTTTTTGCACAGTTCTTCTGTGTATTTTGCCACCTCTTCTTAATGCTTCTGTTTCTGTTAGGTCCATACCATTTCTGCTTTTTATTGTGTCCATCTTTGCATGAAGTGTTCCCTTTGTATTTCTAATTTTCTTGAAAAGGTCTCTAGTCTTTCCCGTTATACTGTTTTCCTCTATTTGTCTGCATTGTTCATTTAGGAAGGCTTTCTTATTTCTGCTTGCTATTCTTTGGAACTCTGTATTCAGATGAGTATACTTTTCATTTTCTCCTTTGCTTTTCACTTCTCTTCTTTTCTTAGCTATTTCAGTTATTACTGCTATGTAACAAACTTTCCCAAAACCAAGTGGATTATCTTGGTTCACAAATCTGCATTTGTGCAGGGGTTGGCAGGGTCACCTCATCCATGCTCCACCAATGGTCAACTGGAATGACTCAAAGGCTAGGAGCTGAAATAAGCTGAAGGCCCACTCACTCACTCACACATCTGGCATTTGATGCTGGCTTTTGTCTGGGCATTTCAGTTTTCCTCCACATGTTCCTTTCAATGTGACCTCTGCATGGTCTACTCTGGGCCTCCTCAGAGAATTGAACTGAAGGCAAACACCTCAAGGGAAAAAAAAAAATAAGCAAGAATCATCTTGTCTTTTCTAAACTAGACTCAGGAGTCACATAATGTCACTTTTACTGTATTTATAGAACCACCTTAACAAGAAGAAAGGGCACAGAACCCAGAAAAGCATCAGTATCATATTTTAAGAAGAATACAGTTATTTAGAATATATATATATGTCCATCTTTTGAAAATATCAATATAATCTACCACCCAAGCTCCCTTGAGCTGGCAGGAAAAAAACTAGCTCCAGAGCACAATAAAATAGCCTTGGATAGGTGAATACATTTCCTGTTACCAAGAAGCCAGGAATTCAATGATTGTGAATTGTTTCAAGAACAAGGATCACTATAAACTTCCCTTTTAGAACTGTTTTTGCTGTATCCCATGCATTTTGAAAAGTTGTGCTTACATTTTCATTTGTCTCCAGGTATTTTTTTATTTCCTTTCTGATTCTTCATTGACTCATAGTGGGGTTTTTTGGGGGTTTTTTGGTTTGTTTGTTTGTCTGTTTTGGTTTTAGTAGAATGTTTTTAGACTCCATGTGATTATTTTTCCCCGTTTTTTTTTTTCCTGTAATTGATTTCTAGTTTCACACTGTGTGGTCAGAGAAAAATACTTGATATAATTTCTATCCTCTTAAAGTTGTTGGGAGCAGGAGGAGAAGGGGACGACAGAGGATGAGATGGCTGGATGGCATCACGGACTCGATGGATAGGAGTTTGAGTGAACTCCAGGGGTTGGTGATGGACAGGGAGGCTTGGCATGCTGTGATTCATGGGGTCACAAAGAGTCGGACACAACTGAGCGACTGAACTGAACTGAACTGAAAGTTGTTGAAACTTGTTCTGTGACCTAACATGTGGTCTATCCTGGAGAATGTTTCATGTACACTTGAAGAGAATGTGTGTTTTGCCTTTTGGGGGTGAAATGTCTTATAGATATCTGTTATGTCCAACTGGTCTATGTGTCATTTAAGACCACTGTTTCCTCATTGATTTTCTATATGGGTGATCTGTCCATTGATATATATGGTGATTAATATTATAGTGTTACTAACAATTTCTTCTCTTATATCTGTTAATATTTGCTTTATATTTAGGTGCTCCAGTATTAGGTGCATATATGTTAATGAGAGCTATATCCTTTTCCTGTATTGACCCCTTTTATCATCATATAATGCCCTTCTTTGTTTTTGCTTATAGACTTTGTTTTAAAGTCTTCTTTTATGTGAGTATTGCTACCTCCCACTTTCATACATTTATGATAAATTAATCTACAATGAAGGAGGAAAGAATATAGAATACAAATAACACAGTATCTTCAATAAGTGATGCTGGGAAAACTGGACAGCTTCATGTAAAAGAATGAAATTAGAACATTTTCTCACACAACATACAAAAATAAACTCAAAATGAACTAAAGACTTAAATGCAAGACTAGAAACCATAAAACTCCTGAAAGAAAACAGGCAGAATATTCTTTGACATAAATTGTAGCAATACTTTTTTAGATCTTTCTCCTAAAGCAAAAGAAACAAAAGCAAAAATAAGCAAAAGTACCAAATTAAACTTAAAGATTTGAACAGCAAAGGAAATCACTGACAAAATGAAAAGATAACCTACTGAATGGGAGAAAATATTTGCAAATAACATGACCAATAAGGGGTTACTATTCAAAATATATAAACATCATACAACTCACTATCAAAATCAAACAACTCAATCAAAAAATGGACAGAATACCTGAAAAGACATTTTCCCAAAGAAGACATATGGATAATCAATAGGCACATGAAAAGATTTTCAACATCACTGATAATCAGAGAAATATGAATAAAAATCACAATGAGCTATCACCTCAACTACCAGAAAGGCTATCATCAAAAAGACCACTAATAACAAATGTTGGCAAAGATGTAGAGAAAGAAAAAAAAAAAAAAACCTTGTCTACTGTTGATAGTAATATAAACTGGTACAGCCACTGTGGGAAACATGAAGTCTTCCTCAAAAAACTAGAAATGCAACTACCATATGACCCTGCAATTCAGCCCCTAGGTGTATATCCAAAGAAAATGAAAACACTAATTTGAAAAGATATGTGTACTGTGGATTTCCCTTGTGGTACAGTGGATAAGAATCTGCCTGCCAATGCAGAAGTCATGGGTTTCATCCCTGTTCTGGAAAAGATTCCACATGCCATGCAGCAACTAACCCCATGTACCTCAACTACTGAGCCTATGCTCTAGAGCCCACAAGCTGCAACACTGAGCTTGTGTGCCACAACTACTACAGCCTGTGCACTCTAGGGCCTGTGAGCCACAACGACTGAGCCCACTTGCAGCAACTACTGAAGCCCACATCACCTAGGGCCCACACGCCACATCTCCTGAGCCTGCATGTGCAACCACTGAAGCCCATGTGCTTAGAGCCTGTGGTCTGCAACAAGAGAATTCACCACAGTGAGAAGCCCCTGCACCACAATCAAGGGTAACCCCTGCTTGCCACAACCAGAGAAAACCCATGCATAGCAACACAGACCCAGCACAACCAAAAATAAATATATAAATAGCTATAGCCATTAACACTAAAGCAGAAAAGATACGCGTACCCCCGATGATCATTGTAGCATTATTTACATTTGCCAAGAGACAGGAGCAGCCTAAGTCTCCATCAATAAATGGACGTGGCACATATATACAATGGAGGATGTGGTAAATATATGCAATGAAACACTACCCCGGCCATAAAAAAGAATGAAATTCTGCCATCTGCAGCAGCATGGATGGACCTAGAGGGTATTATGCAAAGTGAAATAAATCAGACAGAGAAAGACATATACTATGTTTTATCACTTGTGTGTAGAATTTGAAAATGAAACAAACAAGTGAATACAACAAAACAGAAACAGATCCCAGATATACAGAACAAACTCGAGGTTACCAGTGGGAAGTGGGAAAGGGGAGGGGCAAGATAGGGTTAGGGGATTAAAAGATATAAACTACTATGTATAAAATAAATAAACAATGAGGATATATTGTATAGCACAGAGCACAATAGTCATTATTTTGTAATAACTTGAAATGGGGTATAATCTGTAAAAGTGTTGCATCACTAAGTTTTACATCTGAAACTAATGTAATACTATAAATCACCTATACTTCAAGAAAAGAAGAGAATGAAGCAACTATGCAAGCAACTTTTTTTTTCCATCCAAATTTCAGATGGTATCTTAGTCTTGCAATTTCCTCCTTTACCTTAAATTCAAGTACCGGGAGTGATAATTTGCTGTATTTTGATTAAGGTTTTAACTGTACTTTAGAACACTTGACCCTGCATTTCTCCCTTTTTATACTACAATTATTAACAGGCATAAAAGAAAGCCTAGCATAGGTATTTGGGAGATCTAATTTTCATCATATACACATTCTTCTTAAGAAAGAATCAGGAAAAAGTAAAAAAAAAAAAAAAAATGGGAGCCAAGAGGAGATAACATAATGACTTATTGTGTCAATTCCAGTCTGCCCTAATCTTTCTCCAAGATCAGTTATCACTATGCGCTGTATTCCATGAAGTGTGATGAATCTGCCACATCTTTCCAGTGATTAAGAAAAAATATTCTTAAATAATTGTGTATATAATAATACCTAATGCTTACCACTGAAGTATTGTCGGAATTTAAAAATTCCTCACACATAATAACACTGATTTAATTTTTCCTTGAATGTCATGCTTCTTACCTTAGAAATTACAAAGAATATTTTCTAGACTTAATGATTTCTGGAATATCTTAACTATTGTAAAGATGTTAGTTAGCATTATTTATTTCTTTACTCCCTAAGGGCCAAAGGAAGTGAAATGTTGGAAAACTATGTAGATAAAGTAAGCAGAAATATTATTTTCCATATTAAATAAGCTTCAGTTAGTCATGTCTGACTCTTTGTGACTCCATGGACTATAGCACACCAGGCTTCCCTGTCCATCACCAACTCCCGGACCTTGCTCACATTCATGTCCATAGAGTACGTGATGGCATCCAACCATCTCATACTCTGTCCCATCCTCCAAATAAGCTCGGAAATAAATAAAAACAACCTTATCTTAACCTGTTGTGGAAGGTTGAGGCAAGTGGCTATTGATGGGTTTTAAAATCTCAGAGGATGAGTGGTTTGAATTTCCCAAAGCCACCAATTTCTGCTGGCAGAGTTTCTGAGGATAATGTGAATATTAAAAGGGAAATTATGAATGGTGACAAACAGAGCATTTGGAGGGAGTTCCAAGGTTTGAGGCAATATTTGGGTACTAGAACACTTAGGAAAATTCTGTACATGGCTCTTTCCCAACCTAAGAGGAAAGTTTATTCCACATGAACAAAATTTTAAAATCTTTATATAGTCCATAAATCTTCCACAGCTCTGTCCACTCCTTTCTTTCCTTGTTACATCATAAAGAATGTCTTTTATACTATCAAAGATAAATCCTTCCATGTAAGTAAGCTTCAGGTCCTTTTCTTTCTCTTCTCTGCAGACTTTATTTTTCAATTAGTCTCCATTTCTTGTATATTCAACTTCTCCATCTAGACCAAATCACTCTTAGTCAGCACTAATGCCTTCAAGTATCCTCATATCTTTCAAAAACAGTATTCATTTCCTTTCAAATATCACTCCTTTGCTCTGCTCTCAAGCATAGTCAAACTTCTTTAAAACCTTGATTCTAAACTCTGAATCAAAATTCTCACCCCCCATTCATTCTTCAGCCACCCTGATGGTATCTCCATCCCTACAATCACACTGAAATTAATTTTGTCAAAGACAGCACAACTTCCATGGTGCCAATCAGATTGGCACCCTTCTAGCCTCATCCTTTTTCAACTCCCTCTAGCAGTTCTCAGCATGGCCAGCACTTGATCTTCTTTGAAACATGGCCACCAGTTCTTCTTCGTGTCTTTGGCCAGTTTCTTCTACTCTTCTGACTTCCAATCATTGAAGTTATTCCGGGCACTGTGTGAGGCATCTTTTTATCTATGCTCTCTTAGATGATTAACAGTACGATCTTTATATAAACAACTTCTAAAACTGTTATCTCAAGCTTAGATCATCCTACTGAGCCCAAAACTCCTTTAGCCGATGGACTTTTTAAATGTTCAGTTCTCCACTTAGATGTCTCATAAGTATCTAAATTTAATGTGCCCCAAACTAAAATTCTACACATTGCCCTGCTTCCAAATACTCCACTTTTAGTCTTTCCTGTTTCAGGAAATAGTATTATGATCCATCCAGTTTCCATAAATAAATATTTGACAGTTTTATCTCTTTCAAACCCATATCTAATCCATAAATGAGTGCCGTTTTTCCTTCTGAAAAACATACCTTGAATTATTCTTCTCTCAATTCTCTTTTCTAATAAAAAGAATGTCACAGAAAAGTTGATTACCTTTTGTTTTCTTTTTTTCCCAACTTTGAATTTATTGAGAAGAAGTAAAGTCTATTTTAAACAAATGATTTAAATAAATAAATTGGATACAACATATTGTCCTTGAAGTTTTGATTATTAGTTTTTTCTATGTGGGGAACTGGTTCGTTTTGCTCTTGAGACCTCAAAACTAATTCTTTAAAGGAAGACATATTTTCTCACAGAACTCCAAGAAATTTGTCCTGGAAATGAAGGAATGACTTAAGTTTTAGAAAGTTCCTTGCACGCTATTGCCAAAGGATGACTTTAGTTTTAAGTTCAAAAACTGTCTGAATATTTCTTCATTCTTTGCAGCATGAAAATTACAGATTACTGTTCACCTCCAGAAATTTTCTGTTGGATAGAACTAAAGGTCATCCATTTGGCCCAAAGTAAAAGTGAGCCTTACAGGTCAAATTCAGCTCACCCCTTACCCCCACCCCACCCCCATCCCAGAGTGGCCAGGAGATTTCAATCAAAGATTTTAACAAGGGAGGAAGGAAGGAAGGGAAATAAGTAAGGGTACAAAGGAAATAAAAGGAAAGGAAAGAGAAGAAAGGAAAAGGAAATTTTTATCTGATTATCTAGCACTCAAATACTAATAAAATCTAATGACTTGGAATCCAGGAAATTTGAGGAACAGGATTAAACAGGAAAAGTTAAGTTGAGATGCTACCATTAGACACCTGAAGTGAAAAGAAAAAGAAAGATGTCAGCAATTTACTGAAGTTAAAAAATAAGGATGACTTATTCTGTTTCCAAAGCACCATTGTGCTATGAACTGTACAGTTCAGTTCATTGCACGATATAGAAGCGATCAAAATGGGATTTTCTCTCTTGTATGCCCTTAATCATTAAGAGTTTATATACTTTTGAAAGAAGAAGAATTTGGAATAACAAGAGCATGGAGACTTCTTTTATTTTAAAGCATTCAGTTGACTGAGTCAAAGAAATTTGTTGAAGATATTAATTGAGCTGCTACCTCAGATGAAGGACTTTTTAGAATTAATAGGCTCTGAGAGACCCAACCTGTCAGACCCCCCAGTGCCTCAGAAGTTTGTAAATCCTTGTGAAAATGACAAGATGTTTAAACACCCTGAACCCAAGACTGCAGGGGAACAAAAGGGCATTGCTGATTTGTTCAAAGTACAAGTATGCAGATTCCACGAGGACATGTGGACCGAGCAGATGGCAACTGGGGATGGTACTCACTTCCCATGACTGAGCATTCAGAGCACAAAATATTCAAAACTTTTGAAGAATTGCAGAATTAATTGATGGAAATAACACCGTAATTTTAAGAGAGATTCATAGAGTTTACTGAATACAAATCATGCTAATGTCTGTGGCTGTCTTTAGAGGTAATATCCAGATGTGTCTAAACTAACAAATGTCTGCACGATCAGCATCATTCAATTTCATGAGAAAAGGATTGTATAAATTGAATCAACCTGGAAGATAAAGTATCCCTGAAAATTTAGCTTAACTAATGTTTCAATCCATTTGGTCAAATTCTCTATCTTGCTTTCAAAGTGTATTTCCTGCTGTAGTAAATGCTGTTGGTGTCTTGGCCAGAGCCCTTTGACCAGGACTGATGTAGCCACTCCCTAATTGGTCGTGCTGGGTATTAATGGTATGAAAGTAAAACCTTCTCCAGATAATTGCCCTCAACCAAGCAAGAGTTGACTAATCTGGGAGATAATGTCTCACCCCAACTCCTGGGAACAGATCACAGTTAGTGACTCCCTGGAGGCAAGGATAAGGTTGCATTAAGACCAATTTGATGTTGCAGTGCATGTTCTGAAGCTCCTATGGATCGGCTAAAGCTAGACTCCATCAGCTAGACTCCATCAGCTAGACTCCAACAGGCATTCTAGCCTAAGTACCTGTTTCTCTCCTTTTCTCCTGAGAAAATAAGTAATAACCAACTGAATCCCTGTCTCAGACCCTGCTTCTAGGAAACATGATGTAAAACAGTTGGTACTAGAAGTGATCCTTTTGCTAGATGCTAGAAGATAAGCATAAAAATCTATATAAGCAATATGTAAAGTGACAAGTAAAATTGTTAGTCGGTTTGGTTGTGTTCAATTCTTCACAACCCCATAGACTGTGGCCTGTTGAGATCCTATGTCCATGGACTTCTCTTGGCAACAATACTGGAGTGTGTAGCCATTCCCTTCTCCAGAGGATCTTCCTGACCCAAGATTGAACCCAGATCTCCTGCATTGCAGGTGGATTCTTTACCATCTGAGACACAAGGGCAGACCTATAATAAATATGTTGATTGTTGCTGTTGTTGTTGCTGTTCAGTCACCCAGTCATGTCTGACTCTTTGCGACCCCATGGACTGCAGCATGCCAGGCCACCCTGTCCCTCACCAGCTCCTGGCTGCTGCTGCTGCTGCTGCTGCTGCTAAGTCTCTTCAGTCGTGTCCGACTCTGTGCGACCCCATAGATGGCAGCCCACCAGGCTCCCCCATCCCTGGGATTCTCCAGGCAAGAACACTGGAGTGGGTTGCCATTGCCTTCTCCAATGCAGGAAAGTGAAAAGTGAAAGTGAAGTCGCTGAGTCTTGTCCAACTCTTAGCGACCCCATGGACTGCAGCCCACCAGGGATTTTCCAGGCAAGATTGCTGGAGTGGAGTTTGCCCAAATTCATGTTCATTGCATCAGTGATGCTGTCCAGCCATCTCATCCTCTGATGCCCTCTTCTCCTTCTGCCCTCAATCTTTCCCATGGACTTTTCCAATGAGTTGGCTGTTTGCATCAGGTGACCAAAATACTGGAACTTCAGCTTCAGCATCAGTCCTTCCAGTGAATATTCAGGGCTGATCTCCTTTAAAATTGACTGGTTTGATCTCCTTGCTGTCCATGGGACTTTCGGGAGTCTTCTCTGGCACCACAGTTCAAAGGCATCTATTCTTTGGTGTTCTGCCTTCTTTACGGTCCAGCTCTCACAACCATATGTGACCACTGGGAACACCATAGCCTTGACTATATGGACCTTTGTCAGCAGAATAATGTCTCTGCTTTTCAACACACTGTCTAGTTTTGTCATCGCTTTCCTGCCAAGAAGCAATTGTCTTCTGATTTCATGGCTGTAGTCACAGTCTGCAGTGATTTTTGAGCCTAAGAAGAGGAAATCTGTCACTACTTTCCCCTTTTCCCATTCTATTTGCCCTGCAGTAATGGAGCCGAATGATATTAGTTTTTTTAATATGTAGATAGGTCTTTTAAATTCATTCTTTGAGCTTGCCTTGACTCCACTGCACCCATTTCTCACTCCTAGATATCTTAAGTGTTAAACCTATATACTCATTTTTCTATTAGTCTAAATAAAAGGGAGACTCATTCATTCATCCACTTACTAATTAGCAAATACTTATTGAGCTCCTACTAATTGTCAGGGACTGTTCTTAGGAGCAGGGATACAGAAGAGAATAGAATCAAGAGTGAGCCTGTTTTTTGACCATGTTTTAGCCAAGATTCCTCTGTGAGCAGAGTTTAAAACAAAGGTTTGCATGCAGATAGTTTGGGAAGTTATTCTAGGAAGTAGAAGAAAGATGTAAGGGGAATGAATACAAAAGGAGATAAAATCAGATAAGGATGCATTATCAAGTAAGTCATCAAAAAGGATTACCAGAGTTTAATGCTTCAGGGCCATCTGAGGAGACCTAGGAAATGCTTCTTGAAGTAATCTACCTAAACATGGAAAAAGAAAGACTTTCTCCTTTGCCTATCACCTTTTGGTCAAAGGTGACCACAGGCATTAACGCCCCTGCAATTCCAGGTTGTATGTGCATGAATACAGAACAAGTTTCTACTAAAAGTGAGAAGTACACATGTGAGCACAAGGCGAAATACTGTCAGATCACACCTACACAAAGCTTGTCAAATCTGCACAAAGATGCTCAGAATACACACCGAATTGGTCATCTCAGAAGTGGCTAATGTAAAATGTGGGAACATGGGGATTCCCCTATGCCTGACATTAAAGCAAATTCTTCACAGGCTCTCTCTTATGGTGGTGGCCTGCTGTGTTCTCTGCAAAGATTTAATATAGGAAGTTTTATTGAACAAATTATATACCTCATTGCTGCAGCTGGTCTTGAATCTGTAACTTTTTTTAATTGCCCTAAACTCTAAATTTTCCTCACCCCTTGCAGCATTTTGGCTGCTTCATTTTGCGTGCTCAAGACCAGACCACCATCCCTATGAGGACTGCAACCTTAGTTAACTTGCTCTTACTGGGTTTGCTTCAACTGCTTCTTCAACACTGTCGTTATCGTCACTAGGCTTTGATGCTCCAACAGACACCCTAGTCATTCTTTCAGGCACATCCCTCTCTGCCTTACTTACAGCAAATTTAATTGTATCTTCAGTACAAAAAGATTCAATTTCCCCCCATCAACATAATTTTTTTTTTTTTTTTTTTTTTACTGCTGACCTTTGGCATGAAAAGTCCAAAACACTCAGATAATAGTAATATCTTCAAATTCACTACTGTGGACATATTTTCCCATCTCCATCATAAATTAGAACTTTTAATCCAGCACAACCAGTTTATGAGGATAAGTACGGATTTGACAAATGGGTCCCTGGAAGTTATTAGGAGAAGGACCAGTCTTACTTGTACCCATTGTCTTCATTCAATACAATATAATTCAATACAATTTGCTGCTGCTGCTGCTGCGAAGTCACTTCAGTCGTGTCCAACTCTGTACTGGAGTGGGTTCCGATTGCCTTTTCCGTCAATACAACTTGATATATAAGTAATTGTATATCAAATTAGAATCATAGTCACAAAGGGACTAATTGCATCAAGTGCTTTTAAAATACAGCACTAGGACTGTACGTTCTTAGTAGGCTACACATAAAGACAAAAAACAGCACAGAAAAATCTTAAGCAGTGTTCAGTAGTCTCATTGTACTGGTAATGTTGTTATTTAAACTATTACATAGATGGAAGAATCAAGCAAATATTTTACATTAATGTTATTAGTAAACAAGATTTTTTTTCTTGCTGTTACACAAGAAAGTTCCAGGAAAAAAAAATGTGATCTAAGTAGCATAGATTATCTCTATTGCTATCACTTATACTTTGGTCTCCGTATACCATTTCCTATTGAAACAAGTCAGAGTTCCTTGGAGAAATGGCTGTTTGCATTCTGAGGCAGGAAAGGTGCTAAGCTGTGTTTGAAATATGGGATTGTGCCTTAAAGCAAAGAAATTATCAAAGACCAGTGAGGTTACATTTGAAAACACAGAAGCCAACTTGAAGGTGCTCCCACTAGCTAATGATGGAAAAATTTGATGGAACATCAATCAGAAAATAACTACAATGAAATAAAATGTTAAAATAAATCTTTTTTTTTTTAATCCCTAAGTTCACAATAATGTTTTTTCAAAACCTCATTGGTCAATTTTGCAGGTCGATAGAATACCAAATTATTATTCTACAACTTGGTAAGTAAAAGGAAAAAATCAAACACTCATCTTGCATTCCTTGATTGCATTTTAGGGAAACCAAATAGTAAGGTCATATTGGGAGGTGAAATATAAAATCTTCATTTTACAGAAGACATTGAAAAACAGTGAGGTTGAGTAATTTGACCAAGATCCTTGGCTAGTAAGATCTCAAATGCACACTGAGGATCATGCACATAGTTATACATAGTTACCTGGAGTTAACATATAGTTTTGCATCTTGTTTGCTTTTTTTTTTTTACTTAACATATGACATTTTCTATGTCATTAAATATGTTTTCATAATGTAGATTTTAGTAGCAGTATAATATTTTATCTGCTGGATGTATTTTAATTTGTTAACTCAATATTATTGGCTAGGTTGTGTTCATTTTCTATTGCTATATAATGAATTGCCACCAGCTCAGTAGCTTAAAAACAATAGCCATTAATCAGCTCTCCAACTACAGGTTACAAGTCTGGCATGGCATGGGTGAGTTTTGGGTGCTTCGATTATCTTAAGGTTTGAAATCAAAGTGTTGACTAAGCTGTTACCTTCTGGAAGCTCTGGGAAAAAGTATACTTCCAAGCTCATTCTTGTCAGAATTCAGTTCCTTGCAACTTTAGGACTGAGGTACCTATTTCCAAGCTTGCAGTCTGCCAGAGGTCTGTCTCAGTTCTAAGTGACCACCTGCATACCTTGCTGCGCGATATACCCCATCTAAACACAAGCAACAAGGCATTGATTCTGTTTTGAATCTCTGACTTCCTATTCTGTGACCAACTGGAGAAAACTCTGCCTGTAAAGGGCTCATGGAGTTAGCTCAGATTATCTAAGTACAATCTCTCTATTTTAAAAGTAACTGTGCCATAAAATATAGCCTAATCATGAGAGTTAAATCCATTATATTCCCAGGACCCAGGACTAGGCAGTCTGTACATATAGGGGGTGGGGGTGGAATTAATACGAGAAATATCTTCCTCTCTACCCTTTTTCTCCTGCCTAGAGCATAGTTGTATGAGACTATGATTCTTGATTGCTGTCTTCTTGCTACCCTGAAATAGAAAGGCAAAGAACAGAGACTTAGCTCCCTGAGCATAGCAGAGAAGGATGCAAACAGATCAGGTCTTTGATGGTACCCACGAACTACTATGCTTCACCTGGAATCACCTGCCTCCAGAATTCTCCATCTGTACAATTACTGGTTTACTCACTAAGCTGTGTCCAACTCTTGTTACCCCCAGAGACCTCCAGGCTCCTCTGTCCATGGCATTTCCCAGGCAAGAATACTGGGGCAGGTTGCCATTTTCTTCTGTAGGGGATCTTCCCAAGCCAGGGATCAAACCCACATCTTCTGCATTGCAGGCAGTCTCCCTATTACAGGTGGATTCTTTACCCCTGAGCCACTAGGGAAGCCCCCATCATGTTCTTAATGCTGAAGTCATGTGGCATCATTTTTTTTAATTGGAGTATAGCTGATTTACGTGGTTCAGTTAGTTTCAGGTGTACAAAAAAGCAATTCAGTTATATATACTATGTATACATATATAATACAATATATATTCTTCAAATTCTTTTCCATAGGTTATTACAGAATTTAAGTATAGTTCCATGTGCTATACAGCAGTCCTTGTTTATCTATTTTATATATAGTAGTGTGTGTGTGTGTGTGTGTATAGCATGCAGCTTAATTTTGATACTTAGGTATTTCCTAACTTGCTCCTGAATAAACCCTTTCAAATTCATGAGTATAGCATATAATTTACTTGAAATTTTAAAACATGTGAAAATTTGTATTTATTTCAAAAAACATATACATTTTGTAAAAGTATAAAAGTACACAAAATACTGATACAAACCTACTTCAACATGGTGGCTCCTCTAGATTAAGGAAAAATAGATTAGAGAATGGTGCAAAAAGGGGCTTCCTTGTACCTGAAATAGACCATTTTTTTTCATTCTTATAAATCCTGAAGTAAATAGAAATAATATTAAAATCTGTTAGAGCTCATAATGAGGGAGACAGTTACTTTCTTTCCCCTTATTTTTCTCTATGTTTGAAATATTTCAAAATAATAAAATTGGAATATCTCAATATTATAAAATCGGGGGAAAATTGAGGCAAGAGATGACAAGAAACTTCCTCAAAGTCAGGAACTTTCTATACTCTCCTGGCAGGAAGGTGTTTACTCACCCAGCCCCTACCCCCTCATCCCTGCTTCTTCCTCTGTGCCCCCACTTGGGGAGAAGGACAAGGATAAAGCATAAGTAGAATCAATCATATTATGATCTTACTGGAAGGCCACCTACCTAAGGACCACCTCAAGGAGGGAATTTTGAAACAATCAACAATTTTTCCCTTTAGCAGAAGTGCTAGGAGCCACATATGCGCATTCTCCCTGGACCACCATTTGCCTAACAGGCTCCTAAATGCTTGATTTAACTATGCAAAAACACTACTAATTATATTCATTTATGTGACTGACTTACCATTTGAATCTAATTGCCATGCAGCAAAATAACTGTTAAAGCATATCATTAAACAACTTGAATAATTAGAGAGAGATTTGCTTGTTCTCCTAACTCAACACTAAATTTTAGGGCAGGGACTTCACCCTCTACCTTTCTATCTTAAATTAACTAGGGAAGAACGCTGTGGAAACACTGCCACACTCGCTGTTTGTCAGAAACCCCAGGTCTGCTGAAGAGCCCGGGACTCCGAGCTGCAGCTCCATAGCCCTGCTTGGGTGTACTCATCACAGTGAGCATTTTTCCTCTCCTTCACTCCACGTCTTCTCTCAGGGACTCCCTGATTTCTCAATATCCACATCTAGGCGCAGTTTCCCACTCACCCAACTTCCTCTGAAAATGCGCTGATGTCCCTCTCATCTTTATTTTTTCTACCCTACCCTGGCTCTCCTTCAGCACCTTCCTCTTTTCCTTCAAGACTATCGCACCTTTGTGGGTTCATTGCCTTTTATCTGACCTCACTTCTCGCATTTTTGCCTCTTTGAGAACTTGACTACATGACTCACAACGTCTTCCAGCGGTTTCTCTCATGGAGATTATCTTGTCTCAACATCTGCCTGCTCAGAAAATGGGGATATGGATGAAGAGGAAGCATTTGTTTATTTATTTATGATTTATCCAAATCATTTATTTGGAAAGGGCATTTCCAAAACTATATCATAGAGCCACCTCTTCTCTTAATTCTAATGATTTGGTCAGTCTGTCTCTTCCCAGTTCTTCAAGTCACGCTGGTTGTTGGTTGCCTCTTTGCCCACAGTACCAGATCTATTTCTTCTGCTCTCCTTGGCCTCTGATTCATATTATTCCTCTCCTCTGTAGCATCCAGCTCTATACTCAACAAATCACCATTGTCACTGCTTAACCTTCAGACTTATTATTCAGCCTTATTCTCCTTGGCATTTTGAAACTCCTGAATGTCCAGCACTATGTCCAGCACTGGAGATATAGTAGTGAACAAGGTTTACATGGCCCTGTCCTTAGGAAATGTAAACACACCTACAGACACAATAACAATTTTCTAAAGTATTGGGCCAGAAAAAAAAAAAAAAAAAACACAAAGTACTGAAAACACATGCAAGAGGAAGAAAATCTATTTTGCCTGGACATGGAAGGGTTCTCTGAGATATGACTTGAAAGATGAAAAGTAAGCCAGATGGAAAAGTTGGAGAAAGGCTTTCTGAGCAGAGACCAGCGCTTACTCTAGCCCAACTTTTCCGGTATCCACACCCTCTCACGACTACTCTGGACTCTCTCCATCCTGGATCCACAGATTTCTTAATGTGTCTTCCTGAGCAACCTAGATCCCTTTACCTTTTTACAAACCCATTCACTCATTCCCAAACACACATTCTAGATCACCTCCACAATTCATTCTGTTACTTCTTACTCCTAGAATAGCTAAACAAAATGAAATCACTATTTTTGTAGGTCAAGGGTTGGAAAATATCAGAAGTTTAAACTTATATGGTAATTGACCATCATTATAACCAATTTCAATAAGTTATCTTCCTTTAAATTTTGCCATAACCCTGCACTAAATGCCTACTCATCTTGGTCATTGAGACGTCAAGAAAAGTACTTTATAATCAAAGTAGTCACTCATCTTACTATTTCATAACCACTAAAACTTTTTAAAAATCTAATGTATTCCTCCTCTTTCTGTTTCTCCTCAAAAAGAGTTTCTTTCTCTTCTGTAGGATAACCCAACATATAATGCTAAATTTACTTAGTTCTTTTTCTCAGTCATCCTCCCCAAAATAGCTACTCTGAAAGACTCCACTAACACTATATTTGTGGCTTCTGCACAAAATGAGCAAAGAAGAACACAAAGTAATAAAATTTATATGAGGTTTTCATATATTTTATAACATTAGAGGCATAATCCTGTAAATTATATGAGAAGTGATGTCTCCATTTTACAGATGAGAAAACTGAGTCTCAGAAATGTAAGTGATCAAAAGCAGACAATAAATGATAAAATAAGACTAGTATTCACTTCTGAATCTAATTCAAGGAATCATAACCTTTCAATGCTACCTCACCATATTTTCATGACTTCTGAACTCTTGGGAGCGTGGGTAGAAGAAAGTTAGTCAGTCAGTTCAGTCTCTTAGTCGTGTCCAACTCTTCGTGACCCCATGGACTGCAGCATGCCAGGCTTTGCAGTCCATCACCAACTCCCGGAGCTTACTCAAACTCATGTCCATCAAATCAGTGATCCTATCCAACTGTCTCATCCACTGTCATCCCCTTCTCCTCCTACCTTCAGTCTTTCCCAGCACCAGGGTCTTTTCCAAGATAGGGTAGAAGAAAGGAGTTTGGAAATACTAAAGGGGGAGGGGATATGGTTGGTTGTTGCAAATTTTCTTGGTGTCAGAATCCTTTGTTCTTGTATCTGTCCACATAGATCAGGTCATGTGTTCCTATCAACCTCCAACAAGACTAATGTTATCCTCTGTTCCGCAACTTTTTTTCTCTATCTGAATGGAAGAGTGTTATACCTTTAAAGATCAGAGCCTTGAGAAGGGACTATCCTGTATATTTCAGGCTACAGGCAACATTCTTTTACAAAAGATGCAGGGCCAGTATGACTAAGCACAGGTAACACAGCACACATAGCCAACAACACAACACATATGTTGTATTGGCCAGGATTTTACACACTTTTATTTCACTCTGCTTGCCTGGAGTCCCAGAGGTTAAAAAAGCTTTCATGCACATATCTTTAAAATTTTTCAGATCCTTCTTAAACAAACAGCTCTACAATTCCATAAGTTCAAAGTCACATGTAAAAAGAAAGGATTGCCATCTTATCAATCATTATAAATTGGCTTCCCTTGGCATGCATCCTATAGCCATGATAATCATTTTGCATTTTCTGAGGCCTAGAGCATGCTGTATCCTTGAGAAAGGATAGGGAGCAAAGGCTTAATTAAATTGCTATTATGTGCCAGGCACTTAGCTAGGAATTTTACATAGTGATACTTTCTCTGGAAAGTGAAAACAGGGAGATGTAGGAGGTGGAAGAAGAGGAAGAGGAGGAGGAAAGGTGGAGTTGGTGCTGCTGATATTAGTTTCGTCAGCAAAAGTGGAAAGGAGAAGATGTTTGGTTTTCTCATTTTCCTAAATACTACTCAATGATGGGTTTTTCTAAGGACCAGTATAGTGATCAGGTCAATTATGGGACAAATTTGGACAGCTCTCTGAACTGCAGCAAATACCTGTAAATTTGCCACCTCCCTTCACCCTCTCATTCCACCCTTCCTCCCCTCCTTACCCTAAGATGAAATGATCTGGGACAAACTAATTGAGAAAACTAGTAGTGCATGCCTTCGGGAGGTTTTATTAATGGAACCAGACACACTGCTATAACAGAATGTACGACTGCTCTTTTACATTGATCTAATTAGAACATTTACATACTGAATGCCTCCTGGACAATTCCCTACCAATGACACTTACAGTGTGCACCAGGCAAGACTACTCTTTAGGTGAAATTGAACAAAGAAGTCATCAAGTCTCCTTTTTCTCTAAGAAAAATAACATTGTCAAGGTTATTAGCAATCAATCAGCTGTCGCAGGCTCAGCATAGATGGGGATGTGGGTTTCCTTGTATTTACAAAAGATGGGGAACCAAAAGCACTTCTCACTCTGATAAGGAAAGAACTCTAACACGATGAGAAGCAGTAACTTTGTGATTTTGAACAAATAATGGGAATAAAAAGAATTTATTTAGCTGAGAATAAAATGAAAAAGTATGATATCATTTCAATTATAATATGGTTAATATTTCATGATTGGGTAGTAGCTTACAATGACTTAAGTATTTCTACAGGCTTTAGGTTTTTTCTGCTCACACCAACCCCATGAAATCAGTGTTTATTTTACAGATGTGAGAAACTGGATGTGACAAAGTCACCCGTGATGTTGGAGTGGACTAACACTAGCAACCAGAACATCCAACTTCTTGTCCAAGCTCTCATCAATATATATGTATGAAAAGGAATATTTTCCATGTTTGATCTTCACACCATTCCCCACACACGCCCCAGCAAATTGCTCCCCCCAAATAAGCTATTTTTGCTGCTCTTCATGACTTGAATATTTCTTGAAGTGGGAGATAGGATCTATGTATAGCTTTAGTCCATCATAGATATTCAGAATTCATTGATTGATGTTTTACTAATAGGGGTTATCTGAAAAGGGGCCTGAAAGATACATACATATTTTCAGAATCCCCATCTTAAGAACTTAAATTGAGCACAGCTATTTAGGTAACATTCTTACAGAGAATTTCTTCTCCGTCCTAGTTTTACACAAAGTTTCAAAGATCTAGGAAGTTCAGAAACGTAGTGGTATAAGTAAAAATAGATACCTGCATAAACTAATATATGCAATGCTAAAAGGGGGGAATAATTATACATTTCTTTGCTTTCTCCTTTCTACCTCATTCTCTTCTTAACTCCTCATCTCTACACATAAAAGAGGAAACCAACCCACTTAAAATGAGATTAAGTTAAAATTCTTCATCAAATGGTTGAAGCACAACCTCTTATCCCTGAACTACAGAAAGAGCCAGCATCTCCTTTTAAGCAAAAGAAACAGCTCACAATTTAAAAGGGAGATGGCAAGAAAGATATTTCTCTAGTCAAAGGGCATTAGTATGCAAAATATATTAAGTACTGGAATCACATTAAAGAGATGGAAGACCTGATCCAAACAAGACTGTTTATATTGTTGACCAACAGCTGAACGAACATTGTTTCCGACCATGATGAGCTTTTTATGGATAGTCAATGCTCACAATGGTGGAGAAACAGATCATTCAGACACAAGCCAGACATTTACAGAGAAGTCATTCATCCCAGATGCTCTCATTTTCAGATTGAAATTTTCCACCAGTGGCTTAATAATTATGTTGTTGCACATACTTTGCAAGCTAGACATATGTGTTCCTTTATGGGACCTCAAGGCCTTGTCTGGGCAGCACACTCAGTTGGCCCCCAGCCTAATGACCTCATTGTAGAGACTCCATCCCACTGGTCTCTCCAGCTTTGTTCAGGCTCAAGGAAGAGCAGTTCCTCCTAGTTTCAACCCATAGAGAGCTAACAGCTATTGATATGATTAAATTTTCTGCCCCATTACATGTGTTTATCATATTACAACTCAAATATGCAAGGAAAACATGGCTCCTTTATAACTGATTTGATCATTCTCATAAAGGCCCCAACCAATCAAGTAGTGGAAGGAAAATTAAATTGAGTCCATTCTGAATTAAGATGTATGGGAGCCAGTAATCAAAAGTCTTTCTCTTGGTTTAAATCAGTCTCTGGAAGATGTTCATCATTTGATTGTTCCCTGTCTTCTGCCATGCAAAATGTTGTCTTTGTGAGACACACAGAACTTGAAGGTTTGGGGATTAATGAGATCTCTTGACATTGCCCTGGCTCTTGGACATGCATTACTTTCTGGCATCTTCTGTGGAAGGGCTGGTTCATCCTCACATACGGGCATTCTTTATACACTACAGTTAATAATATTGGCTGACAAAGCGGTTTTTCATTTCTTCTTGGCTTGGCCATTGCTTGGTGGCTCACCCTGCGGACTTGACCTCTATTCTACTCCTCCATTCTTGCTGGTACTACACCCCTCTGAGTCTCTATCATACTCTATCCAACTCCAGTCTTGCAGTATTCTTCTCAGCCCCTGGCATGTCAAGCTCCAGGGTTGCCCTCTGGCTCTCATCTCTTTATTCACATCACATTGTAACCATGGAAGTTCAAGAGTACAAACTAAAACCTCTATCTGCTTGAACCCTCTGGTTTTCTGCCCCATATGAGTGCCTGGATACCCTGCTCAGTGGCTCTTCAGAGATATCACCAAATCAAAAAACAAGCACTTTCTACTTTTTCTTTGCATCTTAGGCTGGCTAATTCACCTCTTCCCCACTCATATCTTAGAGCGGGGGACCATAAAGAGGGAATGCTGAGAGACATTTTTGACAACTTTCTTTCCTTAGCCCTCTCATCATTTCCCCACCAAACCCCCTGTCTGATGATCAAGGGATTTGTCAAGGAAAGGTGGGGGTCCACTTTCTCTGCCCAAGGGAAAAGAATATTCTCTTGGAGCATATCTTTGTCTTTACCAAAATGATCATCTCTTCTTTTCCCTCTTACGTGGACCCAGCACTGATAGAGGGAAATTGATTTATTACTAAGGGCATATAAGTCAGGAAAGTTTCTAAAATATTACACTTCTCACACAGATTTAGGAGAGATCTCAGAGGGAGAGAAGAAAAAGGGAACATTCTTTCAGAGCCTAGTATTTGACAAGAGGTGGATTTCAGGATAAGCAGGGAAATGCTATATACCATTTGTTTTGTCTCAGAACTGTTCTAAACTGCCACATTTTACAATCTTGTCCTCTGGCTTATTATGAAAGACCACAATAGCACTTTTTATCTTCTCTTCTAACTATCTATACCCCTCTGCTATAAGCAATTTCTAGATAACAGACCCTGCATGGACTGACAGAATATCCTTTCCTGTTTTCGTAAACTGTTTATTCTAGAAATTGTTTTCATGCTTTCAAGGACAAAGTGAATACATGTCTTTTTTATAGTTCCCTTTGGTCTTCTGGTGTTTGATTTGTTTGCTGTCCTGTGTTTGACTTGGATAGCCCAAGAGCTTCATAAATGTTGGGTGACGGGGGAGGCTGTTCAAATTCATTTTTTATGGTTACTACTAATAACACTTTTCCAAAAGAAGAAATGTCTTAAGTATTTAGCCAACTTGAATAAAGCTTCATGCCCTTAGGAAAGTGGGGGAAATCCCAAAGGTTAAGTAGAATAATCAATCTTAAAAGCTTTCATTGAACACATTTCTTTTTTTCTTATCTTTGATTGGACTTTTCCTCAAAAAAAAAAGCAGAATTTAAGGCATTTTTATTTTATAAAAAGAAATAAAGGCTCTCCTCAGTGCTCCATTTCAGGGCCCAGCCACCGGAATCAAACTATCCTTGTCTCTTGAGGAAAAAATATTCTTGTCTAGCCTGGACTAGTAAAGGAAGGCGGTGCTTGCCTGGGCCATCCATGAGTTATCATTGTTATTCAGTCACTTAGTCGTGTCCGACTCTTTGTGAACCCACAAACTGCAGCCTGTCAGGCTTCCCTGTCCGTCACTGTTGGCTTTATCAGCCCATTTGCTTTTGTCAGCCCATAGCTTTTGCTTTCAAAGAACTTTTTAACAAATAAATCACCAGAACAAAGAACATGACCCCATGAGCCCCTTAGATTTGCAGTTCTGTTTCACACTCTCTCGGGAATTTAATTGTTCTTGTTCATAACAGACAGAAACAGGCAAGTCAAATACAAAAGTAAAAATCCTGACCCCAGAGGCTATTCAGTACACCTTATGTAATAAACATAACATGTGGGCAAAGTTCTCATCTGAAAGCCCACAGTGTTTTGTTTTTTCTTTTAACTTTTTATTTTATATTGGATTAACCATGTTGTGATAACCATACACATACATGTATGCTGTGTATCCAAATTCTCCTTCCATTCGGGCTGCTACATAACACTGAGCAGATTTCCTTGTCCTATGCAATAGGATCTTTTTGGTATCTGTTTTAAAGGTAGCAGTGTGTACGTGTTGATCCCAAACTCCCTAACTATTCCTTCTCTCCATTCCTTCCTCCTGGCAACCATAAATTCATTCTATAAGTCTGTGAGTCTGTTTTGTAAATAAATTCATTTGTACCATTTCTTTCTAGATTCTGCATATAAGGGACGTCATGCAATTTTTCTCCTTCTCTGTCTGACTTACTTCACTCAGTATGACAATATCTAGGTCCATTTCCAGATGTACAAGCTGGATTTAGAAAAAGCAGAGGACAGAGATCAAATTGCCAACATTCACTGGATCAAAGAAAAAGCAAGGAAATTCCAGAAAAACATCTACTTCTGCTTCATTGACTGTGTTAAAGCCTTTGATTGTGTGGATCATGACAAACTGTGGAAAATTCTTCAAGAGATGGAAATACCAGACCACCTTATCACCTCCTGAGAAAGCTGTATGCTGGTCAAGAAGCAACAGTTAGAACTGGACACGGAGCAATGAACTGGTTCAAAATTGGGAAAGGAATACATCAAGGCTGTGTATTGTTATGCTGCTTATTTAACTTATATGCAAAGTACATCATGCAAAATGCTGGGCTGGATGAATCACAAACTGAAATCAAGATTGCTGGGAGAAATACCAGCAACCCCAGATATGCAGATGATACCATCCAATGGCAGAAAGCAAAGAAGAGCTAAAGAGTCTCTTGATGAAGTTAAAAGAGGACAGTGAGAAAGATGGCTTAAAACTCAACATTCAAAAAACTAAGATCATGGCATCAGGTCCCATCAGTTCATGGCAAATAGATGGGGGAAAAGTGGAAACAATGAAAGAGTTTATTTTCTTGTCCATCTTAGTCAAAGCTATGATTTTTCCAATAGTCATGTATGGATGTGAAAGTTGACCATAAAGAAGGCGGAGCACCAAAGAATTGATGCTTTCAAATCATGGTGCTGGAGAAGACTCTTGAGAGTTCCTTGGACAGCAAAGAGATCAAATCAGTCAGTCCTAAAAGAAATCAACCCTGAATATTCATTGAAAGGACTGATGCTGAAGTTGAAGCTCCAATATTTGGGCCACCTGATGCAAAGAACTGACTCATTGGAAAAGACTCTGATGCTGAGAAAGATTGAGGGCAGGACAAGGGGACGACAGAGGATGAGATGGTTGGATGGCATCATCGACTCAATGGACATGAGTTTGAACAAATTCTTGGAGATAGTGAAGGACTGGGAAGCCTGGCGTGCTGCTGTACCTGGGTTTGCAAAGTGTTGGACAGGATTTTGGCCACCTCATGCGAAGAGTTGACTCATTGGAAAAGACTCTGATGCTGGGAGGGATTGGGTGCAGGAGGAGAAGGGGACGACAAAGGATGAGGTGGCTGGAAGGCATCACCGACTCGATGGACATGAGTTTGAGTAAACTCCGGGAGTTGATGATGGACAGGGAGGCCTGGTGTGCTGCGATTCATGGGGTTGCAAAGAGTCGGACATGACTGAGCGACTGAACTGAACTGGACAGGATTGAGCGACTGAATAACAACAATGATGCTGCAAATGGATTATTTCATTCTTTTTAATGGATATTACATTGTGTATATACTATTGTGTACTTGAGTAATATTTCATAGTGTATATGTACCACATTCTCTGAATCCATTCCTCTTCGATAGACATCTAGGTTGCTTCCATGTCGTGGCTATTGTAAACAGTGGTGCAATGAACATTGGGGTGCATCTGTCCTTTTGGACCATGTTTTCCTCCAGATATATGCCCAGGATTAAGATTGCAGAGTCATGTGGTAACTCTATTCTTAGATTTTCAAGGAACCTCCATAGTGGCTATACCAATTTACATCCCCACCAACAGTGTAAGAAGTTCCCTTCTCTTAACACTCTCTCCAGCATGAAAGTCCACAGTGTTTGACTGATATAATTGTCTAAAATAGGTTGCGTTACACCCTAAGACTGATCAATTGCCCCAGATCCAGAAGTCAGGAGAACGTGTCTGAGCACTCCAGACTAGCCTCTTGTAATCTTCATCAGTAAGGGTTTCCTGACAAAGGAATAACACTCCTGCCTAACAGTGTGTTAGACACCACACAGCTATTTGCTCAGCTTCTCAGTGTTAAGCTATTAAAAATCATAATGCCTTACATATCCTATTCTATACAAAGGGCCTGTGGGCAGATCTACTTCTGGCCCAGAGAAATCATCACCTTTCATATTCCAAATCTTATATACAAGTACTCCCAAATGTGAATTCCCCAGTACCCTAAGCAACAAAATGTATGAACTTTGAGGATCCAGCATATATTTATTATGTTTAATTTTATATTTTATAAGTTACAGTACACAGATTTTCACACAGATAAATACCTGAAGGTAAACACTAAGACAATGTGGAGATTCATGAAGGGTGTGATTTAAAATATCATTAACGCTTTCAGAATTAAACCTTATAGTCTTAGTAGCTTTCGTGGAATCCCAGTCCAAATTTCATCCAACCATAAAAATCATTTTGAACTAATCTGCTAGGAAATTAGATGAGCCATAATGTCTAGGCAAAATCAGCTAAGTTTAAAACGTAATGACATATATAAATGTATATATTATAAATATAAATGAAACAGATCACAGAGTAGTCAAAAAGTGACAGCTGCTTTAATTCGTAGGAGTTTAGACTTCCAGCCCCTCTGGAAATTATGAAATGAGGAATAACAAAAAAAAAAAAAAACTACCCCCCATTATTATCCAAGCACAAGTGGTATAAGATCATTTATCTTGATGTATGTCACCTTAGAGCACATATTATCCCTATCTCTCAAAGTGTTTTTTCCCCCTTATTTCATCTCTGACATTCATTGTAAATTTAATGATCCACATACGATTTGCTGGTGTCTCAGTCTGGTGTTTTGAATCATGAAACTAGTGCTAAATTTATGGCACTGCAGTACCACTTAGTGAATCATTAAGCAGTACAGTGATTTTAATGATTTGGATCACACTGGACCTCATCACTATATAATGAGGTTCCATTTAGTGTAAATTTTATGTAAAAATTCAATTTGCAAACCAACAACATGAAACTACAACATTTTTTCTAACTTGACATTGTATTTATTTATCATATATTCCTATCAGGGGTCTACTTTTAAGTTCATTAACAGGATAATATTTTATTCTATTTTTTTATTAGCATAATATTGAAATGACCCTAAGCATGAAAGTGACCAGTGACACACCTTAAACCACCTTAAACTCTCATTGTCAAGTGTGAGCAATACAAAGGTCTCAGAAATAACTGCAAACTTCTATATGATTTTATCATCTTTGATAATATATACATTCCCAAACTATATTGTTTTAGAGCCTCTCTTTCATTACCAAGACAGATTACAAATGCAGAAAAGAAACAATGACTACAGCATGCCTCTCTCTTCTGAGGAGATAAAATAGAATATTCTAGATAATTAAAATGCCAACTACAGTTTATCTGTGCCCTATCAAACCATTAGTCAGAAGCTTCCCTTCAAGTAAAATTTTGGCCTCAAAAAAATGCATTGATTAGTATGTATCAATACGGATGACAAGAAACCCTAGGACTGAAATTAGCTCAGTACTAATTTTTTTAATTAGCAGAAAAGAAAACTGAGGCTAAGGAAGGTTAAGTATCATGACCAAGGTTATGTAGCTATTATGTGATGTCAAGAAACAACCTCATGTTCCATGACTCCAACTGCTCCCTCCAAAATTCATTTTAAAATTGAAAGCTAACATAACAATATAGTCATATTATGTCTGGAGAATGAATGTCTGATTTTATCTTCTATATTTCAGTTCCCTCAGAATCATTGATAAGCATGTCTGCATCGTGACCTGCTTCACCCTATATTAAATTATGGTTTTAAAACTTAGCTCTAACATGCATAGTAACAATAGTAGGTTCACAAGGTACACTGAACTGAGTTTTTTACATTCTTCATGGGTAGGAAAGAATAATTTTTTAAAGTAGTTTCTTAACCTAATCAAAAGTTATTCAAAGGGCTACACCTCTAGATGATGTAGAATTTATTTCTTACTCATGCTGAATAATGCATTAAAAAAAAAAAAAACTTAGGCAGGATTAAAGAGAAATCAAGTCTCTAATTTAAATAGACCCATGTTTTCAACTGAAGCAATAAGCTATGTTGTCTTTTAAAGTCACAAAGAACCGTGGGGTCCAATCTCCCTGAAAGTTAGACTTCAATCTGCTAAGGACTGAAATAGAAAAATAAAATATAGCCATTCCAAGACTTCCTTCTATGCATGCTTCCTTCTGTGTCTTGGTTCTGCATTTGTATTCAGAGGGTTAAAATGTGGGAAGAGGTTTAAGCATTCCTTCTTCTCCAGTGAGATGAGATCACAGAAGCCATTAGACACTGATTCTCAAGAGGTCCCCAGTGTGGAATGCCCAGCCTGGATGGTGGCCCTCATACGCCCTGGGACCCTATGAGCTTAGTGATTTTAATTATCTTTGTTCAAGCTCTGTTGTTACTTTTCATCTTGTTTGAACTTCAGTGTCCATCTCTCTTGGAAGAGTTCATATTAGAGCTTGAGAATACATCTAGATGGGAGTAAGAAGGTAGGGTTTGTCAAGCAGTGCATGGCAGACTATACTAGTGTCTTATTTATCCCAATTTCTTTCCAATGTTTCCTTCTATTTTCACCACTCAGCCTATGTGTTATATTAATAGTACTAAATTTTTAAGAATTACTAACCATCTCAAAAATAAGAACTAATATTCTTCTTCATCACATCTGTATTTATTCCTTTTTAAATAGAAAATGAAACTATTTGAGTAGCAAAGACCCTTGATTCAGATTTACCACTGTGACATCAAGGTACAAAGCCCTGAAAGCAACATGATTTCAGTGTGGCTACTCAAAGATCCTAACTTACATGGCAAGATGTTGGAGAACACACCTACTTGGCTGTGGTCAAATGTGGGAAGAGTGTAATTAGAGAAAAGGCTTGAAAAGCAGATTAGGTTCAGATTCTGGCAGACAATCAGTGTCCAAAAGAGGAATTGTGGAGATACTTCAGGAAAAAGAAAATTGAGAACGTCTAGAAGGGGGTTTGGATTTCAATCCCTAAATATCCCCATGGGATATCTATTTTGATCTCATTTCCATAGCACCTATGGTTTGTACTTCAATCTGTGCAACCATAGTCTTGGACTACATTTTAGACAAGCCTTTTAAACACAGTTTTCTTATCTTACTATAATAGGCTCTTCCTCATCATCCAATTGTTCTGGGGATTTCAGGGACCTTCAGGAAGCAGAATCATTATGAAGGGTGTTTTCTGGTCTTTAAGATATTCAGTCATTCTTTGCTATTGTCTTAGCTTAAATGTTCTCTGATTAGGGGTAGAAGGGGTGTGTGCTCTGCTGCTAGGTCACAGGAATTCTTACAAAGCCTGGAGCCCCAGTGCCAAGAGTCCAGCCCCTGAAATGCACCATGAACCTTGCCACCAAGTCTTGCATGTTGCCAAGGGACCAAGGAATATGGACCATTCCTTCTTAGTCTTGAGGACTCACTGTCTAATCCAGAGGCAGCCACTTCCCCTTTTCTTTCTCTGAATATTTTCCCACCCTTGTCCCTCTGGTGGAGGCGGCCATAATGTCCTCAAAGACAGCATTTTCTGCTCTTCAAAATAATGAACTTGAAGCAAGGGAACAAAAAGTTCTGGTTAATTTCTTAGCATCAGATCAGATCAGATCAGTCGCTCAGTTGTGTCTGACTCTTTGAGACCCCATGAATCACAGCATGCCAGGCCTTCCTGTCCATCACCAACTCCCGGAGTTCACCCAGACTCACGTCCATCGAGTCAGTGATGCCATCCAGCCATCTCATCCTCTGTCGTCCCCTTCTCCTCTTGCCCTCAATCCCTCCCAGCATCAGAGTCTTTTCCAATGAGTCAACTCTTCGCATGAGGTAGCCAAAGTACTGGAGTTTCAGCTTTAGCATCATTCCTTACAAAGAAATCCCAGGGCTGATCTCCTTCAGAATGCACTGGTTGGATCTCCTTGCAGTCCAAGGGACTCTCAAGAGTCTTCTCCAACACCACAGTTCAAAAGCATCAATTCTTCGGCGCTCAGCCTTCTTCACAGTCCAACTCTCACATCCATACATGACCACAGGAAAAACCATAGCCTTGAATAGACGAAACTTTGTTGGCAAAGTAATGTCTCTGCTTTTGAATATGCTATCTAGGTTGGTCATAACTTTTCTTCCAAGGAGTAAGTGTCTTTTAATTTCATGGCTGCAGTCACCATCTGTAGTGATTTTGGAGCCCAGAAAAATAAAGTCTGACATTGTTTCCATTGTTTCCCCATCTATTTCCCATGAAGTGGTGGAACTGGATGCCATGATCTTCATTTTCTGAATGTTGAGCTTTAAGCCAACTTTTTCACTCTCCACTTTCACTTTCATCAAGAGGCTTTTGAGTTCCTCTTCACTTTCTGCCATAAGGGTAGTGTCATCTGCATATCTGAGGTTATTGATATTTCTCCCAGCAATCTTGATTCCAGTTTGTGCTCCCTCCAGCCCAGCGTTTCTCATGATGTACTTTGCATATAAGTTAAATAAACAGGGTGACAATATACAGCCTTGACGAACTCCTTTTCCTATTTGGAACCAGTCTGTTGTTCCATGTCCAGTTCTAACTGTTGCTTCCTGACCTGCATACAAATTTCTCAAGAGGCAGATCAGGTGGTCTGGTATTCCCATCTCTTTCAGAATTGTCCACAGTTTATTGTGATCCACACAGTCAAAGGCTTTGGCATAGTCAATAAAGCAGAAATAGATGTTTTTCTGGAACTCTCTTGCTTTTTCTATGATCCAGCGGATGTTGGCAATTTGATCTCTGGTTCCTCTGCCTTTTCTAAAACCAGCTTGAACATCAGGAAGTTCACGGTTCACATATTGCTGAAGCCTGGCTTGGAGAATTTTGAGCATTACTTTACTAGTGTGTGAGATGAGTGCAATTGTGCAGTAGTTTGAGCATTCTTTGGCATTGCCTTTCTTTGGGATTGGAATGAAAACTGACCTTCTGCAGTCCTGTGGCCACTGCTGAGTTTTCCAAATTTGCAAAAAAGGAGGTTAAAATTTTAATTTCTCAATAAATAATTATCCTGTCAAGCAGATAAGTTATAATAGCAATTGACTGGGTATTTACCTTGTGCGAAGATCAGTCCTCACCTTTATGAATAATAAACACTTGCTGAGCATCTACTATGGACGAGATACAGTTTCAACAGTCCTGGTCATTGTTGCACTCACAGTCAAGTGAGGGGACAGCCTGTATTAACAATAGAAAGTAAAGTGTTAGTCGCTCAGTCATGTCTGACTTTTTATGACCGCATAGACCATAGCCTACCAGGATCCCTCTGTCCATGGGCCTTCCCAGGCAAGAATACAGGAGTAGATAGCTATTCCCTTCTCCAGGGGATCTTTCCAACCCAGGGATTGAACTTGGGTCTCCTGCATTGCAGGCAGATTCTTTAACATCTGAGCCAGCCAGGGAACCATTTACAATAGAGATGGGGGTGAAAAAACAGAGATAGGTAGATTACCTAGCATAGTCCCAAGTAGGGTGTCCATAGGTGCTAAGGAATCCCAGGGCTGGTGAAGTGACCAGTGTAATGTAGATTACATGTAATTGTCTCAGTTATGTCAATTATGTTAGTAATATTTTTGCATTTTTGTCTTAATGCTTTCAGAATTAAACCTTATATTCTTAGTAACTTGAAAAGCATCAAATGCTTTCTACAGCAAATTGCTGCACTAGGAAGCAGGTAGCAAGAATTACATTCACAATGCTATCAGCAGAGAGGGATAAAGTGCCTGGGCCAGACCCTCCAACCAGTCTGCTGCAAATTCAGGCCTCTGATATTGTTTTGACTCCTGATTTATTGAGTCCTACCCCATTAGTGCTTCCCTTGTGGCTCAGCAGGTGAAGAATCTGCCTTCAGTGATGGAGACCTGGGTTTGATTCCTGGGTTGGGAAGATCCCCTGGAGAAGGGAAAGGCTACCCACTCCAGTATTCTGGCCTAGGCAATTCCATGGACTGTAAAGTCCATGGGATCACAGAGTTGGACACAACTGAGCGACTTTCACTTCACTTCACTTCACCCCATTAGTGGAAATGCTTAGAGCTGAGAAAAATAACTTCAATCTGTTTTCACAAGGCTCAGAGACATCTTGGAGTGACTGGTCTCTTATGTAATTGCCAGTTTTAGAAACTCATGCAAGGTTTAAACAAATGTAGGAAACAAAGACCTATGTTCAGTGATACACACTGGAAAATTTCTCAGTTCATAATCACACCAAAAGTTTAGTAAAATGAAACCCCTTCTAATACTTATCAAAAGTTGGTCCCTTAAAAAATTTGAAAATAATTTAACTATGTCTTAGTGATCAAATGAGTATTTGACTTTGTATATTGTAAACTTGCAATTATTTTCCAGTTGGCTTTTACTCTTTTGGTGAGATGAAGATCAAGAGAAGCAAAACAATATTTAAATATCATGAATTAGGCTACTATGTTAAGACTCCATGAGGACAAATAGTGAATCTTCACCAATGTACAATCTTTTCTATTTTTACTCACTGAAGCCAGTTTTTAACAGATTCCCCTTCACCTCCCTGCCCTCTGCTGAAAATTCTAGGCTTCGGAAGTTCTATAAGTGTATAAACTAAGGTGAACAAGACTTCTCGTCAACTGCATAATACTAAACTTATCATCTTCAAGAGTCTTTTATTCAGTTTCACTTCTTGGTATAGCATTTATTGTAGTAATTTCCTAAACTCATGAAATTAAATTCTAAGAATTTGGGGTGTAGGACCAGATCCTAATCTGATTCTAATCCCTAGGATGCAGCAAGCTGCAGGAGCAAAGTTTCCAAAACCAAAATGGTAGAAGTCGTTTGGAAAAAAAAAAAAAAAAAAGCATGTGTTCTAATTAGGACAACATGTGTAAATAGTGATAAAACTAGCATTTTATAGCAAAGACAATATGTAATATTTACAGCCTAAACAATTCATTGCAGTGTTCCAGGATACATTTTTTAACACATGACAGCATTCTCAATTACTAAGACTTAATGGAACATGAAATTTTACTTTTTAGAATTTTTCCAAGCTTTCTAAATGATGATTTGCCAGTTACAGGGAAAATATAGTTAGCAACAAACCTGAACAGTAATAAATATCCTCAGAATTTCTATCATCCGTATCCTGGTTCTGGGACAAGAACAGGGTTAAACAGTATGTACTAGACAGAAGAGTCTCCAAGACTAGCCCTCCCCCTACAACTCTGGGGGCACGAGTGAAAGTCTAGATGCTCCTGGAGTTTCAGATAAGGCCATCCTCTCCCCAGAGTCGGAAAGATCCCCTAGAGAAGGCATGGCAACCCACTCCAGTATTCTTGCCGGGTGAATCCAAAGGACAGAGGAGTCTAGAGGGCTACAGTCCATGGGGTCACAAACAGTTGGACACAACTGAGGGACTTAGCACAGATACACCCACTCCCCAGAGTGAGAAAGAGGACCCAAATTCCTGATGCCCATAGCAAGACTCCTCCTCACCTACTGTCTGCCTCAGGATGAGTGTCAGCCCTTCATCCCTCTTCCCACTGATCACATGAAGTCCAGGACTCCCAGCTAGTTCCTCAGCCCTAGCCCTCACCCCTTCACTCTTATCAACAAATGGCTTATGAGTAGAGAAGCAACAAATCTCCTACCCAAGCTTCTTGGTACACTTAGTGCCTTGATTGTCTTCGTAGCATTTCGCAGCACCTGAGAAACTATTACATCTATAGCTGTCTAACTATTTCTATCTACAAGGATGCACAGTTGGGGAAGGCATGTCTGCTTTCCACAGTGTTGTTGACCAAACATTTAAAAGAGCCCACAACAGATCAGAGGGGTCCAATGGATACTGTCATAGGAAAGAACTAATGGATGAATGGATGAAATTCAGAGACATAATGTGAATCTTATTTAAATCACTTTATTTATCATGTATGTAAATCTCATAGCTGTTATGATTATGTTACTATCATGTGATGATGTTACTACAAGTTAGTTATTAGAGGTATGGAAAAATGGTGAATGCCGTAGAACTTATGCTTTTGATCTGTGGCATTGGGGAAGGCTCTTGAGAGTCCCTTGGACTGCAAGGATATCAAATCAGTCAATCCTAAAGGAAATCAACCCTGAATATTCATTGGAAGGACTGATGCTCCAATACTCCAATCAGATCAGATCAGATCAGATCAGTCACTCAGTCATGTCCGACTCTTTGCGACTCCATGAATCACAGCACGCCAGGCCTCCCTGTCCATCACCAACTCCCAGAGTTCACTGAGACTCACGTACATCGAGTCAGTGATGCCATCCAGCCATCTCATCCTCTGTCGTCCCCTTCTCCTCCTGCCCCCAATCCCTCCCAGCATCAGGGTCTTTTCCAGTGAGTCAGCTCTTCGCATGAGGTGGCCAAAGTACTGGAGTTTCAGCTTTAGCATCATTCCTTCCAAAGAAATCCCAGGGCTGATCTCCTTCAGAATGCACTGGTTGGATCTCCCTGCAGTCCAAGGGACTCTCAAGAGTCTTCTCCAACACTACAGTTCAAAAGCATCAATTCTTCGGCACTCAGCCTTCTTCACAGTCCAACTCTCACATCCATACATAATAACCACAGGAAAAACCATAGCCTTGACTAGATGAATCTTTGTTGGCAAAGTAATGTCTCTGCTTTTGAATATGCTATCTAGGTTGGTCATAACTTTCCTTCCAAGGAGTAAGTGTCTTTTAATTTCATGGCTGCAGTCACCATCTGTGAGATGAGTGCAATTGTGCGGTAGTTTGAGCATTCTTTGGCATTGCCTTTCTTTGGGATTGGAATGAAAACTGACAAAGCTCCAATACTTTGGCCACCTGATGTGAACTACTGACTCAGAAAAGACCCTGATGCT
Organism: Bos grunniens; assembly: GCF_055505025.1. NCBI lineage: Eukaryota > Metazoa > Chordata > Mammalia > Artiodactyla > Bovidae > Bos > Bos grunniens. The sequence goes on from NC_141176.1 coordinate 47,471,886, forward strand.
GGGAAAGATTGAAGGTTGGATGGCATCACTGATTGAATGAACATGAGTTTAAGCAAGCTCCAGAAATTGGTGATGGACAGGGAAGCATGGTGTGCTGCAGTCCAGGGGGTGGCAAAGAGTCGGACATGACTGAGCAACATGACTGTTGTTCATGACTGAACAACAACAAAAAATGGTGAAGCCTGGGGCCTTCATTCTACTAATTCCTGATCCTTCAAATGATATTTGTCTTAAGAATGTATGCGTATGTGTGTGTGTTATAGAGATGCATTTCATATATAGACGTAAATGAAATATATAGATAAATATCTATGCATATATATAGAAATAGACACACACACATATGACTTCGAAGCTAAGTCAAGGACAAAACATTACCAATTTTGACTATTAATTTCACCTCCGTAAGAGAAAGAAGAGGAAGTATAGACACAGTACTCCCTTTCATCATCTACAATTTTCAGTATGTAGGCAATGTAAATTTACAACTTAACAGGGAATATTTAGTGAAAATGCATATTTTGCAAGGACTCAGATCAAATTCCCTTATCTGGCAAGTAAAAATAATTTGAGTGAGAAATTTTCAACCAGGAAAATAATGTGCCAGAAGACATTGAAAGTCAGAAGAGAAAACAAGGTTATTAGTAGGCCTTTATGCAATTTATAATCACCTATCTCTGGAGGGGTAAAAATGGTCCCATTTCTCATTGTTGGCAATTCTTCTCAATGACCAATATGTCTACCAACATTTTCTTCTGGAAAATACAGTCAAAGTTGTAACAGAAAATCACAGATGCAATCAAATTCATACTAATGGTTGAAATGCACCATATGTCCTCTGATACCTATGCACAATAGGGTGCAGGTTTAATGACTCTCTTATTGTGCCCCTGTTGTAATTAGGTATTAAAGGACATATGGTATGTTGCCGTTTTAACAGTGAATTTCCTTGTTTTTTATTGTTTTCTATCAGAAGCTTAACAGTCTTTCAGGGTAGTATTAGTAGTGAGAATTAAACCACATGTTGATTTCATTTTTCTAAGGCTTGGAATCTCATCTTGATTGGCCTTATTAGCAGAGTGCCAAAGAAAACATCCAAATCGAATCTATTTTCAGTTAATATGGACTAAAACACATTTGAATTAGTAAGAAATCAGTGAAAACTCTTTGAGATATAGAGACTTAGGATACTCCATGGAAAGTTTAGAAATTAAATAATAGCTTATTTGTCCAGAAAGACAGCACAGAGTGATAGTTTGGAAATCCTTCAACTTTCTTGCAAAGTATTTATTATCAAAATCATTTTTTAATAAGCAACTACCTTGTAAGAGATCTCTGTACAATAAAATTCCAAATAAACATACAACAAAAATCCAACTGAAAACAAAAAGTCAACAGAATAAGAGCATTGGAAGCTTTGAGTCATATTTAATGTAGCTTGTTTAAACACAAGCTAAGATTTTTCCAGGACCCAAAGAGCATGATTTATACAAATTCACTGTTTGAAAAGAAATCTGGATCAACTCAGAAGACTATTTTTATTACCACAAAAAAATAAGTGAGAAAACAAAGATATGATGGTATACTACACTATTTCAAGATATTTCAACATTCACCTTAAAGGTAATTAAATCTGTCCTTAGATTTTTAGTATATATATCCACCAAGCACTGAGCAGTTTTAAATTCACATGGCATTTAGCATCAAGAAGGAATGTTACAGATTCTTAGGAAGGAGATTTTCACTGGACACTACAGCCTTTTGCTTGAGCTTTACAAGTCTGCATTTCAGGTCAGAGAAAGGGAAAGATCCTATCATGCAAGTTTATATTCTTCAGTCGTAAGCATGGCTACACATCCCTGTCCCAGTCAGCAAGAGGGCACATTACAAGATAGCCAGCCAGGCTTCCAAATGAGCCATGAAGATTAATAAAATACAATCTCCAGCGGATGTTGGCACCTCCCTGTCAAGCTAGCTAATGAGTACTGTGTTACTGTAAGAGTCAACTGTCACATTATCTCTGGACTAATAAATGGACTCTAAGACAAATAACAATACACAACTAAAATTCAGTCTGAAAAGAGCTTTTCATTTACTGCCGACTAGCGCAGCCCCAAGAGGCTCTCTGGCTGTCGGAGGCATAAGCGTTGTCACTTTGTATAAGAAGCATTCAATACGGACAAAGTCAGTTTGGGCAAAAGAAGTCTAGAATTATTTTTCTAAATCCAAGGTTTAAAAATTCACAGCAAGCAATTATTATATTTAACCCATACATACATATCAAAACAAATTCTAATATTTAGAGAAAAGCATGTCTACCCCAAGTCTACCAAAAATAGAGTGAGCAAAGCTTATTTGGGGGCAATTGTTCACTATTGGGAAATGTTTAATTTAAATAAGAATGTACATCTTGTAGTGACAAATTTATTAAAAATTAACTTCATGTCAGAAGGGAGAGGCCACTACAGTCTTTTCATGTCTGTGTGTCTTTCTTGAGTCTGTAACAAAGGACAGAGGCAGTGTAGGGAACTGTAAATGCAGACATCACATCCTTAATCCTATTTCTGCCAATTATAGTTGCAGATTTATTGTTTTACTCTGATCAGGAAAATATATTTGCAATATAATAAGAAATAATTACTGAACAGTTATTAAAAGGTCAAATTCTGTGACAAGAAGTGGGATTAACAGAGTAAAGGATATGTCACAGAAAGTATTAGGTAACTAGATAACTAATTTTCAATTATTGAGAACAGGAAGAAAAGCTAGAAGGAAGGACGAGAAAGAAGAAGGAAAGAAAGGGAAAGAAAGGAGGGGAGGAAGGGACACACAAAGGAAAAAGAAGGGAGGAGGGGAAGGAGAAAGACAGGAAATAAGAGGAAAAAATGAGGAAAAAATTATAGGAACTACTCTGTGCTTTTAGATACTCAAATATTATTTGTTTTATCACATCATGTTTTATAAAGTTAACTCCTGATCTATCATTTATAAGAATAATACAATAAACCTGAATTCTTCTCTTAGCATCAGAGAAATTATGTTCCCAAATCCAAAGGTAAAGAGGTTCATTTACAAACTGACTTCTGTGAGAATTTCAGAATGGGGACAAAGAATGAAAGAATGACCATAATGGGTCAGCTCCCTAGTCTATCCATCCTGATATCCTAAATTATCCAGGTAGTTTAGGACTTGTAATGGGAAGTGCTTGTTCTAGCTCTCTTTAATTTCTCTTACTTTCATGTTGCAAACTGGACTCCAAAGACCCAAGAGGCCTATCTTTACCCCTTGCAATGTGCATACATACACAAAGCGCTCTGCACAGTTTGGGCGTATAGCAGGTGCCGGAGGAATATCAGTCTCCCCTTCCCTTCCCTCTTGCTCTTCTCCTCCCTCTTTCTCCCTGCCCCTACTCTGGATTCAACTCATAAGCGTTCATTGTCCAGAAGATGGTCATTCTGCAGATGTTCATTCTATAACTCTCCCCACCCCTCCCGATCTCCAAGATGGATATCAAACAAGACACTCGCAAAGATGTTTCATAATTAAAGGATTGATTTTTCAATCCAGTTCTGGAATCATTCCACAATATTCTGTTTTGGTTTCACAAGCAAATGAGACAGTGAAGATGTTAGCTACAATTATTGCCATTATTATATTGTTATTATCATTATTATTATTGTCCAAAATCTCCAAAGTATTTTCTTCAACTATGTCACCTCTAGAAGAGTAAGCACCTTTGGTTTTCTTCCTTCCATTTGAAGGAGTGCTTCCCTTTATTTTTCCTTGTATTTCGTACAAATCTTGTAGAAAAAAAGCTTCTAAACCCAGACAGTTAGATTCATTGGTTGCTTCTAAATTTACATCTTTTCAGGTTTTAAAACCTGTTTTCTCATTCTCATTCATTCTTCCACAGTTTTGAAGAATCTTAACAGACATTATTAAATTACTATTTAATTATCAAATAAATTGTTATGAATATCTGTCATGAAGTAATATTCATAATTGCCAAAGGTTTTCATCTGAAATAAAATCATTTCCTAGATTCTAACAACACACTTGTGAGGCAGGTGTTATGTTTATATGCATGAGAAAATTAAATATCACAAGGGATAAATTCATGACCTGTGTAAGGTCATACTGCCAGAGTGCACAGGGTTACCTGAAATGCAAGTTCAGACCTTCTCACCATCCCTTCCAGCTCAGGTGTTAACCTGAATCCATAGTTCTTGCCGTTCCACTTTTAGAGGAAAGAGCCCTTACTTTTGTCAGTCTCCAGAATAGTTTCAATCTTCCTTATCTGCCTCAGATGGCACTCCTGTGCCCCCTACCCACATATGATATTCATCATTTTCACTATCATTTCAAGGCTTTCTCCATAATGGAGTTTCTGAGGTAAATTTATATTGCAGGTGTAGGCACTTGATGGTCTTACCCAAAGAAAGAAGAAAGGACAAAGCAAAAGTTAGGATAGCAAAAGGTGAGGAGAAAAATTGTTTACAAAGCTTTGTTACTGCATGCATACATGCTAAGTCACTTCAGTTGTGTCCAACTCTTTGTGACCCTATAGACTATAGCCTGCTAGGCTCCTCTGTCCATGGGATTCTCCAGGTAAGAATACTGGAGTGGGTTGCCATGCCCTCCTCCAAAGAATCTTCCCAACCCAGGGATCAAACCCACGTCTTTTATGTCTCCTGCATTGGCAGGTAAGTTCTTTACCGATAGCACCACCTGGGAAGCCCCTGCTACTGCATAAATATACCCTATTCTTCCTTATGCTACTACCTTTACCAAAAGAGATCGGAGATAGAGATCAGAGATAAGCCCCTCAAATATGACACATGTTGAAAACATTTCAGCCATCAGTCTACAGAGGAATGTACCAGAATCGTCCATAGTGATTCCTTCCAGGTAGTATGTAGAATGGCAACAATGAAAACAGGGTTCAGATTTGTGTGCCAGCACTTTAGATGCAATATTTTATTTAATTCTCACAGTAACTTAAAGCTACATACTCATACAGTTCCAGTTTTACAGGTGTGAAAACTGAGGCTTTGTAAGTTAAATAATTCAATTAATGTCACACTAAGAAATAGAAGAGTCAAGATTCAAACTCAGGCTGTTGGATCCCACCTCCTCCTAAGAACAATATTCTGCCACCAAAATGCCACCTGGGCATTTCCTCTTCAGGCGTTTCCTGAGGGAAGGATTGTGATCAATATTTGACATTCTCCCTTTTACAAAGCAGCTGACCCTGAATCCTCAGATGAGCACCTAATCTCATTCAACCCTCAGTTTAGGGGAATTATAGAAACATGGTGCAGTGGGAGTCACATGATTTCATCGGTCTACCAACAGAGTGGTTCTGCTCAAATGAATCGGTCGTGCACACAAACAGGGAAAAAACCATCTAAGAAAGATTTCCCCCTCTTCCCCTCAGTTCTCAGTAAGGCACAGTTGTGTGTTTCAGGCCTGAAAGGAAGATTTACAGTAAATTACACGTGCCAATAACATTTTCAGGCTCTTTGTCAGCAGACAGGACCCCAAATGGCTGAGCCAAAAGCCTGAATTCATTGAGGAGGACGCTGTTCATTCTCACTAAGCAGGCTCTCGTAGGCAGTGTCAGAAAAACACACTGTCTTTGTTGCATCTTCTTTGTGTAGAAATGGGGGCTTCTTTCTCTAGCCCTGACAGATTCATGCCAGCTTTGTGGGTCTGGAACTTTTAAAAAATTCCCTTAAAAAAAAAGAAAGAACATGTCCAAGAATAACAAATGAGAAATTTATATCTTCAAAATATGTAGATTTGAGATTTGTTTGGGAGAAAAAAAATGCACAAGCCCTACCGAGCATCTGTAACGATGATATATCTACACGTTATATGGCCGGCTATCTTTAGTTTGTTTTTATATCCTGTGGAGTGTGACATCTGTGCAAAAATTATGAACTGGCTCATATACATGAGGTGCTTATTCAGAGTTTGAAAAATGGGCTATTCTTCTACAGCCCAATTATTTATGAAGAAATTAGAAAGAAACTTTAAAATCTTGGAATCTTTCTCTTAATTTGTGTGTGACTCTAGTCAGTCTGATGGCGCAGAAACTGTCTGTAACAAGGGTGAAGGTTTTTCTAAGTGGGTTAATTATATTTATTTTCGTGGCCACTAGTTCCTCATTTGCTTTTTATAAATTACTCAGGGCAAGGGGCTAATCTCTGTGATCGCTCTCCATCTAGACGTAACAGCTCAACCTTTCATTTGAAGTGGATCTTTCCTATTACAATCTTTTTATGAACCACCTGTAAAAGGAAGGCAGGCTCTCTCCACGTGGAGATATGGATATATGCATATAAAAATTTATAACTATTCCCTAATCACTCAGACGTGTAGGCTAAGCATCACTTATGATTACTACACAGATACTATTATACAAAGAAGTACATTTATATGGAAAACTAAAGAAAGCTTTTATTATAAGAATAAATGTTCACTGATCCTTAACTCTAACTATCCTATTAATGCAACAATAAGGAGGTTCATTCATCTTTACCAGTCCATACTTAAGCCCCCATGAGTGTGTCTTCAGGCAACGAAGAGAAATCAGATGAGTTTCTTTCCTATTTGCTACCCTGGCACGAAATTCTTCTCCCCTCTCCCTTCTGGATTTTTAACTCTACTCCTAAATAAGTTTTCAATCAGCATTCCAGTACTGGAATGGAAAGTGAATCCTTCATTTAAAAGTCTTTGCAACTTACCCTTTGTTCCAGCTATGTTGACATGAACCATGGGGAAGGGTGTGGGGGATGGGAGATTATAAAATGCATAGAAGGCAAGCCTCCAGAATAACTGACTTTCATCTTTGGCATAATTCATCTTTGAAAGTTGAATGCATGGAAGCGGGAATGACAGAGGGAGAATGAGAACCAATAAAGAGAATGGGAGGAAGAAAACTAATTTTCCTTGAGCAGTTATTATGTGCCAGGCACCACACACAGCACTTTTTTTATGTACATTGTCGTAAGGGGTGATTGCTTCCCAGTTTCTCAGATTTTTGGAGTTAACTTTGTAACAGGAAAATAATAGACAGTTGGATATTTATGAGCTTCAAGTCAATCTTCCTTTTGGCTGTCGGGATCCTCTGTATGAAAGACTAGACAGGCACATCTCAGAGACAAGAGTACATCCTCCTGGGCCTGTGATTTCTGTGTCTCTAGCATTCCAAAGACCAGGGAAAGTTTTACAGACGTAACAGGGAACTTCTCTGTTGGGTTAAAGGAATTATTTAGCAGCACCCTCATCCACAAATCATTATCTCAACACACATCATTTTACTAGTGTAGTTTTTTTTTTTTATGATTCTCTAAGATTCCCTTTTTTATTAATACATCTATGGATGGGGGTACATGTTGATTCAGTGTGGGGTACTATCTTATTTGTCAGTTAATAGTCTAGCACGGATTAGTAGGGATGATGAATTCCTTTGGATTATGAGACCTGGGCCTGAAAGATGACCTAAAAATCCAGTGTAGGGAAAAGGGCGGATGACAGGAAAGGAACCATGAAGGGAAGTAAATGTGTGGGTGCATGGGGACAAGCGGATGGATCAATACATAATCAGTATTGGCTAGCTGTCTCCCTCTGGCTGAAGTGGAGCGATTGTATAAAATCTCCGAAAAGAAATAAGGCCATCTCTAGGATGGAACTAGAGATCATCGTACTAAGTGAAATAAGTCAGACAGAGAAAGACAAATATTTGGCCACCTCATGCGAAGAGTTGACTCATTGGAAAGACTCTGATGCTGGGAGGGATTGAGGGCAGGAGGAGAAGGGGACGACAGAGGATGAGATGGCTGGATGGCATCACTGACTCGATGGACGTGAGTCTGAGTGAACTCCGGGAGTTGGTGATGGACAGGGAGGCCTGGTGTGCTGTGATTCATGGGGTCGCAAAGAGTCGGACACGACTGAGCGACTGAACTGAACTGAACTGAACTGATATGTGGAATCAAAATTATCATACAAATGAACTGAATGACAAAACAGACATTCACATAAAAAACAAACTTAGGGTTACTAAAGGGGAGAGAGGAGGTGGGGGAAGAATAAATTAGGAATTTGGGATTAGCATATACAAACTGCTGCTGCTGCTGCTAAGTCGCTTCAGTCGTGTCCCACTCTGTGTGACCCCATAGATGGCAGCCCACCAGGCTCTTCTGTCCTTGGGATTCTCCAGGCAAGAATACTGGAGTGGGTTGCCATTTCCTTCTCCAATATACAAACTACTGTACCTCAAATATATAAACAACAAAGACCTACTACATAGCACAAGAAACTATGTTCACTGTCTTATAACAGATGATAATGCGAGAAGAATATATGTGTAAAAACCTAAATCACTTTGCTGTACACCAGAAACGAACACATTGTAAATCAATTATACTTCAACTTTTGAAAGAAAAATTTTTTAAAAACAAAAAGTTCATGTCAATCCTATTTTTATAAATTCTGTCCATTAGTTTGGCTTTTAAAAAGTGCCATAATCACTCAAATTCAGTCTCGCCCAACAAAAAAGGGAAGCTTTTTTTTTTTTTTTGCTCTCATAGACACTAAGCTTTTATTGAGTATCTCATGAAAAATCAGTAAAATTAGCTATGAGAGGAATGTCAATATGATTTCTGATTGCTGGAGAATCCTTGAAAGCAAGATTGCCAATGAATTGGCAATAGTGGGTTGTGAAATAATACTATTGATTTTTTTTTCCTTCCGTAAATACCTTGTTATTAAAAGTGTTTTTCAGGTCACTTAAACAAGAAAAAGCAAGCCACAGGGACAAGGCCCTTTAATATTTTGCAAAGCTGACATCATCGTTGTTAATAAGGCATTTATTGGGGACCCACTGAGCATGGTGACATGCCACCCCCACGTCCTGCTTCCCGCCATGCTCTCGGCTAGACGCCGGCCTCTCGGTGCAGTTAAACGTCTGCGATGAAGCCCTCTTGGTTTATTGTTAATTAACTTTAAGTCTAGATTCCCTCCACATATGACTTAACATACAAACTGTGTGCACTTTGAACATAAAGTCTTTGAACATTCCTCACTAATTGTTTAAATGATGTGTGGATTTTGTCTCCAGCAGTTGGTTTCACGTTAACCTTTGGACAAATTGAAAACTTTTTTTCCATAAAACTCCACTCCCCTTTGTAGTCTTAATTTTGTCCCACAGGGACTGTTTAATAAGCAGTTTTCAGGTAGAAAAGAAAGACCTGATGACCCAATATTCTCTGTTTTCCCCAATGATTAGACATGGAAATTAGTCAAAAAAAGAAAACTGGATTATGATTGGTTACATCTATCTGGGAGCAATTCCCTGAAGTCGTTAAGAGAGCAATAATGAGAGAAAGTTGTTGCTCAAATTGATTTTAGGAGGAAGCCAGGTTCATTTCCCTAAAAAATCTTTTGTATATTTATTTAGTAATTGGTCATGAAATAATGCTTTAGACAGGCAGTTTAGAAAGCAGACCTCCTGTTTAATAAATCTGAGACTTTGATAATTATTAATGCACAAATGCCAGTAGAGACATGCTTTATTCCCCATGTCACAGCACAGCTATTAATGATACTCAAAGGAGTGAAAATTACTATTTCGGAAGTGTCCAAGGCAGTAAACTGGTACACAAGCCTGCAGTTAGGGCTATGGATGATGTGAATCAACAAGGGTGAAAAGATTTGGTTACTCTGTGTATTAGTGTTAATAGGAATAGATTATAGAGGAATATTTGTGATGTGACCTTCTGTGCACTAATTGAAATAGTATTCAGAGTCAGCATTGGCGTAATCAAGTTAAACATGGAATCATAAATCATCATGAAAAGTGCTGTCACAACTTCACCGTTAATGCCCTAGACTGCTGGGCAGCCTCAAGAAAATATCTGTTATGCCGATCTTTAGGTTAATAGGAACAGAAATGGCATTTAAAGACTATTTGGATCAAATCTGCTCTGAGGTTGAAAGTGTTCCTCTGTTAATTTACTGGTAATTTGAAGTGATGTAGTTAGGGTTAGAAGGAGCACAGCTGAGCCCCTGATAGCAAAACAAAGGGTTGTGGGAGTTTCTTCTAATATTTATTTAATTGCTTTAGGGTGTAATGCTAATCAGTTTTAATATACATGTGTAGTTTCCTTTGTTTCTCGATTTAAAACAGTTAGCAAGGTGATCAAATGTGTACCGTTGGCTATGTAACTTGAGGCGACACATTTGACAAAACAACTTGGGCATCCTTATATTTGTCAAACAGAAAGGTCTTATTGTATACACATGGAAAGACCTCTGACAAGTTAAACTATGTGTCCAGAGAAAGTATAACAATTTACTAGCAGTATTTTTCTTACAAACATTTTCTATTGATTGAATAGAATCAGATGAACAGGCTTGAGAAAAATCACAGAGGAATTTGTTAGGAAATGATATATACTATTGTCAATAACTCCCCGTGTCTCAATGCAGAGAAAGGTTGTGCTAATTTAATCAGTTACTCATCAGATCAGGAGGCAATAAGATGTATGATACTAAGAAGAAAAGGGCTTGTTTATTGTAATTTGCTTCAAATGCTATAAATTAAAACAAGTTCCAGAAGACAATTGGACAATTGATGATAGAAGCTTTTCAAAAGTACCATATTTTACTTCAAATCTGAAAACACCTCAAGTCTACCCAGCTTTAAACATTTAAAACTTGCAGGCAAGTTAGGTGAATAAATGTAGGTCTGTTTGATAAATAATCCTAGGGGAAATTTTTTCTAATTGTCAACCACACAATTAGAGGAGATGGAGGACAGGATGACTCACCTGTAAATAAAATAGGATGTTTTTAAGTCATTACTGAATTTTGAATGATCTTACAATGTACCTACAGTAGACAAATAGTTGTAGAAAATACAAGTTTACTTCGCAGTTTGGATGTTAGAGTCTTTCTCTTAGGAGAAGACTTGTGATTTTTGAAACCTTCTAGGTTACTTGAAACCATTTTTAGCATCTTGACAGAGAAAAGTTGCAGAGCCCAGGTAACTCTTCTCTGCATATGCTCAGTTTATAAGCACAGTACCTGAGGCTTGGGGAGGAAGCAGCTTGTCTAAGTTCCCATAGCCAGCCAGAGTTTGTGGCACTCAAAAACCAATCAACATGGATGTCCCTAAAATAGTACTCTGAAAATTCTCACTTTAGCATCTTATAAGAAAAGTTTATTAACTTTTCAAAGATATTTTGCTTCTTTTACACGCAATACCTTTTCAACTTTTCTACCTTTGACAATGCTTTGTAAGAACCTCCAATTCATACTGTTAGAAAGAAGAAAGTGTTAGTCTCTCAGTAGTGTCTGACTCTTTACAGCCCATGGACTGTAGCCCACCAGGCTTCTCTGCCCATGGGATTTTCCAGGCCAGAATACTGGAGTGGGTTGCCATTTCCTCCTGTTAGGTGCTAATCAAATTTCATAAAATTAGCAAGAATCTGTCATGATTTCTACGATAAGAAGACTGAAATGCTGGCTAAAGAATTAGAGGTGGCATTTTTGGAAAATTACTAAAAAGAATGTTGAAAAGAAGTTTCAATGTGCTTTGAAATGGGATGTTGCTCATGGTACCATCTCTTTCTATTAATTTCTCTATCAATAAAATCAATTAGTTATCATAATGCAGGGAATTATTTGCCCTTTGAGTAGGAAGCTAAAGCTACATCAAGTAAACAGGGTGAGGACAGGTAGAAGGAAGATTTGCCTTGTGTGGAAATTTTATCTCCCACCCTTCCTTCCTTTATCCCTAGAGATACAAATATGAATTAGATATAGTTGTTGATGTTGATAAGCTCCTAATTTAATAGACACCTACCCTAGGATTACAGAGCTAGATGTGACCTTAAAGAGCTTAAAGATGTGGGTTAGTGACAGGAGTGGAACATTAAGCCACGTCTCTAGACTCCAAGTCCTGTGGCTTCTCCATCTTGTACTGTGGGCACAGTGGAGTACAGCACAGCCCATCACAGACCTGGAAGTGAGTTGGAACAGAAGAGGAAAGATGCTGTGAAGAGCCCCCAGATATCTGCTTGAGTGCATTCATGTGTACTAAGTCACTGCAGTCTTGTCTGACTCTTTTGAGAGCCTAGGAATTATCGTCCACCAGGCTCCTCTGTCCATGGTATTCTCCAGACAAGAACCCTGAGGTGGGTTGCCGTGACCTCCTCCAGGGGATCTTCCCGACCCAGGGATTGAACCCGTGTCTCTTTCGTCTCCTGCATTGGCAGGTGGGTTCTTTACCAGTAGCGCCACCTGGGAAGCCCCCACATATCTGGAGACTCTACAAATGGAAACAAGAGCATCAGCAGGGATTGGAGTCAGCCAATAACACAAAACCCTCTTCCAAGGAAATTGTTCCTCTAACCAGAAAATCTGAATGCGGGTAGCAACAGAAAACCTTCCTCTGGATGGCAGCTAATGACTTGACATTTCTCATCACTGGGAGCAGGTGACACTGTATAATACCAATTGGTATGTAAGGCAGTCAAGCACATGGTTTTCAGGCATTTTTTCTCATTTATTTCACTCTATTGTCTTTTGGAAACAGCATACTGTTCCTAAGTTTGGGTTTTCTTTCTCATTAATTAACCTAGAATAATGCCTGGAACATAGTTACTGTTGTATAAATATTTGTTAGATTTTTTTTTTAAGTTATCCAGGGTCAATATTTTACAGGTCTACTCAGCGGTCTTAATTTGAAGTTTTTAAGATGCGTGTTCATAGATTTTTAAATAGCAGGGTTTTGAGAGGTATAGAAGTGTGAATTGAATTGACATCTGAGCAGAGATGTTGTACTTTGCCCTAACAATTCCACATCTGACACTAATTTTAAAATCTTTTCTCCCAAATGCCCGTTTGCTACCTTGGCTTTATAGGCCAACCTGCCATCCGTGAGCAGAACTGCGTGTCTCCTCCACTTGAAGAGCCCCAGGAGCATAATATAGTCAGTGGGAGTGCAGGACAGAAAAAATATACACTGCTTTGCACACAGCCTGAAAATCAAGGCAAAAAAGAGGGAAAATAAATCAGTGTGCCTCATTCGGACTTTGCATGCATAATTCATCAGCAGAAATAAGTATCCAAATGTTTTACCAGTGAGTATAGGACAAGTTACCTTATTTTTCATTAATATCTGAATCATGGCTACATCCCAGACAATTCTAATATAGATCATTAATTAAAGTCTATAATCGATACATTTAGGTATATAAATATCCTCAAGTTGCTGATTTTAAGGGTATATTTATTGTTTTAAAATAGAGTCCATCTAGTTTCAAGGTTGATCTATTAAACTGAAAATCATGCAAACCACTTAGATCCTTTTACAAATAACTAAAAGATCATCAAAACCTCAGTGTTCAACATTGTGAATGAAATTAACATGTACTGAACTCCTGCAAGATTTTGATCACTATAGTGAGCATTGGGAAGATCCCCTGGAAGAGGAAATGGCAACCCACTCCAATATTCTTGTCCAGAAAAATCCCATGGACAGAGGAGCCTGGAGGGCTCTAGCCCATGGGGTTGCAAAGGATCGGACATGAATGAGTGACTGAGCACACACACAGTAAGCATTCCAAATTCATCATCTCATTTAATTTTCCTTACTGCTCGTAAGATTAGGGCTACTTTCTCCATTTACAGGTGAAGACATTGACATCCAGAGAGACTGAGCACCTCTCTCATTATCACACAAATGTTAAACAATGGAGGCAAGATTTCACCCCAGATTTTTTTTAATCTAAAGCCAAGTGCCTTTTACTACCCCATGCTACTTCTCTAATTGGATCAACAGTAGTACACAAAAAACCCTATATTCTTGAAAGAAGATGTGCACGTGTTTATGTACCCATACTACGGGGTCACAAAGAGTCAGGCACAACTGAGAGACTGACACTTCAGTTCAGTTAGGTTCAGTCCTTCAATCATGTCCGACTCTTTGCAACCTCATAGACTGCAGCATGCCAGGCCTCCCTGTCCATCACCAACCCCCAGAGTTTATTCAAACTCATGTCCTTTGAATTGGTGATGCCATCCAACCATCTCATCCTCTGTCATCCCCTTCTCCTCCCACCTTCAATCTTTTCCAGCATCAGGATCTTTTCAAATGAGTCAGTTCTTCGCATCAGATGGCCAAAGTATTGGAGCTTCAGCTTCAGCATCAGACCTTCCAATGAATATTCAGGACTGATTTCCTTTAGGATAGACTGGTTGGATCTCTTTGCTGTCCAAGGGACTCTCAAGAGTCTTCTCCAACACCACAGTTCAAAAGCATCAATTCTTCAGCACTCAGCTTTCTTCACAGTCCAACTCTCACATCCAGCTTTCTTTACTAACACTTACTCACTCTTAGGTCAGTGAGTAAGTGAGCAGCAAAATTGAAAGGTTTGAATATGTCACCCTGCAGATTAAAATGTTATTATAAAATTTACCCTAATTCCACTTCATCCTGTGGTCTTTGAAGAAACCTATAGCCAAACCATAGCTGACATTTAATGTGAACATCAGCTTAAAGTACCGTTGGTATGAATACCATGTAAGTTGCATGAAAACCCTCAAATAAATAAACAATTACATAGTTAATGTAGACAAGTTTTATCACATATTTTTTAATCCTCCAAAATTTAAAAATGCAATTATTCAACTCATGAAATAAGTAGTTATATCAATATTTACAATATTGTGATATTTTTCCTTGTCTATTTGTCCAGGATAGTTTGTCTCTATATTTACATTATGAGCCTACAACGTCTGTACACAAAAGACCCTAATTGAATTTTCTTAATGTTGAATTTTGACATACAATGATATTCATCCTTTGAGATGTTATCCTACATGAAGTCCTGAAAGATTTTCAGATTAAATTGTTCAATTCTAAAACTCCAAGCATGGTTATTTTCATTGAGAGGCAAAAAAGAAAAAAAAAATGCTTGAAATATGAATACATAAAATTCTATACCGTACATTATCTGGCTTGGCAATAAACAGAGTGCTTATAAGAGAAAGATAAATCTAATTTAACATTATAACTCTTTATTAATAAAAATATATAGATTCCAAACCTCTTCAGTGACCCTGTCTCACACAGTATAATTTCCTAAAACTTCTAAGTCACTCAATGATAAGAGGCTGATCTAAACGCTTCCACTGCATTAATCAAATACCAGGTCTAATTAAAAGAGCCATGCACAAAGCTTTTTCAAAATGTTGCTCAGGTATTGCAATAATTTCTGATCACCCAAGCCTGGAAGACAAATAATTAGAGCTGCCAGAGCATTCTGATGAGTGATGTCAGCATCTCCAAGTGACCTTCCCTCCACTAATTAATTTTCATCTTAAGAAAAGAGACCCTGTTGTTGCACATTATTAATTGAGTTCACTAAAAGATGCGCCTGATTAATTTTTGTTGATAATACTTGTCATTCTAGGCAGCGGCTGTAATCATTCTATTGGGTTTTATTTTTTTAAGTTGATCTAAGTCCTTTGCAATGTGACTGATATATCTGATACAAAATATCATGCATAAGGGCATATCCTATCATGTGTCTGGGCTATTTTTCATTGCAGTTGTTGGCCAAGGTAAAATGAAATGTCAAAGTGGAGTCTTCTGAGCCATTGGAAACTATAAAGGTGTCGTTTCACTTTGTCCTCATAGCTTATTGAAGCCACTCATTCTTAAGTCCGCAAAAGAGATCACTGCACACATTCGGCAGCCTCCTCCTGGGTTTCACAGTGAAAAGTCACTTCAACAGAGAAAACCCTACTTTGTCTTATGAGACTTCTTCATCACATTTCTGTTATTACCAAAAGATTTCAGGCAACTTCCTTTGTCCTCCAAGTGGGATGAATAGTCCACTAAGTAAGTCCAGTCTTCTGACCCTGTGTAAGAGGCCTAGAATTTGGATTGCTGCCCTATTCATTCATAAACTATGAGGATTAGAAAACAAAATAGAGAGAGCTATATTAAAGTATTTATTTCATTAACCTAAAATTAAACAGGAAATTCAGTCACACATCTAATGAATGTAAGCTGTACTCTAATACGGGAACATTCACATGTCAGTGAATTTCAAGATCCTTATTAAAACCATAGTTCATTTTCAGAGGAACCTTCTTTAAAGGTAGACTTAATTTATTAGGAAAATATTGCGTTCTACTTTGAAAGAGAAAATATTTTATTTGTATTGGGAAAATGAACTCACAGGACTTCTTAGATTTTAAAGGGATCCTGCTAAGTGAATTTTTACAAATATTAGCCTAAATGATCAAAAAATAAATATAATTTCGTGGATACATGTGTTTAACAGTCAAGAGAAAATGTTTAACAAACTGCCTTTTGTGTTTTGTTTAATCTGAAATCTTTGAAAAGTATTTTGAATCATTGTTGAAATAGGCAAGGTTAGGTTTTATCATACACACTATATGCTATTTGCTTAAAAGTTTAAAGAAGCTATTTAAACATATTATGAATAGAAGAAAACTAAAAAACTCTGCCTATCTCTTTGAAGCAAACTTCTCCTCTTCAGTTGTAAACTTGTTCCTTTGCTCAGTTTTTCCACTAGATGACTGCAAGATGGCCCTAAACCAACCTGGACACTGGTTCAGATCAAATGGCCCTATCTTTTAGCTGAATTCACCCCTCCCCTTGAATGATCTTCATGAAGGGAAATGTGACATGGTTCTCTAATAGTAGAGTTTAAGCTCTTTATTTAATCAATCAATCCCATTATTAAACAACCACCAGGAGTTAGGTACTTTGTGTATCTTCTCTGAAATTTGGAAGACCTAAAACTGAGTTTCCTTGCCTTGTCAATCCCAAGGAAACAAGAATGGGACAAAAAAAATCCTAAGATGTAAGGGTAAAGGTAATTCTTATGAGTGTTGAAACAGGGATTCATAATGAAAAAAAAAAACCAAAAACAGCAGCATGTGTAGACACCAAACCTGATGCTTCACGAGATGTTCCATCGTTACAGTATTTTAGACCTGAAAAGAACTTTATTTTGTATTGAAGTATAGTTGTGTTAGTTTCAGGTGTACAATAAAGTGATTCAGTAATACATATATATGCATATATATATATTCTATATACTATTTTTCAGATTCTTTTCCCTTATAGTTATAAAATATTAAGTATAGTTCCCTGTGCTATAGTCAGTCCTTGAAAAAACATTCAGATAAAGTTTAAAAAGACTTAAAAAAAAAGTTAAAGTTTAAAAAAAAAAAGCTTTAGATAAAGATTAAAAAAAGTCCAATGCCAATATTTCACATACATAG
Organism: Bos grunniens; assembly: GCF_055505025.1. NCBI lineage: Eukaryota > Metazoa > Chordata > Mammalia > Artiodactyla > Bovidae > Bos > Bos grunniens. The sequence goes on from NC_141176.1 coordinate 47,489,223, forward strand.
AAATTGATTCTCAGAATATTTTAAGAATAATTGTATATCACAGGATTTACTTTTTATGCAAAAGAAATGAATGGAAAGAACAATAATAAATACTAATTTGTATTTTAAAATATCTTTACTTAGAATTATGAGTAGTGCATATTTCTCATGAAATAGACATGTAGTTGTTTCAGAGTATTGCTGAGTACCCGCATGTATCACCACATATGTATTTATCAGTGTTGATGTCTTTTTTTCACTGTGGTCTTAAGGGCCCATACCTGTTTATTATGCCCTATTTATTCAGGTTATTGTCTTTTTCATGTAGGAGATTAATAAATAGAAGAACAAGAGAGAGAGAGATAAGGAGGAAGAAAAAGAACAGAGGAGAGGGAGACAAGGGAAAGAGAGAGGCTTAAGATCTTTTGGTCCCATTTCAATTTTTTTCTCATTATACTTTCAAATTTTAACATGCAAACCTAAGAAAGGTTACCATCTAACAATTTGTGGCCAAGTGTAATTTCTTTTCTTAATAAAACTGACCTCAAATATTAAGAAAAAAAGAGGGGAAAACAAAACTGGGAATGTTTTATGTTATAATACTCCTTGTAAATTCACTTTGTGTAAATTACAAGGTAGAGTCTGACAGTTAGATACATCTTAGTGACTGATGTCAAGAAGTGATAGTGTAGGGCTTCCATGGTGGTCCAGTGGTTAAGAATCTGCCTTCCAATGCAGGGGACACACGCTTGATCCCTGGTTGGGGAACTAAGATTGATCCCACATGCCTGGGGAGGTGACGGGGGGTGGGGGGCAATTAAGCCCACATACTGCAGCTAGAAAAAGCTCAAGCACAGCAATGAAGACCCAGTGCAGTGTAGCCAATTTTTTTTAAGTGACAGTTTATTTCCAAAATAATGTAAATGACACCTTTTAGAGTATATGATTTTAATCAGTATGTGGGAAATTTAGTCTTTTTAATTTGGAGAAAGTATAAAGATCTTGAAGGAACAAACTTTTGGACTTTAGGTAAGGAAAGACAAATAAGTTCTCGAGATCAGTAAGGATGAAGATGAAGCTGAATGTCAGATGTTGCTCTGAATCTAGGTCAGTATGGCTGAAAGAACATCAAGACTTAGGAGGGGCCCTTCTTTCGAGCCATGGAATTTAAATCGATATGGAGAGATCATCTCTGACTAATACATCTGACATTAATTTTCTAATCAGATTTTACCTATAGTCTGTCAGCATTCCTTTTAGAAGTCATCAATATTTTACTCGGATGAATATCATCACCTTCTTACTTTCTCTCACGGCTTTGTTTCTGTTTAATAATATTGCATTTTAGTAATTATATTTAACCAAACTATAAACTGAAAATAAGGGGTGTCTGAACTTGGATTCTGACTAACTATGCCATCATTCTTGATAAGTGCAGTCTTAGGTTTTGTACAAAGAACCCTGGTATAAAGTAGGTGTCATTGAATAATATTTGGCCCTGGGATATACATCTATCTCAGCTAATTAACTTCAGTTTTTACCACAATTTATATTGACTGAGTGGTCTTCAATCCAATAGATATTTGCACACAGAGTGACTGAATTTAATCTATAGCCACGATATGTGAGCACGGCATCTCCAGGTATTCACTTCTCTCTTCAAGGTGAAAGATATAATAGCAGTGGGGCTCAGAGGATTATGTATAAAATCTGAGATGAGATTAACTTTGAATCAGTATAACCAAAAAAACCTGTTCTATGAGATTTGGCATCAAACAATCTCTAAGAAAATTTTTTCTTAGAGAAAAAACTGAGTTACTTAAATTCTTTGAGTCTCAATCTCTATGGATAAAATAGAAATACATTTTACATTCCCCTTATGATTGAAAGAAAATAAACAAAATAATAAATGTGAAAGCATGCAACTCAGTGCCTGATAGATTGAAGGAGCTCAATAAAAATCATTTTACACTCAATGTAGATTGATTAGTCTACTTGATTTATAGAAAGATTCTGCTCTTTTAGCATCCCACCTGAAACTCCAGTACTTTGGCCACCTCATGCGAAGAGTTGACTCATTGGGAAAGACTCTGATGCTGGGAGGGATTGGGGGCAGGAGGAAAAGGGGACGACAGAGGATGAGATGGCTGAATGGCATCACCGACTCAATGGACATGAGTTTGAGTGAACTCCAGGAGTTGGACAGGGAGGCCTGGCGTGCTGTGATTCATGGGGTCGCAAAGAGTCGGACATGACTGAGCGACTGAACTGAACTGAACTGAATTGTCCTAACTTTGTTCCTCACACTGCTTTTCCCTCTCAAGTAGAGGAAACATGGAGAAGCAATGAATTTGCTGCACTCACAATGGGACCCAACCAAGTGGGCCTACTGGTCAACTTGGAAAGTGGGACTTCTAAGACTGGTCAGTGTTGCCTGATGGTTGTGGAATCAAAGAGACAGAGAGCAAAGTTCAAACTCTTAACTAAGGTCAAACTTGTTAAGGAGTTTGAAATCATATATCAGGAAATATCTTGTGTTCAGCAAGTATAGGAAGGGTTGCTAGGAAGTTTTGAGATGCAAATAGGGTAGGGAAACGACGGATGCTGGTAATAAAATTTAAAGTAACAATTGGACAATTTTTCAACTTGATTTAGAAAAAGAGTTTTAAAGCCTAAAAAAACTGGCAAGCATCATGATCTATGATAGTTTTAACATGTTAAATGGAGTTCCACAGATCTTACTAATTTTTGACAACCTCACATCATTTAATTTTTTAAGAGGTGTGTTTGACCCAAGGTTTTTGTAATACCTTTATATGTGACCCTGAAGACACCTTCAGTGTAGCCTCTTTTAAAGATAATTTTGACATAAAGTTAGCTTTGGCTAGTAGCCATACCACCATAACTTTTGACCTTGAGTGAGCTCCAATTTCTAGTAGTACTTGAATAAATGACTTCTGGGTGAAAGTAAAAGGTCAGGAAATAAAGTATCAAAGTTATCAAGATTGATTTTTATTATTTCTTTCTCGTTAATTGCCTGTACACTACTTCTTCCCCTCTAATATAATACATTCTGAAAATTTCCTTCATTTGTAAGTCATTAACAGCACTTTTAAGGTAGGTCATGGTCCTAGTACAACAAATTTCAAAGACTAGTCTGAAGCAAAATGATAGAGTGGAAAGAACTTTGGGTTTGAAGTAAGTACACTTGGATCCCTATCCTGGCTCTGCCACTAACTAGTCTGAAAGACAAACTATCTTTACCTGAAATGAGATGATGATAATCATCTCTCCAACTTCACTGGGTCTTTACATGTTTAAATAAGTTCTTGCCTTGTACAGGCATATGGAAAGCTGTAAAATATTGCACACATAAATCATTACATTAATTAAATTATGTATTTGATTTATGATCTTGAAAATTGAAGGATCAAATATTATTTCAATAGATGACTCTTGGAAATAATCTCCCTTTAAATATATATTGAAATAAAAAATGTTTGTATTCATGGAATTTAGGCTATAAAATTCAAAGCTGCAATTCCGAAAATAATTTTATTCTAGAACGTTAACCCCATAGAGTAATAAGAGCCTCCTCCTAGAGGTCATGCTGCTTGTATCTTTGTCCCTTTAGGATCTATTTCCAGCAGTTGCCAGAAAGATAGACGTATTCAAATAGTAAGTCAGATCATTTCACTCCTTGTTTAAATTTATCTAACGTCTCCCCATCACTTAGAATAAAAGCTAAAATGCTAACAGCGGCCAAAAAAGCAACATGATTGGGTCGCTTGTTACCTCTGGCCTCATCTACTACTGAGTTCCCCAGATTCACATTCTGTTCTTAGATCTTTGTGTTGTCTGCTCCCCTACCTGGAACACTTCTTCTCCTTCATATGGCTAATTCACTCATGGCATCAAGTCCTCATTCAAAGATCCTCTTCACAATTGGGCTTACCCTGACTACTCTACTTAAAATTGCAATCCTACCCCACATCGCCAATACACTTATCTATCTTTTTTCTGTAGCACAGATCACCTTCTAACACACTACATCATTTTCATATTTACCTTGTTTTTTGCCTCTAGCCACCATAATATAAACTCTACTAGAAAATGGATTTCATCTGTTTTGTTTACTGATCTAGCCCATGTACTTTAGCATCTGGGTTGTATGGTAAGTGCTCAAAAACTTACTCATTGAAAAAATGAACGATATAATGAAAATACCACATAAACCTTTGTCCATATGTGTGCTGCCTTCTATGGCCCATTCCTGTGACCAACCACAAGCATTTACAGAATATGTGTGTCCAAAAAGAGGTGAGACATGTGGCTATAAAAAGAGAATGAAACTATTCAGCTCTTCTGAACACAGAATTTATGACCTTGGAATCTCTTTATACATTTTTGTAACCGATGGCATTAACAGGATTTTCTTTGTCCTACATCTATAGAACATGGCAACATTAATCTCTTAGTAAATTTGCATAAAATTTGCAAATATAATTTCATGATCTGTAAAACCAAAATCAAAGTATAACATAGCAATTTCATTGACTTAATCTCTCAGAATTCTGTCAAAAAAGTAATCAGATTTTCTTATCATTATTTATTCTTTTTTAAATGCCTATGGCTTTTCATTCTATTATCTAGTGACTGATTAGTAATTTCCCTTCTTTATTCCAATATTTTAGTTGAGGTTGAACTGATTATATCTAGTACCTAGAATTACCTGACCCATAAGACATTGCTTTTAATTTATATTTAAAAATCTCAAGTTCCATACCGGTTCTCTAAAACCCAATCTGTATTGCCTCAATAACCCCACTGCTCGGGCATCCTATACCAATAAGCAAGTTAGTTCCTATAATTAGGGCTATATCATACCTCTCTTAATTAACACTAGGATTTCAGTGGTGGCAACCGTGATGTTTGGTTTACTGTTCCTGGTAGCAGTCTTCCTTTACAATTCACAGCTATGCTAAAATTTTGCTTCTGACCCCAAATTTCCCATCTGAAGCCAAGGCACTCAGTTTGAACAGATCACTGCACATATTGATGAGAATCAGGCAACAGAACCATAAACAGTCTTACCAGTAAGTCTTAAAATGACTCCTACACGTAGTCTCCATACCTTTAGCAATGTTGCACCACTTAGTAGCACACCACAGTATGGAATCCATTTGTGCAGTCGTGCTGTGTGAAAGTTACTGTTTTTAGCTCAGTAACTTATTTTTAAATTTATTGGCCTTTTTTTTTCTTTTGGGCTGTTGAGCAACAAGAGTACCAAAGGGTTACTAAACATGTTTTCTAAAGGATTTTCATCCTTCTTACTTCTTATCTAAAGCTTGAAATTTCCTTTTTCTCTTCTGTCTTCACTAACTGTGACTCACTCACACATAATATACTCTCACTGGATTTTAGGAGAATTGACATATTAGCTAAGTTGAAATGAAAGGCAAACCTAAATCTACCTCACTAAATGGAAACTATATGTCATATGTGAAGAAAACTGAAGTACTAAACTCAGTCTGTTTGTGTAAACAGGACTTTAAAGACAGTTAAACAACAACAATAACACAGATTTCATGGTGCTGCTTCTTATTTTCTCTATAAAACTGGTTTGTCCTCTAAAGCTTCAAACATGATTATTATACAACATCATTCTATAAATTTGTTTCCTAAAATTTCTCCACTTCCCTCATTAATCTTTAAAAGTTCCATTATTTGCTTCCTTACCAGAATCTATTTCTCTAGAAACATTATATGGATATTATCCAGGTGTGCTAACTCCAGGGTTTTGGCTATTGTCCAGCCTGAACAATTAGTTAAAATTCTCTTTTAGTTTTAACCAGATGTTATAGTCCTCATTTCCTGACCTAAAAGGCTCTTTCAAATTATGAAGAACTTTTAAATACTTGTCCCATTCTCTTTCTGAGCTAGCTGCACCTTAGTGCTAATATGGTCTGATTTTCAGTAAGTGCATATAATTAGTGAGGTTTATACAACATTTGGAGTAAATCTGGCTTAAAAATGCTTTCAATATGAGAAGGGAAACATTAATTAGCAAATATTTACCTAGTATATATCTTTTGACTTTAAATCTCTTTTTCCATGGTTCTTAGTTGAGATTTTAATTTCCAAAATGATGAGTGAATTAATTTTAGAGTTTTCTGAATTTCATGTAGTTTTATCTGCTCAACAAGCCTATATTCTTTCTGGAAATATGCCTTTGACCCATTTTGTATCTTGGGCTTCCCTAGTGGCTCAAGGGTAGAGGGTCCACCTGCCAATGTAGGAAATGCAGGAGACACAGGAGAGGTGGGTTCGATTCCTGGGTCAGGAAGATCCCCTAGAGGAGAAAATGACAGCCCACTCTAGTGTTCTTTCTTGGGAAATCTCATAGACAGAGGAGCCTGGTGGGCTACAGTCCATGGGATAGCAAAGAGTCAGACACGACTCAGGACTAAACAACAAAAACCAGGACCCAGAAATGATGCTAACATTCTGTGAAAGTAAAAGTCGCTCAGTTGCATCAGATTCTTTGTGACTCCATGGACTATACAGTCCATGGAATTCTCCAGGTCAGAATACCAAAGATGGTAGCTGTTCCCTTCTCCATGGGATCTTACCAACCCAGGGACTGAACCCAGGTCTCCCACATTGCAGGTGGATTTTTTACCAGCTGAGCCACCAGGGAAGCCAGTACTTCCTATGCTCCATGTATATATTTTACTAACTTGTAATATGATAAGTAGATACATATATTGTACTTGAAGAATTCTGAAAAGCCACCAGTAGAGTCAAATTGTTTTTAGTCCTGATACGCACTAGTCCTCCACGAGCACAACCATTTAATGTTATTTCTCTTAGCCCTTTATTTCTTGTATTTAGTTAATTCCTTACAGATCCTCAGGAGCCAAATTAAGGTCACTGTCCTCCCTTACCATTGGTTACTGAAATCACACAAAAAGTAGCTGCTATTATGTTATACACCTGAAACTACTATAAAATTGTAAATCAACTATACATCAATTTTTTCAATACTTTTAATTAAAAAGGAAAAAAAGAAAAGAGCAGCTCCCAGTGGACCCAAAACAGTTTGTTGGGGAAAAGCAGCTCCTTTCAATTCTGAACAGCCAGGAACAAGGATGATGGGTTGGATGGAGGAAAACAAGTAGAAGAAACGTTTTAAAAGTCTAATCAACTGATTTGGAGGAAATTCTCAAGATATGTTGCACAAGCAACAGTCTTCTGAGGAAAAACACTGGTCAGAAGCTACACTTAACTTTCCCTGTTCCTTACTTCTATGAAACTTCTTAAAATACAGCCTTTGAGTTGGTAGTGTTTTGTGTTTATATAAAAATGAGTTCAATATTTCTTTATTAATTTTAGTGGTACAACAAGAAGTGTGTATTGCTTTGACATAAGGAATTTGAAGTTACTAGGCACGTGCTTTTCCATTAATCTTTAAAATATATTTACTGGGTGAGCAGCCAACATAATCCTGCCTAAACAGATAAGAAAATGGAGAGCTGGTGATAAGGTGACTTGTTTAAAGCTGCGCAACAAATCAGGGAGAGAGATGGAGTCTAAGTTCATTCCTCTGCTCTGGGCTGCAGGCGCCCCTACTGGCTCAGGCGCATATGAACAGCTAGAAGCTGATGCTTGGGAGTCACCAAGCACTGGATAAAAGGGTTTCATTCTGATCATTTCTGGAACGTTCTAAAGAGAATGCCATGAACCAAATTTCTGGAAAGTTTCAGAAGAGAATCCCACAAGTGGAAAGAAATATTTTTTGTCCTATCAGTATTTTGATTTGTATCCTTTGCATAGTGTCAGCTTTTAATTATCTAGAGAGTAATTATCCATTTGTGGCTTATCAAGGTCCCTTTCTTCTCTCCAGCTTCCTGCCTGTGGGCCATTTCCCTGCTCATTAATACTTGCATCACAGACACGATCTGCTGCTTTGCGGGTGAGTCTGGTAAAAAGATCTGGTGGGCAAGGAGATAAAATGTATTGAATATGTAAAATTTTGTGATTATCATAAGGTTTAATTCATCCATACTAGGCTAGATAGTTGAACTCCATAACAAATGATAATAGTTCATTTGTCAGGGGAAGGTCCACTCCTTTTTTGCCTTTTATTCTGCATATCTACTTTTCCCTAGTTCCTTTACTTGATGCTTATTATTCACAGATAATTGAAATTTGACAAAAGATAATCTTTTGCTGATAGATTTGGACAATGTTCACGTTTTTGAATTTGGCATTTCCCCACCTCTTGAAAAGAAACCTCAATAAATACATCTCACATGTATTAAGGAATAAATGAAAGGTGTGCTTTTTGCGTATTATTTGTGGATTGAAAGATAAAATATGGCGATCAGCATCCTGTCACCCCTCCCCCCGTCAAGGATTCTCGGTGGTTAAAGAGCCGGTGCTGGTGGTGGAGATTAGTAAGAAGTCGTGATTGCCTCATGAATCAGGGTGAAGCCACTCGCTGGTGGCAGTTAGTTTGATCTTCCTAGTCACTCTCAGAGGTTATATATCTTTTGAGATGATCACTCACAAGGATATCCTTGAAGGAAAACGAGGCTGCCTCACGAAAGCACAACTAAATGAAACAAACAAAAAGGAACGGTGACAGGGGAAGGGGAGCAACGGGGAGGATTCTTTTAGCATCTACACAAATAAAATGGAGTGTGTTGGTAAATTCCTTCTCCAGCAGCTCAAAGCACTATTCCTAGAGCTATGCTGACCACATCAAAACAATGCTGCTGCATAAGCAAGGGAATAAACAAAGCGAAGACCCATTAGCTCTGTTTCCATTAGACACTGGAAGGGTAAAAAAAAAAAAAAAAAAATCAATAACAGGCAAACAGAAGATAAAATTGATAGGAAAGACATGTTAATTTTAAAGCTTTAAAACGAGGTATTGTGAGCAACGGCATGCAATAAACCTTTAAAAACTATTTTTAAAACTTTCAAAATCATTTACATTTACATGGGGAAAAGAACTCTAGCAGGAACATATACAGCATATTAAACTTTAGTGCATTTTTAATGACTTGTCTTAAACAAATTATGCATGAGATAGATTACACATCCTTCACCCACTTAACAAAAAGGCATACACACGAACAAAAAACAAAACCAGGTGGCTTTTAAAAAGAAATTAAGTGTATACTTGGTGACTGATTGGGAGAAATGCCAGGCGATGTAAAGGACCTCTCCGAATAGAGTTCTCTTGAAAGAAGCTAGATTGATGGGCGCTTTCGGCCCAGACGGTAGGCTGAACAGTATAAATGATACTAGTCTCTGATTTTGGATTCCATCCTGTAAATGCCCTCAGCAGTCAGAGTAGGGGAGCTGAAAGAACTCTGGGATGATAAGTCTTGAATTCATTCCAAGTCCCACCACTCCTTAACTGCCTAGCTGGACAAGTAATTTACCACCCTTCCTTTTTCTCATTTTTAAGATGGAGATAATAATAATAATAATGGTGTCTTGTGTTCCTAACTTGGAATAAGGCCCAAGTCTGCATTTTCTTAGGCTCCAGTTCTCTGTAATATACAAGCGTGGTTCAAAACCATTGGTTTAGAGGCCTAGTTCTCAAATTTATGGGTATATCTGAGTCCCTGGAAGAGTTTGTGAAAACATAGGCAGCTAAGCCCCGCCCTCAGGGTTTCTGATTTTGTAGGGCCGAGGTAGAGAAGGAGAACTGGCATTTCTAACAAATTACCAGGTAGTTCTGATGCTGCTGATACTGGGGCCACACTTGAAGAACTTCCTGTCAAGCCTTGTGATTCTAGTGTGGTCCACTGACCAACAGTCAGCGTCACCCAGGAGCTGGTAAGTCATGCATACTCACCCAGACCTTGTTAGAAATACTGACCTGTCCTGCTGAACCAGATCTGGCATTTCACAAGATTTCCAGGTGATTTGTATGCCTAGTAAAGTTTGAGAAGTTCTGTTCAAGAGTATCTTTGAAGGAAATGGAACCATTCAAAGACTGTGAAAATCTGCTGTAGGGGGTTTGTAAGATGGGCAACAAGTATGAACAACACAAATCCAGGGTCTTGGCCTTGGCGTTTCCCTGGGAAGTCCTGCTTGTAAAATTGACTAAATGCACCAATTGTACACAGCAATTATCAGCAAAGTACCTGTGGTACCTAGATATGCTGTAAGTGAAGTGAAAGCTCTCAGTCTTGTCTGACTCTTTGTGACCTCATGGACTATACAGTCCGTGGAATTCTCTCGGCCAGAATACTGGAGTGGGTAGCCATTTCCTTCTCCAGGGGATCCTCCCAACCCAGAGATTGAACCCAGGCCTCCCACATTGCAGGCAGATTCTTTACCAGCTAAACCACAAGGGAAGCCCAAGAATACTGGAGTGGGTAGCCTATCCCTTCTCCAGCAGATCTTCCCGACCCAGGAGTCAAACATGTGTCTCCTGCATTGCAGGCGGATTCTTTACCAACTGAGCTGGATTCCCAATTGAGCAGGGAGGCCTGGGTAAACAATTACTAGAGCACCTTTTCACTACTAATAGAAATTTTGCTTCCTTAAATGATGATCTTTGCAGTTCTCTCGTTTATTTTTTTTTCTGTTGTCCCATGTCCTTGTGTTTCTTATGAGTGTGCTTGTTTCTTATTTAATTATGGACTTTGTGACTACATGAATATTGGTCAGAAGAAAAGTAAGCTGAAAACACCAAGTACATTTCCATCAGTAGTTCCTCTAGACTAAAGAGTCACTGGGTTAAGTGTCAATGATCTAATATCAACCCAGCATCACAACAACCCCTTCATTCAAACAAGCCTTCCCGTTATGTGGACTACAAATCGGAGCACCAGCTTCACATTTGTGAGATTTATACGACCATTTAGAGAAATTCTTCTTGTAGCTCCTCTGATAACATCACTAGCAATACAAAGCTGAATGGTTCATATCAAATTTCATCTCTAGTATGTAGTGGTTTAGTGTTTGAGAATGAACTCACAGACTATTAAATTTATAAAAACAAAGACAAATATACAACATAAAGCAATTCAAGCTCCAAAAGCTTTCTATTAGCTTTTGGAAAAGAACCACTACAAAAAGAAAAAGGCAGTGAAGATTAAATCTTTTAAGATTCAATTTGTCTATCCTGCTATGGAAAACCTAAGCTTGCTGAAGACATAGAATTACAGCTTTATTTTAGTCCACAGCAGATATCATTCCAATGATAAGTTTTACAGTAAAATCAATGAGAAAATATTCTGATTTGCAGAACTACCCTCCACAAGTGATAATAATTATGTAATAATGTATGTGTTATGGCAATATTGTATATATTATATTAACAATAGAAACACTTAAACACAGGGACTTTTTAATTTTCATAAGTGATTTCCATTTTAAAGATGAAAGCACAATGAAAAAAGTAAGGAAACTATTAGAACCTAAGAGATGCTTTGCACTGAACTGTTAGCCTTACAGTCTGTCTTTTTTCTTACCAACATTAAAAATAAAAAAAGGATAACTTTCTTACACAAATAAATCAGAACTCTAAACACTGTCTCTCATGGAAGAGAATGCCTTCTACTTATAATAGTTCTGCTTTTCTAATCAAATATTTCTCTATAATAGCCTTTTTTTTTCCTTGATGCTCATTTGCTGATGCATTTAAAATTCCTTTTTTGTCTTGTGGGAATTCAAGAATTCATGTTTCTTCATTGCAAGTGATGGAAATCTTTCTGCTACCTATTTGGGCAACAGTCTTTATTAACAAATCACATTACATTATTCACCACTTACCTGGTGGCTCAGCTGGTAAAGAATCCACCTGCAATGTGGGAGAACCTGGGTTCAGTCTTGGGATTGAGAAGATCCCCTGGAGAAGGGAACAGCTACCCGCTCCAGTAATCTAACATGGAGAATTCCATGGGGTCACAAAGAGTAGGGCATGACTGAGCAACTTTCACTACCTTCAGAAAAATGTGGGATTACTCCATCTGAGCTATGTGTAGAATTAAAGCTGTTATCATATTTGTCTTCTGTGTATTCATCCCATAAATGACTTCTCCCTGAAGGAAAGAATGATTTGTCTAAAAGATACCATACATATTTGAAAGATTCTTATTTATGCATTATACTAAACCTCCTTGGAAGGAATGCTATGACAAACCTAAACAGCACATTAACAGCAGAGACATCACTTTTCTAGCAAAGGTCCATAGAGACAAAGATATGGTTTTTCCAGTAGTGATGTACGGATGTGAGAGTTGGACTATAAAGAGAGCTGAGCAAAGAAGAATTGAAGGTTTCAAATTGTGGTGCTGGAGAAGATTCTTTGAGAGTCCCTTGAACAACAGGGAGATCAAACCAATCAATCCCAAAAGAAATCAACACTGAATATTCATTGGTAGGACTGATGCTGAAGCTGAAGCTTCAATACTTTGGCCACCTGATGCAAAGAGCCAATCATTGGAAAAGACCCTTATGCTGAGATAAATTGAGGGCAGGAGGAGAAGCGGGCAACAGAGGATGAGATGGTTGGATGGCATCACTGACTCAATAGACATGAGTTTGAGCAAGATCTGGGAGATAGTGAAGGACAGGGAAGCCTGGCGTGCTGTAGTTCGGGGGCGAGGAGGGGGAAGTGTCCCAAAGAGTCAGACACGACTTAACAACTGAACCTTAGGAATATTAATCGTTTTTTAATTAGTTGCCCTAACAAAGAAAATCTAGACCACATTGTTTTTTGATATAGGAGCTCAAATACCTGTCTCAGACATCAGAAGACCCAGGAAGTCTGAAACTGAATCTACCTCTAGATGATAAGGCCTTGAGGGCAGGAATTCTGCATGCTTGTCATTGGTCATCTGCATTGGGCTTTATGTAGCAAATATTCTGTTGATGAATCGATGGAAGAACAGAAAGCCCTTCACGTATATCCTCTGTATATAACCACTTCCCCAGCGTCTGGTCAGTTTGTTATATGCTGTTTCCAGCTAGTAGTGTTAGACAATGGACACTGGGTTAGACCCTTGTGCAAATGAAGGGAGGCTTTGAACTGTTAAATTCCTTGAAAGCAGGTTCTTTGTCACCCCACCAGACCTCCCCCATCCCAGCTTTGCGCATGGTAGTTGTTTGTTGCACTGAATTAAATTGACTCTGTAAAAGGTATTAATGTGGACAAAAATAAATGCATTAATACGCTGCTCCAAATCTGACTCACTGAAGTCATCCTGCTCGAAATCTTCCTTTCTAATTTCATATTAATATTTTTGTTAGGTAATGCATGCAGATAATACAAGATTCAAAATGTATAAAAAGGCACAGAGTGAAGAGTAAGGCTCTATTACTACTCTGCCACCCAAGGGCTCAGAATTCATTGTGAGAGGGAAAATCTGAACACTTACCTTTTTGTAACAGGAGGTGTTTGGCAGTTGTTGTTTTTAAGTATAATGGGAAACTAATGCTTTATCCGCTGGTACTGTAATGCTCTACTTTTTCTTTGTTATTGTTCAGTCACTCAGTTGTGCTGGAGTCTTTTCAACCCCATGGACTGCAGCATGCCAGGCTTCCCTGTCCTTCACAATCTCCTAAAGTTTGCTCAAACTCATCAGCTTTTTCTTCATCTTTTTAAATCTGGAAAATAATTTCTTTTGTAAAAACCACCCACCTTTGAGCAAATGGCCCTACTGTGCTTTCACTTCTCCTATCCACAAGAATGACACGGCAAACAGCACCATCAAAGACAGTTCTTACCTCTAAAAACTATATAGTATAAACTAACCAGCTTTGATAGAAGTTTGCTTTGGAAGGTTTCTGTGTTTCCAGGGTTATTTCTCAAAGATACTCAGATAGTCAAGCAGTAGTTTAAGAGAGCAGTATACTGCTTTTTCTAATTCAGTGTAGGAGATATAAGCCACTCCAAGTAAGAATAAAGAGTGAAAGCCAAAAGCAACAGACAGAGCAGGTATGTTACAGCATTTCCTCATCTTTCAAATCTCAAGTTTTGTTTTTTGTCTGATTGTTTTGCTCCGCTTTGTTTTATGAGATTACATGGGCTTTTCACCTCTATGTGGAAACACAAAAACTTCATTGAAGCCCAGAAGAAACTGTATATTCTTGTGTAGACGTGTATTTGTGTGCTAAATTAACACAGGCACACACACACACACAATGCATTTCGACCCTGTAGGGAAGCAGTGACTTTACTAACACCATTTGTGATTTTCATTATATTTCAGTGGCTTTAGAGAAATTCTGTAACATGTCTTGATACTTTCGGCAACCTTTACTCTGAAATGATTTTAAGGAAGGAAAATAGAAAGGAAGGAGTTAACACTGACAATGTAGCCAATGAAAAATCATGAAACACTGCATTCCACACTTGCCTCTTTCGCACCATCCCATAACACTGGCTTCAACCAGAAATAACTACTTCTAGGCACTAGACGAGCATTAAGTTGTCTTTGGATATATTTTTAAGCACTGAGATTTCTCAGGTAATACTTCATGCTAAATTAAGTAAGAGAACACTGCAAGCAGACCCTCCCAGGCATCATGAGTTTGCAAATCGATTCCAAAACTCAGGGTGCTATTTTGCTCTCTGAGCAGTTGGTGTAAAATGTTTCATAATAATTTGAACAATCACCTACTAAAACTTGCAAGCACATGCCTAACACTGATTTTTCCAAAATACATAATAATGCATACCATATATTAGAAGGTAAGACAGAGCCCTGAACTTTTCCCCAAGGATGTCTCTCTCTTTTTCTTTCTCTATTTTCCCAACAGCAATGATCTGTGCTTCAGGTTCTCTAGCCTTAAAATGTTTTATTAAGTATTTCAACTTTGGGAAAGTGAATCAGATTTAATCCAAAAAGGAAAAAGGGTGATAGTAGCATTTATACATTTCTGGAAGCTGACAGCAAGATAAATCCAACGTGACAAATCTCTGTGGGCTATTAAATGGATTTTGCTAGGGGAAGCCCACATAAGGCATGCCTAATGAGAATGTAGGGTGCTGATTTTGAGCAATGGAGCTATTCTTATGAATACTAGGTAGCATCCAGAAGAAATGTATTTAAGGATTTAAACACTGATTTCTCCAGGCCTTGGACTTGGCCTAAGCATTACTCATACTCAGGACAGAAAACATGGCATGTATGTGATCCTTCAGATAACCACACATTTTAGAGGGCGATCCATAAGTCTTTAAAGCCTCTGGGCTTTTCATTTTACTGAACAAGACCCTACTTCAGTATTGTCAAAGAGAAAATCAATGCCATCGTGAAAAGAGCTCCATCCTAGGAGTCAGAAATTGGGGTTCAAATCCTGCTCCAGGGCCTAGTTTTTCTGTCTATAAAATTGTAGGATAGTACCTGTCCTACCCACTTTACAATGTCTTTGTAAGGTTCAAGGAGATAATGTATTGGAAAGAGATTTTTAAGTGTAAGTGCCTTGGACCTGTAAATGTTAGCATCATTAATTCTGGGAAATCATCATGACCATTTAGAGCTTTTCTCTTTATTAAAATTAACTCATGATAAGAATCTGGCCAGGCAAGTATGCCTATCAGGCCAGGGGAGCCAGGTAATTCAATTCCTTTGCAAAGAAGGCCACAGGAGCAGAGCTGCCAGGAGCTAATGACATTAATATAAAGCCTTACTGTCTTCCATTAGAGTGCGTACAACTTGTGGGCACAGATCCTGCTTTGTTTATCTATGTATCCCAAGCATCCAGCAGAGATAACTCACCAACAGAAGTGTCAAGCATCTACTCGCTGACTGGTACTGTGTGTACTCATTTGTGAAAGTGTTAGTTGCTCAGTTGTGTCTGACTCTTTGTGACCCAGTGGACTGTACCTGACAAGCTCCTCTGTGCATGAAATTCTCCAGGCATGAATACTGGAGTGGGTTGCCATTCCCTTCTCCAGGGAATCTTCCTGACCCAGAGATGGAACTCAGGTCTCCTGCAGTGCAGGCAGATTCTTTACTGTCTGAGCCACCTGGGAAACCTATACTCATTAGAGATGTAGAACTCTGTAGAAAGGCTATTTTCCTTGTTTCATGGATGAAATCTCTAAAATGTCTTACGTAACCTCCTCAGGGCTCTGAATGCACCCACGTGTGGGCTACACAGTCCATGCCCTTATCCTGCCCTTCTACCTGGAACACACCAGCTGGAGCATGACCACGTGTCCTCAGCCTGACTTTGGCCATTTCTTGGAGCAACTTTGAAGAAAATTTACAGCATCTAGAAAGAGCTTCTTTCAGTTCCCTGTCCTCAACAGCAACATAGATATAGAGCTGATGACAGACACTCTGTGCTCCCTTCAGTGTCACTTAAAGAGGTCTAAGGTGGAATCAATGAAGAACATGGAGAGCACACCCTTGGAGAGTGGGAAGAGGTGGGAAAAGCTGATGGAGCCCTCCAACCTGCATCCTTAAAGCTCTCCCCTCAATGTTCCCATGTGCACTCAACACACAGGTGGAGAGGAACTCCGGTGTGAATGGATAACCCGGCTGTGTTGACTCCACAAGCTAAGCACCAAGACAGCACAGCCGGAAGACACTCTTTCCCCAGCTGGAGGCCTCCTGGAAACCAGCTCACATTCCTGAATATCATAGTTAGTCATGTTGGGTACATTTTCTAATTCTTAGTTTCTTAAAAGTGCAACAGCTCACACATCCATTTCCAGGAGTTCTGCCTCTCGCAAGCACACCCCTGGAGCATCTCCTCAGGCTAGAAGCTCTTCTGGAAGTCACATCTCATTTCATCACAGAGTATTTTTACTGTTGGATTCTAAAAATGAAGACAAAGTCTGTGGGAAGAGAAATACTTGAATCTGTGAATTTGAGGTTCATTAATTTTTAAATAAAATTTTAGTTTTTTAAATATCTTTCATAGATTATAGGTACCAGTATGGCCCCAAAGAGTGAGAGTTTTAAAGTCTTTCAAATATTTAAATAAAAACACTAAGAAACTCAACTAAAATGTAAGTGGTATTCTTTTATGTCTCTTTTTGCTACCAATTGTGTGCAGAAGCAGAATGAAGAGTAAAGTAAGTTCTATTTCATTTTAGAATTAGTATGTCTCCCTTCTATCCAAGACTGGCTTCAGACAAGTTGGGAAGTAGACAAAGTGGAATATTTCAGAGCCCTCCAAACCTATATCCCACTGAACGCATTCTAGAACCCAGAAGCCAGAGACTTCCAAATACAAAATTAATTATCCTGTGCCCATTCTCTCTGAGTCTGCATAGACACAAACAAACAAAAAATGGATTAATACATGCGGGTACCAGGGAGGACAATGACTGGAGTTGATGGAACACTACCTTTATCCAAAGACCTTCAAAGTCTTAAGAAGTGACTGATAGAGGGTTTTCAGATTTTTTCTGGAAGGCAAATGAGGTAGCTGTTTTGTTAAAGGGGTCAAGGAAAGTCAGTCACAGCCAAAAAGGAAATTTGCATTTTTAATTAAAGAAAGATGGAAATTATACAGAAAAATACTGTGGTCGTAAAGTAAATAAAATGTGGCTTATGGAAAAATGCACTTTTATGTCATTCTCCTTTAGGTAAGACAGTATTTCCATGCAGTAATATATTTTTAGGAGGGTAGCAATCACCTTTTCCATCTCCCTTCCTATTTCACATTAGAGTTTTTTTCCAAGGTCGTTAAAATGAAAGAATGACAGTAGACTTTCTTATCAACAGCTTGTTCCAACAGATACAATACATGGGTTGGGGATCAAAAAGAGCATGAGAAGCATTTCTGCCAACATTGTAGAAAATATTGAACATCTGCTATATCTGGGATCCTGGGAGTTGTAATTATAATTTTTTGAAATCTGTACACAAGAGTTATAAATATTAGAACTGTAGCCTGTGAAAGCCATGAAATATTTAACTTGTTTGGCAGGCTTAAGCAAAGCTCATAAACTTAATTTAAGCAAGCCAAACACTATAGTTTTACCAATTTTATATCTTTCATGTCATTAGTTAGATAAATTAAAGCAAACTCTAAAACAGCCTAGAGATTGCGAACTAGAAGTCCTCGGGTATACCTCCCCCCCCCCCAAAAGGATGCATTTTGAGAATTAATTAATTTTACTATTGGTTTACCTTTCACCTTTTCTGGTTATCCACGCTTGTCAAGGACTCTTTGGTTTGGGGATGGGAGGGTGGGGGAGATTTGCTATCAGGAAATTGCTTCAGGGTAAGTAAAAAGAAAAACAAGCATCAGGCATCTTAAGCGGGTTCACCACGGGCATGATAGGAACCAAAGGCCACTGGAGATTTCTTCAAGTGTCAGTTCAGCCTGTCAAAAACCCGTTTGCCACTCTGAGTGAAACTCTTTCCAACTTGAAAGCAAAGGCCTGGTAAATAGCTCTGTGCTGCTCCTGAAGGTAAGCTGAGAGACTAAGAGAGCGGAGAGAACCCAGGTGTCCATCTTGTAAGCTCTGTGACCCAGTTACACAGCTGAGATGCGCCATTAGAAAGGAAGGTGGGCTGGAACATGTTCTGTCTTTCACAGATTTAGTACATCACAGTGATAAGGGGTGCAGAGGATGAGACGATTGGATGGCATCACTGACTCAATGGACATGAATTTGAGCAAACTCCAGGAGATGGCAAAGGACAGGAAAGCCTGGTGTGCTGCAGTCCATGGGGTCACAAAAAGTCAGACATGACTTACGACTGAACAACAATAAAGTGATAACCAAACCGACTTCATACCCGCTTTCTCAGTGAAAAGTATAGAGTTGGCCAAAAAGTTTGTTGTTTTTGTAAAGATGTCACAGAAAAATCCGAGCAAAATTTTGGCCGACCCAATACAATTAGCTTCAACATTTATTCCTCTCCACCCACTCCATGCTCCCTACCCTTATCCCAGGCCCAGAATGGTCCCCAGTAAGGTACTCAGCATAAGAATATTCCTGTTAAGGATTCTGAGTGAAGAAAATAAATGCTGGTGCTACATTTATGTCATAACACTTTATTTATAAGGTGTCTTTTTGCAATGGAACCTCAAGGCAAGCCTGTTTATGCGTAAATGACTCTTACAAATTAAAAAGTATATAGCCACAGAAAAGAGATAAAGTGATGGGGTGTGCCCATGACTGCACAGTTGACAGTCCTGAGCCTGGCCTGAATCTCCTGAGACTTGCTTGGCCCAGCATGCCGGTCACAGAGGAGGCAGCCGAGTCACAGAATGCATGCCCAGCAGAGGAAGAGGCAGGAAGGAACTGAGGGTCTCTGATTCCAGAGTCCCATTGGTGATGCTCCAAGGGCCCCTGGCTTCCCTCTTATGGCGCTTTTCAGACTCAGTATCTCTATTAAAATTTCGTCCTCCTCTATCCCCGTCTTGTCTCCCTCTCTTAACCCCAACAAAGGACTGAAACTGGCTGTCAGCGCCGGGGCTTGCCACAGTCACAACAGCCTTTGTCAACGAGTTAAGAATCTACAGGAATCCCCTCTTTGCTGTCTCTCCACTCAGTACATGAGAGCAATCAAATGCATCGGCTCGAAACCCCTGGCTGCGAACGCATAAAAGAGCCAATGAATAGGAAAGTTCAAACGAGGTATTTCACTGAAATATCCTGCTGATGCCGTTTTATTCTGCATTTAAGAAGATAATACCCATGCCCACACAGCCTCTTTCTCCCTGAAGAAGAGGGTTGCTATCACACAGACTGTCAACACAGGGGAACCAATTCAAGGCAAAGCTGAAAGTTCCAATTCAATCCGATTGGCCCATGCGTTATGTCTGGGGTCCATCCAACGGGGCTTAGAAGAGATTTGAAAGAGTCCACATGAGTGGGCGGAGGCCCACACAGGCAGGAACTGATAGATGCCTCAGGTTTACTCAGATGGGAAGCACGCATTAAGGTTTTTTGAGTGTCTCCTGTGTGCAAGGCTTTTTATATAGGTTTCTTAATCCACCTTCCCTGTAAGCTTCTGTGATACATTTTAGTAGTAGTATCTCCCTTTTAAACAGACATTAAGTCATTTCCTTAAGGTTGAAAAGCCAGACTAAGTGGAAGAGATAAATATTATATGCAAATCCGCAGCAAATGGAAATTTTAGAGAGAATCTACTTTCAACACACCCTTGAGAACTCCAGATTTCTATGCCTGGGGGACATAGAGCCAGGATGAAAGGGAATATGCCAATTAGGCTGTCAGACTTCCCAGGTGGCTCAGTGGTAAAAGAATCTGCCTGCAGTGTCGGAGTCACAGGTTCGATCCCTGGGTTAAAGATCCCCTCGAGAAGGAAATGGAAATCCACTTCAGTATTCTTGCCTGGAAATCCCATGGACAGAAGAACCTGGAGAGCTACAGTCCATGGAGTAACAAAGGGTTGGACACAACTTGGCAACTAAACAACAGTAACAACCCCTTCCCACATCCTTGGGACAGCTGTGGAGATGCTAAAACAACCCAAGTGCTAGTTCTAGAAAGGTCTCTATGCAAGTAGATGGGGCTGTATTTCCTCTGCAGTGTCTTTCTTCCAGTCCCCCCAAAACTGTCATGGTCCCTGGACAGCATGGAGAGCGTGCTTCTGTATCCTAGCAACCAAATGGTTAGGTACTTGACAAAGCAATGCTGGAGAACCAAGGGCCCTTGTTTTTTGTCTTCCTTTTGCTATTCATCATGGGTAAAGTATTTTTTTTTAAAGGACCAGAATTAAGACACAAAGACTTTCAAACACAGAAATTAAAAGACCTAAATTGCCACAATTTAACATGATTTTTTTTTTCTTTTACAAAAAGTAAGAGATCGGTAATTCCAACAGCTTGCCAAGGTGTTCAGTTCAGTTCCCACTTGAAGCTGAGAACTGCCTGCCTACTGCTCTTGTACTGAGTCCATGGAAGGGCATCACCTATGGTTATACAAACAGGTTCAAGGTCCCAAGGGTCAGGCCTGTGAGGCGAGTGCCAGGGGAAAAAAA
This sequence comes from Bos grunniens, assembly GCF_055505025.1. NCBI lineage: Eukaryota > Metazoa > Chordata > Mammalia > Artiodactyla > Bovidae > Bos > Bos grunniens. The sequence continues at coordinate 47,510,156 of NC_141176.1, forward strand.
GAAGAGCAGGAGTTTCTGGCGAGAGTTGCAACCTATGAGCCTTGGACTCCTGGGTGTTCACACCTCACCACTTTTATCCTCTGGCTGCACAGAGGCAGTGCAGGCTCGGAGCCTTTCCAGGATGGTTGTGTGAAAGGAAAAGCTGTGACTCCTAAAGGACTGAGTAGGGCAGAAACCTCTCTGCTAGGACTCCTGATCAAGTCACCAGGTCTGGTGGGAACCACATTTTCCACTAGGATTTCTGGGCTTGTTTACATGTGTTTTCTTCTGAGCTACAGTAATCTGTTCACAAGAGACAGAAATCCTGGTAAATCAACCCTTAAAGCCTGTTGACATTTGTCCACTTGGCAGATCATAAAAGCCCCTTGAAAATCACAGGAGCCAATGTGTAAACCGCTTACCAAATCATATGATGTCAACGCCAGGAGAAGGCGTTCTGCAGGATAAGATCACTGAATCGTGACTGCCTTCTGAACACAACTTTATTTTGGTCTTGTGTTACATGTGAGGTGTTGCCAAAATCAACTGAAAGAGAGACAAAGACATATGAATTCAGCCCAAAAACTGACTTTTAAGTTCTCTGGTCTTCAAAAAGACTGGAGATTCTTTATGAGATGGAGTTTTGCATAAACAGTCTTTGCTAAGGAAAATTTTCCCTAAATATCAGTTAAAATTTAACTAGCTCCCTGTAAATATTTCAGGAACTAGTGCCAGAAATGATCTAGGAGTTTTGAAAGACAAAAAAAAAAAATTAAATAAATAAACTAGCACTAGAGAAAGCCTCATGGCATAAATACAGAGATAATATACACTCTGAAATGGTTGATGGCAATCAGACTGCAAAGGGCTAACAGTTCAAGATCACTGCCACAACTTTCCCAAGAATATCTCCGGAGAGATTGCTCAGGAGACTTGAAGAGGAATGTAATAGAATAATTATGCATGAAGCATTGATAAATGCTCACCATCTTTAGAGTAGTACAGGTAAATCTCTACCAGAAGCTGTTATGCCTAAATTGAAGCTTATCCCAGGCTCTTTGACAAATCAGGTCCAAAGTCTAAAACCATATTTATATGTCAGGGTAATCTCTCTAGACTCCCATTTGCAATCTTCTGCCTTTGTTGCCTAACAATTAATTGCATGTATTTGAGTCTTCCATAGAGACAAGGGCATTAGTTTCATTACGTTTCTCCACTGCTTCACAGGTTGTGCTAGATCTTCAGCTAGACAGAGAACTGAGACTCGAAGAGAGAGAGAACAAGACGAGAGGGAGCGGAGGGAAGAAGGGGAGAAACGGAAATGGATGCTCCTGTGTGAAACCAGGTGAGGAATTCCCTTGATGTGCATACATGCCTTGTATCAACAGTCAAGCTAACAACGAGGCGTCACCCCCAAGGTCTCCAAGGTGATGGGGAAGCCCTTCATGTGTGGGAACTTTGGTGGACAGAAGGGGTGTGACTTCCTGGGAGAGGAGCCTGGTTGGGGTTTCTGACCTTATCCAGGGATCCCACGTCTTTACCTGTGACTGCTGTAAAGGTGCTTCCTGGATTCCAGGAAAGGGTTGTAAGTTCTACATCAGGGACATACGATACCACTGATTCTTACAGTGATGAGGAGCCTCACAGGGCACAGGTTCAACACCCAGCTGAATGCTCACATCCCTGTCCAGGGTCTCTGCCTGTCTCACCCATCCTATAGACACAGAGACCAGGAGCATCCTATCCCAAAGACAGCCCCTTTTGATCTTTGGACAGCTCTGACTCTTCAAAACCAATTTTTCTGGGAAAACAAAACAAAACTCCAGTGTATTATCTACTCACAGCATTAGTTTTATTCCCTCAAGATCCTAAAGAAGAAATGGAATCCCTCTTCTTGATGAAATATGAAGCAGAATTCAGGGCTGCAGAGTCAGCTGTCATGTCTGACTTTGGTAGCCTTTCCTCCTCTTGCTTCACAGTTTAGGAGAAGAGACTGTCTGGGCTGCATGCAGCTACCACAGCCGGGGCCCCTTTTTTGGGGGACTCTGGGACCTGCTTGGAAGTACCCTACCTGTTGGTCCTTTATGAAAAACAACTCTTCACAGGTTTCTAATATGTCAGTTGTGCTCCCTATACTGATGGAAGCGGTTTTCAGTCTAATCCAAATGACACATTCCACTTTTCCTCTCTCACGCCCCATACATTTGGTGGGTGACAATTACAAGCCAGTTCCACATTCTATGCTAGGTTCGGAGACATTCAATGATTATCAAGACATAACCAGAGTCCTCAAGGAGCTGGTTGTCTAGAGCAGAATCTAAGTGAGTAAACAGGTAGATCTATAATCATGGTTAGGACCACAGGAACTCAGGAAAAGTGCTCCAAGTCATAGGCAGTCCTAGAAGATCTGATGTTAATAGAATGCCTCCCCAGCAAAGGGAACTGCTTTTATAAAAGCCCAGAGTAGGGAGAGAGCATGATCTATTCCTGGAACTGTGCAGGACATAAGGTGGATAGGAAACATATTTATCAATACTGTATGATTTTATCTCTTCCTATAAGATGTGCGTATGACGTTGTGATCACCACAAAGACTTTATGCATTAAACTTTGTGCTTGTCTTAAGTTATTCTTGAATATTAAGGATTAAAATACATTCAGTTATTTAAAGATCTAAGCACTGAGATTCAAGAAAAGATAAAATGTTGTTCTTGGCTTTGTGGAGCTCACAGTCTGGTGGGTGCAATTTTTTTTTTTTTAAACTTGTGTGTTGTCCAAAGCAATATTATCAAATAGTAACACTGGTTACTCATGAAACATTCATAAATTGTTTGGGGTACTTGGGTTGAACTGATAGTCTTCCAAGACAGAAACCCAAAATAGAAATCTCCTACTCCACAATGTTCCCTCTCCTGCTATTCAAAAATAGTAATAATAATCAAAAATAGTTATTCCTCTCCTTGAAGGTTAATCAAACATCAGAGTATATTTTGGTCAGCAATTAGTTTCGTGATTGTTCATTCTATTGACCCTTGAGAGTCTCTACAAAGCTAAAAAGATAAAAAGCTGAGTTCAGTTGGAGGGGAAACTGATGTGTGTGGAGTGTGGATAGAGCAAAGAATGGAAGGAGAAGCTCCCTGGGAGAAAAATCTGAAAAGAAAGGAAATCATCACTGGCAGTTAAATATTTACCGAGAAGAAAAGACGAGTGGACTAAAGTAAGGAGGCAATTTTGATTAAAGGAAAATGTTCTGGATTCTACTTAAAACCTCCCGGGAAGCGAAACTGATTTGTTTCAAGAACCATTGATTTAAACTAACAGGGACAAGGAGACAGGACATACTCAAAATACAGTGAGACAATGGGAGGAACCCTTATGACAAAAATTATTGTAACCCCATTAGTGTAGATTATAAACATTCTCCCAAATTCTTAAGCCAAATAATCTTTAGGGTCTGTCTGACATATGTGCTCATAGATAAACACACAAACAAATGAAGTAGATTTTTCCTAACCATCTTTATATTGTGTTAGAACTAAGAAATAAGTCATGTGCTCTGTAATATAAAAATTAAATGGATTTCCAAATCATCTTCCTGGGGTTTCAGAATAATTTCATGTTACCATATCACTGTTGGGAAAAAAATGTATCTCATCAAAACTATTCCAGAAGCACCTCATTTTGATAGGAAAGTACTTTGTGATGATTACCTAATAGGCAGCATTTGTTGAAATGCTTTTAATAGACCTTTTTTATCACATGCAAAGGAATTTCAATGCTAGTTCAGTCTCCTGTTTCATTCTGTCATGAATCAATTTGTAGAGACATTTAGAAGTCAATAATCCACTGCAGCTTTGATGACAGGTGATTAATTTCTACATTTTAGAGACATAATAAGATTTAGCAATAAAAAGGCCTTGAAGTAACCTACCAAACAGCTTTAATCTCAGCCTTGGGACTGTTGCTAAATATGAATGCTTGTACACAAATGTGAATGATTTAAGTTAGTAGGTTTTATTGCAGACTCCTTGTGTTTTCATATTAATCTTGCTTTACAATCAGGCTATCTATACAATCAATTTATGCTGGATATTTTTTTCCAACACAATGCTTGTGGGGAGGAGGGGGCTAACAAATTATTTACATACAAAGGGTTTGTTCTACAAAAGAAGGCATTTTACATGCTTATTGCTGAGGGGATGACTGACTTTATCAGTGTGGCAAGGAAAGAGAAAAGAAGTGAAGGTGGCCTTCAAGAGATTTAGACAGGGGCTATGTCCTGGAAATGGATGGTGATGAATGGTGAATGATTATAGCTAACCTTCCTTCTGCCAAATCAGTTGCTTTCTTCTTCATAATACCTTTCTTTTCACCTTTTTTACTCTTAAAATGAATAGAAGCTTCAGAATAATTTCTAATTCTTATCAAAAAGTTTTCTATGGGGCTTCCCTGGTGGCTCAGTGGTGTACAGAATTCACCTGCCAATGCAGGAGACACGGGTTCAATCCCTGGCCTGGAAAGATCCCACATACCCAGGAGTAACTAAGCCCTGGCACCACCACTACTGAGCCTGTGCTCTAGGGCCTGGGACCTTCAACTATGGAGCCCTCACTTCACAGACCACTGAACCCCACACAGCCTAGAGCCCATACTCCGCCACAAGAGAACTAGAGAGTCGCCCCTGCTCGCCACAACTATACAAAAGCCCATGCAGAAATGAAGACCTGGTGCAGCCAATAAATAAATAAAATTAATTTTTTAAGAAAAGCAAATGCTGCTAAATAAGTGCAAGTGATACTAAGCAGAGTGAAATTAATCTAAAAAGAAGAGTCCGTGTTCTACTGCCAAGGAATGGTAAAGACCCAGATGTAGACAGTTGTTTAAAAATAAATGTATAAACAGAGATGGATACATCTGATGTTCTACATAGATTATCCTGTCTCACCAATAAATGGTATTTCTTAGAAAACACTTTAAGGCGACGTTCCAAGTTCGGTCAAGTTGTGCCGTGCTTGTTAAATCTTGGTAGCTGGAAGTTTCACTTTATTCTGACATGTTTTTGATGTAAGTGGAGGACCAGTGCTGAAAGTCTTTATTGAAGAAATGTTTCTTTTCTCTTGTAGAAAGGAAATGACTGGAGAAGAGGTAGCTGCTTGACACAAGTACCAAAAACAAAAGCAAAAAAGAGGCGGGCGGGGAGACAGCATGCTGCTGGGAAAGATCCAAGAACAGGGCATGGAGACAAAGACAGCTCAGGAGACCACCCAACAAAGGAAAACTGCAACTCATCCCCCATCACTGTGCTCTTTGCCTTTCCCAAACCCCACCATCAAGATTTCGCCTTCCACATCATTCTTCTTAAAGATTAGACATCCATTATCTTTCATTCTTTCTTTTTTATCCAAACTTGGGCACATCTTCCATTAAAGTAGTTCTTAAAACAACCTCTTCGTATTTAGTCCCTGAGTTCAGACACCAAGCCCTTCTAAGTAGGTTATCTCACACCTTCAAGTAGGCTTCACTGCGTCCTCTTTCACCTGCTTGCCTTCCTCTACATCTGCTACCAGACTAACCTTCCCACAGGACTCCTTGCTCACCTGTTTACCTTGTCTCGTTCATTCATACTTTCAAACAGCAAGTCCGAGTGCTGTAGTCACACGTTCTGGGAAACAAACTCACTCAGAAGGACAATGCAGATAGTGGCTGCTGCTGCTGCTAAGTCGCTTCAGTCGTGTCCAACCCTGTGCGACCCCATAGATGGCAGCCCACCAGGCTCCCCCGTCCCTGGGATTCTCCAGGCAAGAACACTGGAGTGGGTTGCCATTTCCTTCTCCAATGCACAAAAGTGAGAAGTGAAAGTGAAGTCGCTCAGTCGTGTCCGACTCTTAGTGACCCCATGGACTGCAGCCTACCAGGCTCCTCCATCCATGGGATTTTCCAGGCAGGAGTACTGGAGTGGGTGGGGATAGTGGAGTGCAGTTTATTACACCAGCAGGCCCAAGGCAGAGTCTCCTCTTAGCCAAGGACCCCGACCAGTTTTTATGAAAACCTTATATACCCTAAGTGTACTTGCTCAAACCCATCTCCCCAAATTCTCTAAACTAGTCTGAACAAAGGAAAAGAAAGATACAATCAAAGTTAACCCATGATTCATGTGCCTTAAACCTGTGATTCGTATGCCTTAAGCCTTGGTAGTTAACAGTGGACAATTATCAATAGGCCTGTGGTCATACCCCAACATGCATAAAAGAATTTATGATTTTATTTGGTTACACAGGTAATTAGGGTATTCTTTTAGCTGTCAGAGAGTCTAGGTATGAGCCCTGGGGCTCTTCCATCCGGGATGTCTGATTTTCCAGTTAGTATGTCGTTTCCATAGATGCTGGGCATATAGTTCAAAGTCTGCAGTCCAGCCCAAGATAGACTCCTGCTTTCAAGATGGAGCCTGTTCTGTATGTTTCCTCCTTCAAGAGCAACTAATACATGCTGGGCACTATGGTAGAGACTGGGAAATTAAAGATCATGAAGACACGGTGTCTTCATTTAAATAACTGAAACCCGTCCAGAGACAAACACCAACGTGACCACCAGAGTGGTGAGTGCTGTAACACATCTGTGTGTGTGTCTTCACAATATGCAACAGGTGCTCAGCTGAAGTTGTTAAGGAGAAGACATTAGGACTGAATCCTGCCTAGTCTTACCAGGGAGACAAAGCAGATAATAAACACACAGAGTCATCCTTTCCTTAGGATGGCCAGAGAGACAGACAGACGGGATGTCCCTCTTTCCTCCTGACTCTCTCTTTTTTTCTTCCCATCTCTTACTAGTCTTGAAAGACTAGTCTATGCTTGCTGCCTTCCCACTTATATCTCAGTCACCACTTAACTGACACACTTTCTGAAGGGAAGTTGCTGCTGCTTCTGCTAAATCACTTCAGTTATGTCCAACTCTTTGCAACCCCAAAGACGACGGCCCACCAGGATCCTCTGTCCCTGGGATTCTCCAGCCTGAATACTGGAGTGGGTTGCCATTTCCTTCTCCAGTGCATGTATGCATGCTAAGTTGCTTCAGTCGTGTCCGACTCTGTGCAACCCTATGGACAGCAGGCCACCAGGCTCCCCTCTCCACAGGATTCTCTAGACAAGAATAATGGAGTGGGTTGCCATTTCCTTCTACATGGCTCAAAACAGCCTGGAGTTAAAACTCCCCTCTGGGCCCTCCCAACCATTCTATGCAAAACAAAGAACTCTTGCCCAAATTAAAAAATGAACATTAAGGTTGATTACACCCAGCTCCCAGCCAGTCCCAGCCTCTGGCCGATCTCCAGAATTCCTTGCCCCAGCTATTTAAGAGATAACTAATCTGAACAACTGTGGAGAAGAACAGGCCCCATTAAGACAATAGATTTTCACATATATGCCTATATATACTTACTCTTTTCTTGGGTTAGTGCAGCAGCTCACTAATCTGGCTGCTGGCCCTTCTCACCTCATTAAAGGTGATCTGTTCTTATACAGTGCCGGTCTCTTTCTCCGAACCACTCTTTCTCTAATTCCCTTATCCTACACTTTGCCTCACTTAGAAAATAAGTGAACTCCTAGATGCCAAATCAAACCATCCTTCTTCTTTCTTATCTTCCTGGACCACCCTTGCACGTAAAACTTTTATATATTTTCTCATTTTAAAGACTATCTCCTGGGCCTTAACACACATTCACAATTTTTTGCACACCTTCTTCTAGCTCTTGAGATATCTTGTGAGTTCTACTTCTTTACCTACCTTTAAAGGTTGAGTTCCTGAAAGATCTCTTTTCACAGTAAGCCCCTTCCTTTAGGGCAGGTCATCATTCTCCTGGTTATTGCAGCACCTTTCATTATTCCCCATCAGTCTCCAGCCCAGACCTCCCTTCTGAAGTCAGAACCATTACATCTGACTGCCTATAAAGCAGCTCATACTAGTATATCTAATTCCTGTAGAACATATGTCCATGGGCCACAACATATTGTTTTTTAAAGGGAGGCAAAGAAGACACAAAAAATGAAAAGCATGCTTCATCTAGATTAATTAGATCCCTTAGTCAAAGAGCTGGTCTGTAAAACAAAGAACACACTCAGGAGTTACACAGGATGTTCCAAATATGAAAGGAAGGGAAGAGGTATTCTGGTACTTGAATCTAGTAAGTGAGTCTGTGTGATGTAAGCATAAATAGTGATTGTATTGATAGAGTGCATAATCAAAAAGGTTTGGAGACCACTGAAGTAAAGCACAGTTCCCGTAAAGACAAAGCTGTAAATTGTCTTGTGGAGGACAGTTTTTTTCTTTTTCATGCTGTCCCTGTAAACAACAAAATCTTTTCTATCACTAGGGCTTTTTCCCTTTGCTCAAATCCAAATTTGAAACCTTAATGTAACTGTCATCCCATCCCCATAAAAGTTTATTTTTCACTTCAGGATACGTTTAGTTCCAGAAACTAAGTTCTAGAGGTGTTACCAAAATTAACAATCCCATGAGTATTTGCACCAACACAAAAACCTTGGGATAACTGTTTACTCTCCATCACTGATATTCCAACATTTCTCGCTGGCCAAATAGAGAACTTTAAGCCATACATACATACATACATGCACATGCATGCATGCATCTGTTGATCTCTCTCTGCACTTAAAAATCTTGTATAGTTCCTCATTTTAAAGACTATTTAAAATGCAAAATAAAGCATTTATTAGTGTTTCCAATGACCAGTTCTAAATGCATTATATGCATTAACTTATTTTAACTTTGGAAAAACCTGATAAGATAGATACTATTATCCTGTCAATCATACACCATACAGAAAACAGAGAAAGAGAAAATGAGTAATTTGCTCAAGGTTTGTCCAGATTCAGGTCCATCCACAAGATGCCTCAGCTTGTACACAATTAAAAGGACACAAGAAGAGAGAAGCTGTAAGGATGAGACTCTGCATGCACTGAATCCATTTCTCCTTGAGGGTCCAAATTAATATTCACTCCTCACTGCCCTCTATCCTTGCCCTGAGCTGCAGGGAAGAAAATTTCCTCAATATTCTCCCACATTCCATGCTTCCATCCATTGGTCAGTCTATTCTTGAAAGTGAAAGTCTATACAATCCATGGAATTCTCCAGGCCAGAATACTGGACTGGGTAGCCTTTCCCTTCTTCGGGGATCTTCCCAACCCAGGGATTGAACCCAGGTCTCCCTCATTGCAAGCAATTTCTTTACTGAGCACTTTTTTTATTTCCAAGCAGTTTCTTTATTTGCGAGCAAATTCTCCAGCTGAGCCACCAGAAAAGCCCAAGAATACTGGAGTGGGTAGTCTATCCCTTCTCCAGGGGATCTTCCTGACCCAGGAATCAAACCAGGGTCTCCTACATTGCAGGCAGATTCTTTACTAGCTGATCTACCAGGGAAGCCCCTCAAATGCATTAATTTCCTCTTGCTTGTCCATATCTTTTCCTTTCCTCAAGCCCCATTAGTATCCCAGACTCTGAAACTTCTCTAGACTTCCTTTGAAGTTATCATAAATATTGCCATGTATTAGTTACTTGTTCTTGAGTTGTTTTCATGTGTTTGTTTTTTCATTTTTTTCATGTGTCAATTTTTCCTCATTAATGTATGATTACCTTGAAAACAGAGAACCATCTTGTGTGTTTGTTCTCTGTAACTTCATGCTGACATATAAGGCTGTCAATAAGTACTTGTTTGAATGGTTAACGGAATGAAAGACAATCAGGAGTAATAAAATAAATAAATAGAGACAGTAAGAAATGAAAGATCTTATACAAGTATATCTTGAACTTAATATATTAAGGCATTTAAAAAATTTTTATAAATTAACATACAATAATAAATACAATAATAACAATTAATTTTATAATTAACATACAATACTGTCTGCAGTTTAAAGGATTTTTAAAAGGTCATCTCAGACAAATAGAAGCAAAACACTTCTAATAGTTTCAAAAGTTTCATAAAATCCTTTTTTGTGTGTGTTCCAGCTTATAAAATAAAGCTGATATGAGATGAAGGAAAGATGTTAACTCTGGTAAGAGTACTTACTATACGCAAGGTCTCCACTATGTGTTTTGAAGTGTGATACCTCAGCTAAGCCTTACAACACTCCTACAAAGTGTTATCAACCCATTTTTACAGGTAATGAAACTAATATTCAGAGAGGGCAGATAACACTCCCAGGATGAGACAGCCGTCAAGTTAAAGAGCTGTACTTTGAACTCAGGTCTAGCTGAGCTCTAGCCAATCTCTTTTTACTGGTCATTTTTTACACACTGTAAGGTGATGGTTGCTTTCTTGACTTTTGTAAAGCAAAGGCAACCCAATGCTTTTCTAAAAACATGCAAAAAAGAGTGCTCAGTTCTTTTTCTCTTCTGGGGTCAATCATGGCCAATCAACATCAATATCCATTTTGATCTCTACAAATAACAAGAATCTCCACACTTTCTCTGCATCTATCACTGTGTATGCTGAGATCCCACTTTGGAGAGTAAAGATGCCAAATTGATATATATATACATATATCTTAATTATACATAATAGTTTTATATAATATCTAGCTAATGACACATAATTATATATAACCTAGATATTACATATATATAGATTTAATGTATACAATCTAGAGATTACTTCTTCAGTGACCCTTTCAACATACCCAACATGCAAAAGCAAGACAAACAAACTTTTATGGAAATCACTTTCATGAAAAGGGGGCAATGAAAGCCACACTGAGGCTGCTTCTTTGCTGCCAGTGTTCATCCTGAGCCCCACATCTGACCGGGAATCCCAGCCACCGGATAGGGTGCAAAGAGCACAGTGTGTACTTTAACAGAGCCAAATTCAGCTTCTGGCTCTGCCATTTCTGTGAGCCCCTGTTTCCTCATCTGTAAAATGGGGACAATAAATGGAAGCATGCCACAAAGATTCAGTTCAGTTCAGTTGCTCAGTTGTGTCCGACTCTTTGCGACCCCATGAACTGCAGCACGCCAGGCCTCCCTGTCCATCACCAACTCCCAGAGTCCACCAAACCCACGTCCATTGAGTTGGTGATGCCATCCAGCTATATCATCCTCTGTCATCCCCTTCTCCTGACCTCAATCTTTCCCAGTATCACGGTCTTTTCAAATGAGTCAGCTCTTCGCATGAGGTGGCCAAAATATTGGAGTTTCAGCTTTAACATCAGTCTTTCCAATGAACACCCAGGACTGATCTCCTTTAGGATGGACTGGTTGGATCTCCTTGCAATCCAAGGGACTCTCAAGAGTCTTCTCCAACACCACGGTTCAAAAGCATCAATTCTTTGGCACTCAGCTTTCTTTATAGTCCAACTTTGATATCTATACATGACCACTGGAAAAACCATAGCCTTGACTAGATGGACCTTTGTTGGCAAAGTAATGTCTCTGCTTCTTAATATGCTGTCTAGGTTGGTCATAACTTTTCTTCCAAGCAGTAAGCATCTTTTAATTTCATGGCTGCAATCACCATCTGCAGTGATTTTGGAGCCCAGAAAAATAAAGTCAGCCACTGTTTCCACTGTTTCCTCATCTATTTGCCATGAAGTGATGGGACCGGATGCCATGATCTTCGTTTTCTGAATGTTGAGCTTCAAGCCAACTTTTTCACTCTCCTCTTTCACTTTCATCAAGAGGCTCTTTAGTTCTTCTTCACTTTCTGCCATAAGGGTGGTGTCATCTGCATATCTGAGGTTATTGATATTTCTCCTGGCAATCTTAATTCCAGCTTGTGCCTCCTCCAGCCCAGCGTTTCTCATGATGTACTCTGCATATAAATAAGCAGGATGAAAATATACAGCCTAAAGATTAACCAAGATAATTTACATAAAGTGAAAGTGCAAATCACTGAGTCATGTCCGACTCTTTGCAGACCATGGACTATACAGTCCGTGGAATTCTCCAGGCCAGAATACAGCAGTGGGTGATCTTTTCCTTCTCCAGGGGATCTTCCCAACACCAGGGATCAAATGCAGGTCCCCCACATTGCAGGCGGATTCTTTACCGGCTGAGCCACAAGGGAAGCCCAATTTACTTAAAGCATCTGGCAAATAGTAGGCAGGCATTCAATAAATAATATTTTCAGGATTTCTCAGGTGGTGCAGTGGTTAAGACTCCACATTTACACTGCAGGTGGCATAGGTTCGATCTCTGTCAGGGAACTAGGATCCCACATGCCCTGTGGCATGGTCAAAAAGAAAAACAATTTTTTTAATCTCAAATAAATATTATTTTCCTTCTTGAATGACAGAAACTTTCTCAAAAGAGGGTATTCATTCTTAATGTATGTGCAAGAACTCATAGAGGAGAATACAGCCAAATTATTATTCAGACAAAATCTGACTGACTAATAAAATATAAATAATATAAATAACAAAATATAAATTTTGATGATTGCTCTAATAGATGAAAGGACCAGAGCAGACATGCAGATATAATAGAAGTATAACCCATCAAGAAATATAAAGGTAAAAAATTCTTAATTTGATAAATATTGCAAGAAAAATATTGATTCTAACTTCTTTCATCTTCAATTATTTACTTTCATAGATTTACCATTTGTAGATGTAGCATAGGGACCAAGAAAATTATTAAAAATCACGATAGCCCAAGTAGCAACTCTTGTGTAATTTTGCCTGATTTTTCATGATCTTAAGTATTGAAAACATATATCAAAAGTGGAAACACTGCTGAGACAAAGGACAACTGTTTGCTGGGTTAAACTCAGAGAGCTTGCGGCACAGTAGCATCTGTAATAAAACGATGGCTGCCTGTTTTTTCACCAATGTCAAATCATTGTAAAATACGGAGGAGAAGAGAGGAATCAAATCTTGCAGTCCTCGAAATCTGATATGAGGTCTATAAGCAACCCTGTGCAAGACAGGTAGCTTTTACAAGAGGACAAACACACTGTGAGGGAATGAATCAAAGCAAAGGATTAGATAATTGAGGAGGTGACAACACATCAGATAGCGGGTGGCAGAGTGAGGTATGGAACAGGAGTTGCCTGCCCAGTAACACACAAGAAGAGTTATGACATTTATGCATTTTCATTTCTACAGGTGGGAACCTCAAATCATTCCATGGGCTAGCCTCTGAGTACCTCTAATCCAAGCCTGCCAAGGCTCAGTTGATATACTCCTGCATCGTCGGAGATGGACCCCACATATTTTCAACAATATTTCTTTGGTCCTAACAAGATACATTTTAAGTCCAAATAACCTGTAAATTCAAAGCTTATTTTCTACATTTAAGAAATATGCCCATACAGGTTCTATTATACATGGCCATAGATCCAGGAAATACTATTTGACTACCTACTCTGTGTCGGGTTTGTGCAAGACTATTGTTTTATAATTTCATATTCAATCCTATCAGCCAGGCTCTGCTGTTTGTCCTATTTTCTTCTTTTAGTAGTTGATAAAATAAGAAGGAGAGACTGTGACAAGCCTAAGATAATGTATTTTTTTTTACTTTTTATTCTATACTGGAGTATAGCCAATTAACAATATTGTGATAGTTTCAAGGGGACAGCAAAGATACCCAGTCATACTTATATGTCAATTCTCTAAACTTGCCTCCCATCAAAGCAGCCACATAGCATTAAGAAGAGTTCCCTGTGCTAAGATGATGTAGTTTAGAAGAATGCTTCTGCCCCACATACAGACCTCTGATTGCAGCTGCATTGTTGCAGGAGGGGCGGGACTCAGATGTACAGGCCATATGCTTGATCTCACAGTCTTAGAGCCCTAAGTGTCTCCTCTCTCTTCCCAGGGCTTTGAGCAAGGATCTCACATCAAGGAGCCCTCAGGCAAGCCAGTCAGCTTTTGGCAACTTTTTTTTTTTTTTTCATTTTATTTCAGACAATGGATTTATTCTTTGTTAAAGCAAATGATACAAATGAACTTATTTATGAAGCAGAAACTGATTCAGAGACAAAGAAAACAAATTTATGTTTAAGGGAAAAGGGGATGGGCAAAGAATTAATTAGGACAACTATCTGTAAAATAGGTAACTAACAAAGACCTTCTGTGTAACAGGGGAACTATATTCGGTATTTTGTAATAACCAATAATGGAAAAGAATTGAATATATATATATATATTCACTCATATCACTTTGCTCTACATCTGAAACTAACACAACATACTAAATCAACTATATTTCAATTTGAAAAAACATAAAGTTTGACTATTTTTCTGTCTTAATTTGTTTACTATGTTTTACAAATTTTCAAGATTTTTCTTTTCTTCGTCTTTAGCAAATTAAATAACAGCATATGACTCAAAGGCCTAAGGATAAACCAGCAATAAAAGATATTTAGCCCTCAAAATAGATTCCAACCCCTCCGAACAGATCGCCATTCCAGTTTTAAATTATCCTCTTGACCTTAAAGACGATGCTCTGTGGGAATGAGACACCTAAAACCACTGCTCTTCATAACTCAGTTGAGATATGAATTTAAAGATTCTCACAAAATGGTAATAAATCCAGATCCAAAGACAGTTTGGGAAAGCTACAGGAAAAGTGTTGCTCACTCATCTAAAGGACCTTTCAGTCCTTAAAGAACTTAATTGTTTAAAATTCAGGATATTGAATTTATAGGACTTTTGGAAATTAGCCAGATGTCCCCCCCAAATTTGTATTATAACTTTAGGAGACATCAAGGAAAGGTCAGGCTTGGAGAACCATCAGTGTGATCTTGTTGGAGACTTAGTCTGGAAGACAAAATGGTCCAAATTTTTAATGGGAATCAATGTGGGGAGTCATGTTGAATGAGAAATAACTATACTGAGGTGAGTGAAATAAAATTAGCCCCCATCCTAGCTACAACTCTACCAATCTTTCATCTGAAGATCTTGCACTCATAACTTTGGGGGTATTTTGTTGTCTCATCTGAGAATGTAGGCTCCTTGACTAAGTTACTTGGAGACCTCATCTCATGATTCAACTTCAGAATAGCCCAGTTAGACTTCTCCATCTTGGCTTCAGAATGGCATTATCTAATATTAACTTTTCACCTCATTTCATCCTGAAAGCCAAATAGAAGCTGGTTGGCGTTTGGATAATTTCACCAAGGTCTTTAGGATGAGGTTTGTCATACTTCTGTTAGGAAAACACTTCTTTCAATAGACTAAATTTCAGATTTTTATTGAACAGCTGAAGCATGACCAGGAAAAAAAGCACTGTGATAATAATATGCTCAGTTGCTCAGTCTTATCCAACTCTTCGGGACCCTCTGTTTGCCAGGCTCCTCTGTTCATGGGATTTTCAAGGCAAGGATACTGAAGTGGGTTGCCGTTGCCTCCTCCTATAACAATAATACAATATAACAATACAAAGCGCTGTTCTTCCACCAAGTACAAGATGCCAGGTAGGTGGGTGATAACTGAGAAAGGAGCAGACTATAGTCCATGGGGTCACAAAGAGTTGGACACAACTGAGCGACTAACACACACAGAGTAACTGAGTGGTTATTCTCTATTGTTTCCCCAAGAACTACAATAAGAGCTAACACACAGTAGGGCCTCGACACATATTTGATAAGTGGTTAAATAAATGAAGAATTGATGAATGTGATTCAATCTCTTTGTTTTGTACAAAGACCCATAGAAGCTATGGAATTTGTCCTGGACTATTAGCCATCTGAAATTAAAACACAGAATCTCTAAATTTTTGCCTCTGTCACAGTGTGATTTTCCCTGTTACTAGTTTGTTTTGGTTTTAATATTTAGAAAATACAGGCTTTCATTGAGCAGGATATAAGACAATTGAGGTACTGATATCTCGAGAAGCTATAGTGAACAACTTTTCAAATGTGCCTAATTACAGAAATCACTGGGAATGTTTATTAAAAATAAGTTCCCAGGCTTCTGATTCCATGTCTCCCACCAGAAAAGTCCTGGAAACATTGCCCTAACTAGGTCACTGGAGAGGGAAGGGATCACCCTTTGCTCTCTGCAAGGATACTTATTTCCGACCAGAGAGGGGAGGTTGGGATGCAGTAACACAGGATGCTTTGTTTACTGCTGATAAGTCAAAGGACACTGATGAGAGCAGTGAGGAGGGTGATTTTGAGGGCAAGAAAACACCTGGGAGACACAGCACTCACCTTTGATTTATTAATTAAATTCGTAGAAAGGCAGCTTCCCTAGAGGTCCTGCAGCTGCACATGCTTCCCTCCACCTTTTTATGAGAAAAAGAATGACCCAAAGGCAGACTGAGGTAGGGCTTTTCTTTTCTAAAAACTAAATTTCAACTCCACTGCTAGGATTGGTACTCAGTCATCTATATGTTCTGTATAGCTGACATGAGCACTTTCACCATAGCAACCATTGACTAGAAAAGGTGAAAATATAAATATTCACTGAATGAATGACAGGAGAGTTTTCTCTTCAACCATTAGTACTAGTATATGAGAATTAATCTTGACAGTCCTTTTCTGGAGTCATTATCATTGCCTTTCAAGACTATGCAGACTATGAACTACATTATTATTGATGTTAATAGAGAAAATGGAGCAAGAAGAATAGGAGGTAGAGGATTTAGCAAGCACACATGCTAAAAGCCTTAGGGAAAACAAAATGATCAGATAAAGGAAACTTAGGCATTGTAACTGCAGTCTAGTCAGCGTGCCAATGAAGGACAATATGCAGACCTGTTTAGTGTTAGTCACTCAGTCATGTCTGCCTCTTTGCAATCCCATGGACTTGTAACCCACCAGGCTTCTCTGTCCATGGAATTCTCCATGCAAGAAAACTGGAGTTGCCATTGCCTTCTCCAGGAGATCTTCCTGACCCAGGGATCAAATCCCAGTCTCCTGCATTGCAGGCAGATGCTTTACCATCTGAGCCATCAGGGATGGTAGACCTGCTTTAGAGGGTTTCATATCTTTTTGTTTGCAGTTTTCATGAACTGAGCTAATGTGATCCTAGCAAATTGTATGAACACTGTATGTAATTGCTACAATGCAAGCTTTACAGGGTAAAGCCAATGTCTGCTTTACCTGCTGTATCCCCAGAGCCTAGCACATATCCTGGCACGTGGTAAACACTCAGTAAATATTGGATAGATGTATAAATGATAGATGCATGGACGAATCAATGGGAGGATGGATGGATCTTGGCTATATGAGGGGTGGGCATATATACCTACAAATATCCTATGCCCTTTTCATCTTCAGGAGCTAAGCTGTTCTAAGTCTCTGAAGCCATGGTAAGATATGGAAGATGGAACCTACAGGGTTGTAGTCAGTAATCCTCTTCATAAAATCAAGACATTAACTGTTGACGGAAGACCACTGCATTGGTTCCCTAAGGCTGCCAAGGCAAAGCACCACAAACTGAATGGCTTAAAGACCAGAAATTTATTATTTCACAATTCTGGAAGTCTGAGATCCAGCTGTCATCAGGATTGATTCCATCTGAGATCTGTAAAGGAGAATATGTTCCTGCCTCTCTCCTCGGCTGGCAGTCTCTGGCATTTATTGGCTATAGATGCATTACCCCCATCTCTGCCTTAAGGATCAAATAGCATCTTCTGTGTGTTTGTGTGTGTGTATGTGTGTATGTCTCTACATTTCTACTTTTTATAAGGACACTGCTGCTGTTGCTGCTGCTAAGTCATGTCAGTTGTGTCTGACTCAGTGCGACCCCATAGACGGCAGCCCACCAGGCTCCGCCGTCCCTGGGATTCTCCAGACAAGAACACTGGAGGGGGTTGCCGTTTCCTTCTCCAGTGCAGGAAAGTGAAAAGTGAAAGTGAAGTCACTCAGTCATGTCCGACTCTTCACGACCCCATGGACTGTAGCCTACCAGGCTCCTCCGTCCTTGGAATTTCCCAGGCAAGAATACTGGAGTGGGTTGCCATTGCCTTCTCCAATAAGGACACTAGTCATACTATATTAGGGCACACACCAATGACCTCCTTTTAGCTTGGTTACCTCTGTAAAGACTCTTTCTGATATACTGGAGGTTAGAAATTCAACATATGAATTTGAGGGGAACACAACACATAACAACAAGTTATGAAAAATAAGTACCTCCTAAAAAATGCAACAAAGTAAAACTAAATTGCTATTTAAGCTTCTCATTGACTGGAAGACAATATTCCACTAACAAATGGATAGTAAGTAACAATTAGTACAAATTACCGCTGTTATTTAACATTTCTAAAACTTCATTGATATTCTCTTAATTTAATTGTTCTCTACTAGTTTAGTGAACATATTCACTCACTGTTTAAACACACAATTCTAGTGTAGAAATATTATAAAAGCCTGAATAGCTTTACTTAAGCATAAGTTAGCTCTCATCATCTTTTACATTTAATGGCTGAATTTCTCCAGTACTATGTTTTTAAAGAATTTAGCTACCAAGGTTGGAAAATAAATACTATATATAGTGTTGCATGTGTTTTGGAAAGATGTAAATCTGAAATAAATTTTAAGTTCTGACCCTTGAAGAGATAATGTCCTCAGAAAATTTACTTAACCAAATTGCTTGTTTCCTAACAATGATGAATAACAGAGATTGTGCTATTTATAGAAGTGATCTAGCTGGATATACACAAATGATAAAGTTCAGCTCACTTTATGTGAGATCAAGTCCCTTTATGATGAAGGAAAAGAATTGTTAAAGGAATCACCAACAGAAACTTTTAAAAGCCTAGATATGTTGTGTAAGTCACATCCATGGGGAGTCTGGTAAACATCGAAAGGAAAAGATCAAATTCATTGTTATAGTTACAATCATGGTATTTGACACTTTTGCTCTATGGAAGAAGCATTAACAATATCCTCTGAGTAACTTACACTCAAAAAGGAAAAAAACAAAAAACATGAGGGCTAAATGTTAAGTTGTACATTCAGAAATGCAGGGAAAATATATGAATCATACAGGCGTAGATTCTAACTGGGAAAGTAAACTAAGAGTGAAGAAATTCTAAAAATAAAATTGACTTTACTTTCTGACAGTTATAATTGATCTTGAAGAGGAAGGGAATTTTTTATAGTTAACCAGGCTTTGATATAAAATCAAGGATCCAAATCCAAGGATTTGTACATTTTCTACAAATGGTCAGATAAAGAAATACACTAAAGATAGTTTATTTCTAAATATCAACAATATTCAATTAGAAATATGTAGTTTTTAAATCCCACTCACAATTGCACCAAAATATATAGAATATCTAGGAATAAATTAAACATAAAATATGCAGATTTACATGAAAAAGTACAAGATGTTTTTAAACAAATAAAATAGAAAAGCATAGAAGTTATTAAGATGATTTAATACTGCTTAAATGTCAGTTCTTTCTTAATCTACAAAGCTAAGAGTTTTTCCACTGAAAACTTCAATAGAACTTTCTGACAAAATGAATCTAAAGTTCTTCTGGAAGAATAATGTGCCTGATAATCAAGAACATTTTTAGAAAGAAAACTGTGTAGAGATTTGCCCTGGCAAATACTAAATGTATTTTTGTAAAGCTGTTGTAGGTTTACAGTAATTACATGAGTTCAATAGACTACAATGTATACACTGACACAACTTAATATATGGTTGGTGAAAAAAAAGAAAAAAACCTCCTATAAACTTAGACTGCATTTTCAAAAGAGGAAAGAGAACACTGACAGAATAGACTTGATCTGAAGAAGGGGAGGTTATAAATTGGATTGATTCAGTGATAGATGTTTGACCCAGGGGGTTTCTGGTGTTTCTTCCCACTTTAAAACACTATGAAAACCAAGCCTATTCCTTCTCCAGCAGATAGATCTTCCTGACCCAGGAATCGAACGGGGTTCTCTTGAATTGCAGGCGTATTCTTTACTAGCTGAGCTACCTGGAAAGCCCAAGAGTGAATGCAGATGACTACAACTCTAAGTCTTCTTCAAAAATTTTCACCAGACACCTCATATTTTATCAGAGTGCTTTAGAGGTCCTTGTGGCAGGTACATGGGAGGAGAAATGGGTGCATTCAAGTTTGCATATCAAAAAGACCACTTGGCAGCAGTATAATGGATTAGAGGAGGACCAACGTGCTGTTTATTATAATAGGCCAAGCAAGAGGGTTGAAGGAGCAGAGTGCCAGTGAGTGTGGACAGGGGAAAAAAGCATTCAAGAATTATACAGAAGGTAACATTTTCTTGGTGATCATTGGTATATCAGAGGAAGTATGAACAAAAGTCCAAGATAATTCCCAGGTACTGTCTTAACCAACTGGGTAATAAGGAGTAAAGAAGACTGGGTTTAGAGAGAAAAACAATGAGTTCAAAAAAAAAAAAGGTCTTTATTTTAGGAAAGAATCTGCATTTTTTTGTATTTTATGTATTTGATAAAATCTTTTACATATTGGGCTTTCCCCAATAACTGTAATTATAAAAGGATTCTGTTGCTTTTTAAAAAAGATTGAGAATTTCTGGATTTGAACGACAGTCTTTGCATAGTTATATCAATTCTCATTTTTAAAGAGGGGAAACTAGGGGCTTACAAAATTATGTGATTTTCATCCTTATACATAATTGGTGTCAAATATAAATATTTTAGCTCCAAGACTTGTAATCCTAACCTTGTACTCAGATCACTAAACTGCATGTACTTCAGAACATTCCAAACATAAACTCTTACCTGGTAAGGACCTGAAAGCTTTCCTAGTCCAGCCCTTGGATTGTACAAGAGTCTGAGTCCCAGACGTTTTTCCTGGCTCTCACAGTGAGTATACTAGTAGAGCTCAGATTAAAATCCAATAGAGTAAATCATAATCAAGCATGTGACCCATTGCCGTACCCTGCCTCACCACTGGGTGCAAAATCAGTCAGTAGAATTAACATCATTTGTTGACACTTTAAAAATAAATTGCACTTTCTATTAACAAAACAAATTAAATGTATCATCTTATTCAGTCCTCACAAATCCATGATTTAGGAATAAGATTTCTGTTGTACACATGAGGAAACTAAAGTTTGTGGAAAATAAAGTCACTTGCTCAAAGTCATATCACTAGGAAGTGGACTCAGAGATGTTGAAACTATAAGCTCTTTTCCTTAATGCCCCATTTACCAAAAAATGAGTTAAACACACACATATATATATATATAACCCAGGAAGAACTAATGCTTATTTCACAAAGGTCTGTTGCAAGATGGTGGAAAATAAAATATTTAAAGTTTGTGTATCCTACTCAAGTCAAAATTTTAAAAACTGCTTACCTAATACGTTTATTTTGACACCATAAATTACCTTTAATACTACCCTTGCCCTGATATACTTGACCTCTATTCATAGAAAATGAAACGCAGCTTGTACAGATTGATTTTTAGATCTCTTTATTCAAAGTAAAGGATAAGCCAGAATCAAATTTTGGTATGTCTAATATTTATGCTTGCAAAGACAGTCTGGCAAGTGTCAACACTGGGTGTAAATTAGCATTATGGAAGATCAGCAGGTATTGGTGAAAAAGCTATCATCAATAAGAAAGTTCTGCATGCATGCTTAGTCGCTTAGTGTCTGACTCTTTGGGACGCCATGGACTGTAGCCAGCCAGGCTCCTCTGTCCATGGGATTCTCCAGGCAAGAATACCGCAGTGGGTTGCCACGCCCCCCTCCAGAGGATCTTCCTGACCCAGGGATCAAACCTGCATCTCCTGCATTGTGGGAGGATCCTTTACTGCTGAGCCACCAGGGAAGCCCTAAGAAAGTCCTATATAACCATAAACACTGCTTCAGAATATCATTTTACTATGGTTACATTTTAACAGTATTGCAGAAGTTCATTTTTATAAAATGTATAAAACTAGTTATTTTTCAATGGCAGAGTCCAGAGAACTCTTTTTCTAAACACAAATTGAAATAATTGGCCAATATGGTAAAAGGAAAAATGAGTGGAAACCAACAACCCTGGATTCTTGTTCGAGGCAACATGGCAGAGTGAATAAGGGCAAACACTTGCCCAGTGACCGTCACTCCAACCCTATCACTTGCCAGATATGTGACTGGCTCTGTTGCTCAACTTGAGGATGCCTCAGTTTTCTCATTTGTCCAGTGGGGATGATAATGTACCTGCCTTACTGAGTTATCAGCAGAATTAAATTTATGCTTGTAAAGTATATTTAACTCAGATGACTATTATATCTAATACTGTGGGCAAGAATCCTTAGAAAAAATGGGGTAGCCCTCATAGTCAACAAAGGTGTCTGAAATGCAGTACTTGGGTGCAATCTCAAAAATGACAGAATAATCTCTGTTCATTTCCAAGGCAAACCATTCAATATCACAGTAATCCAAGTCTATGCCCCAACCAGTAATGCTAAAGAAGCTGAAGTTGAATGGTTCTATGAAGACGTACAAGACCTTCTAGAACTAAGACCCAGAAAAGATATCCTCTTCATTAAAGGGGACTGGAATGCAAAAGTAGGAAGTCAAGAGCTACCTGGAGTAACAGGTAAATTTGGCCTTGGAGTGCAAAATGAAGCAGGGCAAAGGCTAACAGAGTTTTGCCAAGAGAACACACTGGTCATAGCAAACACCCTCTTCCAACAACACAAGAGAAGACTCTACACATGGACATCACCAAATGGTCAATACTGAAATCAGACTTTTATTCTTTGCAGCCAAAGATGGAGAAGCTCTATGCTGTTGCTGCTAAGTTGCTTCAGTCGTGTCCTATTCTGTGCAACGCTGTAGACGGCAGCCCACCAGGCTCCCCCATCCCTGGGATTCTCCAGGCAAGAATACTGGAGTGGGTTGCCATTTCCTTCTCCAATGCATGAAAGTGAAAAGTGAAAGTGAAGTCACTCAGTCGTGTCCAACTCTTAGCAACCCCATGGACTGCAGCCCACCAGGCTCCTCTGTCCATGGGATTTTCCAGGCAAGAGTACTGGAGTCAGGTGCCATTGCCTTCTCCAGGAGAAGCTCTATAGAGTCAACAAAAACAAAACAGGAGCTGATTGTGGCTCAGATCATGAACTCCTTATTGCCAAATTCAGACTTGAATTGAAGAAAGCTGGGAGAACCACTACACCATCAGGTATGCCCTAAATCAAATCCCTTACGATTATACAGTGGAAGTGACAAATAGATTCAAGGGATTAGATCTGATAGAGTGCCTGAAGAACTACGGATGGAGGTTTGAGACATTGTATAGGAGGCAGTGATCAAGACCATCCCCAAGAAAAAGAAATGCAAAAAGGCAAAATGGTTGTCTGAGGAGGCCTTACAAATAGCTGAGAAGGCAAAGGAGAAAAGAAAAGATATACCCATTTTAATGCAGAGTTCCAAAGAACAGCACGGAGAAATAAGAAAGGCTTCCTCAGCAACCAATGCAAAGAAATAGAGGAAAACAATAGAATAGGAAAGACTAGAGATCTCTTCAAGAAAATTAGAGATATCAAGGGAACATTTCATGCAAGGATGGGCACAATAAAGGACAGAAACAGTAAGGACCAAAGAGAAGCAGAAGAGATTAGGATGAGGTGGCAAGAATGCACAGAAGAACTATACAAAAAAAGTCTTAATGACCCAGATAACCATGATGGTGTGGTCACTTGCCTGGAGCAAGACATCCTGGAGAGTGAAGTCAAAAGGGCCTTAGGAAGCATTACTACAAACAATATTAGTGGAGGGGATGGAATTCTAGTTGAGTTATTTAAAATCCTAAGAGACAAGGCTGTTAAAGTGCTGCACTCAATATGCCAGCAAATTTGGAAAACTCAGCAGTGCCCACATGCCTGGAAAAGGTCAGTTCTCATTCCAATCCCAAAGAAGGGAAATACCAAAGAATGTTCAAACTACCGCACAATTGTACCCATCTCACACTCTAGCAAAGTAATGCTCAAAATTTTCAAAGCCAGTCTTCAGCAATACGTGAACCGTGAACTTCCATATGTTCAAGCTGGTTTTAGAAAAGGCAGAGGAACCTGAGATCAAATTGCCAACATCCGATGGATCATCAAGAAAGCAAGAGAGTTCCAGAAAAATATCTACTTCTGCTTTATTGACTAAGCCAAAGCCTCTGACTTTGTGGATCACATCAAACTGTGGAAAATTTTGAAAGAGATAGGAATACCAAACCACCTGGCCTGCTTCCTGAGAAATCTGCATGGAGGTCAAGAAGCAACAGTTAGAACTGGACATGAAACAACAGGCTGGTTACAAATCGTGAAAGGAGTATGACAAGGCTGTATATTGTCACCCTGTTTATTTAACTTATATGCAAAGTACATCATGCGAAATGTCAGGCTGGATGAAGCACAAGCTGGAATCAAGATTGCTGGGAGAAATATCAATAACCTCAGATACACAGATGACACCACCCTTATGGCAAAAAGCAAAGAACTAAAGAGCCTCTTGATGAAAGTGAAAAAGGAGAATGAAAAAATTGGCTTAAAACTCAACATTCAGAAAACTAAGATCATGGCATCTGGTCCCATCACTTCATGGTAAACAGATGGGAAACAATTGAAACAGTGGCTGACTTTATTTTTCTGGGCTCCAAAATCACTGCAGATGGTGACTGCAGCAATGAAATTAAAAGACGCTTGCTCCTTAGAAGAAAAGCTATGACCAACCTAGATGGCATATTAAAAAGCAGAGACATTACTTTGCCAACAAAGATCCATCTAGTCAAGGCTATGATTTTTCCAGTAGTCATTATGGATGTAAGAGTTGGACTTTAAAGAAAGCTGAGTGCCAAAGAACTGATGCTTTTGAACTGTGGTGTTGGAGAAGACTCTGAGAGTCCCTTCGACTGCAAGGAGATCCAACCAGTCCATCCTAAAGGAATACAGTCCTGAATATTCATTGGAAGGACTGATGCTGAAGCTGAAATTCCAATACTTTGGCCATCTGATGTGAAGAACTGACTCATTTGAAAAGACCTTGATGCTGGGAAAGATTAAAGATAGGAGGAGAAGGCTACGACAGAGGATGAGATGGTTGGATGGTATCACCAATGCAATGGACATGAATTTGAGTAAGCTCTGGGAGTTGGTGATGGACAGGGAAGCCTGGTGTGCTGCAGTCCATGGGGTCGCAAAGAGTCAGACATGACTGAGCGACTGAACTGAACCGAACTGAAAGTACATAAAACAACATCTGGAATGCTGGATTAATTTTTGTCAAAGTAAATGTTGGTTAAATTTTTGTCAATGAAACAAAATGTTGGCAAGTCACTGTGTGCATTTAGACAAAGTCACACTTAACTGATTCTTGATTACCTTCTCTAATAATATGAAGTGATTGTACAACCTTTAATCTCTTCTTGAATCACCCTTTGGAGAGGTAATCAGAAAAGGCAACTGCATAATATAAGAAAGGTATACAAAAGGAAAAGTAAGGGTAGTATCATTGGAAATGAAATCTTTGGAGACTGCTAATAGGGTCATACTTTCTTGAAGTTTGAAATTCATAGGTGGTTTGGCCTTGGGCAAATACCAACTTCTCCTGAACCCATATGAGGAACTACAGGTTCCTTGGTCTCTGAGCCTCACAGTCCCAATCTCTATGGTCTCATAGAAATCCTTAGTTCAGAAATAGTTGATAGTAAGATTATCCATGTAAAGAATAGTAGGATTATACACATAAAACATGTTTGACACATTGTAAGAATGTAATACCCAGTGTTCTGGTGGTTATAAGAATGATGATGATCACACTGTCAATAAGGAAATTTAGCAGTTTTATAACTAACTCTCCTATCAATTCACAAAATGATTATAAACTATAGAAATTATGTTAGATATGTGGCATGAGGCTTAGTTCAACTTAATTCTTTCTTTTACTTGTCAGGGATACGACTCAAATTCTAAAAAGAAACTATGGAAGTAGAAAAAAAATAATTTGCCATTATCACTTACTTCTTTTATTTTGGAAGTAGAAAAAAATGCCATCATAGCTTAATTCTTTTATTTAAAAAGGTTTTATTTAAATGCTAACACCTTTAAAGCTTCACATGGAATTTTAAAAATAACCAATACAGTATTAGATGCATTCATTTTCCGTTGGAGAAAAGCAGAGGGCTATTAATAACTCAAGGATGGACTTATGATGGCACAGCAAAGAAATCCAGTACAAGTCATCCTGTCCTTCAGACGTGAGGATGTCACTGCCAGTGTGATTGGTATAGCTTAAGTAAACCGAATTACTAACAATTTTGCAGGCTGAATAGATTTTAGTAGACCAAATAAAATTATAAGCTATTTTCAAGGCTACTCATAAACATTGTATCAAATACATAAGAATGTTTTTACAAGGAAAACATGATGCTAAACCGTAATTTTTTGTGTTTTTAATCCTTATACAATGTCTAATGTTTTCTGTTGGTGTTATACTGCATTACTGTTTTAGAAAATATGATAAATGCTACTGAAAAAAAATGTACAAAAGAAGATAGAAATCATCCCCAAAACTGCCACTCAGAAATAATCTCTTTCTAGTTAATACTTTGGAAAATAATCATGTTAGACCTCTCTCCATACATTTCCATACATATGGATTATGTACATATGATGTTTCAATAACTATATCATGCCAAATGGTATTCCTTAATGTTTTTCACTCAATAATATGCTATGATCATCTTTTCTATCTCAGTAAATGTGGATCCATGTCATCACTTTAATTGCCATATTGTATTCATTAGTACATATCAGCAAAATGTACTTGGTCCATCATTGATGAAAACTTAAAATATTCTTTTGTAATCATTTGTGAAATATGACTATCTTTTCCCTCTGATAATCCTTCAAGCCAAATAAAAAGTACTTTTAAAAGAATATTTGTAAAAAATGAGATCCCATTCACAAGTAATTTAAACATCTAACAAGTTATATATTAAAACAGTATACATTTAAAATATGTTTTTATTCCCCAAAATATATAGATAAAGAAATATATAGGTCCTATAATAAGAAAACTATAAAATTGTACTAAGGGACAGAGACAAGACTTGAATAAATGAAAAGATAAAACTTGTCTTAAATACGAAGATTCAATGTTGTAACAAGACTAGTTTTCCCTAAATGACTTCATAAATTTAATGCAACTTTCTTTCAAATCTCAGATTTTCTTTATTCATAATGATTATCTTAATAATAAGTATGTAAGAACATTAAAAATATTTAGGACAATTTGAAAGGAAGGAGAAGGCTGAGAAGGAGAGAAAGGAGAAAAGTGCAGTAAAAGATATGGGAATGTATTATACAGCTATCATGATTAAAACAATGTGGTACAAGAATATGTAATGAGATCAGTGAAACAGAATACACATTCCTGGAAGTATGTAGTGATTAATCATGTGATAAAAATGTCATTTCAAATCAAATCTGAACTATTCAATAAATATGACTAGGGCAAATTGTCATTGTCTGTAAAAATAATAATAATAAAGTTAGATAATGACCTCAGTCTTTCTGTTATTCAGTCAGTAAGCCATGTGACTCTCTGCAAACCCCATGGACTGCAGCAGGCCAGGCCTCCTTGCCCTTCACTGTCTCCCAGAGCTTGCTCAATTTCACGTCCATTGAGTCAGTGATACTATCTAATCATCTCGTCCTCTGCGGCCCCCTTCTCCTCTTGCCTTCAATCTTTCCGAGCATCAGGGTTTTTTCCAATGAGTCAGCTCTTCGCATTAGGTAACCAATGTACTGGAGCTTCAGCTTCAGCATCAGTCCTTCAATGAATATTCAGGATTGATTTCCTTTAACTGACTGATTTGATTTCCTTGCAGTCCAAGGGACTCTCCGGAGTCTTCTCCAACCTTATAATCTGAAAGCATTACTTCTTCAGCACTCAGACTTTTTATGGTTCAACACTTACATGCATACATGATTACTGGAAAAAAATACAGCTTTGACTATATGGACCTTTGTTGGCAAAGTAATGTCTCTGCTTTTTAATATACTGTCTAGGTTTGTCATAGCTTTTCTTCCAAGGAGCAAGCGTCTTTCAATTTCAGAGCTGCACACAACATCAGCAATGATTTTCAGTCAGTTCAGTTCAGTTAAGTCGCTCAGTCGTGTCTGACTCCTTGCGACCCCATGAATCACAGCACGCCAGGCCTCCCTGTCCATCACCAACTCCCGGAGTTCACTCAAACTCACGTCCATAGAGTCGGTGATGCCATCCAGCCATCTCATCCTGTCGTCCCCTTTTCCTCCTGCCCCCAATCCCTCCCAACATCAGAGTCTTTTCCAATGAGTCAACTCTTTGCATGAGGTGGCCAAAGTACTGGAGTTTCAGCTTTAGCATCATTCCTTCCAAAGAACACCCAGGGCTGATCTCCTTCAGAATGGACTGGTTGGATCTCCTTGCAGTCCAAGGGACTCTCAGGTGTCTTCTCCAACACCACAGTTCAAAAGCATCAATTCTTCGGCGCTCAGCTTTCTTCACAGTCCAACTCTCACATCCATACATGACTACTGGAAAAACCATAACCTTGACTAGATGACCTTTGTTGGCAAAGTAATGTCTATGCTTTTCAATATGCTATCTAGGTTGGTCATAACTTTCCTTCCAAGGAGTAAGCGTCTTTTAAGTTCATGGCTGCAGTCACCATCTGCAGTGATTTTGGAGCCCCAAAAAATAAAGTCTGACACTGTTTCCACTGTTTCTCCTTCTATTTCCCATGAAGTGGTGGGACCGGATGCCATGATCTTCGTTTTCTGAATGTTGAGCTTTAAGCCAACTTTTTCACTCTCCTCTTTCATTTTCATCAAGAGGCTTTTGAGTTCCTCTTCACTTTCTGCCATAAGGGTGGTGTTATCTGCATATCTCAGGTTATTGATATTTCTCCTGGCAATCTTGATTCCAGCTTGTGCTTCTTCCAGCCCAATGTTTCTCATGATGTACTCTGCATATAAGTTAAATAAGCAGGGTGATAATATACAGCCTTGACTTACTCCTTTTCCTATATGGAACCAGTCTGTTGTTCCATGTCCAGTTCTAACTGTTATTTCCTGACCTGCATATAGGTTTCTCAAGAGGCAAGTCAGTATGATAAGGCAAAATGACAGGATACTGAAAGAGGAACTCCCCAGGTCAGTAGGTGCCCAATATGCTACTGGAGATCAGTGGAGAAATAACTCCAGAAAGAATGAAGAGATGGAGCCAAAGAAAAAACAATACCCAGCTGTGGATGTGACTGGTGATAGAAGCAAGGTCCAGTGCTGTAAAGAGCAATATTGCATAGGAACCTGGAATGTCAGGCCCATGAATCAAGGCAAATTGGAAGTGGTCAAACAGGAGATGGCAAGAGTGAACGTTAGATTCCTTTTGGCATGCTCCAAGATGGCAGCCCCCATGGTGCGGCGCGCGATCCTCCTGGCGCGGAATGTGTTGCTGCCTCAGCTCTCTCTGGCAGGTAAAAGATACCTACTTTCTGCAGCATGTGAGCACAGCCACAAATGGGAAGCAAGAGAAAAAGAAGATTGAAAAAAAAAAAAAAGAGTGAACATTAACATTCTAGGAATCAGCGAACTAAAATGTACTAGAATGGGTGAATTTAACTCAGATGACCATTATATCTACTACTCCGGGCAGGAATCCCTTAGAAGAAATGGAGTGGACATGATGGTCAACAAAAGAGTCCAAAATGCAGTACCTGGATGCAATCTCAAAAATGACAGAATGATCTCTATTCGTTTCCAAGGCAAACCATTCAATATCACAGTAATCCAAGTCTATGCTCCAAACAGTAATGCTGAAGAAGCTGAAGTTGAACGCTTCTATGAAGACCTACAAGACCTTTTAGAACTAACACCCAAAAAAGATGTCCTTTTCATGATAGGGGACTGAAATGCAAAAGTAGGAAGTCAAGAAGCACCTGGGGTAACAGGCAAATTTGGCCTTGGAATACGGAATGAAGCAGGGCAAAGACTGATAGAGTTTTGCCAAGAGAATGCACTGGTCATAGCAAACACCCTCTTCCAACAACACAAGAGAAGACTCTACACATGGACATCACCAGATGATCAACACTGAAATCAGATTGATTATATTCTTTGCAGCCAAAGATGGAGGAGCTCTATACAGTCAGCAAAAACAAGACCGGGAGCTGACTGTGGCTCAGATCATGAGCTCCTTATTGCCAAATTCAGACTTAAGTTGAAGAAAGTAGGGAAAACCACTAGACTATTCAGGTATGACCTAAATCAAATCCCTTATGATTATACAGTGGAAGTCAGAAATTTAAGGGATTAGATCTGATAGATAGAGTGCCTGATGAGCTATGGAATGAGGTTCGTGCCGTTGTACAGGAGACAGCAATCAAGACCATCCCCATGGGAAAAAAAGGCAAAAAAGCAAAATGGCTGTCTGGGGAGGCCTTACAAATAGCTGTGAAAAGAAGAGAAGTGAAAAGCAAAGGAGAAAAGGAAAGATACAAGCATCTGAATGCAGAGTTCCAGAGAATAGCAAGAAGAGATAAGAAAGCCTTCCTCAGTGATCAATGCAAAGAAATAGAGGAAAACAACAGAATGGGAAAGACTAGACATCTCTTCAAGAAAATTAGAGATACCAAGGGGACATTTCATGCAAAGATGGGCTTGATAAAGGACAGAAATGGTATGGGCCTAACAGAAGCAGAAGATATTAAGAAGAGATGGCAAGAATACACAGAAGAACTGTACAAAAAAGACCTTCATGACCCAGATAATCACGATGGTGTGATCACTCACCTAGAGCCAGACATCCTGGAATGTGAAGTCAAGTGGGCCTTAGAAAGCATCACTACGAACAAAGCTAGTGGAGGTTATGGAATTCCACTTGAGCTATTTCAAATCCTGAAAGATGATGCTGTGAAAGTGCTGCACTCAATATGCCAACAAATTTGGAAAACTCAGCAATGATTTTGGAGCCCCCCAAAATAAAATGTGTTACTGTTTCCACTTTCCCCCTTCTATTTGCCATGAAGTGATGGGACCAGATGCCATGATCTTAGTTTTCTGAGTGTTAAATTTTAAGCCAGTGTTTTCACTCTCCTCTTTCATCCTCATCAAAAAGTTCTTTAGCTCCTCTGCTTTCTGCCATTAGAGTGGTATCATTTGCAAAATTGAGATTGTTGATATTTCTCCCTGAAATCTTGATTCCAGCTTATTATTCATCCAGCCTGGCATTTCGCATGATGTACTCTGCAAATAATTAAAATAATCAGGGTGAGAATATACAGCCTTGATGTACTCCTTTCCCAGTTTGGAACCAGTTCATTGTTCTATGTCTGTTTCTAATTGCTGCTTCTTGTCCTGCATACAGGCTTCTCAGGAGGCAGGTAAGGTAGTCTGGTATTCCCATCTCTTTAAGAATTTTCCACAGTTTGTTGTGATCCACACAGTCAAAGGCTTTAGGGTAGTCAATTAAGCAAAAGTATATGTTTTTCTGGAATTTCCTTGCTTTTTTAAGATCCAACGAGTGTTGGCAATTTGATTTTGTGGTTCCTCTGCCTTTTCTAAACCCAGCTTGTATATCTGGAAGTGCTTGGTTCATGTACTGCTGAAGCCTCACTTGAAGAATTTTGAGCATAACCTTGCTAGCATGTGAAACGAGCACGATTGTTCAGTACTTTGAACATTCTTAGGCATTTCCCTTCTTTGGGATTGGAATGAGAACCGACCTTTTCCAGGCATGTGGGCACTGTTGAGTTTTCCAAATTTGCTGGCATATTGAGTGCAGCACTTTAACAGCCTTATCTCTTAGGATTTTAAATAACTCAACTAGAATTCCATCCCCTCCACTAATATTGTTTGTAGTAATGCTTCCTAAGGCCCTTTTGACTTCACACTCCAGGATGTCTTGCTCTAGGTAAGTGACCACACCATCATGGTTATCTGGGTCATTAAGACTTTTTTTGTATAGTTCTTCTGTGTATTCTTGCCACCTCTTCTTAGTCTCTTCTGCTTCTCTTTGGTCCTTACTGTTTCTGTCCTTTATTGTGCCCATCCTTGCATGAAATGTTCCCTTGATATCTCTGATTTTCTTGAAGAGATCTCTAGTCCTTCCCATTCTATTTCTTTTCTCTATTCCTTTGCATTGCTCACTTAAATTCTAGATAAATCAAAAATTGGCTGAGTAATATTCCACTGTGTGTGTATAAATATTTAGCTTGCTTCCATGTCTTAACTATTGTAAATAGTCTGCCATGAACATTGGGGTGCAATTGTCTTTTCAAATTATGATTTTCTCTCCAGATATATACCCAGTAGTAGAATTGCAGGACCATATGGTAGCTTTACTTTTAGTTTTTAAAGCAACTTCCATACTGTTCTCCATAGTGCCTGTACCAGTTTACAATCCCACCAGTGTAGGAAGACTCCTTTTTCTCCATACTCTCTCCAGCATTTATTACTTGTAGACTTTTTGATGATGGCCATTCTGACTAGTGTAAGGTAATACCTCATTATAGTTTTGATTTGCATTTCTCTAATAATTAGCAATGGAGAAGGAAATGGCACCCCACTCCAGTACTCTCGCCTGGAAAATTCCATGGATGGAGGAGCCTAGTAGGCTGCAGTCCATGAGGTAGCTAAGAGTCGGGCATGACTGAGCGACTTCACTTTCACTTTTCACTTTCATGCATTGGAGAAGGAAATGGCAACCCACTCCAGTGTTCTTGCCTGGAGAATCCCAGGGACAGGGGAGCCTGGTGGGCTGCGGTCTATGGGATCGCACAGAGTCGGACACGACTGAAGTGACTTAGCAGCAGCAGCAGCAGCAATAATTAGCAATGTTGAATATCTCTTCATATGCCTTCTGGCCATCTGTATGTCTTCTTTGGAAAAATGTCTATTTAGATATTCTGTCCACTTTTTGATTGGGTTTTTTTTAATTGAGGTGTATGAGCTGTTTGTATATTTTGGAGTTTATTCCCTTGTCAGTCCTGGGCTTTCCAGGTAGCTCAGTGGAAAAGAATCTTCCTGCCAGTGCAGGAGACGCAGGTTTAATTTCTGGGTTGAGAAGATCCTCTGTAGTAGGAAATGGTAACCCACTCCAGGATTCTTGCCTAGAAAATTTCAGAAGAGCCTGGTAGGTGGGCTATAGTCCATGGGGTCACAAAGAGTCGGACACAACTGAGCAACTGAGCATGCACACCCTTGTCAGTCCTATAATAAACTAATAAGCTATCAGAAGAACACTATGATGAGCTATAATTTTAATACAGGACACATTTTTTAAATATCACAACAAATAGAAATGGTAAAGGGAATGGACGTATATATCTTTTAGGTTATGTAAAATTTTAATTTTCTGTGTGATTTTTTAAAGAAATAACATACCTAACGTTAAAAGTCAAACCACAAACTGGTATCGTATTTATGTTTTTTTTTTTTCATTTGAAGGAAGGCTTATACGTAGTACCATTGCCTAAACAGTAGTTCTATTTTGCCTTAGAAATCCTAATACAAGCTGGATCCTTGACCCCCGCATGAACTATATATCTGATATTTAAAAAAAAAAAAACTGCTCCATTCCCTCAGTTCTTCTAAATAAGTATCCACCTATAGCCTAATGATACTGTAATTTAGTTTTAACAATTACACAACAATATAAACCTATTCAATCACAAAATATTCCCAGATAGTCTCATTTGATCATGCCAATAAATTGTACATTCGTTACTGACATTTTAAAAAGTTATCTGTTAGTCTCTGCAAAACATTTGGAAAGATGTCTTTTCTCCTATCCAAGACAATCTTTCTTTAAACACCAGTGCCCATGTGTAGTTATCACAATTGACACAAGATTACAACACAAAACACTTCTCAGATCACCTCTGCTCTAACATAGGACGCTCAATAGAATCATTTGTTATTATTTAGTCAAGTCATGTCCAACTCTTTTGTGACCCCATGGACTGTAGCCCACCAGCCTCCTATGTCCATGGGACTTCCCAGGCAAGAATAATGGAGTGAGTAGCCACTTCCTTCTCCAGGGGATCTTCTTAACCTAGGGATGGAACCGGGTCTCCTGCACTGTAGACAGATTCTTTACAGCTGAACCACCAGGGAAGTCCTAGAATCATCAGACTTTAGCTTTAAATATTTTTTTGTGTACTTGTCCCCTTCTTGCTGCTGAAAGAAACAATCACATAGACAGATGGATATCTATCCTCTATGTTTTGAGGATTACGTAAGTTATAATAAAACATATAAATTATAAGTTTCAATAAAACAATATCTTAGCACACTATAAGTGTTCAATAAATGTGAATTGTTAGTATCATCATTAGTAAGTTATTTAGTCCAAATTAAGGCAGGGACACATTAAAAGCAGGAGACTATTGCCAATGTGTCTTATTAGATAAACAGCACATCTGTATCTACCTATATTGGAACTGAATTAAAGAAACACATAATGGCTTTGAGCCATTGTTCCTGACAATGATTAATGGTGTTTCGCTGGTCACATCATGGCACTATGCAAGGCAGGGGTGGGGGAAGGACAAGGGAGGTGGTTCATTGGTGCTCTTACCAAAGTGTATTTCAATTGTTCCTTTCATACCAAATGCATCGCTAGTCATGGCAGACGGAGAACACAAGGAAGAGAACAAAGATACTCAAGTTGCAAAGACAGCATAGTAGCATCACAGTGACAGCCCAGTCACTGACAGCTCAGGCAGCTGGGACTTTTAGAGGGACTGCAAAAGATGCTATTTAGAGGGAACATCCTGCAAGTGGAACAGGATTTGGTGATTTGGGGGAAGATGGTCTGAGGCAAGAGCCATGATGGGCTCTCTGAAGGGATGCTGGGCTGGACCAGAACACAGACTAATCCCCTTGCCATGTCAGCTCTTTGTAGACTAAAAACTGATATTAGAAATTCGCTGTGTTTCCTTTAGTGTATGTTGTACATTCAGTAAAACACATGTGCTATTTTTCAGGATCCAGTTTCAGCCAGTTTCCACAAACCCTATGATCTTTCTCAAAAATTCTTCCCTTTAGTTTAAAATTTAATTGCAAAAAATGGAAACAAATGAAGATTAAAATTCTGGTGTACTGAATTGACCAAGCCCAGAATAAAGACATATTTCCAAATGGTATGTGAACAAACTTTTGAAAACTGGGTTACTACATATTGAATGAAAGATCACTTAAAAGCGTAAAGTGAAATGAAGTGAAAGTCGCTCAGTCATGTCTGACTCTGCAGTCTCATGGACTGTAGCCCATGTAATTCTCCAGGCCAGAATACTGGGGTGGATAGCTGTTCCCTTCTCCAGGGGATCTTCCCAATCCAGGGATCAAACCGACGTCTCCTGCATTGCAGGCAGATTCTTTACCAGCTGAGCTACCAGTAAGACACCTGGAAATTCCTGATGACTTAACATATTTTTCTGTTTTGGTTCAAATAGCATTTGCTTTAAACAAGGCTTCCATACCACAGGAAGAGGAAGTTTCCAGCCACAATATTTAATTAGTACCTAATTAGAGCACCAACATAATAAGCGAGGCAGGTTTGGGCCCCAATGTTTATACCTGGATATGGGTAAACAGTTTCCAGTGAGTCTTGGCTGTGTGACAGCTCTCAGCTGTCATTGGCACCACAGAGCCCAGGGAAGATGCTGAGGCTCCTTGGCAAGTGTACACTAGCAAACTTCAAAGCAGTTGGAGGAAACCAATCACACCAAGTAAATTACTAAAGCGAAAATATGGGGGTCTGGAAAGGACGGCATATTCACATGTATATGCCTCATATTGAGCCACAGTGAAGGAGTTCATCAACTCCTTTCACACTTAACTGAGGTACCAGCTCTTCCAAGGGTATCTTCAAGAATACCGTTCACTTAGGTAGAATCAGTACAACTGCCAAAAGCCAAATATCAATCTGATGCAAGTAAAATCCTTGATGAACTGCAATTACCAAATTGACTTGCCTCTTGGGAGCAACCCACCTTATATCAAGTCACTAAGGGAATAACATCACTGTATACCTGGAACTCCCTGGGATTATTCATCTTTTTTTCCTACTAGTAAGCAGCTCTTTTAAAAAGCTAAAACAGGGTGGCTGAACTTCCTGTTCTTTGTTACACACTAACCAAGTCTATGACCTTAGACCAGGCTGTTCACCTTTCTGGACCTTGGTTTCTTCCACCGAAGAAACAGGGGATTAGCCCAGGTGCTTTCTGTGAGCCATCTAGAATGATATGATTTGGTGCTGCGTATTTATATAGCATACGCCTTCTGCAGATTTCAAGATCTCTCAAGAGACTCTCATTAGTATTCTCAATATTGCTGTGAGGCAGGCAGGTGGCAAGGTTTATTATCCCCATTTTTTCATAAAAGAGACAATGAGACATTTTGCTGACACAGCGCTCTTGACCAAGTAAAGACTAAAAGTTAGGTGTCCTAGTACTAATCAAGAACTCTGTTAAACCACTTTGTTACTAAACTAAATGGAAGGTCTCTGATGAATAAAATATTCTGTGCTCATGGTGGAGGGGAAACGGAGTTTGATCACCTTGCAGAGATGTAATGGTTTCAAACAATGATTTCCAAATTGTCGCCTGTACAATCTTCCAGGTGTTTTTCTCAGTTCTCACTGACACAGCCCTATGCATATTTTTTCTTCTTGGATATGAATACCAAAATGTGAATGTGCTGAGGTAAGAGGGTGTTAAAGAATGTGTGTAGGCAAAGGAAGAAGGTAGACTGAGGAAGAAATCGTTGAATTTGCTTGGAAATTTTTCAAAGAATAAATTATATAATCAATAGGAATATATTATAGAAGTGATAGCTAAATTCAATTATACACATCAATGAAAAGAAAATATCATCCAAGGAATAATGAAAGATCTTTCAACATTAGGATGTATTTCTCAAGAACTATAAAGGGTCCAAGATATCACCCTATTCACAAGCTACCAAGTTGGCCTGCCATAGTCTCACAGGTGCTGGCAGAAGAGACAATACTATTAGCCCAGAAAAAATGGAAGTTAATTGCAGTAGCTAGAGTATCAATATTTTTACTTAGGTTTCCCAAGCCCCCGTTCCCACAGGATGATGCAAAGAGGGTCGGGTGACACCTGAACATGTAGGAGATTGCCTTAGAGGAGAGAAACCCTGAACCTGGGTTTCCTGAATTATTTATTGTAACAGACAGTAAACATGCCTGCCCTTTGCACCAGAGGGAGCCTCTATCTCTGTCTTCCAAGGCTGTTCACTATATAAACATGCCTGGAAAGACAGTTCAGAACACAAGCAGTGAGTGCCCCTGCCTGCAAAAAGTGCAGAGAAAGATCCATGGAGAAAATTTCCCAACAGCATCTAATGGCTTTATTTGACTCTCTGCGTATCTGATATTTTGAGAATTCTTCAATGCTCAAAGCAACTACTGTGGCAATACTGATGAAGCCCAGGACATTTTCCCAGCTTGAACTCCTATTGGACTCCCTGTTTCTGTCTCCATCCTCATAGTTCAACAAGCTGAAAACAGAAAAATAACTTTTTCGGGACATGACTAGAGATTATCACGCTAAGTGAAGTAAGTCAGAAAGAGGAAAAAAGTACCTTATGACAGCACTTACATTGGAATCTAAATATGACACAAATAAACTTATCTATGAAACAGAAACAGACTCACCCATATAGAGAAGAGACTTGTGGTGTCAGGGGGAGAGGTTGAAGACGGATGGATCACAAGTTTGTGATTAGCAAATGCAAACTGGTATATAGAAAATGGATAAACAACAAGGGCCTACTGTATAACACAGGGATCTATAGTCCATATTCTGTGATAAATCATAATGGAAAAGAATATGAAAAGAATGCGTATATATACATATATGTATAACTGGGCCACTTTGCTATACAGCAGTAACTAATACAACATTGTAAATACTTCAATTTTTAAAATGTAAAGAAAAATAACTTCTTTGGTTCCCTGCCTTAGCTTTTTCACTTCCTTCCACTTATTAAAGTGGGCGGAAATCCTTCCATCAGTGAGAAAATACAAGTAAAACTGTCCTGAAATGCACTCAAGGCCAAAGGAACATAAGGCTGAGATTCCAAATCCCTTGTCTGAGTTCCGAGGACCCTGCAAAATCATTTCATAATCACTCGAAGCTGCCTTTGTTTCTCTCGAGCTCTGAACCTCAAGTCCTAGTTAAAGACTTCTTATGACCAAACACCCAGCAAACAAAGAAAATCTCTGGGAGCGCCCAGTCGTAGAAGGAGGCTCACCACCAAACATATGCCCTTGTGTGTGTATTCCCCCAAAGCTCCTGGCAGCACTGAGAAGCTGTCTCAGTGACGGGTGAACACGTCCACTCCACAGTCAGTTGGCGACCATCAGATCCCAGAAGTGCTGGTCGTTAGCTATGGAACCTCATTTGCCCTGCTTATTCAAGCTTTCTGTGTCTCAGATTTCCATCTGTAACACAAGCCTGATAATACTTGCTTCTCAGAGTTAGAAGGAAGATGAAATTAATCCATATATTTAAAACACTGCCTAGCACCTAGGCATTTGATAACGGTTTGCTGATGAACAAACTTTCCCAGCTAACTTGGGTCCCATTGTACCAAACTGCTGATGTGAACAACATCATTGCTAAAGTATTGATTGACATTAACGGAAAGAGGTAGATACTGAAAGGACTTTTTTTTTTTTGGAAACTCCCCATCATTTCTTTTGATCTTATAAACTGGGCTGCTGGGTGGAGAGGGGACAATGCAAAATTACTCACCCACTAAAAAAGAAAACTACTTCAGAAATTTTGCTGTGTTAGATATAGCCCACTCACTATTAAAATAAACATTTTCTT
The DNA here is from genome assembly GCF_055505025.1 of Bos grunniens. Taxonomy (NCBI): domain Eukaryota; kingdom Metazoa; phylum Chordata; class Mammalia; order Artiodactyla; family Bovidae; genus Bos; species Bos grunniens. The sequence goes on from NC_141176.1 coordinate 47,548,922, forward strand.
GTGTGCTCTATATTTAGCATCAAACTGCTAATTTTGTGTTTGAAAAGTACAGAATTATGATTGGTGAACTATGACCTTCCCCTCTGTACAGAGAAAGTTTGATTTCTTGTAAATGTGAATTGTTATTTTAAGGGGAAATGTGAAGGTCTTAAAAGTGGAGATTTTGCATTCCATACAAACAAATATAGAACAAGAAGAAGTAAATAAATGGCAATGACATTTTTAACATGACATTTTAGAACATTTAAAGGGACCACAAGAACAATAAATGCATCTTGTGTGCAAATGTCTTTGAAGTTCTAATCTCAGTTCATGCCACTAAATCATCAAGGAAGGTTATTTTTAACTTGTTATGTAAAGGCTGGGGAAAAAAAATCAAGAAGCGCTCTCTGAATATGAAACGTCAAACAGAAAGAGGTTTTTGTTCATTTAGTGCACTAAGGTGATATATAACTTGGATCAGAGGCATTCATTTTTCCCCAAATTTTTCAAAATAGCGTGAAGAGATTTACAGAATGGAAGCAAAGAATTTTCTTCAACATTTTCTTTGAGATACTTGGTAAGCGGAGTAGGTGGTTCAGTGCTAAAAAATCTGCCTGCCAATGCAAGAGACACAGGTTCAATCCCTGGGTCAGGAAGATCCCCTGGAGTAGTTAATGGCAACGCACTCCAGTATTCTTACTTGGAAAATTCCATGGACAGAGCAGCCTGGTGGGTTATGGTCCATGAGGTCACAAAGAGTTGGACGTGAGTGGGCGCGCGTGCGCGCGCACACACACACACACACACACACACACACAAGCCACAGGACAGATTTAACCAATTAGCAAAATACCATCCCTTGAAACTAGATGTGAACCAAATTATGAGGACCCTCTGGGAAGAACACCAGCATCCCTGGAGTTCCCTCCAGAGAAGAGCTTTAATACCCACCACAGGAAAGACTCTGCAATCCTAGAAACAGCCTATCAGCTTGCTCCTTAGGAAAAAGTCTTCCTCCTCTCTCTGTTCCCTAATCTCCTCTTTTTTCTTTCATTCTCCTCCCACCTCTCTCAAGTACACATGCAGTTCATCACCTTTCTTAATCTAGTCTCTTTCTCAAAAATTAAAATCTCCAAGGTATTTTTCCTTCACCTGAAATTAGTGATAATATGTATAATGGGTAATTTTCTTAGCATAATGAATTTTGTCACATCATTGGGTACCATTTTGACTTGTAAACATCCCTTTACTTCAGTTGGTGTGAGAGTCATTCATCCATCAGCTTTCAACCAAGACGGTGAATTGGCCTTTTTAGTATACTGTCCACCTTCCTTTAATCATGTCTTGAAAATTTTATTTTGAACATGGGGAACATAAAGGGTGACATCTCTTCAGTTGGGGAGAGAATGGAAAGATCCAAATTTCTCTCACACTTTAATGTGGGTGAGCCATGATCTACTTGTTAAAATTCTTGGATTGCTAATAAAAGTCATAATATACCAAATGGTGGTAATTTGGATGAAACAAGCATATCAATCATTGAAGAATGGGCTCATGGCTCTTTATCTGGGCAGAATCATTAAGTAGAATTTATGATATATAATGTATACTATTAAGCAGCTTCCATTAAACTTGCCTGCCAAACTCATTCTATGTAGAGGGATGTTTCTAAAAACAAGCTGTATGCAAGAGCGCCACCTATAGTTAAACTTCCACATTTACTTTACAATGCTAAAACCCCAGGAAATTACAAGGTTTGGGAGCAGAAATTTTAAAGAAAAAAAAAATAACAAGGAAATGAGATGTTTAGTTTAAGATGTAAGTCCAAATTACCTCAAAAAAGGAAACTGAACAAAATTATTTGAATAAAAAATATAAATATTATAAAACACAACTTTTCCTATTTAGGAAAAAGTACTCTTACTTTGCAGATAAGACCACGGGAATACCTTTTCTTCTAACTTCAATAAATAATAATTTAAATGAAACCATTACACTTTTCTATTCTTTAAACATTTTTCTGTTTTGCTTTTTGTTAACTGTACTTTTAGCAATCTGCCTTGGTGAAACCTGAAAACAATTACCATTTAAAACACAAATAAATTTCTTTCTGATGTTTAATTCTTTTAGGAAACACACTGCCCAAATACTTTACCTCAGCATAAATATGAGATAAATGAAAAATCCTAAAGAAATAGTGACTGGTACTACTGCTGTGAAATGTCCTTTAGGAGTTGATATCCACAGAAATTTAGTCTTAATACTTGTTCCTTTGACCTAAAAGCTAATTATGAGGGAGTTGAGCCAAAAAGTAAGATGAATAAAAAGACATTTCATTGGTATTACAGAGACAGTTGCCAGAAAGAGCTTACAAATCATGAATCTACGCAGAGATGAAAAGTTGAGTCTAAATTATTATTAGACTAGGTCCTTAAATCAATGAAGAGCAAAAAATGATTACAGTGGACCTTTAATTTTCAACTATAAAAAGTCAACATGGTGGCTTGTTCAACAGTGTTTTACTGCAGGCCGTTAAGACAGCCTTTAGCTTTTTCATTTCCAAACAGAGTATATTATTTTTAAGCCCAAGTTATAATCAAGTCATGGCTGCAGATCACATCCGAGGCTGCTCACCTCTCTGACCAACGGCTTTCACAAGAAATAAGACAGGGGAGGATGGTGCCCCAGAGGTACTTCTCATTATCTCACACTTGGGCCCCTTTGCTTTTCCGAGGCCCATTGTTTCATTTTGGTAAGGATGAATTTTTAAGTAGATTCAGTGCTCATCAAGGCAGGTGCCAAACGGAGAGCACTACACAGCGCTGCCCTCTGTTTGCAGAGCCAGAGGAGCCGGGACCGCAGTAGCTTTCCCACAATGCCCTGCGACGGTGCTTCATCTCGGCCCTGGGAGGCCCACTTCTCTGGATGAGAGGATAATTCACTCGCTATAGCCCATTCAATCTTCAGCCTCTCGGCTGACGCTGCCAACAGAAGTGCCAATTAATGCCAATTACAATGGTGACTTTTCTGATATGGGCACCTACTCATATAGGCCATCAAACAGCCATCATCTATTAATGACTGTCAGTCATTACCAAGATGGGCCAAGTTTGAACTAGTGACCTAGAGGAGAACTGCTCTTTATCCTACTTTCAACTCCCTGAACCGTCCAATTCCCCTCCCCCTTTCTTGGCCAATGTTCTTAATTATAGTTTTGTACCTGAATAATGAATGTGCTACATTTTGACAGTGACAATTGCTGAAACCCTGACAGCCGAAGTACAGCCACCGACTGCCATTTAGCAAGCCTTGTCACAGCCTTCAGGCCAGGGAGGTCCAGCCCAAACCTTCAGGGGGCACCACTATTTCCTTTGTCATTCAATCCAGTGTATTTTTAAATTTTTTTAAAATTTTATTTATCTCTATTACTCCTTAGAAATGAAAAGAGCCTTTGTATGCAGATAAATGTGTCATGGACTCCTATGCAGATTCCACCGTTAGGGCTTTCTTATCTGCTCATTATTTCATGGAAACTTATGAGACAAAAACTCCCCCATACAATTAAAGAAGCTGCAAATTAACCTGGAACTGCACCCTTCTGACTCAAAAGGGGAAAGCAACTTAAGCACAACAAACATTCTAAATGATAGAAAAGCTTCAGGTTTCTTTTGTAAAATACACATCTGAAACTTTGCCTCCCTGAATAGGGTTTTAACCCAATTTAGTATGCAACCCCTCAAAGGTCAGTTGCCATCTGCTGTCTGACTGGAGTCTTAACATGTTTTCAGAAACTCTGAGACTCACTTCACTTAACTCCCAGAATGCTCTGTAGCCTGTAACAGTCAGGAATATCTATTATAAATTTGGATTATTTCTAGACCTTGGAAAAAAACTTTTAAGAGAAATAAATTGTTATGCAGCCTTTCATTCTACCTTCCAGGGAGCCCAAATAAGTCTCAGCCCTGCATTCTTCACATGTCAAAAGAACAAAAAGAACAAAACAAATCACCAAATGGTAAAGTGTACCCTGCTTCCAACTCTTTGCTCTTTCTCTGAAAGTGGCACCAAAAGACAGTTTGTGAAATAATATTCTGGACTTTCACTTAACTTCTCTACACTCCTGATATGTTTGGGGAAATATTTTTTTAAAATGGTAATTCCTTTCTATAATGTCTAATTTTGACATATCCATTTAGTAATCTGTCCTATTCACCTAGGGAGGTTGTGGGGGTGGCAAATTTAAGGTTAAAACTCACACCCACCCCAACAACCTACTCCAGATATTGCTGCTGCTGCTGCTAAGTCACGTCAGTCGTGTCCAACTCTGTGCGACCCCATATGGCAGCCCACCAGGCTCCCCCGTCCCTGGGATTCTCCAGGCAAGAATACTGGAGTGGGTTGCCATTTTCTTCTCCAATGCATGAAAGTGAAAAGTGAAAGTGAAGTCGCTCAGTCGTATCCGACTCTTAGCGGCCCCAGGGACTGTAGCCTACCAGGCTCCTCCGTACATGGGATTAGCAGACAAGAGTACTGGAGTGGGGTCCCATTGTCTTCTCCGACTCCAGATATTACATACACCCAGTTCCATATAATTGGCAATCTGAACAGGAAATACAGTTAGCATCATTTGCAGACAAGGAAAAGGAGACTTGGGGAGGACAAGGCAAACTGTCCCAAAGATACCACAGCCTGGCTGGAAGAACCAGAATGCTGGCTCCATAGAATGTGATCGTTCAACTGTACCATGTAACTTTATCCTGTGGAGATTTATTTGAGAAGTAGGTCAGGGCTCCCTAGGCCAATTCAGTTTGCTCTACACAACTGTCAGACAGCCTATGAGATTTCAAGTCACTCCAAGTTACTTTAGACCAACCCAGCGAGGCAGCATCTTGGACTAAATAAATGTGGCAGAAAACACTCTGGTTTCGATTTTTGCTCAGTGATGTTCAAGCCATTAGGAAAAAAAGAGTGGGAGGTGAGAACTGAAGAAGACATTTTTTGTTTGTTGTTTGTTTTCTGTTAATGCTCCAAGAATGTTAATCCCAGGAGATTGGAGACAAGAAAATAAAGAAGGATTTAATCCTTGCAATGCATATTGTTACCCCCATTTGATGGATGGATAAACTGAGACTCCATAAGGTTTAGCAAGTTGTCCTAATGCACCAAGCTCGAGCTAGCATCTCACCCCACTAAGGCCAGAAGATCTCTTCAACTAGATCTCTGGTCTCATAGCTTTCTGGATTTGCTCATTTTAGGTGGAAAAGAGTCCCAGGAGGATATTTCTAGATAGACTAAGGAGTCTGCTCTTGCCTTGAGGGAATAACAGGTGGATGAGTATATGGAAAAAAATATTTTTGAAAGTATCAACTTCAAGAGAAAATATTTAAAATATTATGAGACAATGCTTTCTAGGGGTAGCATATTTTAAATGACAGATTGTTCCAACTTCAAGAGAAGATTGGGGAAGAAAATAAGACCAGTGTACACAACAGACTGTGGAAGTTTAGAAAATAGATATGAGCCATCTTTTCCTATCTTCAGCCTGCCTCTCAAAACAGTAACTACGTTTAGCTTGTCTGAAATACAGAAGAAAGTTCTCTCAAAGACACACTGCTAAGTCACTTCAGTCGTGTCTGACTCTGTGTGACCCCATAGACGGCAGCCCACCAGGCTCCCCCATCCCTGGGATTCTCCAGGCAAGAACTCTGGAGTGGGTTGCCATTTCCTTCTCCAATGCATGAAAGTGAAAAGTGAAAGTGGAGTCACTCAGTTATGTCCGACTCTTTGCGACCCCATGGACTGCACCCCACCAGGCTCCTCCGTCCATGGGATTTTCCAGGCAAGAGTACTGGAGTGGGGTGCCATCGCCTTCTCCACAAAGACACACTAGTAACTGCTTTTTGAAAAACATGTTGAGTTGTTCCTCCTATCATGCTATACCAAACACAATATTTCCTTTACATCAAATCTAATAAGGCTCAATAATCCCCTCAAGTATTGCATTAAAAATATAAAATATTAGAAATAATCCTGGAGATAGATTTTTTCCTTAAGACTAAAATTTTAACCCTTGATGTAATGGATCTTCAAAGGCACAGAACCATAGCCAAGTGAGGCCATTCTGGACCAAACACAAGAATTTTAGCCTGGAAGAGAAGTAATTTTAAGGTCACAGTGAGGAAACATCTAGGATCCAGGGATCATAAATATTACAGGGGTTGAAATGCAAAGTCATGAAAGAATAAAGGAAATAATAAAATGTTTGTGACTTCAGGAAATCTGACTCGGAGGAAATGTGTCACACCCCGAGGAATTCACTAATAGAAAATCCACTACCGAAAAGGAGGCATTATTTGCTGGTACAGCTGAAACTAAATAGCTTATGATTCTGCAGAAGACTTCTGTGGGGCAGAATGTCAAGAATTTCTGCAATAGTCTACAGAAACAACTGAGGGTATCTTTAAAAAGGACAAAATTTTCAATGTGCCGCTCTTGAAGACAGGCAGGAAAATAAATACATGAAGCAAGGAAAACCAGAAAGATGGGATTTTTAAGTTCTTAGTGAAAAGATAGGAACATCAAGATGGAAAAAAAAAAAGATGAAATAAGCTATTAAACAAACTAGTTTAAATTTAGGACAAAGATTAAAAGATAAAGATTGAGCTATGTGCCCTTCTGTTTTTATTCACAGGAACTAGCAATTCTTCATCTTTTAAGACCTTGAAGCTCTTCCCAGACATCCGAATCTTGGATGACAGCATTTTTCGCCTTTACCTACAGTTTCCTTCCTCAATTTAACTACAGTTCCCTGTGTCTTACTCCATTTGGAATGCCACCATTCCAACTTCTAAACAGTTTGTACGCAAGATGTTGTTTTATGTAAAGAAGGGAAAAGATTGACAAATCTAAACCAAACAGGGAAGAATTATAAATATTTTGCTTCACTAATGCAGCTTTCTCCATATGCCTCATATAAAATATTTCCAATTAAGCTCCACTTCTGCGGAAAGCTTACCAACAAAATAAGTCTCTATTAGTATATAACATGTGTAAATGTAATTAGCTTTTTTAAAAGAAACAATTGGAATACGATGTTTATGACAAGGAACTGAGTTTTTTCTTTTTTCTTTTTGCGAATGAAATCTGAAACTGCGCAAGCTATTGACAGACTGATGGCTGGGTCGGTTGCCAGAAGCTGGTTAGGGAAGTCGGTATGAAGGTCACTAATTTCATTCTGTTTTATTTCAACAGGACCTTGAAACAAAGAACACAGCCTTAAATAGATGGTGAGGAGGGATGGGTGATTAAGCCAGTACTTCACTACTGGTTCTGTGTGACTTTTAAAAATCAGGAGGTAGTATTTTACCATGAGGAAGGTTCTAAATTTTATCAAAAAGTAAGATGATTGAGAATGGGATAAGAAAATGATATTTGTAGCAGCATCTAATCATGTAAAAATGATTTTCATTTTTATAATGTGCCTTGCATTTTCCTTTCTATATGCCCAAATTATGATCATTTAGAGCCTATCAGCTGGTTGTTTATTTTTTAAGTAGATGTCTGGGTTTTGTAGTTTCTATGCAGACCTCAGATACAGTCTTTTGTTTTGTCAACTTCATTTTTCTTATTAATAATAGAATCTCAGTAAGGCAGTTCATTTCTCCTACAGTGATCACTCATAAATTATTCTTTTAATAAATTTAACTTGCTTAAAGAAGAGGGAAAATATCATACTCAATGTCAGTAACAACTAAATATATTTGTTTTGTTTTTATCTTTTATTAGAATAAGGAACTCACGCTACATGACCTGAGCTGTACAGTACACACAATAGAACTGTAAGTTGAAGAAATTCTCTTAAAATCTTATGACAAAACCCTAGATAGTATAGTTCCACTAAAAATTTGCACTTTTAACTGTGAGTTAAAATATACTTTATGTTGTACACACACATGCACAGAAGGACTGAAGGGATAAAGCTAGTAAATACTACAAAAAGTAATTAACTGAAAAAATTAATTAGTTACAAATAATCAAAAGAAATTCTAAATTGTTCTACTGAGTAGACCCAAATTCAACAGATAAGTCAAGAATGAGGCAAAAATATCCAACAGGGCCTCCAAATCACCATTATCTCAGTTTGACATGGGTTTTTGTTACTTGAGTCAGCACTGGACCTGGCCAGTGTCTGAATCCATCCCCAACCACTATGGGATGTGGACCAGGCCCAGCCTTTCAGAGGTAGTATGGTCAAGTCAGGCTCTAGAAATAGGGTCCACTGCGTATCTATCTGCCTCAGGACAAAAAAGAGAGTACATTTGCTTTCCCTTCAGCTACAAAAACTCATTAAACAACACCTTCCAAAGGCCAGCATCACCTAGTGGATGCGTGTGTGCTCATTTGCTTCAGTCGTGTCTGACACTTTGCAACCATATGGACTGTAGCCCACCAGACTCCTCTGTCCATGGAATTTTCTCATCAAGAATACTGGAGTAGATTGCCATGCCCATCTCTCGGGGCTCTTCCTAACCAGAGATCAAACCCGCATCTCCTGTGTCTCCTGCATTGCAAGCCGATTCTTTCCACTGAGCCACTGGGAAAGCCTCGTCACTTAGTGCTATGGACCAAATGTGTGTGTCCCCTCAACATTCATATGCAGAAACCCTAATCCACAACTTAATGGAATTTGGACATGAGCTCTCATGACGGGACTACTACCCTTTTAAGAAGAGACAGAGAAAGCTTACTCTTTTTCTCTCTCTCTGTCATGTGTGGACATAGCAAGAAGTGGTTGCTTGCAAGCCAGGAAGAGAGCCCTCACTTGAAGTTGATCATTCTGGCTCCCTGATCTCAGATTTCCAGCCTTCAGGCCTATGGAAAATAATATTTGTTGTTTAAGTCATCCAGTCCATGGCTTTCTTATTCCAGTATTCTAACTGACTAAGACACCCAACTGGATACACCATTGACAGGCTAATTCCTCATGTATCCACAGTATCCCCCTCTACTAAAGATTTTTCAAAGCCTAACTGAAACCTCCTTCCTCACACCTCCCAGGGCTGTGTGGCTTCTGATATCCCTGGGGCTGAAAGTGTAGAATCACAGTCCCCGCTTCCCCTCACTAGGCCTATTGCTGCCTTGCTCTGAGTTGTCCCAAGACTACAATTCCTCACAGTGGTACCTTGCAGCAGTTCCTCTGAAACAATTCTACCTTCCTTCTGTCTAGCTAGCAGACCTGAAGGCCTCTTAACCTTGCCATGTGAGAGAGGTAACTATATTTCTGCAGTGTTTGCTTTTTATGCTAATTCTAGTGAAGTCTCATGCTTTCTTAGCTCCCTGTTTGTCCTCTTTTATCGTGACTCAGATGGTAAAAGCGTCTGTCAACAATGCGGAAGACCCAGGTTCGATCCCTGGGTCGGGAAGATCCCCTGGAGAAGGAAATGGCAACCTACTCCAGTACTCTTGACTGGAAAATCCCATGGAGGGAGGAGCCTGGTAGGCTACAGTCCATGGGGTCACAAAGAGATGGACACGACTAAGCAACGTCACTTTCACTGTCTTTTCACTTTCATCCTGATTTACCTCAAGAAGCCAGAATCCTTATAGCCCAGCCAATGGGGTTCACTGCCTCAAGACCTGTATGTGAAAAATCCACACTCTTCCTTCTTCTGGCTCTTAACTTCTTCAGCTATGATATTTGCCAACCCACTTTCAATAAGGACAAGCCCCTCCATATGCTATCCATGGAGTGCAGGTTCCTTGGGCTTTCTCCTCCAGACCCTTAAACTTTCCTCACTCTCAAACTACATTTTTATATGACCCCAGAGCTCCCAGTCAGCAAACCCCTCGATCATCTAACATGAGAAACAGACACACACTTTGATCACATAGACTTCATAGCTTTGGGGTACACAAGATAATTTCTCTTCTTTCTTTCCAATGCTAACTTAATTATCAGATTGCACACTTTTACAAAGAAATTGTAATCAGTTAATTATTCAAAATGTCCTTACTTGTAACAATGGGGGAAAAATCATTAAAAATTTTAAAGGAACCCAGTTCTAAACAGTTTATAAACTATTTGGAAACTTAGACACACACAACACTAACTACGTTAGTGACTAGAATCTATAATCAGTGTTGATAACCTCTTAAACTTTGTTGCTTATTAACTTCACAAAAGAATATTACATGAAGAACTGCATCTTTGTGATTTTCACATACAAAACATTAGCTTACATATCTTGCTTTTCAGAATTTCTGATTAAATGTTTTAATTTAAATGGAAAATAATATTTAATGTAATATCTAGCCTAAAATGTCCCTGAAGCTTCAATTGCAAACAATCATAATAAAGAATGTTCTTGTTTAATCTACAAAATAAGTACATTTGATTTTAATTACTTGTATAATGACTAAGCAACTACATCAGGCACATCCCTTCCAAGAGATAATGAAAGACACAGAGGAGCAAACAATATTCCTGCGAACAGACCATCACATTCTGACTCCGAGGATGGCTCCACTAATGAAAATCTGTCTTTGCAAATGACTCATCTTCTGAAGACGGCTCTGAAGATGTTGGAAATCAGAATGATGCATGTGAAAATGAAATTAATCAATATGAAGATGGGGAACAGCAGTCTATCACAGAAGGGCTGTTTGATAATAATGAAATTGAGGAAACAGTCAGTGGTAGAGAAACAAATGAAAGCACAGGATATGTCAATGATAATAATGAATAAGTAACTAATTCTTGAAATTCAAGAGGAAGAGTTAGCAAACAAAGACAAATTATCACCCAGAAGAATAACAAAGGCAGAAACTACAATTTTCCAAAATTCTAAAGATGTATAAACACTAATATGGTAATAAATTTAACAGAGAGGGGGATCTAAAATTTTCAGAACTTTACAGCAATAGTAAAGCTACAAGTTTTGCTGTCTAGTTTGGTCAGAGCGATGAAGCATAAAAGGGTAGAAGTGGAAGAGAAGACTAGAAAGTTCTACTGGACCTCCAGAAGGTTTTTGGAAGTGTCGTGTGAATCTTCTTTTTTGCTTGACTTTGCCTGTTTTCTAATCACACTGTTTTAAGTCCACAGTCCTAATCAAGTCCACTTTGTCACAACAATAGGACTCAGTCTCTGTTTTCAGCTGTTCTAGGTTCAGGCTTTAAGGAGTGGATTTTTCATGTCTCAGTTTCATACTGTTTATCAATTTCACTTCCCTCAAAAATGCTGTTATTTGTATTAATAGTATCAATGGTGAACCCCACACATCCATAGAGTGGCACCTGGAGAAACTGTGACTACACGTGTCTCTAAAGGGCAAATTCCTTCTGCTCTGTTTTGAATGCTGTCTGGAAGTATCTTTGCGCATGTGCATGCTAATTCACTTCAGTCATGTCCACCTCTTTGCGACGCTGTGGACCGTAGCCCACCAGGCTCCTCTGTCCCTGGAATTCTCCAGGCAAGAATATGGAGTGGGTTGCCATGAAGAATCTTTGCTACTGTGCATGTAATCAGTTTTTTATACCATAAGTATTCCCCCTTCTCACCATCAAACTCCCCAAAATCATTTAAAACTAAGGCTGAGTTTAGGCAGTAGAGCTATTATTTAACTCAGTCAAGTCCTCTAAATATTAGGTACAGTTGCAAATAGTTCATATGTGTTCGTTATTTCCAGATTTCACATAAACCTTAAGTTTCTCTCTGTTTATTCCAGATTTCATATAAACTTTTAAGTTTCTCTTTGTATATTTGTTCTGGATTTTTTTTTACCAACTCAGCATATTACATTTGGATCTTATTTCTTCTTGTCTTATAACTTGCCAGCAATGTTTTCCTCAAACTGGACCTTAATCAACTTAAATCCTGGCATTTAATCAAATGTTGAAAATTAAGGGAATTATTTTGAAAACTAAGCCTGAAATCTACATACAAATTGTATGTATAGCTCAGAAAAATGTTTTGCTCCATCTCTATCCAATTTAACAAATCAGCAAATCAAAAGGATACTGGACTATTAGAAAAAATATATTATTACTTTATCTAAATCGACATACTCTCCCGACATGCAGGAGACACTTGACACATTAAGAAATAAATGGATCAGTATGTAATTTGTCCAAGTTTATTGTGTCACATAAAAGACAAGAGATGAGAGAATTTTAAGGATAAAATAGTAAACACTGTCAAATACTGTGAAGAGGTCAGAAATGATGAGACTAAGAAAAAGCCAGTGGGTTTGGAAGTCATTGATAATGATGAGTGATCTTTGTGAAAGTAGAGATAGTTTCTGCTTTTTATTCCCCACCCCCAAAAATTTCAGAGGGAACTGAAGATTGATAAGTATATTGATCTGAAAAATTTTAGAAAAATATGAAATCCAGCACTTTGAAAATTATAAAGGAGAAAATAGCAGCAGAGCAAAGCACACACATGGGAACATCTCAATGTTTTTGGATCAGAGTAGGTCCAGTACAAGGATGGAATAGATGTGAGTATACCGTGGACACGTAGTCCTTAGTAACACACTTCTGTGCTTCTTGAGAGCTGACATTGCAATGCGATGAAATTGAAATGCAATGAAATAAAAGTAAGCAACATGACAAATTTAACATGCATGTTAATTTCAACTTCTCAAGCCACCATAAAAATGATGGTAAAAATATTTTAATGTAAAAATACAGGGTAAAAGGTAATGGGAAAGGAGAAAAACTTGACAAAGTATGTCCACAAATTTGAGAATAATAGAAAATTAATTGTGACAATGTGATTCTATTACACACATGTTTTGGCAAAACTTAAAGTCTGATAGATGAATATGCGTTTATCCTTAGCTTAAAACTTCCTTAATTTTGCTGTTTTGGGAGACACTGCTTTGGGAAAGATCTCTGGTGTTCTACTTACTTGCTGCAAGTAATAAATCCTTCCTTCTGCTTAAAAAAAAAATGGTCTGATAAAACTAGTAATAGTGAGGATAAAAAATAAAAATACTTATTCTGCTGTTGGAAGTGAAAACTGATCCAACAACTAATTTAAATAATATTTAAAATAAAAATTACTTAAATTTAGTGGTCCAACAGCTAATTTAACCACTAACTAAAGTTGAAAATATTCATGTGTGCTCTGTCATTCAGTCATGTCTGACTCTTTGTTACCCCATAAACTGTATCCCACCAGGCTCCTCTGTCCATGGAATTTTCCAGGCAAGAATACTGGAGTGGGTTGCCATTTTCTTCTCCAGGGGATCTTACCAACCCAGGGATCAAACCTAAGTCTTCTGCATTGCTGGCAGGTTCTTTACCACTGTGCCACCTGGTGTTCATACAAACAAAAACTAGAAATTATATAGTAATATATCTATCCAGAGAATTCTCACATGTGTGCAAGGAGACATAAATATGTCCTTTACACACAATGTGACACAGCAAAAGCATCTATGTCAGGAGTTGGGAAGTGGAAGGGAAACTAAGAGAATGATAATATATTACAAAGTAGGGTTAAGGAATAACTGCTATGAATGGAACAATAAGCAAAAGTATAACTATTTTGATAGAAATATAAAGAGAAAGTGGAAAATGGAACATATTCTTATGTCCTGGAGAAACTCAGTTGATTATATTTTTAATTACACAACAAGAAATATCAGTCTACTCATAATAGTTTTAGATGCGGAAGCTACCACTAGATGAAACTGTTGAAAATTTTTAAGTAAGTCCTGTTTGGGGAAAAAGAGTTGAGATGGGAATGGGGGAAAGGGTCAGCAAGTGTGGGCAATTCCTTCTCAAGACATTTGAAGGCAAGGCAGAGGAGAGGGGTAAGACTGTGTCCAGAGGATCAGGTGAGGACTTTAGGGGAACAGGTGAGTATTGAGTGTATATAGAGAAGGATTGTTATTGTTGTTCAGTCGCTCAGTCGTGTCTGACTCTTTGTGACCCCATGGACTGCAGTATGCCAGGCTTCCCTGTCTTTCACTATCTCCCAGAGTTTGCTCAAATTCATATCCATTGAATCGATGATGCCATCCAACCATCTCATCCTTTGTTGCCCCCTTTTCCTGCCTTCAACCTTTCTCAGCATCAGGGACTTTTCCAATGAGTCGGCTCTTTGCATCAGGTGGCTGAAGTATTGAAGCTTTAGCTTCAGTCCTTCCAATGAATATTCAGGGTTGATTTCCTTTAGGACTAACTGGCTTGTTCTCCTTGCTCCAAGGGACTCTCAGCAGTCTTCTCCAACACCACAGTTAGAAAGCATCAGTTCTTTGGTGCTCAGCCTTTTCTATGGCCCAACTCTCACATCTTTACATGACTACTGGAAACATTATACCTTTGTTGGCAAAGTAACGTCTCTGCTTTTTAACATGCTGTTTGTTTAGGTTTAGGGTTGTCATAGTTTTTCTTCCAAGGAGCAAGCGTCTTTTAATTTCATGGCTTTAATCAATGTCCACAGTGATTTTGGAGCCCAAGAAAATAAATTCTGTCAACTGTTTCCATTTTTCCCCATCTATTTGCCATGATGTGATGGGACCGAATTTCATGAGCCTAGTTTTTTGAATGTTGAGTTTTAAGCCAGTGTATTCACTCTACTCTTTCACCTTCTTCAAAAGGCTCTTTAGTTCCTCTTCACTTTCTGCCATTAGGGTGGCGTCATCTGCATATCTGAGGTTATTGATATTTTCCCAGCAATCTTGATTCCAGGCTGATGGAAAGAATTAAACGGAAACAAATATCAAGGATACAAGGGAGTGTTGGAACAGCTGATGAAGCACTTTCTTTGCACTGTCCCTGTATTGGCAGTGGGTATTCGGGGTGTATCAGACCCTCCCTGCCTTTGAGGAACCCATTGCTTGCTGCGTCGCTTCAGTCGTGTCCCACTCTGTGCAACCCCATGGACTGCAGCCTACCAGGCTCCCCTGTCCATGGGATTCTCCAGGCAAGAACACTGGAGTGGGTTGCCATTTCCTTCTCCAAGGAACCCATAGGCTGAGAGAAGAAACAGATAAGACAATTCCAGACAAGGTGTTACAGGAGCATGGAGGGGGTTAGGACTATCAAGAAGAGTTTTTAAAGCTTCACAAAGGAAGTTTAACCAGTGTAGAAAAGTGAGTGAAAATTCCCGGCAAAATAAACAGCAAGCTGTACACTTAAGATGGTTAAGATAGCAAATTTTATGTTATTTTTATTTGATCACAATAGAAAGAAAGAAAGAAGGAAAACAACAAGAAAACACTCATTGGTGTGGAAAACTGTATTGTAATATTTGGGAATGTGTTTAACACAAAATAATCCATGTGGGTAAATGTTGGAAAATGGACTGAAAAGATAAATTAGGTTCATCTGCTAAGAGATCTTATATACTGTACTAACGAGCTTAAAATATATCGTTCATCCATTCATTCTTGAAACATTCTGAGAAGGTACATTTTCACTTTCCATTTTATTCACCTTTGTATTATTTTAATACTTATATTCATCATGAAGTATTTGTTTAATAAAAGAGTTTAAAGAAAAATAAAATGAAAACCATTTATTGAATGCCAGGCATTGGGGAAAAATAACATAAACGAAATAAAATCGATACTTTCCAGAAATAGACAATATGAAGAAAATATAGGCAGCACCAAATGACCTGCTATAGCCAGTGAAATTGTGTAAGTGGAAATGACATGTAACATGTGCCACAGGGAAACAATTACTTGCTGGAGTGCTTTATTGTCCAGCTTACTTGGAGGAGGAAATGGCAACCCACTCCAGTATTCTTGCCAGGAAAATCCCATGGACAGAGGAGCCTGCTAGGCTATAGTCCTTGGGGTGGCGAATAGTCAGACACAATTGAGTACACACACCTACTTTTTCCCTGCCATAGAAGCCATGGGAGAATATTTTAAATAGGGAAGAGTTGGACTATCAAAGCATTCTGGAATGAGAATACATTGTGTGAGAAAGAAACCATGGTGGAATGAGCCACAGAGATTCAGGCTTCGTTATTCCAGCGTAACATAACTTATCCTGGCTGATGCATTGGACAATGTCCAAGTCTCAGAAGTAATTGTCCAGTAATGCTGACATCCAGCTTGTTAAATTCTTCTTTGGTTTTCACCAGTCATGACACTCTGAATTTTGGGCAAACAAAAATTAGAAATAGTATTTGTTTAATATATAAACCCTCACTTAATTCACATGGGAGCTTATTTTTTTCAGATGTGCCAACTTACAAATATTGCCAGAATGGACACTATTCTAAGGTAATCCAGGGAACACTCACCTTAACACCACCGCAGTCCTTAAACTTCCTTCTAACCTTTTTCTTCACAACTCCTCATCACAAATCCTATGCTCCAAGAAACTAAACAAGCAGATTTTTCCCTTATGCAATTTCCAGCCTCTAATTTCTTCACATACATTATTCTATCTGGAATATCTTTTACCCACCATCTTCTAATACCCACATCCAGTATGTATGTATGAAATATATTTCATACATTTCATAAGTATGCAAATACACTCACATACACAATCACACAGCTATAATATACAAAAAGTAATCTTTCCAACTAGTGAAAGGAGAGGAAATGAACTAAATTTTATTGAATGCCTTAACTACATGCTTGGCATTGTTTGTTGTACACCATTTGTCCATGTACTCACAGAGTACTTTATCTGCTTCTCTCTTGTGATATCCAAAGCTGTATACCTTATCATGCTATGTGTGTGTGTGTGTGTGTGTGTATCTTTACTACCTTTAAGGATAAAATCGGTATCATTTTCAGAGTCCATCCAGCATGGGGTCTGACATGTAGTAGACTTCCAATAATTTTTTTTAATGAAAAAAATCTCCTGAATGCCTTCAACATATATTTATAATCAAAATAGTTGTAAAGGAAAACATATAATTAGAAATTAACAGTTTGCTTATACTATTATGCCTGATTTCCTAGCCTACATTCCAATGCCAAGCTACAGGATCGATTTAAAACATCATCCTGTCTGAAAAGAGTGACAAGGAGCTGTGATTCGCTGAAGGGACCTTCCTTGTTAAGGCATTTAAGGCTTTGATCTGAGATACCTATCTCATGAACATAAGTACTTCACTCCTAAAGTAAGACTGACTGCAACAGCAACTACCGACCAATCAGAAAACAGGAGTAAAATTGTGGGAGGAAGCCCAGAGAAACAGTAAAACAGATTTAGGCTTCACAGGACACTAATTAATCATTTTGGCTAGAAAGCCCCTCTCCCTATGGAGCTTAATGACTTCCAAGGAAGGTTTGGATGAAATATTTCACCAGATGGATCCAGTACCTACATTAAGACTCTGCCACCCACATCCTTATGTATTCATTTATCTCTCCATAAAATATTTGATACTGTGTTGAGACTGTGTTAACAATGGACTAAAGAAAATGCTGTATGACAAGTCACCTTTGATTTTTCATAGGTAAGTGTAAGCTAAAATGGAGATTCATAATTAAAATTATGTCACAAAAACTTAACATTTCAATTCTATGCTTTTGAATTAATGTACCAGGGTGGCATAATGATGGTGTCATGCTAATTCTGCAAAAAAATCGGAGCCTGTTTTGCACTGAATTATTCACATGTAAAGAAATGTTTGATTGACCTCAAAACAGCACAGTACCAACCAAGATATACTGTACAGCACAGGGATATATAGCCATTATTTTGCAATAACTTTAAATGGCATATAATCTAAAAAATATTGAATCACTATGTTGTTTACCTAAAACTAATATAATATTGTAAATAAACTACACTTCAAAAAAATCACATGGCAAAAAATCTTTAAAGTACACTTTCCCTTTAGCCACTGTATTTAAATTGTAATTTACATAACCAGTGTGGCCATTTCTAGAGCACCTACAAGATAGGTGTTGTTATTCCATTGTACAGATGAGGAAAGTGAGGCTTAGAGGTTAAATTATCCAAACTTATTTATTTGTAATGAGCCCGTCCAGTATTCAGACCTAGGTCTTCTATATTCAAAGCCCAGGTTCCTTCCAGAATTATACTTCATTGTATAGCACAACACTTTATCAGAGTGTTTATTTAAAAGTTATATCCATATTTGTATATACATACAAATATATAAGAAAACAGGTTGGACTTATAAAGAAGACACACACCCATAGGAGAAAATCATTTCAAGAATGTAATCTTCTGCTAGAAACAGACTGTGATAAAAGAACTCAAGCACAAAATATTAGTTTTGTTTTTACCTAAAAATTAATAATGATCAGCTTTATTTGCAAGGCTTTATAGCAAAGGTTAAAATAAATGTTGATAAATTAAGACTATTAACACAGACTGGTAATAGTCTAAATAGCAATTTACTAACTGTGCCATCTTACACTTTAATGAAATGAAAATGTGAATTGATTGGATAAGGAAAGAATCTCTTGTTTATTCTAATCTTAATATTATGGTTGATAATTTCGCCAGCCGTCCTGATGAAAATATACCTGATATAACAACGCCGCAGGAAACTAATGATCATAATGAATCGACTTGTCGCTGAAGTACAAAGATAGAGACTCATAAATCTCTTAAAAATTACTAAAAGCAAACAAGTGATCAGGATAAACAAATGGTTGTTTTATCATCATTTATTTGTTTTCTACTTTATAGCTATTATCTTCTTTCCTGGGGAAAATGTCAAAATATCTTTTAAATATTTGCACTTTACTTTAACCTTTACTATCTTTACCCCACAGAAGCTTCTAAAGACTGGACTTCTGTTAAACCTTTGTCTAATTATTATTATTATGAGAGGGTTGTTTAATCTTTTCTTCTTCATAAGATAATCAGTAGTCAACTAACAAATAATATTAGTATATACCTCTTAATACAACATTTTGCCTATTTTTAGGACTTTATAACTTGATTATAAATTATCTTCAAACTTGAAGTATACATGGGTGGCACACTTTTTAAAATAATTTTTCCAAAACTGTGTCTAAAAATCACAAAATATATTTTATTTATTATTTACTACTTGAAGTTAGCATTCCATAAATAAAATGAAAAATGCAATAAATTACTCAGAAAGTTCTATTGCTCCTCTCTCCACTGAAGAAACCAAAGTAACCAAAATAAAACAAAACTTTTGCTCAAAGATAATTGCAATCATTTAGATAACTGCCTGCTTCATAAACTTTCTACTTTTATTAATGGATAGTCTAAATATGACCAATTTGTCATAAGCAAAAACTAAATCCATGCATGTTAAGTTCAGATGAATAGGAGGAAGAAGTCATCAATCTACTTTTAAATGAAAATCAGGATATCTGATTATTTGACTGCAATATTCACTCTTGTTATAGAATTGAACTTCTCCATAATCTTAGACACTGTCATGTTTACGATCATTACTTACATGATAACAACATATCTAATCACTCACAAGATTATTGGGATGATGTCCCAAACTTTTGATTACAAAAGTCTCTTGAAAATATATAATTCTGCAAATATTACTATTTTATGAGGAATTTTGATCTTAGCCAGGAGTGATTTTATTTATTTATCAAAAATGTATCAATTCTTATTAGTGTATGCATGCTCAGTCATGTCAGACTCTTTGTGACCCCATGGACTGTAGCCCACCAGGGTCCTCTGTCCATAGGATTTTTCCAGGCAAGAATACTGGAGTGGGTTGCCATTTCCTACTCCAGGGGATCTTCCTGACCCAGGGAACCCACCTCTCCTGCATCTCCTGCATTACGAGTGGATTCCTTACTGCTGAGCCATCAGGGAAGCTCAGAACGTGCAAGGCAGTGAGATATCAATGCTTATTAGGTATGGGCAAAATAGTATGCAAAGTACTAGAGACAAAAACATCAATGAAACATGGTCTGTAGCCTTGAAGAAGCAGAAAATCGATGTCGTGGAAACCTTCTGAAGTGTCTGTCCAGCCCCGGAACTGATTGTCCCTGCCCAGAGAGCTATTCCCACTCAAAGGGTGGGTGTCTACAGACAGACAAGAGTCACGTGACTCCATTCCTCTGGACATAGTGGATTGGATAGGAGAGACAAGTAAGCCAAGAATGAACCACCAGATGCGTTTCTCCAGAGAATCTGAAACCGAGATTCAGAGAACACCAGTTTGTCTCTGTAGGTGATTAGTATTGCAACTTGCCAATTTTGAGTCACCATGTGTCTCAGTAGGGGACAGGGAAGCAGAGACGCTGGTCTGTAGAATAAGAAAAATGAAGTTGACAATGAAAATGGTGCCTGGATTTCTGATAACATTTTATTACTTATTTCAAGTCACTCCCTGAGCTCGGGTACATTTCCAATTCTTGGGGACCCTGACTCCCTTCTCTCTTCACCTCAGTAGACTTTAAATTGCCTTTTCTCCTAACACTACCCTCTGTGGTTTTATTACCTCCAACCAAAAGAGCATTTCAAAAACACTATATTCATATATTTAATACTAGCATAAGACAATGTTATAATAAAGGCACACAGAACAAACTGCAGAAGCTGAGAAGTGGCTGCAAATAACTGATTTTGAGATTTTTTTTTACAGAGGAGATGACATTTGGATTTGCATCTGCTGCTGGATCTTCTAGGCTCCCAACTAGGGAGCCTTCCTCCTGCACCTGTGCTCTGCTTGTGTCCCACCCTACTGGAGGGATGTTCCGAGTCTAGTCCCAGGGCACCTGTCACACTCTATTTAACTGGACCAGACCAGCTTGAACTCCAACATATAGCACTGTTTTATAAAGCAGGGGAACTAGTTCACCAGTTCTGTGCTTCAATAATTTGCCCAAGACCATACAGTCTTTAAGAGGTTTGAGCCAAGGATTCTGATTCCAAATACTATGATTTTTCTGCAGTCCTTGGGTGGTGACTACCTCCAGTGAGGGCATCCAGTGGCTATAGGGGGTACAGACTGAGAAATTCCACAGTCCTACTGCCTACAGGCTCAAGGATGAACTCCTCGCAATGACCCTCAAACCCTCCACAGTCTGATTTCAATCAGTCATTACTATGTATCTCCCCATAGATCATCACATAGCAGGTTTTGAACAATCCCTGAACTTATCACCCATTTTCACACTTCTCTTCTTATTACACTCTGACAGGCACAGCCTTCCATCCATCTCTACCCTCCATCAAGCCCTCTCCACCTCACACAGGCAGATTTCATCATCATCTACTCTGCCTGACTTAACACTTCAGTCATCCTTCTGAAACAACAGCTAACCAGGAGTTCTCCTGGTTGACCAACTGGCATTTCTACAGAATCACAGGTAGATACACCTACCTGAAAACAGGTAAGAGCAGAGACAGCCCTAGAGAGAAAGTGGATACGATCTGAGGTGGAGCTAAAGACTCTGCCATCAGCAAAATATTTTTCCCACCCAAATACCACAGTGCCCGAAATCACCTTGTTAGAGACTTGCTTCTTTGGTCTTGTACAAAAACATTTAGTAACCTAAGTGTAAATCAACTGGGGATACATTCCCTCTGTGACAAGAGGAACTAAGGCAGGAAAGAAACAGGTAACTAAGAAATGAGGCATAGAAAAGAGAAGAAAGGTCAGAGAAGGGGCCATCCAGATAGCAAAGTCTAACTTGGCAAGCCTTAAGAATCACACATTTAATTGATTAGAATAGCCCATGACCGATCACTGCTATCATTTGGATTGCATTTAATTTTCTCAGAGAATTTGCTGCATCTGAAGGTTGAAATGTTATTTCAATTGATTTTTAATACATAGCAACTTACATTTCCTTTGGCCACCTTACTGTTGAAATTTAGAAGGCACTGGCTAAAGCACTAATAGATGAGAAATATACACACTTTATAAAATGATTTGATAAAGTAATAGAAGTCAACTCAGGTTTTGGTCGGTTGGTATAAGACATGCTAAATATCTATAATTTAGTTCTCATTGCTGGGAATTTCCTCTTGTTCTTTTTACAAGAGCAGTACAAAAAGTAGTGAAGCTGGCAAGATCCAGGAAAGAAAGTAACTCAACTTCATTTTTGCTTTGCCACTAAACCTTGAATATAACATCTATCCCATTGTGTAACCTGCATATGGGTTGCCTCATCTGTAAAATTAGGATAATAATATTTTTTCTCAAACAGCAGAAACTGAGAAATAACTATTTCAGAGCATTAAAAATAGAAATTGACCAATTTTATGATAAACGAGGTGAACAAAATACATCCTCTTTACAAAACAGCCATATGACGAAAATTATTTAAACAAATATGTATGATCATTTTTAATTTCCTAAACCTTGAAGAAGCCATATCAAAAACAACTTTAAAAGCAAACACACTTCATGACCTCAGACGTAAAATAAAGGTTTGTTTTCATTTTACCCTTTCATGTGGAATTCATGCTGCAGATTATGATTATTAATAGCTGACTGGCAGTAATTATTTTTTATGAATGTAAAAATCCGGTCTCATTATAGCAACAACAATAATAGTAATAACCTCAGGAAATAAAAGGGCACTTTCCTTGCATGATCTCATTTATTTCATGCAATTAACTTTACAGGTGAGGAAACTGGGAGTTGGAGAGTTTAAATAACGTGGTGACAGTCACACAGCCCATGGAATGGCAAAATGCAGTGCTCCAGTATGTTCAGCTTTGCCACGGTATTCCTGACATTGGTGGGCTTTCCTCTGGTCTAGGCTTATTAGGAACACATAACCTGCAATGATCTGAAGGTTTGTGTCCCACAAAATTCATATTAGACCCTAATATCCATTGTGACGTTATCAGGAGATGGGACATTGGGAGGTGTTTAAGCCATGAAGGTGAAGCCTTCATCAGTTGGTTTCATGCTTTTATAAAAGTGGTTCCAGGGAGCTTCCTACCCCCTTCCACCATGTGAGGACACAGCAAGAAGGCACTGGTTATGAGCCAGAAAAAAAAAAGCTTTTAAGAGCATATGACCATGCTGATGTCTTGATCTTGGACTTCCAGCCTCCAGAACTGTGAGGCTGTGAGTAATAAATTTCTGTTATAAGCTACCCAATGGCAATCCACTCCAGTATTCTTGAGAAAATCCCATGGACAGAGGAGCCTGCGGACTACAGTCCATAGATTCATAAAGAGTCGGACACGACTGAAGCGACTTAGTACACATATATAAGCTACCCAGTCTGTGTACTCCAGCCACCTAAATGGTCCCAGTGGTAAAGAACCTGCCTGCCACGTAGAAATGTAGCAGGAGCCACAGGTTCAATTCCTGGGTCAGGAAAATCTCCTGGAGAAAGAAATGAAAATCCACTCCAGTGTTCTTGCCTGGAAAATCCCATGGACAGCCCATGGAGTTGCAAAAGAGTCAGACACGACTTAGCAACTGAACGACAACAAACTAGACTGCTTGGAGCATGTTCTAAGAGGCAGGCACCCAATGTGTCACATCACATCCACATCAGCCTGCTCTGCACAGCCGTGCTCTGTCGTATTCAATTCCCAGCAGGCCATTGACTCACAGTATGAACATTGTAGTTCTTAGTTTTCAGACACTATTTCTTTGACATCTCTTTCAAGCCTT
Organism: Bos grunniens; assembly: GCF_055505025.1. Lineage (NCBI taxonomy): Eukaryota > Metazoa > Chordata > Mammalia > Artiodactyla > Bovidae > Bos > Bos grunniens. Next base: position 47,572,455 of record NC_141176.1, read on the forward strand.
TGTATTGTTAAAAAAAAAAAATACTGACTTCTGGTTGTATGTAAATGGGATTTAAAAAGATAGAATTACAGGTGTGGGTATCAAACAGAATCCATGTGAAACACACTTTAAATGGAAAATATGCACATATTAACTATCTCTACAGACTCACTGCCGCCTTCTCTATTATAATTGACCAACCATATTGTGTGCTCAGTCGCTTCAGTTGTGTCTGACTCTTTGCAACCCTATGGACTGTAGCCTGCCAGCCTTCTCTGTCCATGGGATTCTCCAGACAGGAATACTGGAGTGGACTGCCATTTCCTCTTCCAGGGATCTTCCCAACCCAAGGATCAAACCCAGGTCTCCTCTGATTCTCCCACTACAGGTGGATTCTTTGCCACTGAGCCAGCAGGGAGGCCCAAACGATATTGCACCAGCATTTTAATACTCTAACATTCCAAGAACAATTCCCTTTTCCTTTTAGGTCCTTCTAATTTTTTGTTTCTGCCAACACACTCCATATCGGTGAACAACTATACTCTTTACATAATTCTAAAATATTGAACTATATGCTAAGTAAGTAAAATATTTTAAGATAATGTCCTGAGGGAATAGTATTTCATATTATAACTCAATATGTCCTAAGGTAATTATTCAGATATCAATATGCAAAAGAGCCGTATGTTGTAGTACCCTATATTTCTTTTTATTTCGCTTCTTTGTAGCAAGCAATAAATTTAAAGGTGCAAAGAAAAAAATATTAAAGGAAAAAGTTTGCAGTTGATTTTCTTAACAAGATTGTTTGTGCAGGGAGAGAGGAATTTCACTTGGTCCTTTACTAATTATTCATGTAAATTAAATTCTACAAGTGAAGAAAAATTCATAAAAGTCATACTTACTCATCTGAGAGGGAGATATGGCATATGAATGGGGCCCATAACCTCAGAAGGTGAGATGTAGAAAATATCACAAGCAACTCCCACATTAAGTTAAGTGAACCAAAAAAAAAGGGAGATTCTTGGTGTGAAGGAGACTTCAAGGATATCCTCCCTAATCGCCTCTTAATAGTCTCAAATCTCTGACACTGGAAACAAATCAAGAATTCAGTGAACATGGAATTATTAATCACTTATATCTGATACCAAATGTAAGCAAGACTAGAGCTATTTTAAATTTTAAAAACCTTTTAAGTATAACATTTTTAAAAGCACAGAACATAATTTACATTTTTAAGGCATTAGTATGTGATACATTCTAGGAAAACTTAGTTGTATATTCCTTGCATTTCTTCTGAAATCTATACTCTTTTTTTCCTCCTAAACAGAATACGTGTTAGGATGAAATTTAACAATAAATGACTATAGACTTGTATGCTGACTAATGTGCAATAGTCAGAGAGAACTCAAATCATTCAGCAAGTATTTACTGACTGCTTCTTGTGTGCAAGGCATGGTGCTAAACAACACAGTCACACATCTTACTTCGGGTTTAATGAATTCTTTCACAAATACTAAATCATTAAACAGAAAGTATGGCCACCAATCATGGGAATGGCTTAGCTTGCATCAACTCAGAATAAAGTTTTGAACTGTGAAGGAAGGATAAAACAGAGCTGGAAACTAGTTGATATGGATGATAAAGATGGAGGAAATAAAGATAAACCCAAAAGTTCACAAAGATCAAAACCAGGACAGTGATAGAAACTGAGAATGAGTTGGTGATGCCAGAATGACAATATAAGTATAAGTGGCATACAGTTGACCCCTGAACAATATGGGTTTATTCCACTTACATACAGATTTTTTTTCCAGTGTTGTTGTCATTCAGTCTTTCAGACGTGTCCAGCTCTCTGCGACCCCATGGACTGCAGCACACCAGGCTTCCCTGTCCTTCACAGGAAAGTAATAAATACTAAATAATCCATGGTTGCTGAATCTGAGAATGTGAAACCATGGATATGGGGAGATGATTATAAATTATACATGGATTTTCAGTTATGCAAAGGGTTAGTGCCCCTAACCCCCAGTGTTGTTTGGGGGTCAACTGTTTATGTCGAGCTGGAATTAACAGTAACAGTGCTAGAAGTTACTGGAAGTCAACTGGAAGTAACCAGAAACAAATATATTAGAGGCAGCTGAAGGTATTTGACCAGAACTTGAGAGCTTGAAAGATTGTCTTAAAATATACAGTGAGAAAGCGGTCCCAGGAGTAGAACCATCGGACCCTGAGTTTTGGTCACTCACATCTAGTAAAGAGAACAAGATACAGACAAAAAAGTAATTGTTGAGGAGATTGTGGTACCTGCAGAGTCAAAGCACTGCGAGATGATACTGAGTCAAGGAAAAAGTACTAATGCAAAAATAAATAGCAATAGATTCAAGGAGGTTAGCAGCTGAGAGACACCACTGAATCTAAGAAGTGCTAGTGAGTGGATTTAATAGCAAATTAGCTAAAAAGATATACAAATGGCCAATAAGCACATGAAAAGATGTTCAAGATGAGTAATCATTAGGGGAAATGCAAATCAAAACCACAATAAGATACTACTTCACATCCATTGCAATGGCTATTATTAAAAAAAATTTTAAAAGATGATGAAGAAGAAGGAAGAGGAAGGGAAGGGGAAGGAAAGAGGGAGAAGGAATAGGAAAGGGAAGGGAAGGGGAGGATAGGAAAGGGCAAGTATTGGAGAGAATGTGGAGAAAATGAAACACTTGTGCATTGCTGGGGGGAACATAAAATGCTGTGGCTGTTATGGAAAATAGATAAATATACAATTACCATGCAATCTAATGATTCCATTACTGGGTATATGCTCAGAAGAATTGAAAACAGTGATTAGCACAAGTATTTGTGCACCAGTGTTCAGAGCAACATTATTCACAGTAGCCAAATGTGGAAGCAACACAATGTGTTACATGAAGGGGGAGCCCCTTCCAGAACTGAAGAGTGGGCTCTTGTCTAACACTCGGAAGTGAATTGTCCGAGGACACACACACACTGACAAAGCAAGAGGCTTTATTGGGAAGGGACACTTGGGCGGGGTTCAGGAGGGAAAGGGAGCCCAGGAGGACTGCTCTGCCACTCTGCTCACTGCCTCAAGTTTTACGATTATGAGTTGGTTTCTGGCTTCTTTGGCCAATCATTCTGACAGAGTCTTTCCTGGTGGTGTGTGCAACACTCAGCCAAGAGAGATTCCAGCCAAAAAGGATTCTGGGAAGTTGGTAAAACAAATGGACTGGAATCTCTTCTCTCCTTTTGACCTTTCCCAAATTCTTCCAGTTGGTGGTAGCCAGTTATAATCGTTCCGAGTTTCTTACCAGGACCTTCTGTGTAAGATAACTCATGCAAATGGTTACTATGATGCCTGGCCAGGGTGGGCAGTTTTGGTCAGTGGTTCCCCTAACAGATATCCATTGACAGAGGAACCAATAAACAAAATGTACATATATACATACAATGGCATATTATTCAGCCTCAGAAAGGAATGAAATTCTGACCCTTGCTACAATGTAAATGAACACCGAGGACTTTATGCTAACCAAAATAACTCAGATACATTTGTCCATTAAAATAAATATTGTATGATCCCACTTACATTAAATACCTAGAAAGGGCAAATTCACAGTGACAGAAAGTAGGATAGAGAATGCCAAGCTCTGGAGGGAAGGGTGAGGTGGGGGATAGGGTGTAGGGGGAGGAGAATGTGGATGTTTAATGAGTTCAGAGTTCTGTTTGGGATTGATGAAAATGTTCTGGAGATGGATGGTGTTGATGGTTGCACTACATAGTACTTAAAGCCATTAGGTACATTGAATTGTACACATTCAAATGTTTTAAATGGTAAATGTTATGCTATACATACTTTGTAACATTAAAAATAGTGGGGCGAGAACAGGTCAGCAGAGCTGTGAGAGATGAAATCAGACCACAGTGCTCATGAAGGGAGTGTCCAAGATGAAATGCAGTCAGCACGTGGCCCTCACTTCATCCAACGAACATGTCGGACAAGGTACAAACACTGCTCAAACCAGCAAACTGTAAATAATATTCTTTGAAAATAGGAAGACACTTCCTGTCAGCTGAGACATTCCTTTTCAACTCTTGTGAAGCTTGGACTTTGCTGAGACCTGGAGATACAGACAATAATTTGTGGTCTCTACCTCGGAAAGTTCACTGTCTGTCGAAGAATCCTGAGCCTGGGACCAATTTTATTAATTAATTCCATCGGCTTTTATTAAGCACTTCCTGTATACTAAGCTAAGACCTAGTCACTCGAGTCACTAGAGGTTACCTGGAAACCTATCAACAGGCAGCTATCAACAAGGCAAAATTTCAGGAGGAAATAGCCCACTCTTTTCCTTACCCAACTCTCAGCAAAAAATACTCAATCCCAGGAAGGCCATTAATTCTTTTATTCTCATAATCATAATAAAAATTCAAAATTCATATTTAACTCACAGAAGTAGTACACTGATTCAAATTCCTCTTGCATTTCAAGTGTCAGATATCAGACTTCCTGGAAAAAGAATTCATGGAGATTCTCCTTTATGCTTTCACCTAAGGCTGGCAAATTACTCAACAACATTTAAAGAATCCAAAATTGAAATTGCTGTGAAATCAACTGTGCTAAATACTTTCTCCATAATACCTCTTTTGATCCCTACAACAATCCTAATGAGGTAGATTATGTCAGATTTTCAAAATATCAAACTCAATACAATAATAAACAGCAACAGATACTAAACATGCCTGTTTTTCTTTGAAGAGGCTTCAGCAATTTCATGGATCAGAAGGGAACCGTAATCTCAGTTCTGTAGTTTTAGTGTACCAGGGTTCCTTTTGTACTCTGCTATCCACTTGTTTTCAAAAATCAATTGATTTATTTTAGAAACTTTTCTTTTAAGTAAAAATGGGGGGCCGAATTACACCTTTTTAAACTTTTTTTGTATGATTCCATAAGGCTATGGTTTTTCCTGTGGTCATGTATGGATGTGAGAGTTGGACTGTGTAGAAGGCTGAGCGTGGAAGAATTGATGCTTTTGAACTGTGGTGTTGGAGAAGACCCTTGAGAGTCCCTTGGACTGCAAGGAGATCCAACCAATCCATTCTGAAGGAGATCAGCCCTGGGATTTCTTTGGAAGGAATGATACTAAGGCTGAAACTCCAGTACTTTGGCCACCTCATGTGAAGAGTTGACTCATTGGAAAAGACTCTAATGCTGGGAGGGATTGGGGGCAAGAGGAGAAGGGGACAACAGAGGATGAGATGGCTGGATGGCATCACTGACTCAATGGACGTGAGTATGAGTGAACTCCGGGAGTTGGTGATGGACAGGGAGGCCTGGCGTGCTGCGATTCATGGGGTCGCAAAGAGTCGGACACAACTGAGTGACTGATCTGATCTGATATGATTTTAGTGGTAGATACTACCTCCTAAAATTTCTTTATAATTTGCTTCTGAATAAGTACTTCTTACACACTCACTGTGTGTGCATAGTCACTCAGTCTTGTCCAACTCTTTTAGACCCCGTGGACTGTAGTCCACCAGGCTCCTCTGGACATGGGGATGCTCCAGGCAAGAATACTGGAGTGGGTTGCCAGGCCCTCCTCCATGGGATCTTCCCAACCCAGGAATTGAACTCAGGTCTCCTGCATTGCCATTGGATTCTTTACCAGCTGAGCTACCAGGGGAAGCCCATTCACAACGCTATCATCTCTTGAGCATATAGTATAAGCCAAGCATTGTACTTGGTGTTTCACAAGAGGAAATTGGTGGAGGAGCGGGGAGCCAGGAAGGAGGGGAAAAACAAAAAAGAAAAAGGCTCAGAGTCTTTTTTTCCCCTCAAGGAACACTCCATCTAGTAGGAGAAATAGTTTATACAACAAGTTGTAACATAATTTGAGATGAGCTGTAATACAGATATATGAGAGACTATGGGGAGCTGGTGATGGACAGGGAAGCCTGGTGTGCTGCAAACCATGGTGTCGCAAAGAGCTGGACATCACTGAGCTATACTGATGGGAGCCCAGGGAGAAAATAACATTATCTCTCTGAGCAAGGCATCATACTAGGTATCCAACACTTCCTGAATATAAAAGGATTTGTCTCTGCCTTCCGAAAACTTATAATCCTGTACTAAAGTTATATACACAAATAACTGCATACCAAGGTGGTAGTTACAAGAGCTATTAGATCTATACAAAAATACACATTCTTGGGCTTCCCATGTGGCTCAGTGGTAAAGAATCCACTTGCCAACGCACTAGACACAGGTTTGACCCTGAATCTGGGAAGATCCTGCATACCGAGGAGCAACTAACTCTGTGCACCACATTACTGAGCCTGTGCTCTAGAGCCTGAGAGCCACAACTACTGAAGTCCACACTCCCTACAGCCCATGCTCCACAGGAGAAGCCACCACAGTGAGAAGCCCGTGTACCACTAGAGAATACCCTCCACTTGTGACAACTCAGAGAAAAACCCACGCAGCAACAAAGAACCAGCACAGGAAAAAAAAAAAAAATATATATATATATATATATATATAATGGTTTGCCTTGGAAACGAACAGAGATCATTCTGTCATTTTTGAGACTGCATCCAAGTACTGCATTTCAGACTCTTTTGTTGACCATGATGGCTACTCCATTTCTTCTGAGGGGATTCCTGCCCACAGTAGTAGATATAATGGTCATCTGAGTTAAATTCACCCATTCCAGTTCATTTCAGTTTGCTGATTCCTAGAATGTCGACATTTACTCTTGCCATCTCTTGTTTGACCACTTCCAATTTGCCTTGATTCATGGACCTGACATTCCAGGTTCCTATGCAATATTGCTGTTTACAACATCGGACCTTGCTTCTATCACCAGTCACATCCATAGCTGGGTATTCTTTTTGCTTTGGCTCCATCCCTTCATTCTTTCTGGAGTTATTTCTCCACTGATCTCCAGTAGCATATTGGGCACCTACTGACCTGGGGAGTTTCTCTTTCACAAGCTGGAATCAAGATTGCCGGGAGAAATATCAATAACCTCAGATATGCAGATGACACCACCCTTATGGCAGAAAGTGAAGAGGAACTCAAAAGCCTCTTGATGAAAGTGAACGAGGAGAGTGAAAAAGTTGGCTTAAAGCTCAACATTCAGAAAACGAAGATCATGGCATCCGGTCCCACCACTTCATGGGAAATAGAAGGAGAAACAGTGGAAACAGTGTCAGACTTTATTTTGGGGGGCTCCAAAATGACTGCAGATGGTGACTGCAGCCATGAACTTAAAAGACACTTACTCCTTGGAAGGAAAGTTATGACCAACCTAGATAGCATATTCAAAAGCAGAGACATTACTTTGCTAACAAAGGTTCGTCTAGTCAAGGCTATGGTTTTTCCTGTGGTCATGTATGGATGTGAAAGTTGGACTGTGAAGAAGGCTGAGCGCCAAAGAATTGATGCTTTTGAACTGTGGTGTTGGAGAAGACTCTTGAGAGTCCCTTGGACTGCAAGGAGATCCAACCAGTCCATTCTGAAGGAGATCAGCCCTGGGATTTCTTTGGAAGGACTGATGCTAAAGCTGAAACTCCAGTACTTTGGCCACCTCATGCGAAGAGTTGACTCATTGGAAAAGACTCTAATGCTGGGAGGGATTGGGGGCAAGAGGAGAAGGGGACGACAGAGGATGAGATGGCTGGATGGCATCACTGACTCGATGGGCGTGAGTCTCAGTGAACTCCGGGAGTTGGTGATGGACAGGGAGGCCTGGTGTGCTGCAATTCATGGGGTTGCAAAGAGTCAGACACAACTGAGCAACTGAACTGATATATATATATATATATATATGTATATATACACACACACACACACACACACACACACACACACACACACATATATGTACATTCTTAAGAGTGCCCTCACAACTATTAGGTGAGACTATAATCCTGCCCCTTTATAGAAACTTCTCCAATAATCAGGCACCTTTCAGAAATCTTCATATACTTAATTTTCAAACTTGCAGGTTGAGAACTGTAGCATACAAATTCTAACATGGACCCCAATTGCCCCCACCTCCTACTACTCACACTCTTACATGATTCTTTGCCCCTTGAGTGTGGACATAGTGTAAAAAAGAGGAGACTCTGAATAGTGTGTGTCTATATGTGTGCATTTACACACAGAGGAAAGAAACAGAAAACCCTAAGAAGATGTAAGATCAAGATAGCTTTAATGAACATTGTGATTGACTCCACAATATCAGTTCTACCCCAGATGATTAAACCACCCAGGCTAATATACTCCCCCTGGAAACTGACATTAGTCCAGGGAGTACACACTTCCCATCTTGGCCCAATCATATTGAAGGGAAGAATTTATATTCCTGAATAATGAGGTGTCCTAGACATGCCCAAGGCAACATGGAGCAACAGCTACCCTTGGCAGCCATCTTGCACCCATGAGTGAAGCTGATACAAGGACAAAGCCAACTCGAATTGGAGGGAGAAGAGAATAGTTCACAGCTCTAACATGCTGTCTAGATTCTACCTCTTCTTGGTTTCTTATTATGTAAAATTATATATTTTCTTGTGGTTTAAAGCCATTTCCTATTCAATGCAATCCCCATCAAGCTACCTTTGGTATTTTTCACAGAGCTAGAACAAATAATTTCACAATTTGTATGGAAATACAAAAAACCTCAAATAGTCAAAGCAATATTGAGAAAGAAGAATGAAACTGGAGGAATCAACCTGCCTGACTTCAGGCTCTACTACAAAGCCACAGTTATCAAGACAGTATGGTACTAGCACAAAGACAGAAATATAGATCAATGGAACAAAACAGAAAGCCCAGAGATAAACCCGTGCACCTATGGGCACCTTATCTTTGACAAAGGAGGCAAGAATATACAATGGAGAAAAGACAATCTCTTTAACAAGTGGTGCTGGGAAAACTGGTCAACCACTTGTAAAAGAATGAAACTAGAACACTTTCTAACACCATACACAAAAATAAACTCAAAATGGATTAAAGATCTAAACATAAGACCAGAAACTATAAAAGTCTTAGAGGAGAACATAGGCAGAACACTCTCCGACATACATCACAGCAGGATCCTCTATGACCCACCTCCCAGAATATTGGAAATAAAAGCAAAAATAAACAAATGGGATCTAATTAAAATTAAAAGCTTATGCACAACAAAAGAAACTATAAGCAAGGTGAAAAGACAGCCTTCAGAATGGGAGAAAATAATAGCAAATGAAGCAACTGAAAAACAACTAATCTCAAAAATATACAAGCAACTCCTGCAGCTCAATTTCAGAAAAATAAACGACCCAATCAAAAAATGGGCCAAAGAACTAAATAGACATTTCTCCAAAGAAGACATACAGATGGCTAACAAACACATGAAAAGATGCTCGACATTACTCATTATCAGAGAAATGCAAATCAAAACCACAATGAGGTACCATTTCACACCAGTCAGAATGGCTGTGATCCAAAAGTCTACAAGCAATAAATGCTGGAGAGGATGTGAAGAAAAGGGAACCCTCTGTTGGTGGGAATGCAAACTAGTACAGCCACTATGGAGAACAGTGTGGAGATTCCTTAAAAAACTGGAAATAGAACTGCCATACAACCCAGCAATCCCACTGCTGGGCATACATACTGAGGAAACCAGAAGGGAAAGAGACACGTGTACCCCAATGTTCATCGCAGCACTGTTTATAATAGCCAGGACATGGAAGCAACCTAGATGTCCATCAGCAGATGAATGGATAAGAAAGCTGTGGTACATATACACAATGGAGTATTACTCAGCCATTAAAAAGAATACATTTGAATCAGTTCTAATGAGGTGGATGAAACTGGAGCTGATTATACAGAGTGAAGTAAGCCAGAAAGAAAAACACCAATATAGTATACTAACGCATATATATGGAATTTAGAAGGATGGTAATGACAACCCTGTATGCGAGACAGCTGAAGAGACACAGATGTATAGAACAGTCTTTTGGACTCTGTGGGAGAGGGAGGGGAGGATGATTTGGGAGAATGGCATTAAAACATGTATAATATCACATAAGAAATGAATCGCCAGTCCAGGTTCGATGCAGGATACAGGAAGCTTGGGGCTGGTGCACTGGGATGACCCAGAGGGATGGTACAGGGAGGGAGGCAGGAGGGGGGTTCAGGATGGGGAACACGTGTACACCCATGGCAGATGCATGTTGATGTATGGCAAAACCAATACAAAAATGTAAAGTAAAATAAATAAATAAATAAAACTGCTTCTGGGGAAAAAAAATAAAAATAAACATAACATGAAAAAAAAAAAAACCATTTCCTGAAGGCAAAATCTTTCCAATCAATAAAATTGTGCAAGTAAGCAAATTCAAATATTGCAGGCAAGGCAAATGTGAAAAAAGAAAATATATTTTAATCAGCCTATTGGATAGGCTGTATTCTGCTTCATAATTATTTACCCCCACCTCCTCTTACCTGAAAGAAGACTGTATATTCCTATTCCTTGGTGTGTGACTTGCCCAACCCTCTAGTGAAAGGAGTAGATAGTCTCCCTTGGACGTGAATGGAAAATAAAATGTGAGTGTAGGCAGTCTCTGTAACATCTATGCAGATACTCTTAGAGACATAGTGAGTTTCATGAGTATTCTTATCATTTCCTTCTGCCACATGCCAAACTGAGGCTGTCTCTTCTCCTGGATTCTGAGAGGTGGAGAGACAAGTAGGGATAGACAGATAGCCCAATAAATCTGAGAAAAGTAAGCCAGAGGAGCATCAATCAACCCACAACAAACCATATGTTATGTTCATAAAAAGTAGTTATGCTACTATGACGGCTAATTTGGGGTTATTTGTTACAGAAACAAGGCTGACTAATGCACCAACAGAAAACTCATGAAAATCTTCAGGAAAGTAGTTTTTCTAGATTGTTTATGCCAAAGGTGTTCCAAAGGATTTAGAAGTGTGGAACGAGGAGCAGTTTCTCTTCCACTTACGATGCAGAGAGCCTCAGAGCACATTATTGCCCTAGCAATGAGAAAATCCAGGTAAACATACAGAAATCATAACTTTTGTGGAGTCCATCACAGGGTCTCAGGGCAACCAAATAAACTACATTCATAGGGTAAGCAAGCCCCTCCAATGACAGATGCAGAACACAGATTTTCACAGTTGCTGGAGCATGGAAGAAAGGCATGGTTGCCACAGAAGTGGGTGAGAAGTGGACGGGAAAGAATAGGAGATATGGAAGTAATTAACTTACCAATTAACGATGATAAGAAAAAAGCAAATCCTAAGATGAGGAGAGCAATTGAAGAGAGTAACTTACTGTTCTGCCAAGTTCAATTTCCTGGTCTAAACAAATTATAGTCAGTTTTTGAGAGATCTTGCAAAAGGGGTTTCCCAGCCATTGACAGCAATCTTCAAATAATAATCAGAGAGAATAGAAAAGGGAATGTTCAAAGAACAGAGATGGGTGGGGAAGGAGGGGGATGAGTCACAATTAACAAAAAGGAAAGGTGGATTCTGCAAATGCCAGGCCAAGACCTTGACAACAAATCTAGGTAAGAATCTATAGCAAGTGGCTAACGGGGTGTTTGGAAGCTCCTAAAAGACAATGTGAGTTAACCAAGAAGGATTCACCTCATTGATTTCTTAAATAAGATACATTAGTAGCTCAGTAAAAATCCATTGGCATTGTATTTGTGAAGTTTAAGCAAAGCCTGTGACAGTCTTTCATGTTATTTATGTACACAGATGGATATATACGAACTCTAGTAAGGGGAGAATAAGCACTTCAAGAAACAGGGACTATAGAAAGTTGAGAGTGGTCCCTATTATAAAGGGGGCTTCCCAGGTGATGCTAGTGGTAAAGAACCTGGCTGCCAGTGCAGGAGATATAAGAGACGCAGGTTCAATCCTTGGATAGAGAAGTTCCCCTGGAAGAGTACATGGCAACCCATTCCAATATTCTTGCATGAAGAATCCCGTGGACAGAGGAGCCTGGTGGATAGGGTCACAAAGAGTCAGACTTGACTAAAGCCATTTAGCACACATGCATGCCTCTTATAAAGAGATCCTAGAGAAATTACTTTGTATGGGAGGAAGCTATTCTATTAGGGTAACAAGTTAATGCAATTTAATTTTAATTTAATAATAATCTAATCTTAATCTAATAACTTAAATTTATTGCAATAAACTTAATAATAATAGTATTGATTTACTTGGACTTCTCTGGTGGCTCAGAAGGTAAGGAATCAGCCTACAATGCAGGAGATGTGGGTTCCATCCCTAAGTAGGGAAGATCCCCTGGAGAAGAGAATACCCACAGCTGTATTCTTGCCTAGAGAACTCCAGAGACAGAGGAGCCTGGTGGACTATAGTCCTTGGGGTCACAAAGAGTCAGACATGACTGAGTAATTCAAACTTTCACAAAGATCCCCTGGAAAAACGAAATGGCAACCCACTCCAGTATTCTTGCCTGGAAAATCCCATGGATGGAGGAATCCATGGGGTCAGAAAAGAGTCAGATATGACTGAGAGACTTCACTGTGCCAAGAATGGTGCTGGGCACTTTTCATGAATTAGCTTTTTTTCAGTCTTCATCACAAATCATTTTAGATATATATTATTTGCCTCCTTTAGAAACAAGAAGACTGAGGCTCAGAGAGGTTAAGTAACCAAAGGAATACAGCTAACAGATGAAAGAAGGGAGACCAGAAGGTAGATCTGAGTGTAAGGGCTATGCCCTTAAATACTAAACTGGACTTGGGATAATGCTGGGGCATTTTTTCAAGATACGACAGAGCAGTATCAGGTCATGTGGAGAGACCTGATCTGATAGGCAGGAGCCTGGGGAAGAAGATAGCAGTAGAAAGCCAGTTCTATCTCAGGCAGGATGATGAAAGGAATGAAAGGAACCAAAGAACAGGAGATAAGCTAGAGGAACTTGGCTGTAGAGATGCAGAGAGAACAAGGTGGCTTGAATTGTGGTTAATGAGGTGGACCAGAGTGATGGCTTGACCTAGTTTTCTTCTAATAAAAACACTAGAAACTGCACCCTCATGAATGTTGCTTTCAGTCCAGTTGAGCCTTTGGTGTTGCTGGTGGGAAGGAAACACACTGGTTGACAGAGACTCTTCAAGTGTTGAGAAAATAGATATTTCTGCAGTCTTCTTTAATTACCCTTAATAACTTTATTACCCTTGATAACATCCTAATGTAAATATTTGATCTTTCTCACAAATCTTACATTCTAATCAAAGAAGATAAAACATCATATAATGTTTTATATTTTTTAAACGCGTACTCCATCAATATTGTTTGGTCTCTACCAAGACCATATATAAAGGCAGTTTATTTATATAAACTTTTAAATAGTAAAAGACCATGCTTTTACATGTTGGGCTTCACTGATGGCTCAGTTGGTAAAGAATCCGCCTGCAATGCAGGAGACCCTGGTTCAATTCCTGGGTCGGAAAGATCTGCTAGAGAAAGGATAGGCTACCCATTCCAGTATTCTTGGGCTTCCCTTGTGGCTCAAGAATCAGCCGGTAAAGAATCAGCCTGCAATGCGGGAGAACTGGGTTCCATCCCTGGGTTGGGAAGATGCCCTGGAGAAAGGAAAGGCTACCCACTCCAGTATTCTGGCCTGGAGAATTCCCTGGACCCACAGAGTCGGATACGACTGAGCGACTTTTACTTTCACTTTCACTACGTTATTGTCAAATAGCACAATGAATTAAGCATAGTTAGTATTCCAAATTTAATGTATAGCAATATCTGCTATTTAAATAACAAATCTGAAATTTGGGGAAGCAATCCAAGTTTATGAGTAAATAATAGATTCAAACCAATGGAATTGTTAAAGTTCTTATAGTGAATATACATAGATATTAATATAGCTAAGTTATCCAAAGGTAACACTATAAATCGGAGAAGGCAATGACACCCCACTCCAGTACTCTTGCCTGGAAAATCCCATGGATGGAGGAGCCTGGTAGGCTGCAGTCCATGGGATCGCTGAGAGTCGAACACGACTGAGCGACTTCACTTTCACTTTTCACTTTCATGCACTGGAGAAGGAAATGGCAACCCGCTCCAGTGTTCTTGCCTGGAGAATCCCAGGGACGGGGGAGCCTGGTGGGCTGCCGTCTATGGGGTCGCACAGAGTCGGACACGACTGAAGCGACTTAGCAGCAACACTATAAATTGGGAGCTAACATTATAATACTTGTAAAATGGCAACCCACTCCAGTATTCTTGCCTGGAAAATTCCATGGACAAAGGAGCCTGGCAGGCTACAGTCCATGGGGTTGCAAAGAGTCAGACATGACTGAGAGCACATGCAAATAAAAATAATAATAATAATATATATTATAATATGTGTGTGTTTTATAAATTTAGAGTTCAAACAATGCAAAGGAAATGCTGTTTTTATCTAAACCTATGAAAATAGTTGGTCACCTGCTGACTCTAAAGAGAATCTAAAGTTTTCTGTCATTTATAAGTGGTCTCCTGTCTTAAATATAAAATCATTGGCTTACACAGTGAAATCATTATAAATCTCTCACAAGCTTTTAAACCAATCAGTCAAGCTTAGAATGCAGTGATTTGGAGAATCATAGCTCTGAGGCTTTGGGGCCTCAGCGTGCAAAGGTAATAAATGTAAATGATTTTCTAAGTTGTAGAAACATAGGTTAGTTCGCTCTTTACCTCCCAAGGAGCAACTGAGTTTGACTGAAGAGGTTTACTGTGATCCCAGGGAAAAAAAACCTATTATGTCATTTTCTTTCCTGAACCCTGGGAGAAAGAATAACATAAGAAGCAGTTAATCTGTTAAGCACACAAAACCTACTATGTAAAAAACTGCCACTCAGAAAACCTAGATTCCTTATGTAATGTGCAGCATACTCAGAGAGAGTCTTTCTAAAGTAACATTCTCTAAGTGGTGTCATTTACCTCATTTTCCCTGCTCTGGGCAAAAGAATCTCAATTATAACGATCAGAGAATACTCAATGGGCATCATTGTCATTCTCAAAAAACAAAAACCCTTTTGTAATCTTTATGAAATAAAACCCAATATTTGAAAATAAATCATATGAAGAGTCTGAAATGATTCTTTTTAATTTGAGATAACTTCATGAAGACACTAAAAATGAAAACAACACTTTAAAATAAAATTTGATATAGGTATGTAATTGTACAGTTAACTAAAGCATAATTTTATGCATTTAACTAATAAATCGTATAAAGTGAAATTCTGACTATACTTAAAATTTCTCCTCATTAGAGACCTGCTAAAATTTCTTAACTCCAAATGGATAACAAAATATGCCCACTTACGTCTGATCCAGATTTGAGAACTTGTGTTCTTTTAGTTCTACTGATGGTCTTCGTGTCCATGCTGTTTTGGTCCCCCTATTGTCATCCACGAGGTTGTGTCATGACAGTGTCAGAACAATTACTCTTTCACTTCTGTTTCCTTTCTCAATGTTCAGGTTTTAAATGACAAATTTTCCAAACAGGCTTTGCCAAACCCCTTGTACTCATCACCTTTGCTTTCTCAAGACTATCTGAGCTCTTGTGACTCCGCCTGTGCCTTCTGTAGTCTTCACCTTAATGTAATGGTGAAGCAATGTCCTTTTAGCAGGACTCCTAACTAATATCCAAACTGGAAAAAAAGGGAGGGGGGTCTGTGGGCACCCTGCCCACAGTGGGCACTGTGGGCAATGAAGAAATGTAGATACCATGAAGTATTCCAATATAAAATACCTTCCCACCACCCCACACTCTCTCTGTTTTTAGTTAAGTTTTATTGGAGTGTAGTTGCTTTACAATGTTGTGTTAGCTTCTACTGCACAGCAAAGCAAATTAGCCATATCTATACATATACCCTCTTCCTTTCGGGTTTCCCTTCCATTTAGGACACCACAGTGCATTAAGAAAACCATAATTCAGAAAGACACATGCACCCCAATGTTTATAGTAGCACTTTTTACAATAGGCAAGACATAGAAGCAACCTAGACGTCTGTCGACAGGTGAATGGATAAAAAAGACATGGTGCATAGATACAATGGAAAATTACTCAGCCACAAAAAGGAACAAAACTAGGTCATTTGTAGAGATGTGGATGTACCCACTCTCTTTACTACTCTTGCTACAGTGTTTGAGGGATGCTCCTATGTACCATTTTGTGCCCAATATTATGTAAGCAAAACTTAAAAATGTTAAAGGATATATGGCTTCATTTAAGCAATGATTTCTGCTTTAAAACTCTTTTGGAGGTCAAATTTCCCTTTTTATAAACATATTCTCTTATAACTGTAGATTATAATATTAAACAGGCTTAGAGATAGTATTATTTTTATACATTTGTGAAGCAAAGATAATTTTTACCCTCTTCTTCTTGAAACCTCTTTCTGTACCCTGGCTTTTACCCTTATTAATCCCTTTGACTCTTTGCAAAGAAGAGAAAATCCCTTTGCATTTTCTACTCCCTGCTATACCTATTCAGATCTTATAACATCCAGCTAACACACTCCCTTCTTCATATAACCATTCATAATTATTTCAGCTTTCATTTATATATCTCTTCTGTCCTATTCAAAATACTACAGTAAAGTACATAACACACAAACATTGCTTATTTGCTAATTTTGTGAATTGCTGTTGTTTAGTTGCTGAGTCGTGTCTGACTCTTTTGTGACCTCGTGAACTGTAGCCCACCAGTCTCCTCTCTCTATGGGATTTCCCAGGCAAGAATACCGGAGTGGGTTGCCATTTCCTTCTGCAGGGGATCTTCCTGACCCAGGGATTGAACTCAGGTGTCCCGCATTGGCAGATGATTCTTTACCACTGAGTCACCAGGGAAGCTCCAATTTTGTGCATACATTAGTATTATTACCCCCGATTAGACTGTAAGTCTCTCTCTTATGTTTGTGTATTCATCATAGTATTGTGACACCTATGAGAGATCAATAAGCAAAGATGAATTGATTTGCTTGCTGAATTAAAAATCATTTAAAATATACTGAACATTAAGAAGAAAGGGAAATGCATAATGAAACGTTGATTTAAAATTTGAAATATTTTAGATAGAAACATAATGAGTGGAATTATTATCCAAGTTTATTTTTTAAATTACTAGAATGCTAAAATGAGGGAGTTCAAAACTTGGAGAAGTGCATTTAAGACAAATGAAAGTTCTTCCCACAGTAGAGCCTGAACTCTGAAATTTTGCATCAAAAGGTGGTGTAAAATGAAAAAATATAAGATTCATGAGGAGTTGAGATAACTTAATTCATGCGAGAGCCACGACTAGCTAATATTCATGCAGTTCTTATCACATGCCAAGAGACTGGGGAAACCAGACTGTCATTTCATTTAATTCTCACAAAAAGTCAGATCTATTTTTATCCCTATTTTATAGATGAGGAAACTGACATACACAAAAGAGGTTAAGGAACTTGTTCATGGTAATCCAGAATATGCTGAATTCTTATTTTTACAAAGTCATTAGGCTGGGTGGTGGTTTAGTCACTAAGTCATGTCTGACTCTTAAGACCCCATGGACTGTAGCTTGCCAGGCTCCTCTGTACATGGGATTCTCCAGGCAAAAACACTGGAGTGGATTGCAATTTCCTTCTCCAGGGGATTTTCCCAACCCAGGAATCAAACCCGGGTCTCTTGCACTGCAGGCAGATTCTTTACTGACTGAACTACAAGGGAAGCCCCCAGACTACAGACACAGAAAAACAAAACAGTGTAATCTTAAAAATGACTTGGAAGCCCCCAGGAAAGGAATTGACCTGGATGTGTGAATCAGAGGCAACTTCCAAGGGAAGCTCAGACATTTTGAAGGATGAGACTGTGTTAACCAGGCAAAGAAGCAAGAGAAGAGTGTCTACAAGAACAAATAACACAGGCAAGGAAGTCCAAGGAGGCATAGCTCAGTCTGATAATCGCAAGTGGTTGACACGACTAGTGGCTAACTAGTATTAGATAAAGTTCAATAGACCAGGATCCCATAATGATGTACATACACATTTATGTATGCTTACATACAAAGTATGTATACAAATTTAAGGCCTTCGAAAAATGTTTGTTCAACAACATTCATACTGGTTTGGAAGCTAAAATAAATGAAACAGTAAGAGAACAAAAACTAATGCATAATCATATAACCTAAATTATTGAGAGTGCTCAAGATCACTAGTCATCAGGGAAATGCAAATCAAAATCACAATGAGACATCATCTCACACTTGCTAGAATAACTATAATCAAAAAGACAAGAGATATTAATAACAGTATTGACAAGAATGTGGGGGGAAAAACACACTAGTACACTGTTGGTGGGAATGTAAATTGATGCAACCACTATAGCAAACAGTATGGAGATTTCTCAAAAAATTAAAAGTAGAACTACCACCTGCTCCAGCAATCCCACTTTGGATATTTATCCAAAGGAAATGAAATCACTATTTCAAATAGATAGTGCACCTCCGTGTTTATTGAAGCTTTATTTATAATGGCCAAGAAAAGGGAACAACTTAAATGACCATCAATGGATGAATAGCTAAAGAAAATGTGAGATATATATATATACACAATAATATATTATTCAGTCATTTAAAAAAAGAAGGAAATTCTGCCTTTTGTGACAACATGCCTTGAGAATATTATGCTAAATGAAGAAAGTCGGGCAGAGAATGACAAATGTTTTATGATATCATTTACATGTGGACTCTTTAAACACCAAACTCATAGATACAGAGGACGTGTGCCTGCATGCTAAGTCCTTCAGTCGTGTCCAGCTCTCTGCAACTCCGTGGACTGTAGCCCACCAGGCTCCTCTGCCCATGGGATTCTCCAGGCAAGAATACTGAAGTGGGTTGCCATGCCCTTTTCCAGGGGATCTTCATTACCCTGGGATCGAACCCGCATCTCCTATATCTCCTGCATTGGCAGGCAGGTCCTCTACCACTAGCACCCCCTGGGAAGCCCCAGTACAGAGGACAGGAATCAAACCAGGGTCTTCTGCATTGCAGTTGGATTCTTTACCAGCTGAGCTACCAGCTAAGCCCATACAGAGGACAGATTGGTGGTTTTCAGAGGCGGAATGTAGAGGGTGGCTGAAATGGGTGCAGATGGTCAGAAGGTACAAACTTCCAATCATAAGAAAAATAAGTTTGGGGATATAACGTTCAGCATGGCAACTGCAGTAAACACTACTGAAGTGTATGTTTGAAAGTTAAGAGAGTAAATCTTAAAAGTTCTCATCATAAAAATATATTGTAACTATGAGAGGTTATGGATGTTAACTAAAGTGGTGATCATTTTGCAATATATACATATATCAAATCATTGTGTTGTAAATCTAAAGCTAATACACTGTTATATATCAACTGTATTTCAATAAAACTGAGGAGGAAAGCCAAAGGGAGGTGTAAGTCTGGGATATGAACCAACTGGGGGAAGAAATTTTGAAGACAGTAGGTTTTGTATCAGTTGAAAGGGCCATTTTAAGACAATGTATTAATGAAATTTAATGATAGACATGCATAGTTGGGGTATATAAATATATACCGTTCTCTCCAGTGAATAAATTTGTCTTGATTTGCTTTTAAAAGTATAATGAAACAACATAATCAAGGCAGAGCATCTGCAAATGTTATTTCTGTAGAAGAATCTTCATTTCTGCAGAAGAATCAATGTCACCTACATCAAAACAGATTTTTTTCCTTGAAAATTTGTAATAATAATTGCTTAAAAGTGATTATTAACAGAATATGACTAATTTACAGCAAATCACCTGAAAATTGGCTCAAAAACAACTTAGTAGAGCAAGAAAATTTTGAAGAAGGTTGTACTGATTCTGAATAGTTTCAGTACTGTGACCTCATTTCTCTCTTTTTTCTTTCAACACGAAATACAAAAAAAAAAAAACTTTATATGTTAATAAAATTTATTTAATGATGTGTGAATAGTATGAATTTCATTGATTATCATCTTTAAATTTTGAAAGATGTTTTCTAAAATTATATAAAATATTGTGATAATAGTAAAATTAGTAACATCAGGTACTGAAAAGTCTATCAGCTCTGCTTTCCCAAATATGTACTAAGAGAAAAATAAGCTCTTGCCTGGAAAATCCATGGATGGAGGAGCCTGGTGGGCTGCAGTCCATGGGGTTGCTAGGGGTCAGACACGACTGAGCGACTTCACTTTCACTTTTCACTTTCATGCATTGGAAAAGGAAATGGAAATCCACTCCAGTGTTCTTGCCTGGAGAATCCCAGGGACCGGGAGCCTGGTGGGCTGCCGTCTATGGGGTCGCACAGAGTTGGACACGACTGAAGCGACTTAGCAGCAGCAGCAGCAAACTCTTATGAAAAGTTATTGCTAAACATAAGCAAAGATGTTGGCACAATGGAGTATAATGAGATAAGTTTATGAGTGGCTATAAAATGCCTTTTCTGGAAATCTTCCCCCAAAATCATTATTTATATATTTTTAAAAGTTGAATAACTGCTTTCATGAAAGTAAAAGGCCTGAGCAGATGATTATTCCAAGAGATCTTTTGCTGTTCATGTTTTTGTTCTTATTTGTGTGTGTGTGTGTTTGTGTAGACATGGACCAAATGAATTTTAGTTTTTTTCAATACTTACGCTATTGCTAAACTTTATATATGTACTAAATACCCACTAAGGTCTTATTTCTATGAATTGAGCTTTAAATTTCTTGGTCAAGTTTCCAGCCATGATTATGCACAATGATCCAATTACATAGTTTATGAGTTAATTTATTAGCATTTAATTATTGTTCATGTAAAGCTAGAAAACAGGATCTTGAAAAAACTAAGTTAAAATATAAAATCACAGAACCAATATTTCAGCAGTAACATGAATCAGGTAATAAATAGCTCCCTTTGATCATTGTTTTTAAAGCCTCTTGAACCATGCTTTGATTAGTTCTATTTAATATTTAACATCTGGTTAGTCAATTTCAATCTGCAGGAAACACTGCTGGAAAAATTCTATGCTGACTAAATACATTTATAATACTACAAAGCTGACATGTAATTGATTTTAGTTCTCATAAAAGGATTATGCTAACTTTCCTTAATCTATATATTTGTATTTTATGCTGTCTAGTGAATTCACACCAGAGATGCTAAATTTTTATTTCTTATCAATATTTTATGTAAAATTGATAGGATTATATTTTAGCCTAAGTACCACTTTCCAATTTTTCCTTTGAAAAGAAAATAACATACTAAAAAATATGACTATACAGCCATAGCACTAATATAGTGAAGGCTGCCTGGCTGGCTACAGTACTTCTTCTTATCCCTGAAAGGCATACAGTAGTGTAACATTTTCTATAGGCTATCAGGTCCCAGAGAGACTTTTAGATTTTTTTTTTTTTTAAAAGATGTAAAAACTTTATTTCCTACAATTCTAGGTTTACTTTTTTTTAAGTATTGGCAAACTTAGGAAATCACAGATTTTCTCATCGTTAAATAAAAATTGCCAATGTTTGTAAAGTATTCGGTTATTAGTCATTTAATATCATTTCATATTATCACACATTAAAATATAAAAGTGTGCTAAATCTATAATAACCATTTCCAAGTAGGCTTAGGATTTATTTTTATTTTTATTTTTATAACGCTGTCTCAATTTCCCTGGTGATCTAATGGTTAAGATTTGGCACTCTCAACTGACATAGATATAATTTTTTTAGAAGAATAAAGCTTACTTTTTCTATTTGGTTTCAAATACCCACTATGTTGAAATTGGTGGCTTTTCTTTTCATTGTAGGATTCACATTCTTCTTTCAGAGTGTAATTGCAAAGTGATGTAAAAATTATGAAGACAATGTCCAAGTTTCAATTCTTTCACTCATCTTCTCCAAAGATGACCTACATTACAAGGTCATCATAACATCATAACAAGTTAGAAAGGCAATGCTGCTGCTGCTAAGTCGCTTCAGTCATGTCTGACTCTGTGCGACCCCATAGACGGCAGCCCACGAGGCTCCTCTGTCCCTGGGATTCTCCAGGCAAGAACACTGGAGTGGGTTGCCATTTCCTTCTCCAATACATTAAAGTGAAAAGTGAAAGTGAAGTCGCTCAGTCGTGTCCGACTCTTAGTGACCCCCATGGACTACAGCCCACAAGGCCCTCCGTCCATGGGATTTTCCAGGCAAGAGTGCTGGAGTGTGGTGCCATTGCCTTCTAAGGAAATAAGAAATATTTAAAACAAAACTAAAAGAGTAATAAAACTTTTCTTTCTAAAGAAAAAGTCAGCAAAGATTATAATCTCTAGCAGTAAATAAGCTAAAGGAAGTAAAAAATTTTCTGTAATTCCAGTGGTTAGCTGTCCCAGCTCTACCCAGCTTTCCCAGTGGTCTGCAGTAAAACTTATCTTCCACCCACTCTTGGATATTCCCAATGCTTGGTCAAATACTGAGCCCTCCTTAATAATTGGGACTTCCCTGATAGCTCAGTTGGTAAAGAATCTGCCTGCAATGCAGGAGACCCCGGTTTAATTCCTGGGTTGGGAAGATCCTCTGGAGAAGGGATAGGCTACCCACTCCAGTAATCTTGGGCTTCCCTTTTGGCTTAGCTGGTAAAGAATCTGCCTGCAATGCAGGAGACTTGGGTTCAATCCCTGGGTTGGGAAGATCCCCTGGAGAAGGGAAAGGCTACCCACTCCAGTATTCTGGCCTGGAGAATTCCATGGGCTGTATAATCCATGCAGTCACAAAGAGTCGGACATGACTGAGCAACTTTCACCTTCACTTAATAAATAAATGCTAATACATAAAGACTGTGTTTGGTAAATATTTTAATAAATATTAATGGATAAAGTGTAACAAAAGCATGTTTATGGTGAGAAATTCTTTTTTAAATGCCCATAGTAAGAACTAATTTAAAGAAGGTTAACTAGTATTTAATGTTTAAACTCACCATTTTTTTTTACTTCTAATATGCTTATATTATGTTGCTAAAATAAAACTGGCTATGTTGCTGAAATAAAACTGATTTTTCTCGTAAGAACTTCAGTTTTATTTTGAGTGAAACGGAAAGCACTGAGTTTCGAACCAGGTAATGACATAATCTGGTAAATGTTTCTCTCAGGGGTTGTTGGGTTGAGAACAGACCAAAAGAGACACATGTGGAAATAGAAAGACCAGTTATGAGGCTAATACAATGATCTGGGCCAAAGATAATGGTGACTTGGACCAGGGATAAAAAAATTAAAAAGTGATTGGGTTCTACACACGTATTTTGAAAGCAACACCAAAATATTTGCTCATGTGGAAGATGTGGTCCAAAAGAGGAAAAGGAACTGAAAATGACTCCAAGGACATCAATCTGAGCACGGGGGAAGGTTGAGTTTCAGAGGCCTACTAGACATTAAAGAAGACATAAAGTAGGCTGAGTGCCCAAGATCGATGTGTTTGAATTGTGGTGCTGGAGAAGACTCTTAAGAACCCCTTGGATTGCAAGGAGATCAAACCAATCAATCCTAAAGGAAATCAACTGTGAATATTCATTGAAAGGACTGATATTAAGATGAAGCTTCAATACTTTGGCCACCTGATGCAAAGAGCCAATTCATTGGAAAAGACCTTGATGCTGGGAAAGATTGAAGACAAAAGATGAGGGCAGCAGAGGATGAGATGATTAGATGGCATCACCGACTCAATGGACATGAGTCTGAGCGAACTCCAGGAGATAGTGAAGGACAAGGAAGCCTGGCATGGTGAAGTCTGTGGAGTTGCAAAGAGCTCGACACAACTTTGCAACTGAAGGACAAGTAGGAAGCTGGCCTTATGGGTCTGATGTGAAAAGCCACTAGCAACTATGGAGATTATTGGACCAAAAGATCTGTGAAGTTTGACTCTTCTCACAGTTAACCACCATGCCTGGGGCAAAGGTCATTTGACATGATCAGAAGACTTACAATTGGCCACAATTTGGAGGTTTGGAAGGATAATATATTTGCCTTATAAGATAATAGCTTTGTCAATTCCCACCATACTTCAACTGTTGTTTAATGCACTGGCGCTCAGAAACCTCAAAATAAGAGAACAAAGAGAGCATGCATTTTCATAGTTATATATATATATTTTTCTGACATTTTGTGAGATTTTTCTGGAACTGTGTAAATTGGCAAATACATTTGTCATAATTCCATTTCATTTTAACAATATTTATTGAGCATTTATGATGGGATGGTTGCCAAGGGACTTACAAATAAAATAGAAATCCCATAAATTTTGCAAAAATATAAAATATTATGGCTCTCAAGATACCCGTAGTCTAAAGAGGAAATATACACAAAATAGAAGATATGCTTCTGTCTTTAACTTAAAGTGGTTCTTTAACTATAATGTGCACAAAAATTTCTATACACAACCCCAGGGATTCTTTTGGTAAACCTGGAGATGGGCCTAGTATGCTAAAAACATTCCATGGTATTCTGTTGAAGATAACCTGTAGCTCTAAATAATTAAAATTGCAAATGTATCCAATAAAAATTACCTTTATTAATTTATAACATTATGTGTCTAACACAGATATGAGGTGGGGTCAACTTGTCCCTTGAGATGTAAGTAAATTGGCTCAAATCCAAAACTTGGATCTATGGAAGTCTGAAACCCTCTTAGAGATTTTTATATTTTCTAGGGAAATAACTTTTCAGTCTTATGCTTAATTCTCCATCTAAGAAACCTATTTCTAGATATACTGTTGCCCTCCTATACAATTTTGACAGATGCCAACCTCCCTCCCCTACCATCCCATTCTATACACACATACATGCACAAACACACAGCATTAATTAATAGAATGGCTGTATGTTCAATAACTCAGTCATGTCCAACTCTTTGTGACTCCATGGACTAAAGACTGTGGCCCACCAGGCTCCTCTGTCCTGGGATTCTCCCAGCAAGAATACTGAAGTGGGTTATTAATTCCTTCTCCAGGGGATCTTTGCAACCCAGGGATTGAACCCACGTATCCTGCATTTTCTGGTAGGATCCTTTTGCCACTGAACCACCAGGTAAGCCCAAATTAATAAATTTTATTAAAGTTTTGAGAGGAAGAGTTGAGAAGAAAAAGAGCAGACACTGCAATTCATGAAAAATTTGAGGACCTAAGAGACTAAACAGGAAGTCAGAGGAGGCGTGCACTTTGGAACTGCAAAATCAACAAAAGATCATTTCAGAAGCCTGTCAGAGAACTCTACACATACAAGACCCATTTCTGTCTAATTTACAGTGCTCACAGCAAAGGAAAGAAGGTTTCCAGACTCCTCACATTGGTATAGATGGTGAATGCCTCACCTGATTTAAAAAACAATATAAAGTTACACTGTACATAAAAATGCAAACACATCCAGTGCATAATCAAGTTCAGTTGAACATTAATGATCTACACAATGTGCTGATGTAAAGAATACAAAGAAATGTAAAGGATGTAAATGTGAAGAATGTTAAAAAAAAAAAAAAAAAGTAAAGAATGTAAAGAAAGCTGAACACCAAAGAACTAATGTTTTTGAATTGTGGTGTTGGAGAAGACTCTTGAGAGTCCTTTGGACTGCAAGGACATCCAACCAGTCCATCCTAAAGGAAATCAGTCCTGAATATTAAAGAAAGGACTGAAACTCCAATACTTTGGCCATCTGGTGTGAAGAACTGACTCATTGGAAAAGAGACCCTGATGCTGGGAAAGATTGAGGGCAGGAGGCGAAGGGGACGACAGAGGATGAGATGGTTGGATGACATCACCAACTCAATGGACATGAGTTTGAGCAAGCTGTGGGAGTTGGTGATGGACAGGGAAGCCTGGCGTGCTGCAGTCCACAGGGTCGCAAAGAGTCAGACATGGCTGAGCAACTGAACTGAACTGAACGTGTTGATGTGTTAATATTCTTGGTGATTACATAGGTCAAAAGAAGGAAGGAATTACTGGAAAAGGCTCCATAGAGAAGCAGAGATGTGAAGCAGGAAAAGGGTGGGCATATTTTTTCAAAAATAAATGGAGGAGTTCAGAGTGGAAACAGAGGATACAATGGTGAAAAATGACAGGGATATAGACTTGCCTGAAGGATCACACCAAACTACATTATTGGCAATAAAGGTAGATAGATTGGGTGGATGCAAGTGGTTCTTGAGGAATGTTAGCAGTTTGATTTCAAGTGCTGCACTCAATGTGCCAGCAAATTTGGAAAACTCAGCAGTGGCCACAGGACTGGAAAAGACCAGTTTTCATTTGAATCCCAAAGAAGGGCAATGCCAAGGAATGTTCAAACTACTACACAATTACACTCATTTCACATGCTAGCAAAGTAGTGCTCAAAATCCTTCAAGCTAGGCTTCAACAATGAGTGAACCAAGAACCTCAGCTGTACAAGCTGGATTTAGAAGAGGCAGAGGAACCAGAGATCAAATTTTCAACATCCATTGGATCACAGAAAAAGCAAGGGAATTCCAGAAAAGGATCTACTTCTGCTTCATTGACTACACTAAAGCTTTTGATTCTGTGGATCACAACAAACTGTGGAAAATTCTTCAAGAGCTTGGAATCCCAGACTACCTTACCTGCCTCCTGAGAAACCAAGAAGCAAGAGTTAGAACCAGCCATGGAACAAGGGACTGGTTCCAAATTGGGAAAGGAGTACATCAAGGCTATATATCAGCACCCTGCTTATTTAACTTACATGCAGAGTATGAGAAATTCTGTGTTGGGTCAATTACAAGGTGGAATCAAGATTGTTGGGAGAAACATCAATAACCTCAGATGTGCAGATGACACCTTTCTGTCATTACAGAAAGTGAAGAGGAACTAAAGTGTCTCTTTATGAAGGTAAAAGAAGAGAGTGAAAAAACTGACTTAAAACCCAACATTCGAAAAACAGATCATCTGGTCCCATTTCGTCCCATCACTTCATGGCAAATAGAGGGGGAAACAATGGAAACAGTAGCAGACTTTATTTTCTTGGGCTCCAAAATCACTGCAGATAGAGACTGTAGCCATGAAATTAAAACACACTTGCTCCTTAGAAGAAAAGCTAAGACAAACCTATACAGCATTAATAAAAACCAGAGACACCACTTTGCCAACAAAGGTCCATCTAGTCAGAGCTATGGTTTCTCCAATATTATGTAAGTATGTAAGAGTTGGACCATAAAGAAGGCTGAGTGCCAAAGAATTGATGCTTTTGAAGTGTGGTGTTGGAGAAAACTCTGAGAGTCCCTTGGACTGCAAGGAGATCAAACCAGTCAATCCTAAAGGAAATTAGTCCTGAATATTCATTGTAAGGACTGATGCTGAAACTGAAACTCCAATACTTTGGCCACCTGAAGCAAAGTGCTAACTCTTTGAAAAAGATTTTGATGCTGGGAAAGAAAGATTGAGGGCAAGAGAAGAAGACGGTGACAGAGGATGAGATGGTTGGATGGCATCACTGATTCAATGGACATGAGTTTGAGCAAGCTCTGGGAGTTGGTGAAGAAGAGGAAACACTAGCAAATTGCAGTCCATGGCGTCACAAAGAGTAGGAAATGACTGAGTGACTGAGCAACAAGGTTAGGAACTAGAAGATGATCACTTGGGAGCTTGGGGAGGATTCAATGCAAAATTGAAAAAGAATCTTGTGCTAAGAATCATTTATACATTTTAAAAAGATTATAAAGGGTAAAAAAGAGAGAGTATACAGTAAGAGCCATGTGTGGCCCACAAGCCCTAAAATATTTTCTGTCTGACCCTTTACAGAAAATGTTTGTTTTTCTTTGGTTTATATCTTTAAAACCTCTGTATACTATTATCAAAAAGGATCACAGTCATTAAATAGTGAGTTCTGAGAGAATGAAAATTCAAGGGCTTTATTAATTTCTGTGCCTTTCAGCCTAGAAAAGTGCACGGAATATAGTAAAAGTTCAAAACAAACTTACTTTATTGAAGAGTACACAGAACATGGAAGTTACGACATTTCAAAGGATAAAAACCAAGAAGAAACATGGAACAGCACAGATCTGAAGAAACAACTTCACCTCTTCTGTTCACTTCGCTAGCAACATCTCTGGATTTGTTTAAACCTAAAACGTATCGTGCTACAATCCATGGTGTTGCAGAGAGTCTGACAACACTGAGCAACAACCGTATGTATGGACATTTATTTAATTTTCATATTCATTTTCAAGTAAGTACCATCTTCTTTAGAATGTCAAAGAAAGCAAAAAAAGACAAAATTGGAACAAGAATAAGTTTAAAGAGAAAATTCAATTGTGTTGTAAAAATCAACTATGGGAAGGCTATTGCCTTAAAAAGTGTAAAGAATAATAAATGAATACAAGATGATTGCAAGTGTCTTTATAATAAAAGCAGCTAAATTTAATTGAGAACTTACTATGTGCTGTGCTTGCATGTTCAGTCATTCAGTCATGTCCAACTCTTTGAGGCTCCATGGACTGTAGCCCTCCAGGAAACTCTGTCCACAAGATTATCCAGGCAAGAAGACTGGAGTGGGTTGCCATTTCTTCCTCCAGGGGACCTTCCAAACCTAGGGATCAAACCCATGCAACCTGCATTTGCAGGCAGTTGTTTTATCATGGAGCCACCTGAAAAGCACCCTACTATGTGCCAGGCATGGTTACAGGCAACTTTACATGTATTAGCTTACTTATTTCCTTCTACAGTCTCTTTAGATAAGTATCATCATTATGCCCATTTTATAGATGATGAAATTAAGGCCACAGGTGGTTAAATAAGATACCCAACTTGCATAGGATATGAAGGATCTAGAATTTGAATTCAAGTGACCCGGTTCCTGGACATGATCTGTTAGTCACTATAACTTCCTGGAGGTACACCAGGATAGAAAGAGAAAGAAATAGAGAGTTAACAAAAAGTACCAACATAAAGTGGTAAGGATTAAGGGGTCAAGAAAGAGAAAAGAACTGAAGATGACTTCAAAGTTCCCAGTGGGAAGAACAGGAAGGAGTGATAGGAAGTTTGATAACTAGTTAAGTTTTCAAAGTGTGTTCAGTCAGTTCAGTTCAGTCGTTCAGTCGTGTCCAACTCTTTGTGATCCCATGAACGGCAGCACACCAGGCCTCCCTATCACCAACTCTCAGAGTTCACCCAAACCCATGTCCATTGAGTCGGTGATGCCATCCAACCATCTCCTCCTCTGTCGTTCCTTCTTCTCCTGCCCTCAATCTTTCCCAGCATCGGGGTCTTTTCAAATGAGTCAGTTCTTCGCATCAGGTGGCCAAAGATTTGGAGTTTCAACGTCAACATCAGTCATTCCAATGAACACCCAGGACTGATCTCCTTTAGGATGGACTGGTTGGATCTCCTTGCAGTCCAAGGGACTCTCAAGAGTCTTCTCCAACTCCACAGTTAAAAAGCACCAATTCTTCAGAGCTCAGCTTTCTTCACAGTCCAACTCTCACATCCATACATAACCACTGAAAAAACCATAGCCTTGACTAGACGGGCCTTTGTTGGCAAAGTAATATCTCTGCTTTTTAGTATGCTGTCTAGGTTGGTCATAACTTTCCTTCCAAGGGATAAGCGTCTTTTGGAACCAGTCTGTTGTTCCATGTCCAGTTCTAACTGTTACTTCCTGACCTGCATAGAGGCAGATCAGGTGATCTGGTATTCCCAACTCTTTCAGAATTTTCCACAGTTTATCATAATCCACACAGTCAAAGGCTTTGGCATAGGCAATATAGCAGAAATAGATGTTTTTCTGGAACTCTCTTGCTTTTTCCATGATCCAGTGGATGTTGGGAATTTGATCTCTGGTTCCTCTGCTTTTTCTAAAACCAGCTTGAATATCTGGAAGATCACAGTTCACGTATTACTGAAGCATGGCTTGGAGAATTTTAACCATTACTTTACTAGCTTGTGAGATGAGTGCAATTGTGCGGTAGTCTGAACATTCTTTGGCATTGCCTTTCTTTGGGATTGGAATGAAAACTGACCTTTCCCAGTCCTGTGGCCACTGCTGAGTTTTCCAAATTTTCTGGTATATTGAGTGCAGCACTTTCACAGCATCATTTTTCAGGATTTGAAATAGCTCAACTGGAATTCCATCACCTCCACTAGCTTTGTTTGTAGTGATGCTTCCGGTAAGGCCCACTTGACTTCACATTCCAGGATGTCTGGCTCTAGGTGAGTGATCACACCATCGTGATTATCCAGGTCATGAAGATCCTTT
Source organism: Bos grunniens (assembly GCF_055505025.1). NCBI lineage: Eukaryota > Metazoa > Chordata > Mammalia > Artiodactyla > Bovidae > Bos > Bos grunniens. The sequence goes on from NC_141176.1 coordinate 47,602,706, forward strand.
TTGTATAGTCCTTCTGTGTATTCTTGCCACTTCTTCTTAATATCTTCTGCTTCTGTTAGGTCCCTACCATTTCTGTCCTTTATTGAGCCCATCTTTGCATGAAATGATCCCTTGGTATCTCACAAAATAAGAGTAAGAGGTGATGATATATTTGCTCACCAAATTGTGAACATCACTTCTTTTTAGTAAGAAATTTTCCACTTTGAGTAAAAATATAGATTAGGAGTTGATTGTGCCTCTTAGTACCTATATTTAAAATTCTTCAGCTATTTTTCATGTGAGATAATACTCTGTATTTATGTAACACCTTTCTTCTCAGGACCTCAAAGCATTTTACCAAAATGCATTACCTTATCCATCCTCATAACATCTCCTTTCAAGAAAGGCAGTGTCAAGTCTAATGACTACAATTTTACAGATGAGAACCCTAAGACAAATGGAGCTAGTGACTTGCCAAGATCAGAGAAAAACCTGTAGCAAACCTAGGTGTAGAACTTGGGCTTTTATGAATTCAAAATTCTTTCCAATCTCTTCTTTTTCATATCTCATTTTCCAATCTCTTCTTAATAATATGTCTCAAATTTGTCTTAACTTTGGCATTCCTTTATCTGTAAATTAGCATGTAGAGAGTCATGCTAATGATTGTAATCTAATTTTATCTGTAAAGTGTGCTTCCTGAATTTGGCATTTTTAATTGGTAAATCTATAAAATGGTCAAAATTAATGCTTCATTCTTTTAAAAGAAAATCAAAACTCTCCCCCTCAATTAGGCATTATTATACCTGATTTTCAGGCTTCCCTCATAGGGCAGTTGGTAGAGAATCCACCTGCAATGCAGGAAACCCCAGTTTGATTGCTGGGTTGGGCAGATCTGCTGGAGAAAGATAGGCTACCCATTCCAGTATTCTTGGGCTTCTCTTGTGGCTCAGCTGGTAAAGAATTAGCCTGCAATGAGGAAGACCTGGGTTCGATCCCTGGGTTGGGAAGATCCTCTGGAGAAGGGAAAGGTTACCCACTCCAGTATTCTGCCCTGGAGAATCCCATGAGATTGCAAAGTGTTGGACTTGACTGAGCAAATTTCACTAAAAATACCCAATTTTAACCCTAACAAAGCTTTGATATGTGTATAAATCCTGAAAGTCCAAAAAAAATCCTATCTTCTATTTGGAGAAACTTTAGTATATCAAAGCCCCAAATTATCAATAGACAATAAAGAAAAACAAGACAATACATACATACACACACATTCACACAGAGAGAGGTAGTGGTAATAAAGCAAGAAATTAAGCCGTCTCTTTAAAGGAAATCAAGTATTCCCTCCTGATAGTAAGAGGACAAACAATAATGCCCTAAACATCTCGGGACAAATTTTAAAACAAAAATTGTTACTACTCACTTCTATATTAACTATGATTTCCATCTCACTTCATTACAAATGCAATGCAAAATTTGTTGATAATGGCCAGACAGTAAAGAATCTGCCTGCAATGTAAGAGACCTGGGTTCAATCCCTGAGTTGGGAAGATCCCCTGGAGAAGAGAACGGCAACCCACTCTAGTATTCTTGCCTGGAGAATTCCATGAACAAAAGAGCCTGGTGGGCTACAAGTTCGTGGGGTTGCAAGAGTCAGACACAACTGACTGACTTTCACTTTCGTAAGTACTTAGATGTTCATATCCTAAAAAGAGAAAAGACAGAAAAGGTGTTGACTTAGTTTTTTAAGGGAGATAGTAGAATATATTCACTTTAAGAGTCCTTTAACAAAATCCATATGTACACGTGTGGATGGTGAGCACAGTGTCTGGGGCAAGTTGCCAACCTTAGATCAAAGGCTCTATGATTATCCCATACAATTTAAGGCAGGTATACATTTGACTTTTCCTCCTAAAGCCCAGCTTTTAAAATGTGTAAGTCCTTTTAAAAATTCTACTGGCAGGATACTCTAATTCCAAAAGGAATTGGAACAGATTTTTCAATGACAGTGAAAAGAACAAGGATGATGAAAAGCAAATGATGTACAATGATGTGCCAAAAATAATGTCAAATTAGATTCATTTTTATCCCCAAAGTCAAAAAGAATTATTGGGGAAGCTGAGTTAGATTTCATGTTTATACCATTTTCTGTAAAAATTCTAAGGCCTTATAGATAAATATTTAACATTTTTCTGTTCCTCAAGACTGCCATTATTAATAACTAATTTAACATTCATGGATAGTGGTCAACCACTTCCTCCATAAAAATAAAAATTGTGAGGAATCCATGTGAGTTTTCTGGATGATTCAAAGCTTTGTGCTTTATAAAATGTTAAATGTAATGGTCCAAAACTTGACAGTAACAAAAAATAGTAGCTCTTTTAATAACATAAATGATACAATGTAAGACCATTTACTTTTTCAAAAGTACTTAAACACTTGCTGTTTGTCAGGCATTGCTGAGAGCAGTGGGGATAAAAAATGAACAAAAATAAATAACTACTTCCATGATGCTCACAGTCCAGAATGCAAGGATAGAAAAGAACTCATAACTGATTAAATAATTGTATAATACATCTGGTGGAGGTAATGGCTGAAAAGAAAAGCACGCAGCTCAAGAGTCAGAATATTGTAAAGGACGAAGTGTGTCATAGACTCTTACACATTTATGTTGCTTAAATTGAGTGCCATCTTAAAACTGCCTGCTGCTGCTGCTGCTGCTGCTGCTAAGTCGCTTCAGTTGTGTCCGACTCTGTGTGACCCCATAGACGCCTAAGGAAACCTAAAAATAATTGTGTATTATACCTTACCCTATTAAAGAGTTTAGGAGAATCCAATATAGTTGGAAAAACTCATCTGTTTTGCCATCATTTCTGGGATCTCTTCCACAGGAAGATGGTGAGCATTCTGTCATTCCATAAAAATGTATTGCTGCTGCTGCTAAGTCGCTTCAGTCGTGTCCGACTCTGTGTGACCCCATAGATGGCAGCCCACCAGGCTCCCCCGTCCCTGGGATTCTCCAGGCAAGAACACTGGAGTGGGTTGCCATTTCCTTCTCCAATACATGAAAGTGAAAAGTGAAAGTGAAGTCGCTCAGTCGTGTCCGACTCTTTGTGACCCCATGGACCGCAGCCCACCAGGCTTCTCCGTTCATGGGACTTTCCAGGCAAGAGTACTGGAGTGGGGTGCCATTAACCTACAGTGTACAAGGCCACATGTTCAGGAGTGTCGTGGTGAATAAGATCCGATTTTGTTCTCAAAAAAATGTGATGTCAGGGGAAAAGGAGACACAAAACTAATTTGAGTCATGTAAGCAACACAAATGCTACCAGAAATGCAAAAAGTTGAAAAACTATGCTCATACAAAGTTTCTATTGAATGGATCTGAATGGAACTATGGAGGGTGAGAAGGATTTAGGCAAAAAGATCAGCATGAGGAGAGGTGGGGTAAGAAAGACTGTGCAGTCTCTGGGACCTGAAACCCAGGAAGGAACTAGAGATGAGGCTGAAAAAAGTAAATCAAGAACAGATCCTGGAAGGACCTGAATAAATGGTTTAAACACAATCCTGTAGGTAATTGTGATCCACGGAGTATTTATGAGCCAACAGGATACTAACATATTTGCATTAGAAAGGTGTCTCTGGCAGCAAGGTAGAGGAGTAGTAGAAAATGGATAACGATGACGATAGAGACTGTGAGCTCTTGCACTGAACTCCTGGGAAGTGAAAAGGGTCTAAACCAAGACAGAAATAGGAACTGAAGTGATAGAATAGCTCAAATAGACCTTTTTATTTGACAGCCAATTTGGTGGGGCAGGAAGCAGTGGAAAAGTCTTTTTATACAGGTAAACAAATCTTCCAGATCAGAAGCGGGACAAGTAAACATCTCAATTTTTTTTTTCTGGAATCAGTTCAAATATAAACACCCTGCTTGCAAAGTAAATATAGCTTTCCACTTAATAAGTGTCTATGAGGTCATAATGGTTGCACAACACTGATAGGCTCTGTTTGCAATGAAAATATGAAGCCTCAAACCAATTATTACCCCTCAAATAAAAATAATAATTTGCTGAAGTTGTATATAATGGGGAGTTTAATTATGTAGCATTATTTAAAAGTGTTATTGGGCATTAGCAATTAACATGAGCTTTTGAGTAACTGGCAGACACTAGGATAATCAATCTTAGATTTAGCATCTTTGATGCCTTTGTTCATGAAGAAGGATGGAGTCGAATGATTTGATCAGTCTTTCCACTTACCATAAAACCACTACTCACAATCAAGAATCATTTCCCACCTCATTTCAAATCTTCAGAAAGAATAAGTACTTTTAACTTCCTATTAGAAGAGTTTTCCAAAAACTAATGATTTTCAATGTCAAAGAGTTCTTCTGACTAAATTACTCCTGGTAACTTATTCTTTTATATCATTTTAAATAATTCTACTCCTACCTCTTTAACTTGCAAATATTTGTAGAATCTTATAATATACTATGTAGTCATTACTTGCCTAGCCATATATTTGTCTACTTAAATCTTTTCTTATAAATTAATCCCTTCCTTCTCTTAATCATTGCAATTGCTTTCTCCTGGCCTTGCTCCAATTTTTCTTCAAATTATTGGTTCTGAGGTACCTAATATCTAATGCAGTATTCTAGGCTTAAATGATACCTGGATATTTCCTTTTTATTTATTCACCGCACTGTCCATGCGTGTGTGACTTGCTGTGTACCATTGCTCTTATAGACCCTGGTCCCAGTGGAAATAAACTTCATCCTTGAAAGATAATCATATGTCTCTCAAATCTGATAAAGATGCCTATTTTTATATATCCCTTGTCTACTATTACAAAAAATGTAAAATCCTCCACCATCAGCATTAACAAGTTAATTGAATTTGGTTTTAGTGCTTTTTGTGCTTCAGTATTTATTTTAGCACATATATGTCTTGCTAAGTCATTGTAAAAAATGACTACATTAGAATATCCTATTTCCCACCGTATGTATCTACTGGAAATGCATATATCTCAAAATTATTTTGTATATTTCTCCTTTTATATTATATTCTATCTAAATAAATATAAGGACTAAGGAAATCTAATTAGAACAAATGATTATCTTAGTTTCAACAATAAAGAAGAATGTGAGATTTTATAGAAAAATTTCCGTTCTATGTTTCTTATGCTATAACCTTTAAAATAATATTTATCCAAATTTCAAAAAAAAAAAAAATCTGAATCTTTTGATTCAGATAAGCACATGATTCCCAATAGTAGAGAAATAGAAAGTGAGTTAAAACTGCATCTCTGGATTAATGGGACTTAAGAATATGTTTTCCTTAAACCAGGCAAACAAACAGTCCTTCACCTATGTCCCAAGCCTTAGCAACACAACTCATGAAATTATATTCTCCCTTTTGTATCTAAAATCATGTGAAGGAGAGACTTTGTTTGTCTTTTCCTCTCTCCTGTTCATATGTTATTGAATCAAATATTTATCCATATTGAAAAGAGTATCTTCCCAATAGTACTCAGAGCTCCTTTCAGGCTAAAACCATTCAGTTTTCCTGAAATGGAATACTGAATACGTAAGCAAAGTATTTGGCATATAGTGGCAATTCAATAAATTCATTGAATTTTACTGAATTCATGAGGTATGAACTAGTGGATAAATAGTTATCACTTCTGCAGAGATGACAGTCTATGCAAAGATGGACACAGTATTTTCAGAAGGAATGTTTTTTAAAAAAAGAGAAAGAGCTTTTATTCAGAAAGTAAAATTACCATACTTTGTTTTTATTATTTTTCCTTTCCATTTTCTCTGACTCCTAGGAATCAGATGTGTTCTGGTGCATATTTCTAAAATTGTTTGACCATTTGATAGAAGTAAATCTCAGACATTAGAAAGCAACTGGTGAGATTTGAATAGCTCTATAAATTGGATAATGGTACTATATTAACTGTTAATTTCCTTATTGTGTACTGTGATTATGAAAGAAAATGCCCTCATTTTTAGAAAACACATACTGAAGCAGTTAGAGGGAACAAGGAATTATCCTTACAACTTATTCTGAAATGGTTCTGAAAAAAATCAAAGTAAATAGAGAGAGAGGGACTTCCTTGGTGGTCCAGTGGCTAAGACGCCAAGATCCCGATGCAGGGGGCTCAGGTTTGATCCCTGGTCAGGGAACTAGACCCTACATGCCACAGCTAAGACCCAGCACAACCAGACAACAAAAAGAGAGCACCAGAGACAGAAGAAAGGGATGGACTAAGCAAAAGTAGTAAAATGGTAACATTTGAGGATCAGGGTGGAAGTATCTGAAAGTGTTGTACTAATTTATGCACCTTTTCTATAAATCTGAAATCATTGTTATTTCAAAGCAAAAAGTTGTTTGAAATAGGTGTGTTAACACATGATGAAAGAAGACAATTTCGGTGATACAAACTCTATTTAACACTTTATGAAACAGACCATCTCCACTTGAAGAAATGCAAAATGAGACAGAAGTCAAGAAGCTTGTACAGGATAAAAAAATAAAGAAAGAAAGAACAAGAGAGAAAAAATAGAAAGTACCCAACTGGCTGCGACCACAGAGTCGACCTTGTTTAAGATTAGAAGTAACAAGGAAGTTAAGTACAGAGCCCAGAGCTGGCTCAGCCTCTGGGGATCAGCTGAATGCACAGACAGCACTTCTGGTCCAGGGGATCATGTAAGTGGCAAAAAGTCATCTAAGATTTGGTTTGTTAGTGTGGTACCCTAGTAGGAGCAACTCCATCTTGAAACTAGAAAGTGATCTCAACAGTACACTTTATCTGATTGAAAATTTATCCTTTGTAAAGTGTTTTCACATTCTACATTATTATCTCACTGAATTGTTCTCACAGCTCTTTTTTTTCCCTGAGAAAAGAAACAAATTCAGAGAGTATCTACATTAAAGTGTCAGAACTGGGAGTCAAAGGCTTGAAGCACAGAGTTATTTGTTCTACATACCATTCCATTTCTCTATGATTAAAAACTTAAATCAATTCCCTAGGGGCATTTTAAAAGTCTGGCATCACAAATGCCCAGGTATTGCTTTTTTTCACCAAAGCTCCAGATATGTTTCTAATGAGCAGCCATGCTAAAAACAACTGGACTGTATGATGATCTTTTACTTTCATCTACTTTCTTTCACTTTTTCTATTTCCTATTCAGTGTTTCCATTTCACTTAATTTATGTTTTCCAATTTCCCCATCTCTTATTTTTTGTTCTTCTCAAGCCTTAATCAAGTGTAGAAGAAAAGCTTTTGTATATAAATATATATATATATATAGTATGTATTTTATATATAGAGAGAGTATGTATTTTATATATATATTTTTTTAGAAAGCTTACAAATTTTTGCCTAACTAAAAAATTTATGACATTCTGATTTCACTTGTTTGACTCAATATGAATAGAATGCTAGATTTAAAAAAATAGACATGCAACAAGCAACAAAAGTTTACTCTATAGCACAGAAAACTATAGTCAATACTTTGCAATAAACTATAATGGAAAATTCTCTGAAAAATAATATATGTGTATATGTGTAACACATATACGCATATGTGTATATACACATTATATGAATATTATATGCACATTATATGCATTATATGCATTCCTGTATAATTTCATGACTCAAGTGTATGTGTATGCATCAGTTCAGCCCAGTTCAGTAGCTCAGTCATGTTTGACTCTTTGCAACCCTATGAACCGCAGACGCCAGGCCTCCCTGTCCCTTGCCAACTCCCGGAGTTTACCCAAACTCATGTCCATTGAGTCGGTGATGCCATCCAACTATGTCATCCTCTGTCATCCCCTTCTCCTCCTGCCCTCAGTCTTTCCCAGCATGAGGGTCTTTTCAAATGAGTCAGCTCTTTGCATCAGGTGGCCAAAGATTTGGAGTTTCAACTTCAATATCAGTCATTCCAATGAACACCAGGACTGATCTCCTTTAGGATGGACTGGTTGGATTTCCTTGCAGTACAAGAGACTCTTAAGAGTATTCTCCAACACCACAGTTCAAAAGCATCAATTCTTCAGTGCTCAGCCTTCTTTATAGTCCAACTCTCACATCCATACACGACTACAGGAAAAACCATAGCCTTGACTAGACTGACCTTTGTTGGCAAAGTAATGTCTCTGCTTTTCAATATGCTGTCTAGGTTGGTCATAACTTTCCTTCCAAGTACTCAGTGTCTTTTAATTTCATGGCTCTAGTCACCATCTGCAGTGATTTTGGAGCCCCCCAAAATAAAGTCTGACACTGTTTCCACTGTTTCCCCATCTATTTCCCATGAAGTGATGGGACCAGAAGCCATGATCTTAGTTTTCGGAATGTTGAGCTTTAAGCCAACTTTTTCACTCTCCTCTTTCACTTTCATCAAGAGGCTCTTTAGTTCTTCTTCACTTTCTGCCGTAAGGATGGTGTCAACTACTGCATATCTGAAGTTACTGATATTTCTCCCAGCAATCTTGATTCTAGCTTGTGCTTCTTCCAGCTCAGCATTTCTCATGATGTACTCTGCATATAAGTTAAATAAGTAGGGTGACAATATGCAGTCTTGATGTACTCCTTTTCCTATTTGGAACCAATCTGTTGTTCCACGTCCAGCTCTAACTGTTGCTTCCTGACCTGCGTACAGGTTTCTCAAGAGGCAGGTCAGGTGGTCTGGTATTCCCATCTCTTGAAGAATTTTCCACAATTTATTGTGATCCACACAGTTAAAGGCTTTGGCATAGTCAGTAAAGCAGAAATAGATGTCGCTCTAGAACTCTCTTGCTTTTTCCATGATCCAGCGGATGTTGGCAATTTGATCTCTGGTTCCTCTGCTTGTTCTAAAACCAGCTTGGACATCTGGAAGTTCAAGGTTCACATATTGCTGAAGCCTGGCTTGGAGAATTTTGAGCATTACTTTACTAGCGTTTGAGATGAGTGCAACTGTGTGATAGTTTGATTATTCCTTGGCACTGCCTTTCTTTGGGATTGGAATGAAAGCTGACCTTTTCCAGTCCTGTGGCCACTGCTGAGTTTTCCAAATTTGCTGGCATATTGAGTGCAGCACTTTCACAGCATCATCTTTTAGGATTTGAAATAGCTCAACTGGAATTCCATCACCTCCACTAACTTTGTTCATAGTGATGCTTCCAAAGACCCACTTGACTTCACAGTCCAGGATGTGAATGTCTGGCTCTAGGTGAGTGATCACAGCATCATGATTATCTGGGTCCTGAAGATATTTTTTATATAGTTCTTCCGTGTATTCTTGCCACCTCTTCTTAATATCTTCTGCTTCTGTTAGGTCCCTACCACTTCTGTCCTTTATTGAGCCCATCTTTGCATGAAATGTTCCCTTGATATCTCTAATTTTCTTGAAGAGATCTCTAGTCTTTCCCATTCTATTGTTTTCCTCTATTTCTTTGCATTGATCGCTGAGGAAGGCTTTCTTATCTCTCCTTGCTATTCTTTGGAACTCTGATGTCATGAACCTCCATCCATAGTTCATCAGGCACTCTATCAGATCTAGTCCCTTAAATCTATTTCTCACTTCTACTGTATAATCATAAGGGATTTGATTTAGGTCATACCTGAATGGTCTAGTGGTTTTCTCCACTTTCTTCAATTTCAGTCTGAATTTGGCAATAAGGAGTTCATGATCTGAGCCACAGTCAGCTACTGGTCTTGTTTTTGCTGACTGTATAGAGCTTCTCTATCTTTGGCTGCAAAGAATATAATCAATTCTATGTTGACCATCTGGTGATGTCCATGTGTAGAGTCTTCTCTTGTGTTATTGGAAGAGGGTGTTTGCTATGACCAGTGTGTTCTCTTGCCAAAACTCTATTAGCCTTTGTCCTGCTTCATTCTGTACTCCAAGGCCAAATTTGCCTGTTACTCCAGATGTTTCTTGACTTCCTACTTTTGCATTCAGGTCCTCTATAATGAAAAGGACATCTTTTTTTGGGTGTTAATTCTAAAAGGTCTTGTAGGTTTTCATAAAACCGTTCAACTTCAGCTTCTTCAGTGTTACTGGTCGGGGCATAGACTTGGATTACCGTGATATTGAATGGTTTGCCTTGGAAACGAACAGAGATCATTCTGTCTTTTTTGAGATTGCATCCAAGTACTGCATTTCAGATTCTTTTGTTGACTATGATGGCTACTCCATTTCTTCTAAGGGATTCCTGCTCACAGTAGTAGATATAATGGTCATCTGAGTTAAATTCACCCATTCCAGTCCATCTTGGTTCGCTGATTCCTAGAATGTGGACGTTCACTCTTGCCATCTCATGTTTGACCACTTCCAATTTGCCTTAATTCATGGACCTAACATTCCAGGTTCCTATGCAATATTGCTCTTTACAGCATTGGACCTTGCTTCTATCACCAGTCATAACCACAACTAGGTGTTGTTTTTGCTTTGGCTCCATCCCTTCATTCTTTCTGGAGTTATTTCTCCACTGGTCTCCAGTAGCATGTTGGGTACCTACAACCAGGGGCATTCATCTTTCAGTGTCCTATCTTTTTGTCTTTTCATACTGTTCATGCAGTTCTCAAAGCAAGAATACAGAAGTGGTTTGCCATTCCCTTCTCCAGTGGACCACATTCTGTATGTATACGTATGTATATCCATTTGTATATGTATATGTATACACATATGTATATGAATCAAGTTGTGGTGCACCTAAATATTGCAAGTTAACTATATTTCACTAAAATATATATATTAAGGAAAAAAAAAAGGATACTGTTGGAACCCCAGGACCTCCTTTTGTGCCCCTTCAAATAAATAGTCCCTGACCTTCCCTGGGCTTCCCTGATAGCTCAGCTGGTAAAGAATCCACCTGCAATGTAGGAGACCTTGCTTCAACCCCTGGGTTGGGAAGATCCCCTGGAGAAGGAAAAGACTACCCATTCCAGTATTCTGGCCTGGAAAATTCCATGGAGTGTATAGGCCATGGGGTCACAAAGAGTTGGACATGACGGAGTGACTTTCACTCACTTGACCTTCCTTAAAGGTAACCACTCTCCTGCCATTTGTGGTAAATACTTCCTTGCATTCCTGTATAATTTTATGACCCAAGGACACTTTGCGAAATACGGGGGTTTGGTTTTGTCAGTTTTATTATTTATTATAAACAGAATCTTATAGTTTATATTCTTTCTCTCATTATATGACTATGCGAAAAGGAGTTTTCCCCTTTTTATTGCTAAGTAGTATTACATTGTATGACTAACCCACAATTTATCCACTTTCCTGTTGATGGACATTTGGATTGTGTTTTTTTAACATTTTTGCTAAGTTGCTAAAAAACAAAATTGGCATCATTAAGGAACATTTTTGTAAACAATTGGTCAAAAAAGTGAACTTAGTTGTTTCTCCACACCTGAAAGCATCAGATTCTTCCAAAGCCCATTCATTCTACCAGGGCTGTGTTGGGCCACTTGGTCTGCCCCTGATCTCCCATCACACATTCCCTTCTTGATCTCTGTGTTCATGGACTGTTATATGTGATTAGAGCAAATATACTCAGAGTCTCCATGAAATTTAATCAAAAAGGAATTTGTGCTGGGAGGAGTGAATTTCTGGGTGTAGAGCATTTCTGGTTTCTCATTGACCATGAGCACATCTGAACAGTACCCAAGTGCCTTAGAAAAATTAGGAGTGTCCCAAGAGTGACCTCTTCCAGGCCACTCAGACCCTTTAATTAACCCTGACTGCTAGTGGTCTGAAAAGGCAACCACAACTCCACACATGTCTCTCTGGGATTCATTTACTCTCTGAGAGAATATGTATGAATTGGTCCGTTGCTCAGATTTATTGATCTCCAGATGCCATGCCTTATTTTCAAGAATTACTTTTCTCTCTTTTATTCAAGACTATTGAGTGTTTTAACCACATTCCCAACCATCCCCAGTATTTTTTTTAATTTTTTGCTCAATACACACTGATTTTAATAATCTCAACTATTTTTATATTTTACATACTTTGATGGTAGAGTAAATAACTGATCTAACTGGAGTGGATTTTATTACCAAGAAAACTATTTTCCCTACATTTTTGAAATACTCACTAGTTAAATAAAGCTCTTTCCTTTTCTCCCTAGAAACATTGACCCTGAACTGACAACAAAACCCTAGGTGGGATATTTAAATCTTAAGTGAGTGGTCAGTTAAGTGCCTGTGGAGGTAAAAGGACAGATAACATATTTGGTATGCTAATGGAACCTATTTACTTCAAGGAAAGTGACAAAAACATCAATCAAATCAGAAGAGGCTATTAAGGATTGTTAACTCCCTTTCAGATGAGCAATGATTTCCATTGAGATTTAAATAAATATTCATGAAAAGGACCAATGACAGAAATTTAACCAAAAAATCATACCATAATATGGTGTGTTATGGTGAATACGGTGTCTACACAGCTTATGCCAAAACTTACCTGTCTCCCAACATCACAGGATCTTTGATTATTTGGGACACATTTCTTTTAAAATATTGTTGAATATTAGCATTCTTTTTTCATTTTAAACCCAAAACACATTTATTTAAAATTATGCCCTTGAGGTATCTCTAATTTTCAAAAGCTTGTATATTTCCCCTGACCATAAAACTTACACAATTGCTAATGCATTGATATTATTCAGAATATATTTCAATTAAAGCACACACACACAAACTGGAAAGCTTAAAAAAGTTTAAGTCATATAAGGTCATAATTTACAATTATATGCAAATTATGTGGCAAGCAATTTTTTGCCACCGCCTGATGACAGCTCTGTGCAAGCCTTTTATAAATACCTTAAAACAAAATTCCATGGGTAGATTCTACTTCAATCCATTTCAACTCAATAAATATCTATTGAGCTACTACAATATTTTTAGAATTAGTTTAGATTCTGTTAGAAGCACAGAAGTACAGCATAGGAACTCTTATCTTAATGGTAACTAAGAACTGAGATAGAAAGCAAACAAATAAAAGAAGTGATTGTTGTGACTATTACCAAAAAGACAAAAGACAATGTGTTGATAAGGGAACCCTGTACACATTGGTGGAAATGTGAATTGGTTAGAGCCATTATGGAAAACAGTAAAGGAGCTCCTTAAAAACTGAAAATAGAACTATTATATCATCCACCAAGACCCCTTCTAGGTATACATTTGAAGGAAATAAATCAGTATCTCAAAGAGATATCTGCACTCCCATGTTCATTGCAGCATTACTCACAGTAGTCAAGAAGCAAAAACAACCTCAGTGTCTGTCAACAGACAAAAGATAAAGAAATTGTAATACACAATGGAATACTATTCAACCTTTAAAAAGTAGGCAGTCTTGCCATTTGCAACAAGACGGATCAACTTGGAGGACATTACACAGATTTGTAATTAAATATGGGCTTCCCTGGTGGTTCAGATGGTAAAGAATCTGCCTGCAATGCAAGAGATCCAGGTTCAGTCCCTGGGTCAGGAAGATCCCCTGAAGAAGGGAATGGCAACCCACTCCAGCATCCTTGCCTGGAGAATTCCATGGTCAGAAGGCTATAGTCCATGGAGTCAAAAAGTCAGACACGACTGAGTAAGTTACACACTTTCATAATTAAATAAGCCAGACACAGACAAATATTGTATTAGCTCACTCACATTTGAAATCTAAAGTATTTAAACTCATAGAAGCAGACAGCAGAATGCTGGTTGCCGAGGGTTGTGGGGAGGGAGAAATGGGGAGATGCTGGTCAAAAAGTACAAACATTCAGGTGTGCAAGATGAGGTAATTCTGGAGCTCTACCTAGAGCAAGGTGAGTATATTAACAAAAACATATTGAAATCTACTAAGAAGGTAAATATCAATATTATGTATGCTTATCCAGAAAAAGAAAAGAAAATGGTAACTATGTGAGATAATGAGTGCATTAATTCACTGGATTGTGGTCATTATTTCATTACCAGGATACCAAGTTATACATCTTAAATACATACAATATTTATTTGTCAGTTATGTCTCAATAAAGCCCGGAAAGTAGAAGCAGTTCCTAAATAGTATGTGTTCATGCTAAGTCACTTCAGTCATGTCCAACTCTGTGTCACCCTAGGACTTGTAGCCTACCAGGCTTCTCTGTCCATGGAATTCTCCAGGCAAGAATACTGGAGTAGGTTGACATGCCCTCCTCCACTTAAATAGTATGCTGCTACTGCTAAGTCACTTCAGTCTTGTCCGACTCTGTGCTACCCCACAGACAGTAGCCCATCAGGCTCCCCCATCCCTGGGATTCTCCAGGCAAGAACACTGGAGTGGGTTGCCATTTCCTTCTCCAGTGCATGAAAGGGAAAAGTGAAAGTGAAGTCGCTCAGTCATGTCCGACTCTTAGCGACCTCATGGACTGCAGCCCACCAGGCTCCTCTGTCCATGGGATTTTCCAGGCAAGAGTACTGGAGTGGGCTTAAATAGTATAGAACAGCATTAAGTAATTGATAATAAACACAGAATAAAAAGGAAAAAAAGAAACCAAATGTGAGGCTGGATTTTCAAACTTCTAGATGATATGTGACTTGATATTGTGTTTAGAAAAATTGGAAGAGATCAGATTATAAAAGTAATTGAAAACCAACAGGATATTAGACTTGGTGTATGAGATACTGGGAAGCCAGAATTTTTTTTCTCTTTTCCACTATGGTTTATCCAGGATATTGAATATAGTTCCTTGTGCTACACAATAGGAACTTCTTGTTTACCCATTCTATATATAATAGTTTCAGAAGCCTGGAAATTTCTTAATCACAAGATTATTATAATAAAAGTGGGAATTTAGGAAAATTGGTCCAAGAAAGTCTCCAACATGGACAAGAAAGATCAAGAAGATGGAGAATTTTGCAGAGGGAATAATTCACTTATGAGTTGACAAAAAACTGGAGAGATCAGTAGTAGAAGAAATGGAAGGAAGATAACTAAAATGGAATCTTTCAGAGGAGAATTTAAAAGAATTTGGCTACTGGTATTTGAAAGGAAGACAGAATACATGACTTGAAACCTAACTGACTCTGTTAGAAAAAGAAAAGAATGAGAGGAAAACGTACATGGGAGGATTCAGTTCAATTCGGTCACTCAGTCATGTCCAGCTCTTTGTGACCCTATTGACTGCAACACACCAGGCCTCCTTGTCCATCACCAACTCCTGGAGTTTTCTCAAACTCACATCCATTGAGTCAGTGATGCCATCTAACCATCTCATCCTCTGTCATCCCCTTCTCCTCCCACCTTGAATCTTTCCCAGCATCAGGGTCTTTTCAAACGAGTCAGTTCTTCACATCAGGTGGCCAAAGTATTGGAGTTTCAGCTTCAACATCAGTCCTTCCAATGAATATTCAGGACTGATTTCCTTTAGGGTGGACTGGTTGGATTTCCTTGCAGTCCAAGGGACTCTCAAGAGTCTTCTCCAACACCGCAGTTCAAAAGAATCATTTCTTCAACACTCAGCTTTCTTTATAGTCCAACTCTCACATGGCTACTGGAAAAATCATAGCCTTGACTAGATGGAGCTTTATTGGCAAAGTAATATCTCTGCTTTTTAATATGTTGTCTAGGTTGATCATAATTTTTCTTCCAGGGAGCAAGCGTCTTTTAATTTCATGGCTGTAGTTACAGTGATTTTGGAGCCCAAAAAATAAAGTCTGCTACTGTTTCCCCATCTACTTACCATGAAGTGATGGGACCAGATGCCATGATCTTAGTTTTCTGAATGTTGAGCTTTAAGCCAACTTTTTCACTTTCCTCTTTCACTTTCATCAAGAGGCTCTTTAGTTTTTCTTCACTTTCTTCCATAAGGGTGGTGTCATCTGCCTATCTGAGGTTATTGATATTTCACATGGATTAGAAATTACTTTTTCAAGGTAGCAATTTTGAGATGATGACAAGATATGCAGGGAGAGCTTCCAAACTGAAACCCTGAGCTTTGCTTTTCAGAAGTTAGTTATTATTGGTAGCATTCTATGGCTCTTCTCCATTGTTCATTCCTTACCAAAGAGTAAAGTTTTACCTCAAAGAAATTTTCATGAAAATGAGTCTTGATAACATTCATTTTCAACTAATTGAGTCTCTCCTAACTGCCAGTCACTGCGGTAGACACTTTCACATACATTATCACATTTAATTCTCACAGCAACTGCATGAAGTTGTTTATCTAGAAATTCTAATTAATTACATTGTAATGAAAATGCAACTGCCAAATATTAATCAAATATTCATTGAATTAATTAGACATATATTGTTTGATTTCTAATCCAATACTGCTCCACTGCCCAGATTCCAAATTTCCTTTTAATAGACATTACTAGCAAATATCTATTAATGTCAAATAATAGACATTATACTAGATGTGTATAGTATAGCCTAGTATACTATATATAGTATAGTCTAGTATACTATTTGAGAAGGCACCGGCACCCCACTCCAGTACTCTTGCCTGGAAAATCCCATGGATGGAGGAGCCTGGTAGGCTGCAGTCCATGGGGTCGCTAAGAGTCGTGTCACTTTCCTTTTCCCTTTCATGCATTGGAGAAGGAAATGGCAACCCACTCCAGTGTTCTTGCCTGGAGAATCCCAGGGATGGGGGAGCCTGGTGGGCTGCCGTCTATGGGGTCACACAGAGTCGGACACGACTGAAGCGACTTAGCGGCAGCAGCAGCAGTATACTATATCATACTATAGTACACTTTTTGTTATGTAGCAAAAAGACTAGTTCAGCATCAAATAATGCATGAGAATAAAATGCCTTAGTGAAAACAGAAACATATTGGGAGATGGAACACCCAACTTACAATCTAAGATCAACCTCAGGTAAATCACTGAATTTTGCTGAGGCTTAGTTACTTCAACTGTCCCATGAAATCAAAACTCTCTTAAGTCTCTGTTTTTGGATTGTTGTATGGATCAAATGAAGTACTGATGAAAAAGTTCTTTACTGAATGGAAGGAGGCAAACCAAAGGTTTAAGAGAGAGGAAGAGGATATTTTTCTTTGGATCCCCCTTCTTCCATTTTTAAAGACTTCCCTTGAGAAAGCTTGTGGATAACAAAGGTGGTAAGAAAAGGGATTCTTTTGGTTTCCATCACCTCCATTCCTCCTCCATGTCCTCCAACCATCCCTTTTTCTCCTGTGTGGCTGAGGCTATATCCAAATATATCTCTGTAACTAAGACTGTCAGTACTGATTGCTTACATGGTTTTACTCAATCTTGTCATCATAACTCTTACCTCTAGCTTTTGATCATTGACACTCATCACTGTATTAAATGACAAAAAAGTGTCCGTTCTTCATCTCATGCTGGACAGCTCACATGTCCACCTTGATGCTGACATGTTAACATTGAAGAGGTCTCAGTCTTTCTGTTTGCAAATGCTCAACATGGAAGCACAGACTTTCTCTCTGAACCACACAGAGTTACTAATTGTATTTCATTTGCCATTTCCATTTTATTTCAATCTAATGAAACTTTTTAGTATAAGAACTTTGTTTAACATCCCCTTATAAGTGTTTTCACACACTACTACTTATAAGTGTTTCAGTTCAGTTCAGTCGCTGAATCGTGTCTAACTCTTTGCAACCCCATGAATCGCAGCACTCCAGGCCTCCCTGTCCCTTGCCAACTCCTGGAGTCCACCCAAACCCGTGTCCATTGAGTCGGTGATGCCATTCAGCCATCTCATCCTCTGTCATCCCCTTCTCCTCCTGCCCCCAATCCCTCCCAGCATCACAGTCTTTTCCAATGAGTCAACTCTTTGCATGAGGTGGCCAAAGTACTGGAGTTTCAGCTTTAGCATCATTCCTTCCAAAGAACACCCAGGACTGATCTCCTTTAGAATGGACTGGTTGTATCTCCTTGCAGTCCAAGGGACTCTCAAGAGTCTTCTCCAACACCACAGTTCAAAAGCATCGCTTCTTCAGCACTCAGCTTTCTTCACAGTCCAACTCTCACATCCATACATGACCACAGGAAAAACCATACCTTGACTAGATGGTCCTTTGTTGGCAAAGTAATGTCTCTGCTTTTCAATATGCTATCTAGGTTGGTCATAACTCTCCGGACCCTAAAGTACCTGATATTGCTGGAGTGAGAACATTTTAGAGAACGCTATGGCTTTAGGTATGATAAGTTGTATCTCATTGGAGGCTCTCTACCCCTATCACTGCGATAAACACCATCTATGGAACCAGGACCTACTCTACTGTGCTTAGACTTTATAAATACTAGCCACCTGAAATGACCACTTTTGTAGGTCAAATATAGTCAGTTTCCTCTTATCAATTTAATATTTTTCACTCAACACCCTCTACAATCAAGAAAAGTAGACATAATCATCCCCATTTTTACTGCTGAGAAAACGAATACTCAGTTCAATAAGTCACCAGGTTACAGTCAGACACCTGGGAAAGTAGTGGGGCCCAGTTTTAAAATAGCAAAGTAACACCTATACACTCAAAGATAGATTTTGAGGATAGTTGAAGGTCCAGAGGAATTCATGAGAGTAATGATGGGTAAACAATACTAAGATTCAATAGGAAGATTATAATAGAGATTATCTCTGGTGGCTCAGAAGATAAAGAATCTGCCTGCAATGCAGGAGACCTAGGTTTGATCCCTGGGTCAGGAAAATCCCCTGGAGGGTTAAATGACAACCCACTCCAGTACTCTTGCCTGGAGAATCCTCACGGACAGAGGAGCCTGGTGGGCTATAGTCCATGAGGTCACAAAGTGTTGGACACGACTGAGTGACTAACACTTTCACTTTTATAATATAGAAACAGCAAATAACAACAAATTTTGAGAATTCTTCCATAAGTAATAACAGTACACTCAGAACAGAAAGAAAAAGCATAGATCAAAAAATTACTTTGAAAGTAAAGAAAAAAATCCTAGAGATTTAATTTCTGTATACTGGAATGTCTTACTCATTAAGTCAGTTGACTTGTCCTTTCTTTAAAATGGGGAATATCAGGAACCCAAAATAAAAATAAGTAGGCAAGTGATCAAAGAATACTGATAGGCAGGCTTTCAAGTTTCAAGGTTCTTTTATTTCTTTTGGCTGTCCTGGGTCTTTGTTGAGGTACATGGGCTTTCTGTGGCTGTGGCTCACAGGCTCTTAGTTGCAACATGTGAATTTAGTTGCCCTATGTCATGTGGGATCTTAGTTCCCCAACCAGGAATTGAACCCACATCCCATGCATTGGAAGGAGGATTTTTAACTGCTGGACCACCAGGGAAATCCCTCAAGTTTCAAGATTCTTAAGTCAGAATGGAGAGTTGCAGAGAACTCAGGAACCTGGTTGTATTGCTTGGGTGCCATTCTGATCCTATCCCCAACAGTCCCTGATCTCATAACTGACTGGTAAAACCTTGAAGTGAAGATGGGGGGAGAGATTGGATTATTTAATTCTATGCTATGGAGAAAGCAGAAATCAAAGTGAAGGATATCAAGGTGAGAAAATGTGAAGGATTAATATCTAGTAAGATTGAATAAAAGTGTAATATTTTGGTAACGTATAAAATCAGTGAATGCAGGGCTAGTCTTCAGTGAGAAAGTGGAATGCTTGACCCAGGCACTATGCTATGAAGGACACAGGACTCTCTCTTGAAGCTACTACAAATATGCTAAAGGCAATTGTCATGATGTCAAGACAAACTGCACACATTCTGTCTAATGAGGTCAACTTTCATTCATTCACTTTGCTTTCTCATTTCTTTTCAGAAACTTCTTAAGTAAAGGTATTTTTTAAAGGGAAAACACTAAACATTTTCATACTAAAATAACTATTTTCATATTTTAAACTTCCCTTTCCAGACTTGATCTGTATAACTGTGACGATTGTGATCATAAAATTTGTGTTTCATATTTTTCTACCTGTCGTTATACAACTAGCATGTTTCCATGTTTCTAGTTATCACTTTAAAGGCTGACATCTGCGGGGCATTCAACATAGAAACTATTAAGATTTATTCTAAATATTCAGCTGAACAATTTAAAGTATTTTTCTTTCATTTTTTTAATTTTTATGTTTTAGCTTTCTCTATTTCTTTAATTTGTATTTTATATCGGTCTATAGTTGGTTCACAATGTTGCATTAGTTTTAGGTGTATAGCAGAGCGATTCAGTTATACATATACATGTATCTATTCTTTTTCAAATTCTTTTCCCATTTAGATTATTATAGAAAATATGGTGCTATACAGTAGATCTTTGTTGCTTTTCTATTTTAAATATAGTAATGTGTATATGTCAATCCTAAACTCCCAATTTATCCCCGTACCACCTCTTCCCTTTGGTAACCATAAGTTTGTTTTCTATGTCTGAGTCTGTTTCTTATTTTAAGTGCCAAATTCCAAGAAAGAGATCTGTGATGGTTTCCATTGTTTTACCTGTCCAGCAGAGGACTGTGGTAAAGGAATCCTGTTTTCTTTGGGAATACCAGACCATCTCTGCCTTAACCCATTTGGTTCATATAGGGCTGACCCCAAACCAGTAGTGGGGCGATCACTGGATTATTCAATATCTTCCATCCAGCTGGACAAACCAATTGGATGGGGGAAAATTATGTGACCATAGTCAGCACAGTGAGAAACAATTATGGAAGAAAGGTTCTATATCTGCCAGATTTAAAGCTGGTAGAATGAAGGGCTGGATTTACTTATGCCACCACAAGGCAAGAAACTGTCTGAGACTTTAAAAGAGAATAGAAAAGTTTTGACAAGAGATGTGACAGAGAATGAGAGAAAAAGACCAAGTCCTAACTGACTTTTGAATACCTGGACGCAACTAGGCCTGACTTTTCAAATATTTGAGCTAATAAATCTTTGTTGAGGTTTAAGCTAGTTGGAACCAAAATAGCCTTGAATGATTCTAAATCGAAGAAATGAGGCATGAAATTGTAAGAAAGGCTGTCTATACTTAGGGCCTTGGATTTGTAGAATATGTAAAGCTCTCTCTGTTAACAGATATACTTCACCCACAAATGAACTAAATATCATGAATGGGGTCTAAAAACTGGAAATGTATAAAATGCAGGGTCTTGTTCTTGCAAAATGAGCCAGGTAACTTGGATGAGCCTGCACAACTAACGGGGCTGTTCTAGGCTTTGGCCACATAATTCAAATCTGACTTCATGCTAGCTGCTGTTCACTGCTGTCTGGGAGGGGTTGACCACCTTGTTTTACACATCGATTCTACGTACTCCAACTGGTTGGAACTCCCAAGACAGGTGACACTGATTTCAGGACTCCAGCTTCATTTTGATGATCTGATCCAAGATGAATGAGCTATAAGAATACTGAGGGCCCAGGACCTAGTTTGTTGATGACCACCTTGAGAACTCTCTTCCCTCCAAGTTACTTTCTCTTAGTTCACAATGTCCCACAGAAGAAAAAGAAACTGTAGTTGAGAACAGGGCTGGACAGAGGAATGTATCTAATTAGTGCTATTGCGGGGTTTACTGTTACTGACTTTCTGAGCTCCTACTCAATGACAGAGACCATGTAAAACATACACACAAAAAAATCTGATGTAATCCCAAATCTATACTCTACAAGGCAGGTGTTAATGGTATGATCATTTCATAGATGAGGAAATGATCCAGTCTCCACTAGAAATGACCTTGGAAGTTCCATTTTAAGCCACTTATTTTACATGTCAGGACTATAAGCTGGGAGTGGTCAGGACTGGCCCAAGGGATTCAACAAACCAGCAAGGTCAAAGCTTGAACTCAGCTCCCTTGGTTCTGTCCTCTTTTCTCTTTCTTGGACTCATGTTGCTCTCTTCCTGTCCCCAAACACTGAAAAACAAATATACAAATTGGGAAGAACTCCTTTTGACAACAACAAATAGAGATATTAGAGATATTAGGTAACAGAATACCAAGCTTAAGGTCCAATGAGAAGGGAATTTATAAAGTTTGGAAACAGGCCATTTTGCTGTCTGATAAATGACCAGAGAGAGGTTGACAGGGCCTCTTCAGAGAAGGAAAAAAGTGAACAGAGAAACTGAACTTCTTATGTTTAACTATCATATTTACAATCTCCTCCTCCAGGCACAAAAATAACCTTAATGGGGAAAACAGCCATGGGGAAAAAAAAATTCAAGAATTGGTAAAACCAAAGAAATGGTGAGAATAAAACAACACCCAGTAAAATAGACAAGAGTATGTAACTGCAAACAGCTGGTAAGTGGGTGGATAGAAAGTGAGTGTTAGTTGTTCACTGCAGCCAACTCTGGGACCCTGTGGACTGGAGCCCACCAGGCTCCTCTGTCCACGGAACTCTCCAGGCAAGAATACCAGAGGGGGTAACGATTTCCTTCTCCAGGGGATCTTCCTGAGCCAAGGATCGAACTCAGGTGTCCTTCATTTCAGGCAGATTCTTTACTGTCTGAGCCATCAGGGAAATCCCAAGTGGGCAGATAGAAATCAGGCATTGTGAGATAAGGGCGATTTCATTTCAAAAATCAAATAACAGAAATAGTGGTCATTTGCTCACCTAATGAAGGCCAGTTTAAAAACTCAAATCAGTGAAGTTGGTACTTAAAATATGTCTATGGTGAGTGACTGGGATCACTCTCTCAGCTCTCCTAGTCCATCCCTTCCTAAGGAAAAGAATTTTTTAAAAGCGAAATGCCCAGTTTCTCACCTGTCTTAATGCATCACAAGCATCAGATCCAAGCACAAATCTCCCTTAAAGAGCTTGGATTAGCACCTCAGGGTGCCAAGCAGAACTGACACAAAGAACCCCAAGGTGGCTTATTTAACCGGCTAATTGTTAACTGGTAGGAGGTGGGCTATGACAGGCAGTGGGAATGGGCCTACCTTCTGCATGAATGAATTCAACACATGGAATTCATGCTCGTATTTACATTTATAACTTACAAAATTTCTATGTCATTGACCCCAAGCTGATAAACAAAATTACAAAGTTCATTTTAATTTCATAGTCTCGGCCAATCTCATCAGTCTCCCCATTAGGTTTTCATATTAAAAGAGAGAGAAAAAATGAGAAAGCATATGTTTTTAGCCAAGAATAAATATAACAAGAATAAAGGAAATAAAAAAGGAAAACTGACCTCGGCACAATGACTTAAATTTTTCCACCTTTCTCATATGGAGAGTTTCCAAGTTCTACCATTTCAAAGAAAACACCTCATCGAAGAACACATAATTGCATGTTGTTTCCATTCTTTAAATGTGGGAAATGAAGCCTTTTCACATTCACATCATCAGCTGTGCCCTAGGAAACCTTCCATTCTTTCCAAATTAGTTTTTGTATCATTAAACCAATCAGCATTAGGTGCTTAGGATTATTTTCTGGAATAAACCCTGAATCATTACCTACATCATGTATGTAATAAAGGCAAATAATGACATCATTATATAGCACATGAGCACTGACCCTAAATGACCAAGACCTAAAAGAAATCAGGGCTGTTCTAATAAAAATCAGGCAGGATGCCTAATGAAAATCAAACAGCAGGCCTAATAAGAAATAATGTATTTTGCTTCTCCTTCAAAATCACTTTTGATTTGCTTTTCATGAGAATCCCTGTTTGAAGTGGAACTCCCGCAGGCTAGAATTCTCAGAGTTAACTCTGCGATGAGTAACTCCCAGGTGGTTCTCTGGGCCATTTGATCTGGGACAAGAACCACTCGCTCATGCAATAAGTATTCGATGGGCATTTACCATAATCATAGGCTTCAACCTGGCTGTTTTCTAATTGAACAAACATTACTGAGTCCCTAGTACAAACATGAATGGAGCTAGACTCAGAAATTGAAGTAATAAATAAGAAGTGTCCTAATCCCAGGGACGGGGGAGCCTGGTGGGCTGCTGTCTATGGGGTCGCACAGAGTCGGACACGACTGAAGCAACTTAGCAGCAGCAGCAGCAGCACCAGACATCACTTAGACATCACTTATATCTTAGACATCTCTGTGTGTTTATTACATGCTAGGTACAAATATATATGCATTATTAATTAATAATCTGATATTCCCAACAGTTCTATGAGGAAGTATATGTTTTACCCCATTTTACAAGTGTGAAAAATAAGGCTTTTCCAGATTAAGAGACTTGCTCAAGGTCACATTGCAAGGGAGGTGCAGAGATGAGGGGTAAAATTCAGTCCATCTCCAGCTTAGACACTGTATTATCCTCTATTGAAACCATTTGAAATTGCTGATATTGGACCCTGCTTTTTTTTTTTTTTTTTTTTTAAACCTACAAAATGACAAATAGGTTTTTCCCAAAAAGAACTGGGGTATGGTATGGAAGAGAGAAACAGAAACCTTTCTTTATAAAGTAAAGGATGATTTGCAGCAGGATGGTTATCCACATCACCATGTGTGTGCCCCGTCCCAGCCACTACTCTGCAGCCTTAAAAGTGGGTTCAAATCTCTTCACTTCCTGTCCGCACCGGAAATCCAGTACTAACACAGTGAGAACACACCCTGTACTCACATGTGTCCTCCCCTGTCTTAGTCTGACTGAGATCCCAACTATTCTTGTCATAATACTTACTTACAGGCTTGGAATGGGAATGCAAAAAAAGTGTTGCCAATATTTGCCTTGTCATAAAAGGAAAAGCAAAGAGCCTGGACAGAGAGGATGTGGTAGGTATCAGAAAGAGAACAAGATTATGCACATGTAGGAAATCAAATGAAATTTTTACAACATTCTTTTACACAAATTATTTACAAACTTGATTATATGACTCATTTTGTGAAGCACTTTACAATTCTCTAAGAATGGATGTATAGTCTGAGCACTCCTGCTTTGAACATACACAGAAGATGGAAACTTTCACGTTTAAAGATGGAAACTTTCTACCATCTATTGTACACATTGGATGAGCTAAAGTATTTCAAATCCACTCTTTGCACCCCTTGTTTACTGCTAGTAACTCAACATGCATGAGTTTTGAGGAAAGATTAGAAATGCATTTATTCTGAGTATGATTCCCTATGGGCATTAACTATATGAAAATTGATGGAATTGTTTCTCAGATTCTTTCCCATTACAGGTTATTACAAAATATCAGATATAGTTGCCTTTACTATACAGTAGGTCCTTGTTTTTTATGTATTTTTAATGTAGAGTAGTGTGTATTTGTTCATTTCAAACTGTTGATTTATCCCATCCCCACTCTGCCCCTTTGGTAACCATAAATTTGTTTTCCATACATCTGTGAGTCTGTTTCTGTTTTGTAAGTTCATTCATATCTTTTTTTTAGATTCCATACACAGACACATACACACACACACTTTGCTATACACATGAAATCAGCACAACATTGTAAATCAACTATACTTCAATTTTAAGAAAAGAACTGGTATAATAAATCACAGCCAGTTCAACATTTTTAAAAATTAATGCAATTGGTTGATTAACATAGCTTTTACAGGGAATTAATCTTTTGCTTCTGAGACTATCAGCCTCTTGAGAGCAAGGATCATGTTAAATTCTGAATTTCTCATAGGTTAAATAGCATGCAATAAAAATGTATCATTTGGTCACTTTATTTAACTTGCAGTCTTTACAACTACTCAAGAAAGAAACCAAGTAAGAAATTGTATTTGTAGCCTTGATGTTTGTAATCAAAAAAGGGCTGAGTTGCAGGAAACCATGTTTTATCAGTCAACCATTAAAAATATCCCACATAGTAGCAGGCCTCTGCAGAGCCCAAACTGACCAACATGAAATACTTCATCTCCTTGGACAACACATCCCGTAAATTATGAAAAGAAAATGGTATTTTATGAGAGCCAGGCAACCTCATTTTCTAGGCAGCACATTTCATTCATATCTCCGTTATTAATAGGTCACTTACAGGATTCATGACTGGTGCCAGTGCATGAAGGTACCCATACATGGACAATCACCGTGGCGAAAAGTAGTATATCTCAGTTCTTTCTAGAACAGTAACTTTATCAAAACGATCGCAGGTGTCCTTTGAACTCCACTCAAACATTTTCTAATTGGAAATGTTTTAGGTCATGTTCATCAGAGTTCCTAGGTTTCTTTTTAACTTCAAAACTTTCAAAAATCTCCTTTTTACCCATGAGCTTCGCCTACTAAGTTTGCATTTCCTCCATGGATTACTGCAGGCAAAAGTGCCTAGTAGTACTTTTATAACTCTCGAATCAGCTTATCTTTTGCATGAGTAAACATATTCAATATTTTTAAAATTAGAAGCTGACGAACACAGGATGAGATGGCACTATAAAGAGAGCTAGGACAGATAATTAAGGATTAAAATCTAAACCATTGCCTCTCGTGCTCTCACACAAGGTAGAGCAAGAAGTATGCACGACCTCCATCTCCTGAGTGAAATACAGATACAAGGGGCCTGCCAGACGAGGCCTTCTGCAGTTTTCATTATAAAGTTAATATTTATCTTATAGCACTGAGTTTATCTTACCAACATATCTCATTCAAAAAAAGAAGAATTCCTTGATTTACCACATTAAAGTAAATATTGCTATGAGATATGTGTTAAATTTTTAATAAAAACCACCCTATCTTGGTTGGATCAAAGAAAGCTGCTTCAGCTGAGATGTAAACAAAACCAAATAAAAATACGTAATTCCAAATACTGAGCATCGCTGCACATATCAACCAGCCCACCTGTGACAATTTGTAGTCTTAAGTGGCTATTTCAGAATTTCAGCTAAGTTTATTATAAGTCATCATCTTTGAACTCAAATGGGCAATCACCTGCAATGCTGACCCATAGGATAGCATTTCAGAAATGTATACTCCTCATGTCTGAACTATCACCCCTGAAAGTTACCAAAGTGAAGTTTAATTCAGTTAGATTTATAAACAGCATCCTTTGCCTTGTGTGCATGTAATTTTTGTATGGTAGATTTATTAGCATGGTATGTTCTTCTTTATGCAGAGTAGTTCAGATCAGTTCAGTTGCTCAGTTGTGTCTGACTCTTGTGATCCTATAGACAGCAGCACACCAGGCCTCCCTATCCATCACCAACTCCCAGAGCTTACTCAACTCATGTCCACTGAGTCAGTGATGCCATCCAAACATATCATCCTCTGTTGTCCCATTCTCCTCCTACCTTCAATCTTTCCCAGCATCAGGGTCTTTTCAAATGAGTCAGTTCTTCGCATCAGGTGGCCAAAGTACTGGAGTTTCAGCTTCAGCATCAGTCCTTCCAATGAACACCCAGGATTGATTTCCTTTAGGATGGACTGGTTGGATCTCCTTGCAGTCCAAGGGACTCTCAAGAGTCTTCTCCAAGAGTAGAGTTAGATGTAGAGAGTAGAGATGTACAGAGTAGATCTACAGAGTAGTCAGATGTACAGAGTAGACTTAGATGTAGAATCCAGGTTGTTTTCACTCATCCCATATTCTTTCAGGGCTTCCCGGGTGGTGCTAGTGGTAAAGAACCTGGCTGCCAATGAAGAAGACATAAGAGATGCAGTTTCGATGCCTGGGTCAGGAAGATCCCCTGGAGGAAAGCATGGCAACCCACTCCAGTATTCTTACCTGGAGAATCCCATGGACAGAGGAGCCCAGCGGGCTTCAGTTCACAGAGTTGCAGAGTTGTGCACAACTGAAGCATCTTGGCACATAGACGCATATACTTTCAGTTAGCGGTAAAAATCCTATTACTGAAGAGCAAAACAACACAATATGGTGATACAGATTCTCAACCTCGTATGAAGGAGAATGAAAATCAGTGAGCCTGGGGAAGGCTTCACATGTGTACAAAGTGAGCCCCGGCAGCTTGCAGTTGATGCTCACGGAATCACTTTTCCACCCTGGAATAAGCTGCATGGAGGGGAGAACACAAGACAAAATGGACAGAGAATATAGGACCGCTTCAAACCTCCAGTTTCAGAAAGAGAGAATAAAGCCAAGTCTTTAAACTCAATCCATAAGTCAAATATATTTTGGACCATCTAAGATGCTGCTCCCTGTAACAGACAAGCCCCACAGCCTTAATACCACAAACTCTTCAGCCAGACTCACGTGCATTTGAATCACAGCTCTGTCACTCACTCTTTGGGAACATTATACAACCTCTCAGGCCTGTGCTTAGATTTCCTCATCTATAAAATGGAGACAATAATCCTACCTATCTCTTAGGGGTGATAGGAGAATTAAATGAGTTAATATTTCTTAAGTGCTTGGAAAGAGTCTGGCACACAGTAAATGGCACTGTATTTAATGAATATGCAACATATTTATGCTATTAATTATTATTGTTCTCAGTCACTCAGTCATATCTGACTCTTTGAGACCCCATGGACTGCAGCACTCCAGGCTTCCCTGTCCTTCACCATCTCCTGGAGTCTGCTCAAACTCATGTCCATTGAGTTGGATGGTAATGCCATCCAACCATCTCATCCTCAGTCATCCCCTTCTCCTCCTGCCTTCAATCTTTCTCAGCATCAGGGTCTTTTCCAATGAGTCGGCTCTTCGCATCAGGTGGCCCAAGTATTGGAGTTTCAGCTGCAGCTTCAGTCCTTCCAATGATTATTCAGGACTGATTTCCTTTAGGATGGACTGGTTGGATCTCTTTTCTGTCCAAGGGACTCTCCAGAGTCTTTTCCAGCACCACAGTTCGAAGGCATCAGTTCTTCTGCACTCAGCCTTTTATATGGCCCAGCTCTCACATCTGTACATGACTACTGGAAAAACCATAACTTTGACCATATAAGTACTGTCTCTGCTTTTTAATATGCTTCCTAGGTTTGTTAGACTGTAGCCCACAAGGCTCCTCTGTCCATGGAATTCTCCAGGCAAGAATACTGGAATGGGCAGCATTCCTTTCTCCAGGGAATCTTCCTGACCTAGGGATTGAACAAGAATCTGCCTTCATTGCGAGAGACCTGGGTTCAATCCCTGGATTGGAAGATCCCCTTAAGGTGAGCATAGCAACCCACTCCAGTATTCTTGCCTGGAGAATCCCCATGGACAGAGGAGCCTGATGGGCTACACAGTCCATGGGGTCTCCAAGAGTTGGACATGACTGAGCAACCAAGAACAGCACAGGTAGGTCCATCATTTCTTTTCTTCCAAGGAGCAAGTGTCTTTTAATTTCACAGTTTTAATCACTGTTCACAGTAATTTTAGAGCCCAAGAAAATAAAGCCTGTCACTGTTTCCATTGTTTCCCCATCTGCTTGCCATGAGTTGCCATGAAGTGATGGGACCAGATGCCATGATCTTCATTTTTGAATGTTGAGTTTTAAGCCAAATGTTTCACTCTCCTCTTTCACCTTCACCAAGAGACTTTTTAATTCCTTTTCACCTTCTGCCATAAGGATAGTGTCATCTGTGTATCTGAGGTTATTGATATTTCTCCCAGCAATTTTGATTTCAGTGTGTGCTTTATCCAGCCTGGCATTTCATATAATGTACTCTGTATAGAAGTTAAATAAGCAGGGTGACAATATACAGCCTTGACAAACTCCTTTCCCAATTTGGAACCAGTCCATTGTTCCATGTCCAGTTCTTACTGTTGCTTCTTGACCTGCATACAGGTTTCTCAGGAGGCAAGTAAAATTTTCTGGTATTCCCATCTCTTTAAGAATTTTCCACAGTTTGTTGTGACCACAAAACCAATGGCGTTAGCATAGTCAATGAAGCAGAAGTAAAGGTTTTTCTGAAATTCTCTTGCATTTTCTATGATCCAACAAATGACAATCTGACCTCTGGTTCCTCTACCTTTTCTAAAACCAGCTTGAACATCTGGAAGTTCTTGGTTCACGTACTGTTGAAGTCTCACTTGAAGGATTTTGAGCATCACTTTGTAAGCATGTGAGATGAGTGCAATTGTGCAGTTATTTGAACAATCTTTGGCATTGCCCTTCATTGGGATTGGAATGAAAACTGACCTTTTCCAGTCCTGTGGCCACTGTGGAGTTTTCCAAATTTGCTGGCAGATTGAGTGCTAGACCATTCAGGTATGACCTAAATCAAATCCCTTACGATTATACCATATAAGTGACAAATAGATTCAAGGGATTAGATCTGATAGACAGAGTGCCTGAAGAACCATGGATGGAGGTCCATGACATTGTACAGGAGGCAGGGATCAAGACCATCCCCAAGAAAAAGAAATGCAAAAAGGCAAAATGGTTGTCTGAGGAGGCCTTACAAATAGTTTGAATAGAAGAGAAGTGAAAGGAGAAAAGGAAAGATATACCCATTTGAATGCAGAGTTCCAAAAATTAGCAAGGAGAGGTAAGAAAGGCTTCCTCAGCAATCAATGCAAAGAAACAGAGGAAACCAATAGAAGGGGAAAGTATAGAGATCTCTTTAAGAAAATTTGAGATACCAAGGGAACATTTCATGCAAACATGGGCACAATGAAGGACAGAAATGTTACAGACCTAACAGAAGCAGACGATATTAAGAAGAGGTGGCAAGAATGCACAGAAGAACTATACAAAAAAGATCTACAGGACCCAGATAATCACAATGGTGTGATCACTGACCTAGAGCCAGACATCCTGGAATGTGAAGTCAAGTGGGCCTTAGGAAGCATCACTACGAACCAAGTTAGTGGAGGTGATGGAATTCCAGTTAAGCTATTTCAAATCCTGAAAGATGATGCTGTGAAAGTGCTGCACTCAATATGCCAGCAAATTTGGAAAATGCAGCAGTGGCCACAAGACTGGAAGAGGTCAATTTTTATTCCAATCCCAAAGAAAGGCAATGTCAAAGAATGCTCAAACTACTGCACAATTGCACTCATCTCACACGCTAGTAAAGTAATGCTCAAAATTCTCCAAGCCAGGCTTCAGCAATATGTGAACTATGAACTTACAGATGTTCAAGCTGGTTTTAAAAAGGCAGAGGAACCAGAGATCAAATCGCCAACATCTGCTGGATCGTCGAAAAAGCAAGAGAGTTCCAGAAAAACTATTTCTGCTGTATTGCCTGTGCCAAAGCCTTTGACTGTGTGGATCACAACAAACTGTGGAAGATTCTTAAAGAGATGAGAATAACAGACCACCTGACCTGTCTCTTGAAAAATCTGTATGTAGGTCAGGAAGCAACAGTTAAAACTGGACATGGAACAATAGACTGGTTCCAAATAAGGAAAGGAGTACATTTAGGCTATATATTGTCACCCTGCTTATTTAACTTATATGCGGAGTACATAATGAGAAACGCTGAGCTGGATGAAGCACAGGCTGAAATCACGATTGCAGGGACAAGTATCAATAACCTCAGATATGCAGATAACACCACCCTTAGGGCAGAAAGTGAAGAAGAACTAAAGAGCCTCTTGATGAAAGTGAAAGAAGAGAGTGAAAAAGTTGGCTTTAACTCAACATTCAGAAAACTAAGATCATGACATCTGGTCCATCACTTCATGGGAAATAGATTGGGAAACAGTGATAGGCTTTATTTTGGGGGCCTCCAAAATCAATGCTGATGGTGACTGCAGCCATGAAATTAAAAGACGCTTGCTTCTTGGAAGAAAAGTGATGACCAACCTAGACAGCATATTAAAAAGCAGAGACATTACTTTGCCAACAAAGGTCCATCTAGTCAAAGCTATGGTTTTTCCAATAGTCATGAATGGATGTGAGAGTTGGACTATAAAGAAAGCTCAGCATTGAAAAATTGATGCTTTTCAACAGTGGTGTTGGAGAAGACTCTTGAGAGTCCCTTGGACTGCAAGGAGATCCAACCAGTCCATCCTAAAGGAAATCAGTCCTGAATATTCATTGGAAGGATTGATGTTGAAGCTGAAACTTCAATACTTTGGCCACCTGATGACTTATTTGAAAAGACCCTGAAGCTGGGCATGACTGAAGGCAGGAGGAGAAGGGGACGACAGAGGACGATATTTGCATGGCATCACCAACTCAATGGACATGAGTTTGAGTAAACTTCAGGAGTTAACAATGGACAAGGAGGCCTGGCATGCTGCAGTCCATGGTGTCGCAAAGCGTCAGACATGACTGAGCAACTGAACTGAACTGAGTGCAACACGTTAATAGTATCATCTTTTGGGATTTGAAATACCTCAACTGAATGTCCAACTCTTGTGACCCCGTGGACTGGGCTCACCAGGCTCCTCTATCCATGGAATTCTCCAGGCAAGAATAGTGTTATGGATAGCCATTCCTTTCTCGAGGGTCTCTTCCTGACCCAGGGATCAAACCTGGGTCTCCTGCATTGCAGGCAGATTCTTTGCATCTGAGCATCAGGGAAACTCCATTAATTATCATTAAGAAAATATATTAACAAAATTTTAATGTATTTATTAAAGTAAAACATTCTTTCTATTAACTTTTTTGATTTAGAGATAGATTCAAACCTTACCTCTTTCTCCAACTCTATGCTTTTTCCCTCCCTCTTTACCCAACTCATTAGCCTTTTAATCATAGTAAGAGAACTTTTTCTCTTTAAAACAATAACACTAACATTTCACTAACACCCTATATGTACTAGGTTGCTTACCTCATTCAGTCCTCATGAAAAAACAGTGAAATGAGTCTTATTATTATCCCCACTCAACAGATGAAGCAATGAAGGCATTGAAAGATACGTAAATTATCCAAGATAACAAAGTTAGTATGGAACAGAACCAGGATTAGAATCCAGACAGTATAGAAGTTTGCTTCATAAAAAGTAAATATACCACACCAGAAAAAATAAATCCCTGTTGAACTGACCACTTACAAAACTAATCCTCAGGCTTCCCTGGTGATCTAGTGGTTGAGAATCCGTCTGTCAATGCAGGGGTCACGGGTTCAGTCCTTAATCCAGGAAGACACCTAATGCCGAGGAGCAACTAAGCCCATGTGCCACAACTGCTGAGTCTATGCATCGCAACTACTGAAGCTTATACACCAAGAGCCTGTGCTTTGCAACAAGAAGCCGCTGCCGTGAGAAGCCCGTGCACTGCGAATAGCCCCTACTCACCGCAACTAGGAAAAGCCTGCACGCAGCAACAAAGACCCAGCACAATAATTAATCTTAAAAAAAAAAAACTAATCCTCATTCAAAATTCCCTCCTACCTCTACTCACTGTATACCACCTAATACCCAGGCAATCTGCATATCCCCGAGAACTAATGATTGCTGTTTTAAGCCACTGAGTTTGGGCTTAATTTTACTGATAAGGGTTTTGTATGCTTTTAATACATGGAAACAAAATTGAATTTGAAAATGCTTTTAAAATATTAAACAAACATATGTTGAAAGCCTGTATATTTTCTTATAGAGTATATACATGCACACACATGCACAAACAGATTTCAGGCCAATTGTTTATACAGCTTAAATAAAGCTTCTCCTAGAAAATCAATTCTTTTTCCCAAAACACTAATGTCTATACCCACATTTCAGATTAACATGCTTTTGTAAACAGCAAAACAAGACTGCAAATCTTACCTAAAATCCAGGATTCCATGAAGTCAAGGGACATACTGTCATAAGACTTTTCATGGCACCTGCAAAGCAACTGTAGAGTTAAACCAGTCAATTGAAAAACAGAAATTTCAACAAGTATAATGACTCCATGTGTTTCTAAAGAGATAGATTCAAATATCAAAGAATTAAGGGATGCCTATGCGAACACTGACAAAGTCCTTGAATAATTTTACAAAAACAATTTTTGATAATTATACTATGCAAATAAGCCAAGAAATGAGCTCTTCCTCCAGGAGGCGGAGCTGAACCAACAAAACACAAACTAGATTCTGTCCCCCCTCCTCCCAAAAAAACTTGATTCATTTTTTGGTACATAGTTAAAATACAATCTAAATTTGGTTAAAATATAAGAGCAATTGAACATATTTTTACATATAACTGTTAACTTTATTTTTCAGGATAAAGCCCACTCAAGCCTTTTTTTCCTGATTACATTTTGGCCAGCATTTTTAAATGGATTCACTCAAGAAGGCTCTTTTCTCTACTACCAATTATCCTCAGAGAAAAGCAAAGAGGATTTCTTCTCCCACATTTCTCTATCAAAGAATCTTCAAAAAGTAAAGCCATCTAAGTCATAAAAAGATTTTAAGAGTAATTCTGCTATCTGGTGGCAAAATGCATAAACAACCAGTGCAAGTGATGGGATTACAAGTACCAAAGAATGGGTCTGACTTTTTCTTACATTTTCCAAAAAAAAACAGACTTTTCTAATCTGAACTAAAAGTAAAACACTTAAATTTTGTCAAAGAATCATTAATTTAGGAATAAAGAAAGGGAAATGATAGAGTATTATTGAATATTGTGTTAGCAACCATTAAAAACTTTGCATTCAATTTCTGAGAACATTTGAATCACTAAGACTTAACTTCAATGATAAAGAACAACTCTCCAAAGCAGTATAATTGTCCCAAAGATAAACTGATCAATTGCCATTGTGATGCAAATACTCCCTGTGACTTAAAATCATACCAAATGAATTTTAAAGCAGGAAGAGATCCTAAATATTACATAGCCTGACATTCTCATTTTACAGATGAGAAAACAGAATCCAGGAGATTAAGTGACTTGTCTAAGACCACACGACTAGTTAAAGTCAATCCAGGGCCTAGAATCTAAGTCTCTTGACTTAAGGGCCAAAAATATTTCTCCTCTTCTTGGGTTTCCCCCGTGGCTCAGAGGTAAAGGAATCTACCTACAATGAAGGAAATGCAGGAGGCTCCAGTTCAATTCCTGGATCAGGAAGATCCCCTGGAGGAGGGCATGGCAACCCACCCCAGTATTCATGGACAGGGGATTCTGGTGGGCTACAATCCCTGGGTCAGGAAGATCCTCTGAAGGAGGGCATAGCAACCCACTCCAGTATTCTTGCCTGAAAAAGCCCATAGACAGGGGAGTCTGGTGGGCTACAATCCATGGTATTGTAAAGAGCGGAACATGACTGAGCTACTGAGCACACATACACTTCACTGAGAAACGGTAGCAGTTATGAAAAAGAATTTCAACCAAAGCCTATTGCATCCCACATGTTTTCCTCATTGAGTCTATTTCCCCTGTTTGAAAAGAGTAGTGGGTTGTATCGACAGTGAGTTTAATATTGTTTTCCATACTTAAATGTAACAGAATCTTAAACCCTCAAAGCAGGGCTGCAGGGGCTCCTTGATGGGACTTCCAGGCAAGACAACCTGTGGATTTCATCCTCCGCTCACCCCCGTTGCCAGGAGTCCTAGTGCAGAACACCACCTGCACAACAGTTCTCAAAGTGTGGTCCCCGGAACTACAGCATCAACTTTAACTGGGACCTGTTAGAAATGCATATTCTTGAGTCCAGTCCCAGACCTACCTGATCAGAAGCTCTGAGAGTAGGACCCAAAACAATGTGTTTAACAAGACTTCAGCTGTTTCTGATACACTGAGGTCTGAGAACCACTAGCCTACACAACCAAAGCCGTAGCTACCTTAATAAAATCTGATGTTCCCCACCTGAGAGACCCTTCTTTATCATATAAAGAAATGCCAGCTCATTTTAGAGTATGTCTTGTTACCTAAATTTTGAAGCACTGGCACAAAACTTTCCTGACAACAATTGTTCAGTTTACTAGTGGAATCCCATTCCCAGCTTTATTCAAGACTTTGAGGGTTAAGAATGAAATAATGCCATTTGCAGCAACATGGGGTGGACCTCAGGATTATCACACTAAGTGAACTGTTAATAAGTCAGACAGAAAAAGACAAATATCAATCAATCTCACTTATATGTGGAGTCTAAAACATGACACAAATGAGCTTATCCATGAAACAGAAACAGACTCACAGACATAGAGATCAGACTTACGGTTCCCAGAGGAGGGCTGGATTGGGAGTTTGGAATTAGCAGATGCAAACTCATACATAGAATGAATAAGCAACAAGGTCCTACTGTGGTGCACAGAGAATTATATTCAGTTTCCTATTTTAAACCACCATGGAAAAGAATATGCAATAGAATGTATCAGATGGTAAAGAATCCACCTGCAATGTGGAAGACCTGGGCTCGATCCCTGGGTTGGGAAGATCCCCTGGAGGAGGGCATGGCAACCCACTCTAGTATGCTTGCCTGGAGAATCCCCATGGACAGAGGAGCCTGCTGGGCTACAGTCCATGGGGTTGCAGTCAGACACAACTGAGTGGCTAAGCACAGCTCAGCACAGAGTACAACGGAATCACTTTGCTGTAAAGCAGAAATTAACACAACATTGTAAATCAACTATACTTTAATAAAATAAAACTTTTAAAAAAGACTTGGCAGGTTTTTGTTTTGTTTTGTTTTGCTTCATTCCCCAAGGACAATGAGTGTTCCTATCAAAGCAGAAATGAGAGAGAGGAGAAAATGTTGCAAGAGCACAGAGATGAGGGTGAGGATATCTTCTCTTCCTCATTCTTTTCTACTTAGCCGTCCCTTCAACCACTATCGGCCCTTGTCTTACTGGCCCCTTATTGGCACCCTCATAACTGCTACCTCTGTCATTCCTCTCTCCGCTGATTACTGCCATGCCTTCTACTCAACTGCCCATTCCTTAGCTTTGGAACATCAAGAAATCTCAGTACCTAGAAGAGAAGTAACATCTAGTCAGGTCCCTCTAATACAGAAGAGAAAAAACTGTGGTCTTGGAAAGTTAAAAAATATTATTCTCCATTATACAACTCTTTCAACTCAACAAATGAGATTATATATTTTTTCTATTATGCTTTAACTTTCTTGCTTGAGTTCAGCATTTTAAGCCCCTCAAAAATCAAGTCAAAGTTGGTTATGTCATTGTATAGCAGTTCCTCCTTGCTTAGGTTTATCAGAAAGTTTTTCTCAGCCTGCCTTTTGTATTTTCAACAGACTTTCATGAGAATAATCAGAGCTATAAAGTACTTGCTGCACCCAAGACCTTTCTTGAAATTGTCTTTAGGACACTGATCATTCAATCCAAATAACAGTATTATCATTCAGTCTGTATGTCAATATCTTCACAGAGATATTTTGCTTTCAGCACCCAGTGTGTAGCATGAACTGTCCTAGATGCTGAGAATACAGCAGCTAAGAGAACAGCATTGGGAAAGGGGGAACACCTTTCTTAGTGTAGTTTACATTCTAGAGGAAAGCACAAAATATGTGATAAAATAGTACCTCAGATGACAGAAAGTGCCAAGAAGAAAAATGAAGCAGGGTGGAGTATACAAAATGTTACAGTTCTAAGTAGGGTGATCTATAAAGGCTCCTTAAGGTGGGAATATTTGAATGTCTTGGGAGACTCTCATACATTTTATTAATTTGTTGAGTTCTAAGAAGGAATGATGCTAAAGCTGAAATTCCAGTACTTTGGCCACCTCATGTGAAGAGTTGACTCATTGGAAAAGACCCTGATGCTGGGAGGGATTGGGGGCAGGAGGAGAAGGGGACGACAGAGGATGAGATGGCTGGATGGCATCACTGACTCGAAGGATGGGAGTCTGGGTGAACTCCAGGAGTTGGTGATGGACAGGGAGGCCTGGCGTGTTGCGATTCATGGGGTTGCAAAGAGTCGGACACAACTGAGCGACTGAACTGAACTGAACTGAAGAAGTACCAAAAACCATTTGCTTTTCAATTACTCAAAAATCATTTGTTTAGCCACACATTCTGGAATTTTCTCAGAGTTAACATCAACCTTATAAGGCATATTTTCTTGAATTAGCCCTGTGTTTTCCCAGAACCAGTCATGTCACTGATACAAATAAGAAAACAATAAATACCAGGATATATAAAAACAGAAAATGTAAAGCCACGTCTACACAAGTACATGGAAGAATATGATGAAATTTGTTAAAAACACACACACACACACACACACACACACAGGTTTTTCCCTTCTACACTTTTATCTACTGAAAGAAAAAAAATCCATGTTTATTATTATTAATTATTATCAGCTACCCAAGTTCCTAAGAAGTCAGCAATATACTGTGAAGTGTTCACCTGGGTAGATGAGAAAATTTGGGGGAGGAAAAACAGAATGAACCTTTAAAACATCTTTTGCAGAGAACTGAATTTCATCTTTTTGCCCCAGACTGAACTAATAAAGACATAATTTATTTAGCCAAAGCACCTCAAGTCAAATACAGAGTTTTCGTGGCCCAGGGAACATCTTTTTCATGCCACCTTACACTTGGTTCACAGAAGAACAATGAGTTCAAATAATTTGGCCAAGGTCACGTGCCAAGTTTGTGGTTTTGTCTATTTTAAAACTGGAAAACTTAATGTTTTCCCCTTCTTATTATACTCACCAGAATCCATTGTCTCTTTCTTCACTTCTCTGCCAAGTTCTGCAGAAAACACTTAAAATCTTTAAATGCTTTGGTCATTTTAGTTCTTCCAAATTGGGCAGTCACACATTGCTTCATGTCCAATATAGTTACTATAAAATGTCCAGGAATAATGGGCATTGTTGCTATAAAAGAAAAGGGGGGGGTGTTAATGTGGTTACAGGGTAAAATAAAATAAAATGAAAGCAAAATCGAATGAAAAATCTTTATATAGAATAAAAATTAATAATATCTTTGAATCATACTTCCCAGGGTCATGCACAAAATTCGATGATTTATTCAGCTCTGTTTAGGGAAAACATCAATGATGCGTCAAAAAATTAAGCTATCCCCTCTTCCCAATAAGTTCTATTAAAGAATCCATAGCCTGCTTATTAAACTTCAAACTATATTGGCCTTTGTATAATGTAAAATGTTTACTTTTTGCTTTCTTTTTGTTTAGCAATTTTTCAAGGTGATTAATTGTCCTTCTACAACATATTAGAACTTACCATCTAGAATTTCTTTTCTCCATGTTTGAATTCTTACCTCTGTTTTTTACTAGATTTTGGAATCAGTCCTAGATTCAAATCCTGTGTCTTTTGGTTGTGTGCTGAATGCTGTGTGTGATGTGGGCTTATTTATCTCTCTGAAATTCACTTTATGCTTAAACGGCAACAAATAGTACCAAACTCTTCAAATGGTTATTTTGAGAACTAGATAAATAATAAATATGATATTACTCACAGTTATTGTTAAATCAATATTAGTTTCACTTCCTCCTCACCAGAAATTTTCCTTGTTTGCTTAAAACAGTACTTCTTCTTGAAAAAATTTTACAGTATAATTGTCAAACATCTAAAAAACAGAGACAACTAAAATAAGAAAATTGAAATTATTCCTATTCCTCATAATCGAAGATAATCAGATTAACATTTTGTATATATCTTTCTATTCTTTCCTTCTTTAGATATATAGAATATTTTTAACTGTAGCACTACCTTAAGTATCAGATACATACAAAAAATTGAATAAATCAAATTCTCACAAAGTAAACACACCTAATATTACTACATTTGATGTGTTTTTGACCTTGACAATGCATCACAACCACAAAACCATGGGAGCCAGACTCTGAGGCCATATCTCTCTGCTCTCCAGTTTCCTGGTGATGTGACCTGGATAAACTTGTAAAGTCACAGTTAGCTGCTAAATAGTAACAGTTTCTCCAGTTATGAAGATTACATGAGTTAATTTATGTAATTGACTTAGAATAATATGAGACATATAGCATGTACCCAGTAAGGTAAGACATTGTTATTATTATACACTATCTGAAGAACCTTTTCTTTCCCAATCGTTACACATTCCCTGGGTGCATGGAAGTCATTTTTCTCTTGAAGAATTTGGTTAGCTCCCTTAAAGTCTTCTCTGATTTCCTCACATGCAATTAATCAAATGGAAAGCAATCACTATCCTCACAATAAGAGACTTATTTCCATTTGCGATCACATTTCCTCAGCTGGTACCCAAACTGCTAAGTGCCCCCCATTACACCCTAACCTATCTTCCCAAACAGAAATCTTTTTACTCCCTTCTATAAACACTTCTATTAGGCAACTCATTCTCCTTTAAACATCTTATTCTTTTCCACCTCCGGCTTTGGGTTTACATCTCCCAGCTTTCTTGATACGCCATTTTTTTTTCCATCAAGCTTTCAGTATTTCCCCATTCCTCCCGGAAGAGCTTCCTCTCACCTCCATATCGCCCTCACCTGGCAGTAATCAGGCACTGCCTTCCTCACAACAAAGCAGTTCGCCTGTATATATGGCACTTCACAGCTCACAAAACACTTTCACGTTACCGTCTCTTTTGATCCTCACAGCAATCTGATGAAATAATAAAACAGTGACTATTATCCACATTTTTACCAAGGAACTTAACTCTTCATCATGAAAATACATCCAGTCCCTGCCTAGTATGAAAGCTCCTCCAGACCAAAGACATTACACTTTTCGTTTTCTTGTCCTCTAGACATATTTACTCTGGAATTGATCTACTGCCCAAATCATTGTTATCAATAAAAATAGCAAACACTTTTGAGTGCCTTGTAACATATCTCTGGGCTAAATACACACCGTTACTGTTCATTTATTTAGCAGTGTATTCAACATCTGTGATGTGCCAACGCTCTGCTCCATCTTGGGACCCCTTGCTAGGAGTCTCTTTGATTCTCTCTATATATTGAGATTATGGGAAAGAGCACTGGGGTGCCTTCTGGAAAACCTTGTGTCAGGTACTGCCTCCACTAACATACATGTAGGGTTATCTTGTGCATCTCTGGACCTGAGTTTCCTTGTCTATATCTCTGATCCGACCCCCTCATGAGATTATTATGAAGATCAAATAAGATTTGCAAGTACTTTATATGCTTTATGAAAATATAAAGGTATCAATGTTGCACGATTATTAAAAAATGGCTCTTGCCCTTGCCTTCCCACAATCCAGTTGGGAAGATAAGGAATACACATAAGACGAGTCTAATATATAATGACGTATTTTTATTGACAGAAGATGCCAATGTATAATAACCGAGAGAGAGAACACGAGAAAGTAACATTGCACTTGTAAATTCAGAAGATTAAAACATTCTTCCAAATCTTAGTTTGTACCCTACTTTATCAATGGGAAAATATGAATTCTTCTTGCGGGAATTAACTTTCCATCAGAAATTGGATAACTCATTTGGATTCTTTAAATGTTTTTAATGCCCTGGATTACTGTGGCAGTACGTTATCTAGGTTCATTTCATTCTTTTACACTTATTCCAATGAAATAGTAAGTTATTGCCCCCTGATTTCTGAGGGAGAAAGAATAGGAGCAAATGTAAGGAAGCTGCTCTTTGATCTCTGTGCACATCAATTACAGGTAATAAATCCCCCTGCAGTTGGAGCTAAGACAGGATCTCAAAAGCACATGGACTTTCCTATTAGAAAATATAAACCAAATAGTGACTATTTGTTGTTTAGATTTATTTTGTGAGTAATGTAACTGAAAAAACAACCCAGCATTGAAGGATGTATCATTTTTAATCTCAGCACTTTTAGCTACTGCCAACACCAGATAGAGTATCTTATTGCAATAATTCAAGGATTTCTCTATTAGTTTCTCTAAGCCCTTAAAGCAAATGAAGCTCTTATGATATAAAACACCTTCTTTCTCTATTTTTTTCTCAGCTCTCAAGCCTAAATGCATTTCAGGGTAGAATTTTAAATGAACTAGATAAATGAAATTCTATCTAACTGTATTAATTTTTGACACTCTTTTTATGATTCTTTTAAAAAGAACATAGAAACGAATTGCAGCGCTGGCTGCTGTACAGTCATGATGAATAGCATGCTACAAATAATTTTTTTTTCAAACTTTTGAAAGAACAATTTAGATGTTTAATCTCTTAGGTGGCTTTACAAATACCCTCCATTGATAATTGACCAACGAGCTAGCAATAAGGTTTCTTAAACAAAGAAAAGCACTCGTATATTAAAGGAAGCATTTTCATACTTTTTCTCCCTATTGTTTAACCTTTTGTTCCCATCACGAATACCTACCCGTAGTTCTTATCTCTGACCTTGAGGAACTGTATAGCTTTATCGAGACTTCCTTTTAGCTCACAGATGACCTTCAGCGGATGTCATTGAGCTCTGACCTGCCTCAGTGATCAGCTCACACAAAATACATATGCTGAACAGTGCTGGTGTGTGCAGTAGGGGTAAGTGAATTATTTACAAAAATTTGAGTTGACACCTTTTATCAAATGTGGAAAGATGAAGACAAAACAGCTGCTATTGCTGTCGTAAGCAATCTGCTGGTGATTGAATAAAAGTGTCAAGAAAATGGCTGCTTGATGGCCTTTTGTTCTCCCTCATCCAGCTTGATGTTAGTTTGAGCTGTCAGTTAGGAATCACGGCAGTGTGATTTATCAATAGACTGAGTGACCTTCTCTTTTAGCTTGAGGTAGAACTGGAAGACAGCGCCCTCTACTGTGAACACACAGCGCTTCCTCTTACTGTGCCATTCTGGTGATGGGTTTGCATTTGCAGGAAGCAACTCACTCTTGTGATAATGAAGGCTTTTTAAATTTTGTCCTGTTTCCATTGTCGCCACACGTTTATTTAAAATTAGAAAAATAAAAATAGAAAACCTTCAATCATATTTCTATACCTTCCAGCAAACTGAATTAGAAAATCAGTATTTCAGATAAAATTCTTCCTCCCTGCTAATTAAACTCCAGAATAAGGAAACATTATCTTTGATAGCAAACTGAATCTTTAAATAGTGTTTGGACTATACTGATATTAATATCCGTTAGCATTAACTCAAATTATTTTATAGCCTCTATAAAAAGATGGATTTAGACTTATTTTTCCTCTCATACTATCGTGGTCTCCTCAAGAAAGATATTATTATCAATCAGAGCTTTGTGGATCTTTGAGTGGTATGAAACTATAGTGGAAAAGGACATTACAAATTAATATTCCCACTGCCATTGTGTAGATATATGTGTTTGTTTAAAGTAGGACTTTCTAATTTAATAAATATTTCTTTTATCTAAAACCCAAAGGAAAATAAGTTTTTTCTAGCAGTTATTGAAAAGGAAATAGTGAATCTATTTAAAAGAATTAGAATAATATTATCTTATTTCCAAATCACATAATCTTTTCAGAGCAATGAGATCAAATTTAACAGGCAACAAACTTTTGTGCTTTTAAAAACTGTTAGATATACACAATTTAAATACATTTAATTTCTCCCTTAGGTATTCCACAACAACTTTTTATTTTAACTTCTTATTTTGTGTTTTTATATCAGACATGAAAAATCATTGTGGAAACATTATCTTGTCAGCCAAATCACAGACTTAACTATCCAAAGATACTTTG
This sequence comes from Bos grunniens, assembly GCF_055505025.1. Classification (NCBI taxonomy): domain Eukaryota; kingdom Metazoa; phylum Chordata; class Mammalia; order Artiodactyla; family Bovidae; genus Bos; species Bos grunniens. Next base: position 47,645,897 of record NC_141176.1, read on the forward strand.
TTAGGGCAGTCTTTCCTCAGCCTCTCTTGCACCTCTCTTCCGTTGCACCGCAGATTAGGGCAGACCAGGTTAGGAAACTAAAACGATGTGCTTCCCCATTTCACAAAATGTCCTCTTCGGCCTCCCTGCCTTTTCTTCCCTAATTTAATTTCAACCATTAGGTGGTGAACTCACTCTCTCGTAAATGAACAGAAGCACCAGGCTTGGGGTTCAAACCTCAGTTCCTGGCACAAGCTTTGACTTTTTCCTCTCCCTCCTGATATACATACACACCATGACTTGTTCATAAAAGATCTGCAGCAAAGTTGAATAATATGTAAATTTTATGTTGTAATGAATTAGGTCCTAAGATCTTTAAAGGTCAGACACCTGGTATAATACATCACATTCTTTAATATCAACTACAAAATAACTGTAATAAATTTTTCCAACACCACATCCTCACACGCTGCTACCCACAAGGAAGCACCAAAGGAAATGTGTCATTTGTCAAAACATGCAAAAAAACTGGCATGTGTACAAGTCACTTTAAAAATAATTCTCAGGTTAGAAATAGCTTTCCAAATGAATATTTTGTGGTTAAACAAAGAAAAACACATTAGTGCTTGACTGAAATCATCTCCTGATATGTTAAAAGAATGAGGAGAAAGAAACAACTAACATTCTAGGATATATGATCAAATCATTTTAATTAGTTACAGGATAAATGTACAATTTATAGGCAAAGAGCCTTATTTGATTATCTGTAAGGAAAAACTCAACAAGCATGGAAATTTAAGTATGGATGAGTGAGTGGTCTATTATAAAAATGTATAGCTTCTTGAGTTATCGAAATTTTATAGTTGCTATTAAAATTAAAATATTTATTTCTTTTATAATGCTATTTGCAAGCTTCAATTACAAGTCTCTATTATAGGAACATATCTCTTAGCAAGGGAAGGAAAAGAGATTTGCTCACTGAAAGGGCAGACTTTAGAGATTCTTTTTAAAGTGCAAACCCACATGAAAACTTGCTCTCATTCCCACCCACCCCATGTCCCTATACTCAAATAGTGTATTTTATTGACTTAAGGTACAGTGAAATGCACATATAAGCAGAAATGTTCATCTTTAGAACTTCTAATGTGACTCCAGGTAGGCCTCTGATACGTATTTGTAACACTGTTGAAGGCATGCCCTTAGAAATATACATTGGTGGGACTTCCCTGGCGGTCCAATGGTTAAGAATCTGCCTTGCAATGCAGGGGACATGGATTCCATTCCTGGTTGGGGAATCAAGATCCTACATGCCAAGGAAAAACTAAGCCGGTGGGCAGTGAAAGATCCTGAATGATGCAACAAAGATCCAGCACGCTGTGGCTAAGACCAGATGCAGCTAAATTAAAAACTTTTGCAAAAAATATACATATATATAAATAAACATCATTTTAAAATACATATGCACACACACACACATACACACACACACACACACACACACAAAGTGCTTATTTCATATACCTCACCACTACCACCAATCTGGTGAATTGTCAATAGGAATTGAGACTCTATTTGAGAAATAATTGAAAGGTTGATTAATTTAAACAGGATTCATGTTTTAAAACTGCATATGCTTACCGAAACACTGTGATCACCTGAAACACCACTTCTATTTTTTTCAACCTATTCTATGGTTGAAAACAGGACCTATTCTACGGTCCTGTTCACATGTATATATGGCATCAGTCAATAGTTAAAAAGTGAAGTGGAAATTTTGTCTAGATCATTAAGAGGTACCCTATAAAAAAGAATTGAACCCAGTGTAGTTTTAGTACTTGAAAGTTTCTGGAAAACTGCCCAAATCCCACCCTTTTTAATATATATACATAAAGTTAATCAAAATATTCATAACCTTTATAGCCAGATATAAAATGGACTTTCTAGGCTGGGGAGAATGAACAAGCAGCTGAACACCTGTGTTCTTACTCCCTGTAAGTCAAACATAGAAGTCCTTATACAAACTGAAGGGACTAAGGAACTCTAGAATGAAACTTTCTGGGTTTCAATTAATTTGTTCAAAGTGGGAAGAGGATGTAAACAAATAATTTAAAGAAAAGAAATGCATAGTAATCAAAGAAAAGCAATTTAGGTAAATTGACTAAAATAAAATTTTAGGCCATTGACACATAATGGTCATGAAGGTGTTATAAAAAGTGCATATTCATCCTCTGCTGGTGGAAGTGTAAATTTCCTTAGCTTTCTGGAAAATACTTCCAGAGAATAAGAATTTGGTAAACCATTTGACAGTATGACCCATTCATTCATTCATTCATTCAACAAATGTTTATCGAGTGTTTGGTTTGGGGCTAACAGTAAGCAAACACAAAAATATCCCTGCTTTCTTAGAACTGATATTCTGAAATATCCCTGCTTTCTTAGAACTGATATTCTGGAGCAGGAGATAAACAATAAGCAAGCAAATTATTAAATAGTCAGCATGTCAAATCTTGGTAAGAGTGATGGAGAAAGAAAGGAGCAGAGGTGTGTGGCTATTTTAAGTAGAATGGTCAGGGTATCTTCCCTGAGAAGGTGGCATTTGAGCAAAGACCAGAAAGAAGAAAGTGTTATTGAGGGAGGAGCCCCAAGCATGGTTGACCTCTAAATCCTACCTAGACTCGGCTCCATGCCATCAGATTGGTTTACTGTCAGTCACAGGGATGGCAGAACACCCCTCCCAGTCTGCTCTCTGCTGTGGTGACCAAGCAGCAGACCCACCACCTGAATATCCCTGTTTTGGAGAACCCACCCATCTCAGCCAGTGAGATGCTGGTACCCTGCATAGGATGCCCAGGCCCTCGGGAACCATCTTCAGAATTGACAAGCAGCTGGGCCCTGGTGCTGCAATAGGCAGCAGGACAGAACTAGCCCCTTGTAAGCCTCTGAGCAGGAGGGGAGTTGAGGGGAGTGGGGAGCACTAAGCCCACTATGCTTATTCCCGTAAGTACTCACCTTGGCTTTCCCCTTCCTGTCCTGGCTCTAAGTTTTCTCTGAAGGAACTCACATTGGTCTGTCGCATTTATCCTAGGGAAATAAGCAGAAGTCAAAACCGAATATGGGCTTCCCTAGTGGCTCAGATGGTAAAGAATCTGCCTGCAAGGCAGGAGAACAGAGTTCAATCCCTGGGTCAGGAAGATTCTGTGGAGAAGGGAATGGCTACCTACTCCAGTATTCTTGCCTGGAGAATCCCATGGACAGAGGAGCCTGGCAGTCATGGAGTTGGACACGACTGAGCAACTGTCACTTTTCACAAAACCAGATCTCTGCCTAAATTCTTTATCAGTTATTTACAATAGAAATATACAGTGAAAGGGAGCACTACAGCTTATATTTATGATGATTTAAACATCAATATTCATAGAGAAAGACAGAAAACAAGTTCAGTAATGTGTCAGGTTATAACTTATAGCCTGTGATAAAGCAGGTTAGCAAACTATGGCCCAAGGTGGCAAATCTGACCCAAGGCTTGTTTTTTTTTTCTTTTTCTTTTTTAAGTTTTCTTAAACATAGCCCTGCCCATTCAGGTAGCTGCCTTTGTAATAAGACAACAGAGCTGGGTGGTCACCACAGAGACCACATAACCTACAACACTGAATACTGACCATCTGACCCTGACAGTTTGCTAGTCCTTGATCCAGTCACAGATATTTTCAGTTCTTCCTTATGTCTCTGTATTTCTATATTCTTTACAGGTAAAAATGTATGATACTTATAGTCAGAAAAGAAAGATAAATAAACAGCTTTGTTCTTTTCTATTGTCTGGGAATATTTTCATACCATAAAATGATAGGCAGCTATTTATCAGATCCAGCTTGGTCCTCAGCCATAGTTAAATAGCTTGTTGAAAGTGTTAGTCACTAAGATATGTCCAATTCTTTGTGGCCTCAAGGACTGTAGCCCACCAGGCTCCTCTGTCCATAAAAGTCTCCAGGAAAGAATACCGGAGTGGGTTGCCATTCCCTTCTCCGGGCATCTTCCTGACTCAGGGATAGAACCCAGGTCTCCTGCATTACAGGTAGGTTCTTTACTCTCAGAGCCACCAGGGAAGCCCTTCAAACAGCTTTATAATGGGGACTATAAAGTTACTATTTATATCACCAACATCTGTAGCTCACAGTTACCACGTTTCAGGCATTTAAGTGCTTTCCAACTATTAAGTCTCTATGAGATAGAAATGATTATTATCTCCTTTTACAGATGAGGAAACTAAAAAACAAAGGAGTTAGATCATTCCCCACAGGTCTCATATTCGTACACAGGAGCCAGGATTCAAATCCAAGCAGGCTGGAGCCAAGATACGTACTCTAAATCCTGTACTGTGCTGCCTCCTTGTGACTCTTTAATTCTTGTACTATCTTCTCACAGGAAACAAGGATTTTGTTCAGGGTAAAAATTAGTCATCTCAAGTTCATACTTGAGGTCCAAAAACTTCTGCAAAGGCTGAAAGAGAAAAAGAGATGGATGGGGAGAGAAGAAAGAAGGAATAGATGTGGAAGTTTGACTTTTCATAGTCCTGACTGTTTTATCAAAAGTAGGTCATGGAAAGTAGTTTGGTGTATTTACTACTCAAGATTTTCCAAAGAAACAGAACCAACAGAATATGTGTGTATATAGAGAGAGATTTAATTTTTAAAAATTGGCTCTCACAAGTGTGGGAACTGGCAAGTCATAATTCAATGGGCAGGCCAGCAGGCTTGAGACCCAGGGAGGCTGTAATGTTGAGCTTGAGTCTGAAGGCCATCTGGAGGCAGAATTCCTTCTTTCTTGGAAAATCTCGTTCTTTTTCTCTTAAGGTCTTCAACTGATTGGACAAGGACCACCCAACAAAATGAAGGGTAATCTGCATTACTCAAAGTCTACTGATTTAAATGTTAATCTCATCTAAAAAAACATACCTTCACAGTAACATCTGCACTGACACTTGACCAAATATTTGGGTACAATGATTCAACCAAGTTGATACATAAAATTAACCATCATCTCTGAATTATGATGCAGGAGAAGGCTCTTAAGGGTCCCTTGGACTGCAAGGAAATCAAATCAGTCAATCTCAAAGGAAATCAACCCCGAATATTCATGGGAAGGACTGATGCTGAAGCTGAAGCTCCAATACTTTGGCCACCTGATGTGAAGAGCCGACTCATTGGAAGAGACCTTGATGCTGGGAAAGATTAAAGGCCAAAGAAGAAGAGGATTGCAGAGGATGAGATGGTTAGATAGCATCACTGACTCAATGGACATGAGTTTGAGCAAACTCTGAGAGACAGTGGAGGAGAGAGGAGCTTGGCCTGTTGCAGTCCATGGGGTAGCAAAGAGTTGGACATGACTTAGTGACCAAACAGCAACAACTGAGTAAACAAATAAGAAGGAAAAAAATAGAAAAAGGAGAGAACTAAGGGGCACAGCTACAGTAGGACTGGGGGTTCTAGAAAGGAGCACACACTTCTCTTCCCTCAAGAGTTTCCAATCTATCAAGAGAAATAGATAAGCAGAGAGAAAAGTCACAGTGGTAGATAGGTTGGTGCCTTGAGTCCAAACAAGGATTTTGACCCATCTAAGTAAAGGTGGTCAGTGGGGGGAAAGCAGACCAGGAAGCAGGCTGGACAATAGGGGAAGGGAAACTTGGCAAAGAGGGATTGTGGGTGGGATAGGAGTTGGAAAGGACAGCCAGGAGCCTAATATCTTATCCTGTGTCCTATGCTGCCAGTAAAAGCAGAAAAACATTTCTTCATAAGACATTCTGTGATCTTCAGGAACATCAACCATGCTGCCTTGGTCAATAGGAAAGCATGTATTGTAAACAGAGCAATGAAGCCTGGCTTCAGCTTCCTTTTGACGAGGGCTTCAAGGACCCTCTTTACTACTTTTATCTTTCAAGGATTTACAGCTTGGGTAGGGTAGATGTCCTTTTCATCACAGGGGACTGGAACCCAAAAGTAGGAAGTCAAAAGATGCCTGGAGTAATAGGCAAATTTGGCCTTGGAGTACAGAATGAAGCAAGGCAAACGCTAACAGAGTTTTGCCAAGAGAATGCACTGGACATAGCAAACACCCTCTTCCAACAACACAAGAGAAGACTCTACACATGGACATCGCCAGATGGTCAATATCGAAATCAGATTGATTATATTCTTTGTAGCCGAAGCTGGAGAAGCTTGATACAGTCAGCAAAAACAAGGCCAGGAGCTGACTGTGGCTCAGATCATGAACTCCTTTTTGCCAAATTCAGACTTAAATTGAAGAAAGTAGGGAAAACCACCAGCCCATTCAGGCATGACCTAAGTCAAATCCCTTATGATTATACAGTGGAAGTGACAAATAGATTCAAGAGATTAGATCTGATAGACAGAGTGCCTGAAGAACCATGGATGGAGGTTTGTGACATTGTACAGGAGGCAATGATCAAGACCATCTCCACGAAAAAGAAACACAAAAAGGCAAAATGGTTATCTGAGGAGGCCTTGCAAATAGCTGAGAAAAGAAGAGAAGCTAAAGGCAAAGGAGAAAAGGAAAGATACACCCATTTGAATGCAGAGTTCCAAAGAACAGCACAGAGAGATAATAAAGCATTCCTCAGTGATCAATGCAAAGAAATAGAGGGAAAAAATAGAATGGGAAAGACTAGAGATCTCTTCAAGAAAATCAGAGATACCAAGGGAATATTTCATGCAAAGATGGATACAGTAAAGGACAGAAATGGTATGGACCTAACAGAAGCAGGAAATATTAAGAAGAGATGGTAAGAATACACAGAAGAACTATACAAAAAAATATCTTCATGACCCAGATAACCACAATGGTGTGATCACTCACATAGAGCCAGACATTCTGGAATGTGAAGTCAAGTGGGTTTTAGGAAGCTTCACTATGAACAAAGCTAGTGGAGGTGATGGAATTCCAGTTGAGCTATTTCAAACCCTAAAAGATGATGTTGTTAAAGTGCTATGCTCAATATACCAGCAAATTTGGAAAACTCAACAGTGGCCACAGGACTGAAAAAGGTCAGTTTTCATTCCAATCCCAAAGAGCAATGACAAAGAATGTTCAAACTACCACAAAATTGCACTCATCTCACAGGCTAGCGAAAGTGAAAGTGTTAGTCGCTCAGTCGTGTTCAGCTCTTTGTGACCCCATGGACTGTAGCTCGCCAGACTCCTCTATCCATGGAATTCTCCAGGCAGAATACTGGAGTGGGTTGCTGTTCCTTTCTCCAAGGCATCTTCCCAACCCAGGGATCGAGTCAGGTCTCCCACATTACAGGCAGATTCTTTACCATATGAACCACCAGGGAAGCCTGCTCAAAATTCTCTAAGCCAGTGTTCAACAGTATGTGAACCGTGAACTTCCAGATTCAAGCTGGATTTAGAAAAGGCAGAGGAACCAGAGATCAAATTGCCAACCTCCACTGACTCACAGAAAAAGCAAGAGAATTACGGAAAAACATCTACTTCTGCATTACTGATTATGCCAAAGACTGTGACTGACTGTGTAGATCACAACAAACTGTGGAAAATTCTTCAAGAGATGGGAATAACAGAAAATTCTTACCTGCCTCCTGAGAAACCTGTATGCAGGTCAGGAAGCAAAAGTTAGAACCAGACATGCAACAATGGTTTGGTTACAAATTGGGAAAGGGGTACTTCAAGGCAGTATATTGTCACCCCGCTTATTTTATATATATGCAGAGTACATCATGAGAAATGCTAAGCTGGATGAAGCACAAGCTGGAATCAAGAGTGCCAGGAGAAATATCAATAACCTCAGATATGCAGATGACACCACCCTTATGGTGGAGAAGAACTAAAGAGCCTCTTGATGAAAATGAAAGAGGAGAGTGAAAAAGCTGGCTTAAAATTCAACATTGAAAAAACTAAGATCATCGCATCTGGCTCCATCACTTCATGGCAAATACATGGGGAAACAATGGAAACAATGACAGACGTTATTTTCTTGGGCTCCAAAATCACTGCAGGTGGTGACTGCAGCCATGAAATTAAAAGACGCTTGCTCCTTGGAAGAAAAGCTATGACCAACCTAGACAGCATATTAAAAAGCAGAGATATTACTTTACCAACAAAAGTCCATCTAATCAAAGTATGGTTTTCCTAGTAGTCATGTATGGATGTGAGAGTTGGAGTATAAAGAAAGCTGAGCACTGAAGAATTGATGCTTTTGAACTGTGGTGCTGGACAAAACTCTTGAGAGCCCCTTGGACTGCAAGATCAAACCAGTCAATCCTGAATGAAATCAGTCCTGAATATTCATTGGAAGGGCTGATGCTGAAGCTAAAGCTCCAATACTTTGGCCACCTGATTCAAAGAACTGACTGATTCTGGGAAAGATGGAAGGCAGGAGGATAAGGGGAAGACAGGGGATGAGGTGCTTGGATGGCATCACCAACTCAATGGACATGAATTTGAGTAAGCTCCAAGAGTTGGTGGTGGACAGCAAAGCCTGGGGTGCTGCAGTCCATGGGGTTTCAAAGAGTTGCACACGACTGGGCAGTTGAATTGACTGACTGAGGGTAGTGCTACCAGGGAACAGTACTTTGCCTCTCCAAGGGGTATGGTAGGACCACAGACAAGTATCAGAAGAGTTGTGGAGCCACAGACATTTGTGAGGCCAGATGGGAGATCACCATATGTAAGCAGATGACAGACAGACTCAGAGACTCTTCAGGATACTGGTGAGCCTCTGCTTGGGGTTACAAGGATTTAGGGTTGAATTAATACTACTCTTACCTAATGAGGGTTAGTGCACATAGGCTGAGGAGCTTTGGGTGACAGTAGTGTATGATACTTGTTTTGATGGACACAGGAACAGAGTGACACTGAGCTGGGAGGCTCAAGAGATCTTCGGAGTTGGGCTGTTGTGAACAATTCCATGTAAAGTGAACATGAAATATACGTGGGTCTGAAGGTTGAAGTGGGTATTACAGCTTCTCTGACTCCATAGACTTTTTCAGATTAAGCCTTTTCCAGATGGAAAGTCATGGAGTCATTGAACCACAATGATTCTTCTTTCCCTTTCCTTCCACCCATTACCCTCCCCAGCCCTCACTCCCATCCCCTCACTGAAAATTCATTTTCCTTATTGTGCACTCTCCCTCAGGAGAAAAGCTTCATGTTCCTTTGCAGACCAATAATTTCGTAATTTGTTGGACTGGAAACAAAAGCAGAATGTAAACTCCACTGAGGCAGGAGTTTTATTTTGGTTGTTCCCTATTTTATCCCTGGTGTTTGAAGAGAGTCTACAGATAAGACATATTGTTAAGAAAAACAGTCAACTCAGTTTCCTTTTATTTTGGAGATGATAACTTGTGATACTAAGGGGAAGCCCAGAAAGAGGTCAAATTGTTTAGCAGGGTACCAGGTATATGTTATTGTTGTTGTTTAGTCACTAACTCATGTCCAGCACTTTTGTGACCCCCATGGACTGTAGCCTGCAGGCTCCTCTGTGTTGCTGCTGCTGCTGCTGCTAAGTCGCTTCAGTTGTGTCCGACTCTGTGCAACACCATAGACGGCAGCCCACCAGGCTCCCCCGTCCCTGGGATTCTCCAGGCAAGAACACTGGAGTGGGTTGTCATTTCCTTCTCCAATGCATGAAAGTGAAAAGTGAAAGTTGATGTCACTCAGTCGTGTCTGACTCTTAGCGACCCCATGGACTGCAGCCTACCAGGCTCCTCTGTCCATGGGATTTTCCAGGCAAGAGTACTGGAGTGGGGTGCCATTGTCTTCTCCACTCCTCTGTGTTAGTGGTCAGCAAATGTCAACTGCTATTATCTAAATAATGAAAAATAAAAATAACAAAAATTTACTTTCCAGTGAAATATTAAGTAGCTAGACATATAGGGGCCTGGTTATGAAAAGCCTCCATGCCATATTGAGGCGCTCAAATTTTATCTAAAAGCAAGGTTTTCAGAGAATTTTAAGCAAAGCAGTAAATGGTAAGGGTTCCATTTTAGAAAGGCTTCTTTTGTGGTGGTATGAAGAACGAAATGGGATGGAATTTTGAAAAGGCAGAATGGAAAAGAGGTGGGAGATTGGAAAGGTATTTAGGAGGTAAACTTGGCAGGAATGATTAAGTTATTCAAGAAAAGCAGGAGGGGGGGTGGTGGGGGGGACAAGCTAAGAAAAAGTGCACTAAGAGTACTTTGGGCTCAAGAGAGCCTATCTTAGGAATAAGTTTGTAAGTGACTTACCAAGAAAAATCATACAATCTGCTTTTCTGGGGATCTTTAAAAATGGGATTGAGCTATCTGTGTTTGGTAGCTGAAAACTTGGGCTTGGTCAGAAGTTGGCCCAGGCTTTTGGTGTTACAGTTACAACAGAAAGCCAAAAAACAGACATTTCGGTATATAGAAATAATATATAATATTTGAAAGGTTTGAATCATACACATATCTTATCTTCACATCTTCTTGTACTGTTTTTATTTACCTACAGAATTTTTTCCCATTCACCTTTAAATATGCTGTCATTCCCTGCCCATGATTTTTTCCAATCATGTTCTCATTACGTCCCATCATTTTATGACAATGACATTGCTGCCTAGTGACTTCATTACTGTAAAGAAACAATATGAGTTTACACCTGAAAAAAGCATAATTAAAAGCGTAAATTATGGCTGCTGTCAGGACAACAAACATTAACACTGAAACTTAGAACATAATACTGAAATAGGTTAGGCTTATGCTACCTGAAATCACTGTGAACCTTGAGTGTTTTCTCTACAAATAATCCACCCAAAAGTTATGACATTTTTTAAAACTAGGAAACTAGGTGAATCATCCTATAGTGCCTCTTTTTCAGGTCTTTTTTCTCTTGATACATGCCATGCTGATATTAAAAGGTGTTAGGAGCTATATTAAAGGCTGCTGAAAAAGATATTAGTATAAAATGATGTCATAAAAAAAAACACAATGAAGTTATGAATACAAGCACTAACAGAAATCTTTAATCTTGTACAAAGGTCCAGGAAACTTAGCCAACATCTAAGAAATGTGATGTTTCAACTACCATCTGCTAAGTAAAACCACAGCTGTGTCAATTCTCTCCTATTCTGAGATGGCGGGGTACCCCTGCTTTCACTTACACATCATCGTCTTGAATCATATTGAGGTTCAGAAGGCCACCCCTATTCAGACTACAAAGTAGAGACCAAAATTTCAACATAGGCATTCAAGAACCCTGCTTAGAGAAGAGAAGCATGGCAGAATTCTGGTCCTGGGAAACTTTGACAAACATGTTTTTGCCTGGAATGTGGATCTCATAAACAGAGATCCACAACAAAGGCCTGTGTACAAATAAAGGCCACTTGACTCCTTCATGCAGGGTGGTGCAGTGGATCATTTTGAGGGGCTAGAATGGCTGAGGTCTAGTATCAACTAGACCTCAAGGGCTCCCCAGGTGATGCTTGTGGTGAAGAACCCGCCTGCCAATGCAGGAGACATAAGAGATGCTGGTTCAGTCCCTGGGTTGGGAAGATTCCCTGGAGAAGGGCATGGCAGCTGACTCCAGTATTCTTGCCTGGAGAATCCCATGGACAAAGGAACCTGGTGGGCTGTAGTCCGTGGGATTGCACAGAGTCGGACACGACTAGAGCAACTTAGCATGTAGTATCAACCACCACTCTGTCTTCAAATCTAAAGAAACACAAACACACTGAAAATTTTGGCACTTCAGAGTAACAAACAATCTTCTCCTAAAGACTTCTGTGTTTTCCTTTGTGCGTGTGTGAGTATCTTTATTTATTTATCCATATGAATATATACTAGATATAGGGGGCTTCCCAGGTGACCCCGTGGTAAAGAATCTGCCTGCCAGTGAAGGAGCTGTGGGTTCAATCCCTGGGTCAAGAAGATCCTCTGGAGGAGGAAATGGCAACTCACTCCAGTATTCTTGCCTGGAAAATCCCATGGACAGAGAAGCCCAGTGGGCTACAGTCCACAGGGTCACAAAGAGTCGAAAACTATTGAATGACTAAGCATGCACACACACACACAATAGGCAAAAGAAGGCGGCCGTAGAGGATGAGATAATTAGGTAGCATCACTGACTCAACAGATATGAATTTGAGCAAACTCTGGGAGATAGCAAAGAACAGACAAATCTGGCAGGCTACAGTCCATGAGGTGACAAAGAGCCAAATGTGACTTAGGAACTGAACAGCAAAAACAGCAACTATATATATATATCTTTATGATTTCTAGACTCTTGAGTATTTTATTTTATATATTTATATGTGTAAATAGACTTCCCTGGTGGCTCAGATGGTAAAAAATCTGCCTGCAATTCAGGAAACCTGGGTTCAATTCATAGGTCAGGAAGATCCCCTGGAGAACGGAATGGCTACCCACTCCAGTATTCATATGTATAAATAGGTATATAGATTCATAAAATAAAAATATGCACCCTGATTCACCCATACATTTGCGCCTGTATATACACATGATCCTAACAAATAATAAAATGATATATCTTATCACAAAGAAGAATAATAATAGATAAGAAGATAGGAGGGAACTTTTGGGTATGATGAACACATTTATGGCCTAGATTGTGCTGATGGCTTGATGGATACATGCTTATCCCCAAACTCAAGTGTATACTTTAAACATGTACAGCTTTTTGTACGTAAAAAAAAAAATGCTTTTAAAGAAACGAAGTATTGTTTTATATGCTACATTTTATATGAAGTCTCAAATGTTTAATGGTTTATTTGGGGTGTGTATTGGAGAAGGAAATGGCAACCCACTCCAGTGTTCTTGCTTGGAGAATCCCGGGGACGGGGGAGCCTGGTGGGCTGCCATCTATGGGGTCACACAGAGTCGGACACGACTTAAGTGACTTAGCAGCAGCAGCAGCAGCAGCAAATGTTTACATGAAAATCTCTTACTTTGGTCAAAATATTTTTAAATTAGTATATGATAACTGAAGGGACCAATTTTAATTTGTTCAAACCTTCTAAAAAGCAATTTGGCAATGTATTATACAAGATTTTTTAAAAGTTCATGTAATTTGATCCAATAAAGTTATTCATAATAATATTCTAAGGCAAAAATAAATATAAGAAAAACACATAGATATGAGTATTTTCTTTACAGTATTATTTACAAAATGGAAATGGAGGCAATAGAGCAGTATGAAATATTAGGCCGCCATTATAAAATTATTATAAAAACCCAGAAAATAATATAAAGAAAGTGTATCTAATAGTTTGAATTCCTAAATATATGAGAAAATTTTTGTCTTATCTACTCTCTGGCCTTGAGAACTGCAAATAGGACAATGCCCCAATGTGATTATAATATAAGGAAATACCAGGTTATATATTATATGTTTTCAGAAATATTTTCCATTGTTTTTATTTTTATTTGTATATAGTAAAGTCCTGCATAGATCATAACTATTGAAGATTTTTGCAGACAGGAAGCTAAAATGATTATTCCAACTGAAACAAAGACATATTTTCCTAATGGTGAAAAGCAGATTATTTATTCCTGAAATTCACTATTTCCCCACTAAAGAATCTGCATTTGTGATAACCAAGTAGATTTCCTGAGGAGTGATTTGCCATGTTTACCAAAATGTGAGGTCTAATTTCTGTTAAAATATTTTTCAGTATTTTTAATGAATTTTAATAAAGGTTTATCAGGCGCTTGTTATGGTGCAGAACTTTTATTAAATTCTGTGATCCATAAAAGGTTTTTTTTTTTTTTGAATGACACATAGTTTAGTTTTTCATTTAGAGGCTATAAAAGTGTTCACAAAAGTTATGTTGAAAAAAAAGTGATTGAAAGTGCTAAAACACTGTACAGAATATAAAATCCTTTCATAGACTTTTTATGACACATGAAACATGAGTCTTAAAGGTTTAATGTTACTGACTTTTATACAAGGCTTTTTAATTCTTGATTCCAGTTATGGTTCTGCAAATGAACTGTGACATTAAAAGGAATCAGGCTGGAACTGCTGGGGCTCACTTTCTAGATGAGTTCCCACAGGCCAGAAGAGGTTCTCTCCAGGACCCACCCCGCCCACAGCTGATTAACACACACTCGCTTTCCAGGAACCAAGGAGGGAGCACGCTTGACAGTTCTCTCTTCCCTGAATTCAGTATGAATATTGGGGAGGGCACCAGATTACTATTAGTAAACATGAAGTATTAAGGATGACTATGCATTCCTCCTTGCTTCCTTAATGTCCTACGCCGTTTTACAGCTCTAATTGTGATGTTGTCTTGGCCAATCTACAGAACCAACATTGTCTGTTCCATTAACATCATGGATAGAAATTCCCCTTGGCTTTACTTTTAGGGAATTTTGCATCAAGGTACAGGCTTGAATCCAGTAGAGAAGACAAATTCATTCTTTTGCTAATTTCCAGTATTTAGGATCAACCATACAAAGTTGCTATTTTGGTAACAAACACTGAAAGCTTCAATTTATTTATGGCTCATCTTAATCTTCCAAGAATGTCCAAAAATTAGTGAAAGTCACTGTGGCTTTTAAAAGCCAGCCACAGTGGTGATTTGGGATAAAGAGGAGAACAGAGTAATATGGATGACTTGGGTCAATGTAAGAAGCCAATTTGTGGCATTCAGATTAGAGTTCGGAGTGATACGCTTAGCTTAAATGATCTTGAGTAGTGCCTGAACATTACACGTTATTTTGTTAAGTGTAGACGTCGTTCTTTTGTTGGTTAATTTCCTAGAGGACTCAAAGTTCCATTTTCCATGTGTTGCTACTGCTTTGAAAATTGCACACAAAAATGCTTGTGTTTATAGAAGAGAATGGAAAAAGTATGATATTGAATAGCTATTCCAGATATCCTTGTGCTGCTTTAGGAGTCATCAATGGTATACTCCAAAAGTTTGAAATAAAATACCTGTGCCATATATGATATTCATGATTCATCTGTTTGTTTTAATAAAAAGTATCTTTCTTATTTCAAAAGTATTTTAATATGAAAGGGACTAGACATTGGATTTCTCGAAATGAGTCATAACTTAATATCCTGAACGTAACCAAAAGAATGATCAAATATAATGAAAATGTCTGCTTCATTGTAATCTGTGATGTTTCTAATTCAAAGCATGTGAGTCTAATTCAGCAAAAATTATAAAATAATTTCTTTCTCTGTATTCTTCAGCACTACATATTTTAAACCAAAAGCTCACAAATTTTACAATAATTTTAGTGTACTTTAGAAATTATTGAAAGACATATTTTTGATATATAACTATACAGTGCATTAAAGACTTTGCAAATTGTAATTTTTTCTTAAACTTCCATGATTCATGTATTATCCATTTGTGGCTTAGTTTATTATAAGTACTGTGTCTGTAAGATATTAAAACTGCAGTTCAGCTAGAATATCCTGTGTGAAGACTATTCTTTAAGACAGATTTGCCTTTCTCTCACGTATCCTAAATTAGTAAATTTTTACTAAATTGCCAAATGATTTCTGCACTTTCTGACCTTTGAATATTATTTACCTATCTAGAGATGAACAACACAAAATTCACAATACTTAATCCATTACAGCCAAGAGCCAATACGCAAAAATTCTGCCTGAAACTCAAAAAAAAAAAAGAGAGAGAGAGAGAAATCTGTCTAAAGAGAGAAGTGTCTGAGGTACATGAATGGAAATCTGAGTGAGCAGGGGGAAGGAAAAGACCACTGTCAGCTTTACAAATATTAAAGATATTTTTAGAACTACCAAACATTGCTAATTTTAAAAAGAGAGAAGCAGTAAGTTAAGAAAGTGTAAGCATTTTGATATTTGGCAAAACTAATACAATTATGTAAAGTTTAAAAATAAAATAAAATTTAAAAAAAGAAAAGAAAGTATAAGCAAATCTAACTTTTTGAAAAACAAACTTTCCAAAGAGGCAGTATTCTCTAAAAATCATATTTTAATCTTTCAGTAGGTATTAAATATAGATTTTTGTTTTTTTAGGACATAGTTATATGTCTCCTGCTTGGTGTGTCACTAGATTTTAAAATTATAAGCACAGTAGAATGAAGACACCTGCATTACTTCCACTTGCATGCAATATGATCAGGTGTGAGACCTCCAAGCTATCATCCCCCCTTAGAAGCCACGGTTGAGATGGCAGAGGCACAGAATGGAAGAGCCCTGCATCCCGGGGCTGCTGAGCAGAGAGGAGCTACTCTGGAGCATCACCTGACCTGCGTCCTAACTTGCAAGAGGAAGAAATAAACCTTGTCGTGTTCAGTCACTAATATTTCAGGATTTATTTGTTACTGTAGCAAAGCTTAACCTATCTTTTATTTTAATGTTGTTTATTGTAGTGAAATCACATAAATACTATATTAATCATATTTGACAGTACAGCTCAGCAGCACTAAGTACATTCACAATGTTGTACAACTTTCACCAACATCCATTTCCTGAATTTTTCACCTTCCTAAACTGAAACTCTGTCCCCATTAAACACTAAGTCCCCATTCTCCTCTCCACCCCACCCCTCGGCCCCTGGCATCTACCAATGTACATACTGACTCTAGGAATTTCAATATTCTAGGTACCTCATGTAAGTGGAATCAAACAGTATTTGTCTACACCTAATATATATTGGGGGTTTCCAGGTGGTGTTAGTGGTAAAGAACCCACCTCCCAATGCAGGTAGATGTAAGAGACCAGGGTTCGATCCCTGGGTCAGGAAGATTCCCTGGAGAAAGAAATGGCTACCCACTCCAGTATTCTTGCCTAAAGAATCCCACAGACAGAGAAGCCTGGCAGGCTGCAGCCCATAAGATTGCATAGAGTTGAATTGGACTAGAGTGACTTAGTACACAATATATATTAGACTGCATTTTTAGGGTTACCTTACTATATGTCCTACAAAAAGACTGTACCTTCTATTTTTCTCCCCTGCACTATATAGTAAGTTCTCCTTAGTTATCTATTTTAAACAAAGCAGTGTATATACGTCATATCCCCATCTCCCAATCTTGAGAGCACTCTTTCTTGTAAGCTAGAAAACTCAAAGCCATCCTCAATCTCTGCCTCTTATCTCCTCGCCACATCAAATCAGTTCACATGCGCATTTAGCCTATAACTAGGCTTCTGTAGTGGCTCAGACGGTAAAGAGTCTGCCTGCAATGCAAGAGACCCGGGTTTGATCC
The DNA here is from genome assembly GCF_055505025.1 of Bos grunniens. Taxonomy (NCBI): domain Eukaryota; kingdom Metazoa; phylum Chordata; class Mammalia; order Artiodactyla; family Bovidae; genus Bos; species Bos grunniens. Next base: position 47,663,088 of record NC_141176.1, read on the forward strand.
CTGGGTTGGGAAGATCCCCTGGAGAAGGAAATGGCAGCCCACACCAGTGTTCTTGCCTGGAAAATCCCATGGACCACGGAGCCTGGTAGGCTACCGTCCATGGGGTCGCAAAGAGTCAGACACGACTGAGCGGCTTCACTTTCACTTTCATCTTATTACTAGTCTACCAAATTATGCCATGTTCTAAGCACCAAGAGTACAAAAATAAATAAGATAGAAGCTTACATTTTTGTGGGTGAGACATAAAATCTGACAAATTATTTGAACCCAGTGAGACTAGATGCAGTAACAGAAGTTGGTACAGTGGAGGCACGAAATGAGAGCTCTTACTTTCCATAAATCAGGTGAGGCTTCTCAGAGAAGAAAACATTTAAGCACTGTCTGAAACGATGAATAAAAACTCATCTTACCCCCAGTGGCTGCTTAGCCTGGCCTTCTCTTAATCTTAGACTATTAGCATAGCCTCCGCATAGGTCTCCCTGCCTTCAGACTTCTACTCTAAGCGTCAGTTCTCTCACATGCCAACTAGGTTATCTTTCTGAAACTCAAAATTAAGCAGGCCATTCACCTGCAAGAAAGCACGCTACAGTTGACCTCTCCATCTCATTTGCTACCGCACCTTCCTTGTGCTCACTGCGGTGTGTATGTGCTCAGTCGTGTCCGACTCTTTGGGACCCCATGGACTGTAGCCTACTAGGCTCCTCTGTCCATGGGATTTCTCAGGCAAGAATACTGAAGTGGGTGGCCATTCCCTTCTCCAGAGGATCTTCCCAGCCTAGGGATTGAACCCACGTCTCCTGTATCTCCTGCATTGGCAGGTGGATTCTTCACCAGCTGAGACACTAGAGAAGCCTATACTCACCACAGACAACTCCTCATCTTTCCGTGAACACTCCCAACTTTTCACAAATCAGTGCTGTCTCTTGCTCCCTCTGACTTGATGGCCAAACCTCTTCTTCTGCTTCTCTGCTTTGGCAAATACCTATAATAAAACATCAGTAATTCATAGATCCCTTGCTCAGATGGTAAAGAGTCTGCCTGCAGGGCAGGAGACCTGGGTTCAATCCCTGGGTTGGGAAGATTACCTGGAGAAGGAAATGGCAACCCACTCCAGTATTCTTGCCTGGAGAATCCCATGGACGGAGGAGCCTGGGGGGCTACAGTCCATAGGGTCGCAAAAAGCTGGACATGACTGAGTGACTAACACACTTTATAATAAAGCACTTCCTGGCACAAATCTGTGAGAATACATCCTACATTTTGCTTGTGCTCTGCAAATCTACCTCTTATAATAATAATAGCTAATGTTTATTGAAAACTTCTTTTTTGCCAGGCACTTAAGCATTTTCTACAGAGATTATTCCATTCAGTTCTCACAGAAGACCTAGGTGGTAGCCATTATTATTATGTCCCTTTTACAAATGAGGAAACTCAGGCTTGAGTTAGGTAGCCAGCGTACATATATATACAGGCAATAAGGGATAGAACTTCCCTGGTGGCTTAGATGGTAAAGAATTTTCTTGCAATGCAGAAGACCCAGGGTTCGATCACTGAGTTGGGAGGATTCCCTGGGGAAGGGAATGGCCACACACAGAAGCCTGGTGGGCTACAGTCCATGGGATCACAAACAGTCAGACACAACTGAGAGACTAACACTTTCTCTTTTCACTTTTAAGGGCTAAAATCAGCATGAGAACCTGTCACAGTTGGACAGTTGGATTCCAGACTTGTACACTTCACCACTATGCCTCTTGTTCCTATTCAAGTTAAAAATCCTTTGGTGTGCACTCTGCCTTAACCTCACTTCTTTTCTTGTTTTTCCCACATATACCCCAAAACCTAGCTATTGTTAGGTCAACACATGCTTAGCATCTTATTCCCTCATCTTGAAAGACATTTTCTCATTGTATTTGTCCAGTTTACTCCTGTTTCTTTCCATTCATCAGCCTTGGCATCCTCTCTTCTCACATTGCTGTGTGAATGCCTACGTGGTGCCTTAACCACTGGTCTTTCTCTCAGTCTCTCTCCCTCTCTGTTCCATTCCCAAAATGTGCTTGAGGGCCTCTTACTGCAGCACTTAGCTAAGTGTCTGGCATACAGTAAGTACTCAACAAATGTTTTTGAGAGAATGAATGAATGATGTAGGTTTTGCTCTTCACATTTTACCACTATTAAAAATGTGGTCCTCCAAATGATTAACCTTTTATTTTTGAATGAAGGACATTTTGTCCCTTCTTAATAACTTTCTAATGAAAGATTCAATTTGTGAGTTATGTGACCCTATTCATATTCTATTTCTTAATTCATTATTTATTTCTCTCTTATATGTATGAGCAGATATATATTATAGAAAATTAAAGATCCACAGTGAAAGTGCTATTTTTTCCTAAACTTCTAATTTCAAAACTTAAACTTTCAGACTGAACCTTAAAATGTATGTTTCCAGTCTTTCTTTTTTCTCTTGTAGTTTCCTAAAGGGTTCAAACGTTACCTGAGCAAGCAATAATAATAATGGTTAAAAGTATTAAACTCATTATATGTGACAATCTCTGTTTTATATAAAATAGCTCATGCATTCCTCACATCAACTCTATGAGGTTGATATTAGTATTATCTCCAATTGACAGATGAGGAAACTGAGGCTCTTTGAGATTAAGGAACTTATATAAGGTCACACAGCTAGTGAAAACAAAAGATGAAGACTGCTTTCAAACTCAAAGTCATCTGATAGCAGAGTATTTTGAAGGAGCTGATGTTTTACATGTTGATACCTATATTTCTGAATAAACTAATAAGAATGAGAGGAATAAAAGTAACCTATGTTGGTAATAAAAGCCATATATGATAAACCCACATCAAACATTATTCTCAATGGAGAAAAATTGAAAGCATTTCCCCTAAAGTTAGGAACAAGACAAGGGTGCCCACTCTCACCACAGTAGTGGTTCAACACAGTTTTGGAAGTTTTAGCCACAGCAGTCAGAGAAGAAAAAGAAATAAAAGGAATCCAGATTGGAAAAGAAGTAAAACTCTCACTGTTTGCAGATGACATGATCCTCTACATAGAAAACCCTAAAGACACCACCAGAAAATTACTAGAGTTAATCAATGACTATAGTAAAGTTTTAGGATATAAAATTAATACACAGAAATCCCTTGCATTCTTATACACTAACAATGAGGAAACAGAATGAAAAATCAAGGAAATAATTCCATTCACCATTGCAACAAAAAGAATAAAATAAATCTACCTAAAGAAACAAAAGACCTGTTTATAGAAAACCATAAAACACTGATGAAAGAAATCAAAGATGACACAAATAGATGGAAAACTATATACCACGTTCATGGATCAGAAGAATCAATATAGTGAAAATGAGTATACTACTCAAAGCAATCTATAGATTCAATGCAATCCCTATCAAGCTACCAACAGTATTTTTCATAAAACTAGAACAAAGACTGTGGCTCAGATCATGAACTCCTTATTACCAGATTCAGATTTAAATTGAAGAAAGTAGGGAAAACCACTAGACCATTCAGGTATGACCTAAATCAAATCCCTTATGATTATACAGTGGAAGTGAGAAATAGATTTAAGGGCCAGATCTGATAGACAGAGTGCTTGATGAACTATGGAACAAGGTTCGTGACATTGTACAGGAGACAGGGATCAAGACCATCCCCATGGAAAAGAAATGCAAAAAAGCAAAATGGCTCTCTGGGGAGGCCTTACAAATAGCTGTGAAAAGAAGAGAAGCAAAAAGCAAAGGAGAAAGGAAAGATATAAGTAGCTGAATGCAGAGTTCCAAAGAATAGCAAGAAGAGATAAGAAAGCCTTCCTCAGTGATCAATGCAAAGAAGTAGAGGAAAACAACAGAATGGGGAAGACTAGAGATCTCTTCAAGAAAATTCGAGATACCAAGGGAACATTTCATACAAAGATGGGCTCGATAAAGGACAGAAATGGTATGGACCTAACAGAAGCAGAAGATATTAAGAAGAAGTGGCAAGAATACACAGACGAACTGTACAAAAAAGATCTTCATGACCCAGATAATCACGATGGTGTGATCACTCACCTAGAGCCAGACATCCTGGAATGTGAAGTCAAGTGGGCCTTAGAAAGCATCACTATGAACAAAACTAGTGGAGGTGATGCAATTCCAGTGGAGCTCTTTCAAATCCTGAAAGATGATGCTGTGAAAGTGCTACACTCAATATGCCAGCAAATTTGGAAAACTCAGCAGTGGCCACAGGACTGGAAACGGTCAGTTTTCATTCCAATCCCAAAGAAAGGCAATGCCAAAGAATGCTCAAACTACCGCACAATTGCACTCATCTCACATGCTAGTAAAGTAATACTCAAAATTCTCCAAGTCAGGCTTCAGCAATACATGAACCGTGAACTTCCTGATGTTCAAGCTGTTTTAGAAAAGGCAGAGGAACCAGAAATCAAATTGCCAACATCTGCTGGATCGTCGAAAAAGCAAGAGAGTTCCAGAAAAACATCTATTTCTGCTTTATTGACTATGCCAAAGCCTTTGACTGTGTGGACCACAATAAACTGTGGAAAATCCTTCAAGAGATGGGAATACCAGACCACCTGATCTGCCTTTTGAGAAATCTGTATGCAGGTCAGGAAGCAACAGTTAGAACTGGACATGGAACAACAGACTGGATGCAAATAGGAAAAGGAGTATGTCAAGACTGTATATTGTCACCGTGCTTATTTAACTTCTATGCAGAGTACATCATGAGAAATGCTGGACTGGAAGAAACACAAGCTGGAATCAAGATTGCCGAGAGAAATATCAATAACCTCAGATATGCAGATGACACCACCCTTATGGCAGAAAGTGAAGAGGAACTCAAAAGCCTCTTGATGAAAGTGAAAGAAGAGAGTGAAAAAGTTGGCTTAAAGCTCAACATTCAGAAAACGAAGATCATGGCATCCGGTCCCACCACTTCATGGGAAATAGATGGGGAAACACTGGAAACAGTGTCAGACTTTATTTTTGGGGGGTCCAAAATCACTGCAGATGGTGACTGCAGCCATGAAATTAAAAGACGCTTACTCCTTGGAAGGAAAGTTATGACCAACCTAGATAGCGTATTCAAAAGCAGAGACATTACTTTGCCAACAAAGGTCTGTCCAGTCAAGGCTATGGTTTTTCCTGTGGTCATGTATGGATGTGAGAGTCGGACTGTGAAGAAGGCTGAGTGCAGAAGAATTGATGCTTTTGAACTGTGGTGTTGGAGAAGACTCTTGAGAGTCCCCTGGACTGCAAGGAGATCCAATCAGTCCATTCTGAAGGAGATCAGCCCTGGGGTTTCTTTGGAAGGAATGATGAAACCCCAGTACTTTGGCCACCTCATGCGAAGAGTTGACTCATTGGAAAAGACTCTGATGCTGGGAGGGATTGGGGGCAGGAAGAGAAGGGGACGACAGAGGATGAGATGGCTGGATGGCATCACTGACTTGATGGACGTGAGTCTGAGTGAACTCTGGGAGTTGGTGATGGACAGGGAGGGCTGGTGTGCTGCGATTCATGGGGTCGCAATGAGTTGGACACGACTGAGCAACTGAACTGAACTGAACAAATAATTTCACAGTTAGTATGGAAATTTAAAAAGCCTCAAATAGCCAAAGCAATCTTGCGAAAGAAGAATGGAACTGGAGGAATCAACTTGCCTGACTTCAGGTTATACTACAAAGCTACAGTCATCAAGACAGTATGGTAATGGCACAAAGACAGAAATATAGACCAATGGAACAAAATAAAAAGCCCAGAGATAAATCCATGTGCCTATGGACACCTTATCTTTGACAAAAGAGGCAAGAATATACAATGGGGCAAGGACATCCTCTCTAACAAGTGGTGCTGGGAAAACTGGTCAACCACCTATAAAAGAATGAAACTAGAACACTTTCTAACACCATACACAAAAATAAACTCAAAATGGACTAAAGATCTAAATATAAGACCAGAAACATAAAACTCCTAGAGGAAAACATAGGCAAAACACTCTCTGCCATAAATCACAGAAGGATCCTCTATGACCTATCTCCCAGAGTAAAAGAAATAAAAGCAAAAATAAACAAATGGGACTTAATTAAACTTAAAAGTTTTTGCACAATGAAGGAAACTATAAGCAAGGTGAAAAGACAGCCTTCAGAATGGGAGAAAATAATAGCAAATGAAGCAAATGACAAAAAATTAATCTCAAAAATATACAAGCAGCTCATGTAGCTCAATACCAGAAAAATAAATGACCCAATCAGAATATGGGCCAAAGACCTAAACAGACATTTCTCCAAAGAAGACACACAGATGGCTAACAAACACATGAAAAGATGCTCAACATCACTCTTTATCAGAGAAATGCAAATTAAAACCACAATGAGGTATCATCTCATGCTGGTCAAAATGGCTGCTATCAAAGAGTCTACAAACAGTAAATGCTGGAGAGGGTGCGGAGAAAAAGGAACCCTCTTACACTGTTGGTGGAAATGCAAACTAGCACAGCCTATGGAGAACAGTGTGGATATTCCTTAAAAAATTGGAAATAGAACTGTCATACAACCCAGCAATCCCACTGCTGGAAGTTCACACTGAGGAAACCAGAATTGAAAGAGACACATGTACTCCAGTGTTCATCACAGCACTGTTTACAATAGCTAGGACATGGAAGCAACCTAGATATCCATCAACAGACAAATGGATAAGAAAGCTGTGGTACCTATATACAATAGAATATTATTCAGCTACTAAAAAGGACACTTTTGAATCAGTTCTAATGAGGTGGATGAAACTGGAGCTTATTATACAGAGTGAAGTAAGTCAGAAAGAAAAATAACACAGTATATTAACACATATATATGGAATTTAGAAAGATAGTAACGATGACCCTATATACAAGACAGCAAAAGAGTCAAAGATATAAGAACAGGCTTTTGGACTCTGTGGGAGAAGGCAAGGGTGGGATGATTTCAGAGAATAGCATTGAAACATGTTATTACCATATGTGAAATAGATCACCAATCCAAGTTCGATGCATGAAACAGGGCCACTCAAAGTCAGTGCACTGGGACAATCCTAAAGGATGGGATGGGGAGGGCAGTAGGGTTGAGGATGGGGAACACATGTACAGCCACTGCTGATTCATGTCAATGTATGGCAAAAACCACCACAATATTGTAAAGTAATTAGCCTCCAATTAAAATAAAAATTTAAATTAAAAAAAGTAACCTATGTGGGGGTCGTGAGGGTATTATGGGGAGATGAAAAATTCTCACACATTGCACTAGACCCTGATCGTGGGTCTATGATGCCTTGGCAAAGTGTAGTATTGTTAATCAACAACCCCATCCTTCAATCTGGGTGTGAAAAGCTAGGTTTGTAAAGTGATTTCTTTTTCATTCCTGCCTCAATATTGTGCTTAAGCCTTTTGCTAACTGATTGACTTGATAATTTGTATAGAGAGATTCAAGAGGACCAAGACCTCATGATCAAGTTCATTATTTTGTTCATCACTTATCTATGGCAGTTCACTGATCATGCACATAACCAGTACTGCCTCTGATCTTGTCCTCAAAGGCCTTAAAATCCAGCAGGAGAAATAAATACCTGGAATCTAAGACAGGAAAGTGGACATATGATAAAGATAGACTATAGCTAAATAGGCTTGCCAGGTGGCACTAGTGGTAAAGAATTCACCTGTCAGTGCAGGAGACACAAGAGATGATCCCCGGGTTGGGAAGATCACTGGAGTAGGAGGTGGAAACCCCTCCAGTATTCTTGCCTGGATTATTCCATTGGCAAAGCAGCCTGGCAGGCTACAGTCCAGGGGGTCACAGAGTCAGACACAACCAAGCACACACATAATAGCTAAATGCAACTGGGAGAGGGACACAGGATTTCTACTCTGTGGAACACATAGAATTTGAGATGAAATTTGAAATTGGAGAAGAGGGCAAAGGGTAGAGGAGAGAAACATGAGACCTACTGAAGAAACAGAAAGCAGTTCAGATGGCTTTCTGAATTCTGAATTCAGATGGTGAATGGAATGTCTGCTGAGGAGGACTGGGAAACAAGAGGAGATTTTCTTTGAAACCCTTTCATGGGGTCTTGAGTAACGGCTAAAATATGGAATAATATTCTTCAGGATTAGAGAAATCAATGAAGGCTTCAGGAAGATATTTTCTGGCAATGGTGTCTAACAGGGAGAAGGGAGAGGTCTAAGCCCAAACATTTTGAGGATATAGCAATACTTCTAGTTGATAGACAATAAGGATTTAAAAGGAATGAAATGAGAGACAAATTCAGGAGATCATATGGAAATGGAAGCTACGGGACTTATAACTCTCACCATGTCATCAGAGAACACTCATGGTTTCATCTCTTATTGATTTGGGGACTATTGATGGCTTTATTCATCAATAGTAGGAAACGTAACAGCAGAATAAATAAATCTCAATGGGAACAATGACTTTCACATCTGGACATGTTCCACCCTGTGAGGTAAGAACAGTCCAGGGGAGATGCCCAGCAGACAGGATTTCAGAAGAGTTGGCACTTAGACATATGCATTTCTCAGTACTCAGAAAGGAGTGCCTTGAAACCACAAGATGTGGGCAGATGTCCAAAAGAGAAAAGATGACTGATACAAGGTGGACATTAAGAAAGTGGCAAAAAAAGAAGAAGAAAAGAGCAGGCAAGGAAGTGATGATCACCCTGGGGAGAGCAGAATTATGGAAAACAAGAAGATAGAAAGTATGGGCAGGGGTGTCAAATGTTGCAAAAACATCTCTGAGAATTACAATTAAGATAAGAGTAAGATGAGATGCTGACTAATGGGACATGAGGAGAAGACAAAATCTGGGACTGTGGTCACCCGTTACTTCTTTAACTATTAACCCAGTAATAGTTAAAGAAGTAATTGGTAAATTTCAAGAGATTTTCTGCTCAACTAAATCAAGTGAGATATTTCATAGCAGAGCTTATTACCTAGACTCTATCACAGTGTTCTTTCCCATTACATGTCCCTGAAAGAAGACAAAGATACAGAAACAGGAGAAAATGACTTAAGACTAAGAAATTGATATGAAGTATTTTTTTAAAAAAGAAATGAAAAAAATTATTCTTCAGCAAGTATTTGTTGAGCAGTTAGTGCGGGAGACCTGGGTTTGATCCCTGGGCCAGGAAGATCCCCTGGAGGAGGGAAAAGCTACCCACTCCAGTATTCTGGCCTCAAGAATTCCATGGACTGTATAGTCCATGGGGTGGCAAAGAGTCAGACACAACTGAGCGGCTTTCACTTTCACTTTCACTTTTAGTGTATGTGAGACTTAGATGATAGAAATTGATATAAAAATTTATTTCTAGGTATTTTATTTCTTTAAATGCCATTGTAAATGGAACTTCTTGATTTTGATAGTTCATTTTTAATGTTTAGAGATGCGACTGAGTTTTGTATGTTGATCTTGTATCTTATAACTTTATCGAATTTCTTTATCTGTTCTAATTATCTTTCTGTGGAGTCTTCATGGTTTTCTACATAAAAGATCATGCCATGTGCAAAGAGAAATAATTTTACTTAGTTATTTCCAATTTGGCTTCCCTTGTGGCTCAGACAATGAAGAATTTGCCTGCAATGCAGGAGACCCAGGTTCAATCCCTGGTTTGGAAAGATGCCCTAGAGAAGGGAATGATTGTCCACTCCAGTATTCTTCCCTGGAGAATTCCATAAACAGAGGAGCCTGGTAGGCTACAGTCCTTGGGGTCACAAAGAATTCACATGACTGAGCAACTGACACATTTTTACTTCTTTTCCTTGCCTAACTTGCTCAAGAAGATTTCCAGTACTATATTAAATAGAAGTGGCAAGAGTATGCATTCTTGTTTTAAATTTTACAGGAATGCTTTTAGTTTTCACTACTGAGTATGAAATTAGTTGTGAGCTTTTCATATTGACCTTTGCTATATTGAGGTAAGTTTCTTCAGGATCTAATTTATTGAGAACTTTTATCATGGAAGGCTGTTGAAGTCTTTTGAATGCTTTTTCTACATCAACTGATATGATCATAGGATTTTTATATTTCATTTTATTAATATGGTATATCACATTGATTTTTTGTGTTGAACCATTCATGTATCCCAAGAATAAACCCTCTTGGTCATGATTTATGATCCTTTAATGTGCTATTGAATTCTGTTTGCTAATATTTTGTTAAGAAATTTGGCATCTATGTTCATTAAGGATACTGGCCTATAATTTTTTTTCTTATGGTGACTTTTTCTGGATTTTGCCAAAGATGTAAAAGCTTGTACACTGAAAAATATGAAAGAGTAATGAAAGAAATCTTAAAAGACACAACTAAATAGAAAAACATCTCATGTTCATGAATTAGAAGAATTAATAATTGTTCAAATGTTCATATTACCCAAAACAATCTACAGATGCAGTGCAATCTCTATCAAAATACAATGTCATGTTTTATAGAAACAGAAAAAAACAATTCTAAAATTCATAGAGGACCACAAAAGATGCTGAATAGCCAAAGGAATTCTGAGCAAGAATAAAATCAGATGTCCTGATTTCAAAATATATTATAAAACTACAGTAATCTAAATAATATAGTACTAGTGTAAAAATACACACATAGACCAGTAGATCCAGAAATATACCCACACATGTATGACCAACAGATTTTCAACAAAAGTGTCAAGAATAAACAATGAGAAAAAGATGATCTCTTTAATAAATGGTGTTGGGAAAACTGGACATCCACATGTGAAAGAATGAAATCCCTTATCTTACACTATACTCAAAAATCAATTCAAAATTGTCAAAATTGATAAAAGACTTACATGCAAGATCTGAAATTATTAAACTCCTAGAAGAAAGCACAGAGAAACTTTGTGTTATCTTGACATTGGCCTTGACAATGATTTCTTGAAAAGCATAAGCAGCAAGAGGAAAAACAGACAAATGGAACTTGTCCATTAAAAAGTTTCTGCACAGCAAAGAAAGCAATCAACAAAATAAAAAGGCAACCTACAGAATGGGAGAAAATATTTGCAAACCATATATCTGATAAAGAGTTAATATCCAAAATATATAAGGAACTTCTGCAACTCAATGGCAAAATAATAATAGTAATAAACCAACTAAAAAACATAGAACCTGAATAGATACATGGGTACATGAAACGGTGCTCAACATTAATAACCATCAGAGAAATCCAAATCAAAACCACAATAAGCTATGACTTCATACCTTTCAGAGTGCCTATTATCAAAAAGACAAGAAATTAACAGTGTTGGTGAGGATGTGGAGAAAAGGAGACCCTTATACACCTTATCACTGTGCTAGCCTAAATATTACCATTAAATAAAAGAGATGCACGATATGACAGAACACTACTTTTGTGGTTTGCATTAACATATAAATGTATTCTTTATGGCTTGACATAAGCTTATAACATTCACTGGAACATGGAGAAAGCAAAGGAAAACATCTACTTCTGCTTCATTAACTACACTAAAGCCTTTAGCCGTGTGGATCACAACAAACTGTGGAAAATTCTTAAAGAGATGGGAATACCAGACTACCTCACCTGTCTCCTGAGAAACCTGTATGTGGGTCAAGAAGCAACAGTTAGAACTGGACATGGAACAGCTGACTTGTTCAAAATTGGGAAGGAAGTATGTCAAGGCTCTATACTGTCTCCTTGCTTATTTAACTTACATGCAAAGAGTGTGTGTGTGTGTGTGGATGTGTGTGTGTGTGGGCTGAGTCGTTCAGTCATGCCCCACTCTTTGTAACCCCACAGACTGTAGCCCACCAGGTTTTTCTGTCAATGGAGTTTTCCAGGCAAGAATACAGGAGTGGGTTGCCATTTTCTCCTCTAGGTGATCTCCCCAGACCAGGGATCAAACCCACGTCTACTGTGGCTCTTGCATTGGCAGGCAGATTTTTTACCACTAAGCCAATTGGGAAACACGTGCAGAGTTCAGTTCAGTTCAGTCACTCAGTCGTCTCCGACTCTTTGAGATCCCATGGACTGCAACACCCCAAGCCTCCCTGTCCATCACCAACTCCAGGAGTTTACTCAAACTCATGTCCATTGAGTCGGTGATGCAATTCAACCATCTCATCCTCTATCGTCCCCTTCTCCTCCTGCCCTCAATCTTTGGAAAAGAATCAGGGTCTTTTCCAAGGAGTCAGTTCTTTGTGGCCAAAGTATTGGAGTTTCAGCTTCAACATCAATCCTTCCAATGAATATTCAGGACTGATTTCCTTTAGGATGGACTGATTGGATCTCCTTGCAGTCCAAGGGATTCTCAAAAGTCTTCTCCAACACCACCGTTCAAAGCATCAATTCTTTGGCACTCAGCTTTCTTTATAGTCCAACTCTCACATCCATACATGACCACTGGAAAAACCATAGCCTTGGCTAGACTAGACAGACCTTTGTTGGCAAAGTAACATCTCTGCTTTTTTATATGCTGTCTAGGTTGGTCATAACTTTTCTTCCAAGGAGCAAGCGTCTTTTTAGTTCATGGCTGCAGTCACCATCTGCAGTGATTTTGGAGCCCAAAAAAATAAAGTCAGCCACTGTTTCCACTGTTTCCCCATCTATTTGCCATGAAGTGATGGGATGGATGCCATGATCTTTGTTCTCTGAATGTTGAGCTTTAAGCCAACTTTTTCACTCTCCTCTTTCACTTTCATCAACAGACTCTTTTTAGTTCTTCTTCACTTTCTGCCATAAGGGTGGTGACATCTGAATATCTGAGGTTATTGATATTTCTCCCAGCAATCTTGATTCCAGCTTGTGCTGGAATACACAGAGTACACCATGTGCAGAGTACAACATGCTAAATGCCAGGCTGACTGACTCATAAGCTGGAATCAAGATTGCTGGGATTATCAATATATCAACAACCTCAGATATGCAGATAATACCACTCTAATGATAGAAAGCAAAGAGGAACTAAAGACCTTCCTGACGAGGGTGAAAGATGTGAGTGAAAAAGCTGGCTTGATACTGAGCATTAAAAAGCTAAGATCATGGCATCCAGTCCCATTACTTCATGGCAATTAGGAAAAAGTGGAAGCAGTGACAGATTTTATTTTCTTGGGCTCCAAAATCACTGTGGATGATGATTACATCAAAGAAATTAAAAGATGCTTGCTGCTTGAAAGGAAAGCTATGACAAAAAAGCAGAGACATCACTTTGTTGACAAAGGTCCATATAGTCAAAAGTATGGTTTTTCCTGATGATTACATCAAAGAAATTAAAAGATGCTTGCTGCTTGAAAGGAAAGCTATGACAAAAAAGCAGAGACATCACTTTGTTGACAAAGGTCCATATAGTCAAAAGTATGGTTTTTCCAGTAGTAATGCATGGATGTGAGATTTGAACTATACAGAAGGCTGAGTGCCAAAGAATTGATATTTTTGAAATGTGGTGCTGGAGAAGACTCTTGAGAGTCCCTTGGACAGCAGTAAGATCAAACCAATCAATCCTAAAGGAAATCAACCTTGAATATTCATTGGAAGGACTGATGCTGAAGCTGAACTCCAATACTTTGGCCACCTGATGCAAAGAGCTGACTCACTGGAAAAGACCCTGACGCTGGGAAAGACTGAAGGCAAAAGAAGATGGGGCAGCAGAAGATGAGATGCTTAGATAGCAGAAGATGAGATGCTTGATTTAATGGACATGAGTTTGATCTGAATCTGGGAGTCAGTGAAGAACAGGGGAGCCTGGTGTGTTGCAGTCTGTGGGGTCACAAAGAGTCAGACAGAACTTGCTGCTGCTGCTGCTACTGCTGCTAAGTCACTTCAGTCGTGTCCGACTCTGTGCGACCCCATAGACAGCAGCCCACCAGGCTTCCCCTTCCCTGGGATTCTCCAGGCAAGAACACGATGAACAAATACAAATACACTGTTAGTGGAAATGTAAAGTGATTTGGCTACTATGGAAAACATTATGAATATTCCTCAAAAAATTGAAAAAAGAACCACCATTTTTCAGTCCATGGGGTCACAAAGATTTGGACTTGACTGAGCGACTGAACAACAAGTTTATGATCCACTGATCTCACTTCTGGTTATATAGCCAAAGGAATTGAAATCAGGGTCTTACAGATACATATCATGAACATTGCTATGTTCTTTGTAGCACTATTCACAATAGCCAAGACACAGGGAAGCAACTCAAAGGATAATTGAGAATGGATGGATAAAAAAAAAACTATGTTATTTACATATAATGGAGTATTAACATGCACATATAATGAAACATAATATTATAATAAAGAAGAAAATCTTGTCATTTGCAGAAACAGATGAATCTGGAAGACATAATGCTAAGTGAAAAAGCCAGACATAGGACAAATACTATGAGTCCACTTATATGAGGTATCTAAACTAGTCAAACTCATGAAAGAGAGTAGAATGGTGGTTACCAACAACTGGAGGCATGAAGAGGAACGGGGAGGTGTTGGCACAAAAGTACAAGCTTTGGAAGGTGAGGAAATTCGAGAGGTCCATGTACATCACAGTGCCTAGAGTTAACAATACCATGCTGCTGCTGCTGCTGCTAAGTCGCTTCAGTCATGTCCGACTCTGTAAGACCCCATAGGCGGCAGCTCACCAGGCTCCCCTGTCCCCAGGATTCTCCAGGCAAGAACACTGGAGTGGGTTGCCATTTTCTTCTCCAGCGCATGAAAGTGAAAAGTGAAAGTGAAGTCATTCAGTCGTATCCGACTCTTAGCAACCCCATGGACTGCAGCCTACCAGGCTCCTCCATCCATGGGATTTTCCAGGCAAGAGTACTGGAGTGGGGTGCCATTGCCTTCTCCTAACAATACCATAGTGTATCCTTAAAACAGTTGCTTAGAAGGTAGATATTATGTTTAGTATTCATGTTTTTACCACAAAAGTAAAGATGGCAGGAAGAAACTTTAGATGTGATGGATATGTTTATGCAGTTGATTGTTGTGATGGTTTCACACTTCTAAACTCAACATCACTACGAACTTCTAAACTCATTCTTCTAAACTCCGCAATACTATGAATGAAGCTAGTAGAGGTGATGGAATTACAGTTGAGCTATTTCACATCCTGAAAGATGATGTTGTGAAAGTGCTGCACTCAATATGCCAGCAAATCTGGAAAATGCAGCAGTGGCCACAGGACTGGAAAAAGTCAGTTTTTATTCTAATCCCAAAGAAAGGCAATGCCAAAGAATGCTCAAACTACCACACAAGTGCACTCATCTCACAAGCTAGGAAAGTAATGCTCAAAATTCTCCAAGCCAGGCTTTAACAGAATGTGAACCATGAACTTCCAGATGTTCAAGCTGGATTTAGAAAAGGCAGAGGAACTAGAGATCAAATTGCCAACATCCATTGGATCATCAAAAAGCAAAAGGGTTCCAGTAAAACATCTACTTTTGCTTTATTGACTACACCAAAGCCTTTGACCGTGTGGCTCACAACGAACTATGGAAAATTCTTAAAGAAATAGGAATAGTTGACCACCTTACCTGCCTCCTGAGAAATCTGTGTGCAGGTCAAGAAACAACAGTTAGAACTGGACATGGAACAACAGACTGGTTCCAAATTGGGAAAGGAGTGTGTCAAGGCTGCATATTTTCACCCTGCTTATTTAACTTTTATGCATGGTACATCAGCAAAATGCTGGGTTGGATGAAGATAAGCTGGAATCAAGATTTCTGGGAGAAATATCAGTAGCCTCAGATATGCAGATGACACTACCCTTATGGCAGAAAGTGAAGAGGAACTTAAGAGGCTCTTGATGATAGTGAAATAGGAGAGTGAAAAAGCTGGCTTAAAACTCAGCATTCAGAAAACTAAGATCATGGCATCCGGCACCATCACTTCATGGCAAATACATGGGAAAACAATGGAAACAGTGACAGACTTTATTTTGGGGGGCTCCAAAATCACTGAAGTTGGTGATTGCAGCCGTGAAATTAAAAGATGCTTGCTCCTTGGAAGAAAAGCTATGACCAAACTAGACAGCATATTAAAAAGCAGAGACAATACTTTAACAACAAAGGTCCATCTAGTCAAAGATATGGTTTTTCCAGTAGTCATGTATGGATATGAGAGATGAACTGTAAAGAAAGCTGAGTGCCAAAGAATTGATGCTTTTGAACTGCGGTGTTAGACTCTTGAGAGTCCCTTGGACTGCAAGGAGATCCAACCAGTCCATCCTGAAGGAAATCAGTCCTGAATATTCATTGGAAGGACTGATGCTGAAGCTGAAACTCCAATACTTTGGCCACCTGATGCGAAGAACTGACTCATTGGAAAAGATCCTGATTCTGGGAAAGATTGAAGGCAAGAGGAGAAGGGGATGACAGAAGATGAGATGGTTGGATGGCATCATCGACGTGATGGACATGAGTTTGAACAGGCTCCAGGAGTTGGTGATGGACAGGGAAGCCCGGTGTGCTGCAGTCCATGGGGTCGCAAAGAGTCGGACACGACTGATCAACTAAACTGAACTGAAAACTCAGCAAGCTGTATACATTAAGTATGTACAGTTTTCTTTATATCAATCATACCTCAATAAAATTTTTTAATTAGAATAAAAAGTGGTCTCTACCCTTGGGGAACTTACTATGCAATTAGGAAAGAATATGTTAAATCAGGCTCATAGAAACAGAGAATAGATTAGTGGTTATTAGAGGTGAGGATGGAGTGGGTAAAATGGGTGGAAATGAGTCAAAACTTAAAACCTTCCAGTTATAGAATAAAAATATCATGGAGATATAATGTCACAGCATGGTGACTATAGTTAGTAAACTATATTGCATGTTTGCAAGTTTCTAAGAGAATAGTAATCTTAAAAGTTCTCTGTACCTATATATGGTGACAAATGTTAACTAGGCTTATTGTGGAAATCATTTTACAATATATACAATATCAAATCATTGTTGTATACCTGAAACTAACATTTGTTGTTGTTCAGACACTAAGTTGTGTCTCACTCTTTTGAAACACCATGGATTGTAGCCCACCAGGATCCTCTGTGCATGGGATTTCCCAGGCAAGAATACTAGAGTGTGTTGCCATTTCCTTCTCCAGTGGATCTTCCTGACTCAGGCATGTAACCCAGATCTCCTGCGTTGGCAGGCAAATTCTTTACCACTGCCACCAGAGAAGCCCTAAACTAACATAATGCATGTCAAGTATACTTCAGTAAAAAAAAGGTGTTTGTAGTTAGAAATGTGAGAAACCTTTAAATAAGATTCAGAAACTTCAAATTGATAGAGGAAATGAGTCAAAGAGAAAAGAATATTTTAAAATATTATTATTCAAGCAGGATTAAAGAACACATCTGAGATAAAGATGAGAGTAGGCCCCTTAAAAGGGAAAATGGTTACTTAAGCAAGGTAAGACACACAAAGGAATTTTAAAGAATGTTTATGCTACATTAGCTTGAGTTAACATGTTCTCATATTTTCATCATTAACAGCAAAAACAATATCACAAGCACCTAGTCTCTTGAGAGCACTTGATATCTGTAACATATGAACTAATTAATTAATTGAACATTGAGTTGCATAGCATTGTTAAACCTAAAATGTGATTTGGGAATGTTAGGATCTCTATATTTAAAGTACAGTCTTCTGCAAATGATTTAAATATTAATAGCTGGTAATGATTGTTCATATCACACAATTGACTAGCTTTTAGAATGTATCAATAGTCTCATATACCCACGGAAAGCAAAAAGTAACAACCCCTGAACTTCTAGGAATCTCTAGTGAAAAAAATTTTAATGATATTAAAATAAATTGAGTCAGCAAAAAACACTTCATATTCTCCAGACTTATTTTTGGAAAGGGTAAGCAAATGAATTAAATTGTAGGTAAATACATCTGAGATGCAAAGTAGTAATGCAGATAACAATCTATTTTTTATAATTAAAGCTTAGCTAACCTATCATTTGGCCACAATGATAATTTTGTATCAAACTATAAATAACAACAAGAGATCTGTACAGAAAAATTGCCTTGCAGCATTTTTGGAAAAATTAATGTATATCCAATATTGATCTTGATTTGTGCATGTTAAACTGTTCCTCCTTGAGTAAAGTATTCTTGAAGTCAATAATACGCCATAATCTCATATGACACTAATAAAATAATGCAAATGACAATTCATTTTTGTTAACTTGTCTATGACTTAATGGATGGATAAATTTTGTTAAAAGAGGAAGCAAGAACTTAGTGCATAGTAGGCATATCTGTAAAACAATTGTGATTGATTTTTTTGGGAGGAGTAACTTTCCTAAGATAGAAAGTGAAGCAATCAATCTTTTGAAATTTTTCCCAAAAAGTGTTTTTATAGCTGATGATACATATTTCAGAAAACCGAAGCCACGTACATTAGGTAGTTTGTTTTGTTCGCTAAGAATATAATACAGTAATGGTGTTGCCAATAAAGCCCAAGGAAGCTAAAAATATGCAAAACAGCAGCATTAGAATGATTTTATGTATGATACTTCCTTAGTGGCTCAGTTGGTAAAGAATCCGCCTACAATGCAGGAGACCCAAGTTCCATCCCTGGGTCAGGAAAATCCACTGGAGAAGGGAATGGCACCCATTCCAGAATTCTTCCCTGGAGAATTCCATGGACAGAGGAGCCTGGCAGGCTACAGTCCATGGTGTCGCCAAGAGTCAGACACGACTGAGTGACTAACACACATAGTAATTTTATTACTCAAAATTGTTGAAATTAGTAACACTAAAGTTGTTTTCTTGTACTCAAGGGACACTAGTAAGGGAAAAGAATAGCAGAGCAGTGAGAGAGCTAGGTAAAGTCTTAGATTCAAGGAAAAATATAGAGCAAGGAAGAATTATTTTCCATCCAATCCAGTTTTCCTGTGTATTCATTATGAGAAAGCAATGAACTAAAGACCTATGTTTGCACAGTACACCAATTAAATTTGCAGGAGAAAATACAAGCAGTGTAACTTAAGAAAATAAATTTACATTTGAGTCTCCCTGGTTATTTCCTAGCCATCATTTAAACTCTTGAAAATGCACCTTAACTCTTTCAAGGTACTTACAATCCACTTAGGCAGAGGCAGATACTTTACAGTGAGAGCTAAGGTACCATTTAATCCAAGACTTTATAACCCAGGAGTGCCATGGGCAATGAGAATTCCTCTGAGGCATGCTTTCTTTGGAGAAAATATTGTTTGACCACAGTGTTGAGTTTGGTCATGATGTATACAGAACCGGAATATTAAACAGGATGGTAACTTAGGTAAAAGGTCATTTATTGGGAAAAAAAAAAAAAAATTGGCTCAACTATGTAACTCTAGGGCTTAAAAATAAGAACGTCCTGCCCCTTCTTGCCGTACTGGGTCTCACAGACAAAAGGGAAAATTCAAATTAGTAAATTAGTTGTCCAAATTAATAAATCTTTTGCCATATAAAATACATTACTCAAAATGAATCATAGACCTGAATGTGAAAACTAAAACTATAAAATTTCCAAAGGAAAATTTAGGAGCAAAAAATTCTTTGTGAACTTTGGGTTAGACAAAGATTTCTTAGATGTAACACCCAAAACATGATTTATAAGAAAAAAAAATGGACTTTATCAGAAGCAAAATCTGCTCTTTAAAAAGACAGCCTTATGTGAAGGAAAAGACAAATCATAGATCTGAAGAAAAACTTGCAAGGTATATAGTTGATGAAGAACTTGCGTATCTATAATATATAAGGAACTCTTAAAACAATAATAAAACAACTCAATTTTTTAAATGGGCAAAAGATTTGAACAGACATTTCACTAGAGGAGATTGCAATATTGATTGCAAATAAACTTGTCAAAAAATGCTAAACATTAGTCATTAGGGAAATGCAGACAAAAGCTGCAATGAGATACTACTACATACCTGTTAGAATGTGTACATTTTTAAACTTTTAAAAGCTAACCTTGGCAAGCATTGACAAGAATATGGGGTAGCTGGAATTTCATATGCTGCTGTTATTTTCTGTGTGCTTAGTCGCTCAGTTGTGTTTGACTCTGCAACCCCACAGGCCCTTCTGTAGATGGGATTTTCCAGGCAAGAATACTGGAGTAGGTTACCATTTCCTCCTCCAATGGATCTTCCCAATGTAGGATCGAATCTGCATCTCCTGCATTGGCAGGTATATTCTTTTACAACTGAGCCACCTGGAGAGCCCACAGTACTGATGGGAATGTAAATTGGTACCGTTACTTTGGAAAACAGTTTGACAGTTTCTTAAATGATGCAGCCGTCCTAATCCTAGATATTTGCCCAAGAGAAATGAAAAGCGCACATCTAAACAAAAACTTTTACAGGCTACTAGGAATCACAGTCTGGGGAATAGGCAATGTTCATCAAGTATAATAAGGTGGAAAGGGCTTAATAGAGGTTTATATAGAATGCTACTGGGTCCAGAAGAAAGCAAGTTACTCAGGTAAGGGGATAATGATCAAGGAAAGCCTGAGATCATTCTTAAAAGATCAAGTCTTGCAAGACAACAAAAATTAGAAAGTGTTTCAGAATGTAGAAAACTGAACTCAAAACATCCCAAACTAAACCCCCATTTTTCCCAAAATCTGCTGTACCAGGAGCTGTCCCTGTATCAAACAATAGCAACTCCATCTTTCCAGTTGCTCAGAACAGAAAACTTAGAGTCATTTTTGACTCCTCTCTTCCCCTGGTATCTCTATCCAACCCATTAGGAAAGACTGCTGTCTCTGCTTTCAAAATATTAATATATCCACAGTCTGTCAACATTTCACCATCTTTGCTGTTCCCAGCTATCATCATCTCTCACCTGCAATAGACTCCTACCTGGTCTTGCTGCTTCTAAATTGGCCACCGTCTGTAATCCATTCTGAACACAGAACCCAGCATTATCATTTTAAAATGTAAATCAAATCATGGGAGTCCTCTGCAATGGCCTCCCAATCCATTCAGAGTAAAACTAAGGCCTTAAAATGATCTAAAAGGCCTTCACAAGTTAGCCCCTCAGTTTCTCTCACTCCCTTTCCCGGCACTGTTCTCTCAGTGACTCCTTGCCTCTTCTCACTCTTCTATCCCTTGCCCCTCCCCAGCCTCACTGATCCCCTTGCTGCTTCTAGAACAGGACAGGCAGATTTCTATACTAGGGTTTTTGCACTACTGTTCCTTGTACCGGAGCTCTTTTCTTCCACATCTCCAGGTGGCTAATTCTCATACCTTCTGCAAGTCTTACTCAAATGTCACCTGCCCGAAACACTGTATATGAAACTGCATCTCGCCGTTCCTCCCAAACTACCACCTCACAGTCTCAGTTCCCCTTGTTGAGTTGCTCAGTCATTTTCAACTCTTTGTGACCCCATGCACTGCAGTGCCCCAGGCTCCCCTCTGTCTGGGGAGATGTCCCAGAGGAGCCTGGCGGGCTGCATTTCCCAGGCAAGATACTGGAGGGAGTTGCTATTTCCTTTTCCAGGGGATCTTCCCAACCCAGGGATTGAACCTGCATCTCTTGCAAGTCTTGTGCATTGCAGGTGGATTCTCTACTGTTGAGCCACCAGGGAAGTCCTCAATTCCCCTTACCTTGCCCTAACCTTTTCCCCATAAAACTCACCACCTGCTAACATACTGTACTTATTTATGATGCTCATTGCTAGTTGGTCTTTCTGCACTGGAATGCAAGCCCCATGTTCTCTTAATTGATGTATCCCTAGATACACTGCCTATTACATAATAAATGTTTATTTTTGTGTGTGTTCAATAAATGTAAGGTTCATGAAAATGAGAAAAATAGTCACTCCAATGACTGCAAATACTCAGTGTCACTAGAGTGTTAAGAGCACATGAGGTAAAGGCACATGAGAAGGTAAAATTAGAGTTGTAGAAGATCTTTCCATCCTCTGCAAAGAGTGCCAGCAAGTGGGGAACCACTGACAAGATTTACACATGGAATTAACATGATTATATTTACATATTAGATCACTCTTGCAGCAGTGTGAATCTGACATCTCCAACTTTCCAGGGTCACAAAATAAAATTTTAAAATAGCTTCTCTCTGTTGTCATAATCCTGACCCTTCCTGAGTGCTATAGAATCATAATTGTTAGAAAACGGATTCTGGAACAGACTGCCTGAATTTACATTCCTTTTCTACCAGTAGCTCTAGGATTTAGCAAATTACTCAGCCTTTCTTTTCTTTATCTATAAAATAAATAAATAATTCTTTTTAAAATGTTGTTGTGGTCCTTTAAGAGTTTTAATAAATAAGGCAGTTCATGCTTGAACATGGTAAGCACTAAAAATGTTTTAATGTTTTAATATTTTTAATATTAAAAGGAAAAAACACATTTCACAGATGCTTTATTTAATGGCAAACTATTGCTTCATCTTTCCTCCAATAGTTTTGCATTTTCTAAATTGAGCAATCCTTTCATACATAAATATTGGCAGTATTTTCATATATTTTAAGTTAGTAAAACTTAGAGATGTGATCATAAACGAACACTTCAAAGAATAAGTGTTCTGTTGTGTTTTGACTTTAATCGACTCCTGTCTCATATTTCCACAAATTCCAATCTAGATGAGCAATATTCATTAAAATACCCACCGCTTGTTTTATTATTTATAGTTTATATGTCTTTCCATTGAAACAAAGAGACAGATTGTCTTCTAGCTGAGACACCTGGAAGGTGCTTGAAGTACAAAGGCCATGATTCAAAAGTCTGCAGTGCAGTCAACAAGCAATTACTTTTGCATGTGATAGGAGACTGTCAGCTTCAAACACAGGACATTCTTTGGGAAGATTAGTCCAAATTACATTTTATTACATTGGCCCACTTGAATGGCCTAAACTTCATATACTTCTTATTCTAATGGAATTCCAACTGAGGCATTAATATATTGTTTATGACATGTTTGGAGTTCTTGTGTTATCAGCAGGCATTCATGAGAGAAGCTTCAAACAGTATCAGATAACAGTGAGCTGGATGTTGGCTGTTGTACAGCATAGGGGATTTTATCATCTTGTTGAACCAGTGGCAGTGATTAAATTAAACTGTCTGAACAAAGCTTTTGCATGTCAGACTGTTGAATGGCAAAATGAAAGAGTGACACACTTCAAAGATCAGAGGAAAGGAGACAGGGCTAGAAAAACACAGTTACATAACTGTTTATTTACAACATTCAGAGACAAAATCAATAGTTTTAAACTGTTGGTTTTCATTTTACTTCATCTTTAAACTTTTCAGTATCATTTTATATGTTTTTGAAGCATATTTCCCCACATTCTTTTTCATGTAACATACTTAATTTAACTTGGAATGTTGATTGAACGATTAGGTAGTTAGGGGAGGATTTTTTTGTTCTTGTTTCTTTGTGCATGGATGATTTTTAATTTGGTATAATTTCTAATTTTTATCTTATTATTCCTAATGAGATATTTTAGAGAAAAAAAATGTCCAGGAAACTAAGATGGTTTCATAATTTTTATCTAGGGAGAGAAACACAGGGCTTCTATTTTTCCACTTCAAGAGACAAATCAGAATTTTAAGGGAGAAGTTTATTACAGTAGAACTAAACTGAAATTATTTTTATAAGCTGAAACATTATAATATATGAGCTCTCTGAAGAAGTTTATGAGTAAAAAATTTCACGAATATAAATGTATCTGAGATACAAAGTTAGCTTTAGAGGAACCCACATGTTTTCCATCCAACAAGATTTGTAATCAACAGACTGGTCTGGCACTTATTTATAATTATTATTTTTGTTAGCAAAAAAAAAATAGTTTTGTTAGTCTTGAGAAAATGTTATTTCCTCTCACACAAAATAAAACTGGGAAAATATCCAGAAAAAGCAAATTGAGTTTTAGTGCTGTTTCCATTACAAAGTCTACATAGTTTTAGATCATTGTTTAGACTGGTGATTTCCTTTTTATTTAAAGACTCTAAGTCAACCATTTGGAAACATTTAAGAAACTTCCAGTGTCTCAAGGTAGTTACAGAAGATAGGTATTCACATGATGCTAACCCTTGTACATTAGTTTCTTCAATTTTGATTTACACAATTTCCAGAGCTTTAAAATAATGCTCATTTTGAAATAAATGCTGGTTCTTAATGCATCTTCACATTTTGTTTTTCATTTTCATTTATCATGGAAGGTGATAGACTTTCAGAGAGACTCTAAGTACTCAGTGACATCCACTAACATGTTAAAGTACAAAACACTTTAAATTCAATTCCTCTTGAGACACTTAGTGATAGGGGAGAAATTATAGAAAAAATGAAAACAAAGTCAACGTGTCCTTTTAGAATATTTCACCACAAACAACCACATCAGTATGCATCCTTTACAAATTTACTTCTTCAACCCACCAAATATTTAGGACATGCTGATTGCAGTTGAAAGACAAGGAAACCAACAGAGAACGATCAGGATTATCTACAGATACAAGAAAAGATGAATTTTTACTTAGTTATGTGGCATACTTTTGGAATTGGGTTAGAAACATTCTCAATTAGAAATTTGTAAAGACAGCAAAACAATTCCAAAATTCATAGATTTCAAAATCCTAAAATCCATATGAAATCTATATGATTATAAATTTATTCAGAGTTTCACTTATAAATTATATTTTTATAAACTATATTTTTGATTAAAATATAATTAGGAAGAAGTTACTTCTGGCATTTTCTATTATACAGATGATAATGTTTATGTTTATTCAAAATATTTTTGAAATTTTCTATTTACTTAAAGTCTACTATGATCTAAAAAAATTGAGACTTTAAATATTGTAAGTAATGAATTGTTATTTAATCAATATAATAGTGTCAATTATCTTCAACTAAAAAAAGTTACTATATAACATCAATATTTATACTCTAAAAACAAAAAGTAAACTTTTCAATTTCTCACTGCACTTTATAAAAATTATTCATGAGTTAGACAATGAAGTAAACCTCTGTGAAGTCATAAAAACAGAAAAATGTTCATGTACATTACCTGGTAAAAATAAATAAAAATTAAAAATAAATAACAAAATTTACATAAACACTCAACATGTTGGAAATTTTAAAACACTCCTTAAGTAAATTTTGCCTCAAATAAGATATTATGAGAACAACATGAGTCAAAACTCATGAGATATCTTTAAAGATTTTTCAAAAGAAAGTTATACTCCTGGATGTTTATATCATTCAAGAAAGGAAAATAAGAACATATATTAAATCAGCACTCAGCTAAAGAAGTTAAAAGAAAAGCAAAAATATCTCTTAAAATATAAAATGAAATTAAGGACTTAAGTTTAGAAATTAATAAATGAAAAAAAACTATGAAATTGATCAAATCAGATCAGATCAGTCGC
Organism: Bos grunniens; assembly: GCF_055505025.1. Classification (NCBI taxonomy): domain Eukaryota; kingdom Metazoa; phylum Chordata; class Mammalia; order Artiodactyla; family Bovidae; genus Bos; species Bos grunniens. The sequence continues at coordinate 47,688,510 of NC_141176.1, forward strand.
TCAGTCGTGTCTGACTCTTTGCGACCCCATGAATCGCAGCACGCCAGGCCTCCCTGTCCATCACCAACTCCCGGAGTTCACTCAGACTCACATCCATTGAGTCAGTGATGCCATCCAGCCATCTCATCCTCTGTCATACCCTTCTCCTCTTGCCCCAATCCCTCCCAGCATCAGAGTCTTTTCCAATGAGTCAACTCTTCACATGAGGTGGCCAAAGTACTGGAGTTTCAGCTTTAGCATCATTCCTTCCAAAGAAATCCCAGGGCTGATCTCCTTCAGAATGCACTGGTTGGATCTCCTTGCAGTCCAAGGGACTCTCAAGAGTCTTCTCCAACACCACAGTTCAAAAGCATCAATTCTTCTGCCCTCAGCCTTCTTCACAGTCCAACTCTCACATCCATGTATGACCACAGGAAAAACCATAGCCTTGACTAGATGGACCTCTGTTGGCAAAGTAATGTCTTTGCTTTTGAATATGCTATCTAGGTTGGTCATAACTTTCCTTCCAAGGAGTAAGCGTCTCTTAATTTCATGGCTGCAGTCACCATCTGCAGTGATTTTGGAGCCCAGAATAGCTTCATCTATAAACTGATATTTAGAAAAGAAAGACGATTCCTTAACAAGTCTATTCAAGAAAAATAAGGAAAAAGCAGATACAATGTTAAGAATCAAAATGAATCTATACCAATTAAATTCTCAAATTATAAGGGAATATTATTAACACACAACTCAGAAGCCAAAATAAGAGAGAGAATTGTTGATGTTACTACATCAAAGCATAAACATTTTGTTTGGCAAAAGACATCCTCAGCAAATGTATAAGACAAATTACAAAACTACAATCTGGGAGAAAATTTTGCAACCTACATGAAAGACAAAACAAGTGAAATAAGAATAAACATAGTTCAGAAGAAATAAATATGGTTACAAAGCTCTAAAAACATCACTCTTCATTGATCTAGCAGTTCTATTTTTAGTAATTTATCCTGTAAAAATGTTTCAAAAGATACAGTCAGACATTACATTTAACTTAAAATATAGAAAAATGATAAACAACTATATTGGTGAAAAAGTCATAATACACACAAAGAAATAATAACCAATCATTAAAAGAGATAAGTTCAGTTCAGTCACTTAGTCATGTCTGACTCTTTGAGACCCATGGACTGCAGCATGCCAGGCCTTCCTGTTGATCACCAACTCCCGGAGTTCACTCAAACTCATTGAGTCAGTGATGCCATCCAACCGTCTCATCCTCTGTTGGCCCCTTCTCTTCCTGCCTTCGATCTTTCCCAGCATCAGGGTCTTTTCCAAGGAGTCGGTTCTTTGCATCTGTGGCCAAAATATTGGAGTTTCAGCTTCAACATCAGTCCTTCCAATGAACACCCAGGACTGATCTCCTTTAGGATGGAATGGTTGGATCTCCTTGCAGTCCAAGGGATGCTCAAGAGTCTTCTCCAACACCACAGTTCAAAAGCATCAATTCTTTGGCACTCAGCTTTCTCTATAGTCCAGCTCTCACATCCATACATGACTACTGGAAAAACCATATCTTTGACTAGATGGACCTTTGTTGGCAAAGTAAGGTCTCTGCTTTTGAATATGCTATCTAGGTTAGTCATAACTTTTCTCCCAAGGAGCAAGTGTCTTTTAATTTCATGGCTACAGTCATCATCTGCAGTGATTTTGGAGCCCCAAAAGATAGTCTCTCACCGTTTCCACTGTCTCCCCATTTATTTGCCACGAAGTGATGGGACCAGATGCCATAATCTTAGTTTTCTGAATGTTGAGCCTCAAGCCAACTTTCTCACTCTCTTCTTTCACTTTGCCTAAAGTGTGATGTCATCTGCATATCTGAAGTTATTGATATTTCTCCCAGCAATTTTGATTCCAGCTTGTGCTTTATCCAGCCCAGAGTTCAGAAACAGATAAATAAAACATAAAATAAATAAAACAGGTAAATAAAAGATAAAAGAGTTCAGAAACAGATAAATAAAAACATCTCCAAATCTATTGTTTAATGAGAACTAAGAGGGAAGCAGAGGAACCAGAGATCAAATTGCCAACATCTGCTGGATCATGGAAAAAGCAAGAGAGTTCCAGAAAAACATCTATTTCTGCTTTATTGACTATGCCAAAGCCTTTGACTGTGTGGATCACAATAAACTGTGGAAAATTCTGAAAGAGATGGGAATACCAGAGCTGCCTCTTGAGAAACCTGTATGCAGGTCAGGAAGCAAGAGTTAGAACTGTGCGTGGAACAACAGACTGGTTCCAAATAGGAAAAGGAGTACGTCAAGGCTGTATATTATCACCCTGCTTATTTAACTTATATGCAGAGTATATCATGAGAAACGCTGGGCTGGAAGAAGCGTAAGCTGGAATCAAGATTGCCAGGGGAAATATCAATAACCTCAGATATGCAGATGATACTACCCTTATGGCAGAAAGTGAAGAAGAACTAAAAAGCCTCTTGATGAAAGTGAAAGAGGAGAGTGAAAAAGTTGGTTTAAAGCTCAACATTCAGAAAACGAAGATCATGGCGTCTGGCCCCACCACCAGTTGTGTCTGACTCTTTGCAGCCAATGGACTATATATACAGTCCATGGAATTCTCCAGGCAAGAATACTGGAGTGGGTGGCCTTTCCCTTCTCCAGGGGATCTTCCTGACCCAGGGATTGAACCCAGGTCTCCCACAATGCAGGTGGATTCTTTACCATCTTAGCCACCAGGGAAGCCCAAGGAAACCCAAATTAGCCCCAAAACACTGGAGCTGAAAATAATAGACACCTTTTGTCTCACAGTTTCTGTGAATTAGAAATCTTGGAGCATTTGGTCTGGGTGATTCTAGCACAGAACAGGTTTCCCAGCTGGCACTAGTGGTAAAGAATCCACCTGCCAATGCAAGAGACTCAAAAGACATGGAAATCCTGAGTTGGGAAGATCCCTTGCAGGAGGAAATGGCAACCCATTCCAGTATTCTTGCCTGGAAAATTCCGTGGATAAAGGAGCCTGGCAGACTACAGTCCACTTTCACTTAGTTTCACAGTTCAAGATCATGGCGTCTGGCCCCACCACTTCGTGGGAAATAGATGGGGAAACAGTGGAAACAGTGTCAGACTTTATTTTTCTGGGCTCCAAAATCACTGCAGAAGGTGACTGCAGCCATGAAATTAAGAGTCGCTTACTCCTTGGAAGAAAAGTTCTGACCAACCTAGATAGCATATTCAAAAGCAGAGACATTACTTTGCCAACAAAGGTCCATCTAGTCAAAGATATGGTTTTTCCAGTGGTCATGTATGGATGTGAGAGTTGGACTGTGAGGAAGGCTGAGCGCCGAAGAATTGATGCTTTTGAACTGTGGTGTTGGAGAAGACTCTTGAGAGTCCCTTGGACTGCAAGGAGATCCAACCAGTGCATTCTGAAGGAGATCAGCCCTGGGATTTCTTTGGAAGGAATGATACTAAAGCTGAAACTCCAGTACTTTGGCCACCTCATGTGAAGAGTTGACTCATTGGAAAAGACTCTGATGCTGGGAGGGATTGGGGGCAGGAGGTGAAGGGGACGACAGAGGATGAGATGGCTGAATGGCATCACTGATTCGATGGATGTGAGTCTGAGTGAACTCCGGGAGTTGGTGATGGACAGGGAGGCCTGGCATGCTGGGATTCATGGGATCGCAAAGAGTTGGACATGACTGAGCAACTGAACTGAACTGAACTGAAGAGGGGAAGCAGGCTCCAGAACAGTATGCAGAGAATGATCAAAATTAGGATTTTATAAAAATGAAGTAGGAGAGGGGTTACATATGCCTAAGCAGGCCTAGAAGACTACACACCAATCCAGTAACTATGATTTTCTCTGGGAACTGGCATTATGATTATGCAGGTTTGATTTCCTTCCATCTAGAGCAATCTCCCTTTGTTTCTCTGACACTGGTTGAAGAAATCTTAGCCACTTATGGATGAAAATGTCCCACCTCAGGACTTACCTGGCAGTCCAGTGGTCAAGACTCCACATTTCTGATGCAGGGGTGTCGGTTCAATCTCTGGTTAGAGAACTAAGGTCCCACATGCCATGCAACATGGCCAAAAAGATATAAAAAATAAAGAATATCCCTAGATCCAGGATATACTTCTGATCAACATGTTGTTATTTGAGTGTTCCATCTCTCCTCCCCTGTGTTTTCTGTAACTAGAAGCTAAGTCTGCAAACTTGATTAAACATTTAAATTAAACATTTTTGGCAAAATATAAGCAGTTTACTCTGAGGACTAGGGTTATAGTGAAGACACAGGGAATATATTTACTTTCTACAAAACATATTTCCATATTATCTCAATTTTTGCAATAAAGTACATGAGCAACTTTAAAAAATAGAGACATTTGCACTGACACAGAAGAAACTTAACAGTATACTGATCAAATATTTAAAAGGAAAAAAGAAGGTATAAAGTAAAATCTTTCTTTTAAAGAAAAAAAGGATTGTGTATGTGTGTGTATGTGTTTCTGTTTATACGCACATGTATCCATGCAGGCATTTATCAAGAAAGAAGTAAAAAATGTTAACAAAAGTTACTTTTGAGGGTGGGGTTATTGATTTTCTATAGTGCTTTATTTTATGCTTTTGCTTAATTCTTTTTTCTTCCATAAGCACAAAATGAGGGTGTGAAGGGGTGAAATTTGTAATTATTTAATGAAACTAATTATTTTAGATGTAGAAAATAACAACTTCTAATGAGAAGGAAGAAAGAGAAAATGGAAGAAGTATACACAGGAACTCAAAACCAGCAATGTTTGAAGCAATGGCCTGATTTCCTAAGGAAATACCAAATTACATTCAATATAAGTGACTCTTATTTTCCAAAACTGTGCATTCCCAGAAAATGCATTCCTAAACATGTCTTCACTAAGCAGGTCATATTTCAGCATATCTTCATTGAAATTGTATTTGGGGACAGGAAGCAGGGTAATATATTTATTCCATGGAACTTTGCTGACCAAGTTTCAATAGAATCATAGCAGTAATCACGATCTGTTAAAATAATTTAAAATATAAATTACATTCCAAACAGTAAAAAAAAAAAAAAAAAAATGACTGTAGTGCTTATTAGGTCACAAGAGTCATAGAGGAGGATAAATTAACACATAAATATGTTTTAAGTTATAAACTTAACCTTTTAACCTTTATTTTGTAATTTATAGTTAAAAATTTTTCATAAACATCTTTCTGTACCAAGAGTGGTGTTCAAATCATTCTGACTTAAGCTGGCATCGAGACCATTCATGAAAGTATTAACTAGGCATTGCAATGGAATCTTTTAAGTGTTTTTCTAAAATTTGAAGATGTGAAGTCTTGGGGAAAATGAATGGGTAAATCTTTTCTACTTTTTCTTCTTTTCTTGATATTTCCTACCCTTAACAATTTGTGTGAGCTCAGTTGCTCAGGCAAGTCGGATTGTTTGTGACCCCGTGGAATGTAACCCACCAGGCTCTTCTGTCCATGGAATTTCTCAGGCAAGAATGCTGGAGAGGGTAGCAGTTCCCTTCTCCAGGGGATCTTCCTAACCCAGGGATTGAACTCAAGTCTCCTGCATTTCAGGCAGATTCTTTACCATCTGAGCCACCAGGGAAGCCAAAAGTGAAAGTGAAAGTCGCTCAGTTGTGTCTGACTCTTTGCAGCCAATGGACTATATATACAGTCCATGGAATTCTCCAGGCAAGAATACTGGAGTGGGTAGCCTTTCCCTTCTCCAGGGGATCTTCCCAACCCAGGGATCGAACCCAGGTCTCCCACAATGCAGGTGGATTCTTTACCATTTGAGCCACCAGGGAAGCCCAAGGAAACCCAAATCAGCCCCAAAACACTGGAGCCGAAAATAACAGACACCTACTGTCTCACAGTTTCTGTGAATTAGAAATCTTGGAGCATTTGGTCTGGGTGATTCTAGCACAGAACAGGCTTCCCAGGTGGCACTAGTGGTAAAGAATCCACCTGCCAATGCAGGAGAGGAGACTCAAAAGACATGGATTCAATCCCTGAGTTGGGCAGATCCCTTGCAGGAGGAAATGGCAACCCATTCCAGTATTCTTGCCTGGAAAATTCCGTGGATAAAGGAGCCTGGCAGACTACAGTCCACTTTCACTTTCACTTATCGAGTTAAAGAAGGAGGAGGGGGGAGTGATTTTTTTTAAACCCAGAATTAATGTAAGGATTAACAGTCAATTTCTGCCTTTTAATTCTCATTTCATAAGGTTTCCTATCTGTAAACCATTTTCTGCTTGTCCACTGTTCTTGTTCTTCAGGTTTTTTTGGGCAACATTTTGAACCAGTTTCCTAGAGGCAATAAAAGGTTTTCAATTTAAAGAATTTTTTAAAAAGGACTACTTCCTGGTGAATGGCACTATGCCATGCTTTAGCTGATATCCCAATTTCAACTGATTCATCAGAATTCATCAGAACTGAGCCTGTGCGTGTGTGAAAGTTGCTCAGTCATCTCTGACTCTTTGAGATCCCATGGCCTATACAGTCCATGGAATTCTCCAGGCCAGAATACTGGAGTGGGTAGCCGTTTCCTTCTCCAGGGGATCTTCCCAACCCAGGGATCCAAACCAGGCCTCCTGCATTGCAGGCAGATTCTTTACCATCTGAGTCACCAGGGAAGCCCAAGAATGCTGGAGAAGACTACCCCTTCTCCAGCAGAACTTCTTGATCCAGAACTGAACCTACTATTAAGTAACTCCTGATGACTCACTTAGGTGTCCCCAAGGATCGTTGGCTCAGCCTGTAGTTCCATCTTAGAACTTGCCACTTGTGTCGCAAAAACACAAGTGCTGAAGAGACAGTCCAGCACTGAGGAGGAGAGTTTTTGCTGTTGTTGGTGTTTTACTTTACACAAAAGTGACACTATCTTCTTGCAGCTGTGTCCAATCCTTTGTGACCCCATGGAGTGTAGCCTGCCAGCCTCCTCTGTCCATGGAATTCTCCAGGCAAAAATACTGGAGTGGGTTGCCATTTCCTCCTCCAGCGGATCTTCCTGACCCAAAGATTGAACCCGCATCTCCTGAGTGTCCTGAGTTAGCAGGCAGATTCACTCTCCTCTCAGAGCGAAATATTTCACTAGAATTATCTCATAATTCTAGTAGATAATTCTTGTGAAAAATGAATTAACAGGTACCACATTTATGATTTATTCATTAAATAAATATGATACTAATAGTAACCCTTATAGATTGGTACCCCAGTTAGCTACCCAACCAGCTCATCACTTAACCCATTCTCAGTTTTTGAGAGAGGGAAGTGCAGAGACCAGAGAAAAGGCTGCAAGGAGAAGTCTGAGATAGTACCCACTATGCATTAGAAACTATGAGATGGAGAAAAGAGCCAGCCAGTTGATTAATTAGTTGCTGCAAAAGTGAAACAGAGTGTTGTTGCCTCAACAAAATGATTAACCCTAGAGGAGGAGGGAAGACAAATCCATTGCCCAGGGAACATCCACTAGGCCCATGAACCATTGAGTCACTGGGGCTGTGACTGGATGATCAAGACCACTGCTGAGTCCTGAATGACTTTGCAACATCCACGGGATTGTTCTCCTACTTCTCCATGTACCTTTAAAACAAGAGCCTAAAATCTGGTAGACATTAAGCATGTCTCTGTTGGAGAAGGCAATGGCAACCCACTCCAGTACTCTTGCCTGGAAAATCCCATGGATGGAGGAGCCTGGTAGGCTGCAGTCCATGGGGTCGCTAAGAGTCGGACACAACTGAGCGACATCACTTTCACTTTTCACTCTCATGCGTTGGAGAAGGAAATGGCAACCCACTCCAGTTTTCTTGCCTGGAGAATCCCAGGGACAGGGGAGCCTGGTGGGCTGCCATCCATGGGGTTGCACAGAGTCGGATAATACTGAAGCGACTTAGCAGCAGCAGTAGCAGCTATTACTTACACCTGTAATGAAATCAACCAATGCAAAAGCTTTAGATATTGTCAGATATTGAAAATTATAAATACGTTTTCACTTCAGTTCAGTTTGAGGAAGAAGATTATTTTCAAATATCAAAAACAAAGACTATTTTCAAACCTAGGACAAAGATAAGCCAGCATCAAATAATGCTTTATGGTTTATAAACCACTTCCGTGCTCCTGCTGCCATGTAACCTTCACAGAGTAATAATGTTGCCATCATTATCTCTACTTTACAGATGAAAAAACAAGCACAGTGTATATTGGAAGGGGGAAGAAACAAGGGATGGATGAGTATTGTATACTTTACACAGGATTTTTAAAAATTGCTATACCAGTTGAGAAAAACTAACATCACGGCATCCAGTCCCATCACTTCATGGCAAATAGATGGGGAAACAGTGGAAACAGTGGCTAACTTTATTTCTGGGGGCTCCAAAATCACTGCAGATGGTGATTGCAGCCATGAAATTAAAAGACGCTTACTCCTTGGAAGGAAAGTTATGACCAAACGAGATAGCATACTCAAAAGCAGACACATTACTTTGTCAACAAAGGTCCGTCTAGTCAAGGCTATAGTTTTTCCAGTGGTCATGTATGGATGTGAGAGTTGGGCTACAAAAGAAAGCTGAGTGCTGAAGAATTGATGCTTTTGAAATGTGGTGTTTGAGAAGACTCTTGAGAGTCCCTTGGACCGCAAGAAGATCCAACCAGTCCATCCTAAAGGAGATCAGTCCTAGGTTTTCATTGGAAGGACTGATGTTGAAGTTGAAACTCCAGTACTTTGACCGCCTGATGAGAATAGCTGACTCATTTGAAAAACCCTGATGCTGAGAACCATTGAGGGCAGGAGGAGAAGGGGACGACAGAGGATGAGATGGTTGGATGGCATCACCGACTCAATAGACATGGGTTTGGGTGGACTCTGTGAGTTGGTAATGGACAGGGAGGCTGGCATGCTGCAGTTCATGAGGTCGAAAAGAGTCAGACATGACTGAGCTACTGAACTGAACTGAATTGATACCAGTTGAAATATATCTTATGCAAATATTTTGTGTAAGAGTTTTGTAAGAGTTAGATGGATAATATTTTTAGTAAGCAGTTTCCATTACTCCAGATCAAATTGAGATGAATGAACATCTAGTAAGTTATAAGTGATACATATGTATAAACCATTCAGGAGAGACTTTTTAATCATTTTGACTACAGCAAGAAATTTACAATATTATTACTGATTATTATTAGGGCCATAATAACACATAAACAGAAGTTATCATCTTTCCAAGGATTTTAAAAAACATATTAAAAATTAATATGTAATCCTCTCTGGGTCTATTGGAAGTTACTCTTTTTACTTGGTGTTTTTATCAACATAATATTTTATCAAGATACTACTCTTTAAAATTGTCTTTAATGGCTTTTCTGACAAGAGTTTCAGTGTGGTGCTTAAAAGCACAGATTTTGATTCAGAATGCTTGGTTTCAATCCCAACACAGACAATTACCTTAGGCAAATCATTTAATTTCTCTGCATCAACTTCCTCATTCATAATGTGGGAGGGATTATAATAGTATAAACCTAATAAGATTTTATGACCAACCTAGATAGCATATTCAAAAGCAGAGACATTACTTTGCATTTTGTTAAAAAGTAGATTTACATAAGAGGTTGGGGTGGGGGCGGGGAGGAACATGATTTCTCTTGGCAACAAGTCTTTTCCTGTGGTCATGTATGGATGTGAAGAAGGCTGAGTGGGGAAGAATTGATGCTTTTGAACTGTGGTGTTGGAGAAGACTCTTGAGAGTCCCTTGGACTGCAAGGAGATCCAACCAGTGCATTCTAAAGGAGATCAGCCCTGGGGTTTCTTTGGAAGGAATGATGCTAAAGCTGAAACTCCAGTACTTTGGCCACCTCATGTGAAGAGTTGACTCATTGGAAAAGACTCTGATGCTGGGAGGGATTGGGGGCAGGAGGAGAAGGGGACAACAGAGGATGGCATCACTGACTCGATGGACGTGAGTCTGAGTGAACTCTGGAAGTTGGTGATGGACAGGGAGGCCTGGTGTGCTGCAATTCTTGGGGTCGCAAAGAGTCGGACACGACTGAGCAACTGAACTGAACTGAACTCAACAGAAATGATTTAATACCCACAACCTCTTAAAATATTATTAATACCTAGCACAGAGTAGTCCCTAGGTATTTGTAAGACATTATTTGTATAGTTATTCTGTACATCTGACTTATGAGGAAGTTCAACATAAGCATATTGAACTTGAGAGCAGAGCAGTTTTCCAAAAGTTTGTGTACAAATTAGAATGCATTGCCTCAAATAAAAGGTATTGCCCTTGGAGAATAAGAATCCAGGGAAACCTACAAATGTCCCTTTTGTCAATGATGTGGTTGAGATTGTATGGTACTTTCAAGCTCTGCACTCCCTGAGCCCCTCTAAGTTCTAGGGAGCAAGTTACAAAGTGGGTGTCACCAGACACACTGGGGAGCACCAAGGGGTCATGGAGAAGATGGAGGCGGGGGGAGCTGTGAGGACAACAAGGCTCCAACAAAGGATGTAGGAGAACTCTTCCTTCTGATGCTTGAAGAAGGCTAAAGATCCAAGACTCCAAGGGTTTCAGTTGCAAGAAAAGACTCCAGATTGCCGGTACAATAGCATGCGCCTGTGTGTGTGTGTGTGTGTGTGTGTGGTAAGTCGCTTCTGTTGTGTGAGACTCTTTGTGACTCTGTATATGGACTGCAGCCCACCAGGCTCCTCTGTCCATGGGATTCTCCAGGCAAGAATCCTGGAGTGGGTTGCCGTGCCCTCCTCCAGGGGATCTTCACCACCCAGGGATCGAAGCCACGGCTCTTATGTTTCCTGCGTTGACAGGCGGGTTCTTTACCACTAGCACCAACTGGGAAGCCCACAGGAGCATATTCAATGATTTTTAGATGTAATTTACTGAACTACCTGCTGCTAGCATTATAATTTTCAAGATGTCAAAAGGAAGTATCAAAAGGTCCCTGAAGAATTACTTTTGAATTTTGTTAAAAAGTAGATTTACATAAGAGGTTGGGGTGGGGGCGGGGAGGAACATGTTTTCTCTTGGCAACAAGTCTTAAAATAGGGTTATGAATGGAAGAAAAAGGAGAGACATTTCGATAAACTTCTGGGTTTGGCACTTTGTCTCCTTACATCATGGGCTTCCCAGTTGGCCCTAATGGTAAAGGATCTGCCTGCCAATGCAGAAGACTCAGGAGACACAGTTTCAATCCCTGAGTGGGGACGATCCCCTGGAGGAGGAAATGGCAACCCACTCCAGTATCTTGCCTGGAAAATTCCATGGATAAAGGAAACTGGTGGGCTACAGTCCACGGGGTCATGAAGAGACAGACACAACTGAATACACACACTCCTTAATCACAAGTTGATGTGTCCTGGGCATAGTACTGTTGGTCATGCTTTTGTCTCCTCCATTTTTCTCAGACCTTTTAGGAAAGAACCTTGACAGACCAGAAGGACATACAGTGCAGCATAGAAGTAATAAAGGGTCTGGGCTTTTGCAGCTGCTGTTTCCTCTGCCTGGACACGTTTTTCAAACCAAACCTCTCTCTATCTATCTACCTATCTATCTATTTTATACACACACACACACACACACACACATATGGGCTTTGGGTCTTATTTAGAAATCCCTGGTTCCAGAAAACAACTTTCCAGATCCCTCCAAACTAGCATGCGTTTCCTCCACTATGGCAGGTGTGCACTGAATTGTAATGTCTTGTTTGCTGATTTTTCTGAGCTCCTGAGAATAGAGACAATGTTCTACTCACCTTTCTATCTGCAGTACCATGTGTCATTACTTTCATAGGAGGGACTCAATAAATCCTGGCTATCTGAGTGAAGGAAAGCGGGAATCTCAAGGAGATAGAAAGATGGATTCCTCAGACCTTTCTGGTTCTCCTTGCTTTGTTTTGAGTTGGAACTGAGTGCATCCAGATCCTTTTCACCTATAAAGTGGAGCTAATAGATGGTCCAGAGAAAAAAGATGCAAGAAACGGGTGCTAAGGGCCAGTTCTGATGGAGGCTGTAAAGAGGAAGGATAAAGGAAGGATCATGGATTCTGCAATATCCAGACAAGTTGACTAGAGAATGAAATTGGAATTGTCAAAGCAAAACTGCTGCCTGGGAAAGAGCTGATATCCAATTACAGTAACCTTTGCCTTCTGTGTCTTTAAGGAATGCAAGCTTAGAATCAGGCAGATGAACAGACATTGATCAAATAGAGGAATGAAAACCTCAACAGTGGACACTCAAAGCTCACTTCTGCAGAGAGGGGATCTGTCTTCCACTGACACCCTAGGTTATGTGAGCATTGGGACTGAGGAAGGAGAAAACCTAATTACAGAAAGAAAGCTGGGTGTTCTGGGTAAGTTCTCTCCTCACCTGCTAGGTGGACCATCTGTGAGTCCTGCTTGTGGAAATATTAAAGTTATTCTTCTTAGTGCTGCTAAAATAGCTTTAGGTCATTCAGCATATTAATGGAAGGAGCTGGTCTCAGAATTAGAGATAAGCAAATGCCACTACATTCTAATGATGGAAATCAGGGCTGTGAAGTTAAATGCCACTCAAAGAGACGATTTGCTAGCTCAATAGAACTAAGGAATGCTTAGCTTTTAAACTCAGTTGTATCAGATGGAAGGAAGTATTATTGGAGAACTGGGAGAGTCAATGTCAAGACTAAAGCCATATCTACATACAGCAAGTGTATTAGCCAAAGTGAAGTGAACCCAGTATACTTTGTTGCCTCCATGATGAAGCTGTGCAGTGATCAACCATGTCAACTGTGCTGTGATCTAATTCACGTTGTTAGAAATAATCTAATCAGCTCTAAGCAAGCTAGTGACTTTGACTATGATTTTAAATTGAAGGTCTCTGGTATTCCTTTAAAATCTCAGAGAAACAATTTAGTCAAAATAGTCAAATCTTTTCTCAAATATTAAAAAAAAATATGTATTTAAAGTGAAGAGGAACTAAAAAGCCTCTTGATGAAAGTGAAAGTGGAGAGTGAAAAAGTTGGCTTAAAGCTCAACATTCAGAAAACTAAGATCATGGTATCTGGTCCCATCACTTCATGGCAAATAGATGGGGAAACAGTGGAAACAGTATCAGACTTTATTTTTGGGGGCTCCAAAATCACTGCAGATGGTGACTGCAGCCATGAAATTAAAAGATGCTTACTCCTTGGAAGGAAAGTTATGACCAACCTAGATAGCATATTCAAAAGCAGAGACATTACTTTGCCAACAAAGGTCCATCTAGTCAAGGCTATGGTTTTTCCAGTGGTCATGTATGGATGTGAGTTGGACTGTGAACAAAGCCGAGGGCCGAAGAATTGATGCTTTTGAACTGTGGTGCTGGAGAAGACTCTCGAGAGTCCTTTGGACTGCAAGGAGATCCAACCAGTCCATCCTAAAGGAGATCAGTCCTGGGTGTTCATTGGAAGGACTAATGCTGAAGCTGAAACTCCAGTACTTTGGCCACCTCATGCGAAGAGTTGACTCATTGGAAAAGACCCTGATGCTGGGAGGGATTGGGGGCAGGAGGAGAAGGGGATGACAGAGGATGAGATGGCTGGATGGCATCACTAACTCAATGGACATGAGTTTGAGTGAACTCCAGGAGTTGGTGATGGACAGGGAGGCTTGGTGTGCTGTGATTCATGGGGTCACAAAGAATCAGACACAACTGAGTGACTGAACTGAACTGAACTGAAAAGGTAAGATATCTGCAAACCACACATGTATTCTAGAAAAGATTGCTTAAACATATTCATTATAGTTTATATTTTTGTTTTAATTACTGTTATTTTCCCATGTTACACAGTTATTTCTTTAAGTATAAGTTTTATCACATTTGCCAAATTGCCTAATGAGCAAGATGTTGGGTTTTGGCTACATTTTATCCATCATTTTTCATAACATGATTTACATACTGTTTTCACACGTAGCATAACAATAGAAGCAAATGTGTAGCAACTAACAATAACATGGGTGACCATAACTGGGAACTGACTATTTAGATAAACACAAACAATCCACTCCTTATACCTTTTTTAAGAATTTAGAATTTAAATTAATCTTACTGCCTTTGATGTGAAGCCTTAATTTTCTCTCCAGTTCTCATATCACTTAGCTCTTGCAACTTTCTTACTTCCCTGTACACATTCAAAAGAAGTTAAAATAGATGGGGAAAAAGTGGAAACAGTCTCAGATTTCATTTTCTTGAGCTCCAAAGTTAATGCAAATGGTGACGGCAGGCACAAAATTAAAAGATGCTTGCACCTTGGAAGAAAAGTTATCACAAAGCTAGACAGCATATTAAAAATCAGAGACATCACTTTGCCAACAAAAGTCTGTGTAGTCAGAGCTATGGTTTTCCAAGTAGTCATGTATGGATGTGAGAGCTGGACCGTAAAGGAGGCTGAGCACCAAAGAATTGCTGCTTTCAAACTTCGGTGCTGGAGAAGACTCTGGAGAGTCCTTTGGACAGCAAGGAGATCAAATCGGTCAATCCTGAAGGAAATCAGTCCTGAATATTCATTGGAAGAACTGGTGTTGAAGCTCCAATATTTTGGCCACCTGATGTGAAAAGCTGACACATTGGAAAAGACCCTGATGCTGGGAAAGATGTGGGGTAAGAGGAGAAGAGGGCGACAGAGGATGAGATGGTTGGATGGCATCACCAACTCAATAGTCATGAGTTTGAGCAAACTCAGGGAGATATGAAGGACAGGGAAGCCTGATGTGCTGTAGTTCATGGGATCACAAAGAGTTGGACATGACTTAGCAACTGAACAGCAATGACAGCAACATTTCTTGAATACTATTTAGGTTCTATCAATGGTGTCATTTTCTTTGTAGACTATATCTTTTCCCTAATAACCCTATTATTATCATCTCTATATAAGACATGAGAACCTTTGGACTGATGTTGTTATTCTGTTGCTCAGTCATGTCCAACTCTTTGTGACCTCATGGACTGCAGCACTCCAGGCTTCCCTATCCTTCACTATCTCCCAAAGTTTGCTCAAACTCATGTCCACTGAGTTGACAAGGCCATCCAACCATGTCATCCTCTGTTGCCCCCTTCTCCTCCTGCCCTCAGTCTTTACCAGCATGAGAGTCTTTTCTGATGAGTCAGCTCTTTGCATCAGGTGGCCAAAGTATTGACATTGAAGGACTGATTGAGGGCAAGCTATTTATTCAACCACAGATAGAGAGGTTTCAAATTATTGATCAGCAAATAATCTCTCTCCTTCCCACTGTGTGAAGAGTAGACTTCCCTGCATTTCTGATATAGGCTTTGACCATGTCATGATATTGGACTTACTGGATTTATGGAATGTTAACAGCTATGAAGTAAGCAGAGATCTTAAATGTGCTTCATGGGTTTGGCTTGTTTCTTGCATCCTGGCCATCTTCCATGAGAAAACATGATCCAGATGGATGCCACCCTTTAGCCTGGGTTGTGTAATGAATACACAGGGCAGAACCCCTGCTCCAGGAAGCTGTTAATCCTAGAAGTATCAAGACAGGTAGTGTAAGCTTCAGTTAAACCTGTAGCTTATAGCTTAGAACCTAGCCCAGCCACTGACTTGCAGATCTGTGAGCAAGAAAATCAGTTGCTGTTTTATGCTACTAAGTCTGAAAATACTTTGTTGCTATAGACTGAATGAATGTTTGTGTCCCCCTGCTCCATATTTGTATGTTGAAGTCTAATTTCCAATGTGATGGTATTTGGAGTTGGGGCCTTTGGGAGGTAATTAGGTCATGAGAGTGAAGCCCTTGTGAACCTGAATGCAGGTCAAGAAGCAATAGTTAGAACCAGACATGGAACAACTGACTGGTTCAAAATTGGGAAAGGAGTATGTCAAAGCTGTAGACTGTCACCCTATTTATTTAACTTATATGCAGGTGCATCATGTGAAATGCCAGGCTGGATGAATCACAAGCTGGAATCAAGATTGCTCAGAGAAATATCAACAACCTCAGATATGCAGATGATACCACTCTAATGGCAGAAAGTGAAGAAGAGCTAAAGAGCCTCTTGATGAGTGTGAAACAAGAGAGTAAAAAGGCTGGCTTAAAACTCAGCATTCAAAAATCTAAAATCATGGCATCCAGTCCCCTCACTTCATGGCAAATAGATGGGGAAAAAGTGGACACAGTGACAGATTTTATTTTCTTGGGCTCCAAAATCACTACAGACCATGACTGCAGCTACAAAATTAAAAGACGCCAGCTGCTTGGAAGGAAAGCTATAACAAACCTAGACAGCGTATTAAAAAACAGAGACATCACTTTGCCAACAAAGGTCCATATAGTCAAAGCTATATTTTTTGAAAGTCATATACAGATGTGGGATTTGAACGAGAAGGCTGAGCACCAAAGAACTGATGCTTTCAAATTGTGCAGCTGGAGAAGATTTTTGAGAGTCCCTCAGACAGCAAGGAGATCAAACCAGTCAAACCTAAAGGTTTGAATGAATATTCAAACCCTGAATATTCATTGGAAGGACTGATGCTGACGCCGAAACTCCAATACTTGGCCACCTGATGTGAAGAGTCAACTCATTGGGAAAGATCCTGATGCTGGGAAAGATTAAAGGCAAGAGGAGAAGAGGATGACAGAGGATGAGATGGTTGGATGGCATCATCGACTCAATGGACATGAATTTGAGCAAAATCTGGGAGCTAATGAAGGACAGGGAAGCCTGGAATGCTGCAGTCCATGGGATGGGGTCACAAAGAGTTGAACAGCAACAAGAAGAAACATGAGCGAGATTACCTCTCTCCCTCTGCTGTGTGAGGATACAGTAAACAGGCATCGACTTACAAACCAGGAAAAGCGCCTTTACTAGGAGCTGACTGATATTGTAGTTCTCAGCCTCTAGAACTGTGAGCGATTTGTTCCATGCCAAGACATTTGTTGTGCAGCATTATTGAGATAGTGTACATGTTAAGTTGCAGCAGTAGGATTCACATCCATATCTGTAGGTACTAACACTGGAGCTCACTTCTTACTCAACATTGCCTATCTGTGAAGTGATAGACCAGTAAATGGAGCACAAGATATATGGCTCCAAAGTCTGAGGATTACAGGCTGAAGAATTTAGAAAGGCAACTGGAAAGGAAGCTAAGATATTGAATAGGGAAGCTGTGGGCCGTAAAAGTACTTAAGGGGAGGAGATAATCTATGTGACCTAGTTCCTTTTCCTCCTTATGCTCAGTCCCCAACCCCACACCTCCTCTTTTACCCTCCTGCCCCAATTCTCACCTCTGGATAGTGCAGAGAAGATAGAACCAATATACATGCCAATGCAAAGAAATCAAACTGCTCCAGAAAAATCCTGAAGTGTCTGTTTTATATATATATTTCCTTCATCTTTCATTTTAAAAGAATAAAGAATATTTCTACCCATGTTTCCACTGATTGCAAGGATCCAGAAAACCACTTATGAGTCAGTATTTCACAAATGTTCAAATATAAGTGGATTCTTTTTGATAGCAATATCACTTTCTGATGAGATGGAGACCCAGAAATTCACAATAGTGGTTTTCGTTAAAGAGCATCGTTGGCACTTTTTATGGCAAAAATTATTAGCAATTGTCTTTTGGCAAAATTCCAAGCCAAGAAATTATATTATACCTGTTCATACTCATCTCATGGTTTCAAATGTCATTCTTCTTGCTTTCTTCCTTGAAATGATGTGATGTTACTGTGAATGTCTAATTCAATTCCAGAAGTCAGTGAGCCATGATTTGTCTTTTCTTAATACCAGGGCTTTTAGAATTTAATTACCTAATTGTTATAAAACAATCATATGAAAGAAAATATGGTATTTAAAACATTGATATCAACAATATTTGATATAAAATTTGATATAAAATTCCTAATATTTTAAAGCCAATAAGACCATCAGATCAGATCAGATCAGTCGCTCAGCCGTGTCTGACTCTTTCTGACCCCGTGAATCGCAGCATGCCAGGCCTCCCTGTCCATCACCAACTCCCAGAGTTCACTCAGACTCACGTCCATCGAGTCAGTGATGCCATCCAACCATCTCATCCTCTGTCATCCCCTTCTCCTCCTGCCCCCAATCCCTCCCAGCATCAGAGTCTTTTCCAATGAGTCAACTCTTCACATGAGGTGGCCAGAGTACTGGAGTTTCAGCTTTAGCATCATTCCTTCCAAAGAAATCCCAGGGCTGATCTCCTTCAGAATGCACTGGTTGGATCTCCTTGCAGTCCAAGGGACTCTCAAGAGTCTTCTCCAACACCACAGTTCAAAAGCATCAATTCTTCGGTGCTCAGCCTTCTTCACAGTCCAACTCTCACATCCATACATGACCACTGGAAAAACCATAGCCTTGACTAGACAGACCTCTGTTGGCAAAGTAATGTCTTTGCTTTTTAATACGCTGTCTAGGTTGGTCATAACTTTCCTTCCAAGGAGTAAGCGTCTTTTAATTTCATGGCTGCAGTCACCATCTGCAGTGATTTTGGAGCCCAGAAAAATAAAGTCTGACACTGTTTCCACTGTTTCCCCATCTATTTCCCATGAAGTGGTGGGACCAGATGCCATGATCTTTGTTTTCTGAATGTTGAGCTTTAAGCCAACTTTTTCACTCTCCACTTTCACTTTCATCAAGAGGCTTTTGAGTTCCTCTTCACTTTCTGCCATAAGGGTGGTGTCATCTGCATATCTGAGGTTATTGATATTTCTCCCGGCAATCTTGATTCTAGCTTGTGTTTCTTCCAGTCCAGCATTTCTCATGATGTACTCTGCATATAAGTTAAAAAACAGGGTGATAATAAGACCATAGAGAGAGATAAATTAGAAAACCTCCTAGATCTTTCACTTCCAATACCTATGATAATTGAGATCATTCTTGCCAGATTTGAGGCCTCTCTAACAATACTTACCACTTAACCCATATTTCAGATTCCCTTGCTAAGCGGTAGAACCACTTTAGGGTAAGTATAAGTGAGACTAGATTTTATTTTACTTTGGAATTCTAAATATATTATTATTCTTAGCCTGGGATTTACTACAGTGCCTCATATCATGCCCTCCTACAGGTTGAAAATGCTTCTCTAACTTGTATTATTCAGGATTCTCCAGAGAAACAACATCTACAGAATGTGTATGTATATATGTGTGTTTGTATACATGCTTTGTATTGATGACATGTATTTTGTAGTCATTTTTAAATTTATTTCATCTTATATATATAGCAGACACATTATAATCTTATAGGTTACAGATATCAGTTCACTCGGTTCAGTCCTTTGAGACTCCACGGACTGCAGCATGCCAGGCTTCCCTAGTCCTTCACCATCTCCCAGAGTTTGCTCAAACTCCTGTCCATTGAGTAGGTGATGCCATCCAACCATCTCATCCTCTGTTGTCTCGTTTTCCTCCTGCCTTCAATCTTTCCCAGCATCAGGATCTTTTCTAATGAATCAGTTCTTTGTATCAGGTGGCCAAAGTATTGGAGCTTCAGCTTCAGCATCAGTCCTTCCAATGAATATTCAGGACTGATTTCCTTTAGAACTGACCGTTTGAACTCCTTCCTGTCCAAAGGACTCTCAAGAGTCTTCTCCAACACCACAGTTCAAAAGCATCAATTCTTCAGCCCTCAGCTTTCTTCACAGTCCAACTCTCACATCCATACATGACCACTGGAAAAACCATAGCCTTGACTAGATGGACCTTTGTTGGCAAAGTAATGTCTCTGCTTTTTAATATGCTGTCTAGGTTGGTCATAACTTTTCTTCCAAGGAGCAAGTGTCTTTTAATTTCATGGCTGTAGTCATAATCTGCAGTGATTTTGGAGCCCAAGAATATAAAGTCTGTAATTGTTTCCATTGTTTCCCCATCTATATAAATATATCAATAGATAGAGGACATATTGATTGATTTTAAGGAATTGACTTAAAATCATGGGAGCCAATGTGGCTCACAATGTGGAAGCTGAGAAGTCTGAAATCCTGAGGGCTGGCCACCAGGCTAGAAATTTCAGGAGGAGTTGATGTTGAAGTCTTCAGTCAAGGACAGTCTGGAGATAGAATTCCTTCCTCTGCCAGGGACCTTAGTCTTTTCTCTTAAGGCCTTCAACCAATTGGATAAGACCCATTTACATAACGGAGGATAATCTGCCTTACTCAACGTTCACTGATTTAAAGGTTAATCACATTTAAAAAATACCTTATCAACAATATCTAGACTGACATTTGACCAAATAACTGAATACCATTAACCTGGCTAAGCTGACACACAAAATTAACCATCATACTCACTGATCATTAAAGTGGGATGACTGAATTCCAGGAGCTGCTCTAGATGATCAAGTGGTGTAAGAGAATAAAAAATAGAACTTCCTTTTATCTTTATTTTGATCAGGAAAAAAATGTATCCTTACTACTGAGTTAATGCACAGACTGACAGCCCCACCATTCTCAGGCCATATAAGAGATGTCCTATGCCATGACTCTGGTTCAACGTGTCCTGGGGGAAGGAGAGGGAGGTCTGGGGCACAGAGTGTTGACACAGGTCACTTGTAACTCAGGCTACATTCTCACGTTTACCTGAGCCATTGTGGCAGATAGAATAATAGCCCTCCAAAATATATCCACGTCCTTATCCTGGGAACCTGTGAATATTCACTTTTCATGACAAAAAGAACTTTGCAGGTGTGAACAAGTTAAGGATCTGAGATGGAGAATTTATCCTGGCTTATTCCAGTGGGCCCAACATAATCAAAATTCCTTATAAGAGAGACACAGGAAGAGCCAGAATCAGAAAAAAGGTGATGTGACAACAGAAGCAGAGACTGGAATGATACCCTTTGAAAACAGAGGAAGAGGCTACAAGCCTAGGAATACAAGTGGCCTCTAGAAGCTTCAAAAGGTGGGGGAACAGATTTTCTCCTAGTTTCCAGAAGGGATGCAGCTATGCCAGTCGCTTGATTTGGTCCAGTTTGCAAAAGCAATGTACTAACAGCAGAAAAGGGAGACATTTCTTGCTAATTTCAATGAAAATCTCTACATCATTTTTGGATGGGATTTTAAAATGTACATTATGATTTTTAACTAGTACTGCACTTCTGCAAGTATAGCTAGTATCTTCATGAGTTATTTCACCTACAGTGTTTATTAAACTTTGTATCCAGAAACCCTTAGAATCAGATTTTATTTAACTACAAAGGGGGTAAATTGAGATTTGAAAAGTAATGTTGCATAGTCGTCCACATTGAGAGCCTAAGACACCACAAATCCATTGCTGATGACTGTGGCTTGACACCACCCCAGTAGCCAAGTCCACTGGTCGGGATTTCACCTTTGAACTCATAGGCAAAATCAACATTAGGGGGAGGTAGACTCCTCAGCTAGAGCTCCAGCAGTTTTAGGATTGTGAAGGGGGAAGAATAGAGGATGAAACCCCAAGAGCATCTGGTCAATGCACACCTGCACATCACTGACCTCTGGGCACCAGAGGTCCAGCCTGTGGCTTCACATTTCTAGGGTGAATGAGCAGGTAATGATTATATCAAGGCCACCTAAAAGAGAGAAAAGAGAAAAAGTAAGCCAACACCCTCAGCATCCCTCCTAAAAGGCCACACATCTGTTAAGACCATTAAGACCATCCTCTACCACTGGTAAGAATGCCTCTAGTGATTTACCCCCTCTCAGTTCAGTTCAGTCACTCAGTCGTGTCCAACTCTTTGCGACCCCATGAATCACAGCACTCCAGGCCTCCCTGTCTGTCACCATCTCCTGGAGTTCATTCAAACTCATGTCAATCGTGTCAGTGATGCCATCCAGCCATCTCATCATCTGTCGTCCCCTTTTCCTCCTGCTCCCAATCCCTCCCAGCATCAGAGTCTTTTCCAATGAGTCAACTCTTCACATCAGGTGGCCAAAGTACTGGAGTTTCAGCTTTAGCATCATTCCTTCCAAAGAACACCCAGGGCTGATCTCTTTTAGAATGCACTGGTTGGATCTCCTTGCAGTCCAAGGGACTCTCAAGAGTCTTCTCCAACACCACAGTTTAAAAGCATCAATTCTTCGGCACTCAGCTTTCTTCACAGTCCAACTCTCACATCCATACATGACCACTGGAAAAACCATAACCTTGACTAGACAGACCTTTGTTGGCAAAGTAATATCTCTGCTTTTGAATATGCTATCTAGGTTGGTCATAACTTTCCTTCCAAGGAGTAAGCGTCTTTTAATTTCATGGCTGCAGTCACCATCTGCAGTGATTTTGGAGCCCCAAAAAATAAAGTCTGACACTGTTTCCACTGTTTCCCCATCTATTTCCCATTAAGTGATGGGGCCAGATGCCATGATCTTCGTTTTCTGAATGCTGAGCTTTAAGCCAACTTTTTCACTCTCCTCTTTCACCTTCATCAAGAGGCTTATTAGTTCCTCTTCACTTTCTGCCATAAGGGTGGTGTCATCTGTATACCTGAGGTTATTGATATTTCTCCTGTCAATCTTGATTGCAGCTTGTGCTTCTTCCAGCCCAGCATTTCTCATGATGTACTCTGCATAGAAGTTAAATAATCAGGATGACAATATACAGCCTTGACCTACTCCTTTTCCTATTTGGAACCAGTCTGTTGTTCCGTGTCCAGTTCTAACTGTTGCTTCCTGACAAGCATATAGGTTTCTCAAGAGGCAGGTCAGGTGGTCTGGTATTCCCATCTCTTTCAGAATTTTCCACAGTTTATTGTGATCACCCCCTCTAGGGCCCTCATATTCCCACCTCTAAACTGTTTTCCCAGTTTACTTCCACATCAAGGACATCAGCTTGAATTCCTCTGAGTTCTCTGCCTTCCATCTGGATATGTTTTCCTTCATTTGAAACAAGAGGAAAGAAGGAAGTGTCCCTTCTCTTTTTGAAGGCTAGCCCTTCCTTCTTTTCCTGTGACCTTGCTGTACCCACAACTCTTTCTCTTTCTTCCAGATCTGCTCATTCCTTTCTACTGGGTCCTCTTCTTTCCCAAGCATAAAAAGGCACCACTCACTCTTAAACACAAGTCACATCCTTAATTTTGTTACAGCCACAAGCCAACACGTTCCCTTATTCTTTCTTCTGATGTTGAATTTCAAAACAATGATGTCTTCAGTCAACTCCACTTCCTCTCCACCCCTTCACTCCTTCACCCTAGTGGAGAAGGAAGGTCTTTGACTGTTTCCTAATATACAAACCGAAGTATTTGCCCACTTTTTATATGATCCAGTTAAAGATTTGAGACTCACTCCTCGTGAGTTTCTTCTTCCTTAATTATATCCCCCAGACTTACTTGCTACCTTTGTGCCATCTTGATTTTTTTTTTTCTCATCATTCCTGACCCCCTGAAGCATGAAGTCTTAAACTTTAATGTTGGGACTTCCCTGCTGGTCCTGTGGTTAAGACTCCAAGCTTCCCAGCTTTATAGCAAAAGGAACTCAGCTCGGTGCACTGTGATGACCTAAATGGGTGGGATGGAGGGTGCTGAGAGGAAGGCTCAGGAGGGACGGGATATATATATATATATATATAGCTGATTCATGTTGTTGTACAACAGAAACTAACACAACATTGTAGAGCAATTATCCTCCAATTAAAAATAAATGTTTTGAAAATATGTTACAAGAAAACGAAGACTCTGAGCTTCTATATAGGGGTCACAGTTTCAATCCCTGGTCAGGGAACGAAGATCCCACAGTTTGGTGAAATAAAAACAAAAAAAAATGTAATGTTTGTTAGATAAATGTTGACAACTTGTTAAAAATATAGAGTCCTTAATGTTGTCCTCACAGTCCGAATGAGTAAGAATGAATGGAGTCTAGGAATCTATATTCAATAGCCCTTCCCACTGTGGTCCTAAGGCCTTCCTCCTACCCAAGTGAAATACTCTGTGATCCTGTCTATGCCGCAGGCTTCAGCTAATACTGTATCTCTTGGTTTTCATCCTTCTTAGAGCTCTAAACTTGCATTCCCAACCAGATGTTAACCTCTCTTTCTCTAATTTTAAAGCTGATATTACTCTATGTAACAGAAGAACTGTACAAAAATGATCTTCACGACCCAGATAATCATGATGGTGTGATCACTCATCTAGAGCCAGACATTCTGGAATGTGAAGTCAAGTGGGCCTTAGAAAGCATTACTACGAACAAAGCTAGTGGAGGTGATGAAATTCCAGTTGAGCTATTTCAAATCCTGAAAGATGATGCTGTGAAAGTGCTGCACTCAATATGCCAGCAAATTTGGAAAACTCAGCAGTGGCCACAGGACTGGAAAAGGTCAGTTTTCATTCCAATCCCAAAGAAGGGCAATGCCAAAGAGTGCTCAAACTACTGCACAATTGCACTCATCTCACATGCTAGTAAAGTAATGCTCAAAATTCTCCAAGCCAGGCTTCAGCAATACGTGAACCATGAACTTCCTGATGTTCAAGCTGGTTTTAGAAAAAGCAGAGGAACCAGAGATCAAATTGCCAACATCTGCTGGATCATGGAAAAAGCAAGGGAGTTCCAGAAAAACATCTATTTCTGCTTGATTGGCTACGCCAAAGCCTTTGACTGTGTGGATCACAATAAACTGTGGAAAATTCTGAAAGAGATGGGAATACCAGAGCACCTGACCAGCCTCTTGAGAAATCTGTATGCAGGTCAGGAAGCAACAGTTAGAACTGGACATGGAACAACAGACTGGTTCCAAATAGGAAAAGGAGTACATCAAAGCTGTATATTGTCACCCTGCTTATTTAACTTATATGCGGACTACATCATTAGAAACGCTGGACTGGAAGAAACACAAGCTGGAATCAAGATTGCCAGAAGAACCTCAGATATGCAGATGACACCACCCTTATGGCAGAAAGTGAAGAGGAACTCAAAAGCCTCTTGATGAAAGTGGAAGAGGAGAGTGAAAAAGTTGGCTTAAAGCTCAGCATTCAGAAAACGAAGATCATGGCATCTGGCCCCATCACTTCATGGGAAATAGATGGGGAAACAGTGGAAACTGTCAGACTTTATTTTTTTGGGCTCCAAAATCACTGCAGATGGTGACTGCAGCCATGAAATTAAAAGACGCTTACTCCTTGGAAGGAAAGTTATGACCAACCTAGATAGCATATTCAAAAGCAGAGACATTACTTTGCCAACAAAGGTCCGTCTAGTCAAGGCTATGGTTTTTCCTGTGGTCATGTATGGATGTGAGAGTTGGACTGTGAAGAAGGCTGAGTGCCGAAGAATTGATGCTTTTGAGCTGTGGTGTTGGAGAAGACTCTTGAGAGTCCCTTGGACTGCAAGGAGATCCAACCAGTCCATTCTGAAGGAGATCAGCCCTGGGATTTCTTTGGAAGGAATGATACTAAAGCTGAAACTCCAGTACTTTGGCTACCTCATGTGAAGAGTTGACTCATTCGAAAAGACTCTGATGCTGGGAGAGAGTGGGGGCAAGAGGAGAAGGGGACGACAGAGGATGAGATGGCTGGATGGCATCACTGACTCGATGGATGTGAGTCTGGGTCAACTCCGGGAGTTGGTGATGGACAGGGAGGCCTGGCGTGCTGTGATTCATGGGGTCACAAAGAGTCGGACACAACTGAGCAACTGAACTGAACTGAATGTTAGAAACAAATCCATCATCTTCCCCCCAGCCCCGTTTCTGCTTCCGTCTTCCTTGTCTTTTATTAACCACCATTTTTCCAATTATGTGGGCTCTGCAATCTCAGGAAACCTCGGTCATCAACAAGCACTTGTTGTCCCAAGAAAATGTTCATGATCGTCCTCTCCTTGGAGTTCCAGGGGATGATCACCTTTCAGCTGATCTTGCCAGCATCCTAACTAGTCTTTATTCTCCAAACAACCCGAGCTGCTGCTGCCGTATTAATCTTCCTTAGGAACAGTTCTGTTTCTAGAAAACTTTAACGACACTTTCTTTTCAGTCAAATGTAATTCAAACACTTTAAATTGCAACCAGCATTTTCCTCTGAGGCTCCGAAATTCCTCTCCTAAAGGTGTCACATGTGTACATCCTCCTCCCAGTTGTTCTAAATGCAGGATATTAATCCTTTGTCAACTGAAGGTATTGCAAGTGTTTTTTCGTTTGTTTTGTTGCCTGTGGATTTTTATGGTATTTTTGTGTTTGTCTGAAAGTTTGAATTTCTATGTCACCAAACTTGTCCACCTTTACTGTTTCTTTTTAAATTAATTTATTTTTTAATTGAATTACAATTGTTTTACAGAATTTTGTTGTTTTCTGTCAAATATCAACAAGCATCAGCCATAGATACACCCATGTCCCCTCCCTCCTGAACCTCCCTCCCGCCTCCCTCCCCATCCCACCCTTCTAGATTGTCACAGAGCCCTTATTTGAGTTCCCTGAGTCACACAGCAAATTCCCATTGGCTCTCTACTTTACAAATGGTATTGTAAGTTTCCATGTTACTCTCCCCATACATCTCACCCTCTCCTCCTCCCCTCCCGCCATGTCCATAGGTCTGTTCTTGACGTCTGTTTCTTACTTTGCTTCAAGTGACTTTTTTGTTCCAAGTTTTTGCAGATCACTCTAAGATGAACTCTGTCTTGTTTTATGTTACTCTTATACCTGTCTTCTGTTAGACCTTAGATTGTAAATTCCCTAAAGGTAATATGTTATCTTCTTTATAGAGGTAATGAGCATATTAATGAAGACTTATTTTGAGCTATTATTATTATTTTTAGTCCCTGACAAGTACGAATTGATTTAATCCTCATTTCAACCCTATGAGGTAGGTACTACTACTGGGCCTTTTATATTGATGTGGAAGCTTAGGTAATTTGTCCTAGGTCAAATAACTATGACATAACAAGGTCACACAGCTAGTAATCATGGTGGAACCCGGTTTAGAATCTAAGCAGTTTGACTCTGGAAACTGATTGGAACTACTACCTTATGCTGTGTTCTCGTATGTGGAAGTGTTAGTCCCTCAGTCATGTCCAACTTTTTGTGACCCTTTAAATTGTAGCCCACCAGGCTCCTCTGTCCATGGAACTCTCCAGACAAGAACACTGGAGTGGGTAGCCTTTCCCTTCTCCAGGGGATCTACCTGATCCAGGGATTGAACCCATGTCTTCTGTATTGCAGGCAGATTCTTTAACATTTGACTCACCAGGGAAGCAGGGGATGGAAGTTCAATCCCTGGGTTGGGAAGATCCCCTGGAGAAGGGAATGGCTACCCACTCCAGTATTCTTGCCTGGAGAATTCCATGGACAGAGGAGCCTGAGGGGGCTACAGTCTGTGGGGTTGCAAAGGGTCGGACATGACTGAGTGACTAACACTTTCACTTTCATATGTGGAAAGAAATAATGGGTATTCTATGAGTACTTGCTGAATGAATAAAATTTAATATGTAGGCTGGGTGCGTATTTCTAGGCTATACACAGTTTCTTACAAGACCTCATGAGAGCTTGAGAGGTCGTGAGAAATGGTTGAGCAGCCATAATGTGAAATACCAAAGGACCCAGAATTGAAACTCCAACTTATGAGGCTTTTAGAGTACCAGTCTGCACGCACCCTGTTGGCTAAGAGGGAAATCCGATGATGAATGGGAAGAGCAGAAAAAACGTGGAATCCAACGCAATGGGCAGTTTTCCACATCATTATAGCAGTATTTTGTAACAATTTCTTTGGCAACTGACAGCAGGCATTTAAATCAGCTATTTCCTCCTCAGAATTCCTCTCCAAAGAATAATAATGGCCTCTGCGACTCTGAAGGAAATGTAGCCCCTACTCGGATACAATCTTATCTGGGAAATTGCCATGGTATTCGTCACAGCTGTCACCGTGCTGAGCCCATTAGAGACGTGCTGAATGGAGGTCTACAGGGTTGTGGGCTCTGAGTGCTCCCATTTCACAATCTTCCTGGCTTTCAACAGGAAAACAAACACCACCCAACATTTTGGGGACAGAGTCTCCTCAGAGTAGGGTCAGCATGAGAGCCATTCATACAGCTCTAAGCCCATAGAAGTTACTCTATGGCTTGGGTTGTAGATTTACAGGGACATTCGCAGTGATAGGGCTTCCCTGGTGAGCAGAACATGAGAAATAGTTTATGGAGAAAGCCCAGATTTCTACTTCTTTAATTGGAGAGCATGAGGGGAGCTAAAGAACTAAAAAGTTGGGGTATTTGGGGTCAGAGGTTGGCACTGGGACATTGGACCCAGTTCTTTTTGGGTTTGTTTCGGTGAAAGAGTGAGCTGTTTACTGTTCTTATTCTTCTCATGCGGAGAGTGTTAGAGCAGAAAGAATAATTCTGGATGATATATGATTTCAGAAACTTGGGCCCAGAGATGTCCAGTGACTGGGCAGGGTCCCATATGCCGCAGGTGGCAGGACCCACGATGCCTGAATTTGGGCCAGGTGGGACTTATTGAAATTTGGTTCTGTGAGGGAATACTCCTAAAAGTCTAATGTAAATTTTCTTCATTAAGAAATAAGGACTAGGTACTTCCTAGTGGTTCAATGGATACAGCTTGGTGCTCCCAATGCAGGGGGCCCAGTTTCAATCCTTGGCCAGGGAACTAGATCTCACATGCCGCACCTAAGACCCAGTGCAGCCAAATTAAAAGAAATACATAATTTTTAGAAACATAAAAAATAAGGACTCCAAATCCAATTCCCTTTTATTTTCAAATTAATTTTGTTTTTAACCCACAGTTGGCTTTACAAAGAAATAGACATAAAAATAGTCTTCTGTTGAATAGACTGAGGGAGACAATTCATTCCAAAATTGCACTGTCCTAGAGACTAACTTTGGAGAAGGCAATGGCACCCCATTCCAGTACTCTTGCCTGGAAAATCCCATGGACAGAGGAGCCTGGTAGGCTGCAGTCCATGGGGTCGCTGAGGGTCAGACATAACTGAGCGACTGGACTTTCACTTTTCACTTTCATGCATTGGAGAAGGAAATGGCAACCCACTCCAGTGTTCTTGCCTGGAGAATCCCAGGGACCGGGGAGCCTGGTGGGCTGCCATCTATGGGGTCGTACAGAGTCGGACATGACTGAAGCGACTTAGCAGTAGCAGCAACAGAGACTAACTTACTGCACCATGGGAGTTGCTTAGTCTCAGAAAGTTGTTTACCCACTTTGACTCAAGACAAGGTCTTTGCGATACACAGCACAGTATGGGATTTTCTAAATTGGAGACTGGGTATCACTTACCTTGCACAGAAGCAAGTTACTGGGGTGGGTGGGTGGGGAGGAGACACTGCCTGATGTGGTTTCCACCTTTGGCCCTTTCCTTCTACCTAAAGACCCTCCTGAGGCTCCTGAAGACCATGGGCCTTATCAGCAGGCTCCGGTTTCCCTTTTGTTTGTGTTTAGTAAAGAGGTGGGTTTCCCCAGTGGCTCATCTGGTAAAGAATTCGCCTGCAATACAGGAGACAAAGGAGACACCTGTTTGATCCCTGGGTCAGGAAGATCCCCCAGAGGAGGAAATGGCTACCCACTCCAGCGTTTTTGCCTGAAAAATCCCATGGACAGAAGAACCTGGCAGGCTATAGTCCATGGGATCGGAAAGAGTCAGATACCACTGAGCACAGGAAAGAGGCAATCAGCAAAGGCAGAGAGAGGTGAGGTAGCTTAACGACATCATGGCAACTGTTCCATTATCTCATCAATTCTTATATTTCTTCCCATTTGCTCACCTAATATCTCCCCTCTTCTATTACTTGCTCTCATTTTGAGCGAAGAAGCCACATTTCCATCCCCACCCCACTGCTTGATCGAGAACAAGCACTCAGCCAACCGTTTGTGGATTACACCAGTGACCTGACTTCTTTCCATCACTTCCCATTTTCCATCCTTTCTTTTTGCTGATGGTCCCAGTCTTCAACTTTTTGAGAACCAGTTGTGAGATAAACAGTGGCAAAAACAATGACTGAAACAGGGACAAAAGTTTCTTTGAACCAGTTTTTATTTTCTAATTTGTTATTACATTTTCAAATGATGTCTGTGTTTCCCAGTGCATTTTGTAGAACTCACTTCTTAACCATTTTGCTCTTTTCAGGTCGATAGAATAATTTTTTCTTTCATGGTAGATGAACCAGAACATGGGTACAACTGTTTGTGTAACTCTTCTCAAGTGCTTTGCAAAGTGTTCTGATGACAAATACCCCTGAAATATTATTATCGATAAATGGTAACATGACACATGAAATCAGAGTAAAACAATAAGAGCCACACTGAAATTATTAACATAGAGAGAAAAAGATATACCATGCTTAACTTTTGTGCCACGTTTACCTAGATCATATAGTTTTAATTCTCTTTATTAAAAAAGCATTTTGAGTGTATAGCCACGAATGTATCATCATTTTTAATAGTATTACTATGATTATCTTCAATGTATCATAAGTAAATATAGTTCAATGTTACACCTAATTATATCCAAGTATATTTTAAAACTTTCTGTACAAGTTTAAAAGTATATATAAATACTATCTTTAATAAAATAAAGGTTAAAAAAAGGTAAAAAAATAAAAATTTGCATTAAAAGAGCTTGGCAGTATGCTAAAGCCAATGAAATTCCATAATGTATATCTTAATTGAGTTGTGTGGACATATATGTACATATATAACCACAAACTAATTTAAAGTTTTCTCTTTAATTTTAAGCTTAATATGATTAAATTAGTTGTAAAATAATCAGTTGTCTTATAATCATATTCTACTATTCAAACTAAAATGAAATATATCTCCCTTTATTAAAAAAAAAAAGTCTACAGAACTGATTAAAGAGATGACAATGTAATTTCCATTACAAGTGCTTTTTCTGCCATCTAGTGGAAAAAATGAAATCCATGAGGGGTCACAATTTACAGTTTTAATTCTATTGTCTCAAATTATTAAACAAGGGCTTATTTGAAATCTCAAGAAAAGAAAAGAATGTGTTCTCTCCCTGGTTCTGGTCTGATCTGCAGGTGGAACAAATGTGGGTAATCCTGAACATTCTTCATATTGCCAAAGGGAGTACAAACAAAAATGTAAGGGGTGCTTTGGACTTTCTATAAAAATCACAGAAGCCATGGATTCTGAACAAGGAACTAGCACCCACTATATTATGTAATTGGATCATTGTTCATTGTCAAGGTGATGAAAGATGCCTCTTACCTTTCCATTCCTTTCTGTTCATGTCTCACTACTCTAGTCCTATAAACTGAAGGAGAAAGTTTAGACTAGACAGATGGTTTGTTGAGCACTGTCTAGATCAATGGCTCTCAAGCATTTTTAAACTGCAACTCACACTAAGATGCATATTTGACATTGCAACCCAGTGTGTGTACATAAAAAAGAAGACAAATTTCCACAAGTAATAACCTTTAAATGAGTGATCACTGTGATATTTCACATTCTGCTCTGCTTTATTCTGTTTCACTTTTTGGTATTTTTTAAATAATATTTTTAATTGATTTCATGATCCACTAATGGTTCTGAAGATTGAAAAATCACTGTTAAGAATTTCCTGAAAGTGAAAGTGGCTTAGTCGTGTCCGACTCTTGTGACTCCATACAGTCTCCAGGCCAGAATACTGGAGTGGGTAGCCTTTCCCTTCTCCAGGGGATCTTCCCAGCCCAGGGATTGAACCCAGGTCTCCCCACATTGCAGGTGGATTCTTTACCAGCTGAGCCACACCTGAGAAGTCCTAAATGTTTACTTCCCCTGCCTTAAAGATATATGATTCTACACCTGAAAAAACGTGACAAAATAAAAGTTAAATGAAAAAAAGATGATAGAGATTGGTTAGTTAGTACAAAGACCTTTGAGCTATTCTCAAAGATATCTTATTTGGTGAATGTTCTCTGTTATACCACTAGCATCATCCTGTCACTCAGAATAGAAGGCTTAGCTTCATTCTCATAGCCACCTCTCTCATTCAATAAATCATCAAATTCCGTGTATCATATCATCACAATGTGTCTCATATCTTTGTTCCTCTTTTCATCTGGTTTAGAAGCCTTCCCATTTGTCCCTGGATGGTCATAGAAGCTTTCATACTGCTCTTCCTGACTCCATCACTCAACCCTCTGGACCATCCTTCACACAGCTACCAAGACTGATCCTCCTCCTTACAGATCAGATGACATCATTCGCTGAATTCCATAACTAATGAAGGATGGCATTAAAAACCCTCCTTGCTTAGTGCTTTGTTGGAATTTAATATTTTAGATTAGATTATTGTTCTCTCCATTGCATTCTGAACTAGGACTGTATCTGTGTCTCTTTTTAAACGCATTATATTTGCCCCAGCAGATACTCAATAAGTATATGTAAAAGGCACTGAACAAAACAAAACAAAAAACCAGCAAAATAAAAAGAACAACGAGAACAAAAGAACACAATGAAACAGCACTGAACAAAATTTCCTTTCTTAGTATATTAGGCTTTTTAAATTTTATTTTCTTTTTAAATTGAAGTATAGTTGATGTAAGGGTTTCCGTAGTGGCTCAGTGGTAAAGAATTTGCCTTCCAATGCATGGGTTCAATCCTTGGGTCAGGAAGATCCCCTGGAGAAGGAAATGACAGTATTCTTGCCTGGGAAATCCCATGAACAAAGGAGCCTGGTGGGCTACAGTCCATGGGATCACAAAAGAGTCAGACACAATTCAGTGACAAAAGAACAATAGCTGATGTATAATACTGTATGTTACATGTGTACAATATAGCAATTCACAACTTTTAAAGGTTATACTCCATTTATAGTTATGATAAAATATTGGCTGTAGTCCCCATGTGGTACAATATATCTTGTAGCTTATTTTACACATAACCTCTTAATTTCCTACCCCAGTATTGCTCCCCCCAACTTCCTCTTCCCACTGGTAACCAGTAGTTTGTACCGTATATCTGTGAGTCTACTCTTTTGTTATCTTCACGAGTTTGTTGTAATTTTTACATTCCACCAACAAAGTGATATCAGAAAGTATTTGTCTTTCTCTGTCTGGTTTCTTTCATTTAACACAACTTCCTCTAAATCCATCCCTGCTGCTGCGAATGGCAAGATTTCATTCTCTTTTGGGGCTGAGCAACGTTCCATTTTATACGTACACTCCACATCTTTGTCTATTCACCTGTGAACAGACATTTAGGTTGTTCCCGTGTCTTGGCTGTTGTAAATGGTGCTGCTACGAACATTAGGGTGCATGTACCTTCTTGAATTAGAGTTTTCATCTTTTCCAGATATAGGCCCAGGAGTTGCTAGATCATTATATTGCTAGATCATATGGTAGTTCTATTTTTAGTTTTTTTAAGGAACTTTCATACTGTTCTCCATAGTGGATGCACCAGTTTTCATTCCCAGCAACAGTGTAAGAGGGTTTACTCTTCTCTACATTCTCTCCAGCATGTATCATTTGTAGACTTTTTGATGTTGCTTATTTTAAAGAATATGCATATGCTCAAGCTTTTTCTTGGACTGCCTTACTTTCTATGCTCTGCCTACAGAAAGCCTTGTCACCCTTTAAATACCAGTTCAGATATTATCCCTTGCAAGAAACTCTCTTGGTCCCCAGCAGACTGAACACCCACAGTCTAATAGTAACTTCAGTATCTATTCAATGCTTAACGTGATTGTGCCAAATTTAAGATTTTTGTGTATGTGTGTATCCTTCTGTCTCACTTGACTGTGAACATCTTGAGGACATGGAGCATGCCTTGTGCATTTTCCTAGCCCTTAGGGCTATTCCAGGTATCAAATGTTTGTTCATTTACTTGAACATACTTGTTATGTGTATCTTTTTAAATAGGAACTGGCGACTGCTGATAATGATGTTTATGTAGGCCAGATGTCTTAGATGGGCTATTTTAAGTTTCAGAAAAGGGTTTGACCAAACTTTTCAGTTTGAATTATTGGTCTACCCACCAACAATTTTTTTTTAGTATTTACTAAGCACTATATAGGGCTTCCCAGGTGGCTGTAGTGGTAAAGAA
The DNA here is from genome assembly GCF_055505025.1 of Bos grunniens. Taxonomy (NCBI): domain Eukaryota; kingdom Metazoa; phylum Chordata; class Mammalia; order Artiodactyla; family Bovidae; genus Bos; species Bos grunniens. The sequence continues at coordinate 47,722,503 of NC_141176.1, forward strand.
CCCACCTGCCAATGCAGGAGACATCAGAGACACAGGTTTGATCCCTGAGTCAGGAAGATCCTCTGGAGGAGGGCAAGGCAACCCACTCCAGTATTATTGCCTGGAGAATCCCAAGGATGGAAGAGCCTAGTGGACTGCACTCCATAGTGCTGCAGAGAGCCAGACACAACTGAAGTGACTTAGCACACGCACAAGCACTATATGCTTCTGAGAAGAAAAAAAAAAAAGCAAGAAATTGAAGAGCCATCTCCCAATGCCTGGTTGAATGGCTCTTCACCGTGTTGCCAGAATAATCTATATTTTCCTCTGTCACTGAACTTCCTCCCTGCACTGTATGACGATCTGTTTCCACGAGATCCTTAAAGGTAGGAAAGCTCTCATTCATTTGTATACTCAGAAACCTATGAACCACTTGCACCTAGCAGATGTGCGTTAATCGCTCAGTCGTGTCCAGCTCTTTGCAACCCCATGAACTGTAGCCTGCCAGGCTCCTCTGTCCATGGAATTCTCCAGGCAAGAATACTGTGGGTAGCCATTCCCTTCTCCAGGGGATCTTCCTTAGCAGATGGTCAATACATATTTGTTGAATGAAAGAACAAGAGACACAAAGAATTATAATGGATAAAAAAGAAGTATTAGATATTATGTCCATCTTCAAGGACCTGATGTACCACTTAGGGAAGTAACTACCTAAATATTCTGACAGTCATGTCCTACAGTTAATAGACATTTAATACATTTTAATGGATTACAATTAATAAAATGAGAGTCGATTTCTACGCGCAGGAAAAATGCGAAACACTCATTAAGAAGTACAAGTGCTGTCTGTGTCCTCTAGGAGAGCATAATCAAGTGTGAGGTAATAAAAATGTTCACAACACATTACTCAGCAGGTTGGTTTCCTGCCAAATGTATTTTGGAGATATCACTGTACGCTGGAGTGGTTAGAGAAGACCTCTTCCCAAAGGAAGAAGGTCTTTGTCAAGAACTGTGGAAAGTTTGAGATGTTAGCCTATTTGCAAACTGAAAAGTTAGTCTGCCACATTTTTATAGATGCTGCCAGAGACCACAAAACTCTTGGGTCAGAGGTAACGGCCTCTGAGCACAGCTGGCAGCGGGAGCTTTGCCTCTATCTGGTTCTCTTTATCCTCCATGGCCCAACGAGGTGTTAAAGGAGGATGCTGTACACTCCATGGGTTTGCATCACAGCTGATGGACCCTGAGCTAAGGAAACCTCAATCTTCTACAAAGAGACAGCTAGCAAACCTGTTCAGTCTTTGCCCTGGAGGGACACATTATCCCTACTTTCCTGGTCAGAAAACAAATCTGTTTTCTCTCAGAGGGAGATTCTATCTTTGTGTCCCAAGGCTTTTTGCTGTACAAACATCCTTGAAAAAAATGGCCCAGAGCAAAAGCTGTCAATGCCTTTCCTCAGAAAATGGACAGAAACACAAGAGAACCATGGAAAATGTTTTTTCAACATTCTTAAATTGATTCTTGATTTGATCAAGTGTGTGATTTGATCAAGTAATAGGAAGAGAATAAATATTTTGGGAGAACAAAGAATTTCATGTGCACATATTTATTTGATGACAGACATCTCCAGACCTTAGTTTCTCTACTTCTAGAATTGGAATCAGAGAAAGCGATGGCACCCCACTCCAGTACTCTTGCCTGGAAAATCCCATGGATGGAGGAGCCTGGTAGCCTGCAGTCCATGGGGTTGTGAAGAATCCGACACGACTGAGCGACTTCACTTAGACTTTTCACTTTTCTGCATTGGAGAAGGAAATGGCAACCCACTCCAGTGTTCTTGCCCGGAGAATCTCAGGGACTGGGGAGCCTGGTGGGCTGCCGTCTATGGGGTCGCACAGAGTTGGACATGGCTGAAGCGACTTAGCAGCAGTAGCAGAATTGGAATAATACTGATTTCACAAGATTGTTGTAAAAATGACACGAGGTTATGTGTAATTACATGTAACATCCAGCCTGGTAACTAACACATAACAGGTACCAAACTGTTAGTTCTTTTCCATTTTCTCCAAGTATATATAGGTTGAGACTCTGTACACTGCCCTGACATTAAGAAAGGGAGAAAGAAAGGCCTTTAACCAGCAAATCTGCAAAATTTTTATTGCATATCTACTGTGTTTCAAGCACCTGGCTAGATACCATGCCTGTCCTCTTAAAGTTTACCTTCTACTTCACAGAGAAACTAAAAGAATAGAATTATCTTGCTCCCATCAACTAAACTCCTTAAAGGTATACCCCCAAAATTTTATGGCAATGTCATCTGACCAGGAAGCCAGGGAATTTGAGACAGACTAGCAGCATTAACATAAAATAAGAACAGAGAAGTGTCAAGAGTTCAATGAGAGCATACACCAGTCAACAGTGGCTTTTCAGGATGATGTTGAAAGAAGGATACTAACAATCACAGCAGGAAGATCTCATGTGAACGTTATCAACACATATGTATGATTGTTAAATCATTCATTTAACAAATGTTTATTGAACTTTCACTACATGTTATCTTTAGTATCAGGTGCTAGAATTCCAGGATCAAGAGTGGGGATCCCATTGAGGGTGAGATGGCCTCCAGAAAACAAGGGATTAATTTTTCATAAATTGGTGTCAGTCTTCATCTATATATGGATGGAGAGAGAAGTGTGAGAATCTTGGAGCTACTATGAACAAGATGTTCAATGCAAGGATGATCAGATTATTGAATCATTGGACAATTTTAAATTAGGACTTGATTTAGGAAAAAAGGGAATTGTTAAAATTTCTTTCTTTATTGATGGAAAGGACAATTATTTGTCATATCGTAGACCACATATATTGGAGAAGGAAATGGCAACCCACTCCAGTATTCTTGCCTGGAGAATCCCAGGGATGGGGGAGCCTGGTGGGCTGCCATCTATGGGGTCACACAGAGTTGGACACGACTGAAGCAACTTAGCAGCAGCAGCAGCAGACCATATATGGGCTTCCCAGGTGGCTCAGTGATAAAGAATCTGCCTGCCAATTCAGAAGATGCAGGAGATGTGGGATAGATCCTCAAGTTTGGAAGATTTCCTAGGGTAGGAAATGGAAACCAGCTGCCGGATTCTTGCCTAGAAAATCCCAAGGACAGAGGAGCCTGGCAGTCCACAAACCATGGGGTCCACAAACCATGGGGTTAGCAACTGAGCATGTATGCACACAGACCATATTTATGCCTGAACTATTTAATAGTAATAAAATAATAATTTTGAGAGAAAAAAAGAGAGTTTTAAAGACCATCCCTATTTGGGAGTGGAATGGGTCTTGATATTGTAACCACAATGTTAAGCCTGCTCGATGTAGAATAGCATATGAAAAAGCATTTCCAGTTGACTTTTCTGGAAGAACAATGGTAACAGTAGTTTTTTCCTATTTTGTTTCCAAAGTGAAGCAGACTAGATTTCAGTTATTTGTCAAGAAGCTACCCAAGGGGCTAGATTGTGAGAGATGGCACGTGTAGTTTGTCAGCTGAGTGATAGGGGCTAATCAAGAGGAGAAGTGAATTACATTTGAAATGAGAAGCTGAGACAAGGGTATGCAAGCCAAGCCAAAGGGAGCAGCGTTCCATCTTCAGTTTCTATTACTCGTGGATCATGAGATGAACTTCAGCTGACACTGAGTTGGTCTTACATTAGATGGCTTCAGAGAGTGCTGGGTCTAGCTGTCAAATGATTCAAAGGACCTTAAAACTCTCCATGGGCCAGTCTTATCCCCTCCCCTACTGCCTTGTATGGCTAGCTGGCAGCTAGCTGAACGCTTCTGCTAGGACTTGGCTTTCCCCAGAGAGGGGAGATGCATTATCAGTAACATCCTGGTTTGAATTCTTTTGCTCCGACCTGAGTTTGTGAGGGCAAACAAGAAATCTTGGCATAAAATGCTGAAAAGGAGAACAGAAAAGAGCTGAGAAATCCCAGGTGTGAAAGCATCTTCTCTTTTCCACACATTGTTTTCCCTAGGGACTCCCTTGTTAACCAGATTTACTGCTAAATCCCAACACACATTCTAAAACCTCTCCGAACTGATGAAAGTGACAGTGGAGAAGTCATAATAATCCATCACAACAGCTCTCTTCCTTTCTAAGTCATGCTCATGGCTGCTCCCTTGAAAGGTCAAGTCCACACCAGTTTTTCCTAAGGCTACGGAAGCCCCACCGTCTTTGCGCAATAGCATTGGAAGGTAAGAACAGGTTACAGAGTGCCATTGTTGTGAAATGGAAGCACTTTTGTCTCTGTTCCACACAAAATGCTTTTCTCTCACTCTTTCTGAACCTGGCCCTTTCCATTTCTATCAGGTAAAGACAGGTAAAAGCAGGAACTGTTTATCCAAGGCTGAAATGAAACCTTACAGACCTCCCTCTCCCCGACAATTTTCTATTAGCAGACTTCCAGGGAAGCTCCTATCTAGCCAGCTATTTGCTCCTGTTTTACATGATGATTGTCAGTGTTCACCGGGAACAAAGATCACTGATATTCCCACTGGGTTTTTCAGAAGCAACTGAACGTTGAGCTCTTTTTATGTTGAAAATAGAGATTTAAACATTATTCATACACTTTCTCCCAACATCCTCCTGGGCTTCTTTCACTAATTAGCTATGCAAGTCTTTGCACTAAAATTTAGCTACCTATTAATCCTTGATTTTCCTTGCTATGCAAACACAGTATATGTTTACATACAAAACCATTTTGTCTATGTTTCCAAAATAAGAGTATATAGAAGCAGGAGTTTATGAAAACATTAAGTCTGACTCCATTGGTGAGGAAAAAAATGTACTTTGAATTTGTGTATTCAGAAACACTGAGCCACTCTGTAATACAGAGGAACAAATCTGACTCCATATAATATCTGTATAATATCTGTTTCTTTTCCTGTAACCTTTGTATTCTATTGATTTTGCTTCCAGTGAAGAATGTACAGTCCAAAGGGTTGCAAAGAGTTGGACATATCTAAGGGACTAAACACACACACACAAGAATGTTGCCTATGGCTTGAACGTTACCTACACAGAATAGCCCATTCTCAAGGCTCTGACCTTTAAAGGTATAACACTTTCCCATTCCGTACGGAGATAAAAAGTTGCAGGACAGAGCATAACACTTGTCTTGTTGGAGATTTACAGGAACACTGTGACCTGAGATCAAGAAGTTTCCATCAACCCACCACACGCCCTACCCTGTTATTATGCTGTACTAGGTCCTGTCTGACTCTTGGCAGCCCCATGGATTTCACCAGGCTCCTCTGTCCATGGGATTCTCCAGGCAAGAATACTGGAGTGGGTTCCATCTCCTACTCCAGGGAGTCTTACCAACCCAGAGATTGAACCCTCATCTCTTGCATCTCCTGCATTGGCAGGTGGATTGTTTACCACCATTGCCCCCTGGGAAACCACCTTATTAGTGCGAAAGAAGCCAAATTCTGATGTGGGTAAGGTGGTTCTCTAGGATATTTGTCAACTATCTTCTTGGTCTGTTGACTTTTTTGAATAAAGTTGTTATTCCTGGTTCCAACACCTTTTCTCTCAACTCCTTGGCCTGTCCTGTGGCAAGTAGGACTCAGTAACAGCTCCTGAAATTAGATTGCTAAACAAGTCCAATTAATGTAAAATGTAACATGAAGATTAATTTTTATGAAACTCCTACAATGTGCCAGATGGTATTATGTGTATGTATGCCCACTTCGTAGTACTGTGAACTATATATTATTATCCTTATCCAATAGATAAGGAAACCGAAGGTTGAATAATGCATATGGAACTCATGCCTGTCTAACCCCAAAGCTTGAGCTTTCTGATAAACTATAACTAGAGACAAAAGGAGTCTTGGGGATTACCTAGGATACTGGCTTTCCAAAATGTAGGATGGGTGTCAAAGGGGGTGGTACATAGGAGAGTATGTTTCAAATGCAATATGTGCCATAGTAAAGAACATTTTTTTCAACTCTTTTCATCTTTTTAATAACTCAGTTCTCTGTCTCTAAGACTTGTTTATCTTTTCTTTCACAGAAACATTAGGTCTCAGTACCATTGCTTTTAAGGACAATACCCAACTAAGATGTAAGTCTATGTTTATTCTTCATTATAATTATTTTTATAGCTGCTTTCTAGCTAGGGCAAATGAGGCTGCTTTTCCTTTTTGTAGTCATGTAAATCTTTATTTTAAACGTCAACATATGTAGATTATTTTAGGCTAGGCTACTTGAAAAAAGGTTATAAATAATAGCTCAGTGGTGTATACATGTGGTAAAAATCATGAAGATGCCCTAGGACAGCAATCCCCAACTTTTTGGTGCTGGGGATTGGTTTTCTCAGCCAATTTTTCCAGATAGAGATGGCACATTATGTTTATTATGTTGTTGCTGATCTGACAGGAGGCGGAGCTCAGGCAGTAATGTGAGCAATGAGGAGTGGCTGTAAATACAGATGAAGCTTCACTCAGTCACCTATCACTTACCTCCTGCTGTGTGACCCAGTTCCTAAAAGGCTATGGATGGTACTGGTCTTGGGAATTCCTTCCCTAGGAAATCTAGACTTTGGGGGCATGGCTTTGTGGATTCTAGGCTAAAACTCACATGATACAATTGAAATTCATTTAGGCCCAGAGAGTCTTAATGACCCAGATAAGCGTGATGGTGTGGTCACTCACCTAGAGCCAGACATCTTAGAGTGTGAAGTCAAGTTGGCCATAGGAAGCATCACTATGAACAAAGCTAGTGGAGGTGATGGAATTCCAGCTGAGCTATTTAAATCCTAAAAGATGAGGCTGTTAAAGTGCTGCATTCAATATGTCAGCAAGTTTGGAAAACCCAGCAGCAGCCACAGGACTGGAAAACTGGAAAAGGTCAGTTTTCATTCTGATTTCAAAAAAAGGGAATGCCAAAGAATGTTCAAACTACCCTACAGTTACACTCTTTTCTCATACTAGTAAGGTTATGTTCAAAATCCTTCAAGTTAGGCCTCAGCAGTACGTGAACCGAGAACTTCCAGATGTACAATCTGGATTTAGAAAAAGCAGAAGAACCAGAAATCAAATTGCCAATATTCATTGGATCATAGAGAAAGCAAGGGAATTCCAAAAAACCATCTACTTCTGCTTCATGGACTACACTAAAGCCTTTGACTGTGTGGATCACAACAAAGTGTGGAAAATTCTTAAAGAGATGGGAATACCAGACCACCTTACTTGTCTCCTGATAAACCCATATGCAGGTCAAGAAGCAACAATTAGAACCAGACATGAAACAACAAACTGGTTCAAAATTGGGAAAAGAGTACATCAAGGCTGTATATTGTCACCCTGCTTATTTAACTTATATGCAGAGTACATCATGCAAAATGCCAGACTGGATGAATCACAAGCTGGAATCAAGATTACCGGGAGAAAGATCAGTAACCTCAGATATGCAGATGATACCACTCTAATGGCAGAAAATGAAGAGGAACTAAAGAGTCTTTTGATGAGGGTGAAAGAGGAGAGTGTTTTCACTGGCTTTTCAGCTGGCTTAAAACTCAACATTCAAAAAACTAAGATCATAGCATCTGGTCTCATTACTTCATGGCAAATAGAAGAGGAAAAAGTGGAAGCAGTGACAAATTTCATCTTCTTGGGTTCCAAAATTATTGCTGATGATGACTGCAGCCATGAAATTAAAAGATGCTTGCTCCATGGAAGGAAAGCTGTGACAAACCTAGACAGCATATTAAAAAGCAGAGGCATCACTTTGATGACAAAGGCCCATTTAATCAAAGCTATAATTTTTCCAGTAGTCATGTAGTGACGTGAGAGTTGGACCATAAAGAAAGGTGAGCACCGAAGAACTGATGCTTTTGAATTGTGGTGCTGGAGAAGAGTGTCCGTTAAGAGTTTTGTGTCCACTGGACTGCAAGGAAATCAAACCTGTTAATTCTAAAGGAAATCAACCTTGAATATTTATTGGAAGGATGGATGCTGAAGCTCCAATATTTTGGCCACCTGATGCCAAGAGCCAACTCCTTGGAAAAGACTCTGATGCTGGGAAAGATTGAAGGCAAAACGAGAAGAGGCAGAGGATGAGATGGCATTGCCAACTCAATGGACCTGAATTTGAGCAAAATCTGGGAGATTGTGAAGGACAGGGAAGCCTGGTGTGCTGCAGTCCATGGGCTTGCAAAGAGTCGGACATAGTGATTGAACAAAAACAATAACAGGCCAAAAGAGGTGTAATTGTGTCCATAACATACCAGTTTACTGAATTGCAGAAACATGATCATTTACCTTTTTTCAAAAAAATTGAATATAGCTGATTTACATTGTTTCAGGTGTACAAAGTGGTTCAGTTTTATATAGATGTATTATTTTTCAGATTCGTTTCCATTATAGGTTATTATAACATATTGAATGTAGTTCCCTGTGCTATACCATTTATCCTTGTTGGATCATTTACCTTTTAAAACATACAATGATCTCCCCACCTGTCAATTTCACTGTTGTTTTCCTGGGGGGGGCTTCAGACATCTTTTGACTACACATACAAGCTAGAATGAAAGAAAATGGAAATTGTTTCCTTCTGGAGCAGTCACATAGTTTCAGTTTTCTTCTGGTGCTAAAAAGGTGTGAAATAGAAGTGGGTGGTATTTAAATTATTTGGACAACTGGGACTTTCAGCTTCAATGAGAATTAGATATTTCATATTTGTTTTTAAAAAATGTACATTAGTTTATTTAGGTATTTCAACATATATCGATAAGCATATTCAAGTATAAGCTGTAGCTGTTACAACAAAAAGGACTTTTACTGATAGGAGAGCAAGTAGATTGTCTAAAATATTTAATATGTGAAATAGTTTTCTAACATTCGCTCTTGAAAACAGAATTACCAGAACAATCTCTTCAAAGGGTTGGAGGTAACTTTACAAGTGTGCATCTGGCGATCTATTGTTTTCAGTAGCTGGAGGTGATAATGTGACCACTTCTGATGTAACACACCAGAATTTCCATTCAATTCCTTGCGACCCACAAGAGACCCCAGTTTTCTGCTCTATTCTAACAGACAAAGCATTATTAGTTAAGAGGTAGACTTCCTGAGGCTTCTATTTAGGGCTGTCAAATGTACTTTTTCTTTTTTTTTACACACTTAAAATACCTGGTGTATACAAGCTCAATAGTGAATTTCCTAAGAGATTTTTGTTGTTGTTATTGTTAAAAATGGGATTTCCAAGGACAGTATTTCTGAAAAAATGAATGTTTTTAACCTGTTATTGAAAGGCAATAATGTAGATCTGCAAAGATGTCACGAAAGTTCACAAGCCCATTAGCATCATCAATAGCATGCTGCTTAGGAAAAGAACCCTGGAGAAGGTAAGCAACTATCATTAGTCTTTTGTTATATTCTCAGCATCTGCTTCTCGTTTCAGCTAATACTGTCAGGCATCTGATTTCCAGCCTCTTTCAGCTCCTCCCGTGTTGTCTCTTCACCCAAGATGGTGATGGATAGTGAGAGGGACATGGTGTGTGGGCTCTATAGTCAGTTCAGCTGGGTTGGAATCCTGGCTCTGTCACTTTCCTGAATAAGCTATTTCTTTACCATCTGTGCCTCAATTTCCTTACCTGCAATGATGTGGTGGTGGTGGTTTAGTTGCTAAGTCGTGTCCAACTTTTACGATTCCATGGACTGTAACCCACCAAGCTCCTCTGTCCATGGTGATTCTCCAGACAAGAATACTGGAGTGGGTTGTCATGTCCTCCAGGGGATCTTCCTGACTCAGGGATTGAACGTGTGTCTCTTAGGTCTCCTGCACTGGCAGGCAGGTTCTTTGCAACTAGCGCCATCTGGAAAGCCCCTACCTGCAATGATGGGATGATGCAATCTCCTACAGCAACAATTTGAGACAAGTCAAGCATCAAACAATGTTTTACATGGAACAGGTTCTCCATGTGTGTTAGTCATTATTTTTCAAGCACATGGTGGATATTGTTTCTTGGGTGCCGTGTCTACCAATGCTTTCAGCTAATACGTTTATTGAGCACTTACTATGTACCAGTTCAAGATGCTTGAGATATATCACTGAACAGAACCCCCCGAATCTCTGCCCTTGTGGAGCTTCTTCAGGTAGAAGAGAGTAGTCAGTAAATATTATAACTAAGTAAATTGCATTAGATTGATAAATGCAATAGGAAAAAAAAGGTATCAGTATGGGATTGGGAGGTAGGCAAGGATGAGATTTCATACATACATTCAATACGATATTCCTAAAATAAAACTCATTTTTCTGGAAAAATTAGATTCCCTGATTTTCATTTATTGATAAATCATTCTTTGCTGCTCAGGTTAAAAACTCAATCACTGGGAATTCCCTGGTGGTCCAGTGGTTAAAACTCTGCACCTCCACGGCAGTGGGCAAGGGTTTGATCCCTGGGTGGGTGATAGGGGAGAATTCAGTTCCTTTCTTTTCTATATTCCTCCTCACATGCCACTACATTTCATGTGTCTTTCTTTATTGTCTCTTGAATCTACCGACTTGAGCCTTAGGCCTGTTACTGTCTGCTGTCACAGCCTCCTAACCAGAGCCTGCTTCTGGTCTCATCCTGCACTTCACTTGCAAATCCCTTAACAGTTCACCCTGTCTCTTCCTTTCTCTGATGCCTATGGAATGAAGATGGAAGTTGTTCAGGGATGTAAATTCAGAGATGTTCATAATCTGGTTCATCCTGTCTTTCTAGTCTACCCTGCCTAAATATAACTTTCCATTTCAGTAAGAATAACCTACTTCTGTGGATTCATCTTCTGTGCCTACACCACCACACTAGGTTCTTTTCTGACACTCTATTGCTTAGTGTTTGCTTTCTTTTTGTACAAGTATTAGGAATGTCCTTAAATTTAAAATTCCATGGAAACTTCGTGTAGTTTGACTTATCAACATATCCCAAGACAGACATCCCCATGAGGGAAGTGGTGTGGACCTGACCTCAGCAAGGTGGATGTGCTGATGGAGGGGGCTCACGGTTTTCTGGAAACTCCTCAAGCTTTTGCTATCTTTATATTCAGCTTACTCAAGGAGATTACCAGCTAACTAGTTTACACCAAAAATGTACAAATAAGATCTTTTTCTAAACTACCTGCATTCTCCTCTGGCTTACAAATCCTGTTCTCTCCTGTTCTTTATCTCAATGATTTCCTCTTCTGAGCAATTTATGTAAAAGTAGTATCTGCTTTTTGAAATGTGTTAGTCATTCAGTGTGTCGGACTCTTTTTGACCCTCTGGACTGTAGCCTGGCAGACTATGTCCATGGAATTTTCTAGGCAAGAATACTGGAATGAGTTGCTATTTCCTATTCCAGGGAATCTTCCCGACTCAGGGATTGAACCCAGATCTCCTGCACTGCAGGCAGACTGTTTACTATCTGAGCCACCAGGGAAATACATATAGACATTATTTTACATTTTAAAATGTTTCAGGCTTCCCTGGTAGCTCAACTGGTAAAGGATTCACTGGCAATGCAGGAGCTGCTGCTGCTGCTGCTAAGTCACTTCAGTCGTGTCTGACTCTGTGCAACCCCAGAGATGGCAGCCCACCTGTCCCTGTGATTCTCCAGGCAAGAACACTGGAGTGGGTTGCCATTTCCTTCTCCAATGCATGAAAGTGAAAAGTGAAAGTGAAGTCTCGCAGTTGTGTCCGACTCTTAGCGACTGCATGGACTGCAGCCTACCAGGCTCCTCCGTCCATGGGATTTTCCAGGCAAGAGTACTGGAGTGGGGTGCCATTGCCTTCTCCAGGCAATGCAGGAGACCCCAGTTCAATTCCTGGGTTGGCAAGATCCCTTGGAGAAGGGATAGGCTACCCACTCCAGTATTCTTGGGCTTCCCTGGCGGCTCAGACATTAAAAAATCCACTTGCAATGCGGCAGGTAGACCTGGGTTCCATCCCTGGGTTGGGAAGATCCCCTGGAGCAAGGCATGGCGACTCACTCCAGTATTCTTGCCTGGAGAATCCCCATGGACAGAGGAGCCCGGCGGGCTACCGTCCATAGGGTCACAAGTGTGACATGACTGAGCCACTAAGCACAGCAGTGGTTCAAGTGATGAAGTCTTTAGAAAAGCAAATCCATCTTCTACTTGTTATGCAAATAAAACCCAACTCCATTTGCATGGAGTTTGTGTAAATATACTTTCCACTGGTAAATATCAAAGCACTTTTATTATTTTTTTCTGCGAGGTCTTTATCCAGTGGGTTACCATCTTGGTTTCTCAGCAATACTGTCCACTTGGCTCTTCAACCTGCCTGCATGTAAATGGTTCAACAATTTCTATTCCTTTATATGGGTCTCAGTACTAGTGAAATACACATTTCTGTCTCATAAAAGCCCTTTCCCAAAGATTCCTCTTAACTTAAATGATATTAAATCGTACCAGTCTTTAAAACCACAGGGACTATGTACTGGGAACTATCACCAACCAAAACGATTCTTTCGGATTCAGGTTTCTCAGATGGATGGCTATTTTCAGCTGAGTTCCTAAGCAGGACTAAACATGTTCACCAACATGGGATAAGGCAGTCATCAAGGCTTTGCTTAAAAAAAAAAAAAAAGCATATTTTGTCTTTCCAGTTTGTTTAGCTTTGCTTTAGATTGACTACAATGGTTTGTCGATAACAGGGACTCTATATTTGTTCCTTTATTAAAATAGTCTGTTACAGTTGCCCTAAAAAAGTACTACCGACTGGGTGGCTTAAACAGACATTTCCTCACGGTTCTGAAGGTTGGAAGTTCAAGATAAAGTTGTTGGGTGGCTTGGTGTCTTAAGCCCCTTTCCTCGGCTGGTAGACGGCCGCCTTCTCCATGTATCCTCACAGGGTTTTTTCTGTGCACACGCAGCCCTGGGGTCAGTGTGTGTCCGTACAGGATTAGCAGTCAGCTTGGGTTAGTTCTCACCCTAAAGACCCATGTTTAACTTACTCACCTCTTTCAAGGCCCTTACCCTAATATTGGGGGCAGGAGGAGAAGGGGACGACAGAGGATGAGATGGCTGGATAGCATCACCGACTCAGTGAACATGAGTTTGAGTGAACTCTGGAAGTTGGTGATGGACAGGGAGGCCTGGTGTGCCGCAATTCATGGGGTCGCAAAGAGTCGGACACAACTCAGTGACTGAACTGAACTGAACCCTAAATATAATCACATTCTAGAGTAATTGGAGGTTACTGTTTCAACACTGGATTTAGGGAAACACAATTCAGCCCAAAGTTTCCTAACAGAGATCCCAACTGTCACTTAAACCATGACTAAACAGATTTGGGCTCTATTGTTGAGGCAGGTGTTAAAAGTGAACATTCTTAATGTCACTGAACTGTACCAATGGTTAAAATGTGAAGTTTTATGTTGTGTACATTGTATTACAACAAAAAATGTGGCTAGTGTGAGACTAAACTTTTAATTAATTAGTTTAAATGTTTAAAAACATACAGTATGTTTGAAACATGGAAGTTTCATATTATCCACTATGGAAACCTCTTATTTCAAATACAGAAAAACATAATTTCACATGTTGAAACGCCAACTTTGTTTTCAAGACAGGGTAAATGTTATAGCTATTGCCTTTTACTACCAGGGGAAAAGTATTTCATTTTACTACCTCAAGCCTAATTTTAAACCGTAAATTATAAAGCCTATCTTTAAACAGTCTTCAACTACACATAACTTAAAAAGCATCCTCTGTCCCTGGGATTCTCCAGGCAAGAATTCTGGAGTGGGTTGCCATTTCCTTCTCCAATGCATGCACGCTAAGTCGCTTCAGTCATGTCCAACTCTATGCGACCCTATGGAGAGCAGCCTACCAGGCTCACAGGATTCTCCAGGCAAGAATACTGGAGTGGATTGCCATGTCCTTCTCCAAAAAAAGCATCTAAATATTTACCAAATACTTATAGAAACACAAGTTGAATTCACAGAAACATACTTTAAACCAGAAGTACAGGCTGGTATCACCAAAATGGTTTTATTTCGGACACTGACAACACACCCAACAATGCAACTGTATCATTACTTTGTTTGGTTTCCTTAAGTATTACTTAAGTATGCATTGAAAATACACGTTTACATTTAAGAAATGTAACACATTAAAGTCCTCTGTAAACAGAACTCCTTCTCAATATATTTTCCTGCTTTGTTTCATACATAAATAACATAATCTACAAAGTTATAAATAAAACTATTAACTCTTATGACCTAAAAGTATATACAAATTTTGGAGCTTGACAAGAGTGTTTTCTTTCTGATTTTATATAAGTAACAACATGCAGTATTTGCAATGTTTTTTAATCATATAGATGACTTATCATCAAAACCTTTATTGTCTCCCAAACTGTTCTCCCTATAACAGATGTTCAGTGTACTTGGTAAAGATGCCACCATTCAAAAGTCAACGTGGTCAAAAGACTAGATTTTTAAAATAGAACAGAAGGTTGACATTAAATATTATTAACCCTTATTAATATCACTTTAGTTTGTTTGAAGAACAAAATATGCTACCAGAGTATATGCGTGTACTATCATTTAACTGGAAAGCTAACACAATCTTAAAAGATCAGATTCAATTTGTAGTAGTCTTGGGAAAAAATAGTTCATGGAGATTCTGTTAGGAACAGAAACCATATTATCCTAAGTTTTCTAAACTTTATTTTGAACCATCACTTCAATTAGTTAAAACTTACAGGGTAAAAATAATGACACACAAAAATGATCTTAGAAAGGCATATTCAGAATTCCTGATGCAGAAAATGTGATTATTTTTTCTTTAATGACTGGAAATCTTTATTCCTTCAGAAAATAGTAACATTATTTATTGAATGTCACCACCTGTTTAGTGGTTTACTAGATAACCACTCAAGGTATTTTATTAAGTAAGCACTCAAATTATTTTCATTAAACAAAAGTAAAAAGACTTTTCATGTTGGAATTGTTTCGTTATGAATTAAAAACTTAGAAAAACATTCTCAATATCTTCCCTAAATTTAAATGAATCAAATGACAAATAATACTAAGCTAAGCACTGTCATTACCTTTAAAATCTAAGTTTTCTGAAAGTTTTACTTTTCAATCAATATTAATATGATCTGGGTCACACTATTAACTGCCACTCAAACTTTATGTTTAAAAAAGAATATTTTTTGTTAAAGAGCAGATTAACAACACATTTTCCATGTTCTTATAAAAAAACAAGATTCTGATATGCATAATGAATCTAAATCAAAAATCCATACATGGTAGCGGAAATTCTGTCAACTTTTAGCCTAATACAACATAAATCCACAGTTATTTTGCATAAACAATTCAAAATTTAAGTTTATAATGGAAATGTCAACAAGTCTTAACTACAACATTACTGCTGATGGGTTCCACTATAGTTCACCCAGGCACAGCAGATGTGCACATCTGATGGACAGACTGCTTAGAAAATTAAAGCTATCAGAGCTATAAATTAGGAATACATAAATATGAACACAACAATGCCAAAGCATTAGAGCAGTTAAAGAAAAAAAAAAAAGATGTGATGTAAACACAACTGATAGTTTTCTCTGTAAGCCACTTTCCACTGATTTATAAAGCTATGGTTTTATAATTCTTTTAAAAAAGACAATATTTCCACATTGCTACATGCAGTGATTTCATTGTGTGTTCTTGACTACAACGCAATCTTCAATCTTCTTACACAGCTTGACACAGCCCATCAGGATTTCTTCAGAAAGTCAGCTTGTCATATTTTCAGCAGCCTAGAATAAGAGAGTATGATTCAGTATAACAAAATAATGGGGGGAAAAAAAAAACATCATGGAAATAAATTTGTCAATATTGCATTGCTGTTAACAAACAACTCTTCCCCCATATATAGCAATGCACCTTTATCAGCATGATGCAGTAGTCTTCACTTTTTGCAGTATATTATTAGAACTACCATTTGGACTGATTGCTAGGCTAACAGTAGAAAATTATTGTTTGTGCTCAGTCACTCAGATGTGTCCAACTTTTTGTGACCCCACGGACTGCAGCCCACCAAGCTCCTCTGTCCATGGAATTTTCCAGGCAAGAGTACTGGAGTGGGTTGCCACTTCCCACTCCAGAGTCTTTTCAACCCAGGGACTGAACCTGCGTCTCTTGAGTCTCCTGCACCGGCAGGTGAAGTTTTCACCACTGCACCACGTGCGAAGTCCAAACTGCTACATAATCTTAAATAAGAGTTGATGTAAAAATAAAGCAAACGCTACTTGAAAAATTAACTTATGGAAGTCCTCATCCACAGTCTTTATTAGTTTGTTTCTGTATGTTTCGTTACAGTGCGAAAGGGAATAAAGAATGAAAAAGATCTTTCTGTTATGCTGTAACGCAAAGGAAAAAAAAAAGGCAAAAGAGGAATAGTGAATACATGGCTAATACAGCTTTACCTAAACCACCATCCGTTACCCTTTCCCTGATTATTCTGTAGAAATTTCCAGACACCATTATCATTCATCAGAAAATTATTTTATATGCATTTCTAAAAGATAGGATTTAAACAGACAATTTGTCAAGGCCAAATATGGAAATATTGAATTTAAGTAAGTTTAATCTTAGAAGTACATGGTAAACTCAATTCATTTACATTTCAACCTCCTAATTAAAACTTGATTTTTAATATTCAGTCTAAGTTAAGAGGTCCTTCAAGGAAATTCCTTAAGACACTGGGAAAGTTGTAGATAACTAAATATGAAACATTCTTGTCAACAGAACCTCCCATGTTTTTCTATATAGCTGGTTGTTCATCTTTCTCTTCTTGGGTTTACTATTAACAAGAATTAGAACCTGATCCCATTTTCATACTAATTTTAGGGGTTCCCCTCCAAGACACAATGCAACATGTCTTTTCATTTGAATTAGGCAAGCCGTCAACCTTGTAGAGCATTCATGTTAAACGTGTGCAGAACTACTTTCCAGTTGAAAGGAAGACAGCAATGGCATCCTAGAAACTCATACAGTTTCCGGACAGTCATTAAAGACTCCAAAAGTGTAGACACAGAGGTCCTGGGGAAAACCCACATTAGAAGTCTTCTCTCCAAACTTTCCATTGCCCAAGTTTACTCCTTCCTTTGTGAGGATGGGTGGGGACATGGGACTTCCTTAATCCCTCATTTCTCTGCCAACTACAAATTCTATAGTGCCAATGTCCTCATGCTGCAGTGAGGAGATACATCACGTACTCTAAGATATCAGTGACAGTACAGGACAGCTTCAAAAGAAAACACAAGGCTTAGTGTGTCTGAAGTCACCGATAGTGTATAATTCAAGGTACCATGGCAAGAAAGTAGAAAATATGGGAAAATGAGTTTTGCCCACAATTTCTGAAACCAGAATTTATAAATGACTCCCAACATATAAATACTAGCACTGAGGAGACAACATAAAAATTCAGTGTTGATAAAGTAACATTCATAAAAATAAAGTCTTATTTTTAAAAGAAACACACGTGATTAACAATTCTACTTATGCTGTGGCAAATAAACATAAGGCAATCTGTCTACCACTGTTAAGAAATTCATCTATCTGGGTGACACACAACTACTGCTTTTACTATAATATACACACACATACATGGATACATATAAAATACAACACCTATATACAAATCTAAAAGATTTGAAAGAGAAAAAATAATTAGTAAAATTATTATAATTTTCTTCATATTTAACAACAGAGGAAAAAACTATGTTTCAGATCAACAATTTCTTGCAACATTTCATCACATCCTTGATTTATATTGTACATGGTCTAAAACAGAGATGAGTACCATAAAATTAAATTCTAATCACTAGGATTTCTAGGTAAAGATAATACAATGCAGCAAGAGGAGTTTCTCCTTACTCTATTTATCACACTAAGAGAAATAAACAAAAAATATGCGGAAAAAAATTCATAAGCAGCAACCACACTAAAGAGAGAACCTATGCATATTAAGGCAGTAAGGCTGGGGCAGGGTAAGGCGGTCAAGAGAAGACAGGTGTGGCTGAGTGCAGTTCTGAACTAACCAGCTCCCAACCTAGACCCAGCAGGAGCAGTTAGGAGACAGCAGACTTTGATCTGGAGAGAATCAACCTGAGGAAGTTTATTCATTTGTAATTCAATGAGATTAACTATAATATTTTTGTTTTCAAAGTAGCATGAGACCAGCTGCTACTGCTAAGTCACTTCAGTTGTGTCCGACTCTGTGAGACCCCATAGACGGCAGCCCACAAGGCTCCCCCATCCCTGGGATTCTCCAGGCAAGAACACTGGAGTGGGTTGCCATTTCCTTCTCCAATGCATGAAAGTGAAAAGTGAAAGTGAAGTCGCTCAGTTGTATCCGACTCTTAGCGACCCCATGGACTGCAGCCTACCAGGCTTCTCCGTCCATAGGATTTTCCAGGCAAAAGTACTGGAGTGGGGTGCCATTGCCTTCTCCATTGAGACCAGCTAGGATGATGTTAACCAAATATTATCAGGGGTTATCTACTGGTGATCTTGAATGATTTTTGTTTCCTTCTTTGTATTTTCTGATCTAAATATTTAAAAATTACCTACATGTATTACTTTTATACGACTTAAATAGGTTTCAAAAATTACTTTCAAGAAAAAGTTCTAATGAACATTTCTTCTTTACTGGAAACTTTTCACGATCTCTTCCCCTACCTAGTTTTAGAAAGAGTCAGGTATACCAATTTTAGATTATGGGAGAAATGTGTTTTTAAGAGGCTTTTTGTGTGTATGAGACTGATTTTCCATGCAAATGGGCAACACTTTCTGATTTTTGTTCAACTTAATTGTAGTAAGTCCCCTACATGCAAATGAGTTCTTTTCTGAGAGTGTCCAGTTTGTTCCTAAGTCCAACAAAGTTAGCCTAGGTACCCAACCGACACAATATAGTACTGTACTATAGGTTTACAATAGTATTATTATAACTGTATTTTAGGTTTATAATACTTTCACACAAATAATACACAAAAAATAAAGAAACATTTTGAATCTAACAGTGCAGCCACCTTGGAAAGTACAGGACAAGGGCTGGCATATAGGGAATGGCATCGAGTGGACAGGCAAGAAGAGTTACTTATGGTGAGGGAGAGGACGTGGGAGATGGTAGAGCTGAAGGATGGTCAGCAACAGGAGGCAGAGGGCCAGCTGCAATTTCACTCACACCTGACGTTCACAACTTGAAAATTTGTTATGTAGGGGAGTTACTGTATTGACTTTGCCTTCAGAGTTCATTATAATCCACTGGATGTGGAATAACCGGTACACCAAAGCTGAAAAAGTTACGTTAAACAGGCACTTCTGAATCTCCTAATATCTTGGTTTTTATTCTAAGAAGCTATGTTGTCTGCCCCCAACCTTTCCAGCTAGGTTACTTGTCTCCAGTTCCTTCACATCAGTCAATCTGCATTAATACAAAAATCTCTTGTTATTCTGCCTCCCTATTCTCTTTCAAACTCCAGCACAGCTGAATAAAAATTTTGTGATTGTGGAAGATATACATTAAATAAATCCTCTCCCACTGAAATTTCAGAAATTTACTAATAAAAGGCTACGATACCTCTTATTTTTAAAAACAGGGTTATGAGACAGTATTAAGCCAGGGAAGGTACTTGGGCTCCAGTCCACTGGTTTGGTTCTAATCATTTCATGCTTTTTTAAACAGCAGGCTCAGATATTTTTTAGAACTTACTGTAGGCAGAAACTTAGCAGTTAACAACTCTGACGTCAGAAGGTCTGAGCTCAAATCCTAGCTCAACCACTTAACTGTAAGTCTTGGAAGAAGTGAGTTAGCCACCACAGCTTCAGTTTCCTTAGGGGTAAACTCTTACTAGTCGTCGTAGTAAACATCCTTGCATTGACTACAAAGGAAACAATGCAGCGAGAGCCCTTAGTGCAGAGTTTAGCAAAAGTAGAGTAAATACTAGCTATTCTTACTGTGTTACGTAGTTATTTTTCTTTCTCTCATATGAAAGCAACAGTTGTTGAGTTAAAAAAGAAATAGAAATTGCTAGACAACACGGGGAGCTCAACTTGGTGCTCTGTGATGGGGTGGGAGGTGGGTGGGTGGTTCAAGAGGAAGGGGACTTGTGTGTATTTGTGGCTGATTTGAGCTTTGTATGGCAGAAGCCTCAGTTCAGCAGCTCAGTCGTGTCCAACTCTTTGCGACCTCATGAACCACAGCACGCCAGGCCTCCCTCTCCATCACCAACTCCCGGAGTTTACCCAAACCCATGTCCAATGAGTTGGTGATGCCATCCAACCAGCCAACACAATTGTAAATTGTATTTACAACACAACTGTAAAGCAATTATCCTCCAATTAAAAATATATTTTAAAAAAGAAATAGAAAATTTGAATAGTTTTCATAATAATTACTTAAAAATTCTGATTTTAAGCCTTACCTGTGTATCTGACAAAAGTTCATTTCCAAAATATTTAAACAAAGACTACCCACAAAGAAGAAAAGGACAGATAACCCAGAAAAATGGGCAAACTACATGAAAAAATATTTCACAAAAGAAAATGGCCAAAAAAAATTAAAAAAAAAAAAATTCATTTGCTCTCACCAGTACTCATAGAAATGCTAATACACAAGGAGAAGTCCAAACACACCTACCAGAATGACTAAAATTAAAGAACACTCACAATAATAGGTACAGACAAAGATGAGAAGCAAGGGAAATTCATTCGCTGCTGGTTGGAATACAAATTCATATAACCACTGTAGTAAAGTCTGGCCTTAATTCCTCAAGTTGAAGATACACACAAGCTATGATTCAGCAATTCTAGTTCTAGATACACACTCAACAGAAATGCCCACATACATGTATCAGAAGACACAGACAACTAAGCTCAGAGCAGCATGTTCATGATAGCTCTGGACAGGGAGCAACCGAATACCCATTCACAGTAGGAAGGATAAATAAAAAATACTGTATTTGTATAATGAAACATGATTATTACAGTGAAAAGGAATGCACTACAGCTACATAAAACAGAAATGAACCTCAAAAAAATAATGTCAGATGAAAAAACTCAGTGGAAAAAAGAAACTGTGCTATAAAATCTCACTTACAGCAAGTTAAAAAATTTTTTACAAAATTAAACTGGTGTTTAGAGATCCATGCTTAGTCAGTGAAAATGTTGAAGTCTCTATCATAAAAATTAGGACAGTAGTTATTGGAATGGGGAGCAGGAAAGAGAGGTTAGTGATAGGGGAGCATAAGGGAACTTCTAGGGTGGACAATGAGAATTGTACAGATACTCTACTTATGATACATTTTTGCTCTGTAAATGTGCCTTGTTTAGCTTTTGGTATTAGATTTAATAAAAGTTTTAAAAAGCACAAAACCAGTGACCCAGATTATTGGAACTTATCAGAGAGTAACTTAATCTGAGATGGGTAAACTGCATGTCTCCTCAAAGGAAGACAAAAGGGTAGAGAAGTCATTTCATCCTTGGACAAGTTTTAAGAGGGGACTAACTTAAGTGTTCATATGAGTGTTACATAAATATGGAAATAAAATCATGTGAGATTTTAAATAGGAGTGTGTGCAAGCAAAAAAGGGAACACAACATCTTTACTGTTTGCAATCTCAGCAATTAAAAGGTGGTTAATGTAAATTTGAAAAAAGGTGGTCCCCTGGGTCCATGCTGGCAACACAGTTCAACTGGCCTCAGCAGTTCTTGGCCTCTAGGCTACCCATCCCTTTCCTTCAAGGATGTGCACACACTAATAGCTCCATCAGCCGCCTACAGAACCCCAGAAGTGTGACAGCCTTTCTTCATCCCTTTAAGTTCAAGCTGTACTGAGATGTTCACTGCATCTGAGTCACATAACCTAATCTCTTCACCAAAAGGTTATCTAGCTACACTCTCGGCCTTCTTTCCAGAGATCTATCTGGGTAGGCTGAGAGCTTCCCAAAGTGAGTGCTGGTTTCTTTTTACTTATTCCTTCTTCAATTTCCTATTCCCCTTACATTTTACCATAAGCAGCAAGGAGAAATCAGGCCCCACTTTCCATGCTTTGGAAATTTCCTTAGCTAAATATCCAAGTTATTGCTTACAAGTTTTATTCTCCTTCCAACAGTAGAATATAATTCAGCTGAGTGCTCTTTATACTGAGGATGGGCCAACACCCGAAGTTGTTCATTTCTATCTTAGACATCAGAGAGGCACCTTTCACGTTCATATTTCTCACAAGATTCTATTCATAATGATAGACGTATTCTCTGAGAAGACTGATACTCTTTTCTCTTCTTTCTGAGCTCTCACTAGAATCACCTTTAATGTCTATCATTAACCAAGTCTTTAAGGCCAACCAGGCTTTTACTATCAAGCATCCTAAAACTTTCCAACCTTTATTACCCAATTCCAAAGTCACATCCACATTTTTATGTATTTCTTACAGCAGCACTCCACTTTCCCATAGTAAATCTAAATTAGATTTCTAGGGTTGCCATAACCAAGTACCATCAACTGGGTAGCTTACAACAACAGAAAATTATTCTCTAGTAGTTCTGGAGGCAGAAGTCCAAAATCAAGGTGTCAACAGGACCATTCTTCCCTCTGAAGGCTCTAGTAGAGTATCTTTCCTTGCCTCTTACCTTCTGGTGGCCCACAATAGGGGCCTTCTTTGTCTTGTAAATGCCATCACTCCAATCTCTGCCTCTGTCATCACACAGCATTCCCTCTGTGTCCTCACATGGTATGTGCTTTGTATATCTGTGTCCAAATTTCCCTTGTCTTTGTAAGGACATTGGTCATTAACCCATTATGATCTCATGTCAATTTGATTATACCTACAGATACACTATTTCCAAACATGGTATATTCACAGGTGTTGCACACTTAAGCATATCTTTTGGGCGGGGCAGAAACAATATCACCCACAACACAAGCAGAATTCTAAACATAATCAGAGACTTTTACAAAAAGACAACATGGTTCAGATAGAGAATTTTGTGATCTGAACATATACTACTGAGACCCTGGCCTTCGGAATTTCTCCTGATGATGACGGCTGTTAGGTTAACCTTGCTTAGAATCATTCACATAAAATTTTAGCATTAATTGTTTTCTAAACAAAAGCATTTTCATTCAGAGTGAGTGAACGTATGAATCTCTACCTTTAAGGCTTCTGTGGCCTTGCGAAGTTCCTTAATAACTGATGATAAAGCTTCTGGGTTAATTCCTTGTTCACAAAGCCGCACACATATAGACAGAGTTTCCATATCTAATCCAGTATTCAAAATTCTTGAAATCTCAAGTAGGACTGGAAAAAGACAAGAAAATTTTAAGAATAAAATCTTGTAACATTTTAAAAATGTACATGAATACTTCTGTTTTTTATTCATATAATACTGCATAACTCCAAAGAACAGCACAGCATTCCTAGATTTGGAAACTGGCATGTAATACTGCTCTTACTTAGCTCTATAAACTTACAAATAAATTTACAACCTCCCTCCACATAGCTTTTCTATATCCTGGTTTATATTCTACTACTCATTTAGTATCTATCTGAAATTTAAATATCATAGTCAAGATTATTCTGAACATTTTCCCACTTTTTAGCATTCTCTTACAATGTAATGTAATCATTCAGGTAATATTCCATTTTAAGCAAATAACATACATTACTTAACTGCTCTGCTATTTTGTTGTGGGTCTCCTGTTTCCCTGATGAAAATAATACTGTGACAAATATCTGTAAATAGGAACTTAATTTTATCAGAATAAATTCCTAGAAGTGGAACTGCTTAGTCAGTAATATACCATTTGGATTTTGATATGAACTGTATGAAAATGACACTTTATTTTGGGATGAACCGACAAATGAACAATACTAAGCCACCTTTAATTTCAGTCTAAGTCCTTTTGAAAACTTTCATAATATTCATGATTTTTGTGATATGGGCCCGTTCCACTTTTTCATACTTTATATTCATTTTCATCTTGAGAAGTTGAATTTGTTTAAAAAAACCTCTCTTCCATTCCTCTACTTAACCTTCTGAACACGGAGTACCGCTCTAATGTTTTCACCTGCTAATCCTAACATCTGTATCAACTATGGGTCAGTTTTAACAGATTACAATTTTCTTATCATCGGTCACAATCTTCTGTTTTTGCATACTTAATTATTTCTGACTGGACGCCAGACATTGTGAATTTTACTGTGCTGGGTGTTCGACAGTTTTGTATTTCTATACATATTCTCCAGCTTTATAGTGAGATACAGTTATCTAGAAACAGCTTGATCCTTTGGTGTCTTTTTGGGGTACTTTCCTTGCACGCTGATCAATGCCGTGCTGAATACCTGAGGGAGAACATTCCACGGACCTCCAGAATTCCCTCTAGGTGCAGGCTCTTTCCTCTCAGGTACTCTGTCTTAAAAACTCTGCCTGCCGTGGTCTCCCTGGACCCTAAACTCCTGCTCAACTTAAGGTGTCTGCTGGGTTTTGCCTGAGTTACTCCCATTCTGCCACTGCACTGCAGCCTTGAAGGCAAAATCTTTTTTTTTTTTTTATTTTATTTTTAAACTTTACATAATTGTATTAGTTTTGCCAAATATCAAAATGAATCCATCACAGGTATACATGTGCTCCCCATCCTGAACCCTCCTCCCGAAGGCAAAATCTTAAAAAAAAAAAAAAAAGAATATCTGATCTTGTCACATTCCTGTTTTATACGTAATAGCTTCCCAGAGTTTTCAAATATTCAGTAGGGCCTTAGTATATTCTCATGTCTCATCTCATATTTCACAACCATTTATCCCCCTTAATTACAGTCTTTACATGAGCCTTTCAGTCTCATTTACCAAGTTCTTCCCAGTGTAAGACCTGGGGAGAAGGAGTCCAGATAAGTTATTGCAATTATGGAGAGACTGGTAGGTGGCATGGACAGGAGAGATTACTACAAATGGTCAAATCTGAGATGAGTGAAGAGGTGAAACAGCTTAGTGAAGGAGAGGTAGGGGAGACCTCACATGAGAAAGCAAGGGGATTGATGGTGGGAGCATGGGCTATATGTTTGCTTTGCTGACACTGCCTTGCACACTGTGGACTCTCTTCACTCCTTTTGCTAGTTTACAACTTGATACAAGTCAACTGTGTACTGAAAACATTTGGGGAAAAAAATTCCGGAAAGCTCGCAAAAGCAAAACTTGAGTTTGGCATCTATGCGCAGGCAACCATTAACATAGAATTTGCATTTATTAGGAATTATAAATAACCAAAAGATGATTTAAAGTATACAAGAGGATACTGCTGCTGCTGCTGATTAGGTGCTCAGTTGTGTCTGACTCTTGGCAACACCAGGACTGTAGCCTACCAGGGTCCTGGCCATGGGATTTCCTAAGCAACAATACTGGAGCAGGCTGCCATTTCTTTCTCCAGGTGATCTTCCCGACCCAGGGATCAAACCCGAGTCTCCAGCTTGGCAGGCAGATTCTTTACCACTCAGTCACCTGGGAAGCCCGTATACAAGAGGATGAATGTAGGTTATATGCAAACACTTTGCCATTTTATATGACAGACTTGAGCACCCACAGATTGTGGTATGGGTGGGTGGGTGAGGGTGTCTTGAACCCAATTTCCTGGCAAATACTAAGGAACAACTGTATCACATTGAAGCCTCTAGTAGGGAAGAAGTAAATTTTAATCACCATTGCCAAAAACATAACTTGTTGTTACTGCCGCTAAGGCTAAGTCATGTCTTACTCTTTTGCAACCCCATGGACTGTAGCCTGCCAGGCTCCTCTGTCCATGGGGTTTCCCAGGCAAGAATACTGGAGTGGGTTGCCATTTCCTTCTCCAGGGATCTTCCTGACCCAGGGATCGAACCCATGTCTCCTGCATTGGCAGGTAGATTCTTTACCACTGAGCCCACCAGGGATGCCCCTTATGCAACAGACCCTATACTAAATCTGGCCAGGATCAATCAGGTTTCTTTCAGTGTTTTGTGCAGATAAATAACAAAGCCCACCACTTCCTCCCCTGTCTAAAGTATCTTTATCAAAATGCTTTCATTTTCACAATAAAATTACAAATGTTCATAGCTCAATTCTATAATCCTTGCAAATCATCTGACATTAATTAAAAGATTAAATCATTTAGCTGACTCAATACTGATGGGAGGGAGGGAGGAAGACGATAAGGAGAAATATACTAGATCTTGAAGCAGCGCTATCAAAGTAAAAAAGTTTTGAACACTTCAGTTTGGGTCTCATGGATAGATTTAAATACATGGAAACTCCATATTAACAGAATTTAAAAAAATACTGGTGCTTATGTAGGTCAGCCCAGTCCCTTGGGCAAGTTAAAGTTCTATTTCTGGCAATGAGAGTGGAGAAAGGTGAGATTATTAAACGACTGCATTGAGGACTTTTTCAGTTGAGTGTATGGTCAATTCTTAACCATGAAAGTGTCACTATGTTTCCCTTTGTGCCTCAATCATTAGAGACAGCCTGAAAAATATTTTCATTAACTTTGCAAAACTACACATTTTGACTGTTTTGGACTCAATTATGATTCAGGAGATGTCAGTTTGATCCCTGGGTTGGGAAGATCCCCTGGAGGAAATGGCAACCCACTTCATTATTTTTGCCTGGGAAATCCCACGGATAGACAAGTCTGGAAGGCTACACAGTCCATGGAACGGCAAAGAGTTGGATATGCCTGAGTGACTGATCATGCATGCATGGCATGATAGCAGCTAGTTCCAATGGACATGACAGGACCTAACTGCCACATTTAACAGATGTTGATACACTGCCAACCTGGGGCCTTCCTTTTTACCTTCTGATTTGGGGACAAATTGTGTCTAGAGGAACAGTGTTCTCTACTTTGCACACTCTTTGCCAGTGTTGGTTGAGAAAAAATAATCTGGTCTTTTTTCACTTTTTCATATTCTAACACTATAATCTTCAGTTCTGTCAGTGAAAACCTTGATGATGCAGCCAATAAAAATGATCAGTTCTCATTTCTTTATCAGTAGTTTCATCAGAGAGAAAATGTGGGCTTTCTATTCAAATGGAATCCTGTGCCCATATAATAAGGAACAGTTAATATAAGAAAACTGACTAGAAGTCAGGCCTCAAATACACTTCACACTGTTCAGAAACCACAATGGCTTCCAAGCAAAGATGTAAGACAATAATGGTGTACACTAGTTTCTATGTACACAAATCCACTTACAAAATAAAACTCATAAGCTCTGCTATTTCAAGGATGGGAAAATAGGCTGAATATGGTATTAACAAAATTCCATTTTTCAGAAAAAGACAAAAGCAGACACCGAGTAAAAAATTAGATGCAAAGGCTCTGTTAATTAAAAAAAAATCTTTGAAAAGCGGGGCAGCAGCGAGTGCAAAGAAAGTCATAAGCTTTATCACAAGTCCTCATAAAGAAGGGGCTCTAATAGGAAGTGGAGCCTACAGTGAAGGAGCCAGAGATAGGACATGAAGGCTGACAGTGCTTAATGAGAATTTCATGGTTTGAAAGAGACAGCAGTTCATGTGGGTTTCCCTTGAAAAAAGCAAAATTTAACATCTATCAAACACACATATACAGATGCAGGCAAATAAAATGGGGACAACAAAAGGGGTCGTGGAATGATGTTTATACACAAAAACAGTGCAGGAACTACCTGTTAAAGGTCACCTTCGAGATACCTTTATAAGGTTATCTTATTTAAATATTTACAATAATCCTAGGAGGTAGTAGGGGGCTTCCTTGGTGGCTCAGACGGTAAACAATCTGCCTGCAATGCAGGAGACCTGGGTTCGATCCCTGGTTGAGAAGATCCCCTGGAAGAGGGCCTGGCAACCCAAGCTACTCCAGTATTCTTGAGCGAAGAATCCCATGGACAGATGAGCCTGGCGGGCTACCATCCATGGGGTCGCAAAGAGTCGGACAAAACTGAAGCGATTTAGCACTCAAGCAGCTGCTGCTGCTGCTAAGTCACTTTAGTCGTGTCCGACTCTGTGCGACCCCATAGACAGCAGCCCACCAGGCTTGTAGCAATCTTATTTTACTGGGGCTAAAAAAAAAAAAAAAAAAAAAGCAGGCTCAAAGATGTTTAAAAGACTTGTCCAAGCCTACACCAGGGCTATAAAGTGGCAGAGCCGGCAATAGAAAGGAGAGAGAGGATAACTCCAAGATACTTTTTTCCCCTATTACTTGCGGGCAGTTTTTACCTGCGTGCTCCCTGCTGCAAAACGTAAATACGCCCACGGTCTCCGGACACCGGCATCACCGGCTCCAGGACTAAACAGGGGCAACTCTGATTAAAGCACAACTTGTTCCTTCACGGGGTAGGTATTTAACATGCTCCTGCTGCAGCGCAAGGTACAAGGAGGGATGGAGTGGTGACCAAACACAGGAAGCCACTGTCCGCAAGGAGCTCACAGTCTGGGGCGCTTCGGAGGCGCTCCCCTCACTGGATGCGGCGCGCGGGGTGGGCAGGGCGCGCGAGGCGGGGCAGGAGAAGGGATGCGGGGAACCGGCGCGGAGGGGGCGTGGTGGGGGGACCAGGCGTGCCATGAGCTCGCGCGAGGAAGGTCGCGGGGACTGGGCGCGGGAGAGGGCGCGAAATGAGCACTCGGGAGAAAGCACTCGAGGCGGGAAACAGGCGGCGCGCGGGGTCCGGTGCGGGAGGGACCAGACGCGCGGCGAGCTGACGTGCGGCCGCAACGCCGTGCGCGCGACAAACTACGCAGGAACGGAGAGACGACTCTCAAAGGATGGGACCATCAGCTCTGGAGCTCTGGACGGTCCCTTGGGAGGATCTCCAAAGATGCCGACCGGGGCAGGAAGTGGACCTGAAGTCCTCGTGGGCCCAGCCCCGCCCCAGGGCCTTGGCTCTGGGGAACAGAGGCAAGGTAAAGGGGGCGAAACGGACACTCACTGTCCATGGTCTCCCTCACCGCATTCAGATTCGCTGCCGCTGCCGCCGACCCGGCGCCACTGCTGCTAGCCATGGCGGAGGCCGAGGGAGGCGGGCGAAGGGCCTGACCCGGAACTGGAGCGCCTTCCTTTCTCCTGGGCAATCACACCGCGCGTTCCCGGCTCACGCCGGGCAGGCTCCGCCTCTCGCGCTGATCGCCAGCGTGAGGCTGCGTTGATTTGAATTTGGAGCCGCGGTACTCTGGGCGGAACGCGAAGCGAGGAGTTGCCATTCGAATTTACTACGCGGCCTCGCTATGATTGGCTGGTTCGCGGACAGCGGTACGACGTGATTGGCCAGTCGCGCACAAGGCCCGTGCCCTGGTTGGCCTGAGACAGCGCGGAAGCGGGGAGTTAAAGAGTCTGTGCCTGTCGTGGGAGCTTACCCGGCACCGTCGGGAGCGCCCTGGAGTCGCTTTGGGGGGGGCTTCCTTTTTATACACACAACTAGGTATGTTCTTTGTGATTCCTGGCCTTTCCTCCTGTCTCGAGTTGGAGAACTCCCTTTGCCCGGCTCTGGACCAGCTGCACGCTCGCCTCGGGATGAATGAGAGCTACCGGGGAGTGGGTGCGGAAGAGGGGGGCCCAGGAAAGAGTGACCGAGTAGGGATGGGAAGGACACTGGCGTCAGTGTCCTCCTTTGCCCGTCACCCGAGGAGGCTAGCTACACATCAGCCTTCCGTGGAGTGGGTTCTTTTCTCTAGTTGTACTGCCCCCCACCTTAACGGGAAATAATGTAGTCTCGCTTCCATCGTGGGAGGGTGGGGGTCTTAGCCTTTGGCTAAGGGTGTTTGAGAAGGGGCAACCCAAAGTGGTTAATTCCGTAGCCCTAATCAGTCATTTCTTTTCTGATGGGGACTAAAGTGCAAGACAGGCACCTATGCACAAAGGGACCAAAGATTTCCTCATCTCTTATTTGCTAGTGTTGTTCTGTCGCTCAGGCTTTTCCGACCCTTTGGGACCCCCGTGGATTGCAGCACGCCAGTCTTCCCTGTCTTTCATCATCTCCTGGAGTTTGCTCAAACTCATGTCCATTGAGTTGGTGATGCTATAAATAACTGTTTAGTAACTGCAGTTTGCTGGGTAATTGCTGGGCTGTTGGAATTACGTACAAAGTGTTTGTTTATGGACTTGAGATAATGAATAAAAAGCTGTAGGTCTACTGTTCTTTAGCAGGAAAAGGTTTTGTGCCTATTAGAACGTTTAGTTGTCCCGAAGGGGGACCTCAGCTCATTCACATTCGGTTGAGTGCTACTTACAAACCAGTTGACTTCTCTGAGCTTGTTAATTCTGCAAAATTCTGTCACTAATACTTTACCTTTCTAGCTTTCAAGATTATTTAGAGCATCACACTTGTGTAAACTACAAAAAAGCCCCAGGAGCTTAAGTTTTGAGTTAATTCTTTTTGTGAAATGTATGTTTGGTAATGGGGCTTCCCTGGTGGTTCAGCAGTAAAGAATCCGCTTGCCAATGGCAAGAGTCGCGCATTTGATCCCTAAATGGGGGAGATCCCCTGGAGAAGGAAATGGCAACCCACTCCAGCATTCTTTCCTGGGAATTCCCGTGAAGAGAGGAGCTTGGTGGGCTATATTCCATGGGGTCGCAAAAAGTTGGACTCCACTTGGAGACTTAACAACAACAACCTTTGTTGAATACATTTTAGTTGTCAAAATGAATGTCTGTGGAACTTTGTACTTTTATTATATATACTTATGATTTCTTTTTAGTTTTTCCTCTGTGCTATGGGAGATGTCAAAGAATCAAAAATGCAAATAACACCTGAAACTCCAGGAAGGATTCCTGTTTTAAATCCTTTTGAAAGTCCTGGTGATTATTCTAATCTCCATGAACAAACTGTCTCCAGTCCTTCTGTTTTTAAATCGACAAAATTACCAGTAAGTTCGTCTCGACTACTTTTTCCAAATAACTTTAAATATCAATCTTTCTTTACAAATGGTAAACTGGAGTGCACTTTTTAATTCTAATGGTTATTGGTT
Organism: Bos grunniens; assembly: GCF_055505025.1. Taxonomy (NCBI): domain Eukaryota; kingdom Metazoa; phylum Chordata; class Mammalia; order Artiodactyla; family Bovidae; genus Bos; species Bos grunniens. The sequence goes on from NC_141176.1 coordinate 47,753,495, forward strand.
TTTATAATATAGTGACTGGGCTAAAAACGACTTAGCTAGTTATATTAATATTATATATACTAGCTATATTAATATTATATATACTAGCTATACCAATATTCTTTTGGATTTTTGCCACCCATTCTTAGCTTTCAACTTGCTTTTTTTTAGTTAGCATTTCTTTTTTATTCATTAGTTAGCGTGTTTCTCACAGCTGTGGGTGCCGCTAGTTGATGGTCTAAGTACTAATACCATAATAGAGAAGAAACTATTTCGTCTAATTATTTTCAGGTATTCAGCAAATTTTATTTGAATGCTATGTGTCAGGTACAGTTCTTTCCTACAGAGGTTACATCTTGAACAAGTCAGACTCATGAAACACTAATTCTCAGAGAGCTTGTACTCTGTACCAGGGGTCAGAAAACTTTTTCTGTTAAGGGCCAGATAGTAAATATTTTAGGCTTTGCAGATCATCTGGTTGCTGTTACAATTACTCACCTCTGCCTTGTATTATAGAAGCAGCCATTGGTAGTATACTAACAGAAAATGTGGCTGTGTTGCAATAAAGCTTTATTTATGGACACTGAAATTTGAATGAATTTATAATCTTCACATGTGAAATGCTAATATTATTTTGGATTTTTGTCACCCATTCTTAGCTTGCAGATTGTTTGAAAAGAAGTCAACCTGTACTCTAATGAGATAGACAAGACTAAACTGGCAACCTCAAGAGAGTATGTTATGTGCCATAACAGAAGGCTGATATGGAGGGGAATAGTCTCTTTAACAGATTAGGGAAGGCTTCCTCTCTTTAGCTTCTTTTTACCGTTATTGACTACAATGGAGAAGTTCTTTTGAAGTCTGATCTTCTGACTTAGCAAATTATCTAGAAAACTGTAAACTGAGTGGCTTTTGATGCTAGCTACACGTGCACATCTACGTGAGCTAGTTATGCACTAGAGGAAAGGTTTACAGTTACACACTTTATATTGAGTCATTATGTGACCTCATGATTTTAAATTGAATGGTATTCAATTTTAGTTAATCTTAGTAAAAATCACAAAATGACTGCAACTTAATCCTCAAAGCAAGAATGCATGACAGACATCTTGGATTTTTAAGCCTGATTTTTCAAAAATATATTCCGAATTTACAAATTAGAATTTGATTTACAAATTCTAATTGTAGAGTTATAAAAATAAACTTTTGGTTTATTGGATAGTTGAATACAGAAAAGCAGCATTGGTTACCACTCATAATTATTTATTGCATGTTTTACTAGCTTTTGCAGATATTTTTGTAGTTAGGACTTTGTATAATTTCAATTCATTCCTGGTGAAAATAAAGGCTTTTGATAACTCTAAGAGATTTTTAATTTTATTTGGGTGTGTGGCGTCACTGATGAGAGTTATTTGTGGAATTTCTATACCTTTAATATGCTGTGATTTTTCTATTATTATGTAATTTCAGCAGTCACCCAGATGGAATGTCAAGTCAATTGATTTAGTGTGATCTGCTTACCATTTGCCTTTTAATTTAGTGGTAAAGTCAAATATCTGTAAGATATTTTTATATTATAACCATTCACATTGTTTTTGAAGCTGACATTTGAAGTTAGCATTTTGATGCACTGTTACATGCTTTTGCTCATAAGATCACTTTCTTTTGTTAAGACTCCAGGGGAATTTAGATGGTCTATTGATCAACTAGCTGTAATAAATCCTGTAGAAATAGACCCAGAGGACATTCATCGTCAAGCTTTATACCTAAGTCGTTCTCGGTAAGTTTTCCTTTCTTGCTCTTAAGTGTAGTAACATGTGTTGTCAGTCCAAGGTAATGAATGATTCTTTTCCCTTTAATTTTAGAATTTAATCACACAAAGATGTACATGTGTTGAGATGCTCTTGCAAATATTCGTCCTGCTCTTGTACCCCTTCTTCTCTTGACTTGGTAGCTTGATGACCATCCCCTTGTAATTAATGCTCATCCAAAGTGCTAAAGCGGAGAAGGCAATGGCACCCCACTCCAGTACTCTTGCCTGGAAAATCCCATGGACGCAGGAGTCTGGTGGGCTGCAGTCCATGGGGTTGCTAAGAGTCGGACACGACTGAGTGACTTCACTTTCACTCTTCACTTTCATGCATTAGAGAAGGAAATGGCAACCCTCTCCAGTGTTCTTGCCTGGAGAATCCCAGGGACAGGTGGGCTGCCATCTCTGGGGTTGCACAGAGTCAGACACGACTGAAGCGACTTAGCAGCAGCAGCAGCAGCAGCAAAGTGCTAAAGAAAGGGACTAGAATGGGGATAGAGTGTTAAAGGATTTTACTTAATGCTAGATGATACCTTTGATAGGGAAAGTGAAAAGTATATCAAAAAGCAAATGTTTCACAGATGAGATGAATTTTTTGTGGTACGCAAACCGTATGTCTTATTTTGCCTCCTCTCTTCAGTATGTTGAAATATGAACAGCCAAGAGAAATTTATTGAGCACTGCAGGCGACACTGAAGCAGTACAGGAAGTTATTCCTGTCCTTTAGACTCAACAAGTTGTGAAACAACATTTCTCTACTAATAAACCAGGTGTTATCTGAGCAGGTTTATGAAAAGACTCTTGGTGTATTTCAGTAAATAGACCTGTAACACAGAAGAGGGGAACAGACCCTGATTTTAGTTTAACTCATGTAATTCAGTAAATGGTTATGGTTTCTACCGAGGATAGTGAGTATACTCTTAAAACATGTTGATGCATTCTTAGAAATAAGCACAGGCTTCCAGTGTCTCTTCCTCACTTAACCCAAGTTCCCTATTTCAGAGCTTCCCACCTTTTTCATGCCATGCTACATATGAGAACTGCAGTTCTCTAAAAATGAGAACTGCAAGGTATCCTGGTATAAACAAATGAGTCTGTCCATATTGGAGGTGAACAGTCCCGAAATTCCTTCCCTGCCTCACCGGCCAAGGGTCCGTTCAGGGCACACCAATCATACTGAACAGTGTATGTGTTATGCTGGTGTTCTGTGGTGTACTGGTTCGGACACCCTGCCCTGTATGACTTCTCAGACCCTTCCGTCATCTAACTCTACAAAATTTGACCAAACTGATTTTCACTGCTTCTAGCCATCACCTGCATACCCCAGGTTGTTGAAGTCCTCTGATGAAGCAGCAATAGGTTTCTGAATTCAGTGTTGCTAGATCAGAGCTTACTAATATTATACACTGTTTTTATGCACTGAGATCTTGATGATGTCCATGATAAGAGGAAGAGCACTGAGTTACAAGTCTCATAATGGCTGTTCAAATGGAGATATGTGGATTCTAACTGTAGTCTATTTTCTCACTATTCCTTTCTATTCCTTTATTTATAAATCCACTTGATTTTAATTTTTAATACATGTACATCGGGGGCAGGAGGAGAAGGGGACGACAGAGGATGAGATGGCTAGATGGCATCACCGACTCGATGGACATGAGTTTGATTAAACTCCGAGAGTTGGTGGTGGACAGGGAGTCCTGGCATGCTGCAATTCATGGGGTCGCAAAGAGTCGGACACGACTGAGCGACTGAACTGAACATTATTATAAGCTTTGTTAAGGTACAAATTAGATTAAAAATATTTGGAGAGAAAAAGGTGTCTTATGGAGTTATTCATGGTAGCACATACTCTCTCTGGGAAAAAGATTAGGGAAGTGGTCCTTCAAGGCTAACTGCTGAGTCCTTGGCAAGTATATGCCTTGTCCTTGAGACCTGACAATATTAAATCTTACAAGTAATAAATTTGTGGTGCTGTAATTGCATATTCTATCAAAGTGGGAAAAAAATTCATTTGGACAAAGTTTTGTATTTCAAATTTTATAGTGTTGATATTTAATTTCAGAATTAATAATTTTGCCAATTTATTTAGAACTGTAAGGATGATAGTCTTTTTTTCATTTATGTCAAGAGTAAGAATTGATTCCAAAATTACAACTATGATAAGCTTGCTGTAATAGAAGAAAAGGAATCTGGACAGTTTTTAGATTTCTGTGGAATGACATACTTCTTAAATTGTGATTAAAGAGCTCAGTTTATTCAAAGTGCTTTATTTCTATTGTTAATAGTAATTTAAAAATTGTATCCATGTAAGCCTTTTACTCGGAGAAGGCGATGGCACCCCACTCCAGTACTCTTGCCTGGGAAATCCCATGGACGGAGGAGCCTGGTAGGCTGCAGTCCATGGGGTTGCAAAGAGTCAGACACACTGAGCGACTTCCCTTTGAGTTTTCACTTTCATGCATTGGAGAAGGAAATGGCAACCCACTCCAGTGTTCTTGCCTGGAGAATCCCAGGGACGGGGGAGCCTGGTGGGCTGCCATCCATGGGGTCTCACAGAGTCGGACACAACTGACATGACTTAGCAGCAGCAGCAAGCCTTTTACTAGAAAATATTCCATTCAAACTGTGAATGGAAAAGGTGGGGCAGGTAAGCCTAATAGCACAAGGCTGACTCTCCAAATACTGTCATTTACAAAAGTGATAAGATCCCAATTTTTCTTTTAAAATGAGCTTAACATTTGCCAGTTTCTAACGTGGAAGAAAACTATTTCTTTGAAAGGTTATTATTTTAAATGTTCAGTCTGCTGAAGTAATGGTATGGTTATTTTTCTTTTTTATCTCTGCATAGAATAGATAAAGATGTGGAAGACAAAAGACAAAAAGCCATTGAAGAGGTAACTTGAAACTATTACTGATGGTGAAGCCAGTTAAGCACCCATTCTGCATGCACAGCACCTCTAAGAGAGGAAGACTTCCTTCACATCTTTCCTGTCTCAACTTCCCCAAGTCTGTCCGTTCCCAGTATCCCTCGGAGCTCCCCTAAGACTGGTGTTTTTGAGCTGATCCAGCGCCTTTCATTGTAATAATCGGTTTTATGCTTTTCTTCCCCAAGACTGAGTTCTTTTCTGGTCACAATTCATCTCTTCCTTCTCAGGACCTGACATAGTTTTCTTCTTGTGCCTTTGATCAACATGAACCATTGTTTCAAGTTGGAGTAGAGAAAGCTGGATTTTTTCAAGCCTTGAAAATCTAGCCTGGCCTCAGGAATAGTTTTATCTTTTGTTCTTGTTAATTCTTTGAATTTTTAACACATTGAGTATATTTCATGAAATACAGTATACTGCTAAATAGAAAAAGTATATCACAAAGATAAGGTTTTTTTTTTTATATTAAGCTAATAAACTAAGCGTCTCACTTTTTGCTTTCCTTTTTTGCTAAAATCCTTTAGAGTGTAAAGGTTGTCTGTCTTGGTTATTTTTCAGAAAGCCTTCAGGCCGTGGCAGCCTTGTCCTTCCTTTTTCCCTTACTAGTCTTCCTCTGCCCTCTTCTATTCGTTAGCTATGCTTGATTCTTCTGCACCCCAAAAGACTTGAGCTATGGCATGTTCAGAGATTCAGTGAGCCCCCACATTTCAGATATAGCCTGTTTCTTAGGAAACAGTTTCCTAAGCTTTACTCCTGCTAAATATTATCTACTTGTTAATCTATCTAATAACTTCAACATTTTCATTCTAATCCAGTCACCTGATTCCTCCCCAGTTGAATATTCTCAGACTCTTTCCCATTTCCCAACATTTTGGAAAGTATGCTTCCTCTTTCAAATTCTCAACTTAATTTTAAAGGGAAATTTCAGAAAAAAACTTAAGAAAATTAATTCAGAGTGAAGACTATGGCTAATGTAGCAGAAGTTAATGTATCAGTAGCAAATTAAATTCATGTTTATATATGTGAAATACAGTAAATACATGCACATACTAAAAACAGAAAAATCCAAACTGCAAAGGAAAAAACATAAAATGAAAACAAAGATCCTCTCATTCCCTGCCTTAATCCTTGAAATTAATTGCCATTAACATTTCTTAAGTATACTCTCAGATACATTTTGTGTATGTAATAGCTCATGTCCTTTAAATATTTGCACATAAATAGGATCATCATTGGAGAAGGCAATGGCACCCCACTCCAGTACTCTTGCCTGGAAAATCCCACGGATGGAGGAGCCTGGTAGGCTGCAGTCCATGGGGTCGCTAAAGAGTCAGACACAAATGAGCGACTTCACTTTCACTTTTCACTTTCACGCATTGGAGAAGGAAATGGCAACCCACTCCAGTGTTCTTGCCTGGAGAATCCCAGGGACAGGGGAGCCTGGTGGGCTGCCATCTATAGGGTCGCATAGAGTCAGACACGACTGAAGTGACTTAGCAGGATCATCATTCTGATACTCTTTTGCCTCTTTTTTCTAGTTAATAATCTCTTAGATTTTATTTTTGATTATCAGCACATAGTGATTTTTAGTAAATAGCATAGTATTCCATTGTATGAATGTATCATAATCAAATCCAGCCCCTGTTGACAGATGTGTAGGTTGTGTTCAGTGTTTTTCTGCAGTGAACACACTTGTACGTATATCTTTATGGACTTGCTAAATCAGAGGGTTTGTGTTTTCAATTTTGGTATATTTTGCCATATTGCCTTCCCTAAAGGTTGTACCGATTTGTTCTCCTGGCCATGTTATGATACTGCCTATATTCTCGTTATCTGCAATACTGGCTGTCAGCAAACTGCTTAAATAATGCTATTCTTACTACTTTAAAATTTTTATCTTGTTATTGGATTTCCATCTTTCATTTTGAGTGAACTTATGCTTTGCTTCATGAGTTTGTGAGTCTTTTATATTCCTTTTTTTTCTGGGAACTGTCTGTATCTCTGCTCCCCAACTCCATTTTTTTTAACGTCTTTTATGTATTCATAGGTAGTTTAGTCAGGAAATTAGTTTTTTGTCATAAGTATTGCAAAATATAAAGAAAATGTTTTGTGTTACCTTCAAAACAGAGATGGGAGGGCAAAATACTGTATTAGAGCGTTGGTATAAATGTCTTTCCTCTTTCATTCCTATATAAAGTGAATTAAGCCTAATACAGTAATACAGCTTTTATCTAAATGCTCTATCTCCACTTGTTAGAGTACACTGACCAGTGGTGTGCTGATAAATATATAACAACTGGCCCTCTGACTGTGGGGGAAGTATGAGTGTTAGTAATCTGCTGTCCATAACACAGATACTCCAGCCATGGCCAGCTTCAGTTTAGTGATTATGACATCGCTGAATGGGAAAAGAAATGTATGTGGTACACCATTATATGCAGGCATTCTACCACACAAATACAAAAGACAGTAAGTCCCCTACATTCGAACCTTCAGGTTGCTAACCAGAACCTGTGCCATCAACGTCAGGCATGAGTGAAATTGCAGCTTGCCCTCCGTCTCCTGTTGCTGACGATCCTTCAGCTCTACCCTCTCCCACCTCCTCCCCCTCCTCCAGTCAGTAACTCTTCTTGTCTTTTCACTTATGCCAGCTGTTGTACTATTGTACTTTCCAAGGTACTATACTGTAAGATTCAAAATGTTTTCTTAATTTTTTTATTTGCTTTTTCTGTGTTATTTGTGTGAAAAGTATTATGAATCTATGACAACACAATACTATATAGATGACTGTGTTAGTTGGGTACCTAGGCTAACTTTGTTGGACTTATGAACAAATTGGACCTGTGAACTTGCTCTTGAAACAGAACTCATTCATATGTAGGGGACTCTCTGTAAATAACCTCAGGAGCATAGATATTGTTACATGTAGTAAAATAATTACCAAGCGATGATTTGGGTTTTTATTTTTTAATATAATTTATTTGTTTACGTAATTTTAATGTTGGCTTTGTTTGACAACTGATCCACAGGATTCCTGAAAATTTAATAATCAGATTTTGAGAGTCAGGACAAGGTAGCTCCAGCACACCGCCTCTTGGTTTACACATATACGTCTGTCTTCCTTTATTCCTTCCCTCTTCATCCTCCCTTTCGTCAACCTCATCCTTCCCTCCAAAAAAACTGGGGGAGAAATGAAAGATATTTTCTTTGTGAATAATACCCTTAGCTTAATTTGCAAATTTCAAATGTAAGGGGTTGATTTGAAGCTTTAAACCTTCTCTTTATATATACTTTAAATTTCGTCCATTTCACTTTGCTCATTTGGGCTTTAAGATTTAAATTTTAAAATATAACTATAAAGTCAGTGTGTAGCATGTTTGATGGTTATTTAGCACAACTACCTTTTCCTATTTCATATGCCTAATTGAAGGACTTTTAATTCTCCTAGTTTTTCACTAAGGATGTCATCGTACCCTCTCCTTGGACTGATCATGAAGGGAAACAGCTTTCAGAGTATCATTCCAGTAAATGTGAGTGTATTAAAAATTGTATGAATAAAACTCATAAAAATAGAAAGCAGTGAATGTAAAACAACATATATAGTGAAGTATCAGTTTATCTGCTTTGGGAGGAAGCTTGCTATAAAATTTAATTTCTGGGATACCAGGTTTAACTATTTAAAAGTAAGGATTCAAAACTTGACTAAAATTTACAAATTTCTTTTTTTTTAGCCATTCTTTTCTGAATTTAATTTTTTCTTCATGATCATTGTGAATATCAAGTTATAATGATGGTTATAGAGACCCATAGACACAGAAATAGTATTGGATATAGATCTGAGTTGTTAATGATTTTTGCAGTGATTTTGAAGGTTAGTTTTTTTAATGAAATCCTTAAATTGCTTTGTTTTTTGCTAGTTTGCTGGTTTCTTATAGTAGTAGAGGAGGATTGGGCATTTATATGACCTCTGGGGTAGTGTAATACGGCCAATTATCTGCAAAGTTAATAAGGAAACTGAAGGTCAAGCCAACAATCTTTCAAATGTTTTTCTACCTCCAGGAAATGGTTACTTATATTTATTTGCTCTCACTGTCCTGAGTTGTGAGCAGTGTTCAAATATTACTTCTATATACACATCTCTCATTTCAGTGGAATTGCTACTCTTCAGAATAACACACATTAATAGGACATAGTATAAGAGGGAATACTAGTCCTGTTCTTTATCAAAACACAACAGTTTTTTGTGTTTTGGAAAGATGGAAGGATGGGTCGATCACTTTTCATGTGCCCAGTGTTCAGTGCTTTCAGTATTCTTGCAACAGCTTGTATGAAATAGGTGCTGTTATTGACCTCATTTTATAAGTGAGAAAAACTCGTTTTTGAAAGGTTAGAGCACCTGTCCAGGGTTACAGAAATAAGGTGTCAGAACCTGGCTTTAAAGTGAAGCATTTCTTAGTTCAGATTCTGTACTCAGTTCAGATTCGTTACAAAGTAAAGGTGGCATGCAATAGCCAGTGGACCTGGGTTGTAGCCCTTCCGTATTATAAACCGGAAGGAGTGATCTTGATCAACTTTCTCAGTGCCTTTGGCCTCAGTTTTTTATTTCTAAAATCAAGGAGTTAAACAAGATGGTTATATGTTAACATCCCTCCCAGCTCAGAAATTCTGTATCCAAGGTAACATCTTCATAGATACTAGGTTCCCTGCCCCCAATTTTTTAATGTTGGATTTTTGAACAGTTGAATCAACCGTCTTATGTGATCTTATTTTTAAACATTTTATACTTAAAGTATCCTGTTTTAAAGTGATGTGAATCAGGAAGATGCTAGAAATACCACACATAGCCTCTTTGGTATAGTCATCAAGCCCATGATGACAGAGTGTTGTGGCTGATCAGGGGAGCTGTGCTGTCCAATATGGTGTTGGAAGACAGTTCAGTTCTCTGTGGGTCTCTCATTTCTATACGTCTCATGAAGGGTGGCGCAGACAGGTTTTGTTCCAAACTATCTTTTCAAGGATGTTTGTATTGTGAACAGCCTTGGAGAATAGAGAGAGAGCATCCTTCTGGAGCAGAAGGTAGGTTTGTGTTGATGTCTGATATAATAGTGTGGTACTGTTTCCCTCTGGAGCAAGTTGGGTTGCAGCTTATAAGAATGGGATTTCTTAAGCTCAGGGTTCCTTGATTGGGAACACAGACCGTCTGTGTGTGCTGTATCTGCCAGGGCTGTTTCGTACCACTTCTTTAGGATTGATGGTCAAAGAGAACTGATGTGAACATGAAGCTCATGCTGCCTGCTATGCTGAGAATAATGAAGTCCTCTGACTTTGACCCGAAGCCTTATGACTTCAGCCAGTGTCCATGGAACGCTGACATGCTAACTTGTCAGACCCTTCATAGTTCTTGACATATAGTAGCTATTAGCCACATGTGGCTATTTAAATTTGAATAAACTAAAATTTGAAGTTCGGTTTCCTGGTCATACATTCACATTTCAGGTGCCCAGTAGCCTCACCAAGTGGTGACCGTGTTGGCCCCAGATACAGAACTTTTCCATCATCACAGAAAAACCTCTCCTGGAAAATGTGACCTTAGAATAGAGGATGGCAACCTCTATCTGTAAAGGACCAATTATTAAATATTCTATGCTTTGCAGACCATACTGTTTCTGCTGCAACCACTCAGTTCTACTGTACCATGAAAGCAACACTGATGATACATAATGAATGAGTGTGGAGGTGTTCCAGTAAAACTTTATTTACAAAAAAAGGCAACAACACAGATTTGGCCCATGGGCAATCATTTGCTGACCCTTTCTCTAGAGTAATACTGTCTGAGTTTGAGCTGTGCTGTATAGCAGTAAAGTTTAGTAGCTGTGTGACTTTACGTGAGTTACTTAGCTGTTCGGTGCCTCACTCTCCTTACCTATGAAATGATGGTTGTTGGGAAGATTAAATGAGATGATACCTCCAAGACCGCATACTTAGCATGTGGTAAGTGCTCAGTGTTGTTTACCTAAAGAGTAATAAAGGAAATTGTGAGTCACGGGGGAAAATGATTTTGTTTGTACATGTGGACTTTATGCTGTCAACTTTTACTATTCCAATATGTATGTAGCAGGGTGCTTCAATGAGTGTACTTATTTTATTTATGGACTTAAATGAGAATTTCTTAGAAAAGTATACACAGGCTGAGAATTTCTGAGCTAAAGACAGTGTGTTTATCTGACTTGATTGTGCAGAGCTAGAGTGCTCTCCAGAATGACCACACACCCTGCATGCCCACCCGCAGTGTTTAGGATTCCCGTGTCTCTACATCCCTGCCAACACTTGGCTTTCAGATTTGTGCCATTCTAATGCATTGGGGCTTCCCTGGTGGCTCAGTGGTAATGAATCCACCTGCCAGTGCATGAGACCCAGGAGATGTGTTTGATCCCTGGGTTGCTGGAGAAGGAAATGGCAACCCACTCCAGGATTCTTGCCTGAAAATCGCATGGGCAGAGGAGCTTGGCAGGCTACAGTCTATGGTGTAACGGAAGAGACGTGACTTAACAACAACAACAGTGGTTTGTTTGACATTCTAAATGATTGTTTTAATTTTCATTTCTCATATGCTCACAGCTTTTTTATTTCCTTTTGTAAAATCCCTATTTATAAATCATCCTTATTGGAGTTGTCTTTTTCTCTTTTCCTTTTAATTGCTAAGGTACTTTGTGTAGTTACATTAGTAGTTCCATTAGTTCTAAACATTTCACATGTCATCTCCTGTCACATGTGTTACTTTTGTTTTGATGTCCTTGGTTGTGTGGGAATTCTTATTTTGTTGTAATCAAATCCATGTATGTTTCCTCATTTGATTGTGGTCTTAAAGTTATGGAGTCCTTTTAGAGGAAACAACTGAGGAGACAACTGCTATTCAGTTGAACAGTGTTGGGATAATGCCAGAGTCGGGGAATTGGGAAGAACAGTTAGGAAAGAGTTTTAGAAATACCTACAGGTAAGAAAGAGAGCCTGTTTGTTTTTTATGTTACTCAAATAATGTTTGGTTGGAGGAAAACTGCTAGGTTTTATTTACACCATTAAGATGTTTGGTGAAAAAGTATGAAAGTGTTAGTCACTCAGTCATGTCGAACTCTTCTCTGAGAGCTGTGGATGGTAGCCTGCCAAGCTCCTCTGTCCATGGGATTTTCTAGGCAAGAATACTGGAGTAGGTAGCCATTCCCTTCTCCAGGAGACCTTCCCACTCCAAGGACTGAACCTGGGTCTTCCGCATTACAGGCAGTTTCTTTACCCTCTGAGCTACCAGGGAAGCTCCTTACGGTGTTTGAACTCCAGCCTAAAGACCAAAAACCCTAATGTTATAGGGGTTTTGCAGCAAAGCACCTTTATTACTTTTGCCTTATAGAAGGTCACACTGCCTACAGCAAAGAAGGCATTTGAGTCTAGAATTTTATTTATTTTATCTTTCACCATTCTGATAGTAGACCTTTAATGAGAGACTTTAAATTATCCACCCATTCACTCATTCACCCATTTATTTACTACCTGGTGATTTTTCAATTTAAGAAGCTTAATACTAGTCATTACCTTTATATTTTTTAAAAAATTATGTGCACCATATCTTTGACTCCTGTCTTGAGGGGAGGAAAAAAACTGAGTGCAGTTTTACTGATCAAATTGCAGTTTCTGTCAAAATGGCCTAGCATTTTAATTCCAATAGTTTATACCCATTAAGAAATATTTATTTATGGCAGCTCTGGGTCTTTGTTGCTGTGCGTGGACTTTCTCTGGTTGCAGGAAGCAGGGGTTACTCTCTAGTTGCTGTGTGAGGGCTTCTCATTGTGGTGGCTTCTCTAAGCACAGGCTCCAGGGCTTCAGGCTCAAGTAGCTGTGGCTCGCAGGCTCTAGGGCTTCAGGCTCAAGTAGCTGTGGCTCGCAGGCTCTAGAGCGCAGGCTCAGTAGTTGTGGTGCACAGGCTTAGTTGCCCCACAGTTTGTGGAAACATCCCTGGACCAGAAACTGAACTGATATTCCCTCCCTTGGCAAGCAGATTCTTAACCACTGGCTCACCAGGGATGTCCTGTCCATACCTATTTTGAAAAAGCATCTAGCCGCCGAGGATCTGCTGAGGACATTGACATTAGCTAACGTGTCCCCAACCTTTTAAGGTTGACATAGAGACCAACCCTGCTCCCCTTAAAAAGGATCTTTTGATGCCTCCTTAATTGCTATGGTAATGCTTGAGTTTTAGCCTTGTGGGGTTTCCCTGGTGGGTCAAATGGTAAAGAATCTGCCTGCAGCGCAGGAGACCTAGGTTCAGTCCCTGGGTTGGGAAGATGCCCTAGAGAGTGGAATGGCAAACAACTCTAGTATTCGTATCCTCAGTTCAGTTCAGTTGCTCAGTCATGTCCCACTCTTTGCGACCCCAGGAACTGCAGCACACCAGGCCTCCCTGTCCATCACCAACTCCCGGAGTCCACCCAAACCCATGTCCATTGAATCAGTGATGCCATCCAACCATCTCATTCTATGTCGTCCCCTTCTCCTCCTCCCCCAAAACTTTCCCAGCATCAGAGTCTTTTCAAATGAGTCAGCTCTTTGCATCAGGTGGCCAAAGTATTGGAATTTCAGTTTCAACATCAGTCCTTCCAATGAATACCCAGACTGATCTCTAGGATGGACTGGTTGGATCTCCTTGCAGTCCAAGGGACTCTCAAGAGTCTTCTCCAACACCACAGTTCAAAAGCATCAATTCTTCGGCGCTTAGCTTTCTGCACAGTCCAACTCTCACATCCATACATGACCACTGGAAAAACCATAGCCTTGATTAGACAGACCTTTGTTGACAAAGTAATGTCTGCTTTTTAATATGCTGTCTAGGTTGGTCATAACTTTCCTTCCAAGGAGTAAGCGTCTTTTAATTTCATGGCTGCAATCACCATCTGCAGTAATTTTGGAGCCCAGAAAAATAAAGTCTGACACTGTTTCCACTGTTTCCCCATCTATTTCCCATGAAGTGATGGGACCAGATGCCATGATCATCGTTTTCTGAATGTTGAGCTTTAAGCCAACTTTTTCACTCTCCTCTTTCACTTTCATCAAGAGGCTTTTTAGTTCTTCACTTTCTGCCATAAGGGTGGGTGCCATATGCATATCTGAGGTTATTGATATTTCTCCTGGCAATCTTGATTCCAGCTTGTGCTTCTTCCAACCCAGCATTTCTCATGATGTACTCTGCATATAAGTTAAATAAGTAGGGTGACAATATACATCCTTGATGTACTCCTTTTCCTATTTGGAACCAGTCTGTTGTTCCATGTCTAGTTCTAACTGTTGCTTCCTGACCTGCATACAGGTTTCTTAAGAGGCAGGTCAGGTGGTCTGGTATTCCCATCTCTTTCAGAATTTTCCACAGTTTATTGTGATCCACATAGTCAAAGGCTTTGGCACAGTCAATAAAGCAGAAATAGATGTTTTTCTGGAACTCTCTTGCTTTTTTGATGATCCAGTGGATGTTGGCAATTTGACCTCTGGTTCCTCTGCCTTTTCTAAAACCAGCTTGAACATTGGAAGTTCACGGTTCACATATTGCTGAAGCCTGGCTTGGAGAATTTTGAGCATTACTTTGCTACCATGTGAGATGAGTGCAATTGTGCGGTAGTTTGAGCATTCTTTGGCATTGCCTTTCTTTGGGATTGGAATGAAAACTGACCTTTTCCAGTCCTACTGCTCCAGTCTTACGTTCTTATCCTAGTGCTCCCCCAAGTTGAAAAATAAATAAATTTAACAGAAGCTTGTCAAATTTTATATTTACATATGCAGGCATTTATTTTTTTAAATGTAAAATAAAAGCTTCCACACTTAATTTTTTTTTTCTGGAAAAAGTAACCCTAAAGTAAATGAATAGGAAATTTAAGATTTTTCACTTAGAATGTTTTATAGGTATCAACACAAATAATGAATCTCCAGTTGGAAGAAAGCTGACCATCCATTCTGAGAAAAGCAATGGTGAGTGTGAATATAAACTGGAAAAGAAATATGTTCTATACTAATGCAACATTTAATATTAAATTCAGTTCATGGGATAACATTTCACTCTGGAATTGAAATTGTTTGCTTTTTATAAGTGAGCTTTATGAAAACTGACCTTGTGAAAGTGAAGTCGCTCAGTTGTGTCCGACTCTTTGCGACCCCATGGACTGTAGCCTATCAGGCTTCTCTGTCCATGGGATTTTCCAGGCAAGAGTGCTGGAGTGGATTGCCATTTCCTTCTCCAGGGGATCTTCCCAACTCAGGAATTGAACCCGGGTCTCCCGCATTGCAGGCAGGCGCTTTTCCGTCTGAGCCACCAGCGAATATTAATAGATCCATCTGGCCATGTTTGAGGAACGACAGTAGTGTGTTATGTTGTGCTGCAAAGCCTGTGGATTGATTTTTGGTTTTGGAAGGCATTCTTTTGAAACTTTGTTAGTATTGGGAAATCTGTCCCCAAATTTAAGCCGGCTGCTTTTTTGATTCATGTGCCAACAGCACAACCAGGAGTTAACTTTTAGCATTTATGGGTTCACATCAGCGTTAGAAAGTGAGGGAACCTGTCTATGGGAAGATGGTATGGAATGGGATGCATAAAGGAAATGACCAAGTTTGGCTGGAGCATCATGGGGAGACAGTTGATTGGGAAGCCCATACTGAGCTGCATGTTAGGTGCTTGTGTTGATTTAACCATGTTTGTATTTATTTGTCTGCTTGCTTCCAGCTGCTTGCCAGACATTGCTGTCTCTTCCTGTGGATTTTAATTTAGAGAAGATATTAGGTAAGTATTGTATTTGTTTAAACCTTTAATAACTTAAATAAAAGATTTTGTTTTAATGCTTTTTTGTAAATGGGGATCTGTGGCAATACCTCTTTTTAAAGAGGTGGGGAAGCCATCCTGGAATTTCTAATTTTTCTTTAATAAGGCCTGAATTAGCCTTTTTGTCATAATGAACTTAACTATAGACATAAACTATTCACAGACACATCTTATTGATACTACCCATACTAATAAGGAAACACTGAAAAAAGGATTTCAAACAGCATCTATGCAGTTAAACTTTTTCCCTCTTTTTGGAAAACAAATTCAAACATAATACAAACTGTTTAAAAAAAAAAAATCAGACAAGTAAAATATAACTGCTCTTTCGAATGACTAGCTCTGCCTTTTATTCCGTTAATATTAAATGTAGGTGACTATTTTAGAGCTGATGAATTTGCAGATCAGTCTCCTGGAAACCTCAGTTCTTCATCCCTCAGAAGAAAGCTCTTTTTAGATGGCAACGGAAGTATCTCTGACTCCTTACCTCCAGCTTCTCCCAGAAGTCCTCGTAGTGGTGCCCAGACGTCACTTGAGGTTTTTTATTCAATAGAGTTATCTCCTGTGCAGTGTAGGAGCCCTGTGCAGACCCCGAGTTCGGTAAGAAGTGGATTAACAGTGGCTGGTTGGCTGGCTGTAGGCATCTTGGACCTAGAAGTTCCTGTTGCTCTCAAGAGGAGTGATTCGTTGTCTGTTGGGTTTTCTATTTCATGTGGGTTAGCCCAGTTCACATTTTGTCATTAGGTATAGGAATGGTTTTGGTCACTCTCCAACTGTGTATTTAGAGGTAAATGAGTCTCAAGAAATTTCAGCGTAAGATATTTACTGAATTACGGGAGATTTTCAGCATAACACAACTAGATTGGTAGTAGTGGAGTAACTTAATTTTTTTCATAAACTGCTACTTAGTATAATGGTTTGTGTAAATATGGTATATTTTTATTTTGTCTGTCTAGTATATTCTGTTTCAAAATTTTGGAACAGTCTTCTTAACTATCCTCACAAGATGCCTTGCCTTTTGGTGTCTTTTTTTTTTTTTTTTAACCTTTTTTCTTCTTATTAAAGTATAGTTAACTTACATTGTTGTGTTAGTTTCAAGTGTACAGCAAAGCGATTCAGTTATACATACATATGTATCTATTT
This sequence comes from Bos grunniens, assembly GCF_055505025.1. Taxonomy (NCBI): domain Eukaryota; kingdom Metazoa; phylum Chordata; class Mammalia; order Artiodactyla; family Bovidae; genus Bos; species Bos grunniens. The sequence continues at coordinate 47,770,203 of NC_141176.1, forward strand.
TTTTCAGATTCTTTTCCCACGTAAGTTATTACGAAATATCGAGTATAGTTCCCTGTGCTATACAGTAGGTCCTTGTTGCTTAACTATTTTATATATAGTAGTGTGTGTGTGTTCCTCCCAGACTCCTTGTTTATCCCTCCCCGCCTTCCCCTTTGGTCACCATAAGCTTATTTTCTGTGCCGATGGGTCTGCCTTTTGGTGTCTTGCCTTTTGCCACAAAGCAAAGTTGGCATCTTGCTGTCTGATGACTAACCAGAATTATACAACTCAGCTTATAAATGTGTTTTGAAAATAAAGACAAGTAGCACTTGGTGTAACAGAGCTAAGGAGGAGAACCCTGTAATTTTGTTTATTTAATTTTATCACAGGGGCAGTTTTCTTCTAGCCCTATTCAGGATAGTGCAAAAAGATACAGTTTGGGAAGCATCACCAATCCTTCACCAATTTCTTCACCCACTTTCTCACCAGTTGCATTTCAAATAGGAAAGACACCACTCTCAGGTATGTCTTGTAATAAAACGCCCAATTAAAATTTTTATATTATCAGTATTTATTATTACAGAGGCTTTTTTTAGCTTGTTCTAACTATAGAGTTCCAAGTGACTACTAACCCTTTTGAAATCTAAAACCTGGGGTGTTTTTTTTTTTTTTTTTTAACAAAAGGAACAGTTTACTTTCAAAGACTGAAATTCTCAGCAAGGTTTTGCTCTCATGTCAGATACACGTAATTAGACTAGCATTATTTATATCAAATATTTTACAAGCAGAATCAAAGAAGATGGCAGTTGTAGAGATAAGTTGGTTTTGGAGTGCCCTCCACTGTGTAATCAGACTTTGGTAATCAGATATGTGGGCTTCTCAGGTGGTAAAGAACCATCTGTCAATCCAGGAGACATAAGAGATTGAAAGACAGAGGAGCCTGACGAGCTACAGTCCATAGGGTCGCAAAGAGCTGGACACAAGTGACTTGGCACACACACACAATCAGATATTTATATTTTGTAAAAGTGTATTTGTTTGCATAAGGTTTTTAGGTGAATATCATATGGCGGGATTTACATATTTCTCTTTACACTATATCAGTTTCTTTTAAAAAAAATTACAGCACTTGTTGAAAATCATTCCCAATTTACAAAAATCTATTCATGGTAAATACAGTTAGAAAACTGAAAACTATTTTTGTTGGTCTTCCCCTTATATGTGTTCATGTGTATATGTGTATATATATCTCCACTCATGTGTGAACACACACACACATAGTTCTATATCCTGCTTTTCTCACAAAGCATTTTATTATAAGTATTCATAAGTCATCCAGGTCATTTATTATTGTCTGAAACCATGATATTGAATCACTGTCTGATATTCCATTTCACGGATGTACCTTTGTCTTTAATCATAGGTAAACATTTACATTATTTCTAATTTTTCCTTGTATATACATTGTATTGTATATATTTATTTCTTTAGGTTAAAATCTCAGAAGTAGAATTATTTGGTGAGAGGATGACTGTTTTTAAGCTCTTGAGGAATTTTGTCAAATTTTCTTCCTAAGAAGTTGCACCAGTTGAAATTGTCATCAGTGGTGTGTGAGGAAGTTATTTCCCCTCATCTAGCAACACTGATCTTCCCAGTGTTCTTTTTGATGTTTTTTATTGTTTGATTCTTTATGATGTTTGTTGATTCAGTGCATTACAAAAAGGTCTCTTACTGCTTTAATTTCTGCATCTTTAATTTATTACAATGTAGAATTCTTTCCAAATGTTTGTTGGTCATTTGTTTGGGAAGGTGAAGGAATTATGAGTTCAGACATCAGAATTTTTGTTCAACAAATGGCCACTCATTTAATTTCCCTACTCTTTATTATTTGTGTGGCCAAACACTTCATGAGTTCATTTACCATTGGGAGGATTGTTTATGTGCTTTGCCCATTTTTAAAACTTTTGTTTTTATTAAGCTAATGAAGTGTTGTAAAAAACTATTAACTTTTAAGGCATTTTTATAGTTTCATTTACCATCGTTAAGCTCTCTATTTTTGCAGACCTTGTTGCGCAATCTTTTGTTTGCCTTTTAATGTTGCTTACAGCGCCCACCTGGGGCTTCCCAGGTGGCACTAGTGGTAAAGAACCCATCTGCCAATGCGGGAGACATAAGAGACACAAGTTCAGTCCCTGGGTTGGGAAGATCCCCTGGAGGAGGGCATGGCAACCCACTCCAGTATTCTTGCCTGGAGAATCCCCATGGACAGAGGAGCCTGTCTGGCTACCGTCCATAGAGTTGCACAGAGTCGACACGACTGAAGTGACTTAGCACTCAAGCAACTTAGCACGCAAGCATGGGTAGTATTTTACCTAAAGACAAACAGATTATTACATATTTCATTTACCAGGTTATTTTGCAGCTGTCAGCTGGTTTGTTCTATATCTTGGATTTGAACAGCATTGCTGTAACAATATGTTTGTGAGGAAATGATTTTCAGGGAATAAAATATTTTGTTTAACTACAAAAGGGAAAGCGCCAGAGTTTGAAGAGCCTCGCCCTGCCTATGGATACACATTTGTTTGTGATGTTATTTTTGACACCAAGATTTCACTTTAGGAAACACCACCACTGTTAGAGACATCCGGTTTTGCTGTCGTGGACTGTGATGACGACCATTTAGTAATGGCTTTTCCATTTCACATGAGGTGACTTTTCCTTCCCCATCTATTTTTTTTCCCCTCCCTATCTTTTAGAACAAAGGAAGTTTGCTTTTCATTCTCCTGATGCTTCATCTGGAACCAATTGTAATGGGATTACCAATCCATATATCAGAAGTCCTTACATAGATGGCTGCTCACCAATTAAAAATTGGTCTCCTATGAGACTGGAGATGTGCAGAGGAGGTGCCCAGTATCGGACCTCACTGATTCGAGTTCCTTTCACTCTTGAGGCTCGTGGCGAAGAAGAAGAAGACCAGGCAGCTGTTCCTTCCACAGACGCCTCAGCCCCAGTCACGGGCATGGCTGGAGTCCACCTGCCGCAGTTGGGCAGTGACACGTCTCCGTGCGGCGCGCACTTGGTGGTGACCGCCATGTCTATTACCCAGAGCCAGTCCGGAGCTTCTGAGAAAGAACTGGAACTGCTGCAGGATGTGGAGAGTGAGAAGAAGAATAACACTGTGGACATGGTCGATCCCATCGAGATAGCCGATGAGACCACCTGGATTAAGGAGCCAGTTCATAATGGGAATTTACCCGCGGCAGATTCTGTGAGCGGGATGGCTTTCAGTATTGAAAACTCTCACATGTGCTTGTCACCTCTCGCAGAAAGCAGTGTCCTTCCCTGTGAAAGCAGTAACATTCAGGTAAGGCGTTTGAATGTTCTGGAGTCCTTTCCTTGCTTCCTTGGTGTTCTGTAGCCTTTTCTTCCTAAGATTATAGTAAGAAAGAAAATGGGTTTGGGACCTAGCCTTCCCGTGATTAAGATTCCTGGCTTCCACTGTAGGTGGGGTGGGTTTGATCCCTGGCCAGCAGCTAAGATTGGACATGTCCTGGGTCATGGCCAAAAAAAGAGAGAAAGACAGAGAGAGAAAGAAATAGGCTAAATGTGGAACCTATAGCATTATATATTGTTTTCTTGAATCAGCACTAGATGATATCAAGAGGGTTGTCTTCTTTGGCCTGGTGATGCATATTTAATAATCATATTCACTGATAATTCTATGGAGTAGGAAAAAAGAGCAGATAACTGCTAGAGTCTGGCAACTTCCCAGGGTTCACCTTTCTTTCCTGTGGAGCTAGTTCCAAAGGAATTCAGTTTGTGGTATAGCTTTGTATTCTAAAAATACAATAGTTTCGGTTTTTCTTTTATATGATTTAGGGAGAAGACATAGTTGAGAATAATTTTATGTATTTTTTTTTTGTACTTTTAAAAAACGTGATTTATAACCGCCATTTTTCATTTAATCATACATTTCCTATTTTGTAGTATCAAATATCAGGAAGGCATGATTCATTTGACAAATGCGGTTCACAGCGAGCAGCTTCCTTTCAGAAAGACATTTGTTTCATTAATTGTCATATTCTTTGAGTTGGGAATTTTGAAAGAACTTTAAAATAGTCAGAAAGGCAATTCTACCTCCAATTTCATAGTAACAATGTCTAACACTTACGTAGCTGTTAAAATATACCAGGCATTATTTCAAGTACTTTACATATGTTACTTTGTTTAACTTTCTTAATAATCCTATGAAATAGATGTACCCTTGTCCCCATTTTACAGATGAGGAAACTGAGGGTCAGAGAGGATCAGTAAATTGCCTTTGTAGTTAGTAAGTGGTCAAGCCAGGATTCCAATCTTGGCAGTCTGGCTTTAGAGTCCACATTCTTTAAGTTAATACTGATCCATAGTAATAGTTAATACTTACACAGTCTTCCACTGTGCCAGACACTCTTCTAGCCTCTTTATACCAATGTATCTAATCCTCACAACTCTATAATGCTATAGTGCTATCAGTTTTGACATGATAAAGTTTAAATCCCATGGAGAGATTTTTAAATGACTCCAAATTACATATACTGCTTTGCTCATATTTTATGCCTATATTGTCTATCCTAACTTCTAGGATCGTTGCTCAGAAAAATACACTAGAACCACCTTTACATATTCCAACTTCTGAATTTGGTTCCTAAATAAAGAAGCACATCAGGTCAAACTTAGTCTTAAAAGTATCGTTTTTTGCTCTCTTTTTTTCTTCCTTTCTTTCAGAACTCTTATAGAAGCACTAGAAAATACTTTCATAGGCATACAAATTAATCATCCAGTCCAACCACCCATTGGGAGCCTGTCTTACTGCTAAATTGCCATCCACTGTCTCCCTGAGTACGTGCAGGGATGTCCCAGCCTATCTTAGAGGACTGCTCTCCCCTTTACAAGTCTCCTTCCTTAGAAGCTAGAACATAGTTCTTTCTGTCTGTGGTATCTACCAGTCAGTCTCAGCTTTACCTTTTGGGCTTTATCTGTTACCAGAAAATTTTGTAGTTTAGAAATATTTTCATACATTCTTTACTTCCAACCACAGAGGCAGCTCCTGATATTCAAAAATGGCCACGTTTCTCAGGGCCTTTTGACTTGCTTTGTTGTGACAGGTTGGCCTCCAGGCATGGAACACAGCTGTGTTCTTGGAGTATCCCTTCATCCTGAGAACTTCCTCAACCTCTCCCATGTTCCTGTGCCCCGTTCTCTTTCCAGGCTTGCTTTTCACTTGACTGGAACACATTTTCCAGTAGCTTTCTGAGGAAAAGTCCATTTTTCAAGATAGTGCACTTCTGCTGGATTTATCTTTATTCTGTCACATTTGAGAATTTGGAAATAATTGCCCTCCAGACTTTGACGGGGTTGTTTCGTTGATTCTGTTCTCAGTGTTGCTGGTGAAAGACCTGAAACCATTTGAGTGCTTCACCGTTTTGCACTGGTCTCATTTTACCCCTTTCTGGAATTAAAGGGTCCTGAAATTGCAGTGATTCTTTGGTGTGGGTTCCTTTTCATCAGTTGTACTGGGCACTCAGTTCCTTGTGATCTGTAAACTCTTGCCCTTCACTTCTTGGATCTTTTCTTGAATATTATCTTCGATTTTTACTCTTCTCTTTAGAAGTTCTTTTGATTCTCTAATTTAAACAAATCTTTTCACTGTTTTTTGTTTTTAACTCCCTTTTGTTCTAATTTTGGGGAAATTTGCTCAACTTTATATAATAACCCTTCTATTGAGTTTTTATTTCTGCATATTGAATTTCTAAGCTTTTTTTTTGTTATTGTTGCTTGTTTTGGCCTTGGCATTAATGCAGAAATCTTGTGGCTGGCAAAGCATTGCGTGGTCTGGCCTTGGCTTTACTCTCCAGCTTTGTTTTGTTTCCCTTCCTTCTCTGTTTCAGTCACATTGGCTTTCCAGAGTTTGAAATACCGTGTTGCCTCCCCTGAGGCCTGTGGGGAGTGGTGAGGTGACCTGTGTCATCTGTTGGCACACAGTAGGCACTGACATTAGTAGAGGCTTAGATGGGAGCTGTCGGGGGGCAAGGGAGGGGGTCAGCCACCATGTCACCTTTTGGGCACCTGTGAATCCTTTCCTTCCTAGAGAGTGGGGCAGACGCCCTGTGTACCATCGTCCCTACATCACAAGAGTTTTGTTCAGATGGAATGTGACTCCCAGGAGTGAACATGCATCCATCCCTGAAAACTAAAGACATTTTTCTTATGATAGAATGGACTTACTAGGCTATTCTGATGTTGGTGATTGGGGCAAATGTAGTTTTCCCTTAGCTGATTATAGTTGGCATATCAGGGGGTTAAGTGCAAGATGACTGCCTTGTGGGTTGTGTTGTTAGGCGTTCAGCACTGTGCAGTTAAGTGCAGTGTGTGCAGTGGACAGAGGCAGGGGGGCCTCAACTCTTCCTGACCTCATCCCAACACTATAAAAGTTATCCTTCCCAAGCCTCAGTCTCCTCATCTGTGCAGTTAATAGGGTGTTGCAAGGAGAAAATGAGAATGATATTACACTGAGTACCATATGGGGCCTGGCACTTTTTTGCTGCTGCTGCTGCTAAGTCGCTTCAGTCGTGTCCGACTCTGCGACCCCAAAGACGGCAGCCCACCAGGCTCCACCGTCCCTGGGATTCTCCAGGCAAGAACACTGGAGTGGGTTGCCATTTCCTTCTCCAGTGCATGAAAGTGAAAAGTGAAAGTGAAGTCGCTCAGTCGTGTCTGACTCTTAGCGACCCCATGGACTGCAGCCCACCAGGCTCCTCCGTCCATGGGATTTGCCAGGCAAGAGTACTGGAGTGGGGTGCCATTGGCACTTTTTTAGGCCCTCACAAAATAAATATTTGTCCTATTTGTACCAAAATTGAAGTTTGCTAGAGTCCCTTTTTTTCTTTTGCTCTTTTGGGCTGTAACAGTGTATTGTTGAATGCTACAATTTTAATTAAAACGAAAAGTTGAGCTAACATCTAGAGCTATTTTATATACATGGTATTATTATGAAGGTAAGATTTTTTTATTTCAACAATAGGTTAGAGTATAGGACGTCTAAAAAATGTGTGTTGTTTTGAATCCTCTTGAAGGTACCATGCCTTTTAGGTAAATTTTATTTAGAGATGCAAGTAAACCTTTAGAGAGACAAGCTTAGTAAATAAATTGCAAGAAGTTGATTGTTATTTTTATTTTCATCCACCGGGTGTGAGCACAAAGTAACAGAAAAATATGTTCTTGGTGCCTTGTTCACTGATTTTAAAGAAAATTACAAGATGTATTTTATTAGAAGGAATTGTAGTAACTACTTTGAAGAACAAACAGTTCTATGTAGAACTACCTTTTATGTATATTGCTTTTAAAATTCAATATAATCAATATTAAATATTACTTGTAGTGTTCAGTTGTGAATGGTATATATAAAGTGATTTAATGTTTTTAAATGGTCTTTATATTTACTTATATAAGCCATATCTAATTATATATATAACATTTTATATAAATATTCTAAAATAAATTTACTTAAACATAAAAGTTTCTGAAAATAACTTTTGTGGTTAAGCGAATTAGTTTGCGGTGTTATCTGTGGTGGTTTTTCTCTCTTCTCATTCCTGGCAGATGGATAGTGGCTATAATACACAGAATTGTGGAAGCAATATTATGGATACCGTTGGAGCAGAAAGTTACTGCAAAGAAAGTGATGCACAAACCTTGGAAGTCGAGAATAAATCTCGAGTTTTTAATACAAAGGTATGGAAAAAACATAGAGCAAGTTTGAAATGGTTGTAGTTTGTATTTTACTAAATGTGACTGTTGTCAGCCTGTTTCTTTTCCCGATTTTGCTTAAAACTCCACTATCATCTTTATGCCTCATCCTGTCTTCATTTAACAGCAGGAGAAAGTGCTTCAGACCACTTCATTTTCCTAACTCTTCTGCTATGAGGAAGCATAAGAAGAGGTTGGGGTTGGCGGGGTCGGGGAGCTAATGCTACTTTGGAGCTGGGGCTGAAATTAGTTCCTTTAAACTACAGGGCAACAGGAAGAGAGGGGATCGAATAGGAGGGAGGCGGACCTTTTTGCCTAATATTGTCTCAAAGCTAAACACAAAGAGTTTTGATTATTAGAGAGGGAAATAGTACAATTGAGAGATTCCACATCAACTAAGAACAGGCAAAGGAAAGGACTCTTAAAACCTGAGCCTTCAGAGGTAAGATATATGTATCTAAAAAGCTGAATATTTATACAAAAGTACACTGTTGACATAGACATTCACTGAACCTCGAGAGGACAGTTATGACTATATACAGGAGACCCTCCATATATCTGCCAGTTTCACATCCATTAATGCAGCCAACCTCAGATCAAAAATATTCGAGGGAAAAAAACTCCAGAGAGTTCCAAAAGCAAAACTTGAATTTGCCATGTGCCAACTATTTACATGGAACTTTTATTTGCCACTATTTACATAGTATTTATACTGTATTAGGTATTTTAAGTAGATTAGAGAGGATTTAAAATATATGAGAGGATGTTTATATGTAAATATCAGTGCTGTGCCCTTTCATATAAGGAACTTGACTATCCACAGATTGCAGTATCCTTGGGGGGTCCTAGAACCAATTCCCTATCAATACTGGGGACAACTGTATTCATATTTGAAGAATTCCATTATAACTTTAGGCACTAATCAGGAGAATCTGATTTTTATATGCCAATTTAAAATGCAGGCTACACTATTTTACCTTTCCTCCATTTTATCATGAGGTGTGGGATACTAGTTGTCCATTTAAGAGCAAGCAAGCATTAAGATACAGGAAGTACTTTTATGATACAGAACATTGATTTGTAACAAAATATGTCTTCACTATCCCTCTAGAGTGCATGAGGAAATATTTGCATCTAGGTTTTAAAGACAGTTCACATAATAATTGTATCCTTGAATGGTCCTTTTTAAACTGAAAATAAGGTTTTTCTTTTTTCACAGCAAGACCACTCAATGCAAAGGTGTTGGATGAAAACTTCAAACTTGCCTCAATGCAGCAGTCCTTAGGATACCTCTCTCAGAACCAAAGACTATCACTGGACAGCTCCTCATATTTTTTATGCATGGGATCAATAATGTGATCATGATTGGGGAAAAAACTGCTTCAACTAACATGCTGAGCTTTTTTCTTTCCCTCCTGAATGTGAAAAATCAAGGGCTTAGTTCAGTGACACAGAAACAACAGAAAAGCTCCTGGAACTTTCAACAAGTTACTTCAGTACAGGTTCATTTTATTATCAATAAATATTTTTATATTGACATTGAGTGATGTGTTTAATAAAAACTTGAGTGACAACTTTGCTTCAGTCCTGCAGGGTCAATGAACTGCTTCTTAGCCTCACTGACAGTACTGATTTAGCATTAGTCTGGGAAGGTGTGGAACTGTGAAGGTGCTATGTTGTATTTTACATAAAAGTATGTGAATATACAGATGAATTCAAATTTGTAACCTTTGTGAAAGGAATAAATCTGATTAAGAAGGGAACTTACAAACTTTGTATTCAGGTTCAGAGTAAATATTCTTTACCTTTGGAGAATGTATACCCAGATTTTACAAATCACCTCTTAAAAAATGTCTCATTTAAGGAATAATAATTCACGTGTAGCCCTAGGAAATAAAGATATCCTCTCATCGTGTCACATCCTCCCTTCCTTCTGTGCACCTTGTAAACTTCCTGCCAGCCTGCAAGGCTTATTTCTTGCTGTGTACCTGCCTTATCCTCCCCTCAGGACCCTAACTATTAAAGCCATCAGCCACCAGTTCCACGGCTGATTAGTGCGTTAGGAAGTCGAGTCCTCAGTCACAGGCTTTAACGTGTGTGGCTCAGTCCTGTCCGACTCTTTGCAACCACATGGACTGCAGCCTGCCAGGCTCCCATCAATGTGATTTCCCAGGCAAGAATACTGAAGTGGGCTGCCATTCCCTTCTCCAGGGGGTCATGGAAACTTAAAACAATCGTACATAAGAGGAATTCTAGATCCCAGGAGTAGGACTTCCTTGGTTGTGCTTTTTTAATAGCACAAGGCGGGAAAAAATGTAGCTGTGACTATAACTTGAATTCAAGTCCCTCCTCTGTCACTTATTACCCGAAATAGGCCATAAACCTCGATCAACCTCTCACCTGTTTGTTACATGGGGATAATAGTCTTTATCCAACAGGGCCTTTTAAATGAAATATTTATGTTGCTTACCATAAGAAATGGCATTTGAAGCATCTTAGATTATCAAGGAAAAGGCTTCAAGGGTGAAAATAAGGTTTCTGGTCATTTTGAGCTACTCAATAGGGACTAGAGCCTGAATTAGGACTTCCTTATAAAAGAGGCACAAGAGAAGAAATCTGGAAAGAGATATATGAGGTCAGTGTAGCCTTGTTTTAACCTGAAACCTTTTTCCTCAACCATAGGGAGACCACGGCCCATGAGCAAAGAATCTTTAAATGGTTGGGAGAGGTGCCACGTGGAAATCAATTTTGTTAAACACATGAAAATTATGAAATTCAAATTTCCCCATGTGTAAATAAGGTTGGAAAGTAGCCATGCTCATCTGTTTACATAAACAGAAAGCAGTCCATGGCTGCTTTCTCTCTGCAAGAGCAGAAGGGTGGAGTGACACAAAGCACCTGGCTGGTGGAGGCTGACACGACTGGCCTTTGTGGACAAGGCTTGCTGACTGGCGCTCTAGGCTTAGTTCACTCATGGCTTTTCCTCTGACTGAAACAAGTTCTGCCGCACTATATGGATGTTTTACTCAGTCCCAGGAAATGGGAACAATTATTTTATCAACTTATTGACCAGAGATCCATCTTTTGTTACCTGGAATGTTTCGATATTCACTTACATAACATATTGCTGGCCACAGGCGGTGGTTTCTGCAGAAATCCCTGGGTCAGTACTGTACTTACAATTACTGAGTGCCTGAATGGATGACTGTACATCTTGTAATCGCTCCCACTTGCTACACCTGCCGGTGTGTGTGCTAGTCTCACTCAATGCCCTCCAAGCTCCTTCAAGGCAGAGATCGTTTGCTTGACTAGGGACAAGCCTGCTACACTGTCAGTACTTTGGAAATTGAATGAGCAAAGTAAAATGTTTTAGGGTATCTCTATCTTGCAGTAAGCCAGGCTTTCTTCCTGCAAACTTATCATGTGCAAAAGTTTAGGTGATTTGCACCATCTTCTCGGCACTATCTCAAAATGTTTTCGAAAATACTGACTTTATCATTAATAATCTTTGTGGTGTGCCAGTTGTCACTGGCACACCAAATGCAACACTTCAGTCAACACCTCATACAACCCCTCCTTGCCCACATAATCTGATACAAATATATGCAATTTAAAAGCCATTAATTACCCCCTTTTTATAAGTTAATATGCTGTGACATTTAAAGTGCCATCTCTAAGCTTTCTTTGAACCCTAATGTGTTATTTTCAGGGACATATCTGAGCTGAAGGTCAAGACTGATGATCACACTTACCTGGTATTAAAAAAAATAACCATTTTCCCAGTCAGATCAAAATATTCTACTTCATCCCTTCACCAATTTCCCAGTCACATCTGTTTACGGAACACTAATAAAAGGCAGGTTTTTAATAGCAAAGGAGTACAATTTAAGTTGTGGCCATATGTGTACAAGTTGCTCAGTCATGGTCGACTCATTGTGACCTTCCCCCACCACCCCCGTCCCACTGACTGCAGCCCACCAGGCTCCTCTGTCCATGGGATTTTCCAGGCAAGAATACTGGCATAGGTTGCCATTTCCTCCTCCAGGGGATCTTCCCAACCCAGGGACTGAACCCACGTCTCTTGAGTCTCCTGCACTGGCAGGCAGATTCTTTACTACTATGCCACCTGGGATGCCCTAATATGAGGTAAATTAAAGATGGCAGAGGAAATTAAATGCTGAACACCCTGACAGCTCTGGACTTCATTGTCTTGAAATCTAAAAATTGCCATCCCATACAGTGACACCTTTCAAGACTTAGATTGTTCCTTGCTTCTAAAAATGTTATATTTTCTCCATAGGAAAATTAGTTTTTTTCTGTCAATAGTAGATAAATTATGCAAGACTCATCTCCTCTTCAGTGAGCAGGTGAGTGCTCCCTTTCAGTGATCTTCACAGATTCCCTCAGTTGCTGTCCTGTCACTATATAAGTGATGGTTATTCAATTGAGTTTTTCTGCATAAATAGTTCTTTAATCCTGAAAGGAAGCAGTATGATGGGACAGACACAGTCAACGGTTCAATAAAAATGCAAATTTTAAAATTCATTAAAATGTACTTAGAAGTAAACTATCTCACACACTTCTTAGGTTTACAAGTGTTCTCTCAAGATTCTCTTCGTTTTAAAGGAAACCAATCCTTGAAGTTTTTTGTTGTTGACTGTAGCTATTTTTGAAGCTTCTTCTTCTTTCTCTCTGGTTCATTAATGTCCATGTTTGAAGTATCAGCAGAAACACTTATTCCTGGTATCTAAAGTAATGCAAAATGGGAAAAACAGGTGAGTAAAAGCGTAACATGAAGAAACCTCAATCTAATCTTCCTCTTCTTCACTGACACTTTGAGGTTCAAAAAGATGGAGGGATGGTGGGGGGAAGGGGAAACAGTTTTCCACACAGTGTACGTATGTATGTGTATCACACACAAAAGAATAGTGCTTCAGAATGTAGCAGGCAGACATGATCTCGAAAGACCGGCGCCTGTCGTTTGGAAAGGGTGTTTAGCCATAACACTCAGGTTCTCCTACTGACAGCCACTGTCGGCATTAGAGGCCTCAGATGTGTTGGGGGCAGAACCAAGGTTAAGATCCAATGTCTTAGGGTGAATCACACTTTAAACTGCTTTTCAAAAGTGCAGATTTCAAAACTGGTAAAAATGAAGAACTAGGTAGATCTCAGGATTCCATTTGAGGAACCAAGGAACTCAGAAGCAGCCCAAGATGCCTGGGTTCCCGCGGCCTACGGACATCAGTGAGAAAATAGGATTTCCTCTGTAGATACCTGTCCTGCACACTACTTTGAAGATTCTATAACTAAACAGAAGTAACTCAGGACTGTACCACTGCCTTTCACAAAATATGTACTGTTTATTCTACCACAACACGAACAGTGTAAATCTGGTCTTACCTGTGGTTCTACCAGGGACATTCGGATTTTCTGATGCTGAAGATTGGATGAGTCTAACATGATTTTCACTTTAACTTTATCAAATACATGAAATACTGTATCTTCTATTTTAAGTGATGGTATCTAAACAAAACACATTTTGCTATTTTTAATTGCCTTTTTCCACTTGAAGCTTGGTTCTTATTCTTTATAATTTATCTTCCAAATTAATTTAAAAGTTTAAGTTTAAAAATAACTTCAATATTTAATAAGCACCTAGGTGTTCAACATAACCAAAACCACTAATCTAACACCCTCACATACAAATGACCTATTTATGTGCAAACTTCTCCCTTTCACTCTGGTCCCAATATATTATTCATTAATTGCAGGATTCTCAACCCTTTAACTAGCAAATTGTTGGTCTTGTACAGAAGCACACAGGTAATTGGGCAGAATTTGTTTTGTACTTCTATTAAGGTCAGGGAAGTAGGGAGTGTGTCAGGTAAAACACACTGGGAACTGGATGATAAAATTCCCTTCTTGGAGCTATCAACAGCCATTTACTCCTTTACTTTAATCCATTTGTCCACCAGGAACAAAGCATAATTCAAGTTTTCCTTAGAAGGGAAAACTTTATAGAGTAGAAAGAAATTAGTAACTTTTGTAGATGACAACATATACTGAGGTGAGAAATTGTGAGTAAAACGCTAATAGGCATAAAATTCTGTAGGGTACAAAAAAAATTTTACCAGTTAGAGGTACCACTTGCAAGCTACTGAAGACAAAGTGTTCCCCCTCCCACCGAAAGAAAAACCCCAAAATAAAACCATCAGAAATACTGTACCTCATCATCATATATAAGCCGTGGATTTGGTTTGTCCTTTTCTTCAAAAAACACTGTACCTTCTAAACCATACTTTGGGATTAATACCACAATAGCATTCTTCCTTACAAATAGAATATAAGCTTCTTCACTTACTATTCCTTTGCTTTTGAAAAATAACTGTAAAAGAGCAGACAACCTTATTAAGGATTACCTTTAAAGTATTTTGAAGTTAACAAAAAAAAAATTCTGCAATCAAATGAAAAGTGAACAAAACTTCATTTCTGCTAATATTAGTGACAGAAGGCAAATACCTGAGTATGAAAAGCCACAGATGCACGCTGAGCGTACTGAGCCATTTTGTGCCGGAAATTGAGATTTTTACATAAATCTGCAAGCTTGTGTTTGTCGGTCAACTCTGGATAAGTACAGTCAGCTCCAATAGCCACAGCCAACAAGCGATGAACAATGATGTCTGCGTATCTAGACACATGAAGAAAAAATAAGAACCATGCCATGTTAGCATTTAAATATCCTTTTACAATTTGAAATATTTTCTCTCTCTCATTTGTTAAGGAGAAAAAGTACCTTCGGATGGGTGAAGTAAAATGTGTGTATATTGGGGATGCTAAGCCATAGTGATGAAAATCATTATCCATTCCAGAGCAGAAGTACACAGCTTGCATCATACAGCGAGTTGCTAATATTCTTAACAGGGTGTTTAGATAAGGGAAAATAGGTGAATCCGCCCGGTCCAAAGAGTCAGCTAAAGCCTTGGCTGTATCAGTTTTAATTTCCAAATTCTGTGAATAAACAGAGAAAAGTGTTAGTCACTCAGTCGTGTCCAAGTCTTTGGGACCCCATGGACTGTAGCCTGCCAGGTTCCTCTGTCCATGGAATTCTCCAGCAAGAATAATGGAGTGGGTAGTCTTTTCCTTCTCCACAGGATCTTTCTGACCCACGGATCAAACCTGGTCTCCTGCATTGCAGGCAGATTCTTTACCATATGAGCCACCAGAGAAGCCCAAAGAATAGGGAAAAGGGATCAAATTAAACATTTAAAAATCATTACCAGCCATGTCTTCAAAATATAACTGATCAGGCTGAAAAAGTAGGGTGTCTTTTAACCAGGTAATAAGTGTTTATGCCTTTTAGCCTTACCTAGGAAAACTGAAAATAAATTTAGTAAAAGTCATGGTGGGTTTGTGTAGTATCAAACCTTAAATTTTTTTGAATTTATTTGAAGGCACTGAAGTACCAACGCTCTCAAGAAGTTTCAAGGGGGAAAGAACAGTGGGAGCAGTAGTGCTACCTCTCAGTCCAGCCGTGCTCGCCTAATCTTTGTTGGGGTGGAAGAACATCAAAGCAGATCTGGCTCCGTTTCCACATGTTGGGATTTTCTCTACAGACCCTTTTTCTCCATTCAATGTAGAAGTAAAGGCCAGAGGTATTGGTGACTACAGGTCAACATGATGATACAGCAGTTAACTGCCGATTCTACTTTGCAAGATGAGGCAAAAACACATAAACTTTCCTTCCTCTACCCAGGTCACAGAAAGAAACAGGACAATAAGAGAAAATTCTCCAATTTACAGAGTAAGCCTTGGAGGAGAAGAGAAGCTGATAATGTTCTGATGGATATAATAGGAGCCGGCCCACCATAAAGGTCTGAAAAATGAGAAACCAGCATCCTCCTGTTTAGAATAATGCTCTGAGATCCAACACCCTTTCATCCCTCTCTTCTGGACAGGAACATTGTGGCCTGAGCAAGTGATCCAAAGAAAACCAATGTAAGCCATAGTCACCCCAAAAGCAGGGGTAATCATGTCTAAATAAAGTCTACTAACCAGAGGCAGGGGGTATAAGGGGCTGAGAAAATGGGTTCCCCTTTCTATGTTTTTTCTTTTTTTCCATGTTTGCAAAAATGGACTTCTTTCTTAGGGATGTGAAATAAAGAGGACTGAAGTGAGTTGAAGATAAAGAGGAAAAAAAACAACTAAGTCTTTAAAGGTCGGCAGTTCAGAGGAGGCATGAAGTAACACAGGCATGAAAAAATGTGTTAAAGCACAGAGATATGGAAAAGTTTAATATGTTCAGGATATTATAAATAATGTAGTTTGGAACATCTGGCTTTAGTACAGGGCAAATGATTTCAATGTGTGAAGAGATGACCATACCCAAGTTAGATGATTTCTTTAATGAAAAGAATTACTGGCACATTTCTGCATCAGGAAACAACAAAACTTTTATGGAAATGTGACTACAGATTATTCACTGCAAACACTACATCACAACACGAATACAGATGATGTTTCTAGCTATGGAACCATACCTTAGATTTAGCTGCCTTAACAAGAATTTCATAATTTGATGGAGGAGGAGCAGGATGTTTTCGAAGCAGAGCGTGTTCAGAAAATTCTTCATGAATTTTTTTTGCAACAGAGATATTGGCAAGTAACATAAATTCTTCCACCATGGAATTTGTTTCTCTGCCAAATGAAAAGACATCAAATAAGGAAAAAGAATGAGATTTCTATATACTTCTATATAACTTCTATTCACAAGTTATCTTTTCTGTCGAGATAATGAAAATTCCTATGCAAACATCATGCGTGTATACACATGTGTATTTTTAAGAACTAAACATCCCTTTCGTTTCTCAGTTACTATGCTAACAATCTCTTACAATTTACCTACTGCATGAGTAAATCTTATGCTAAAGGATATTTTACAAGCGGCATTAAAAAACAGAAGCTTTACATGTAAAATCTAAATCATAAGCATTTTCACCTCTTTACACTGAGTCTGAAGAGATTTTTATTTAATTCTGTATCTACAGAAATACAGTTTTCTAAGAATTAAAAGCTATTTAGGTCATATCAATATTGGCTTAAAAAAAATTGAAACTTTCACCAACAAATCCCCCAAATGAAAAGATATTTAAAATAGTTATTTTGAGTGCTTATTATGTCCCAGGCATTGTGCTATAAGTGCTGTTTACATTGTGGTATGTGTGCATGTATATACATACATATACATATATGTATATACATAGGAATATAGGTATTAGTCCTATTTTGTAGATGAGAAAACGAAAGATGTGTAATATTAATCTCTCGCTAAAGGTCAGAATTACTAGTGTAACAGGATATGGGCCCATTATGACTTGACTTCAAAACTCAACCAATTTGATACTGTTTTTCATTAAACACAGTAAATGATTTATGTATACAAAATATTAGTAAATGATCTGCTGTTTCTTTTTAATAATTTTATTTATTTGTTTGGCTGCACTGGGTCTTCACTGCTGAGAGGTTTTCTCTAGCTGCAGTGAGCAGGGGTCACTCTCTGTTGCGGCGAGCAAGCTTCTCATTGTAGTGTCTTCTCCTATTGCAGAGTATGGGCTCTAGAGTGAGGAGGCTTCAGCAGTCGTGGCCTGCAGGCTCTAAAGCACAGGCTCAGCGGTTGTGGAACATGGGCTTAGGTGCTCCGAGGCATGTGGAGTCTTCTTCCCAGACCAGGGAAAAAAACCCGTGCCCCCAGAATTGGCAGGCAGATTCTTAACCACTACATCACCAGGTAAGTCCCTGTGTTCTGTTTAATAGTGCTTTCTCCCAATTTACTGAACACGCATTATTAATGTCACTCATGTTTCCTTGTTTAACAACATAACTTCTTGACAAGACTCCTGAAGTATATTAATTTTTTTTTTTTTAAATTAGGAAGACCTCCAAACATGTCTTTAAAACTATGGGGACAATCTCTTAGAATTGTGGCTTTTATTCTTGGTAAGAAGAAATGGGTGATGTTCTACTTTGGTAAAACAAGATTCAAGACTTTCCTCAAAAGAGCCCTTGGTAGTGGGTGTACACTGTTCCTACTAACATTAGACTTATTTGCATAGTTTACCCAAAGGTATTTTTAAATTGTAGCTCTAAAGCTATAAAGCACACACTGGTCCTAACTAACAAACTTGAGTATAATCCTGTTTTTAATTCTTGGTCATCTGCTAGAAAAGTGTAAATGCATGCTTAATTTCAGAATCACCTTATATAACAGGTATGGAAAGAGGCCTAACTCTGACTTAATCAAAATCAGCCTTGCCTCAGGGATCCAACCCAGGTCTCCTGCATTGCAGGCAGATTCTTTACCGTTTGAGTCACCAGGGAAGCCCTTGCCTCCTAAACCTTAACATAAATCAATAAAACAATAACAAGGCTTAACCTCTGACTATTCTTCACACACCCTATGAGTGTGTACCACTACCAATTCTATTTTACTTACAAATAAATCAAGGTGTAAAGAGGTCAAATAATTTGTCTGGAGTCACTGGCAGAAATGGGATCCAAATTGAGGCCGTGTGACTTTAGATTCCAGGGTTTTGGCCCAGGTCTGTCCTATCACAGTATATTCTCTATTAAATACTTAGGAAATTAATGAGGGCAATCCTCCTTTACTTACCATAAGTATTACTAGTCAAGTTCTAATACACCACACATTAAGACAAATGAAGCTGGCAAGTTTTCTTTTATAATACAAATAAGGTATTTGAGTTTTAGATGAGACTAGAAAGTAAAACCATATTTATTTTTCTCTACAGAAATCATAACTCCACTAAAACAGATATTTGGGGGTAGAAACATTTTATTAATATATACACTAGATATTATATTAAAATAATAATCTTACCAACTACCCATCAAAAAAATTGCATACCTGAGTTCCTTGGTCTGCAGATCTATAGGATCATGAGTTTCACTGTCCATGTGGAATCGAACTTCTGGAGAAGAAAGAGTCAAAGCCCTAAATAAAATAAGGAGGTGAATCAGTTATGTGAGCAGTAACAGATATAACTCTGGAAGTGACTCTTAAAACAGAAATGATTAAAGCAAGTATGTGACAGTTTCTTTTTTGAAAGCTTTATAACCACCTGCTAACTTTTATGTTCCTTTATATTTTCACAGATGGCCCAATAGTTTACAGTTCTAAAATCAATTTTAAAAGGCAGGACAACATCAATACAACAAAATGAGTCCTTGTGTTTCTCAGGATAAAGAATGTCTTCTGTACCCAAAATGAGAGGGTTTGATAAGTTTCATAAAGAATGCAATCAGTTATATTTTATTTACTACAGGAAACAATGTATTAGGGTGAGGGATGGTGGAAAGAGGCAAAAGGGAAGCTGCCCTGGACAAATGAGTAGCACCAAAAGATCCTCAGTTCAAAAGTATCTTCCACATACACTCAACCAGCCAATGAGGAGACTGATAAACCACAACTCACGTTACAGATACTGATGGCTATTAGTATCTGAGTACTACGTGTCAGATAATATACCAGGCTAAGTGCTTTACATGCACAGCTCATTTAAAGATTTGGCAAGTTCTTCTTTGAAAAGTATATTCCCACAAGGCAAGCATAATGTGGTTTTACACCATGAACCTATCTGCATCCGGTCAGCTCCAAATCAACCAGTAACTAAATTTTACTGAGGCTGGGTAACTTCAGACAATCACAAAGAAGGGGAAAAGATGAGTTTGGGGCAAGTGGGATTCCAAGTCCTTTTTTCCCTGACTCACCTTTACTGCAAGAACTACAGAAGGAATACGAGAGGAAATCTGAACAAGTATGCCTTTCTTTCCATGACAAATAACTTGAGCAATACAACAAGGTTCTACACTACAATTAATGTGTTAATACAGCTTGACCTAAAGAGCAAGGTACACTAATCATATTTGATCATTATTTCCTCACAGAACATTTAAAACATAACTCTTATCCTTTAAGATAGACATATGACAGATATAATTTAAGACAAAACATATCCTTTAAGAAGGTGAAAGATAACCTTCTTTTTTTTTTTAACTGATTGCTTTCTCTATTCACCCTAAGACTGAGAAGACTCAATGATAGATTTTACCAGTAGATGAGTATCTACTTTCAAAACTAGAAGTACAGAGTGTTTTTCAAATTAAATAAATAGCTTTTCTGTCCTAATCACAATCTACATTATAGATACAAATCTACATCTCTTACTTTAAAACTGCCAAAATAGTTTCAATTGGTTTTATTCACTTTGCTTTTACAACAAACCTTCTGATACTTGGCATACTGTAAACCTTCAATAAATGAATACAATGAAAAATGTGTTGTCTTGCATTACAAAAGAAATCAAATTATAGTCGTCTTATTTACGTCTTAATGATAAATTTGAGCAATAAAGTTTTCACTGGGTTTTACTGCATCCAAATTATCCTTTCAATTTCTTTTCAAATCAGTTTCAAGTTTAGTATTTAGGATCATAAGAAAATTCCCAGAAAACTGAAATATGAGTAGAGTTAGGTAGGGGTGGCTCAGCATAAATACCTAGAACACCACTGTCCAATGGAACGTCCTGCAGGGATGAAAATGGTCTCAATCCACCCTATCCAATATGGTAGCCACCAGCCTGCTATGTGGCTCCTGAGCACTTGGAATATGGCTAATGTGACTCAGGAACTGAATTTTTAATCTTCTTTAATTTTAGCTTTAATAGGCACATCTTATGAAAACAGCAGAGATCTAGAGTTTGGACTACCCAACAAAACCACTTTCAGTAACCACTTGTGACTCCACTTTGGATGGGCATGGGCATCCAGAGACCAACATATGAAAGGCTCAAGTTCTTGCTTTACTCTGACAGTTGATGATGTTTTTCAAGAATCAAATTTCTTCTGACTACTTCAACAGATTTGGGTACGTGGATATTCCTTAAAACTCCTTTGCAGTCAGGCAAATGCCATGAGATAACAGCTAAAAGATGTGAATCTGCCGCTACTGATCAGATCTTTGGTAAGACTGCTTCAATGTAACCCCTAATCATTTAAAAACTGAAGATGTTGGATTAAACATGCTCTAAAAATCTCTTCCAACTCTAAGTGCAAGGACTTCATTTGTCTTTACTGAAACATCTGAGAAAAAACATTCAGTCCTGAAAATCGTTTCTAGTTAAAATCAGGAACAAGCCATAGAAAAGTCTCAAGAAGATCTTCCCTTCCTACAATTTCTTCAAGACCTTTAATTCAGACATATCAAGGTCTTCAACATAACAGAACTCCTGAACAAACATCAGTCCAGAATCAAGTTGCTAATATTTAAAAAGGTAGCTAGAAGAAATAGAATGTATCTACTTAAGAGTCCCTACTCAGCCTATTAAATAATTCATCATTGACCAAGATAAACACTTCATAAAGAGTTCACAAGTTATCGTTAACAGCAGGACAGGAGAATTAAAATAAATCTTAATATTTTTGAAATGTACCCTTTTTCAATTCTTCCTTTTTTCAAAATTTTAGCTAGTTTATTTAGTCCACGGAGACTAGTAGTAATATTATCGTTCATAGCTGCTGAATCAATTCTCATCTGAGCTTCAGCATATGTAAGGGAAGCCTAAAAAAAGAAACCATATATTAATACAAATGCTTATAAAATCTGGTTTACTTTTGAAAATTTATGTTTCCACTATAAAATATCCATGATTTCAGAAAACCTAAAATCAATAACAAAAGAGATTCCTAGTTATAATATTTATATTGAATATTGATGATTTCTGGTTCATTAACTCTTATCTGATGCATTACACAACATAAGCAAACTCACATTAAAACAAAATTAAATGGTAGAATTGTTAAATTCTCATTTCTTTCATTGTTCTTTTAATGCATAAATACTTAGGAAAATTTAAAATAAGATAAAAGGAAGGTTAGATTATTCTTTGATAACGACTGTAAAGTGAAATCATTTCCAGATGACCAGTACTTCCTTACACACAGCAAATAATAAAACTATAAGAATCCAGACATCATGTTTTATAGGAAATCTTCTAAATACCCCAAATTAAGTATTTAATCTAAGAATTAGAAAATCATAGTAGAAAAGACTAATTTCCAGTACAATCCAAATAAACAGCTTTCTGCTCTGCTCCTATATTTCCCTCCTCATGGAAAAATGCCATTTTTTTAGCCTTTTTTTTTTTTTTAAATAGTTTTGAGTAAAAATCAGGAATAGTAAAAAAGAGTTAGGTGATGCAGATCAGGATAGATTCTTGGGAGAACCAACTTATCTACTAGGAGCAAAGAGTTCCTTGTCTAAAAATTTTTTATGTTACATATTTACTAAGTTTTTTTCATATAAAATTTTGCTACACTAACCAACTTTGGGAGAATTATAAACTCACCTTATTTAAAAATACAAACCTAGGAAAATTTAAATCATTCACACATGACTCCTTATCAGTTTCACATGAAGCTTTATTTCCAACCACTAGCTAATCAATAAAGAATTATGTTAAAGGGAGAGAAAAAGAAGGTAAACTTAGAAAATAGATCACTGGAGAAAGGGGGTTTCGCAGACAGAGGAAGATTCAGAGCAAAATGAGAACATAAGGCAATCGGATGAAAGGTACAAAAGAAGAAAAGGAGTGAGAAATGTAATCTGGCTCCATTCTATTTGAACATCAGTTTCAGACTAGTTCTACTAGAATTCAACAGTGGCTCATATCACTTCAGTGAAAAAGTGTGAGGAGCAAGAAGATGGTTTACACACCATCTTTTAAAATACTAACCAGTTATAAATTGGGGTAACTTCAAATACTGGAGTTCCTACATTAGGGCTAAAAGAATCTACTTGGTCACCTAAGTATACAGGCTTTCTAAGTTTCTGAAGACAGAAAAACTGCCACATAATCTCATTTCTAGATAACATCAAAAATTAAGCAGATAACTGAAAACAACAAGATTTAGTGGGAATACTGGGGAAAAACTTATTAATACGCCTAACTTTTTCAAAACAATCTAGAACATTGTTAAAAGTAAAAAAGACGTGCAACATGAAATATTAAACATGAAACCAACCTTAGAATTAATGACACTTTTGGTAAACCTCGTTTTTAAGATTTCAGCATTGTGAGTCATTTCCCAAATACATGAAAATGCCAACCTATGGACAAAAGTAAGACAGTATTTGTTAAAGGGAATCAGTTAAAGTAGTAAATACTATGTTTTTATGAAGAAGCGTGCATAAATACCTGTCAACATTAGATCTCAGGGAACATAAGTTAGAGCTAAGCAACTCTGGAACCATGTCAATCCTCTGAAATAGATAAAATAAAAGTAGCAGATTACTGAGCTATATCCGTACATTTATTTGAGGTTCTATTCTCAAATAACATTGATGTTCTAAGCGGGGGTGTGGAAGCCCTCTGTAAATAGAATTCAGACAATGTGAAATTAAAAAACAAGTCTATTTCTAGAGAAGTAGAGACACACAATTTTTACAAGAAGGAAGCAATGGGCTTCCCTGATAGATCAGTCGGTAAAGAATCCGCCTGCAGTGCAGGAGACCCTGGTTCATTTCCTGGGTTGGGAAGATCCCCTGGAGAAGGGATAGGCTACCCACCAGTATTCTTGGGCTTTCCTGGTGGCTCAGCTGGTAAAGAATCCGCCTGCAATATGGGAGACCTGGATTCAATCCCTGGGTTGGGAAGATCCCCTGGAGAAGGGAAAGGCTACCCACTCCAGTATTCTGGCCTAGATAATTCCATGGACTGTATAGCCCGTGGGGTTGCAAACAGTCGGACATGACTGACTGACTTAAAAAAAAAAGCAATGAAAGAAAACTGGATTTCATGTCAGTGGTAAGTTCTCTACACTAGCCACCTAGCTGTGCCCTCAAAGTTTGAAATCTCTGCTCTGTACACAATGTTTGTACTAGATAGCACACACAAGCCCTAGTAACTCTACAACGGGACCTTCCTCCAATGCTTCACACCAACTGCATGGTGTTTTCAACACCCTTAAAAAAGAGAAACAATGAATTCTTATGGAAAAAAGGGACACAGAAGAACTCTGACAGTTAATTAAGTTTGACTTTCCCTTCTACTCTCACAAGTTTTCTCTGTAAGTTTCTGGGAGCACACTTAATGAAGAAGAAATAGTAATTGTGGCAGAACAGACTCACGACTTAACTATACATAAAAAAATGGAAAATATATTAATTACTCAAAGACAAGTTGACACTTCACAACAACTCATATCAACTACATCTACTTGGTATTTGGCTAAGTAACAAAAAACACTGCAATATTTTCACTGACTTAAGGTCGCCTTATTCTATGTATGTCCTTTAGCTAATTCATATACTATTCCACACTGTTTCAGAATCCAAGTGTCCATGATTATGACAAACTACAAAATTAACAAAGTGATTACTCATATTTCACTAAATACTGAGGCTCTCCCTTCCTCAGGAAACACCTCAGATGACTTTATTAACAATAAAACATTCATCTGCTGATGGACATCTAGGTTGCTTCCATGTCCTGGCTATTATAAACAGTGCTGCGATGAACATTGGGGTACACTTGTCTCTTTCCCTTCTGGTTTCCTCAGTGTGTATGCCCAGCAGTGGGATTGCTGGATCATAAGGCAGTTCTATTTCCAGTTTTTTAAGGAATCTCCACACTGTTCTCCATAGTGGCTGTACTAGTTTGCATTCCCACCAACAGTGTAAGAGGGTTCCCTTTTCTCCACACCCTCTCCAGCATTTATTATTTGTAAACTTTTGGATCGCAGCCATTCTGACTGGTGTGAGATGGTACCTCATAGTGGTTTTGATTTGCATTTCTCTGATAATGAGTGATGTTGAGCATCTTTTCATGTGTTTGTTAGCCATCTGTATGTCTTCTTTGGAGAAATGTCTATTTAGTTCTTTGGCCCATTTTTTGATTGGGTCATTTATTTTTCTGGAGTTGAGCTGTAGGAGTTGCTTGTATATTTTTGAGATTAGTTGTTTGTCAGTTGCTTCATTTGCTATTATTTTCTCCCATTCTGAAGGCTGTCTTTTCACCTTGCTAATATGATGGAGTATTACTCAGCCATTAAAAAGAATACATTTGAATCAGTTCTAATGAGGTGGATGAAACTGGAGCCTATTATACAGAGTGAAGTAAGCCAGAAGGAAAAACACCAATACAGTATACTAACGCATATATATGGAATTTAGAAAGATGGTAACAACCCTGTGTACGAGACAGCAAAAGAGACACTGATGTATAGAACAGTCTATGGACTCTGAGGGAGAGGGAGAGGGTGGGAAGATTTGGGAGAATAGCATTGAAACATGTAAAATATCATGCATGAAACGAGTCGCCAGTCCAGGTTCGATGCACGATACTGGATGCTTGGGGCTAGTGCACTGGGACGACCCAGAGGGATGGTATGGGGAGGGAGGAGGGAGGAGGGTTCAGGATGGGGAACACATGTATACCTGTGGTGGATTCATTTTGATATTTGGCAAAACTAATACAATTATGTAAAGTTTAAAAATAAAATTAAATTAAAAAAAAAAAAAACAGATGACAGAAAAGATGTATCAAAATTCCACTTTAAATTTAACACATTTACCTTTTCACAAAGATATACAGTTGTTCCCCTTCTAGCTGACTCTTGATCCAAAGCATTTCCTGGCCTAATAAAATGGCTAACATCAGCAATATGAACACCAACCTTAAAAAGATAAAAAGGATGTCAACATGTTTAACTGGGTAAATGTACTAAAGGAATTCTAGTGAGAAGAAATTCAGCTAAAAGGAAAAGACAACGCCAGTCACAGTTACCATTTCAACTTTTTCATGCCCATGAGTCTCTGTAGCTACAACAGACTCTACCTGACATGAATAATTCACAAATCCTACAATGGGTCAAAAGAAAATTAATTCAAGACCAGAACTATTTTTGAATAGAATGTCATCATAATTACAAATACCTCCAAATTTCCATTTTCAAGTTCTCTACAATGGAGAGCATCGTCTATATCAGTACATCCTGGGGGGTCCACACTACAGACACACAGATGTCTCAGGTCTTCTCGGTTTTTCATGTCCTAAAAAATGCCATATTATTGAAAAATAAAAAACAATTTTGGTGGTACAGATGTAACACAGCTCTATAAAATCAACAATAATTATAATAAAAAGTAGCTTTATTTCTCAATGATAACAACACTTCATGATTTATAATTTGTGAACCCCTTGCCTTTGGAAAATGTGATATCAGCCAGTGTCTGTCCCCTAGAAAAGTCTGTCTTTTAGAAAAGTAAATGATTTTCGTGATAACCTAAGCATTCTGTAGCAAACTAAATGCAAGGTAGGAGGGGGATAAGGTTTCTACATGGTTTTTAAAAGACACATACAGAAATCAAATAAAACTAGTAGCTCAGATACAGTAATTCATAAAGTCACTAGGAATTCTTTTCAACATACCTTCTCAGTGATGCTCCAGGGCATCTTTGGTAGAAAGCTAAGAACAGCCTGTGAAAAAGCCTGATGGGGAACATCATGCTCAAGTAACAAAACTTCTGTTTCAGTCTCTTTGTCTCCGACTTCACCTAAATTTTTAACAAAGTGTCCCTAAAACCAAAAAGTATTATAAGACCTGTGTATTTTACAGCTTTCTGTTTATTAACTTATATTTTATTATTACACTAAATGGTTGAACATTTTACATTACCACTTTAGTATTTCTAAATTTTCTCCACAATTCTTAAAAATGACCATTAGGTAAATTAAAGCTAAAAATGACAAGACTTCTCAAGTGATTTATGGTAGAGACTTTCTGAGAGTTCAGTTCTCACAAAACAAGGTCTCTGTTTAGTTCCTATTATCTCTCAAGTTTAAAAGTTGCTTCAAATATCCTAGCCTCAAAATTTGTTTACTAGAATCTACTTAGGTCTCAAACACTAATTTTGTAGTCAACGTCACCAAAAATTACTTGTTGGGAAGTCTGAGTAAAATTAACCAAGTGATTTACATTGGAATTTCCTAGGATTAATTTTCAGATTGGATGTACTACTTAATACTCCTAAATTTCAGCATGCATTTTATATAAAGACAGATTCTATTTTCAGTAAAAGAAGCAACTTTATTCCTAAAGTTTTAGTTAAATAGTCTAACATTAAATTATTACTTCAAGCTTACATTTGGATATCTGGAATTTCTCGGCCAACCATCAACAGCAACAATAATTCTCCGTCCTTCTAACGTAGAGGCCTGTCTGGTTTCTATCCGAATTCTAGGGATTCTCCTATCAGCAGGAGTAAAGAGATGTCTTCTTGACTAGAGAACATTAGGAAAAAAGAATTTACACTCAAAAGGCTGGGGATGGGGGCAAGGTGAGGGCTCTAAATTCTGTTCAATGTACATTACTTTCCATCACATAGCAACATGCTCCTTACTCACCTCCTTAATATCAGACTTGGAAAGCATGCCACAATATGGTCTCCAGTTCCTTTTTATTATCCCAACAACTCTACCTGTAGGCTTTAACATTTTTTCATTTACAGCAGTCTTAAGCTGAGATGTAAAAATAAAAGTAAAAACCTTCAGTTATCTGTCCTGTAAGGATAATAAGACAATTTCCCTTCAAAATCAGAATACAGATACTAATACTTTTTTAGGCAGTAAATTATGACATAAAACTATGGAATTTTGATGCTTCAAGATTCTATGCTAGAGCATGCCAAACAAAACCACAAAAATAGTTCTATAATAAAGCACTACCAAAAAAAAAAAAAAATCAAAAAGAGAAAACTGAATAAATATGTGAGAACCCAACTCTTCAGTTTTAATGTGAGGATTTACTGACACATACCGATGCACATGCTTATGTACAGGTCTGGTCATTAATAGGATTTTAGTAGTTTCCAGTAATGAGCACAGTGGTACTGATTAATTCATTTTAAAAAAAGAGATGTATCTTTAAATGCTTGTCTTATTCAAAATATAAACCCAAATAAATAATAGTTCTTACTAGAAATACCAAAAGAACCCTATGGTATTTCACCTCTAATACTCTCCTGTGGCCTGGACCTTGTAAAGATAATGTTATAGTAAGACTCCAAAGTAGTGATCATAATTCATATAAAGAGAAGAACTACTAATGTTCTGTGAATTCCAACTACTTGTATCATTCTTATAATTCTAAAATGGAAAAATACCTATCAGGTAGACTTTAGGTCATAAAAAACAACAGAAAGGATTCTCATCATAATAAACATGGTAACAGAGAAGGAATTATTAAACAGACCTATTTTTAAGGGCCTAGAAGTACATCTATTATGCTGAGGGGATTTTAAACATTGCATAAAAGCATTTTGGAAAATTTTAAATCTGTAAAAGAAAAAAAAAAAGAAAATTTTATTTACTTAAACCTAATTCAGCTAGATCATATACCTGAATGTCAGAGTTCAAGTTTCATACTCAAGTCTTTTTGTATTTTGTATTTCAACCTGTTTATTTGAGCAAAGTAAGACACTAATTTAAAAGACTAAGTTAGAGGAAAAGAAATCAACTATGTATATGACATACATTAAACCTATAGAACTATAATTTTATTCCATAAATCTGAAAGCAATAAAACTTGTTTCATTGAACTGTCTCCAAAACTGTTTCATTTAATTTTCTCCAAAGCTAATACGTTAACAAATTAATCAAAGCTACACAGACAAAAAAATAAAACCTGTTTGGTTTCATACAATGCGTTCTCTCTCCTCTTCTTTCTCTATATCATCTTCATTTTGACCTTCATCTTGTAAAACCACAGAAGATGGTGCTACCCACTGATGCTTGGGAAGAAGCTCCACAGCCACAATATCTTCATGAATAGCTCGGTTTAAATTTTTAAGTCCTTGTAAGAGTATCTGTGTGAATAGCAAAGAACACATGCCCAGATATTTTCAAAGGCAGTATAATAATGGGAAGGTTGCCCTAAAGAAGTTGAGATATATTCTGATGTTTCTATGTTTCTATTTCCCTTCCTTTATATTTTCTCTTCCTTCATAGTGTCCCTTTCCTCTGCCCTCTAAATTTCTCAGTATCAAATAGAAAAAACAATGTCAGAAAATACAAGTTGTGTTCATGTGTTCCACATAACTCTTACATTAATACCAGAATTTTTAATCTCTCTAAATCTCAGGGTCCTGATTGGTAAAACAAAAGAATGCCTACTTTTATAGGCCGAGTTGAAAATTAAATGAAATGCAGCATTCAAAGCACTAAGATAAGTACTTGGCAAATAGCACCCCAAAATGACTGCTGTTTGCTTTAAAGTGTGGGAAGCCCTCTGGAGCAATTATACATTAGGTAAAATAGTATTTCCCATAATAGATCATAATGCAGAAAACAGATGCACTATATCAGGGTTTGTTTTTGATTGATTATATTTGTATTCTCTTAAAAGGGGTTAATAGAAATAAAAACAAAACAAAAAAAAAAGAAATTTCTTTTCCTCAATAAGCAGTTTCCTGAAAAAAAGATTAATTCTATCATCTGTGACCTCTCACATAACTTACTTTAAGCTCACAAAGTAGGAGGGTAAAGCAAATTTAAATTCTTGTACAAAAATCTGAAACACTTATGAAAGAAAAAAATGAACAGAAAATATTTGAAACGAATTCATGTACACACTTGCCTCTTTATTGTCTTCGTCATCGCTATGGACCCATACTGTAGCTTCTAAGTAATTTTCCCTGCTGGCTCGAAATGTCCCTTGAAGGTATGTGCCAGATTTGATGCCCTGTTGTAGCTTACTTAACGGAAGATGCTCTGAAAATATTGTTTTTCCACTTTCTATTTCATTCTGTGAAATAAGCAAACCAAGAGATATAGTTAGTATGTGAGTCTTTGGTATGCTCCATATACAACTATTATCACTATCAGGTATTATTTAAAACAACCATCCACGTTACAGTATATACAACTCATGAATTTCAAAGAACATAGAACAGTAAGAAAAAAAATGCTTTTTATTCTTAGGACAACATACACAAACATTTCCACTTCATTACATTTTGGTATCAGCCACCGAAGAAAAAACTCTATGTACCCCTCCAACCCCATCCAGGCCTCCTCAAATAAAGGTGTGTAGCTATGTGACCAAGTGAGCGGGCAGGAGTATATAAAGGGTAACAGGAAACCTCAAATGTATGAGAAGACTGTGGTTCCTGAAAGTGCAAGAAAAGCTACTTTTAGATTATTTTAAACAGCTAAGGCAGTTAGACAGAGGTAGACTGGGGCCTGCTGCAGATCCACCGCAATTCCTGCCAGGATCCTCCGAGACCTTCAACATCCAACAGCCTAACTGCTTGGCTCCTTTAGACTTCTACACTTCCTAAATTTCCCATGTGCTAAGGAGATCACTTTATACCTTCTCTTCCGCCTAACTCTCCAAGTCCCTTGTCTTCCTTCTTCACTCTCAG
The DNA here is from genome assembly GCF_055505025.1 of Bos grunniens. NCBI lineage: Eukaryota > Metazoa > Chordata > Mammalia > Artiodactyla > Bovidae > Bos > Bos grunniens. The sequence goes on from NC_141176.1 coordinate 47,800,468, forward strand.
ATAAGGGACCTCCACCTCCACAATGAGAACCAGAAGCAATGAGTCGAGACTCGCTTTATCTCTCCATGCTGAATCTGCTCACCTATGAGCATCTATCCACCACTTCCTCTCCTCTACTCAAGAACTTTGTTCTTCTCTCTCTGAAATCAAATTCTCCCCTGTACTACAACATCCTCACCATCATATAAACATGACCTATTAAAAATAAATACGGATCTATTAAACCTACCATGAACATGAGCTATTAAACAGATTAATGATATGGCCTATTAAAATAATTAACTAATTAACTAATTGTACCCTCACAGCCCCATCTATCACCAAATCCTAAAATCAACAAAATATTTATATCAATGAAATACACACAACATCTGACTTCTCCCTACCTTAACTTCTGCTACCATGATCCAATTTTCTGTCTTGTCTCCCAGGGATACTAAAATATCCATCTAAGTGGAGGCCCCTGCTTCTAACCTATTCTCCTTGGATCAGGGAAATAGGTATATTATTCTGCTCAATAGCTGTCCAGTGCTCATGGATTAAAATCCAATTTTTCTCCATGACTTACTACATCCTTACACGATCTGGTCCCTGCCTACATTTCTGACTTCATTCCTAACATTTTTCTCCCTTGCTCACATCATCCCATCCACACTTTTAGGGATTTCTCGATCTTGCCAACTTATTCTAACCTCAGAGCCTTTTAACTTGCTATTCCTTCCACATGAAATGCTCTTCCCCTAGTCATTAACTCCTTTAACACACAACATAGCTAAAATGTCTCTGTCTCAAAGGAATTTGCTTTAACATCCTTCCCATCTCAACTTAGATACAATTTTATCAGGAAGCCTTGACATTCCAAATCTGGGTTAGATGCCTTGGCTAAGTATGGTTAGCTCTCCTATCATGCTTGTTCTGAAAACACAAATGTGTTCCAATGCAATTGGTAAATTAGAAAACTACCAGGTGAGAGCAGAAAACTGCATCCAGCTGAACCAAGCTGAATCCACAAACATCCACACACACACACATGCCTCAAACACCTACTGGTTACTTCAGATCACCATGTTTTATTAGCCACACCACCTACATTTGGTGTAACAACTTTCTGTTTAAATCGAGACAACCCTCTTTCCACTGCATCATGAACTTTTCTTCGTGTGTCCCTAATCACATTTTCCCTTAAGCTCTGTGAAAGTGGAAGTGAAAATGAAGTCACTCAGTCGTGTCCGACTCTTTGCAAACCCATGGGCTGTAGCCCACCAGGCTCCTCAGTCCATAGGATTTTCCAAGCAAGAGTACTGGAGTGGGTTGCTATTTCCTTCTCCAGGGGATCTTCCCGACCCAGGGATTGAACCTGGGTCTCCTGCTTACAGGCAGATGCTTTACCGTCTGAGCCACCAGGGAAGCCCAAGCTCTGTAGTTTTCATTATATAAAATTTTACATGGCACAGTGACTTTGGGGAACACACAAATGTACTATAATAGAACTGACTGCAGTTTCACTATATTCTACATTTACTCTACTCTATCATGCTATGCTGTCACTTCAGTCGTGTCCGACTCTGTGTGACCCCATAGACGGCAACCCACCAGGCTCCCCCTTCCCTGGGATTCTCCAGGCAAGAACACTGGAGTGGGTTGCCATTTCCTTCTCCAATGCATGAAAGTGAAAAGTGAAAGGGAAGTCGCTCAGTCGTGTCCGACTCTTCGTGACCCCATGGACTGCAGCCCACCAGACTCCTCCGTCCATGGGATTTTCCAGGCAAGAGTACTGGAGTGGGGTGCCACTGCCTTCTCCGCTACTCTATCATAGTACATAGTCAAATACTGTGAATTATCAATGTTGGATTACTTCCTGTTTCTTCATTTAGACCTATCCACTTCATTTAGTGCTATCCAAATCAACTCTGTGTTAAAGGAAGTGTTCCTGTGATCTCCAATATGGTAGTCAGTAGGCACAAAGGGCTCTTGAACACTTGAAAGGTGAACAACACAACTGGGAAACTGAACTGTAAACTGAATTAAATTTAAACAGCTGCATGTAACTAGTGCATATATATTAGGATAATCCTATTACCTGTATTCTAAAAATAAAGTCCAGCTTTTGTTTTTTCACTTCTATTTAGTTTTGTGAAGTAGCTGGTTGAAAACAGGCAGAGAAAAAAACGCTGTAAAGCTTGGATGCACATGTAATATACTATTATATAAAACCTAATAGTATCTACCATTTACATTTACCATAATTATGTGCCAGGCACTGAGATAAGAATTTTATTAACACTACTATTACCTGAGCAAACTCTGGGAGACAGTGAAGAACAGAGGAGCCTAAGGTGCTGTAGTCCATGGAGTCTCAAAGAGTTGGACACGACTTATCGACTGAACATTATCACCATCTGACCCTAACAATGCTATGACATTGTTATTGCCAAACACACTTCACATTCAAGGAAACAAGGTTAAGGATTCCCTCTCACATCCACTACTGCAGTGACCCTCTATTGGTGCCTCTGCCTCTAAACTTGCTGAGATACAATGTATCATTTTATAAATGGAGGTTAGAGTGGTTTTCCAAATAAGTAACATTTCTGACTGTTCTCCATTCCTCCTAGCCACACTCTCATCAACCTTTCATGTTTTCAGCCTAAGAGTGTAAGATAGGGAGCCCAGAATCCTAGTGCTAACTTCTCTTAGTAGCAGCCCTTTAGGGAGACTTTTATATGATAGTTTAAAAATTACTAACAGAATAAATTCCTGAGTCCTCACTATCTGGCCCCTTCCCTTCCTGTCCTACTTCTTATGAGCCCTCCCTCCTCCTATGGAATTAACACTGCAGCTGGATACTCTCTCTCCAGTGCCCACCACTTGTTTGTTTGTCAAATATCTACTCCTTATCACAAGCCAGCCATGAATTCCTTCACTGATTAATCACACAAATAGTGCCACCTTGTGCCAGGCCCTACTTGGGCTGCTGAGGATGTATCAGTGAACATTGGCATTGTAGAAGTCAAGACTTTGGGGATGGCACTTTGATCAAAAGCCTAATGCAGCCATTCGTGTTGTTTATCACCCAACTCCTATTTCAATTCCAGCTTGCCCACTGATAGTCCAATTTCTAAATCTGGTAATTACAAGCTTAACATCCCAAAGTGGCTATGTTAATCTTTCACTTCTCAAAAACAAAACAAAGCAAACTCAAACATACCCCTTCTTCAGACAAGCAAGCAAGACGATCTATGAGTTCAGGGTTAGCAGTTAGGCTTTTTATATATTCTTCACCTGAAAAATAAGTTTTTTGTTCTTGATAAATTTAAATGTGCTTTTTATCCCCCCTTAGATTCAGAAGAACATGCTTTATCTTATTTGTGACAGTACACATGTCAAATTTTTGGGGGGCGGGGGAGGGACCCTCTCTGTTGAGGTAGTCAAGCCCAAGACACAGTGGATCAAGTGTGTCTATAACTTTTATTGCTAAGCCCATTCCAAATGTTGACAGGGAAATTAACAGCCACTGGTGGCACAACTCGCTTAGCTTAGCAATGTTGAAAAATAAAAAAAAATACAAAAATATCACATTAAGCTATATACGACCATGAAAATACCAAACAGTCAAAAACAGTTAAATGAACATCTGACCATGGGCCTGATGATAATTTTTGCATGCATTTACAAACATGAACAGTCTGGTTACATGGAGACTTACAAGTGAACGCTGGTATCCCTTCTTCTATGGCTTTCTCTTTGTTTTTCCTGTCATTGGTTATGAAGATAACTTGCAGCCGATTCTCTGCTGACATATTCTTCAAATGTTCATTGTACCATTTTGCAGCTACTCGGATGGCTCTATCATTCCTGTCATTAGAATTTTCTCCCTGTAATTGTTCTACGTAAGTTTCTCTAAGTGTAATGAAAAGGGGAAAAGAGAAAGATAAGAAATGGAAATCAACAGAATCAAGCACACGTAAAAAGTCTTTGGACATAAATGCTTAATGATCACTGAACTTAAAAATCAATAGTATATCTTTTCCCCTGAATGTATTCACATTTATACCTCACAGAGGAAATAAATACGATCCTTCTAGTGATGTTTTTAAGACAACAATTTCCTTGGAAAGAAGAAAATCATATTATTAATGGAATAATAAAAGGGCTAAAATAAATTCATCTCACCAAAAGAAAAAATCAAGATCAGAATTTATACTATAGGTTGGGACATTTAAAAAAAAGTAACAGTTTGTTGGAAAAAAAAAAAAAACTATACTAATATTTTACAGGTCTGATAATGAGATTTCATTCAAACTGTAGATTAACAGAAATTCCTAAAAGTTACCAATTGTATGATTAGATAACTTGTGATCATATGATTAATGCAGTTATTAAATACATGATGCCTGTAAATTATCTACGATAAACTCACAATACATGACAAGGGCCATCAAGAGAATGAAAGACAAGACCCAGATATGACTGCATATTCCTTCTAAGTCTACCAACTCTGAGCTATCAAATGTCAGTATACTTATTTCTTTAAATCTGTCTTCAAAGCCAAATTTAAGAACAATTACAAAATTCAGCACAGTAACTTCTACCTACTTCTTAAAGGTTAAAGACTCAATTTCAGAGTTTTACACTTAATATAAATAAACCTGCTTTAATATACACACACCTGTTAATGCTTTTAGAATTATCAAAGACACGGTCATAAATTTCTGAATTGGTTTTAGCATGCCTGAGTGTCCTAATTCTTCCTGTCAACCCCAGTACTGCTAAGCTCTATTCACTACACTTAAGCCAACAGAAGTGTTAACTCTGGATTAAAAATCTGATGGTCATGCTCCACAGAAACTAGGTCTCTGAGTGCTGAAAACCAGTGAAGTTCCTGTTTTTGGATTTTAAGGAGGAGATAGAAATAGTAAGTCTTGAAGTGCTTAACTGATATTCTTTACATAAATAATATTTAAGTGTGAGATATAAGAATAAGGAAGAGAAATTTGAGATATTAAATATTTTTAAAGTTGTATATGCCCATGGGATTTCATTATCCAATCCACTGTCTAACCCAGCAGTTCTCAGTATCTGGGATGATACTGCCCCTGATATCCTCCCCCCTGGAGGACATTTCACAACATCTGAAGACATTCTGGGTTGTTACAGCTCAGGGGATTTGGTGGGGCGGGGCGGGAGGGGGGTTTGCTACTGACATCTAGAGAGTATAGGCCAGGAATGCTGCTAATCACCCTGCGGTGCTTCACACAGCCTTTCCATAACAAAGAATTACCCAGTCCAATATGTCAATAATGGCAACGTTGAGAAATCCTGATTAATAAAAGTAAATTCGATTCATTATAAATTAGTTATGTAATACAAGAAATGCACGCTCAGTCCGTCAGTCGTGTCTGACTCTTTGCAACCCCGTGGACTAGCCTGCCAAGTTCCTCTGTTCATGGGATTTTTCAGGCAAAATACTGGAGCAGGTTGTCATTTCCTCCTCCAAGGGATCTTCCCAACCCACGAATGGAACTCACATCTCCTGCATTGGCAGGCGGATTCTTGACCACTGACCCACCCAGGAAGCCCAATGTAATAAATAGACAATACCATATTTTCTAAGATCACACATTAAGTTGAAACAAACATCTTAAATCTGAAACGAATTGTATTTCTTAACCTTACTGTCTTCAATGTGATCAGTTATAAGGTATTAGTGTAACTTTTAAGAGCGCATTAAGAATATACCTGCTTTATATTTTTAAAGCTCTCCTTCACAAACTCCTATATTTAATTAACTTATGTTGGTTATTCATATAATATGGTATATCAGAAACCTAGGCAAATCTCATCTTCCAAAATCTTACTGCTCAACTCATGCTAAAACCAATTCAAAATATAAACATTTTGGAAATTAAAGGACCTACCACGTTCTAGGAACCAGGAGACTTTGGTTCTGGCTTTGACCCAATCAATGCCTATGTGACTTTAGCAAGGTCTGTAAACTGTGTAAGAATCAAACACTACTCCCAGAAGTATGAAACTTAACAGTGTATCTTCCAACAATGTCACAGATGACAGCCAGGAACTTTCACCCCCCAATTTAGCTAATTCTAGTTTTTTGATAACTGAGGTAATTTCCCCCCTACCTATGGTGCTCATTAGTAAATGTGTAGAAATGCTTCTCCTGGTTATTAGTCATATCTCGGATTCGTTTGTATACCGGAGCACTCCTATTTCTCACTTCTTGGAGAACTGTCTGTAGCACGATGACATTCCTGATGGCAGGGTCCTCAAGGACATCAATCTTTTAAGTAAATAAATAAATGGTTATTTTTTCCCATGTTCATTCATAAATTGCTTCTGTTGAACCTAAAACTCTGCCGGTTTTTGTTTTTTTTTTTTCAATACTACCTGTACATTAAACTAAGGAGCTATTTTGCAACAGAAAACCCTTCAGGTCGATTAAAGAAGAACACGTGTAAACAAACTAGTTACAAAGCTTTGTAGAATGAGTCATTAATAAAGAAATACGTTGGCCCACATGGTTTTCGCTCGTAGGCACTTACAAGCTGCCTGAGGGTCGCAGGCAGGAGGCCACAGAAGCCCAGGTCCCCGGCCTCCAGACATTAAAATCTAAGGCAGAAGAGACAGCAGGAGTTAGAAAGTTGACGTATCTAAAATTCTTATAACTCCAAGAACTCAAAAAAGTAAAGACTGAAAAAAACAAAAACAAAAACAAAACAGTACAAGGAAAAAGAACCTTGGCCTGGGGGCAGGAGGCATGGGTCCCGGTGGGGTTGCCTCTCCCTGAGTACGTAATGCTGCCCAAGACGCTCCTCCTAGGGTCTCAGTGTCCCTGTCTCCCTTTCTCCTGGTGGGACAGCGGTGCTGCGGCTCCGCCCGCCTACCGGCGCACCTGGTGGAGTAGCACGTTGGTGTCCGGCAGCAAGTAGTGTGGCTGCGGGCAGAGGCTGCTGGCCCGGTCCAGGGGTTGCAGCTCGAGGACAGGTCCCTCGTGCGCTCCGTCGCACGCCGCGCACCCCGACGCACCGCAGCCTATGTCATCCCGCAGGTAGTGCTCGCGCACAATCTTCATCACGCCACCCGCCCGCGTCTTTTTCAAGAAAGTCTTGGACTTGAGCATCTCGCCTCCCTGCTCGGAATCCCGACCCGCTTTAGTGCTCTTCCGGCGGAAAGTGTCACGCTCGGAGCCCTGTTGCACAACCACACTTTAACCAGAAGTTCGCTCCTTCCTCCTCCAGGATATTAGTGAACCCCGCTCGCGGAAAAACTTCGAGACTGTCGTTGGCTGGCCTTCTAAGCGCTGTGAGGATTGGGCGAAAGCGGGCAGATGGGCGGAGCCCAGAGCCATTTCCGTCCACGAAATGGGCGAGGCCACCGCTGGACTCCAGCTCCCAGCATTCATTGCTTCCAGCGCCTGGATGGACCCTGGAGCGCTGAGTTCCGGCAGCGTGGGCTTCAGCCCCGAATCTGTTTCCTCTGTCCTCCCGGCGCGGAAATGGTTGTCTTGGTTACCGGTGCTAACCGTCTCCCACCTGTGATTCCTTCTTGAGGGGCTGCAACCCGAGGTGCCCTCTGGAGACACTTCAGCTCCTCTAGAGGCAACTGCTCGAGTCGTCAACGTGGAGTAATTGAAGCTTTCCAGGTAGCTCGAGGCTACTCCGTTTTCGCACTGGTGTAGGACTCCTCTGATGCTGCCAAATACGGGTTTTATCCTTCACGCAACACTTGTGGGCAGTGCCAGTCCCTCACCCTTTGTAATCCAGGTGATGTTACCTGTCTTTGATTCGCATTTCCTTACCTACCCCTGTCCCTTTAAAAATGAGGGAAGCCGATCCATCCAGAGTTCTCATGATTCTCCTATACACATTTTTCCTAATCCTTAAGTTAAAAAAAAACCAAAAACTAGTATCTTCAGTACCATAAATAATTTATTATATTGTGCAGAATTAAAAGAAGGTAGTTGCTGAAATTTGTGTGAAAGGGTAGAGTTTTAGACTGAGGAATTTTTCTATTACCATCTTGTTTAATTTTGCTATCTGCAAGTCTATAAAAATGTGTTTTATCTCAGCTTCCCGTTTTCAAAAAACTTCAGTGATGCAGCATTACCTGTAGAATAAATTTAGAACATACTGAAATATTCAAGGACTTCCACAGTCTTGATTATGCATAAAAGACTACCCTTCTGTTTATTTCTGTGTGTGGGTGGTGGGGAGGTGAGGAGTCACTACTCACTTTCACATAGGCTTGGCCCAGCCTGACTACCGTTATCTCCTGAGGTTGTTTTACAGTTTCATCACCTTTATACCTTCATACCTGCATGCTTTTCATTTTTTATTACTCCTCTCCAAATCCTTCAAGATTCTAAATCCTCCCTCTGTATAACCTTTCCCTGACCAGCTCAGAAGTAACTTCTTTATCTTATAACATGTGTTACTTTAATGAGTAGATTCTTGGATACTATCGATTTAAGTCTTTATTGTTTATCTCTTTATTTACACCCAAGTAAGAGACCTGCCCCTAGGAACTGAGTTTTTACTTATCAAAAGTGTGGGTTCATAATAGGATTTAATGAGTTTGATTTAATATGTTTGATTTGAGCAGTAATTTACCAATCTGTCTTAGATTTGGGGGTCCTCCCATTTGCCTAATAATTTCTTAGGGAATCCTTAGTATATCTTTGATAAACTTTCTGCTTTCCACAAAGAATGTTTGAATATATTTAAATCAATATTTTTTTAATCTACAGGAAATTGAAATAGAATTGGAAACGAAAAGTGACCCGTAATAATTTAAAATGTCTCGAAAAGTTAGCAAGGCATCAAAAAAAATGAACATCTCTAGCTCCCTGGAATCTGAAGATATTAGTTTAGAAACAACAATTCCTACAGACGATATTTCCTCATCAGAAGAGCAGGATGGCAAAATCAAAATCACCAGGCAGCTAATTGAACGGAAAGAACTGCTTCATAATATTCAGTTACTGAAAATAGAGCTATCACAGAAAAATATGATGATCGATAATTTGAAGGTTGATTATCTTACAAAGGTAAGATCATATGTAACTTTTGTTATCTGTGTGCTTTGTTGTCTTCAAACTGCAGATAAATAAGAATTAAACTTATGAATGTATAATCTGAACTTGATACTTTTAACATTTTGAGAAAATAATTATTGGTGTTTTTTTTCTAGCCAAGTTGTTTTTCTGCTTCACTGAGAATTAGCTCTGATATGACTAGCTGGGTAGGAAGAATCAAGATTATTATTACATTATTGAATCTGTTTAATCCTCTACCATGGAGATTTGATTTCTTTTATACCCTGCTATTTGATAGTTCCTGTGTCATAGTACCAAGTATAACAAATTCAGTTACCATAGCTTTAATAAGTTATCTGCCAAATAAGAAGGAATGCCTCAGTCCTTGTTTTTCTGCTTTTTGTGGTTTTTTTTATAGTTAGAGTATTTTATGTAAGACCTGGTAAAGTTGTCACTTGTGATAAAAAAATTTACAGTGATTTTAGAAAGATAGGAGACACTTCTTAAGTCTTACTACTCTGTCTTCTGAGAAAGTCTTCTCTTTCTGCAGAGAAGAGATACAGAAGATGGTAAACCCTCCATCTTTGCTCTTGACTTCCAGCTCTACCTATCTCCTCCCCTCCCATTTGGTTTCAGTTATGTCTTATCTTTTCTCTGTTAAGTCAGTCTTGGTAGTTCTTGTATAGGGATCATGCTCCTAGAAAAATTTCTTGACCACACGTCTCTAGGAAAATGAAATGTCCTAAACCCCAAGGTCTTGATGATGTAAAGAAATCGTTTAGGTACATTTTTAAAAAACATTAATAGTTAATGTTTACTGAGTGCCTATTCTGTGCCAGACTCTGTTCTGTGAGCTTTTCATGTGTTATCTCATTTGAGCCATACAACTGTTTGAGGTACAGGTGCTTTTAGAGCATCTTCTCTGACCCCATCAAATTAAATGAACCAATAGAATAAGTTAGATGGATATTTTGTGAACTACACAGTAAGTATTAGTTATTGTTGTGGTTATTGACTAAAATAATATTCTCATTGTTTTCACCCTGTTTATTTTCTGTGCCTTTTATACACGTTCATAGGATTACTCGCCTTGTTTGTTGGGTATTTGTCTCTGTTAATAGAGTGTAAGGTTCCTGAGCACAGGAACAGGGGACATCTTTGTAGTCCCTGTTAGCTTCAATGCTTAGAACTGTCTCTGGCACCTAGCATATGTTCGGCTGTTTCTTATATGAGTAACTGAACCCCATTTGCTCTTGAAAAAATGGAACCACAACTGGTTAATAGCTTACCAAAGCCATTCACATAGAAGTGGTGGAGCCAGGTGGGATTAACACCAGGAAGGCTAAAGCCTGTATTCCATCCAAGTGAGTCTCCTAAGACTTCCTTTTAGGTTCTCTGTGCTGTCACCTACAAAGACTAGGTCACTTGATATTTTCTCAGTGTATCCAGTGGTTTCCCATTTCTTTTCCTTGAGTCATATTTTTACTCCTCAAATGGATTCCCATGGCGATACTGGCTTGTGTATCTCTACCCTTAAGATCTCCTTCACTGGACTCACTGAAGAACGCCAAGGTAGGTCTCCATTCTTTGACCCAGGCAGTCAATAAATAATCTGTTTTTTAAAATACTGATTTATTTTTTGGTTGTGCTGGGTGTCTCTTGCTGTGTACGAGTGGGGGGCCGCTCTCTAGTTGTGGTGCGAGGACTTCTCACTGCAGTGGCTTCTCTTGTAGCAGAGCGCAGACTCTGGGGTGCGTAGGCGTCAGTAGTGTGGCCAGGGGGCTGGCTCACTAATTGTGGCACATGAGCTCATTTGCCCGATTGCATGTGGGATCTTCATAGACCAGGGATCAAACTGGTGTCCTTTGCTTTACAAAAAGGATTCTTAACTACTGGACTACCAGGGAAGCAAGCCCTAAGTATTCTATTAAATGCCAACTGTATACCACATTCAAAATTACATTTTGTTTGGCTACTTTTTAAATTGCTCCTTTTCAACTTGCCTTGTGCTCAGTTGTCAATGGTTTCTCTTTTTAAAGTGTAATGTTTACATTCAGTTCAGTTCAGTCGCTCAGTTGTGTCTGACTCTTTGCAACCCCGTGAATTGCAGCATGCCAGGCTTCCCTGTCCATCACCAACTCCCGGAGTTCACTCAGACTCACATCCATCGAGTCAGTGATGCCATCCAGCCATCTCATCCTCTGTCATCCCCTTCTCCTCCTGCCCCCAATCCCTCCCAGCATCAGAGTCTTTTCCAGTGAGTCATCTCTTCCCATGAGGTGGCCAAAGTACTGGAGTTTCAGCTTTAGCATCATTCCTTCCAAAGAAATCCCAGGGCTGATCTCCTTCACAATGGACTGGTTGGATCTCTTTGCAGTCCAAGAGACTCTCAAGAGTCTTCTTCAACACCACAGTTCAAAAGCATCAATTCTTCCGCGCTCAGCTTTCTTCACAGTCCAACTCTCGCATCCATACATGACCACAGGAAAAACCACAGCCTTGACTAGACGAACCTTTGTTGGCAAAGTAATGTCTCTGCTTTTGAATATGCTATCTAGGTTGGTCATGACTTTCCTTCCAAGGAGTAAGCATCTTTTAATTTCATGGCTGCAGTGACCATCTGCAGTGATTTTGGAGCCCAAAAAAATAAAGTCTGACACTGTTTCCACTGTTTCCCCATCTATTTCCCATGAAGTGATGGGGCAGGATGCCATGATCTTCGTTTTCTGAATGTTGAGCTTTAAGCCAACTTTTTCACTCTCCACTTTCACTTTCATCAAGAGGCTTTTGAGTTCCTCTTCACTTTCTGCCATAAGGGTGGTGTCATCTGCATATCTGAGGTTATTGATATTTCTCCCAGCAATATTGATTCCAGCTTGTGTTTCTTCCAGCCCAGCGTTTCTCATGATGTACTCTGCATATAAGTTATATAAGCAGGGTGACAATATACAGCCTTGACGTACTCCTTTTCCTATTTGGAACCAGTCTGTTGTTCCATGTCCAGTTCTAACTGTTGCTTCCTGACCTGCATACAAATTTCTCAAGAGGCAGGTCAGGTGCTCTGGTATTCCCATCTCTTTCAGAATTTTCCACAGTTTATTGTGATCCACACAGTCAAAGGCTTTGGCATAGCCAATAAAGCAGAAATAGATGTTTTTCTGGAACTCCCTTGCTTTTTCCATGATCCAGCAGATGTTGGCAATTTGATCTCTGGTTCCTCTGCCTTTTCTAAAACCAGCTTGGACATCAGGAAGTTCACAATTCACATATTGCTGAAGCCTGGCTTGGAGAATTTTGAGCATTACTTTACTAGCATTTGAGATGAGTGCAATTGTGCGGTAGTTTGAGCATTCTTTGGCATTGCCTTTCTTTGGGATTGGAATGAAAACTGACCTTTTCCAGTCCTGTGGCCACTGCTGAGTTTTACAAATTTGCTGGCATATTGAGTGCAGCACTTTCACAGCATCATCTTTCAGGATTTGAAATAGCTCAACTGGAATTCCATCACCTCCACTAGCTTTGTTCGTAGTGATGCTTTCTAAGGCCCACTTGACTTCACATTCCAGGATGTCTGGCTCTAGGTCAGTGATCACACCATTGTGATTATCTGGGTCGTGAAGATCTTTTTTGTACAGTTCTTCTGTGTATTCTTGCCATTTCTTCTTAATATCTTCCACTTTTGTTAGGTCCATACCATTTCTGTCCTTTATCGAGCCCATCTTTGCATCAAATGTTCCCTTGGTATCTCTGATTTTCTTGAAGAGATCTCTAGTCTTTCCCATTCTGTTGTTTTCCTCTATTTCTTTGCATTGATCCCTGAAGAAGGCTTTCTTATCTCTTCTTGCTATTCTCTGGAACTCTACGTTCAGATGCTTATGTCTTTCCTTTTATCCTTTGCTTTTCGCTTCTCTTCTTTTCACAGCTATTTGTAAGGCCTCCCCAGACAGCCATTTTGCTTTTTTGCATTTCTTTTCCATGGGGATGGTCTTGATCCCTGTCTCCTGTACAATGTCACGAACCTCTGTCCATAGTTCATCAGGCACTCTATCAGATCTAGGCCCTTAAATCTATTTCTCACTTCCACTGTATAATCATAAGGGATTTGATTTAGGTCATACCTGAATGGTCTAGTGGTTTTCCCCACTTTCTTCAATTTCAGTCTGGATTTGGCAATAAGGAGTTCATGATCTGAGCCACAGTCAGCTCCTGGTCTTGTTTTTGCTGACTGTACAGAGCTTCTCCATCTTTGGCTGCAAAGAATATAATCAGTCTGATTTCGGTGTTGACCATCTGGTGATGTCCTTGTGTAGAGTCTTCTCTTGTGTTGTTGGAAGAGGGTGTTTGTTATGACCAGTGCATTTTCTTGGCAAAACTCTATTAGTCTTTGCCCTGCTTCATTCCGTATTCCAAGGCCAAATTTGCCTGTTACTCCAGGTGTTTCCTGACTTCCTACTTTTGCATTCCAGTCCCCTATAATGAAAAGGACATCTTTTTTGAGTGTTAGTTCTAAAAGGTCTTGTATGTCTTTATAGAACTGTTCAACTTCGGCTTCTTCAGCGTTACTGGTTGGGGCATAGACTTGGATTACTGTGATATTGAATGGTTTGCCTTGGAAAGGAACAGAGATCATTCTGTCGTTTTTGAGATTGCATCCAAGTACTGCATTTCGGACTCTTTTGTTGACCATTATGGCTACTCCATTTCTTCTGAGGGATTCCTGCCCGCAGTAGTAGATATAATGGTCATCTGAGTTAAATTCAGCCATTCCATTCCATTTTAGTTCACTGATTCCTAGAATGTCGACATTCACTCTTGCCATCTCTTGTTTGACCACTTCCAATTTGCCTTGATTCACGGGCCTGACATTCCAGGTTCCTATGCAATATTGCTCTTTACAGCATCGGACCTTGCTTCTATCACCAGTCACATCCACAGCTGGGTATTGTTTTTGCTTTGGCTCCATCCCTTCATTCTTTCTGGGGTTATTTCTCCACTGATCTCCAGTAGCATATTGGGCACCCACTGACCTGGGGAGTTCCTCTTTCAGTATCCTATCATTTTGCCTTTTCATACTGTTCATGGGGTTCTCAAGGCAATACTGAAGTGGTTTGCCATTCCCTTCTCCAGTGGACCACATTCTGTCAGATCTCTCCACCATGACCTGCCCATCTTGGGTTGCCCCACGGGCATGGCTTAGTTTCATTGAGTTAGACAAGGCTGTGGTCCTAGTATGATTAGATTGACTAATTTTCTGTGAGTATGGTTTCAGTGTGTCTGCCCTCTGATGCCCTCTTGCAACACCTACCATCCTACTTGGGTTTCTCTTACCTTGGGCGTGGGATTTACATTACTGGAATACTGGTTTATTCTTGAGACGCTTCCAAGTATAACAAATTAGAGCTACAGTCCTAGATACACAGTTTAAAATCCCAGCCCTTACAGTTACCTTGGACAGATTCCTTAATTTTTTTGTTCCCTGATTTCTTGTAAAATAATAATAATGTTTTGTACTTCATGGAATTGTTAGGAAGATTAATCAATGCACATAAACTCTTAGATGGCTGTGATGGAGTGTGTGCTTAGTCATGTCTGACCCTTGTACAATAAGTAATAGGGGTAGTTATACTTGCTCAACACTATATTATTATTATTATTATGTTGTATCCCATGGTGCTTTATATAAGTTTTTATTGTGGTGGTTTTCTGGTTGGACTGAAAATGTAGAAGAGTAAATTAGTCATGTTCCTGAATTTATGATATATAGTCATCATTGATCCTTGCAAGATAACTTATTTTGTATGTTTATTCTTTTATTACTGTAATTCATTTCCCTTCCTCCTCCTCCTCTTTATGTTTGCCTTTATCTTTTAACATTTATTCTTTAAAAAAATGTTTTTATTGGGGTATAGTTGATTTATAGTATTATATGTTTCAAGTGTACAACATAGTGTATCACAATTTTTATTCTTCAAATTATTTATTGATTTATAAATAAAATCAATAAATCAATTAATTTAAATTAATAAATACGTAAATTCAGCTGTGCTGAATCTTTAAACTGCTCGCATGGTTTCTCTGGTAGTGGCTAATGGGGCCTGCTCTCTAGCTGCAGCGCGTGGGCTTCTCGTCGTGGTGGCTTCTCTTGTTGCAGAGCATGGGCTCTAGGGGGTGCAGGTTTCAGTAGTTACACAGCATGGGCTTTGGTTGTGGCGCGCAGGCTTACTTGTCCCATAGCATGTGGGATCTTTCTGGACCAGGGATCGAACCTGTGTACCCTGCATTGGCAGGTGGATTCTTAACCACTGGACTACCAGGGGGACATCTCATAATTCTTAAAGGTTGTACTCCAATTGTAGTTATTATAAACATTTATCTTGAAAATTAGTATTTTTCTTATTTTTTCCTTTAAATAAATCTGAACTACATGTTTTGTTTTAGATTTTATTTCTTTTATAGTTTTTCCTTTCAACTCAGTGCTGTTTTTAAAATCCTTCATGTTACTACATGTACATGTGGTCCTTTGCTTCCAGCAGCCACACAATTCTGGTGTCTACCCATCTGTTCACCCCCTCCCACAGTGATAGGCCCGCAGGTTGCCTCCAAACCCTTGCCACCACATGTGGTGTGGCCTTCTTTAGACATTTCTCTTCCAGACCTGATTTGAGCAATTCTTTGATATATATTGGAGAAGGAAATGTCAATCCACTCCAGTATTCTTGCCTGGAAAATTCCATGGGCAGAGGAGCCTGGCAGGCTACGGTCCATAGGGTTGCAAAGAGTCAGCCACGACTGAGTGACTGAGCACATTGACACACATACTCAGGAGTGGAATTTCTGGCTGCAGGGTATATGTCTACTTCATTTAAGTGTATTTCCAAATTCCTCTCCAGGGTAGCTGCCTACTCTACTTTCCTGTGTTTGTTTGTATACAAGCACTAGAGTTGTCCTGCTTGCAGACCCCTTCAGTTCAGTTCAGTTCAGTTCAGTCACTCAGTCGTGTCCGACTCTTTGTGACCCCATGAATCGCAGCACGCCAGACCTCTCTGTCCATCACCAACTCCCGGAGTTCACTCAAACTCATGTCCATCGAGTCGGTGATGCCATCCAGCCGTCTCATCCTCTGTCATCCCCTTCTCCTCCTGCCCCCAATCCCTCCCAGCGTCAGGGTCTTTTCCAATGAATCAACTCTTCACATGAGGTGGCCAAAGTACTGGAGTTTCAGCTTCAGCATCAGTTCTTCCAATGAACACCCAGGACTGATCTCCTTTAGGATGGACTGGTTGGGTCTCCTTGCAGTCCAAGGAACTCTAAAGAGTCTTCTCTCCCACACCACAGTTGAAAAGCATCAATTCTTCAGCGCTCAGCTTTCTTCACAGTCCAACTCTCACATCCATACATGATCACTGGAAAAACCATAGCCTTGACTAGACGGACCTTTGTTGGCAAAGTAATGTCTCTACTTTTGAATATGTTATCTAGGTTGGTCATAACTTTTCCTTCCAAGGAGTAAGCGTCATTTAATTTCATGCCTGCAGTCAACATCTGCAGTGATTTGGAGCCCCAAAAACTAAGTCTGCCACTGTTTCCACTGTTTCCCCTTCTATTTCCCATGAAGTGATGGGACCAGATGCCATGATCTTAGTTTTCTGAATGTTGAGCTTTAAGCCAACTTTTTCACTCTCCACTTTCACTTTCATCAAGAGGCTTTTTAGGTCTTCTTCACTTTCTGCCAATATATTTGCTGTCAAATATGGAAAGAAGTGAGAATCCTCGTGGACAGGGGAGCCTGTAGGGTGATAGTCGATAGGGCTGCAAAGAGTCAGACACAACTGAAGCGATTTAGCATGAATACATGGGAAGAAGTATTATAAGGTAGAAGAATTAGTTTTTAATTCGTCAAATCCAGGGCACCTGGATTATAAAACAAACTATTAACGTGTACTACTAAGGTTAAACACTGCCAAATTAAACTGTTATGTGCTGTAGTTTGTAAGATGCATTCTAGCTTCAGAGATGAAAAGTATGAAGGTACGTGAGTCTGGGATTGATGAAGGAACAGTATTCTTAGCCACTCATTTATTCTCCAGAGCTTACCTATGCATTGAACATCCCATATATGAAGGTGAAAATGTCACATTCAGCATTGAAAAAAATGAATTTTCCTGCATGGACTGTAGTGAAAATGGTTGGAAATCACAGGGAGGGTACGTTTCTGCTGAATTTAACTTGTTGCTATTAACATTTAAATGGCCTGATTTTAAGTTATTGAGGCTCCCGTCATCAGAAGCTTTCAAGTAGTCCTGAATGATCGAGTATCTTGAATATTATATGTATTTCTTCTATGGAAAAAGATTGAACCCACTGTCCAGTGTTCAGTTATTAGTATGAGAATCTTGAAAAACATTGGTTACCAGTCACAAAAGTGTGGAAACCATAGCTTAAGCAGGATAAGGATTTTGTGTCTCTGGTATAACAGAATTCTGAAAATAGGCAATTTAGACCTGGTATTTACCATTGATATCATTAGAAACCCAGGCTCCTTTTAACCTTCTCGGTGGCTGTAAAAATAGCATATGTTTTTCACCTCAAAATCACAGATGGCTGATCTGCCGCCACTGTTGTGTCCATGCTCTAGGCAGACACAAGGAGAAGGGTGATGGAAAAATGCAGCATATGCCAAATGAATTTGTTCTTTAAAGAGCTTTCCTAGAGCTCAAGCTGGTGACCTTGATTGACTAGGACTATATAGCATGACTACACCTAGGTGCCAGGAGAGGGAAGCTGGGAAGTGTATATTTTTAACTGGACATGTTGTTGCTGCTAATAAAAATCAGAGTTACTTGAGAAAGAGAGGCGAGTAACAGTTTTTTCCTCTCTTCAAGGTCTTTCTTAGTTCAGAAGTAAGTGAATCTGTATAATCTAACATCTCTCCACACCAATATGGGAACAATACAGTGCTTATGTTTGTTACAGCTTATTACTGGTGGTATGTTGTTGTTCAGTTGCCCAGTCGTGTCTAACTCTTTGTGACCCTATGGACTGCAGCACGCCAGGCTTCCCTCTCTTTCACTATCTTCCAGAGTTTGCTCAAACCCATGTCCATTGAATCGGTGATGCCATCCAACCATCTCATCCCCCGTCATCCGCTTCTCCTCCTGCTCTCAATCTTTCCCAGCATCAGGGTCTTTTCCAGTGAGTCGGCTTTTCGCATCAGGTAGCCAAAGTATTGGAGCTTCAGCATCCGTCCATGCAATGAATATTCAGGGTTGATTTTCTTTAAGAATGACTGGTTTGATCTCCGTGCTGTCCAAGGCACTCTCAAGAGTCTTCTCTGACATGCTCAGCCTTCTTTATGGTCCAACTCTCACATCCGTACATGATTACTGGAGAGACCATAGCTTTGACTAGATGGACCTTTGTCAGCAAAGTGCTATCTCTGCTTTTTAATACTTTTCAAAACTAATGGTATAGTTTATTACTCGGACTCATGCTGCTTTAATTTCTCCATCTCTAAAAACCCAAGCAGATTATTCACAGGATACTTCACAAGCTTTGATTCTCATTACCCACTCAGCTGCTTGCTGACTGAGAGCCCTGGAAGGGGAGTTGCTCAGGCCAGGCTTGCTGATCTTAGAGGACTGTTCGGTGCACTATTATGCACACTTATTGCTGCCTAACTCTCCTTGCTTACTCCACTTCCTTATTCCTCTCCTCCTCACACTTCTAGCCTGTCAGTTTTTAAATGCTAAAATCTCTTTTTGTTTATCTCTCATTAATGGTCCCTGGGTTCCTCATTGCTTGGGAAGTGCTGGAGGGTGTCTCCCTAGCTTGACTGTCTCTGAGTCGAGGGACTTAAATCTAGAAGTCAGTTGAAATTGTTAAAGTTCCCACCCTGAAAAAAGCAGAAGTTTCACTCCTTGTGGTAGCAGTCTTCTTGATTTGCAGAATGGTAATTATGAGGAATGTGGTCATCATTTGTTGATTTAAGACATTTATTGAGACATGCGACCAGGAATACAGCAATGAATATGACAAGAGTCCCTTTTTTTATGGAGATCACATTTAAGTGAGAGACATCATCAAACAACAAATAAGCTGTCTTCAGGGTCATGTGATACAGCATTGCTTAGCAGTGGGAATTTTCTGCTTTAGATAGGAAGTCAGCAAACTTTCTCTGTAAAGGCCTGGGCAAGACAGTAAATATTTTAGGCTTTCCAGCTTGCATATGGTCTATTACATATTCTTCCTTCTTTTTTTTTTTTTTTTTTTTTGGCTTTTAACAACTTTATAAATGTAAAACCTGTTCCTAGCTTGTGGGCTATATAGGAACAGGACATGGGCAGGATTTGGCCTGTCAATTTGATATGTTAACCCTGCTTTCAATTGTGTGTTAGAGAAGCCATTTGAAGAGTTTAGGCAATTGGACTTATATGTCCTGATTTCTGCTTTCAAAATGTCACTGAAGCAATAGACTAAAAGCAGGTAAGGTAGAAGAGGAAGACAGTACTAGATAATTGCCTTGTGTAAGACTCCCAAGTTTTTGGCTTCATCTCCTGGAGCCATTTACTGAGAAATAGAAGGCTGGAAGAAAACTGATGTAGGAGGTAAAATATAAGTTCTGTTTTGAACACATTAAACTTTAAATGCCAATTAGACTCCCAGATGAAATTGTCACTTTGACTTTAGAGGAAAGTCCATGACTGAGGGTAGGTAGGGGTGTGTGTGTGTGTGTGTGTGTGTGTGTGTGTATGTATGTAATATACATGTAATATACATCAGCATGTGAAAGTGTTAGTTGCTCAGTGACTCTTTGCTACCCCTTGGACTGCAGCTTCATGTGTGTATATGTGTGTGTGTGTGTGTGTGTGTGTGTGTGTTTAGTATACATCAGCATGTGAAAGTGTTAGTCGCTCAGTGACTCTTTGCAGCCCCTTGGACTGCAGCTTCCAGGCTCCTCTGTCCATAGGATTCTCTAGGCAAGAATACTGCAGTGGGGTGCCATTCCCTTCTCCAGGAGATCTTCCTGACATAGGGATCGAACCCAGGTCTCTTGTGTTGTAGGCATGTAAGTACCACATAAAGCTTTGTTATTGGATGACATTACCTGGGGAGAGTAGAGGACCCCAAACCAAGTCAAGGGGTAGTCAAACATTAGAAATAGGATAGAGGAAAAAAATCCATCATACGAACCTGAGAAGCTTAAGAGGGTCCTGTGAGTTAAGGAAGAAGACCAAGAGGAGTATCACATAAGGTGAAAGAGGATGGAGTGGTCAACTCTGCCAAATTATGCTATCATGTAAGATAAATATGTAGAAATAACCATTGGACTGGGCATTATTGATAGGATTCATAACCTGAACAAATATTGTTATTGGAATACTACTACTACTAAGTCGCTAAAGCGACTAAAGTCGTGTCCGACTCTGTGCGACCCAATGGACGGCAGCCCACCAGGCTCCCCCATCCCTGGGATTCTCCAGGCAAGAACACTGGAGTGGGTTGCCATTTCCTTCTCCACTGCATGAAAGTGAAAAGTGAAAGTGAAGTCACTCAGTAAGTGTCCACCTCTTCGTTACCCCATGGACTGCAGCCTACCAGGCTCCTCCGTCCATGGGATACTCCAGGCAAGAGTACTTGAGTGGGGTGCCATTTAGTGTGGGACAAAAACCATATGAAAGTTTTATTAGGGATTGACTTATGTTAATCTGCATATTTTAAAGATGAACAAGAATTGCTTGGGTTGAAAGGGAGAGAGTAAAGAATTTTTAAAATGGACTAAGAGTCATCTCAGATGTATCGAGACGTAAGAGAGAGCATAACATATTTGAGGAATGGTAAGCATTTGTTTTGGCTAGAATAGAATTTTCTTTTAAGCTAATGACAACAGGCATGGTTGGCAAAGGCCAGATCAAGAAGGAGTGTAGAGGGACTTCCCTAGTGGTACAGTGGATAAGAGTCCACCTGCCAATGAAGGAGATATGGGTTCGGTCCCTGATCCAGGATTCCACATACCATGGAGCAAGTAAGCCCCAAGAGTCAGCACTACTGAGCCCAACTACTGAAGACCTTAATGCCCTAGAGCCTGTGCTCCACAACAAGAGCAGCCACCACAGCCAGAAGCCCATACCCCACCACGAAGATTAGGCCCTGCTGTCCACAACTAGAGACAGCCCACAGGCAGCAATGACCACCCAGCACAGCCAGAATTAAATAAATAATAAATAACTTTAAAAAGAAAAAAAGAGTAGTGTAGAATGCCATGAACTTTGGGATTTATTCTGAAGACAGTGAGGATCCTCTGAAGGATTTAACACTGGGGAAATAACATTTTTGATAGCATTTTTAAAAGATAAGGTAAAGGAAGATAGTTTTGAAGATTCACAAAACTGAAGGCAGGGAAAGAGTAGGAAAGCATTGTCATAATCTAGGTAAGATATGACAGGGATCTAACTGAAGACTTGTGAGTGGATGTTAAAGAGGATGGTGTAGTTGTGATACCTTTTTATGGAATAAACTCAACAATAAAAAAAACAGTGATTTCTGATCAGAATAAGCAATGGGAGAGATGTATCAAATGTGACTGAGATTTTTTTGCTTTGGAGACCAAGGAGATGTAAAGAATATAAGATTAGGTGAGGTGGGTGACTAGGTTCATTTTGGACATTTGTAGCATCACCCATGTGGTAGTCAATTGAAGACATGTAGCAGTCAGATATGGGGATCTACAATATATGCAGAGTCTGGCCAGGAAAAAATTACCTGGGCAAGGCACCAGCATATAAACCCCAGTTGTCAAAGAGTTTTTCAGTGAGATTAGATTAAGGGAAAAATAATCCCAATGACAGCCTGGTGAAAAACGATTCATGAGGCTTCAGAGTCAAAGCATAGTTTAACAACCATTTGTATGAACAAACAGAAGGTTTGATTAAATTTGCAAATTGACCTTGTCATTTACCCTTTTCTCTTAAGATTGAAGAATTGGAGGAGAAACTTAATGATGCACTTCACCAGAAGCAGCTACTAGCCCTGAGATTAGACAACCAATTGACTTTCCAACAAAAGGATGCCAGGTAAAAGTTTTAAAAAGCAACAATACCTATTTAGCAGTTAAAAGTAATGTCATTACCTATTCATGCATGTGATTATAAGCTAAAATAGAGAAATCTTAAAGACAGTAATCATTTTTACATCCAGACTAGGAAAAAACTACTTGATATAATACACAAAAATACAGAAAGCCAAAACTTGATATTCATTGAATAAATATTGCAGATATAAGTGACCCATACATGGTCACTTCATGGTCCATGAAAATGGAAGCACTCTAAACTTATCACCACTTCACTTTCTGTCTTCCTCTCAGCTGTTTGTAAGACCTCCTCAGATAACCCTTTTGCCTTTTTGCATTTCCTCTTCTTAGGGATGGTCACGATCACTGCCTCCTGTACAATGTCACAAACCTCTGTCCATAGTTCTTCAGGAACTCTGTCTATCAGATCTATTCCTTTGAATCTATTTGTCACTTCTACTGTATAATCATAAGGGATTTGATTTAGATCATACCTGAATGGTCTAGTGGTTTTCCCCACTTTCTTCAATTTCAGTCTGAATTTGGCAATAAGGAGTTCATGATCTGAGCCACAGTCAGCTCCTGGTCTTGTTTTTGCTGACTGTATAGAGCTTCTCCATCTTTGGCTGCAAAGAATATAATCAGTCTGATTTTGGTGTTGACCATCTGGTGATGTCCATGTGTAGAGTCTTCTCTTGTGTTGTTGGAAGAGGGTGTTTGCTATGACCAGTGCATTCTCTTGGCAAAACTCTGTTAGCCTTTGCCCTGCTTCATTTTGTACTCCAAGGCCAAACTTGCCTGTTAACTCCAGGTATCTCTTGACTTCCTACTTTTGCATTCCAGTCCCCTATAATGAAAAGGACATCTTTTTTGGGTGTTAGTTCTAGAAAGTCTTGTAGGTGTTCAAAGAACCATTCAGCTTCTTTGGCATTACTGGTTGGAGCATAGACTTGGATTACTGTGATATTGAATGGTTTGCCTTGAAAACAAACGAGATCATTCTGTCATTTTTGAGATTGTACTCAAGTACTACATTTTGGACTCTAGAAGGGAAATTGAAGGCAGAGGGGAAAAGGAAAGATATACATACCCATTTGAATGGAGAGTTTCAAAGAACAGCAAGGAGAGAGAAAAAAGTGTTCCTCAGTGATCGATGTAAAGAAATAGAGGAAAACAACAGAATAGGAAAGACTAGAGGTCTCTTCAAGAAAATTAGAGATACCAAGGGAACACTTCATGCAAAGATGAGCTCAATAAAGGACAGAAATGTTATGGACCTAACAGAAGCAGATGATATTAAGAAGAGGTGTCAAGAATAAATAGAACTATACAAAAATATCTTCATGACACAGATAACCACGATGGTGTAATCACTCACCTAGAGCCAGACATCCTGGAATACAAAGTCAAATGGGCCTTAGGAAGTATCACTACAAACAAAGCTAGTGGAGGTGATGGAATTCCAAGTGAACTATTTCAAATCCTAAAAGATGATGCTATTGAAATGCTACACTAAATATGCCAGCAAATTTAGGAAACACAGCAGTGGCCACAAGACTGGAAAAGGTCAGTTTTCATTCCAGTCGCAAAGAGGGGCAATGCCAAAGAATGTTCAAACTACCACACAATTGCACTCATCTCACATGCTAGCAAAGTAATGCTCAAAATTCTCCAAGCCAGGCTTCAGCAGTATGTGAACCGTGAACTTCCAGATGTTCAAGCTGGTTTTAGAAAAGGCAGAGGAACCAGAGATCAAATTGCCAACATCCACTGGATCATTGAAAAAGCAAGAGAGTTCCAGAAAAAACATCTACTTCTGCTTTTTTGACTATGCCAAAGCCTTTGACTGTGTGGATCACAACAAACTGGAAGATTCTGAAAGAGATGGGAATACCAGACCACCTGACCTGCCTCTTGAGAAATCTGTAAGCAGGTCAGGAAGCAACAGTTAGAACTGGACATGAAACAACGGACTGTTTCCAAATAGGGAAAGGAGTACGTCAAGGCTGTATATTGTCACCCTGCTTATTTAACTTATATGCAGAATACGTCATGAAAAATGCTGGGCTGGGTGAAGCACGAGCAGGAATCAAGATTGCTGGGAGATATGTTAATAACCTCAAATACACAGATGACATTACCCTTCGGCAGAAAGAGGAACTGAAGATCCTCTTGAAGAAACTGAAAGAAGAAAGTGAAAAAGCTGGCTTAATACTCAAGATTCAGAACAGTAAGATCATGGCATCTGGTCCCATCATTTCATTGGCAGATGGGGAAACAATGGAAACAGTGAGAGACTCTATTTTCTTGGGCTCCAAAATCACTGTGGACAGTGACTGCAACCATGAAATTAAAAGATGCTTGCTCCTTGGAAGAAAAACTGTGACCTCCCTAGACAGCATATTAAAAAGCAGAGACATTACTTTGCTGACAAAGGTCCTTCTAGCCAAAGCTATGGTTTTACCGCTAGTCATGTATGGATGTGAGAGTTGGACTATAAAGAAAGCTGAGTGCCAAAGAATTGATGCTTTTGAACTGTGATGTTGGAGAAGACTCTTGAGAGTCCCTTGGACCGTAAGGAGATTCAACCAGTCCATCCTAAAGGAAATCAGTCCTGAATATTCAGTAGAAGGACTAATGCTGAAACTGAAACTGCAATACTTTGGCCACCTGATGCAGAGAAGTGACTCATTGGAAAGGACCAGTTGAAGGCAGGAGAAGAGGATGACAGGATGAGATGGTTGGATGGCATTACCGACTCGATGGACAATAGTTTGAGCAAGTTCCGGGAGTTGGTGATGGATAGGGAAGCCTGGCATGCTGCAGTCCATGGGATCACAAAGAGTTGGACACCACTGAGTGACTGAACTGTACTGAACCAGCTGTCTTAACCTTTCTTCATTTGCTTTGTAGAAAGTATTGATATATTCTGTGGCCCTTTGGATTCTTTTGGGCTGAAGTACCTTCTGTTTGCCTGCCTACTTTCTCCAGCTCAGTTGTGCGCTTATCCAAAGTTACTTGTATTTTTCTGAAAAATACATACCTATGCCAATTGTGCTTAGTATACTTCTATAACTTAATTAAAATTATATTTTAAAATGAATACAAAGGCATACACATTTCTTTGCAAATTATAATGAATTCTTTGGAACGATTCAATAAAAGTGAGCGACTAAAAGATCGTCAAATAAGTGTAAGCAAGAGATGTTTAGAGATTGGGGCAGAAATCAAATCTATAAAAAATATGCTCAGATTTCTTCTCAGGTGTCTTTTTAAAAGGTCTCCTGCCATTGTAAAGAAATTGAACTTGGAAATCATGAGAAATGATTTACAGAAAAACAAGGCACATCTCCACATGATAAAAAACTTAGATCCTGGGGGAAAAATGTTTCAGATGAATGTTTATTTCTGTATTTTAATTAGAGGTAAATGTAAAAGGAGGCATCTTTTCTGTGTATGAGATTTAACTATTTAACTGATATACTAAAAAATTATCTGACCAGTTATCAGCCACTATCACATTAGATGAGTGTGGTTCTCAAACTTGACCATGCATCAGAGCCACCTGGAGAGCTTGCGGAAGAAGACTGCTGGGCACACTCAGGGATTCTGGCTTGGGGTGGGCCCTGAGAATTTGCATTTCTTCCAGCTTCCCAGATGATGTGAACGCTGCTGCTGGCTTGTGGGTAACACTTTGAAAACCACTGCATTGGGTAATAGGGCTTCTATTCTAGTTCTTTAGACATTGATCAAATTAAATGAAGTTGGGAGACTAAATGTAGGAGACTATTGTTGTAATCCTCTTGATAGTGGTAAAAAGAGGTTGGATTCTGAATATACTTTAAAGGTAAAGCCGGTAGGATGTCCTGATAGATTTAGTGTGGGGTTTAGGAGAGAAAGAGGAATCAAGGATTGTACCAATCCTTGGCCTGAATAAATCAAAGGATGGAGTTGCTGTCAGTTAAGATCATGAAACCATAATGGAATACATTTGTGAGTGAAGAGCAGGAGTTTAATTTGGAACATGTTGCTATTGCTAAGTCACTTAGTTGTGTCTAACTCTGTACAACCCAATAGATGGCAGCCCACCAGGCTCCCCCATCCCTGGGATTCTCCAGGCAAGAACACTGGAATGGGTTGCCATTTCTTTCTCCAGTGCATAAAAGTGAAAAGTGAAAGTGAAGTCACTGAGTCGTGTCCGACTCCTAGCGACCCCATGGACTGCAGCGGATATATATGAGAAGTCTGATCTAAAGAGATAAATCTGGGAGCCATTAGGATACAAACAGTATTTAATTCACGAGACTGGATGAATTCCCCAAGGGAGTGAACATAGACAAGAGGAGAGCACCAAGTAATCCCTACATTAAGATAAACAAGACAAAAAGAGTGGGAAAGTGTCGCCAATAAAACAGGAGAAAAATGAAGAGGAAAATAATATAGTATCTGGGAAAGCAGATGAAGGAAGGAGAGGGCAGATATCTCAAGTGCTATTGACAGAGATAAAAAGAAATGAGAATTGGTTATCAACAATCTGGATTTTTCAGTTACCTGGAGATTTTGGTGGAAGCGTGAAAACCTGATTAGCCTTTGTTTAAGAGGAAAGGCGATGGAGAGAGTGCATATAGAAAACTTTTGAGAACAAAATGGGCAGTGAAATGGGGTCAAAAATTGTGGGGGCTTTTTTGTTCATTTGTTTTAAGATAGGACAAATAACAGTGTGTTTGTGTGTTGATGGGATACAGTCGTGGGGGGAGGGGGGATTCATATGGTCCCTTACAGCTCAAAATTTTCCAGTAGGCAACTAACCTTGTCTACTACATATACTCCTTGAGAAAGGTGCCGATTACTGTTTTCATTACCTCATTGTCTGTACTGACATTATGGTGTTTCAGTGTTACCATCTTAAATTACCTGGATAAAGACAATGAAAATTACTTCAGTAAGTAGAGTCCAAAGCAGATATATCAGATTTACACCTTAAGCAGAGGAAATGTATAATTTTATAATTTGAATTTTAAAAGTTATTAACATTTTCTATTTAATAATTTTTTTGGCTGCACACTTGGTATAACTTTGTCATTTCGTGTTTAACTGGCTAAGTAAGCATTTAGCTGGAACCAAAAATATTGTTAAGTTGCTCATTTAATTTGATGTTATTGTAAAATAGGAACTTTGAGAAATTATGTCTCCATGATTTTTTTTAACCTTACCATACATTCTCTGGTATTGTAGAAAATATCAAGAACTAATGAAACAAGAAATGGAAACTATTTTACTGAGACAGAAACAACTAGAAGAGACAAATCTTCAACTAAGAGAGAAAGCTGGAGATATTCGTCGAAACCTGCGTGACTTTGAGTTGACAGAAGAGCAATATATGAAGCTAAAAAGTTTTCCTGAAGATCAGCTTTCTATTCCTGAATATGTATCTGTAAGTGTCTTGTATCATTAAAAACAAAAAAACTGTGTGTTTTCAGACTAAAATTTGCCATTTCCGTAGTAGCCGTAACTTTTGAAGTACCCAAGTGATACATTAATTTATGGCTCAGATCTGAAGGTAGTGAAATGGTGTTCAGATGACCAAATTTTAAAGTGTATTGACCATTGAGCTCTGAAGTCAAGCAAATAAATAGGGTTAATGACTGGAAGATCCATAGAAATGAATTGTTTTATCATGAACTCTGGCAGTTTGTAATGTTTATAGAGATAACAGTGGTTGCCAGGGGTTAGGGACAGCAGAGGAGAGGGGAGCGGTGTAATTATGAAGGAATAGCTTGAGGGAGATGATTATGGATCTGTGTAGGTCCAGTTCTAAACTGTGGTGTTGGTTACACGGCTGTGTACATAGGATTGATCTATGGCAGTGGTCTCAAATATTTTTAGTATCAGTATCATTTACACTCTAAAAATTATTGAGGACCTCAAATAGCTTTTGTTTATGTGAACTGTATCTGTTAATATTTATCATTATTGAAATTAAAACTTAGACATTTTTAAAACATAAGAGTACATAAGCACAAACTTCATTTGTCTTAAGAGCGATGTTATCATCACACATCGTATAGCCACTGGCAGATGCCACTTAACTTAAGCATAACAGTAAAACAGGCAAAACTAAACAAAAAAAAAATACAGCAGGCAAAATATATTAGTCTTACTAAGATGGACTGAAATGGGTGAATTTAACTCTGATGACCATTATATCTACTACTATGGGCAGGAATCCCTTACAAGAAATGGAGTAGCCATCATAGTCAACGAAAGAGTCTGAAATGCAGTACTTGGATGCAGTCTCAAAAATGACAGAATGATCTCAGTTCGTTTCCAAGGCAAACCATTCAATATCACAGTAATCCAAGTCTATGCCCTGACCAGTAACGCAGAAGAAGCTGAAGTTGAACAGTTCTATGAACACCTACAAGACTTTCTAGAACTAACACCCAAAAAAGATGTCCTTTTCATTATAGAGGACTGGAATGCAAAAGTAGGAAGTCAAGAAACACCTGGAATAACAGGCAAATTTGGCCTTGGAGTACAGAATGAAGCAGGGCAAAGGCTAATAGAATTCTGCCAAGAGAACACACTGGTCATAGCAAACACCTTCTTCCAACAACACAAGAAAAGACTCTGCACGTGGACATTACCAGATGGTCGATACCAAAATCAGATTGATTATATTCTTTGCAGCCAAAGATGGAAAAGCTCT
Source organism: Bos grunniens (assembly GCF_055505025.1). NCBI lineage: Eukaryota > Metazoa > Chordata > Mammalia > Artiodactyla > Bovidae > Bos > Bos grunniens. Next base: position 47,829,298 of record NC_141176.1, read on the forward strand.
GTACAGGCAACAAAAACAAGACCAGGAGCTGACTGTGGCTCAGATCATGAACTCCTTATTGCCAAATTCAGACTGAAATTGAAGAAAGTAGACAAAACCACTAGACCATTCAGGTATGACCTAAATCAAATCCCTATGACTATACAGTGGAAGTGAGAAATAGATTTAAGGGACTAGATTTGATAGAAAGAGTACTTGATGAACTGTAGACGTAGTTTTGTGACATTATACAGGAGAAGGAGACAGGGATCAAGACCATCCCCAAGAAAAAGAAATGTGAAAAAGCAATTTGGCTGTCTGAGGAGGCGTTACAAATAGCTGTGAAAAGAAGGGAAGCGAAAAGCAAAGGGAGAAAAGGAAAGATATACCCATTTGAATGCAGAGTTCCAGAGAATAGCAAGGAGAGATAAGAAAGCCTTCCTCAGCGATCAATGCAAAGAAATAGAGGAAAACAATAGAATGGGAAAGACTAGAGATCTTTTCAAGAAATTTACAGATACCAAGGGAACATTTCATGCAAAGATGGGCTCAAAAAAGGACAAAAATGGTACGGACCTAACAGAAACAGAAGATATTAAGAAGAGGTGGCAAGAATATACAGAAGAACTGTACAAAAAAGATCTTCACGACCCAGATAATCATGATGGTATGATCACTCACCTAGAGCCAGACATCCTGGAATGTGAAGTCAAGTGGGCCTTAGAAAGCATCACTGCAAACACAGCTAGTGGAGGTGATGGAATTCCGGTTGAGCTATTTCAGATCCTGAAAGATGATGCTCTGAAAGTGCTGCACTCAATATGCCAGCAAATTTGTAAAACTCAGCAGTGGCCACAGGACTGGAAAATGTCAGTTTTCATTCCAATCCCAAAGAAAGGCAATGCCAAAGAATGCTCAAACTACCACACAATTGCAGTCATCTCACGCACTAGTAAAGTGATGCCTAAAATTCTCCAAGCCAGGCTTTAGCAATATGTGAACTGTGAACTTCCTGATGTTCAAGCTGGTTTTAGAAAAGTCAGAGGAACCAGAGATCAAATTGCCAACATCCGCTGGATCATCGAAAAAGCAAGAGAGTTCCAGAAAAAACATCTATTTCTGCTTTCTTGACTATTCCAAAGCCTTTGACTGTGTGGATCACAATAAACTGTGGAAAATTCTGAAAGAGATGGGAATACCAGACCACCTGATCTGCCTCTTGAGAAATTTTTATGCAGGTCAGGAAGCAACAGTTAGAACTGGACATGGAACAACAGACTGGTTCCAAATAGGAAAAGGAGTCTGTCAAGGCTGTATATTGTCACCCTGATTATTTAACTTATATGCAAAGTACGTCATGAGAAATGCTGGACTGGAAGAAACACAAGCTGGAATCAAGATTGCTGGGAGAAAAATCAATAACCTCAGATATGCAGATGACACCCACCCTTATGGCAGAAAGTGAAGAAGAACTAAAGATCTTCTTGATGAAAACGAAAGAGGAGAGTGAAAAAGTTGGCTTAAAGCTCAACATTCAGAAAACTAAGATCATGGCATCTGGTCCCATCACTTCATGGCAAATAGATGGGGAAACAGTGTCAGACTTTATCTTTCTGGGCTCCAAAATCACTGCAGATGGTGATTGCAGCCATGAAATTAAAAAGACGCTTACTCCTTGGAAGGAAAGTTATGACCAACCTAGACAGCATATTAAAAAGCAGAGACATTACTTTGTCAACACGGGTCCGTCTAGTCAAGGCTATGGTTTTTCCAGTGGTGGTCATGTATGGATGTGAGAGTTGGACTATAAATATGAAAGCTGAACACCAAAGAATTGATGCTTTTGAACTGTGGTTTTGGAGAAGACTGTTGAGAGTGCCTTGTACTGCAAGGAGATCCAACCAGTACATCCTAAATGAGATCAGTCCTGAGTGTTCATTGGAAGGATTGATGTTGAAGCTGAAACTCCAATACTTTGGCCACCTGATGCGAAGAGCTGACTCATTTGAAAAGACCCTGATGCTGGGAAAGATTTAGGGCAGGAGGAGAAGTGGATAACAGAGGATAAGATGGTTGGATGGCATCACTGACTCAATGGACAAGGGTCTGGGTGGACTCCGGGAGTTGGTGATGGACAGGGAGGCCTGGCGTGCTGCGATTCATGGGGTCGCAAAGAGTCGGACATGACTGAATGACTGAACTGAACTAGGCAAATAGTTTTGATCCCGTGGATTTACTGAAAGTGTCTCAGAGTGGCAGCAGTGGCGTGCGGGTCCCAAGAGCACACATCCCACCACACTGCAAGTTTGTGATACACAGAAGTCATTTCACCCTAAGAGGCTTGAAAGTTTTCATCTGTAAAAGGCTAAATAATAATAACAGTATCTTTATTCAATATCTTATAATAATATAAAATGAAAAAGAATCAGAAAGAGTATATATATATATGTATTTATGTGTAACTGAATCATCTTGCTGTACACCTGAAACTAACAGAACATTGTAAATCAACTACTTCACGTAAAAAAAATAATAAATTAACAACACTTTTCTGTTGAGGTAATTGTGAAGATTAAGTGTGAATATGTACGTAGAAAGCTTAATAGTGCTTAGAACTTAGTAAACACATAGTAAATACTATCTATTATTTTTGCTGGAGTGGTGATTGCCTCTCTTGATTCTCATTTGGATTAGGTTTCCAGATTAATAATTTCCTATAAAATGGAGTACTGTTTTGTTTGTCTAGCTTTTTATTTAACTAGGCAATGGCAACCCACTCCAGTACTCTTGCCTGGAAAATCCCAGGGACGGCAGAGCCTGGTGGGCTGCTGTCTGTGGGGTAGCACAGAGTCGGACACGACTGAAGTGACTTAGCAGCAGCAGCTCAAGCATAAATTTTTCTGCGTCCAGTACTGTCCAAAACCAGTGAGAATCTCAAGTGCTGTCATTGAGGCTCTTGACTCATCCTAGCTGGAAAGTATTCCATTAGTGGCAGTCATATATGTTTTTGTTCTCTGGTTTGTTCTTTGTCTTATCTTTTGTTTTCAGACAGTATTGTCCTAATTAGTTAATTATACACAGATTCTTTGTGTTAAGTACTAGCTTTAGTACTGGCCTCTTACCAAATGTGGTACTCCTCCAATACAGCAATACATTAAGGAGTTTCAGATTGTATGACTGTACAATAATTAGTCCTTACTTGCCCTCTCCTAATTTACAGATAGCTTAGTTTTGTAGAAACTTGTCAGATGGAACACTTTACTAAGTTAGGGCAGCCAAATTCCCCTGAGAGAATTGAGAGTGGAAAGAGAAATCTGAACTGAATGGGAATAGTGACATGAAGGATACCTCCTGATTATTTATCCCTTTCACGGCATTGGTAGTAAGTAGAGCTTCACCCGGAGCCTAAGAAGGTGCTAGTGGTTTAGTTGCTAAGTCATTTCTGACTCTGCGACCCCGTGGACTATAGCCCACAGGGCTCCTCTCTCCATGGGGTTCTCCAGGCAAGAATACCAGAGTGGGTTGCCATTTCCTTCTCCAAGGCTTTGCATATACATATATTTAGGCACTGGGGACAGAGCAGTGCACAGACCAGACAAATATTCCTGTCCTCCCAGAGATCGCATTCCTGTGGAGCAACACACACAGCAAACTAAACCAAGTAGAATGTTTGTCATAAATGGTATGGAGAAAAGAGCAGAGTGAAAAGTAGGAACTGCTGTCACTGAAGGTACTGTATTAAATCAGGTTAGGCGAGGGAATTCCCTGCAGTCTAGTGTTAGGACTCCATGCTCTCACTGCCACAGGCCTGGGTTCAATCCGTGATTGAAGAACTAAAATCCCTCAAGCAGTGTAGCCTGGCCAAAAAATATATATATATCAGGGGAGTCAGGGAAGGTTTTACTGATAAGGTCATATCTGATCAGAGACCTGAAGGGAGTGAAAGCATGAGCCATACATTTGCATGTGGGGAAGAGCTTGCTTTCCTATCAGAGGAAATAGCAAGAGCAAAACTTTTGAACACTTGATATGTTCAGGAAATAAGCTGATAGTGTAGAATGAGCTGTAGTAGGAGGTGAGAAGTAAGGAGGAAGTGGAGTATTGATAGAAGAGAGGAAAGAGAGACTGTGTCAGGGCCGGGGACTTATAGATAATCTGGGCCTTGAAGGGACTAAATTGAACTCAAAGTATTATAGTCAGGGTCAATTAAAGACCATCTTGTTTTAGTTTGAACAAAAAATTTAATGTATAGGCATATAATCTGAAACCCCTTAACACTTTCCTTTATTACCTTAATACTTTTATTTATACTACTGATAATTGAGAGTGCTATTAATTAGCAAATTTTAATTGTAATTTGCATTGCATGACTGCTTATTGATTTTTTTTTTTTTTTTTTTAAGATTCGGTTCTATGAACTAGTGAATCCATTGAGAAAGGAAATCTCTGAACTACAAGTGAAAAAGAATGACCTGGCAGAAGAATTAAGTGCAAACAAAGGTCAACTGAAACAACTGACTGAGGTTTGTCTAATTTTGATCCCTGGTGGTAAGAGACTCCAAGGAGCGCTTAAGATTTGTGATAAGGAGTATAAAAGTCAGGGATAGAAAAATGGGACTTGAGCATGCTGACTGCTATGATTCTTCATAAGTAGTGGGAAGGAGATGAGACTGCAAATAGCCATCTTAAAGATTGATAGGGTACCTCCATGATACTGACCTGTAATCCTCAGCTGAGTGTTTTGTTCTTGTAATTCATTTCATTCTCAGTTCTTCATTACAGATCCACCCTGTGGGTGATATGAAAGGGAGCCTGGTCCATTTATTAGTCATTTAGTCTCTTCATCAAATACAGTTACTTCCCCTAATACCTGTTCAGAGCACGTGCTCTGATACTAGCATCCATCCCTGTGAGGCCCGGTGCCATGCCATGTGGTGCCATGACAGCGGTGAAGACAAGTGTCTGCCCTTCCAGAGTTCAAATTCTAGTAAGGCGGAGTTACACCTTAGATGAGATCTTGACACTCATTTTTTGTGTGACCTTGAGCAAGTTGTTCAGTGTTTCCTGCTCTGTCAAATGGAGAAGATAATCTTATTTTTCTGTTCATTTCATTGAAGTGCCCACACTTCTGTTTCAAAGTAAAAATGTGATTTTTAGTAAAGTTGCATATAAATAGCTATTTTGTGTTCTACTTCAAGGGCAACTTTTACCAAAGGTCTACTTTCCAGAAATAAATTATTGTAATTTAATTTATATTTTGATGCTCTGATTTGCAGCACTATTAGTGCTGGATGGAATCTACTTCTGTTGTTGGTATAGAGCCACTATTGCAGGCAAATGAAGGCTCAGCTTCCCTCTTCTGGTAGGAGCACTGAAGTCATCAGGAGCCATGCCAGAGGGCCTACACGGGTCCACTGTGGTTGTTTTTTTCTGCTGTTAACCTGCCACATTGTTGTGCACATCTACAGAGATAGCTCTTAATTTTAAAAAATTTGCATCCAGAGTCACAATAATAAAGGACAAAGTTCGAAGGCCTCCGTTTGTCTTCTAACTAATTTTGCAGCCTTGGGCAAGTCATCTACTTTCTGTTGTGTCTGTTAAATGGCCAGGGTCGTGGTGGCGGTGGCACAGGGTTTGTCAGAGACAAGGCAGATGAGTTTTCAGACTTGGTTCTGCCGTACCTCATGGCACCTCAGCATCCATCAAGGACTTCTTGTATTTTAGAGGGAGTCTGGAAGAGCTTTCTATCCTCGTTTCTATCAAACCACCTCTTTTTAAAATCACTTTTGACATTTGGGGATTCTACAAGTGATTTCTCCTTAACAAAGGATTCTTTGACCCCCTCCCCCCACAAAAAGTCTTGAATCTCTAAAATTGTCATATTTTTTCTGTGTGGTAAAGCAAGTCTCTCTACTCTCAAGGGTCAGTAATGGCAGTATATCCCAGATTTTAGTTTGTTTCAACCTTACTCACACCTTTAGTGTTTTATTCACATGAAAGCATAGATAATTAACACTGGTTTCATTCATAGGGTCCCTGAGTGTTTTTAGTGCACTGCTGCTGCTGCTGCTGCTAAGTTGCTTCAGTCGTGTCCGACTCTGTGCGACCCCATAGACGGCAGCCCACCAGGCTCCTCCATCCCTGGGATTCTCCAGGCATAATTCTTAAACACAGAAGCAGTTTTATTTTTGAACATGTTTGGCTTCTCCAGAAAAAACAAAACCAACAGGATATATAAATATTTATGGATAGAGATATATTTTAAGAAATTTACTCACATAGTTGTAGCAAACTATGTGCAAGCTTATGTGTATGTATGCTAAATCGCTTCAGTCGTGTCTGACTCTTTGCACCCCTATGGACTGCAGCCCACCAGGCTCCTCTGTCCATGGGATTCTCCAGGCAAGGATACTGGAGTTGGTTGCCACGCCCTCCTCCAGGGGATCTTCTAGACCCTGGGATTGAACCTACGTCTTTTACATCTCCTGCATTGGCAGGTGGGTTCTTTACCACTAGCGCCACCTACCTGGGAAGCCCCTGTAGAGGCTTGGCGAGTCCAAAATCATAACAGCCTAAGCTGGCAGCCTGGAAATTCAAGAGAAGGTTGCAGTTTGAGTCCAAAGACTATCTGCTGACAAAATTCCTTCTTATTCAGTCTCAGTTTTACGAAGGCCTTAACTGATTGGATGAGGCCCATATGGGAGGTAAACTGCCGTTCTCAAAGTCTACTGGTTTAAATGTTAATCTCAGCTTAAAAAATGCCTTCACAGAAACATCTAGTATAACGTTTGACAAAGTATTTAGGTACCATGGTCTAACCAAATTGACATAAAAAATTAACCGTCACAGAACTTTTCTATCTACAAGTTTGCTTCTTAAAGTTTTACCACCTTTCAGCTAAAAATATAATCCTATGTCTTAAAACTCTTCCTGAATTTCATACTATAAAGGGAAAATTGAATCACATTCAGGAAAAAACTGTTAAATAATGCCTTATATCTATAATAAAAGATCCTAGAAACTCAGAGAATATGGTTTAAACATAATAGAATTACTTTTGTATTGAAACCACACTTAAAGTTAGATTTTCTGCTCTGTCAAGGGCCTAGTACAGATCAACTTACCCAACACAAAGAAAACATAGAGTGAATACTTTTATTTTGTTTATATTTTTTATTTTTACTTTTTGGCTATGCCATGTGGGATCTTAGTGGGATTTTGTTTCCTGACCAAGAATCGAACCTGTGCCCCCTGCAGTGGAAGTGCAGAGCCTTAACCAGTGGACCACCGAGGAATATTGATGGTCCTGAATATTTTTAGACTGAATATTTTTAAATGAAAAGTCAAACCAGCAAGGTCCTTCTTTTTTATAAGGGTATGTGAATCAGTGTTAACATTTAATGTTAAAAGAAATTTTTTTGGCACTATTTTGTGGAGGTTTATTTTTTGAGGTGGTTTGTTAAATTATTTACTGCTTTGATATTTGGGGAATTCAGAGATACTAGTTTAAGTTTCATCTCTGCAGTTTGATGATGGTGTGATGATCTTGGTTAAAGAACTTAGTCTTCTCTACCCCTTCAGTTCCCATGATAAAAATACGGATGAGAATATGTAACACCTCCCTCACTTACATGGTCATTATTATGAGAATAAAATTCAGTCAATAAATATTCACTGTACACCTGTTACGTGCCAAGCATTGTTATAGGTATGTGGGGTACCTCAGTGAATAAAACAAAGATCTCTGGCTTTGTGAAAATTATATTTTAAAAGGAGTGCAGGGAAACAAACAGTAAACATTATATTAGAAAGGAAGCACAAAGTAAACTATCAAATTTACAGACAGCAAAGTTTTTCAGGGGTAAAATACTGTTACCAGTAAGGCAAATTGGAGGACCATCTCAGAAGATAAGTAAATATTATAACCTATAATAATAGGTGTTTTCTTTTATACATCTCATAGCTTATGATCCCCAAATTAGCACATTCAAAAATAATTAGCAGCCCTGCTGCTGCTGCTGCTGCTGCGTCACTTCAGTCGTGTCCGACTGTGCGACCCCATAGATGGCAGCCCACCAGGCTCCCCCGTCCCTGGGATTCTCCAGGCAAGAGTACTGGAGTGGATTGCCATTGCCTTCTCCAAGCAGCCCTAGAGAGTGTAATTTTTTCTGTTTTATTATGAAAGTTTTCAAGCTATAGATAACTAGAAAAAATTTTACAGGGAACACCTAATTTCTGCCTGATAATTTATACTTACCTTAATCTGTCCATCCACCAGTAATATTTATTTTATGAGAAATTGCCAGATTTTTTTTTTTATGTATCAATAGTTCCTTTATATTGTTGGGGAATATTTAATTGTATGGATGTATTCATTCTTCCTTGATGGGTATTTGAGTTATTTCCACTTTGAACACATTATAAGTGAAGCTGCTCCAGACTTTTGAACATTGGCTTTGTATGGACATACGTTTTTGTTTTTTCTTAGGTAAAATTTAAGAGTGATATTTTTTACTTCTAGATTTCTATGTGTTGTTTATTATTGTTTTTATTGCTCTGGTATTTGTTTTTTCATTATGAGCATATTTTCCTTTATACCACTGAGAATAGTTAAAACCTCTACTTGAAAATCTTTCTCTGCCAATTCCAAAATCTGGGTCACCTCAGAGTTGGTTTTGTTGATTGTCTTTTCTATTAAGAATGGGTCACGTTTTCCTGTTTCTTCAAAGGTCAAGTAACTTTTTAAATTGTTTATTTAAATCATAGAGTAAATGTAGATCTTAACAGTACAACTGCTATGTTGGATAGACTGCATTTTGACAGTTACTGATGTTTTTGTTGTAGCAGAAATTTAACTAATTTATACTCAAGCTGTATACTCTGTCTCTTGGGCAGCATGTGAAATTTCAGTTGAGTTTTTTTTTTTTTTTTTGGCCTAAGTAGGACTGCTTGGGTCTGTCCTACCTGTATGTTGTTCAGAGGTCAGCCAGATATTTGGCAGAGGCTTCCCTGGTGGCTCAGAGGTTAAAGCGTCTGCCTGGAATGCAGGAGACCTGGGTTCAATCCCTGGATTGGGAAGATTCCCTGGAGAAGGAAATGGCAACCCACTCCAGTAGTCTTGCCTGGAGAATCCCATGGAGGGAGGAGCCTGGTAGGCTGCAGTCCATGGGGTCATAAAGAGTTGGACACGACTGAGCAACTTCACGACACGACATGATAATCCACAGAATGGAGTTCCCCTTCTCTGTCTCTAGAATTCCCTCCTCACTTTAGAGCATCTGAGTTACCCATACTCTGTTTTCTGGTTCTTCAAGCTAGAAAGATGAAGGATTTTCTCTTACACATTTGTCATCTTACTTGGCACGTGGTAGCTCTGCCTTCCAGCTAAAAGGCTTTTTTTTTAAAGGAGACACCAGGAAATTCACCCAGTGCTGTTCCATTCTTCCTCTGGTAGATTATATCCCTCCAGAATCTGCCTGATTTGGGTCACTTTCTTATGCATTCAGGTAGTTGTTGTATATTTTGTCAGAATTTGAGATTGTACTGCTAGTAGGGTTGGTCAGATGGAACTTACAGATTCATCACCAGAAATGGAACCACCTTACAATTTTGTCTGAAACACAAGTGAAGAAAAAGAAAATACATTCTGTGCATGTGAAATATTTGGCTTTGAAACCCGCTGTTTTCTCTAAAAAGAACCTTGGCTTTGTTAGTCTTTCTTTCAACATTTTTAACTTTGTACTGACAGGGGTGATGACTCATGAGGCATTATTTGTTGTTGTCCTGTTGCTAAGTAGTGTCCAGCTCTTTGTGACCCCATGGACTGCAGCACATCAGGCTTCCCTGTCCTTTACTGTCTCCCGGAGTTTGCTCACATTCACGTCCATTGAGTCTGTGATGCTGTCTAACCATCTTATCATCTGCCGCCCTGTTCTCCTCTTGCAGTCTTTCCCAGCATCAGGTCTTTTCCAGTGAGACAGTTCTTTGCATCAGGTGGTCGAAGTACTAGAGCTTCAGCTTCAGTATCAGTCCTTCCAATGAATATTCAGGGTTGATCTCCTTTAGGATTGACTAGTTTGATTTCCTTGCAGTCCAAAGGACTCTCAAGTACCACAATTCGAAAGCATCAATTCTTCAGCACTTAGCCTTCTTAATGGTCCAACTTTCACATCTGTACATGACTACTGGAAAAACCATAGCTTTGACTATACAGACTTTTCTTGACAAAGTGATCTTTGCTTTTTAATATGCTATCTAGGTTTCTCATAGGCATTATTAGGGGAAATATTAAAAGTAAAATAAAATGCATCACTAGACCTTGAACAAAATGTACAGTTTTGGACATTGTGACTTTGGTTGTTTGCACATCTTATTTATTAATAATTGTTGAATTCCTTATATAGCTATAAAGTTCAGAGTTTAGAAACTAAAATCTGGTATTTGGGCAACCGAGTTGACTATCTGAGGACATACACAGATTAAGATGGGTCAAATGAACCCCAAAGCTGGGGAAAATGTAACTGAAGTTCATAGAAATCACAAAATCATGAAATCACATAAGGTGAGGATTGACTTGCAAGAGGAGAAACTCAGGACAAATACACGAGGGTGGTATTATTTCATAGAACAGTTCAGTTCAGTCACTCTGTCATGTCCGACTCTTTGTGACCCCATGGACTGCAGCCTGCCAGGCTCCCTGTCCATCACCAACTCCCAGAGCTTACTCAAGCTCATGTCCATTGAGTTGGTGATGCCATCCAACCATCTCATCTTCTGTTGTTCTTTTCTCTTCCTGCCTTCAGTCTTTCCCAGCATCAGGGTCTTTTCAAATGAGTCAGTTCTTCACATCAGGTGGCCAAAGTGTTGGAGTTTCAGTTTCAGCATCAGTCTTTCCTGTGAATATTCAGGACTGATCTCCTCTAAGATTCACTGGTTGGATCTTCTTGCAGTCCAAGGGACTCTCAAGAGGCTTCTTCAACACTGCAGTTCAAAAGCATCAGTTCTTCGGCACTCAGCTTTCTATAAAGAAACTCTCACATCCATACATGACTGGTGGAAAAACCCACAGATAAGAGATAAAAAACTGATTTAGAAATGTAGTAGAATGTGACTTTTTGACCTTTAAAAAATAGAACATAAAACAAGTAGTAAATTAATAGAAACTTAAAAGAGGAAGCAACAGTTGACAAACATAAATGCCTCAAAAATGACAGGATCATGACAGTCCCATGGATACTAAGAGAAACTAAGATATTTGTTAGTTATGTCTCTGAGTTTTGTAACTGGGAGTTAGGGAAACAAACTTTCCACTCTACTAAGACTGTGGGATTAAGTTTGTCTTTTCCAAAATGATCTTAATTTTCTTTACCACATGGTGGCAGCATATATCCATTGATTTCTGTAATCAGTTTTGGGCTACTCAGAAAATACTGTCATTGCCAAAGCTTTACTGTGTTACCTTATTTTCCTTTATATTTCTTATTTCGTATCTATTTCCTTAAACCAATCAAATACTATGTCTTCCTAATAAAATTCAGTTGGTCTATAACTGGGAGGTAGAATTTTAAGAAGCAAACTTTTCTGGCATAATATGCCAGATCAAAGATGTCTCAGTTATTAACCCTGATATCATAGTTATACCTAACAGATACATTCAGAGATGTTAAAGCCCCACAAGTACACAGTTAGTTATGCTTTTATTCATATATTCTGCTACCTCATGGCAGATAATGAGGTGAAAAACTAATTTAGAAACGTAATAGAAGGTGATTTTTTGACCTTTAAAAAAGAAGTCACCAATTTTAGTAGATTTCTTGAATTTTCTTTCATTAATTTTTTCTACATCTTTAGTTATTTGGAAATAATATCTATTGTAGATACTAACACTGGAAAATAAGGCTCATGTTTTACTTCAAGTTTAGAGTCTTTAAGTGTCAGTAACATAGTCTAATTATAGCATATTTTGAGCTGTTACGTATGTGAACTTGCGTATAGTACTTAGTGTTTTCATAAGTGCTGTACTTTTATTTTCTATTTATGAAATCTCTTTGTAACAGGTCAGAATTCTGGTCCAGTGCATGTAGTTAAGCTATTTGCAGCTGTTATGCTATTGTAGAGTTATTTTCAGCATGCTTCTTTCATTTCAAAAGAAATAAGTGCTAATACCAATAAGGCATTAATGAGTCTGCGTGCAGTGACATGAAGTTTCAGGTTGTTGTTTAGTCCCAAACTTATGTCTGAATCTCTAGCTATCCCATGGACCATAGCCTTCCAGGCTCCTCTGTCCATGGGATTTCCCAGGCAAGAATCCTGGAGTGGGTTGCCATTTCCTTCTCCAGGGGATCTTCCCAGACCAGGGATTCGAACCCACATCTCCTGCATTGGCAGCCAGATTCTTTACCACTGAACCACCAGGGAAGCCCAAAGTTCCAAAGGGAAATGATGAAATATTTTTCTCTTATGAGAGCTTTGGTAACTAGGAAACCAAAGTGTTTTGTTCAAAGAACTTCCTTGTTTCGGAAACATAGTTACATTTGTTGAGAAAACTTCTGCAAGATTACCTTGAGGCTCATCTTAAGTATTTATACCTGAATAATCCTGTCTTTATTTGAATGAAAATGAAGTATTTCATTAATGATACATACTTGTGATTCAGGTTTTTTTTCATTTCAGGGATTAATTTAACTGTTTGTTTTCTGAAGTTTCTTTTTTATCCTGCCCAAAAGTGAATTTAAAATTCCCTTGTTAGATACATGCTATGATGATACTCATCAGTTATAGTTATTTTAGAGTATCTGACAAATTCATTCAGTTCAGTTTAGTCGCTCAGTCGTGTCCGACTCTTTGCGACCCCATGAGTTGCAGCACGCCAGGCCTCCCTGTCCATCACCAACTCCCGGAGTTCACTCAGACTCACGTCCATCGAGTCAGTGATACCATCCGGCCATCTCATCCTCTGTTGTCCCCTTCTCCTCCTGCCCCCAATCCCTCCCAGCATCAGAGTCTTTCCCAATGAGTCAACTCTTCGCATGAGGTAGCCAAAGTACTGGAGTTTCAGCTTTAGCATCATTCCTTCCAAAGAACACCCAGGACTGATCTCCTTTAGGGTGGACTGGTTGGATCTCCTTGCAGTCCAAGGGACTCTCAAGAGTCTTCTCCAACATCACAGTTCAAAAGCATCAATTCTTCGGTGCTCAGCTTTCTTCACATTCCAACTCTCACATCCATATATGACTACTGGAAAAACCATAGCCTTGACTAGATGAACCTTTGTTGGCAAAGTAATGTTTCTGCTTTTTAATAGACTGTCTAGATTGGTCATAACTTTCCTTCCAAGGAGTAAGCATCTTTTAATTTCATGGCTGCAGTCACCATCTGCAGTGATTTTGGAGCCCCCAAAATAAAGTCAGCCACTGTTTCCACTGTTTAACTGTGTAGATCATAACAAATTGTGGAAAATTCTTAAAGAGATGGGAATACCAAACCACCTTAACTATCTTCTAAGAAACCTGTATGTAGGTCAAGAAGCAGCAGTTAGAACAGAATATGGAAAAATGGACTGGTTCAAAATTGGGAAAGGAGCACGATAAGCCTGACTGTTGTCATTCTGCTTGTTTAACTTATGTACAGGATATGTCATGAGAAATGCCAGGCTGGATGACTCACTAACTGGAATCAAGATTGCTGGGAGAAATAGCAACAACTTCAAATATGCAGATAATACCACTTAATGGAAGAAAGTAAAGAGAACCTAAACAGCCTCTTGATGAGGGTTGAAAGAGGAGAGTGAAAAAGCTGGCTTAAAACTCAGCATTTAAAAAACTAAGATCATGGCATCCAGTCCCCTCATTTCATGGCAAATAGAAGGGAAAAAAAATGGAAGCAGTGACAGATTTTATTTTCTTCGGCTCCAAAATCACTGTGGACAGTGACTGCAGCCATGAAATTAAAAGATGCTTGCTCCTTGGAAGGAAAGCTACAGCAAACCTAGACAAGATATTAAAGAGCAGAGACATCTGTTTGCCGACAGAGGTCTGTGTAGTCAAAGCTATAGTTTTTCCAGTAGTCATGTATGGATATGAGAGCTGGACCATAAAGAAGGTTAGCACCAAAGAATTGATGCTTTTGAACTGTGTTGCTGGAGAAGACTCTTGAGAGTCCCTTGGACTGCAAGCAGATCAAACCAGTCAATCCTGAAGGAAATCAGCCCTGAATATTCATTGGAAGGACTAATGTTGATGCTAAAGATCCAATACTTTGGCTATAGACTTCTACGTATCAGAGGATGAGATGGTTGGGTGGCATCATTGACTCAGTGGACATGAGTTTGAGCAAGTCCTGTGGGATAGTGAAGGACAGGAAAGCCTGGCGTACTGCAATTCATGGGATTGCAAAGAGTCAGACAGACTTAGAGACTAAACAACAACAATAATCAAGAAACATAAAGAAAAGGGTTTTAGAAAAACAAGGAGAAATTAATAAAAGTATAGTAATGATAGGAAAGTTTATAATATTCTTCCTTCTGAATTGAATATATCTTATAGACATAAAAATGAGTCAGGGCTAGAAGAAATGAGGCAATCAATAATTTTGATTTAGTTGTTATAATAGAGTTTAAAATTCCTTGGCCAAGGGATAATTTTTTTTTTAATGTCAATAAAGGGAATTCCCTGGCTGTCCAGTGCTTAGGGTTTAATTCCTCCTAGTACTTTGCCAACAAAGGTTTGTCTAGTCAAGGCTATGGTTTTTCCTGTGGTCATGTATGGATGTGAGAGTTGGGTTGTGAAGAAAGCTGAGCGCCGAAGAATTGATGCTTTTGAACTGTGGTGTTGGAGAAGACTCTTGAGAGTCCCTTGGACTGCAAGGAGATCCAACCAGGCCATTCTGAAGGAGATCAGCCCTGGGATTTCTTTGGAAGGAATGATGCTAAAGCTGAAACTTTGGCCACCTTTGGCCAGTACTTTGGCCACCTCATGCGAAGAGTTGACTCATTAGGAAAGACTCTGATGCTGGGAGGGATTGGGGGCAGGAGGAGAAGGGGACAACAGAGGATGAGATGGCTGAATGGCATCGCTGACTCGATGGACGTGAGTCTGAGTGAACTCCGGGAGTTGGTGATGAACAGGGAGGCCTGGCATGCTGCGATTCATGGGGTTGCAAAGAGTCGGATGTGACTGAGCGACTGATCTGATCTGATCTGAGGGGATCTAAGATCCCATAAGCTACATAGGGTGGCCAGTAAATTAATTAATTAATTAAATTCAATGAAAAGTTTACAAAACGATCATGTATATACTTGGCCACATAGTGAAAGAGTTAAATGTTAGGGACAGATTTAATAGTTCCTATTTTTATTTTAATTTAGTAGTGGTCATTTATAGGGGACTGGCAATAAATTTGGAAATTAAACATTTTTTTTAGGTCAAAAGTAATAAACAAGAAAAACACTTTTTAGATCATAGAATAAGTAAAAATATGAAAACAAGAACATTTTACATCAAAATCTTTTAGACTTATTTAAAGCTGTGCCAGAGGAAAATCTGTAGCCTTAAATTACTTTTATAATTAATGAGAAGGATGAAAAATAAAAGCATATAGTAGTCAATTTTAGAAAGAAAAAAGAACAGTAAAAATAAGGAGTTTGGAATTATTGGACATTAATTAATATTGCCTGTAGCTCTGTCGTGATAGTCTTAAAAACTGAAAGAAATGTCCCAACAAAATATAGATGACCACAATAAGTAGAAGTGGAGAACTTGAAGAGAAGAATTACCACAGAGGTATTATACAGTGAATTCTTCAATCACCAGTCGTGTCTGATGCTTTGTGACCCCATGGGTTGCAGCATGCCAGGCTTCCCCTTCCTTCACCATCTCCCTGAGTTTGGTCAAACTCATGTCCATTGAGTCACTGATGCCATCCAACCATCTCATCCTGTGTTGCCCACTTTTCCTCCTGCCCTCAGTCTTTCCCAGCGTCAGGGACTTTTCCGATGAGTCGGCTCTTTGCATCAGGTGGCCAGAGTTGGAGCTTCAGCTTCAGCATCTGTCCTTCCAGTGAATATTCAGGGTTGATTTCCTTTAGGATTAACTGGTTTGATCTCCTTGCAGTCCAAGGGAAACAGTAAGTAAAGGTGTATTATTGATGAAGTTACCAGATTCGCCAGACTTCCCAGGTGGCAGTAAAGAACCCGCCTGCCAGTGCAGGAGATGTAAAAGATGCAGGTTCAATCCCTGGATCAGGAAGAACCCCTGGAGAAAGGCTTGGTAACCTGCTCCAGTATTCTTGCCTGAGAATCCTATGGACAGAGAAGCCTGGCAGGCTACAGCCTATAGGATCATGAAGAGAAGGACACGACTGAAGTGACTTAGGGCGCGCACTCCAGGTTCACAAATATATTGCCCTGATAGGTTCAGTTGATTTCTATAAGGATAGCTGATTCCAGTTGATTAAACAGTTGTCATTTAGTCGCTAAGTTGTGTCTGACTGTTTGCAACTCCATGGACTACAGCCTGCCAGGTTCCTCTGTCCATAGGATTTCCCAGGCAAGAGTACTGGAGTGGGTTGCCATTTCCTTCTCCAGGGGATCTTCCCTACCCAGGGATCGAACCCACATCTCCTGCACTGGCAGACGGATTCTTTACCATTCTGTCAGCCGGGAGGCCCGTAATTAAACTATACCAAACTAGTACTGAAAAAGATGGAAAGCTCTGAGAAAGATGATACAAAACAAATCCATCAGCCATTTTCACTTACTACTAAAGTTGCAGAAATTCTAAATGAATTTCAAAATGAAATGAAGTTCAAAAATGAATTCTAGCATTTTATCAAAAGAAAAGTGCTTTATGTCTAATATAGTATATTTTAGGACAGAAAGGATAAACTGTTGCATCAGCAAGTTAAAGAAGAATAACCATTTAATTGTATCATTAAATGAGAAAAGATGATAAAATTCAGTGAACATTCCTAATAAGGACTCTAAGTATTTACTTTAAAAAAAGTTAGCAAAATACTTTATCCTAAATGGCAAAACTATAGAACTTTTTCTGTAAAAATAAGTAACTAGACACAGACTTGGGTTGCTTATTATTATCTAACATGGTCTTGGAGGGCCCTGGCAGATGCACTAAGAAGGAAAAACTATTCATGTTAACTTTTGAAAGGAGATTAAAATTTTTTTCTATTAGATACCACCTAAATTTAATGCAGAATTGTATAAGTGATCAATAACATTTCTTTAGATTTAGAGAAATAACTGGTAGATATGGACTTGGGGGAAAATAATTAACTCATGATGCAGATAGTAGGCTTATATGAAGAGGACTATTAAATTGTATTGTTGAACCTGGAAGCACCATGTCTTAGGAGAAAAACTTATAAAAGTAGCTTTTTTTCCCCCCATATTAATACATTAATTAAATTCAGTTATTCTGTATCCCAAGAATTTTCTGATTTTCTGTATTTGATTTTTTTGGTGGAAGACAGATAATTCTGTCCAAGGATTGGGCTTGGATAAATGATTTTAGCTTATATGAAAAAATAAGTGTTCTGGAATTGCCAAGAAAAATGTGGTGGAAAAAATGTGAAAGGAAGGGGACGTTAAGATGCTGCTCCTACCAAGATCCCACTTTATACTTCAAAACTAAATGTAATATTGACATAGAAACAGATATCAGTAGAACAAAATATAGAAATACATCTAATTATTTACTATAACATTTGCCAACAAATGTCTGTCTAGTCAAAACTATGGTTTTTCCAATAGTCATGTATGGATGTAAGAGTTGTACTGTAAAGAAAGCTGAGTGTCGAAGAATTGATGCTTTTGAACTGTGATGTTGGAGAAGACTCTTGAGAGTCCCTTGGACTGCAAGGGTATCCAACCAGTCCATCCTAAAGGAGATCAGTCCTGATTATTCATTGGAAGGACTGATGCTGAAGCCGAAACTCCAATACTTTGGCCACCTGATGCGAAGAACTGACTCACTGGAAAAGACCGTGATGCTGGTAAAGATTGAAGGCAGAAGGAAAAGGGGACGACAGAGGAGAAGATGGTTGGATGGCATCACCGACTCAATGAACATGAGTTTGAGTAAGCTCTGGGAGTTGGTAATGGACAGGGAAGCCTAGCGTGCTGCAGTCCATGGGGTTGCAAAGAGTCAGACACGACTGAGTGACTGAACTGAACTGATTTACCACAATAGCCATAGTTCAATTCAGTTGAGAAAGAATGTTTTTTTTAGTATAAGGGTCCTAGCACAAGTGGATGGTACTCATCTGTTAAAAAAAATGTTGATCGTCAAGTTTTATACTATATACACGTATTAATTCTAGTTGGATTAAAATTTTTAGAAGGAAACCTAGGCCATTACTTCAACAATCATGCCAATTCTTAGCTCAGGGTCCACGTGCCTCTAGGTGGAATGGAAAGAACATTATTTTCACTTCTCACCGAAATTTAGAGCTTTAGTTATAAATGCCACAGTAGGTTTGTCACTGCCTAGAGCTCTGTCAGCATTAGAATTCAGGTATTTTCCTATCATGGTGTAGTTACCACAAATATCTTTAGAGATTAGGCTTATCGCTATTCCAAACCTAGTGTAGTTGTTAGACTCCTCACTAGATCTTATCTTAATGCAGCAATGAAAAAAGGTCATATGTCAGGCTTCCCCAGTGATCCAGTGGTTAAGAATCTGCCTTGCAGTACAAGGGACTCCGGTTTGATTAAGATCCTAAGTGCCACAGCCTGGGAGGTATAACGCCTGACCCCACGCTCTAGAGGTTGTGAGCTGCAACAACTGAAGCCCTGATGCTCTGCAACAAGAGAAGCCCATACACCAGAGTGAACCTTACCTCCCGCTCACTGCAACTAGGGAAAGCCTAAGTGCAGCAACAAAGACCCAGCACGGCCAAAAAATACATCTTTTTTTCAAAAAAGACAATAAAAAGACTCAATTTTTTAAAAGAACATGTATAACTTTAAAAAATATTTCAGTAGTTTTACTGCAGTATGCAATTAATACTTGAATGACATGGGGTGCTGACCTTCCACATAGTTGAAAATCTGCACAGACCTTCTAGTCAGCCCTCCCTGTGTTTGCACACAGAATTAACACAGAATTAAGCAATTCTTTGTTTGTGGATTCAACCAACCACAGATTGTGTAATACTGTAGTATTTATTATTGAAAAATATCGTCATGTAAGTGGACCTGCACAGTTCAAACCTGTTAGTTATTCAAGGGTCAGCTATAATTTGTTTCCTTTGTAATTCTGCATTATTTTCATTTTTGATTTTAGAAACTTTAGTCTCCGAAGGGGTTCACAAGTCTCACCAGGTTGCCAGTGGGGTCCAGGACACAGAAAAGTCTTGAAAATTCCTAATTTATATGATTATTAGCAGTACTTCTCAAACTCTAATGTAAAGACAAGTCACCTGGGGATCCTGTTAAAATGAAAACTGGCAGAGTAGTTCTGGGTCGGGGCCTGAGAGTGTTCACTGAGGATGCTTCCCAGCCTGTGCCCCTTCATGGACTGAACTATGAGTAGCTAAGTTTTGGACTGAGTTGTCCAACATAATGGTCACGGCCACTTGGGGCTATTTAATTAAAATTCATGTTCTCAGTTTTACTAGCTACAGGTGGTTAGTGACTAGCCTGTTGAATGGTACAGACGTAGAACATTGTCATCATTGCAGAAAGTTCTATTGGACAGTGTTGTTCTAGAGGTTGGAGTAGTCTTAGCCAAGACAGAGAAACAAAAAGCCTTAAAAGAAAAAAGCAAAAAGGAAGCCACAGGCAAAGTTTAATATTTAAAGGACACATTTGGTACAAAAATTGCAATGTAGATGAGCCAAAGTTAGTATCAGCACTGTTTAAAGCTCTTAGAGATTAACATGAAAAAGACAACCCAATAGAAACATGGAGAAAGACTATAAATAGACATTTCACAAAAAGTGCAGGTCCAAATGCCCAGGTGCTCAAACTAACTAGCGTTTTGGGAAATATTATACAATTAAAATAACAATGAGAACTCAGGTTGGCAAAAATGGAAAAGGTCTAATATCTATGCAGGTATAAGAGAAAAGATACAAACATTGGGGGTGGAAAAGTCAACTGCTGTAGTCCCTTGGAAAGACATCTGGCAACATCAGTTAAAATGAAAAAGAAACATTCTTCAGCACAACAATCCCAGTGGTGCTGGAACCTTGTCCCATGGAGTAAAATACTAACAGGTAAGACTATGTCCACAGGGAGGTTTCCTGCAGCAGGTGCTGGAAGGGGAAAGGAGGGACAGGAATAAATTCTAGTCAATAAAACAACAAGAAAATGGCTACATAAACAATGTACAGTGTACACTGGAATTTTCTGCAGTCATTGACAAGAAAGAATTGGAGAATATCAGTTATTTTAGGATTTACCCAAGGTACCTATCTTCCCATTTGTGTTGTTTTCATGAGTATATGAATATGGAGAAGAAGAGGGAAAGGTGCGTGTTATTTAATGTGAGTCACCTGAGGATGCAGATGGTATGTCAAAGAGAAGAGAGGGAAGAAAGAGATCAAAAATATGAAATTTCCTTCTCTTTACTAATATGTATGATAGTTCCACAATGTATATCAGTTGCTCAGTCATGTCTGAGCAAGTAAGGATGTATGATGCAACAACAGGTTAATTATTAATGGCAAAAGAAAGTCACCTGTGCTTTACTAGTAAATTGTCATAATTATTTTAAATACTTCCACAGTTTAAATGTGCACACAAAATTTATATAAATAATTCTTAGTGACTCCATGGACTGTAGCCTGCCAGGCTCCTCTGTTTATGGAATTTTCCAGGCAAAAATACTAGAGTGGTTTGCCATTTCCTACTACAGGGTATCTTCCCGACCCAGGTATCTTGGGTTTCCTGCATTGGCAGGCAGATTCTTTACCAGTGAACCCCCTTGGAAGCCCAAATTTTTCCCTTTAGAAAAGCTTAAACTTTTGTTTGAGCTTATATTTATTAAAAAGATATTGAAAATTATTGTGTCATATATTGAAATTTTCCTGTTCTTTTTAGCTTACTTTTAATGGAGAAGACAATGGCACCCCACTCCAGTACTCTTGCCTGGAAAATCCCATGGGCGGACCTGGTAGGCTGCAGTCCATGGGATTGCTTAAGAGTCGGACACGACTGAGCGACTTCACTTTGAGTTTTCACTTTCATGCACTGGAGAAGGAAATGGCAACCCACTCCAGTACTCTTGCCTGGAGAATCCCAGGGACAGAGGAGCCTGGTGGGCTGCCGTCTCTGGGGTTGCACAGAGTCGAACACGACTGAAGCGACTTAGCAGTAGCAGTAATATTTAGTTTTGTCTTTTTTTTTTTCCCTAAGACTTTAAAGAAGAAGTCTAAATTTTTTTGAAAAAGATTGTATTTCTTGAGGAGCTTAACAACAAGTAGTAGTCTCTGGTAGCAAACAGATGGTTGTTTCTTAAAGGAACAGTTTTAACAGTCAAAGATTAATTAGGTTTCTTGTTCTTTTCAATATTTACTTGCTGGGAGTAGGTTATAGGCAATGTGAAACTTGTAAGAGTTCTGAGGAATGAATTCTCATGTTCTCAGAATAGCTATATTTCATTTCTACTTCTCTTGGCTGCTCTATCTCTCCCCAGGCAAGAGATCACTTCATTTATTAAAGATTTATTTTGACTTATAGGTTACCATTCTTTTCTCAGTATCTGTGGTGTGAAAGACAAAAGATTTAAATGATGCTTAGAAATTGTATCTAAAGTAATTGCCTTTGGGTTTATGCAGCTGCTAATTGTTTAAAATATGCCTATTTAATTGAATCTTTGAATACATTTTTATTTTTGTGGAAAACATTTATTCAATGTTATCTTGTCATGATTTTTATAATATGTTTTAAGGAATAATTATAGTAATTATTTTAAAGGAAGGGAGTCTAAAATTAACTATGAATTATGCATGTGCCATATTTTAACCTGTAAAATTTGCAGTTAAAGTTGTTTTTTTTTTAACAGCCTGGATTTGGGCAGTAGATAATATTAACTTCCAGTCAATGGTTTTATAGGTTCCACGGATAGAATCTGTAAAAATCAGGAACTTGAAGTTAAGAAAGGAATGAACTATTTATGAATTCAAGAACCTGAATTCTAGCCCTATCTCTGCTCAATCTGGAATCCAGGACAAAAACACTTAACCCCTCCAGGCCTTAGTGTTCTTATCTTGGAAATAAGAAGATAGTACCAGATTATCTCGTGCTTCTTTCATCTCTGAAATTCTGTAATTATGTCCTGCTCCGCTGCTGTTGTTTGGAAATAAAGAGTCTGGGTGGAGGAGAGACCTCATTTTAAATATAAAAGGTTTAATAGTTGATAACTTAGCCAAAACACTGTATAACATAATTTTTTTTTGTTTTTATATTGAACAGCAGAGAAACACATAGAGTGAAAAACAATGTTTCTTCCATCGGCTCTGCCCTCTTCTCTTCTGCTGTGACGATCACATGCATGTCTCCCTTTCCCTTCCTAAGACCAGCATCCCTGCAGAACTTCTCCCCAGTTAACGTTTTCTTGGTTGAAGTCTCTTGCTTTACTTTTTTAAAGCTTTTTAAAATTTTTCTTTAACAAAGCAATTAATAAAGAAATTGTGACTAACTTTTTACACAGATAATACATATTTAACCACCATCAAGACTAAGAAATGGAAACTGCTTTCATGCAGCTTTTCTCAGAATCTTTGAGAAAATATGGGTTCATATACACTGCATTGTTATCATTGTTTCAACTGAGGTTTTTGGGTTTTTTTTGCAGATGATAATAATCTTTTGTTTCAGTTGGAAAACCCATTTATTAATCCTTAATTGTTAAAGTCACTTTTTCTGCATTTTGAGCTTGTTGTCTTAAATGCTAGTGCTGCATGCTGCTGCTGCTGCTGCTGCTAAGTCGCCTCAGTCGTGTCCGACTGTGCGACCCCATAGACGGCAGCCCACCAGGCTGCCCTGGGATTCTCCAGGCAAGAACACTGGAGTGGGTTGCCATTTCCTTCTCCAATGCATGAAAGTGAAAAGTGAAAGGGAAGTCGCTCAGTCGCGTCCGACTCTTAGCGACCCCATGGCCTGCAGCCCACCAGGCCCCTCCGTCCGTGGGATTTTCCAGGCAAGAGTACTGGAGTGGGGTGCCATTGCCTTCTCCAGCTAGTGCTGCCTAGTCCCTTTATATATCAACGTTAGTTGACTCTGCAAGCATTTCCAGTGTAACTACTATGTGAGGTTCCTGGGTGTAACCAGAGATCCGACAGGACTTCAAGGAGCTTCAGAGTGGGTGTGTAGAAAACCGAGGGTTATAGACAAGAAACATACAGCTACAATAACAGACTGACTTTTTTCAGGCTAGTGGTAGCCTTGTATTATTTCCTATTATGAATAATTTAGGAGATGGTAAAAATGACATTAAGCCCAGCAATCAAAATCAGTTCCATTCTAGATATGGAGGAAACCTGCAAACAGTGAAATCTTCTCAGTGACTTGGTTTGTCCTTGATATCCCTGTGTAGTTTTTTTTTTTTTCTTTATTGAAAGAGGACACTGAGACTTGCTATTAACCAAACCTGTTTACTTTTTATTTAGACATTTTCTGTTAGAAAGAGTTGGTGATTGGAAATTTTGTTTTCTTTTTTACGTTTGAAAAAATTAAGTTTTTTACTTCTTTGAATTCAGTCAATTTAATATCCTGTTTTGCTCCTTCTTTTCCAATTTTTGTTGTTATTGTTGTTGTTGTTGAGTTACTCAGTCATGTCCAACTCTTTGCGACCCCATGGCCTGCAGCACACCAGGCTTCCCTGTCCTTCACCATCTCCCGGAACTTGCTTAAACTCATGTCCATTGTGTTGGTGATGCCATCCAACCATCTTGTCCTCTGTCATCCCCTTCTCTTCCTGCCTTCTAGCTTTCCCAGCATTAGGGTCTTTTCCAGTGAGTCAGCTCTTCGCATCAGGTGGCCAAAGCGTTGAAGCTTCAGCATTGGGTCTTCCAATGAATATTCAGGACAGATTTCCTTTAGGATTGACTGATTTAATCTCCTTGCAGTCCAAGGGACTCTCAGAGGGACTCTCAAAAGTCTTCTCCAACACCGCAAATTCAAAAGCATCAATTCTTTTGTGCTCAGCCTTCTTTATGGTCCAACTCTCACATCTGCACGTGACTACTGGAAAAATCATAGCTTTGACTATCTTTAGCCTTAGCCTTAAAGTTTTCTTTCTCTTGTCAATGTTCTTTCTCTTGTTGGTGTTCTTTCTCTTGTCTGTGTTCTCTGCTTCCTCCCTTTTTATTGAAACTGCCTGACAGAATCTCAACTCCTGATTTTTCTACCTGAGCGCTACTGAAGAAAAGCACAGAGGCAGTAACACAGCTATAAGTTTATTGTTACCGACTTCGAATGGGCCCACACAACTGCTGTAATTCAATTTTTTTTCTAGTTTTCTCCTTTCTCACAGCAGTTATTTTAGGCATTCAGCACTTCCTATCTCTAGCTCTCAGCTTTCCTTCTCTCTCTTTCTCAGTAAATGAGTTGGTGTTTCATTCCACAGAGAAAATGGAAATCTTCAGATGAAAATTGCCACAGTTTGTTGCCACAAACCTATTTACATCTGTACTGTTTCTGTTTTGTTCCTACTGTTTGTGGTGGCAAGAGGCTTGCTTTCAAAGAGTAGAAAATCATATGCCTCCAGAAACCAAGAGATAATATAAAATCTGTGAAGCAGTAGGGTAAGAAGTGGTTCTGTGGCTTGCTGGGAATTGATAGGAGCTACCTGAAGACATCCAAATGCAAGTTTTTAATACTCTTGTCAGCTGGAGCAAAGCCTGCCTTGATGAGCATGCCTGCTGGACTGAAGACTAGTCTTCACAGAGAAAATGGAGCCTTCTCAGGGGCTTTACCCCCAACCCTCACCATGCCTCTTTTCTCCGTATCAGTACCTCTTTTTCTATTCTTTTGTATCCATATTTAGACATTCTCAAGCTTATCCCATTTTTGGAACCTTTCATTTATGCCTATTTTCTTGTCTAACTACTCTAATTTCTCTACTTTTAAACTGAAGAGAGAATTGCCTACTGCTCTGGTGTTTGACAGATTTCAGTTGAAGTCTTTACCATACTGTTCGTGAGCTCTGAGGTTCTTATCCTCTCCAAGTCTACTTTCTTCAACCATAAAAATGAGATGAGGATAATATTAATAATATGCCCAGTCATAGAGTTAAGTATTAAATGAAAGAATGTAGGTATACTATTAATAGTACCAAAAAGGTCATAGTGAGTCCTTTGCTTACATACATTTGCTTCAGCCCCTGGCAGTCTGTCTTCTGTTCCCATCCCTGAAGCCCTGATGTGTTGTTTGTGGATTTTGTCCCCAGTAGTCACTGGTACCCCTGACAGCCTTGCCTCCTCAAAGCAGTTCTTTGGTTGTCCCTGCCACACACCCCAGGCTCACACTCTGCTTCTGTGAATACTCCCTCGGGTTCCTCCGACTCTGCCCTTTCCTCACTCTTTAAATGTTTATCTTACTCAGCATTCTGTCTCGGTCTTTGTGCCGTTGAGTGATCAGTTTGGCTAGAATCTCTCTGGTAGCCAAAGCAAAGAAAGAGCATTGCGATGATATTAATGTATAGTTCATGATCGTTTACTATGTGTTAGGCATTTTTATAAGCGCTTTACATGTGTCACTTGATATAATCTGCACAGCAGCTCCATGGGTCAATGAGGTAGAGAAGAGCAATGAAGTACCGAGAGGTAAACCTGCTCCAAGTGCTGCTGCAGGTAATTCAGTTCTAGGCAGGTGAATTCTGGAGATCTCTGTCCTAACCATAACACTGTACATTCTCCCCCAAACAGATGATTAGTAATGTTTAGAAAGGTAAAAACAGGAAACTACAGCATTTTCTGGGAAGAAGATCTGAAATGGTATGTTGGTGATTCTTTGGGGGAGATGAGAGAGTCTCCTCAGCTATGATCTGCTAATAAATACCTCTTAGTAACATTTTATTCTCATGGACAATGTCAGTGCAGAATAGTATGACCAACACAGAGCACACCCAGTATCGTTTTCCATGATTACATTTTTCATATAGCCATCTGATAGAAATTTGGAGCTAACATTTCACAGTCAGGCCTAATAGTTTAAAAGGGACATAAACACTGTCTTAGTCATCTTTGTATCTACAGTATCTAGCCCAAGACCAGTCACTTAGAAATAGTTGAGTCAGTCTGTGACCTGCATGTGACCACACTGAGCTCGTCAGCTCCTTAAAAAAGAATGACTTGGGACAGGATGTATTTCACGTGACAGGTTCTGGGGGTAGAGCTGATGATCGCTTGCAAGATCTGCTGAGTTCAAAGGATCAGAAGAAGTAGGAACTCCATCCCTGTGTCCTGCTTCTCCTCCCCAATTCCGTATTCATGTTTTTCTTCATTAATTTATTGTATTTATTTCATTCTTACTGTATACCAAGTCCTGTATAAAGTAATGGAGATCCAGTGGCGAACAAGATAAAGTCCCTGCCCTTAAGATGTTTACACTCTGGTGTGAAAAAACTAATTTGATAATACACTAAGATCAGTACTCTGAAGGGAGTATTGATAGTATTCAGCTCTTCAGGCAGTGAGAACAGGTTAGAGGAAGCAGTGTGTTCCAGAGAACCTCAGATCTTTATTAGGGTTGGAGGTGAAGTGTGAATGTGAGAAATGGTGAGAAACAAGGCTCGTAGGAAGCAGGGCCAAGTGTGCATTTAAGGCTTGTACTTCTGCTCCTCTTCCACATCTCTGCAATCTCTTTCTACTAGTTTAATGAGTACGAGGAAGCTCAATGTAGAAATGTGTTCCAGGCGCCACAAAACTCCTTTTTTGCTGAATACCACAACTGAAACTGCACGGTTAATCTTTTCAGTAACTGTTTTTCATTGTGAATGTTTGATATTCATGTGGTTCTTTGCCTGTCATTGTGAACTCTTCAAGAACAGGGGCAGTGTTTCATTCATTTCTATGTCTTTAGCATCTAATAGTACCCAATAAATGTTGAAAATATCATTAGCATTCGTAGTCATTTTCTGTGTTTGGAAGGAATGATGCTAAAGCTGAAACTCCAGTACTTTGGCCACCTCATGCGAAGAGTTGACTCATTGGAAAAGACTCTGATGCTGGGAGGGCTTAGGGGCAGGAGGAGAAGGGGACGACAGAGGATGAGATGGCTGGATGGCATCACTGACTCGATGGACATGAGTCTGAGTGAACTCCGGGAGTTGGTGATGGACAGGGAGCCTGGCGTGCTGTGATTCATGGGGTCACAAAGAGTCAGACACGACTGAGCGACTGAACTGAACTGAACTGAACTATTCACCAAAGCATAGTTGTCCTATTTTCTATGAAAAACAGAGTTCAAGTTTTAAACAAATGAACTTATAGACTACTCGGTGAGTTTAAGATTACCTGTCTTTGAGTAAGGAAAAATTACTAAATAGAAACATTGAGGATTTTTTAAAATTACAAAGATACTCACAGTTCAACGAAAGCATTCAATACAGAATTTGGTCAAGTATGTTTAGTTTGAATGGTTTGTTACTGTTTTTGATCTATAGACTTATGAGGAAGATCGCAGGAACTACTCTGAGCTTCAGATTAGATGTCAACGTTTGGCCTTAGAATTAGCAGACACAAAACAGTTAATTCAGCAAGGTGACTACCGTCAAGAGAACTATGATAAAGTTAAGAGGTAAGTAGTTAAGATGTCCACGTTACTTGTTCTCTTTTTTAGCATGCATCAGAGGCACTTGAATTCTTACCATCAACATCATTAATGCTACCTTATATCTCTTTTTTTTTTTTCTGTTTCCATAGGTTTTTCTTTTCTAAAATGTCATATAGTTGGAACCATACCATACGGAACCTTTTCAGATTGGCTTCTTTGACTTAGTTATATACATCTAAGTTTCCTGCATATCTCTTCATGGCTTGATAGATCATTTGAATAATGAATAATATTCTATTGAATAGTACTCACTGAATAATAATATTCCATTGAATGATGAATAATATTCCACTATCAAGATGTACCACAGTTTACTTATCCATTCACCGGCTGAAGGACATCTTAGTTGCTTCCAAGTTTTGGCAGTTAGGAATAAGTCTGCTATAAAAATTCATGTGCCAATTTTTATATGGACATACATTTTCAACTCCTCTGGGTAAATACCAAAGAGTGTGAACATACTCGTATGGTAAGAGTATGTTTAATTTTGTAAGAAACCAGCCAAGTGTCTGTCCCAAAGTCTCTGTACCATTTTGCATTTTCACCAGCAATGAATGAGTTTCTGTTGCTCCACACCCTTGCCAGTATTCGTTATCAGTGTTCTGAATTTTACATTCTAATAGATGTGTAGTCATATCTCATTGCTTTAATTTGCATTTCTCTGATGACAGGTGATATGGAACATCTTTTCATGTACTTAGTCACCATCTGTATATCTACTTTGGTGAGGTGTCTGTTAAAGTTTTTGGCTTATATTTTAATTGGGATGTTTGTTTTCTTACTGTGAGTTTTAAGAGTTCTTTGTATATTTTGGATAATAGTCCTTTATCAGATACATCTTTGGCAAATATTTTCTCCCAGTCTTGCCATGTCTTCTTATTCTCTTGACATATACCTTATTCTCTGTTGTATAAAAGTGTGTAGTTTTGGCAGCTTGGTGAGTTTAGATTGTATTTTTATATCAGTTATTTTTATTTTATTTAGAAGTTGCTTTTGCCTTTTTAAATGTGATATGAACCCAGGGAAATCCTATGTGTATAAATATTTTTGAACTCTTACTTGACTATTTTTATTTTATGGAATGAATTTAAGTACTTTGCAGTTTTATCTAAAGTTTTTTCAGCTATTTCTTTTCAACAAAAGGCACATACACTTTCAAAAAAATGATACTTTCTGAGGATATGTTTCCCATTGTGTTGCTGCTAAATAGCTATAGCATATAATTTTCCTTTTGCTGGAATAGATTAATGAACCACTACTTAGCTATATGCCCTTAGGAAATCTCTAATTATTCTAAGCTGAAGTTTTGTCATTTGTGAGGTGGTGCTAATACAATAACTACACTGTATAAATTTAGAAGATTGAATAATTTTTATGACAGCATATATGTGTGCATATATACACATATATATAAAGAGATTATTAAACTGTTCACTGCTGTGTCTACTTGTACCTAAAATAATTCTTAAACCATTGTAGTCACTCAGTGAGTGTTTGTTAAATGAATGAATGCTTTATAATCTGTAAAACACCGTAAGTAAATTTGCAAGGATTTGGGAATATAACGGTGATACTCCTACTCCCGGCATGACTGACATGCAGTGTGTGTTACTGTGTATGTATTGTTGTATCAAAATGTAGTGATTATTAGAGTTTGAAATCCATGACAGATATACGATTGGGTTCTCAAATAGAGCTAGATTTCAAAAGAATCATTTCAAAAAGAAGTAGATTGTGATGATAAGATGGTACTTTGAGTTGGTGTTTTGATGATCTCGCAGGGCTTCCATTGTAGCTCAGATGTGAAGAATCCATCTGCAGTGTGGGAGACCTGGGTTCGATCCGTGGGTTGGGAAGATCTCCTGGAGAAGGGAAAGGCTACCCACTCTGGTATTCAGGCCTGGAGAATTCCATGGACTGTACTGTATGTGGGGCCACAAAGAGTCAGACAAGACTGAGCAACTTTCACTTCCTGCCACTATAAATCTATAGCAACAATAGGTAAAATATGAAAGGAGAAAACTAAAAGGCATAGTCATCAAAATAATCCAGAGTGGCCATGAAAGGATGGGTAAATGAACCAAGATGAGCCATGACTTGATAATTCTTTGCGGTGAGTGATGAAAGCAGGGAGTAGGGTGGGGAGGCGTCTCATTTTATCATCTTTATATATATATATATGTTTTCTATAATGAGAATCTAAGAAATAAAACTATAATAAACATCATCATGTGCTGGAAATGAAACAGGAAAACAACCAGGCAAGGGTGGATCAAGCTGAGAATCCTTTGGTTCACTCAGTAGAAAGAATGGATTTTTAAAAATTGGTCTGATCACAAAAATATAAACTGGGAGGAAAAATCACTTTAATGTCCTTGGTAAATTCTCACAAATGTACAAAAGAGAACAGGTATATTGAGATTAGCTGCATCATTATTAGAAAGAATTCAAATGCTTTTTTTTTTTTTTTAGTGTAATTTTTTTAAATTTTATTTTTATTATTTTTTAAATTTTATTTTATTTTTAAACTTTACAATATTGTATTAGTTTTGCCAAATATCGAAATGAATCCGCCACAGGTATACCTGTGTTCCCCATCCTGAACCCTCCTCCCTCCTCCCTCCCCATACCCTCCCTCTGGGTCGTCCCAGTGCACCAGCCCCAAGCATCCAGTATCGTGCATTGAATCTGGACTGGCGACTCGTTTCATACATGATATTATACATGTTTCAATGCCATTCTCCCAAATCTCCCCACCCTCTCCCTCTCCCACAGAGTCCATAAGACTGATCTGTACATCAGTGTCTCTTTGATAGTAGCATGGAAAACAGATTATAAAAAAAAGAAAATAGATTATAATTTATGTCTATAATGTAATTCTGTGTAATAATTAAATTAGATCTGAATGTATATATTTGCTCGCTTAATTGCTTCAGTCATGTCCAACTCTTTGCTACCTCATGAACTGTGGCCCACCAGGCTCCTCTGTCCATGAGATTCTCCAGGCAAGAATACTGGAGTGGGTTGCCATTTCATTCTCCAGGAGATCTTCCCTACCCAGGGATCAAACCCACATCTCTTTATATCTCTTGCACTGGCAGGCGGGTTCTTTACCTCTAGTGCCACCTGGGAAGCCCCTAATGTATACATGGATAAGTCAAACACATTTAATTTTAAGAAGCAAAATGCATATGCCCATCTTTCTTTTTTACACTAAAAAATCATAGCAAAAGTCATTACCTTGTGAGAATAAAAACATTTGTGTGTAAAGACATAAAACACTTAACATGAACCAGAGTGTTAATACTGATAGTCATCTTTAGTTAGTGGGTTTATGGGTGATTGTTACTTTTTAACTTGTGCTTTGCTCAAGTATAAATACACTATTTTGTTAAGCAGAAAAAATCTTAGAAGTCATCTTTCTAAATGAGTTATTGAAAATCTAATGAAAAGAAAAACAATTTTTAATAGCTCTCCCATGGAAACACCAGGAGAGTAGCTGAAATAAAGGGCAAAGGAACTGATTCTGACTATAGAAGACAAATTAAGAAATAGTAAATCTGTTTCTCTGCTCATTTTTTAAGATACCTGTTTGTAGGTTTGGTCCAGTTCTTAGTTTTGCTGTGTTGGGGAAAGAGCTCCTCTGAGAATGGAAATTAGAATTTCTGGGTAATCATGAATAATTTGTGAATGAAGCAGTCACAAGAATGCCTGCCTGTGTATCAGCAACACAATCTGAGTAATGAGTGAAGGGCTTTTGAGCCTAAGAACTGAAAGCCTAGAGCCATGTTTAAATTCTTTAAAAGTTTTGACTTCCAGATTAGATTGAAGATGATTAGTGAAAAGACACCAGAGTATACCTTTAAAAGTTTTATTGTTTACTTTTGTCAGTGTAGCTTACATATTTATTTTTTACAGATAATAAATTTATATTTATCTGAGCAAGATCTCAGAGAGTCTCCTAAATTTGAAAAGCAGATACTTTATTGTTCACAGAATGACACTGAAGGATCTCTGTTCAGTTTCCTGAAATATAATCAACCCTTTTTAAATGCTTGTTATAAAAAGAGGTGTAAAATTTACATATGTACTTGAGTTCTAGTTTACTAAAAACAAGTGTATTTGAATTTTATAGTGAGCGAGATGCACTTGAACAGGAAGCAACTGACTTAAGGAGAAAATATGAAATACTTGAAGCCTCTCACATAACTCAAGCTAAAGAAAGAAGTGAATTATCAAAAGAGGTAAGCTTATAGAGTCACTGTTTGTTTTTTTTAATATTTATTTATTTGGCTGCACTGAGTCTTCACTGAGGCACGCGGGATCTGTATTGTGTCACGGTCATGCGGAATCTTTGTTCCGTCGCATGTGGAGTCTTAGTTCCCTGACCCTGCATCCCTGCCTTGCAGGGTGGGTCCTTTAACCACTGGACCACCAGGGAAGTCCGAGTCACTGGTTTTTTATTGTACAGTGATTGTGGACATAGCCCAGGGCAAGAATTGTGAGAGGGAAGTTGTTTCTTTTTTGATGTAGTTGCTGGAAAGAAGGGACTTTTTAGTAGCTGTGTTTGGATGGAAAATTTCATGGTAAGAATTAGCCTCTGTGTGTGTTGAGCACAAGCACAAATGAAAAAACTCATTCAGTAAACCTTGAAAAGTAAGGTGACATTGCTCTGGACACTCTGTCTCTGCCTGTGTATAGGTAGCCACCTTGCAGCAGACTGTTACTTTGCTGCAAAAGGATAAAGAATATCTCAACCGCCAAAACATGGAGCTTAGTGTTCGCTGTGCCCACGAAGAGGATCGTCTTGAAAGACTTCAAGCTCAACTTGAAGAAACCAAAAAGGCTAGAGAAGAGATGTATGAAAAATACGTGACATCCAGGCAAGATTTACGTTATTTTCCATATAAATAGATATAAACCAAACCATCTTCTTTAGGGAACTCCTGGCTTTGGGGACAAATAGTGATTTGTTGGTAAGGTTTATAGGATAATGTTAAGATAATTGTTTTTGTTTCTCCACAAGATACTCATATTCTAACTGATTTTTTTCTTAAGACATTTTGTTTTTTTCCAAAAGCCTGTTTCTTTTAGGTAGGGATATATACACTGTTACTGTTTTTATTAATTTTTTTTTATGATATAATCTTTTTAGCTCCCAATGACTAAGATCTCTGTTTAAGTGTTTTAAGAAAGTATTTATATACTTTTATATATTTAGTGTTAGTTGCTCAGTCATGTCCAACTCTTTGTAGCCCCATGGAATATAGACTGCCAGGCTTCTCTGTCCATGGGATTTCCCAGCAAGAATCCAGGAGTAGGTTGCCGTTTCCTACTCCAGGGGATCTTCCTGACCCAGAGATAGAACCAAGGACTCCTGCATTGCAGACAGATTCTTTACCATCTGAGACACTATGTGTTTATATGCCTCATATATATCTCTTCAGAAGGTATTTATTTTCTCAGCATTTTTGTGAGCATTTCAAAAACTAAAATTTTAAATTTTATCCTTTAAGACTTCATATATTTGTAACATTTTTCTCAGCTTGTGGTATTTTTCATCAGTTTGTGCTTCTGCTAATACCCTATGTAATGCTTTGTGACTTTGCTAAGAGATCACAGTGGCTGAGGTTGTTGTGCTTAGAAGGAAAGTTTTTGTCAAGAGTCCACGAGGGTCTTTTTTTTTTTTTAAGATTGTCCCCTAATATGCACCACATCAGATTATTATTTCTAAATGAAGTGCATTCCACAATGCATTGGTTTAAAAGTCTTTGGCCATATGCATTAAAAACTATTAGTAAAATATTTTTGAAGATGAATAATTATCCAACATAAACTAACTTTTTTTATAGTAATTAGCTTTTGGGGCAATATGTTTAAAAGGAAATCTTAGATGGAACTACTTTGAAACAGTATTTTTAGGAATTATAGAACTTTATATCTAATACTGTTTTTTTAAGGAACAGTGTATGTAGAGCATATTTGATGTAAGGTATTAAAATCTTATATGAAGGGCAAAGACCTATTTCTTTTACCAAAAAAAAAAAAATAATAATGGATATTCCTTTTGACTCCTTTCAGAGACCGTTATAAAACAGAATATGAAAATAAACTACGTGATGAACTGGAACAGATCAAATTGAAAACTAATCAAGAAATCGATCAACTCCGAAGTGCCTCTAGGGAAATGTATGAACGGGAAAACAGGTAAAAAAAGAAAAGTAGGACATTTCTGTGATATTTTATTGGTGTTTCAAGCTTATAGTTTTATTGAAATTAAACTTTAGTTCATGATGTAGTGTCTTTTTTAATATGTTAGAGAAAGTTTGTCATAAATCTAAATCTAAGTATAATGGAATATTAAAGTTCTCAGGCCTTTGATAACTAGCTTACAACAGGGTTTGTCAGACATTAGGCCTGTTTATTCTGTTATTCCTATTATCTTTTTATTACCCTGTTAACTTGTCCTTTTGCCTTTATATCAGCTCCAGATAAGGACAGAAATGAAAAGGAAATTAGAACTAAGAGATACTAGTTCTTCCTATAACATGCCAGTGATTTCTCCAGGAAATTTCAAAGACTGGAATAATAATAAGAAATATTGCTTATGCCTCGTTTAGCTGCTGGACCTAAAAGAAATCATATTTTTAGATAATCTTAAAGAAGGATAGTTTTTTTTCATGCAGTTACTTTTAGATCAGCATATATCAGGTTTCCTTAGTGATTAGCAGTATCAAGGGAAAATAAATGCTACTTATTTCAATAGCAGTTATTTTTATATACCATCATTATGATTCAGATGGCTTTTCAGAATTGACATTTAGAGGGAAATTTATTTGGAAATTAATTGTCATAGTAGTTTATTAACACTGACTTGAGTGTATTTGATCTTTACCAATAAGCAAGTCTTTAAATCAGACTCTGGTTGGTATTAGAGAAGTTTACACTTGAACTCTCAGAACAATAAATTTATTTATTTAGCAAATATTTACTAACCATGTACTGATACATGTCATGAGCCATAGATACACTGGTGACCTTTGCCTTCACAAAGCTGGCAGTCTAATGGAGAAATAAAGGAACAGTGAGCAAAAGTATGATGATAATAGAGCAAAGGGCAGGATACTCAGAATGAGACCACATAGACTCAAGGTGTATCTAACTGAGCGCTGGGAGGAATTGGGGAAGGTTACATGGAGGGAGAAATGCGTATGCTAACATCTGCATGGTGACTAAGAGTAAGACTGTCAGTTATGGAAGGGAAGGAAACTAGGGGCACTAATGCATACCCTGGAGACAAGTCAAAATGAAGTTTTTGGAACAAACTGCAAATAATTCAGTATGGTTAGCCCATAGACTGAGAAGCAGTGAGTTGTAAGAAATGAAGCAGAAGAGGGAAGTGGGTCCTAATTATGCATTTGAGCCATTGTCTAACATCGTAAACAGTTAAAAGATTTTGAGACTATGCATGATATGATCTGACTTTATATAAAAATCCATTCTGTGATGTGGAGGAAGATTGAGGGTGTATAAGCTATAGACCAGAGAAGGCAATGGCACCCCACTCCAGTACTCTTGCCTGGAAAATCCCATGGACAGGGGAGTCTGGTAGGCTGTAGTTCATGGGGTTGCTACGTCGGACACAACTGAGCGACTTCACTTTCACTTTTCACTTTCATGCACTGGAGAAGGAAATGGCAGCCCACTCCAGTGTTCTTGCCTGGAGAACCCAGGGATGGGGGAGCCTGGTGGGCTGCCGTCTATGGGATCTCACAGAGTCGGATACGACTGAAGTGACTTTGCAGCAAGCTATAGACAAAGAGGCCTCTTTTAGAGATTGCTTCCCTTACCAAGGTGGGAAGTAATGATAGAACTACAATAGTAGCAGCAGAGATGGGGAGGATGGGGCCAGACTGGGAAAAATGCTCAGGGGGTAGAACTAAGCTAACTGGATAGACAGGAGGATGTGGTGACTAGATTGGACTGGGGAATGAGAAGGATGTCACTAGGTTCTTGATTGGGCAGCTGTGGGGACAGTGATGCAGTCTTTAAAGCATCAGAAAAATACATGGCTTTACCTGAGAAACATGACAAATTTAGTTTAGTTTCATTAAGTGTCTGTGACATGTGTAAATAGAAAAATGAACTATATGTATAAGGTCTGAATCTTAGAAGAAAGATCCAGACATGCGCTAAACCTATGGCATAGGTAATGCTACTGTTCTCTTTTACAAATAAGTACTTTTAGTCCTGTAACTCAGTTCTGTTACGGATTTTGTAATAAAGGCTTTTATTGGTCAACTTAAAAATTTGAAAATTTATGGGATTGTTTCTGTGATAAACATGCATGATTACTTCCAAATAGTGCACATAGCCACATAAACCTTAGTATGTAGTCATTTTGAGAATGTACTGATTTTTTAGTTTTTGTTGTTGTTATTGGTGGTGGTGGTAATTTTTGTTTTTTCTCAAGTCTTTTAAAATACAGCTCATGTATTTGCAATTTGTATTTACAAATTACAAATGCAATTTACAAATTGTATTTACAAATTTACATGCATTTACAAGTTGATGTAAACTAGCCCCTCTTCTCTAAAATGATTGGTAGCAGTAGGTTGGGAAACAGATGATGGAACCATTTCTGGAAGCAGGGAAATTGAACAGGTTTCCTTTTCCCCTATGTTCTGACTCCATAGCCACGTCAAAGTGGATGCCACCTAGTCAAGGAGTTCCTGAGGTTGGGGCTGAAAGTGAAAGTGAAGTCACTCAGTTGTATCCAACTCTTTGGGACCCTGTGGACTGTAGCCTACCAGGCCTCTCCATCCATGGGATTCTCCAGGCAAGAATACTGGAGTGGGTTGCCATTTCCTTCTCCAGGGGATCTTCCCAACCCAGGGATCGAACCCAGGTCTCCTGCATTGCAGGCCAGGGAAGCCCTAGAAACCCCAGCCAGCCATCAGGATGACTGCATGATAGTGAATCTAGGGTGGACGGTTGCCACCAGATGGAGCCAGACTTCAGCGTGGGCCCCCAGCCAGCTGTGATACAGGCTCACCTGTATCATTTTATTAACTTTACAATAATCTAATCCTATGTTTTATGTGGCTGAATTCTTTTGAATCCCAGTTTCCTCATTCTGGCAGGATTTAACTGTAGTTAGAGCTTACATCCCACTTGTCTTTCACAAGGTAAAAATAAATTGTAAATTATTTCCTTTGAAACTTAAAATAATTAAGGAAAGGGTTTTAGTGTTCCTTGTTATGAAACATGAGATCCAGAAAACACAAGAGTACTCATTTAGGTGTTTTTGTGTCTGAGCAAATTGATCACTTGCTCTGGACTTAGATGTTTATGGTGATTACTTTTACTTCCTCAAAGTGTGCTGTTACAATATGAATTAAAATGGGAAAAGTACTTACAATTGCATATATGTACTTAGTCTCCTTGCCTCTTGGGCAATGAGCATTTTTAGGGGAAAGTTAAGTAAGATTAAAGAAATATGTTTTGCTTTGGGGTTTTTTTCTATGCAGTGGGGGATATTATAAGAGAGTGCCTTTTTAAAGACTTAAATATAAATCATGACACCATAAAACCCCTAGAAGAGAAATACGCAAAATATTCTCTAACATAAGTCATAGCAATCAGTCTCTCAAGTCAATAGACATAAAAGCAAAAATAAACAAATGAACCTAACATACATATAAACTTGTGCATAACAAAGGAAACCATAAACAAAATGAAAAAATGGCATATAGAATGGGAGAAAATATTTGCATACAATACAACAAAGGCTTCATTTCCAAAATATACAAATAGTTCATATAACCTAATAACAAAAAAGCAAACAACCCAATCAAATAATGAGCAGAAGACCTAAATAGACATTTATCCAAAGATGGCCAATAGATACATGAAAAGATGCTCAACATGTCTAATTATTAGAGGAATGCACATCAAAACTACAGTGAAGCGTCACTTCACACCAGTCAGAATGGCCATCATTAAAAAGTCTAAAAATAACAAAAATGATGGAGAGGGTGTGGAGAAAAGGGAACCTCCTACATTGTTGGTGGGAATGTAAATTGGTTGCACCCACTATGGAAAACAGAATGGAGATTCCTTTAAAATCTAAAAACAGTTGCTATATGATTCAGCTTTCCTACTCCTGGGCATATATTTGGAGAAAACACGATAATTGAAAAAGATATGTGCACCCATGTGTTCATAGCAGTCCTACAGTGAAGTAGTACTCAGCCGAAAAAGAATGAAACAGTGCCCCGTATTGCAGCATCATGGATGGACCTAAGGATTATCATATTAAGTGAAGTAAGGCACACAGACAAAGATGAATACTGTATGACATCAGGTATATGTAGATTCTAAAATATAATACAAATGAACTTATTTACAGTACAGAAACATTCTCACAGACATAGAAAATAAACTTACGGTTACCAGAGGGAGGCAGGGATAAATTAGGAATTTAGGATTAACAGATGCAAACTACTCTATAAAAGAAACAAGATCCTACTGTATATTACAGGGTACTATATTCAGTATCCTGTAATAAGCCATAATGGTAAAGAATCAACCTGCCAATGCAGGAAATGTGAGTTTGATTCCTGAGTTGGGAAGATCGCCTGGAGAAGGAAATGGCAACCCACTTGAGTATTCTTGCCTGAAAAACTCCATGGACAGAGGAGCCTGGCAGGCTGCAGTCCATGGAGTCACGAAAGAGTCGGGCACAACTGAGTGACTAGACAGCAACAACAGTGAACCATAATGGGGAAAAAAATAGGTACTGAAGGGTTGAGATTTAATGAAGGAATTTTGCTACTTTAATAAAGAGTGCCTTTTATTTTCTCTTAGATGTAAAAGAAAGATGGAATTCATTCCATCCAATCTTGATCTGCGTCTGCAGTCAAGCATACCAGTAGTTTGTGAAGTTAAGGGGTTGAGAGGCAAGAGGAAGAGAAAATAAGAGATAAAGACTTAAGAAATGGCTGAGATAAGCAAAAAGAGAACTTATGTATTTGGGTACATCTAAAACTCCAGTACTTTGGCCACCTGATGTGAAGAGCTGACTCATTTGAAAAGACCCTGATGCTGGGGAAGATTGAGGGCAGGAGGAGAAGGGGATGACAGAGGATAAGATGGTTGGATGGCATCACCGACTCAATGGACATGGGTTTGGGTGGACTCCGGGAGTTGGTGACGGACAAAAGGAGGCCTGGCGTGCTGCCGTTCATGGGGTCGCAAAGAGTTGGACACAACTGAGCGACTGAACTGAACTGAAAATACTTTACTTGGAATTATAGTGTGTATGCATGCTTTAGCTCAGTCTAGGAGTTAGGTTTCTTGTCTTTTTCTGGACTTTTTTCTTCTTTAAAATGATGTCTGGGAGCTATGTGAAATAATGAGTGAAACTCACTCTGGTGGTGAGATTTATTATATAAAAAACTTCTTATTTAGTAGGACCCTCTTGTACATTTGGAAGAAAAACATTATTCCCTGAAC
Source organism: Bos grunniens (assembly GCF_055505025.1). Taxonomy (NCBI): domain Eukaryota; kingdom Metazoa; phylum Chordata; class Mammalia; order Artiodactyla; family Bovidae; genus Bos; species Bos grunniens. Next base: position 47,868,590 of record NC_141176.1, read on the forward strand.
AGGGAGTATAGTGTGAGAGAGATTTGGAATGAGACAAATTCTGGCTGTACAACTTTATTAGCTGAGTGAATATGTCACTTAATATCACTGAAGTTTAATTTTTTGTTTTATAAAATGAGCTAGTATATTTCACAGTGAGATCTGTAAGTTCTAAATGAGATAAAATATGTAAAAATATAAATTATAAAGCTGTATATAAATGGTATTTAGGTACCTTTTATTTGTAAGAAATGCTTAAAAATTTTCTTTTATCCATTATGTTTACAATTTAAGTAAAATGAGCATTATATAAAAGAAAACTGGTAACATTTTGGAATTGTTTGCATGCCTGTGTGCTCAGTTGCCAAGTCCTATTTGACTGTTTGCAACCCCATGGTCTGTGGCCCACCAGACTCCTCTGTCCATGAGATTCTCTAAGCAAGAATACTGGAGTAGGCAGCCATTCCCTTCTCCAGGGGATCTTCCCGACCCAGAGATCAAACCCAGGTCTCCTGCATTGGGGGCAAGTTCTTCACCATCTGAGCCACCAGGGAAGCCCTGGAATTGTTTATCATCACTAAAAGGCAGTATTACAAAATATATAATTATTCTTAAGTATTGATTTCCATGGCGTTTAACCATTTTCGTTAACTGAGACAATATAAGCATAGAGGGTCTGCATGCCATTTGTTTCAGTCTAAATTTCTGCATTAAATGGCTGGCTTATGTTGATTAATATTGTGAAATGGTGAAATAAGAGGAGATAAATTCAGCTGATTAAGTTTTTCCAGAACGTAAAACTGGTTCATTATTATAGTCTCATTATTATAACCACAGAAAGAGCTATACGCATAGTAATACTGTAAAAAAGAGTTGAGTAAAGAAGAGTTTGTGAGAGATGCTCATTATACTCTTTTTTCTGCATAGAAAAATATGAAAATGCAAATTGCTCTGCAGTTATTTAAAAGGGGGAAGGCAGTAGGGAAAAGGAGATCAAAATTATGCTTTTAAATGTAACAATTAGTATTGCTTTAGTGATTTTATTTTCCCACCATATCACTGAAAACCATCTTGACCACAATTTTATCATCTTCCAAAGTACTCAAGAAGAAATTAAAGAAATAAAAAACTTAAGTTTTGCGTAGAATCTCAGAGTGGTAGCAAGCGGGGGTTGGGCAGGGAGGCGCAGCGCGGGCTGCATCGCTGAGAGTAAGAATCTGGCCTGAATACCTTGAGCACTATCTGAGCGAAATAATTTGGGCTAGCAAACCAGACTGTGGGATATCTACCATGCGAAAAGCCAGCCCTAACCTAAGACACCGCCAGCCCGCGCACGGAACAAAGGACTAAACAGAGGTAGCCGGCTGCAAACCTTCCCCCTCCGGTGACAGGCAGCCAGAGCCGGAAGTGGGCAATCGCAGCCCCAGAGAGACATTATCTATAAAACTGGCTTCTTTGCTAACTAAAACTTATTGGGGGTCTGGACGGTTAACATCTGCCTGAGAAGGTGCGCCGGTTTTACACCCAGATAACCAAGTGGCGGGGAGGCGATAAGTCGCAGCATTGGTGCTCGCCAAACACCTCATCACCTGAGCTGCTCGGACCTGGGAAGAGCACAAAACGCAGCCCCAACTGAGTCTGCACCTCTGAGGACTACCTGAGTGCCTGAACCTGAGCGGCTTGGACCTGGGAGGTGCATGCAACCCAGGGCCAGCCTCGGATTGTTCCTGGCGGAACAACCTAGAGCCTGAGCAGTGTGGGCAGGGAGGCTACACGCGCCGTGAGCGGGGGCAGACCCAGTGTGGCTGAGGCACTGCGAGCGCACGCCAGTGTCATTTGTTTGCAGCATCCCTCCCTCCCTCCCCATAGCGCGACTGAACAAAGAGAAGAAATACAGCTCCACCCACCAGAACACCGACACAAGCTTCCCTAACCAGGAAACCTTGACAAGCCACCTCTACATACCCACACACAGCGAGGAAACGCCACAATAAAGAGAACTCCACAAACTGCCAGAATACAGAAAGGACTCCCAAACTCAGCAATTTAAACAAGATGAAGAGACAGAGGAATACCCAGCAGATAAAGGAACAGGATAAATGCCCACCAAACCAAACAAAAGAGGAAGAGATAGGGAATCTACCTGATAAAGAATTCCAAATAATGATAGTGAAATTGATCCAAAATCTTGAAATTAAAATGGAATCACAGATAAATAGCCTGGAGACAAGGATTGAGAAGATGCAAGAAAAGTTTAACAAGGACCTAGAAGAAATAAAAAAGAGTCAATATATAATGAATAATGCAATAAATGAAATTAAAAACACTCTGGAGCCAACAAATAGTAGAATAACAGAGGCAGAAGATAGGATTAGTGAATTAGAAGATAGAATGGTAGAAATAAATGAATCAGAGAGGATAAAAGAAAAACGAATTAAAAGAAATGAGGACAATCTCAGAGACCTCCAGGACAATATTAAACGCTACAACATTCGAATCATAGGGGTTCCAGAAGAAGAAGACAAAAAGAAAGACCATGAGAAAATACTTGAGGAGATAATAGTTGAAAACTTCCCTAAAATGGGGAAGGAAATAATCACCCAAGTCCAAGAAACCCAGAGAGTCCCAAACAGGATAAACCCAAGGAGAAACACCCCAAGACACATATTAATCAAATTAACAAAGATCAAACACAAAGAACAAATATTAAAAGCAGCAAGGGAAAAACAACAAATAACACACAAGGGAATTCCCATAAGGATAACAGCTGATCTTTCAATAGAAACTCTTCAAGCCAGGAGGGAATGGCAAGACATACTTAAAATGATGAAAGAAAATAACCTACAGCCCAGATTATTGTACCCAGCAAGGATTTCATTCAAGTATGAAGGAGAAATCAAAAGCTTTTCAGACAAGCAAAAGCTGAGAGAATTTTGCACCACCAAACCAGCTCTCCAACAAATACTAAAGGATATTCTCTAGACAGGAAACACAAAAATGGTGTATAAACTCGAATCCAGAACAATAAAGTAAATGGCAACGGGATCATACTTATTAGTAATTACCTTAAACGTAAATGGGTTGAATGCCCCAACCAAAAGACAAAGACTGGCTGAATGGATACAAAAACAAGACCCCTACATATGTTGTCTACAAGAGACCCACCTCAAAACAGGGGACACATACAGACTGAAAGTGAAGGGCTGGAAAAAGATTTTCCATGCAAATTGGGACCAAAAGAAAGCAGGAGTCACAATACTCGTATCAGATAAATTAGACTTTAAAACAAAGGCTGTGAAAAGAGACAAAGAAGGTCACTACATAATGATCAAAGGATCAATCCAAGTAGAAGATATAACAATTATAAATATATATCCACCCAACATGGGAGCACCGCAGTATGTAAGACAAATCCTAACAAGTATGAAAGGAGAAATTAACAATAACACAATAATAGTGGGAGACTTTAATACCCCACTCACACTTATGGATAGATCAACTAAACAGAAAATTAACAAGGAAAAAAAAAAAACAACATGTATCTATAAAGCTCACTAAAGCAAAGCACAGTAAAATGAGGTATGGCAATAAAAAAAAAAAAAAAATCACCACTGAAATCCCATATTGAGCAGGTGATATGCAGGGCAATTTCACATACTTTGTCTTATTTAATCCTAATGGTAGCCCTGTGATAGACATAAAAAAAAAAAAAATGAAAATAAGAGAGGAGAAACTCTATGGGTACCATTTCCCGAACTTGTACTTTCAGCTTGAGGACCCAGTGTGGGAGGAATAGGGCATGGAATTGTTGCAAAGAACCCTTAAATCCTTAGACATGTTGTGCATTTTCTGAGAATGGAAATAAGCATGGTTTTCCACTTCTAGACATACTAAAAAAAAAAAATAAATAAAAAATAAAAAAAAAAAAAAAAAAAAAGAATCTCAGAGTGATATTAAGCACCTTTGAATCTTGAATCTGTTTATTTACAAAAGTTAGTTGAGTATACATAACACATTACAATAGGTGAATTGCAACTAGTGTACAGGGATTTCATTCATGATTTGAGAAGTGTATGCCCTCATTAGCACTTAAACAAGCATACTTCTTTCACTTATATCTTAACAGATATCTGTATGTGGGGTTGGAGTGGGGGAAGCATGCCACAGGACAAGGGGATCTTCCCAGCAGGGATTGAACCCATGCTCCCTGCAATGGGAACATGGAGTCTTGGGCACAGAGTCTTAAACCACTGGACTGCCAGAGATGCCCTGTATATTTTTAAAGTTCTTTTATGAAAACACTTAACCATATTCATACTGTCTTTGCAGTTAGACTATTTTGAAAATATGTGACTTTACAGATAACTGGGCTCCAAAATCACTGCAGGTGGTGACTGCAGCCATGAAATTAAAAGACGCTTACTCCTTGGAAGGAAAGTTGTGACCAACCTAGATGGCATATTCAAAAGCAGAGACATTACTTTGCCAACAAAGGTTCGTCTAGTCAAGGCTATGGTTTTTTCAGTAGTCATATGTGGATGTGAGAGTTGGAATGTGAAGAAAGCTGAGCACCGAAGAATTGATGCTTTTGAACTGTGGTGTTGGAGAAGACTCTTGAGAGTCCCTTGGACTGCAAGGAGATCCAACCAGTCCATTCTGAAGGACATCAGCCCTGGGATTTCTTTGGAAGGAATGATGCTAAAGCTGAAACTGCAGTACTTTGGCCACCTCATGCAAAGAGTTGACTCATTGGAAAAGACTCTGATGCTGGGAGGGATTGGGGGCTAGAGGAGAAGGGGACAGCAGAGGATGAGATGGCTGGATGGCATCACTGACTCGATGGACATGAGTCTGAGTGAACTCCGGGAGTTGGTGATGGACAGGGAGGCCTGGCGTGCTTCGATTCATGGGGTCGCAAAGAGTCGGACACGACTGAGCGACTGATCTGATCTGATCTGACAGATAACTTCTCAAATAATTGTAAATGAAGTTTTATTATTAGCTATTTTTTAATTGTAAATTATTTTCTTTATGCCCTGTAGGTGATTACCACAGGCCTTCACAGCTTAATTGATAATAGTTAAGAATTTTCAAGGTGTTTAGGGTGTTCCAGTTTTGAAGCAGTGAGAGTTTGGGTTATGCAAAAACTTAGGTTTGCCTGCATTGTTTAGTTCATAGGATGGTGAGGGAGGCTGGTTGAAGAGTAGGGTAATATTTTTAAATGTTCTGTTGTCAGGTTATTTTAGGAGATTTTATAGTAAAAGAGTGACATGATATATTCATTTTTTGTAACCATGGTTGCAGTGTGAGGTGGATTATGATTGTAAAGGATATGAAGGCAGGAAAACTGGTAAGGAGACAGTTGCAAAATTTAAGTGAATATGAAAAATGGAAAGAGAAAATAAAAGTTGAAAGAATATTTATAGTAGAATTGACAAGACCTGGTGATTGGCAGGAAGTGAACAAGAATGACTCAGCTCTTCTGCTTGCCTAGTCTCAGAGAGGTGACTAGTTAGACATGGCCATTAACTCAAGGTTATAGACAACATTGAGAAAGGAAGATAACAATTAATTCCTGATGTTTTACAGATATGACAGCTCTGATCAAGCTCCAAAGTACCTTCTCTGAGATCATATTGTCTGTTGTTCGTTAAGACAATTTTAATTTTATTATTTATTTTGTTATTATTGGGATAGCATTTGATTCATGACGTTATATAAAGTTTCATGTATACAGTAGTGTATATCTACTTGTGTACAGTAGTGTATACAGATACCCTGCAACACACTCACCAGCAAAACTTTGGTTTTCACCTGTCATCATACAGTTGGTCACTTTTACCCATTTTCCCTGCCCTTCCCTTTCTCCTCTAGTAACCACCGCACTGTTCTCTGTATGTTCGTGTTTGTTTTTGTTTGGTTTGGTTTGTTCATTTACTCTGTTTTTATTTATTTACTAGTTTTATTATTTTATTTATTTACTAGTTTACATAGTCCGCCTATGAGTTAGATCATACAATATTTGTCTTTCTCCATCTGACATACTTCATTTGGCATAATAACCTCAAGGTCCATCCATGTTATTGCAAATGGCAAGATTTCATCTCTTTTTTATTGCTGAGTACTATTCCATTGTGTGTGTATGTGTTCAAAATAGTGTTTTCTTGTTCTTAGACGAGATAACTGGATCATATGGGAGTTCTATTCTTAATTTTTTGAGGAATATTCATATTGTCTTCCATAGTTGCTGCGCCAATTTACATTCCCACCAGCAGTGATTAAGGGGTCCCTTTTCTCCACATCCTCTTCAACACTTGTTATTTCTTATTTTTTTGATGATGGTTGTTCTTGTCAGGTGTAAGGTAATAGCTCATTGTGGTTTTGATTTGCATTTTTCTAATAATTGGTGATTTTGAACATCTTTTCATGTACCTATTGAGTACCTGTATGTCTTCCTTTGCAAAATGTCTGTTAAGCTCTTCTGCTCATTTTGAATTGGGTTGTTTTTTGTTGTTGAGTTGTATGAGTTCTTTATATATTTTGTATATTAATCCCTTATTGTGTGTATCATTTACAAACATCTTCTCCCATTCAGTAGGATCATCGTTGTGTTATTTATGATTTTCTTCACTGTGCAGGTTATTAATTTAATGTTATCTGCTTGTTTATTTTTGCCTTTGTTTCCCTTGCCTGAAAAGACATATCTAGAAAAATATTGCTAAGATTGATGTCAAAGAACATACTGCTTATGTTTTCTTTGAAGAGTTTTATGGTTTCGGGTCTTACATTGAGATTTTTAATCCATTTTGAGTAAATTTTGTATATGATGTGAAATAGTATTTTTGCATGTGGCTGCCCAGTTTTCACAACACCATTTATTGAGGAGGCGATCCTTTCTCTACCGTATGTTCTTTGCTCCTTTGTCATTCCACTCGTGTCGGTTTATTTCTGGGCTCTCTGTTCTGTCACACTGATCCATGTATCTGTTTTTCTGCCAGTACCATTCTATTCTGATTACCGTGGCTTTGTAGTATAGGTTGAAGGCAGAATGCGTGATACCTACCGTTGTGTTGCTTTTTCTCAGGATTGCTTTGCCTATTCGAGATCTTTTGTGGGTCTCTGTGATTTTTAGAAAGTTTTGTTCTGTTTCTGTGAAAAAAATATCCTTGGGGTTTTGATAGGGATTACCTTGAACTTTAGACTGCTTTAGGTAATAAGGACATTTTGACAATGTTAATTCTTCCAATCCATGAGCACAGAACATCTCTCCACTTGTTTGTGTCTTTTTCAATATCTTTCAACAATAAGATCACATAGTTTATAACTAGGAATTTTCTCTACTGTGCCCTAGATATAATTCCCTTCAGCCCTCAGGAAAGACCCTGAGGCAAGGAGGGATCTTAAGCTGCTGAAGCTTCTGTAGCAGTTTTCTGTTTTCCCCAGGGTACGCTTATAAATATTATCATTTTATTTTTTTACAATAAAAAATCTTGGGAAGCATTGTCCTAATTGTCATTCTCTATATGAATACCTTCATATTTTTTAAATTTTTTATTACGTGTAATTGACTTGTAGTATTATATTAGCTTCTGGTGTACAGCATAGTAATTCAGCCTTTTTAATAGATCATACTCGATGCAAAGTAATTACAAAATCATGGCTATAGTTCCCTGTGCTGTATAATACATTCTTATGGTTATTTATTTTATACATAATAGTTTGTGTCTTTTAATCTCATACACCTATCTCTCCCCTCCCCTAGATTTTCATATTTAGATTACATACTAACTATAGCTACTATTTATTGAGTATACATAAATAGATGTATCACATACATTGTAGAGAGAATTAAATGGGGCATTTTATGAGGTTGTAGGTATTAGTATCTCCATTTTACAAATGTAGAAACTGAGACACTTAGAGGTTGTGATTTTTCTGTAATTGTAGACATTTTAACTGGTGAAACTAGATACCTCTGACTCTATAATATAATGAAGATTCCCATCTTACTGGCCAAGGCTATGAAAACTGACAAAAAATTTCTTACTGAAACTAATTTTAGTGGTAACGTTTTTGGAAAAGAATCTCAGCTTTTTCAGAGCTTTTGCAAATCTTGAAGGCTTCGCAGGAGGCGCTAGTGATAAAGAATCTGCCTGCCAATGCAGGAGACTTAAGATATGGGGGTTTGATCCATGGTTCAGGAAGGTTCCCTGGAGGAGGGCATAGCAATTCACTCCAGTATTCTTGCCTAGAGAATCCCATGGACAGAGGAGCCTGGTGGGCTACAGTTCACAGGGTCTCAAAGAGTTGGACATGACTAAAGCGACTTAAAAGATGCTTACTCCTTGGAAGGAAAGTTATGTCCAACCTAGATAGGATATTCAAAAGCAGAGACATTACTTTGCCAACAAAGGTCCATCTAGTCAAGGCTATGGTTTTTCCTGTGGTCATGTATGGATGTGAGAGTTGGACTGTGAAGAAGGTTGAGCACCAAAGAACTGATGCTTTTGAACTGTGGTGTTGGAGAAGACTCTTGAGAGTCCCTTGGACTGCAAGGAGATCTAACCAGTCCATTGTGAAGGAGATCAGCCCTGGGATTTCTTTGGAAGGAATGATGCTAAAGCTGAAACTGCAGTACTTTGGCCACCTCATGCGAAGAGTTGACTCATTGGAAAAGACTCTGATGCTGGGAGGGATTGGGTGCTAGAGGAGAACGGGACGACAGAGGATGAGATGGCTGGATGGCATCACTGACTCGATGGACATGAGTCTGAGTGAACTCCAGGAGTTGGTGATGGACAGGGAGGCCTGGCGTGCTGCGATTCATGGGGTCGCAAAGAGTCGGACACGACTGAGCGACTGAACTGAATTGAACTGAACTGAAAGTGACTTAGCATGCACATGTGCACACAAACCCTACTTCACACTTGAAGGCTGAGTGTGAATTATGAGAACTGTATAAAAGCATTTTTAATTTTGAAACTAAGAAAAGAGACCTTTATTTTTCTATAAAATGGTATTTTTTGACAGGCCTGCCTCTCTGAGACTCCTCTCCTGAGTCCCAGGCTCTGCACCTGTCCCTAGAGCCCGTCCCCTCTCTGCTGCTCAAGGGCACGCTCCAGTAGTTCTCCCTTCTGTCTCCTATACTGGCAGTTTTCCCCCTTTTTCCCATGTATAAGCATATTGTTTCTCCTATCTTTAATAAAACCTCTGTATCTCCACTTCCCACTCTAACCCCCCCATTTCTAACCACTACCCCCATTTCATTGCTCTGCTTTGTGGCCAGATTCCTGCAAAGAGTTTATATGCTCATTCTTTGTTGTTATTGTTGTTAGTCAGTCGTGTCCAACTCTTTGCGACCCCGTGGACTACAGCATGCCAGGCTTCCCTGTCCTTCATCGTCTCCCAGAGTTTGTTCAAATTCATGTCAGTGATGCCAACCATCTCATCCTCTGTCGTCCCCTTCTCCTCCTGCCTTCAGTCTTTACCAGCATCAGGGTCTTTTCCAGTGAGTTGGCTCTTCGCCTCAGGTGGCCAAAATATTGGAGCTTCAGCTTAAGCATCGTTACTTCTAGTGAATATTCAGGGTTGATTTCCTTCAGGATGGACTGGTTGGATCTCCTTGCTGTCCAAGGGACTCTCAAGAGTCTTTCCTAGCACCACAGTTCAAAAGCATCATTTCTTCGACACTCAGCCTTTTTCATTGTCCAACTCTCATATCCGTACATGACTACTCATTCTTTACCCCATTTTAAAAGTCCACTACCAAGCTTTGCCCCTCCCCCATACCAATCTAACAAAGCTACTCTTACCAAAGCCCCCAGAGACCATGTTGCCCAAAGTGTAGTGGTCGGGTTCTTAGTTCTCATCTTACTTGACCACAGCAATGTTGAATACAGTTGATCACTCCCTCTTCCTGGAAACATAGTCTAACTGCCTTCCAGGATCCTGCGCTGTGACTTCCCCGTCTCCTTGACATCTTTTGCAGCTGCCTTCATGGCGTTTCCACCTGGTTATCTAATAAGCATCTTTAATTTAACGTGTCTAGAAGCAAACTTCTGTCCCTCCAACTTAGCTCTGCCTCAGTCTGCTGCTGCTGCTGCTAAGTTGCTTCAGTTGTGTCCGACTCTGTGCAACCCCATAGATGGCAGCCCACCAGACTCCCCGTCCCTGGGATTCTCCAGGCAAGAATACTGGAGTGGGTTGCCATTTTCTTCTCCAATGCATGAAAGGAAAAGTGAAAGTGAAGTCGCTCAGTCATGTCCAACTCTTAGCAACCCCATGGACTGCAGCCTACCAGGCTCCTGCATCCATGGGATTTTCCAGGCAAGAGTACTGGAGTGGGTTGCCATTTCCTTCTCCCTGCCCCAGTCTGACCCAGTGCAATTAAAGACAACTCTAGTCTTCTCACTCAGACCAAAAACCTTGAGGTCCTTTTCAAAATCTTTCTTATTTTCCATGTTTTAGTCATTCTAAGATCCTTTTGATTGTGTCTTCAGAATTTATTGATCTTTTATCATCCTACAGATACAGCCTCAGTTCAAGGTACCATTATCTCTTGTTCTGATTACTGCAAGAGCCCCTTAAGTGGTCCCCCATCTTCCTTCTGTGTTCCTGTTAAGCAGTAGGCCAAATTGGATCACTCTTCTGCTCAGGTAAAAAGGGATTCCATCTTACTCCATCAAAATTTGAATGATTAAAAACAAAATTATAAGTGATTAATATGGCCTGTGATAACTACATGATGTATGCCTAGTATCCCCACCTTTCTTTCACAGCCTGTGTTCTAGACACTTGCTTAATCACCTTGCCTCCTCTTCCTCTGACTGTTAGGTATGTTTCCCACCTCCTTTGAATTTACAGTTCCCACTGCTTAACCACCATTTCTGGATGTCCTGGAGCCCTATCTCCTCACTTTCTCCATACCTTCAGATGTCACTTCCTCTCTCCATTTTTCCTGATGAGTCTGTTTAAAACTATGAAAGCCCCCACTTCTCCCGTACTTGCTCACCCACACTTGTTAGCCCCTTCTCTGCTTAATTTTTCTCTAAGAACTTAGGACCTACTGGCATACGTTTGGTTTCTTTCCTGCTGCTGCTGCTACTAAGTCGCTTCAGTCGTGTCCGACTCTGTGCTACCCCATAGACGGCAGCCCAACAGGCTCCCCCATCCCTGGGATTCTCCAGGCAAGAACACTGGAGTGGGTTGCCATTTCCTTCTCCAATGCATGAAAGTGAAAAGTGAAAGTGAAGTCGCTCAGTCGTGTCCGACTCTTCACAACCCCATGGACTGTAGCCTACCAGGCTCCTGCATCCATGGGATTTTCCAGGCAAGAGTACTGGAGTGGCCTTCTCCAGTTTCTTTCCTACTACAATGCAATCTCCATATGAGTAAGGACTTTCATATGTTGTTCAGTGTTATACTCCCCTGTGCCAATGTCTGATTTATAGTAAGTGTGCAATAAATACTTATTTAGCGAAAGAATCATTTATTCCTACTTTAGAGAAATCAGACTGTGGGTTTAGATAAAATGAAAATCTGTACAAGATTTATAATAAGATGGATTTAATCAGGACCTAGCTTGGTAATTGACGTTTATAGTCACTCAGTTAACCGTCCACCAGAGTCACCTAGTTTCATTTTAATATATTCCATTTTATTCCATCAGCTACTTGTTAAACCTCAACACATTAATGGAACAAGTGTTTTGCATTTTGGTACTTACCTTTTTTATAATTTTAAAAGATCATTTATCTACTTTTGGCTGAAGTTTTCACATCTATAAAGTGAAAAAAATCTACTTGGGAACCAAATAACATAAAGGGAAGAAAAGTCTAGCTTGTTCATTTGACAGTAATCTCAGTAAGTTTCCACTCTTAGAATGCCTAGCTTCCCCCAAGAAAGTATGTTATATAAAATTTCTACTTTGCTCTTTTTTTTCATGTCCTGTTCATTCACTTATCAACTATCTATGTTAATTAAAGCACAGGTTATCAGTCATTGATTGTGTAATAGCAGATAATCCACTTAGAATTCTTTTATTTCATACCATCTTAAAAACAAATACAAACGAGCAGTTGTATGTTTTGTCCTGGAGGAAGAATCTGAAGGTAGAGGAGATTAATTCAGATGCTTTTCTAATAAGTAAACTTGTCTTATAAACAGCTGCTTTCAGTCTCTTTTTTGTCCCAACTGGAAAAAATATGTTCATTTTTATTAAACAAAAATATTTTTATATGGATATGGAAGGAGGAGAATGGGTTGCTTAGTCGTGCTTGCTGAACTCTTCTGATGACCATGTTCTTTTGCTATGTATCTTTGGTCAGTTTCAAGTTCAGAGGTATTTGCAATGTTTATTCAGACTAACATTTGCTCTTGGCATTGTCAAATTCTAATTTTTTCCTATTAGAATTTTAAAAGTTCCTAAGATTTTTCTCGTCACATTCTTCTTACCACTTTCCAAGTATGTATTTCGGTTTGGCCTATTGATACCATGAAATTGTATCAAATGTATCTTGCTGCTAAAAAAAGTAAGAAAATACATTCCTTCCTGTACAGAACTCTAATATTATTGTATGTTTTGTACTGAGGTTTGCAGGTTTCAGTTGTGAGATTATTATTGTTGTTCAGTCATTAAGTCACATCCAACTCTTTTCCAACCTCATGGTCTGTAGCCTGCCAGGCTCCTTTGTCCATGGGATTTCCCAGGCAAGACTTCTGGAGTGCTCCCCAAGTGAAGGGTAGGATGGGGTTGGGAGTGGGAGAGAGATTCAAGAGGGAGGGGCATATGAATGCCTATGGCTGATTCATGTTGATGTGTGGCAGAAACCAACAAAGTATTGTAAAGCAATTATCTTCCAATTAAAAATAATAATTAAAAAAAAGAACCCTAAAGTGGGTTGCCATTTCCTTTTCCAGGAAATCTTCCAAGACCAGGGATCAAACCCATGTCTCTTGCATTGGCAGGAGGGTTCTTTACCACTGAGCCATAGAAGCCACAGAAGCTCATACTTTTGGATAAACTTACATGTTCGAAGTCATCTCTGCACAAATATACTAGGTTGCATATGAAATATGTCTATTTTGTTGTAACAGTTAAATTCTTTTGTTGGAGAAATAGTTAAGAACTTAACTCTTAAGGTTTATTGTTTGAATGTTATAATTTAATGATATAATTTATATCTTCCAGTTGTTTTTCCATAGAAGTCCTGGTTTATGCCTATTTCTCTGGCATAATCATATTTGTTGTTATTGTTTTTGGCTCTGCTGGGTCTTCGCTGTGCTGCCAAGGCTTCTCTTGTTGTGGCACTCAGATTCCAGAGCATGCAGACACAGTTGTTGTGGCACATGGACTTAGTTGCTCTGTGGCATATGGGATCTTATTTCCTCAACCAGGGATCGAACCCACATCCCGTGCATTGGCAGGCAGATTCTTAACCACAGGACCATCGGGGAAGTCCCTGGCATAATTATTAACAGCACCCTCTTTCACTCAAAAAGCACCTAAGTTGAAATGTATATTACTTGGACACTAATGATAATACTTGGAGAAGGAAGTGGCAACCCACTCCAGTACTCTTGCCTGAAAAATTTCATGGACAGAGGAGCCTGGTAGGCTACAGTCCGTGGGGTCGCAAAGAGTCGGACACGACTGAGCGACTTCAATGAATGTCAGTGATAATACTAGGATACTCACTTTTGTTTTTTTGCATTTTACATGGAATTGATAAGATTTCTTTTCCCTTTTCTACTACCTTTCCTCTTACTCGACCTCCCACATGCAAATATAAAATGATGGGAAGAGATAAGCATATGTGTATGGAAGATGGAGTTAGTAGGAAGCAACATGAAAGGATTAGAATTTAGGAATCAGTTAAGAAAAACAGTTTAAGAATCAAATGCTAGCTTTCTAAAAAGCATTTCTAAGGATAAAATATTTGAATTTGTATAATTTAAAACATTTGCTATAATGTTGGCCACCTTCCAACATCTTTCTCTGTTATTATATTTGATTATATATACTCAGTTTGAACTTTGAAAATTTTAACTCTATTAGCTTGTTCATGCTCTTAATTTTTCAAATTTCTCTTTTGAAGAACATTTGAGTTCCTGCTATTTGTTCTGTAATTGTATTTCTTTTACATTTTCTAATACATTTAACATTTTCAAGTGGATAGTTTATTAGTTACATGGCAGTTACGATCTTAGCTGTGACAGGAATCAATCCATCTAGTGTTTTATCAGACCAGCTTGAGTTTGCAAGAACATGGACCATAAACACAAATGTATAATATAGTCACAATTCTTCGAAGAATTCTTTTTGACTTAACATCTATTTGCATTAGGAGATAATCATATAATATAAATCTCACAATGACAAAATTTTCCAAAGAGAAGATCTGTGAGACAGGGGTACTCTTCAGAGAGGCAGCCTCATGTGATGAAGAGCATGGACCCAAGCACCATACGATTTGGGTTCGAATTTGGGCTCCAGAGTTTATTTACCATGTGACTGTTGTAGGCAGATACTTAACTTCTGTGTGTTTCAGTCTTGTCCTTTGTATTATGGAGATAATGATACACCCTATAGTTTGTGAGGGTGTTGTGAAGGTTAGATGAGTTATTATTAATATATGCACAGTGCCTGACAGTGTTCCCAGCCCAGCATGAGCACTCTTGTGTTTCCTGCTACTGTTACTGTCAGTGGAAGAATTGCACAGTTGCTCTCTCGGACTGAAACATTAAATGTCAATTCATAATATTAAAGGAAGTATCTCGAATCTTTATGTTATAAGGAATTGTGCTATTTCTTACTGAAGTATGCAGGTTATGGCAGGATATGGAAGGCATGGTACCTGATAAGACCAGTTTATACAGAAAGCTTACCAGCAGGCACCTGTGGGAAGCCGTGTTGGTAGAAACTTGAGTTTCCAGCACTTTCTCCCATTCATTTCATTTTTCTTTTTTTGAGTTAACTTGATTTATTGGTCCTTCAAGGGCCAACTTACATGTCTTTCATTCACTCATCTGGTCCTCTGGTTAAAAATAAACAACTCCTCTTCTTTGTGGCCATAGAACTTGTTTATGCATTAATATAGCACTATAGTGGGTGAATTTAACTCCAATGACCATTGTATCTACTACTGCGGACAGGAATCCCTTAGAAGAAATGGAGTAGCCATCATGGTCAACAAAAGAGTCCAAAATGCAGTACTTGGATGCAATCTCAAAAACAACAGAATGATCTCTGTTTGTTTCCAAGGCAAACCATTCAATACCACAGTAATCCAAGTCTATGCCCCAACCAGTAATGCTGAAGAAGCTGAAGTTAAACGGTTCTATGAAGACCTACAAGACCTTTTAGAACTAACATCCAAAAAAGATGTCCTTTTCATTGTAGGGGACTGGAATGCAAAAGTAGGAAGTCAAGAAACACCTGGAGTAACAGGCAAATTTGGCCTTGGAATATGGAATGAAGCAGGGCAAAGACTAATAGAGTTTTGCCAAGAAAATGCACTGGTCATAGCAAACACCAACAACACAAGACAAGACTCTACACATGGACATCACCAGATGGTCAACACCGAAATCAGGTTGATTATGTTCTTTGCAGCCAAAGATGGAGAAGCTATATACAGTCAACAAAAAAAAAGACCAGGAGCTGACTGAGCCTCAGATCATGAACTCCTTATTGCCAAATTCAGACTTAAATTGAAGAAAGTAGGGAAAACCACTAGACCATTCAGGTATGACCTAAATAAAATCCCTTATGATTATACAGTGGAAGTGAGAAATAGATTTAAGGGACTAGATCTGATAGATAGAGTACCTGATGAACTATGGACAGGGGTTCGTGACATTGTACAGGAGACAGGGATCAAGACCATCCCCATGGAAAAGAAATGCAAAAAAGCAAAATGGCTGTCTGGGGAGGCCTTACAAATAGCTGTGAAAAGAAGAGAAGTGAAAAGCAAAGGAGAAAAGGAAAGATATAAGCATCTGAATGCAGAGTTCCAAAGAATAGCAAGAAGAGATAAGAAAGCCTTCCTCAGCGATCAATGCAAAGAAATAGAGGAAAACAACAGAATGGGAAAGATTAGAGATCTCTTCAAGAAAATTCAAGATACCAAGGGAACATTTCACGCAAAGATGGGCTTGATAAAGGACAGAAATGGTATGGACCTAACGGAAGCAGAAGATATTAAGAAGAGGTGGCAAGAATACACAGAAGGAACTGTACAAAAAAGATCTTCTCAACCAATATAATCATGATGGTATGATCACTCATCTAGAGCCAGACATCCTGGAATGTGAAGTCAAGTGGGTCTTAGAAAGCATCACTACGAACAAAGCTAGTGGAGGTGATAGAATTCCAGTTGAGCTACTTCAAATCCTGAAAGATGATGCTGTGGAAGTGCTGCACTCAATATGCCAGCAAATTTGGAAAACTCAGCAGTGGCCCCAGGACTGGAAAAGGCAGTTTTTGTTCCAATCCCAAAGAAAGGCAATGCCAAAGAAGGCTTGAACTACTGCACAATTGCACTCATCTCACACACTAGTAAAGTAATGCTCAAAATTCTCCATGCCAGGCTTCAGCAATACGTGTACCATGAACTTCCAGATGTTCAAGCTGGTTTTAGCAAAGGCAGAGGAACCAGAGATCAAATTGCCAACATTCGATGGATCATGGAAAAAGCAAGAGAGTTCCAGAAAAACATCTATTTCTGCTTTATTGACTATGCCAAAGCCTTTGACTCTGTGGATCACAATAAACTGGAAAATTCTGAAAGAGATGGGAATACCAGACCACCTGATCTGCCTCTTGAGAAACCTGTATGCAGGTCAGGAAGCAACAGTTAGAACTGGACATGGAACAACAGACTGGTTCCAAATAGGAAAAGGAGTACGTCAAGGCTGTATATTGTCACCCTGTTTATTTAACTTATATGGAGAGTACATCATGAGAAACGCTGGACTGGAAGAAACACAAGCTGGAATCAAGATTACCGGGAGAAATATCAATAACCTCAGATATGCAGATGATACCACCCTTATGGCAGAAAATGAAGAGGAACTAAAAAGCCTCTTGATGAAGGTGAAAGTGGAGAGTGAAAAAGTTGGCTTAAAGCTCAACATTCAGAAAATGAAGATCATGGCATCTGCTCCCATCACTTCATGGGAAATAGATGGGGAAACTGTCAGACTTTATTTTTCTGGGCTCCAAAATCACTGCAAATGGTGACTGAAGCCATGAAATTAAAAGACGCTTACTCCTGGGAAGGAAAGTTATAACCAGCCTAGATAGCATATTCAAAAGCAGAGACATTACTTTGCCAACAAAGGTTTGTCTAGTCAAGGCTATGGTTTTTCCTGTGGTCATGTATGGATGTTGAGTGTTGGACTGTGAAGAAGGCTGAGCGCCGAAGAATTGATGCTTTTGAACTGTGGTGTTGGAGAAGACTCTTGAGAGTCTCTTGGCCTGCAAGGAGATCCAACCAGTCCATTGTGAAGGAGATCAGCCCTGGGATTTCTTTGGAAGTAATGATGCTAAAGCTGAAACTCCAGTACTTTGGCCACCTCATGCGAAAAGTTGACTCATTGGAAAAGACTCTGATGTTGGGAGGGTTTGGGGGCAAGAGGAGAAGGGGACGCCAGAGGATGAGATGGCTGGATGGCATCACTGACTCGATGGATGTGAGTCTGAGTGAACTCTGGGAGTTGGTGATGGACAGGGAGGCCTGGCGTGCTGTGATTCATGGGGTCGCAAAGAGTCGGACAGGACTGAGAGACTGATCTGATCTGATCTGGAGTAAAACACAGCTGAGCTCAAATTATGGCTTTAACACTAATACTCTGTTACTTGGACCCAGGGATTTAAGCCTTCT
Organism: Bos grunniens; assembly: GCF_055505025.1. Taxonomy (NCBI): domain Eukaryota; kingdom Metazoa; phylum Chordata; class Mammalia; order Artiodactyla; family Bovidae; genus Bos; species Bos grunniens. The sequence goes on from NC_141176.1 coordinate 47,886,454, forward strand.
AAACAATTTACTCAACCGTAAAGTAGATTAGAAAATATAACACCAAGGATTTGTAGGGATTAAGTGAACATAATCATTTACACTAAACTCCAAATTTATTAATGTTATAGCTCTGTTAGAGATGAGGATTAAAAAAAATTGAATGAGTTTGAAAGAAACATACTGTTGGTATTTTTCTTGATCTGAAGTTCTACTATGATAAAAAACCAAACAGGATTTGATTTTTGAAGGCCCCTATCTGGCTGTATACTGTTTATATGTCATGAACAGTGAAAAGGCAAAAAGGTAGGACACTGAAAGATTAACTCCCCATGTCGGTAGTTGCCCAATATGCTACTGGAGATCAGTGGAGAAAGAACTCCAGAAAGAATGAAGAGCCACAGCCAAAGCAAAAACAACACTCAGTTGTGGATGTGACTGGTGATGGAAGCAAGATCTAATGCTGTAAAGAGCAATATTGCATAGAAACCTGGAATGTTAGATTCTTGAATCAAAGCAAATTGGAAGTGGTCAAACAGGAGATGACCAGTGAACATCGACATTTTAGGAATTAGCGAACTAAAATGAACTGGAATGGGTGAATTTAACTCAGATGACCATTATATCTACTACTATGGGCAAGAATCCCTTACAAGAAATGGAGTAGCCATCATTGTCAACAAAAGAGTCCGAAATGCAGTACTTGGATGCAATCTTAAAATGACAGAATGATCTCTGTTCATTTCCAAGGCAAACCGTTCAATATCCCAGTAATCCAGGTCTATGCCCCGATCAGTAAGGCTGAAGAAGCTGAAGTTGAACAGTTCTATGAAGACCTATGAGACCTTCTAGAACTAACACCCAAAAAAGATGTCCTTTTCATTATAGGGGACCGGAATGCAAAAGTAGGAAGTCAGGAAACACCTGGAATAACAGGCAAATTTGGCCTTGGAGTACAGAATGAAACAGGTCAAAGGCTAATAGAGTTTTGCCAAGAGAATGCACTGGTCATAGCAAACACCCTCTTCCAACAACACAAGAGAAGACTCTATACATGAATATCATGAGATGGTCAACACTGAAGTCAGATTGATTATATTCTTTTCAGCCAAAGATGGAGAAGCTCTACACAGTCAGCAGAAACAAGACCAAGAGCTGACTGTGGCTCAGTCATGAATTCCTTATTGCCAAATTCAGACTGAAATTGAAGAAAGTAGACAAAACCACTAGACCATTCAGGTATGACCTAAATCAAATCTGTAACGAATACAGTGGAAGTGAGAAATAGATTTAAGGGACTAGATCTGATAGAGTGTCTGATTAACTATAGACAGAGGTTCGTGACATTGTACAGGAAACAGGGAACAAGACCGTCTCCAAGAAAAAGAAATACAAAAAAAGCAAAATGGCTGTCTGAGGAGGCCTTACAAATAACTGAGAAAAGAAGAGAAGCGAAAAGCAAAAAAAAAAGAGAGAGATACACCCATTTGAATGCAGAGTTCCAAAATTAGCAAGGAGAGATAAGAAAGCTTTCCTCAGTGATCAGTGCAAAGAAATAGAGGAAAACAATAGAATGGGAAAGACTAGAGATCTCTTCAAGAAAATTAGAGATACCAAGGGAACATTTCATGCAAAGATGGGCTCAATAAAGGACAGAAGTGCTATGGGCCTGACAGAAACAGAAGATATTAAGAAGAGGTGGCAAGAATACACAGAAGAACTATACAAAAAAGATCTTTAAGACCCAGATAATCACGATGGTGTGATCACTCAACTAGGGCCAGACATCCTGGAATACAAAGTCAAGTGAGCCTTAGGAAGCATCACTAAGAACAAAGCTAGTGGAGGTGATGAAATTCCAATTGAACTATTTCAGATCCTAAAAGATAATGCTGTGAAAGTATTGCACTTAATATGCCAGCAAATTCGGAAACCTCAGCAGTGGCCACAGGACTGGAAAAGGTCAGTTTTCATTCCAGTCCCAAAGAAAGAGAATGCCAAAGAATGCTCAAACTACCGCACAATTGCACTCATCTCACACGCTAGCAAAGTAATGCTCAAAATTCTCCAAGCCAGGCTTCAAGAGTACGTGAACCGTGAACTTCCAGATGTTTAAGCTGATTTTAGAAAAGGCAGAGGAACCAGAGATCAAATTGCCAACACCCGCTGGATCATCGAAAAAGCAAGAGAGTTCCAGAAAAACATCTATTTCTGCTTTATTGACTATGCCAAAGCCTTTGACTGTGTGAATCGCAATAAACTGTGGAAAATTCTGAAAGAGATGGGAATACCAGACCACCTGACCTGGCTCCAGAGAAATCTGTATGCAGGTCAGGAAGCAACAGTTAGAACTGGACATGGAAAAACAGACCGGTTCCAAATAGGAAAAGGAGTACGTCAAGGCTGTATATTGTCACCCTGTTTATTTAACTTATATGCAGAGTATCATGAGAAACGCTGGACTGGAAGAAGCACAAGCTGGAATCTAGTTTGCAGGGAGAAATATCAATAACCTCAGATATGCAGATGACACCACCCTTATGGCAGAAAGTGAAGAAGAACTAAAGAGCCTCTTGAAAGTGAAAGAGGAGAGTGAAAAAATTGGCTTAAAGCTCAACATTCAGAAAACAAAAATCATGCCATCTGTTCCCATCATTTCATGGGAAATACATGGCCAAACAGTGGAAACTGTGGCAGATTTATTTTTTTGAGATCCAAAATCACTGCATATGGTGACTGCAGCCATGAAATTAAAAGACGCTTACTCCTTGGAAGAAAAGTTATGACCAACCTAGACAGGTCCATCTAGTCAAGGTTATGGTTTTTCCAGTAATCATGTGTGGATGTGAGAGTGGACTATAAAGAAAGCTTAGTGCCCAAGAATCGATGCTTTTGAACTGTGGTGGTGGAGAAGACTCTTGAGAGTCCTTTGGACTGCAAGGAGATCCAATCAGTCCATCCTGAAGGAAATCAGTCCTGAATATTCATTGGAAGGACTGATGTTGGAGCTGAAACTCCCACAGTTTGGCTTCCTGATGCGAAGAAGTGACTCATTTGCAAAGACCCTGGGATGCTGGGAAAAATTGAAGGTGGGAGGAGAAGGGGACGACAGAGGATGAGATGATTGGATGGCATCACCAACTTGATGGACATGAGGCTAGGCTCCCGGAGTTGGTGATAGAATGGGAAGCCTGGCGTGCTGCCGTCAATGGGGTCGCAGAGTCGGACAGGACTGAGCAACTGAAGTGACTCAACTGATATGGCTGTATCATTCCTTATTTCTCACTGTTCTTATCTTCCACTTTTTGGACATTCCCCTTAACTGTCACTCAGTGTATCTTTCTGTCAATTTCACTTCCTGCTGTCATCAGCACTGTAAGTGAATGACTAATACTGTGGCCTCATACTTCCTTGAGCCCTGCATGAACATTGACCTTCATCTCATCTCTGCTTCATTTAGCTATTCTCATGTCACACGCTCCATTTTATGAACTAAAATTCCAAGGCTGAAGGCACTACTCTACCTCTGAATCACCATTTTTTGACAGCAGTCTCTGGTCTTCCATCCTGCCTGCACAACGACTTCCTCGTAATCTGTGGGTTATCTTATCAGGACTTCAAGTCCTTTGTCCCTTGCCTTCTAATCTCAGTCCTTCTGTGTTCTCTTCCTTTCATCTCCAAGTGAGACCTAGGATCCATCAGTTCATCAATTCTCTTGCTCATATCCCAAACTTCATTTCCATTTGGATTTTTTTGATCTCTATATCGTATCTCTATATCTCTCACTTTGAAATTGTATTTTATATTTATTAACTTCTCAAAACCTCAGCTTTCCTGTGTTTAATATCTTGGTAGTTATACCTACCTCTTTACATTATGGCAGGGTTAAATGAGTTGCTATATATATAAACCAGCCAGCCTGCCTTCAACCACGTTGAGAAAAATTGTGGCAAAAGGCAGCATGACACTTAAAGATTAGAGCATGTTTTTACCTATGCTGCTGTGTGCTACTAGAGAAACTCACCAAGCCAGGCATATTCATATTACATGGACTGTGGATCACCCAACCCCTAGGGCATCCCTAAGATTTATCAGTTAGTCCGACTCCAAGCAAACCCATTTATGAATCTTAAAAAGATGGATACTGTGTGTTTGGAATAACTGAAATATATATTTAAATTTTAGAAACCTCCGAGAAGCAAGGGATAATGCTGTGGCTGAAAAGGACCGAGCAGTGATGGCTGAAAAGAATGCTCTAGAAAAACATGATCAGCTCTTAGACAGGTAAGCATCCTGAAAACAGAGACATTGAAACTTTGATCTTTGTTCCCATTACTCTTTCTTTTAGAATATATCTTTTTAATAGAAGTTTAATTTTCATTTAAGTATTATGTACATGTAATAATTTACATATGTGATAATCGTACATATTGAAACAAGACAGAAAACAGTATAGTCACCCTAAGGAGTTTCCTTATGTCCCTTTGGTCAGTCTCAGCCACCACCCATCAAGAGGTGAACACTTTGTGATTTCTCTCACCATAGTTTAGTTTTGTTCTTCATGGATTAAAAAGAAATGGAATTGTGCAGTGTGTACCCTTTTGTGTCTAAGTTCTTTCACTCAACATCATATGTTTTCATCCATTTTATGTTAGACCAGTAGTTCATTTCTTAACTTGCTGGGCATGAATATACAGTTTGTTTATTCATTCACCTCTCAGTGGGTGTTTGTTTTTTTTCCCAGTTTGGTGCTACTATGAATAAAGCTGCTATGAATGTTTGTATACAAGTCTTTTTGTGGGTATATGTTTCTTTTTCTCTCATATAAATACTAAGAGTGAAATTGCTAATCATCAGTAGATGATTATTTTTACCATGAAAGACTTGGAAGGTGAAATAACTCCTTGACCCATGGACTATTGAATCAGTTATGTTATGTGTTAGCAGACATGAAAACAGCATTCATGTCATTGTGCATCCATCCTTAGAACTGTTGGTTAACTAAAGACATTGTCATTGAGTAGTAATATTTTGAAAAGGGTTTTTTTTTTTTTTTAGTAGTCAGTCTCAGCAGTGGGCTTAAAATATTCAGTGAGCCATGTTATAAACAGACCAGGGTCATCCAGACTCTGCTGTTCCACTTACAGAGCACAAGTAGAGTAGATTTAGCACAATTCTTAGGCCACCTAGGATTTTCAGAACAGTAAATGAGCATTGGCATCACCTTAAAGACTCCAGCTTCATTAGCTCCTAACAAAAGAGTCAGATTGTTCTTTGAAACTTTGAAACTAGGCATTGACTTCTCCTCTCTAGCTATGAAAGTCATAGGTGGCATCTTCTTCCAATAGAAAGATATTCCATCTACATTGATAATCTATGTTTAGTGTAGCCACTTTCATTAATTATCTTAGCTAGATCATCTGGATATCTTGCTACAGCTTTTACATCATCACTTGCTGGTTTGCCTTGCACTTTTATGTTATGGAGATGACTTCTTTCCTTAAATTTCATGATCCCATGAACCAACCTCTTCAAGCTTCAGACTTTTCTTCTGCAGCTTCCTTACCTCTCCTCAGTTCAAGTCAGTTCAGTCTCTCAGTTGTGTCCGACTCTTTGCGACCCCATGTATTGCAGCACACCAGGCCTCCCTGTCCATCACCAACTCCTGGAGTACACTCAAACTCACGTCCATCGAGTCAGTGATGCCATCCAGCCATCTCATCCTCTGTCGTCCCCTTTTCCGCTTGTCCCCAATCCCTCCCAACATCAGAGTCTTTTCCAATGAGTCAACTTTTCGCATGAGGTGGCCAAAGTACTGGAGTTTCAGCTTTAGCATCATTCCTTCCAAAGAAATCCCAGGGCTGATCTCCTTCACAATGGACTGGTTGCATCTCCTTGCAGTCCAAAGGACTCTCAAGAGTCTTCTCCAAAACCACAGTTCAAGAGCATCAATTCTTTGGCTCTCAGCTTTCTTCACAGTCCAACTCTCACATCCATACATGACCACAGGAAAAACCATAGCCTTGACTAGACGGACCTTTGTTGGCAAAGTAATGTCTCTGCTTTTGAATATGCTATCTAGGCTGGTTATAACTTTCCTTCCAAGGAGTAAGCGTCTTTTAATTTGATGGCTGCAGTCACCATCTGCAGTGATTTTGGACCCCCCAAAAATAAAGTCTGACACTGTTTCCACTGTTTCCCCATCTATTTCCCATGACGTGATGGGACCAGATGCCATGATCTTCGTTTTCTGAGTGTTGCCTTGCTCTGTATTAGGCTTTGGCTTAAGGGAACATGGTGGCTGGTTTGATCATCTGTCTAGACTACCAAAACTTGCTTCATATCAGCAGTAAGGCTGTTTTACTTTCTTATCATTTTTGTGTTCACTGGAGACACAGTTTTAATTTCCTTCCAAGAACTTTTCCTTTACATCCACAACTTGGCTTACTCTTCAGCACAAGAGGCCTAACTTTCAGCCTATATCAACTTTCAACCTATATCAACTTTCGGTGTGCCTCTAAGCGTAATCATTTCTAGCTTTTGATTTAAAATGAGAAATGTGTGCCTCTTCCTTTCACTTGAACTTTGGAGGCCATTGTAGGGCTAATTTCAGTATCGTTGTGTCTCAGGGAATAGGGAGGCCCAAGGAGAGGGAGAGAGCCTGAGAATATAGTCAGAGAGTCTGTGAATGACTTTAAGTACTAAGCTGTGCATTCTGTATGCCATTCTGTTGAATAACATGATCAGAGTTCCCAGTTCTAGAATAATTACCCTGGAAGAATGAGTGATGAAAGTAGTACTAAGCTAATAACAGGAAGATAGTTCAGAGAATATTATAAATAGTTTGTTATCTTATATAGGCAAGATTTCTAGAGCCCCCAAACAATTATAGTAGTAACATAAAAAATCACTGATCCCAGATCACTATAATAAATATAATAATAATAATTTTAAAATATTATGAGAAATCTCCAAAATGTGACACCGATATGAAAGTGAGCAGATACTGGAAAAATGGCAGTGGTGAATTTGCTTGGTGCCACAAATCTTCAGTTTGTAAGAGGAAAAAAAAAGTTCAGCATGTGCAAAGCTCAATAAAGTGAAAGTGCTTTAAAAGGAGATATTAAATAGTGGGACTGTATGTAACCTTGTTCTGTATGAACCTTGTTCATAATTTTCCAGGTCTCCTGTAAATGTGTTATCATACTTTAATAATTTAAAAAATAAAAAAATATAAAAAGGAGATATTAATATTTCTGTATCAGCTTAGAATTAAAAGACAACTTGGAAAATTTTCATATGGAGATACTATTCTATGGGAATAGAAGTTATATCTAGAATGTGATCAGGAATTATCTTGTTTATAGAATCATTCTGGGTCTGGGCACCCAAGCTCTAAACCAAAGGTCTTAAGAGGAAATTGACCAAACCTACTCAAAAGATTAGAAAACATCCTATTAGTGCCCAGATTATAACTGTCTACAAATAGTTGATGGGTATTTTTCTTACTTGGTAAGGTCTAAAGTAGTAGAATTGGAACAACTGAGTAGACATTACAAAAAAGAGTAAAGATAAGCTTTCTGATGAAAGTGAAAGTCTCTCCGTCATGTCCGACTCTTTGTGACCCCATAGACTATACAGTCCTGGAATTCTTCATGCCAGAATACTGGAGCAGGTAGCCTTTCCCTTCTCCAGGGGACCGTCCCAACCCAGGGATCAAACCCAGGTCTCCCACGTTGCAGGCAGATTCTTTACCAGAGCCACCATGGAAGCCCAAGCATCCTGGAATGGGCAGCCTAACCCTTCTCTAGTGAATCTTCCCAACCCTGGAATCGAACCAGGGTCTCTCGCATTGCAGGTGGATTCTTTACCAACTGAGCTACCAGGGAAGCCCAAGTTTTCTGATAGGGCTTTTCAAAATGCCTTGGCATCGACAGTGTTCTCCATCAGAAATGGAGAACACATTTCTGTGTTCTGCACAGAAATGTGCAGGCATCAGCTGGCTAAGCATTCAGTAGGGTTGTGTTTATAAGGATTGAAGTATCAAGTGGGTAGCTTGATGAGTTTAAAGTCTCTCTCTCCGTTTTTAAGTATTTATTTGTTTATTTGGCTGCATCAGGTTTTAGTTTGGCACATGCAGGATTTTTCACTGAGACACATGGACTCTGTAGTTGCACCGTACAGGCTTAGTTGCTCAGAAACATGTGGGATCTTAGTTTATTGACCAAGGATCAAACCCATGTCCCCTGCATTGCAGGGCGGATTCTTAACCACTGAACCACCAGGAAAGTCCCTGAAGTCCATTTTGATCCTGAAATTATCTGTAACAACAGTTCGAAAGAATTAATACACTGATTAAGTTACCATGTAAAAGGAATGGTGAACCCAAGCTATTTTTGTATCTTAAAATCTCTGTAGTTCACTTTTCCTGTTTTTTTTTTTTTTAATAAAAACCTAGTGTTTAACACAATATTTGAAAAAGATACTTTCTCTATATATATTTAAATATCCACTGAAATTCTTTTGAGTGTAGTTGGCTTAGGAATATTTTGGGAATATCATGTATATGTTTTGTATATATTGAAACATGTATATAGGAAAAATATTTGTTTTATATTTCAGAGGTTGAGTTTTTACTCTGGCTTCCTTTGTGTCAAAATCAGAATAAACAAATGTATTTCATTCTTTACATGCACTCTGATTTCCCTGAATCGTGCTTAAGTAAAGCCTGAGACATGTCTATACACAATTTTCTAGTCAAGTATAACTAATCACAACTTTTTCATTTTTGTTGAAAGTTTTACTTTACCAAATGCTTCATTTAATGATTAAACAACCTGTGTTATTATAAAGAGAAATGTAAGGAAGTGGTATGCCACTTTCAAACATGAATGAAAAAGGCTTTTTGCTCAAGACTCTAATTTTCTACAAAAACAAATTGGACTTTTCTCAGGCATAGAAAAGATCTGTATATGTCCCAATTCAAGTTCAATAATTTATTTAATTATAAGTAACAAATACCCAGCTTTCATGAGCAGGAATAGTTATTACCTCTCCTTCTGTTGCTTTGAATCTCTGTAAGCACTCTGAGGACTCTTTCTGCCCCAAGGGGAAATTTTTAAACTCAATCAGTGTTAACAGAATACATTTGAATACACTGTTATATCTGTGGGATCCTATAGGAGAGGCCTGTGTTTGAATCTTAGCTTAAATTTATAATCCAGCTGCTGCTGCCACGTCGCTTTGGTTGTGTCCAACTGTGTCCAACTCCCATAGACGGCAGCCCACCAGGCTCCCCTATCCCTGGGATTCTCCAGGCAAGAACACTGGAGTGGGTTGCCATTTCCTTCTCCAATGCATGAAAGTGAAAAGTGAAAGTGAAGTTTTTCAGTTGTGTCCGACTCTTAGCAACCCCATGGACCGCAGCCTACCAGGCTCCTCTGTCCATGGGATTTTCCAGGCAAGAGTACTGGAGTGGGTTGCCATTGCCTTCTCCAGAGTTAAGTCTTTATTTTTCAGTTATAGTCATTTTAATTTTTTTTTAGCTATGGTTTGATGTATTTGGAATTTTTTTTTCAGTTTGTAGATATTGTTAAATGAATATTACTTGACATTATGATTTCAATTCCTACAACTACTCTGGTGATAGTAGAATTTTGTTCTGATTTTTTACTTATAGAAGACAGAAGATAAGAGGGAATAGGAGATCTAGTGAGTAGATTAAGAGAGTCATATGTTATATTGGGCTAATTTAAAGCTTGATATAGCAGCCAGCTGTCCTAAATTTCCATTCAGTGCTTTATCCCCAAGAGCAGAACAGTTTTGACATGCCTTTATTCTACATTTTGTCATATTCTTATATTGTTTTATCTTTGTTTATTTGTTTTTCAATCTTGCCTTGCTCCTTCAGTAGGCACATAAATGTTTGTGTCATTTGAGATGGGATAAAGGATGTTGAAATTTGAAAGAAAAATTATTTATACTGTGTTTAAACTTTGTTTACTTAATAAATTCTGTGGTAATTTCATTCATTTATCCTTAATTTTCATGGTTACATAATGTTTAATTCACATCATAGTTGTTATTTGAATGCAGAAATTCTTGATTCTCAATCCCATATTAAGTTACTGTTTTGACATACTTCTCTATGAAAGAAAGAATATACAATAAATTCATGCTTCTTAAATAACTTTTAGTATTTTATTTTTTCTTTGAAAATTTGTGAAGTGCTCTCTTTAATTGTAAGCTACTCTGATGATTTTTCAGAGTTTATAAAATTATGTGTTATTACTTGATTTCTCTTATTTTTTTGAAATGTTCTGTTTGCCCATTGGTTTGTTTCATTTATATTGAAACAGTCAAACTCCACGTTCTCAAATTTTCTTTCGGTTTTTAAGCTGCTGTTCCATCTGACATATATTTGGCCACTTGTATAGAATATTCTAAACTGGTTTAATTACATCCTAAGTTACCACAAGTGACTCTATTTCTTTCCTAGTAAAGGCTTTGAAATTAGTAGTATATAATGTCATGTACATGAAAACATTAAGAAATTTATTGCTGAGATGAAAATTATTTCTTCCTTCTTGGTTTAGACACAAGGCTTTGAAAAGAACTAATAAGAAACACCCATATTTGGATCACAGTGTATGGATTTTGTTTTATTCACCTCTCATCTATCTTTCTTTTTCTTTATAAGGTATTGGTCTGATCTGAAATTCCTTGTCCCACCAGAAACAATGGCCCAGGGGGTCCTGTAGCTACTCATGGATAGTTTGTTGCTTGTAATTGGGCTTAAAGGGTACTACAGGTTCTAAAGTGATATACCTATTCTCCTCCTCAAAAGAATACATCATGAGTATTTTCGTGCAGCGAGTCAAAACACACACATGCACAAAACAATTAGATATTGTTTTCTGTCAGTCTTTTTTTTCTCAGAGAAGGACTGGGTGGCATCTGTAGCCAAAAAACAAAAAAGACTACATCAGGGAAATTAATGATGGATGCCAGTATTGTTAGTCCGTGGGACAGAACATCTTTATGCAGTAATAGACTAGAGTTATCAGCATATCTTGTTGTGTAAATGGAACAATTGATATAGAGAAAGCTGTTTCGATTCCTGGCAGCATAAACCTCTTCTCTCCTTAAGCCGGAATAACTTTCAATGGATATCACTCTCAGAGTTGTTATCAAATCAAAACTGGGCTTTAGCATTCTATCTTAGTCCTTATTCTTTTTTAACTTATTATTTCAAATTTCATTTGTGTACAAAAGCTACAAGAATGATGCAAAGAACTCCTTTAGGTCTTTTATCTAGATCTGCCCCTTTCTAGCATTTAACTACATTTGTTCTATTCTTCTTATTCTCTCTCTCTCTCTTCTTTCTCTCCCTTCTTCCCCTGCACATTATTTTTTTTTCTGCATAGTTTAATGCATCATATACTTTTACATATTCACAGTTTATTTTCTAGGAATAAGAATATTCTCTTATACAATCACAGGACACTTGTTAAATTCAGGATAACATTGATAACACTTTTATACATTTTTGTCATTGTCCCAGTAATGCCCTTTTATAACAGTCTTTTTTCTGGCCCAACATCACATCCAAAATTATGCTCTACTTTTAGTTATCATGCCTCTTCAGTCTCCTTTAATCTGAAGCAGTTCATTTGTTTTCTTTTCTATTTTGTTTTAATGACTTTTGATTATTTTTTTTGATATGTTGGATCATATACATATATATGTCTCTTCTTTCTGGAATCTCTTCTGCTCAGCTTTTACCTGTCACTTTAGGGAATGACCGAAAGTGCTTTTAAACTCAAACCGAATCTTTTCTTACGTTTTATAAACTGTATTTCCAGCTACGTGATTGACATTTTTACCTTGATGTTTTTCTAGAACTTAAAACTCAGTATTTCTGAAACAAACTCAGCTTCCGCCAACATTCACCCTTCCCAAAACAAAAAGTGGCTTTAGCTGACCTCACATCAATAAACTATACCACCATTTTTAAGTCATTTATTTCTGTTCGACCTTCCAGAATAATAATCCTTTCCCCTTGTTCCCCTGTGTAATCTTGCTGAATTTCATAGCTTCTAAAACCCCTGTCATATCTGTATAATCCTCTGCATTCCTGCTGCCATCATCCTGGGTCAGCTTCTCGTTACTTCTTGACTGGTGTCATGTTGTAATTGTGTACAGTAGCCTCTTAATTGATTGCTCCATCGTTCCCCCTCAGTCAGTCCTCTTGCCCAGACCTGTTTCTCCTCCCGTAGTTCTGCATTCTGACTAATGTCATTATTTGCCCAGGCCCTTAAACAAGAGAGCTGGTGGTTCACATCTACTTTTTTTCCCCTCACTCCTCTACCTTTTATTCAACCAAGAGTGTTTATTGACAACTACCATGTGCCATTTGCTGTGCTAGAAGTTGATGTACATAAATAAAGCAGTGAAGGGAGATTGCCCCTCCCCTAATTGAGGGAGACGGAAAATAATCAAACAGATCCATAATTGTTATAATTATGTGTTTTGATGATTGCTCTGAACTAGATTGGAGGAGGAATAATGGCTCAGGTAGGGTATATCATGATAGGATAGTCCAGAAGGGCCTCTCTGAACACTTAAACTAAACAAATGTCATGTTATTTCTAATTTCTAAATATATCTAATCACGTCCCTCCTCTTAAACCCAGGTGCCGCTGCTTTAGTCAAATCTTTCTTTTCTCTTGCCCGAACTATTTATAATAGCCTCTGAAGCATCTTGCCGCTTTGAGTTTAGTCCTATTTTCATCACTCATTCTTCGAGAATAATGTTCTAAAACTGAGAGCTCTGATCATGTCATTCAGAAGAATGGCATCCAGACTGCACACAACTTAGCATTTAAAGTCCTTCACAGACTTCCTGCCTGTCTTCCCAGTTGCAGATCTTTGTTTTGATTCTCCCCTTATACTCAGGACTAGTTGATCTTTTCACGTTCTGCAAGAGTGTGGTGCTTCCTCGCTCACCCTTTTATATGTATTCTTTGCTAAGAATGACCTTTTCTTCCCCCTTTCTCGTGTATCTTACCTTTCACCTGTCAGGTAGATGCACATTCATGAGGTGAGGCTGAAATCATTGATCTTGTCTTCCATGCATGCCTTAAGTTCCTGTCAGAAATATTGACATCTCTTCTATTTCCTAGCATTATAATTGTGTGTTTAATTTGCAGATCTTTGCCTCTGAAGTGTTGGGGTTTTTCTTGAGGTCAGAGGTTTTTTTCATCCATATATTTGCCTCTCTAGTAAGATAAGGCCTCTATTCAGTGTCTTTGATATAAGTAATTCTCAACAAATATCAATTTCAATTGATCAGAGCTTACCATGTTCATTTTGACTCTTTCCATCCTGAAGGCAGTTTGAATGCTAAAAAGAGTGCCCCAGACTTGATTTTACTGTATCAGTAATTCCAAAATTTAGATGAATTTCAGTTACCTGGAGAGATATTTTGGGGTTTTTTTGGAAGACATTTTTTTTTTGCCTCCCTCTACTTGGTAGAGGGTCCCCAGGAATTTGGACTTCCTACAAAGCTCCCCAAATAATCCTTAGCTATTCATTCCTCAAATACGTGTTTTGGAAACACTACAACAGTATCTATCACTGTGCCCTTCCTGGTGCCTTAATTAACCAGTAATCTCAAAGAAAATATAAGCTTTTTTTTTTTTTTAACTTGGATGCAATCTCAAAAATGACAGAATGATCTCTGATCGTTTCCAATGCAAACCATTCAATATTACAGTAATTCAACTCTATGCCCTGACCAGTAATGCTGAAGAAACTGAAGTTGAACGGTTCTATGAAGACCTACAAGACCTTCTAGAACTAACACCCCAAAAAGATGTCCTTTTCATTATAGGGGGCTGGAATGCAAAAGTAGGAAGTCAAGAGATACCTGGAATAACAGGCAAATTTGGCCTTGGAGTACAAAACGAAGCAGGTCAAAGGCTAACACAGTTTTGCCAAGAGAACACACCAGGCATAGCAAATACCCTCTTCCAATAACACAAGAGAAGACTCTACACATGGACATCACCAGATGGTCAATACCGAAATCAGATTGATTATATTCTTTGCAGCCAAAGATGGAGAAACTCTATACAGTCAACAAAAACAAGATCAGGAGCTGACTGTGGCTCAGATCATGAACTCCTTATTGTCAAATTCCAACTTAAATTGAAGAAAGTAGGGAAAACCACTAGACCATTCAGGTATGATGTAAATCAAATCCCTAACGATTATACAGTAGAAGTGACAAATAGATTCAAGGCATTAGATCTGATAGAGTGCCTGAAGAACTATTAACAGAGGTTCATGCCATTGTACAGGAGGCAGTGATCAAGACTATCCCCAAGAAAAGGAAATGCAAAATGGTTGTCCGAGGAGGCCTTACGAATAGCTGAGAAAAGAAAAGATGGAAAAGCAAAGGAGAAAAGGAAAGATACACCCATTTGAATGCAGAATTCCAAAAAATAGAAAGGAGAGATAAGAAAGCTTTCCTCAGTGATCAATGCACAGAAATAGAGGAAAACAATAGAATGGGAAAGACTAGAGATGTCTTCAGGAAAATTAGAGATACCAAGGGAACATTTCATGCAAAGATGGTCTCAATAAAGGACAGAAATCATATGGACCTAACAGAAGCAGAAGATATTGAGGTGAGGTGGTAAGAATACATCGAAGAACTATACAAAAAAGATCTTTATGACCCAAATAACCACGATTGTATGGTCACTCACCTAAAGCCAGACATCCTGGAATGTGAAGTCAAGAGGGCCTTAGGAAGCATCACTACAAGCAAAGCTAGTGAAGGCAATGGAATTCCAGTGAGCTATTTCAAATCCTAAAAGATGATGCTGCTAAAGTGCTGTACTCAGTATGCCAGCAAATTTGGAAAACTCAGCAGTGGCCACAGGATTGGAAAAGATCTGTTTTCATTCCAATTCCAAAGAAAGGCAGTGCCAAAGAATGCTCAAACTACTGCACAATTGCACTCATCTCACAGGCTAGCACAGTAATGCTCAAAATTCTCCAAGCCAGGCTTCAAGAGTACGTGAACCATGAACTTCCAGATGTTCAAGCTGGTTTAAGAAAAGGCAGAGGAACCAGAGATCAAATTGCTGACATCCGTTGGATAATCGAAAAAGGTAGAGAATTCCAGAAAAACATCTATCTCTGCTTTATTGACTATGCCAAAGCCTTTGACTGTGTGGATCACAAGAAACTGTGGAAGATTCTTAAAGCCATGGGATTATCAGACCACCTTACCTACCTCCTGAGAAATCTGTGTGCAGGTCAAGAAGGTCAAGTCCAGTTAGAACTGGACATGAAACAATAGACTGGTTCCAAATCGAATAAGGAGTACGTCAAGGCTGTATATTGTCACCCTGCTTATTTAACTTATATGCAGAGTACATCATGAGAAATGCTGGGCTGGAGAAAGCACAAATTGGAATCAAGATTGCCAGGAGAAATATCAATAACCTCAGATATGCAGATGACACAACCCTCATGGCAGAAAGTGAAGAAGAACTAAAGAGCCTCTTGATGAAAGTGAAAGAGAGAGTGAAAAAATTGGCTTAAAACTCAACATTCAGAAAACTAAGATCATGGCATCCAGTCCTATCACTTCATGGCAAATAGACGGGGAAACAATGAAAACAGTGAGAGACTTTATTTTGGGGGGACTCCAAACTCACTGCAGATGGTGGCTGCAACCATGAGATTAAAAGACCCTTGCTCCTTGGAAGCAAAGTTATGACCAACCTAGATAGCATATTAAAAAGCAGAGACATTACTTTGCAAACAAAGGTCTGTCTAGTCAAGGCTATGGTTTTTCCAGTGGTCATGTATGGATGTGAGAGTTGGACTATAAAGAAAGCTGAGAGCCGAAGAATTGCTGCTTTTGAACTGTGGTGGTGGAGAAGAGTCTTGAGAGTCCCGTGGACTGTAAAGATATATAACCTGTCCATCCTAAAGGAAATCAGTCCTGAATCATTGAAAGGACTGATGCTGAAGCTTGAAACTCCAACACTTTGGCCACCTGATGCGAAGAGCTGACTTTTGAAAAGACCCTGATGCTGGGAAAGATTGAAGGCGAGAAGAGAAGGGGACGACAGAGGATGAGATGGTTGGATGGCATCACCGACTCCACGGACATGAGTTTGAGTAAGCTCTTTGAGTTCGTAATTGACAAGGTAGCCTGGCATGCTGCAGTTCGTGGGGTTACAAAGAGTTGGACACAACTGAGCGACTGAACTCTACTGAACTGATGATGCACAAATCTTATTAAGGAATTAAAGAATAAAGTGAGGATAGGAAAAGGAGGGAGGGTGATCCAGAACATTGAATTGATAATTTGAAAAGGGAGGTTTCTAAATCAGAAACAGACCAAAACAAAAACAGAAAGAGAAAAAAGTCATGCAAACATTTAGTGAAGTGATATTAGACATAGAGAACAGACGAAATATATCCACATTCAGAGAATTAGTGTATCAAGAAGAATTTTTAAAAAAAAGGAGAAAGTTATGTGTCAGTATAACAATGGAAGAGGAAAAAATATTTAGAGATAGAGAAGAAGAAAATTCTTTCTGAGATAAGGATCTGCAGTTTAGCAGAACTCACCACATTCTGGGTGGTGTGGAGAGAACAGGACAACAGTGCAGTAAATCCAAGTGAAGTTGTTAAATATAACTTAAAGGAACATTATTAGAAGTATCTGGACTGGATAAGTAAGTCATTTGCTAAGGAACAAAATACTGGTTGAGATTAATTTTCTCTTTCCATAATTTTGTACTTTATTTGTTTAGCAGTATTATTTTTTTTTTAAATATATCGATTGATTAGTTGATTGCTTTGGCAACCCTAGGTCTTAGTTGCAGCATATGAGATCCTCAGTTGGGGCATGCAGAGTCCTGGTGGTGGCATTGTGGGATCCAGCTCCCTTACCAAGGGTCAAACCCCAGTCCCCTGAATTGGAGGGCAGAGTGTTAGCTACTGGACCGCCAGGGACGTTCCTGACAATATTTATTAACCATCTGCTTTAAGCAAGCACTTCTTGACCATGGAATTGAAGATTTAACAAAGGTCTCTGTCTCAGTGCAATTTACATTCTTATGTTGTAAATCAGAATGCATGTAAATAAGCAATAAAGAAAGTAATTTTTAGAAGGTAGCAATTATTTGAGAGAGATAAAATGAGAGTGTGATTCAAGGAAGTTAAAGTATGTGAGGGGTGACATTTTTGCATCCTGAGTAATGAAAAGTCACTAGTCCTATGAGAACTCAGGAAACCTGTTACCCATGTCCCCTCCTTAAAAAAAACCTACTTAAAAGTGTAACCTGAACTTCCCCGATGGCTCAAAGGGTAAAGGATCTGCCTGCAGTGCAGGAAGCATGGGAGACTCAGGTTCGATCCCTGAGTCAGGAAGATCCCCTGGAGAAGGAAATGGCAACCCACTCCAGTATTCTTGTTGGAATACTGGAAAATTCCATGGACAGAGGAACCTGGTGGGCTGCAGTCCATGGGGTCGCAAAAGAGTCAAACATGACTGAAGCCGCTTTAAAAGCATGTCACCACAGCCAAAGAATCAAAGAACTCATGAATTGAGATGCTAAGGTGTAAAAGAACTGGCAGTGAACACTTAATGTAAAATTAAATCATAATAACTGTTGTCATTCTGGTTTCAAAACACATTGTAATCATAATAGTTAAGGGGAAACTACAGCATAAAAATAATAATTTAACGTAAGTAAAGGCAAAAATAGCGACTTGCGACTAAAATTAGAGAATTGATGGTGAGAGGAAAATAGTGTGTATATAATATATATAATATTGTATAATTATAATTTCCTCAAACTTCATAAGAATCGATAGCATTATCAACAAATATATATTTAAACATATTAGTTACGAAAGAAAACATTAATTAAACTGAAAACAGACAGTATACTTGCATATTGCCAGAGGAAAAGAGAAAAGATAAAGAAAGCATAGACTTTATAACAAAAGATAGATAACAAAGCAAACATCAAAGAAGCATAAAACGGAAAATATAAATTCTTAACATGACAGACAACTGAATGTGTCTTTTCTGGCAATTTTAAGTGTGATGGACCCCCTATTATATAGAAAAGGAAATACAATTTGGGTCAAAAATTAAACTATATTCTTTTCACAATAAGTAGTAACTCCAGTTATTTAAAGAGGAAAAAGAGGGACTGTGATTATGATCCAGGGGTTAAGAATCCACCTTACAAGGTAGGGGACACAGATGCATTCCCTGGTCGGGAAACTAAGGTTCCATATGCTGTGGGGCAGCCAAGCCTGCATGCTCTAGAGCCTGTGCGCCCGGCTACTGTCTGCAGGCTGTGGAGCCCACGTGCTGCAACAGGAGAGGCCTATGCGCTGCAGTTAAAGAAAGCCCTCGTGCCGTCACGAGGATCCCGCATTGCCAAAACAAAAGAGATGCAAAAGGTTTTTTTTTTTAAGTGAAAAATAACACAGGATCTAAAACTATTCTGGAATAATTCATTTATTAAAATTGTTTTAAAATAATAATTCAGGGCCTTGAGAATCCCTCTGCCGTGACAATATATACACAATGAAGAGATGCTCCGGAATATTTAGGCATCACATTTGCCACAGGGAAAGTGCGCACTTTTTCACTGAATCTAGCTTAAGGCCACATTAAGCTATGATCAAAGATATAGTTCAGTATGTAGCTCATTAATTAGCTTAGTGAGAATATGGTGATAGTAAGATCAAGCTTTCAGGTCCATTCATCTTGCAGACCTTTTATTTTATTTTTTTGTAGAGGTGAGTGGAGGAGGATGAGAGGGTTCTATCATCTTTTCTAAATCTAACCAGTTGCCTCACAAATTGTAGTTTTTGGTCCCAAGTGGAGAGAGTAGATAGAATCAGTACAAATATGTAAGTGTTGCTAGAAAAAGAACTCAAAGCACTTGCTCTTCTGGTGACTTATCAATACCGTGTGTTTGTAAATGAAAGAAAACACATCATCATATATCTGCACATTTTTCAAGATGCTTTCTTAGAAATCCAGAGTCGTAGTTGGTCAGTCATTATGTATATGAATTGAATCAGAGAGAGGGGTATGTGTGGGTGGGTGGGTGTGTGTGTGCGCACACGCGTGCGTTTATATAGCTTTCTTTATAGGCTGCTGCTCTGTTGCTTAGGGGGAAATTTTCATAGATTTACATTTGGTAAATATATCCGTGTCCAAAAAAAGATATGTGTAAAAAGTTGGAATGCCAGCTGACTAAATCAACTCATAAAAACTTAAGTTAAAAGTAAGATATTTTCCACGATTATTTTAAAATATGATGTTTACTGGAAGGAAAGTCCAGAGAATTACCACAGATGAAGTGTGAGTGTATTTCTCCCACTTGTAAATGAGCTCTTATTTCCTACAGTGTATATTCTGGTCCACAATGAGTCATTTTCAACATGTTTCAATTTAACTCCTAATACATTTTTAAACTTGGCAGGCATATTTAGATGAACGTTACTTCCAGTTTTAGAGACTGCTTCTAAATTATACTTCAGTACTGCAGTCATTATGAAAAGTTCTTTCAGTAAAAAGGAAACAGAATTGATTGGAAGTGTTATGTTTTGAAGGAATAAGAAATGGTTGCCATGAATAAAAATCAGATAGTTAAGCTTTTAAAAATTTTGTTACTGCATAACCCTCCTAATATTATCTTAAAGTGCTATAACGTTCTTCTTATTGATAGAAGGCACTCAAGAAAAAATGAGATTTATTCTAGGTAATAAAGTTAATATTTATTGATCTCTTACTATGCCTAGCACTGTTTAAGGGTTTTAAGTGTATTAACTTTTTTAATGGCCATATAATAGGTAGTAGTTCAGTTTCTATAAACCATTCAGACTTATTTTTCTATTATATTACGTGGAGCCTGACACATTTCTGGACATATAACTGGTGTTACATGAATGTTTGTAAAAGTTAATATTTTATGGAGAATTTTACATATGATGAGTATTTAATAATTCCTGTTTATAAATTTGTGCAATCCTGTGAATCTTACAGTCTTCTGGCAGATTTCAGTTGATCAAACTGTCCAGTGTTACAATTTTAATATCTTTATTTTTATCATAAAAATGTTTACACTCTGCTTTTATTCCTTTTGGGAACTTTAAAGGTTGCCTAAAGTTTAGAGCTGGGAAAACCTTAGTTATTGAAAACATTCTACTCATTTAGCAGATGAGGAAAGAATCCTAAATAGGTTATATGACTTGTCCGGAGTTATATTATTACAAGGAGCAGCATTAGAAGTAGATATGTGTTCTCTTTGTTCCCGTCCCGGTGTTCATTCTGCCACAGAATTGTGTCATTCCATCAGTAAGCAGAATATGAAGCACAACATGTGTGATGTTAAACAGCATCAATATGTACATTTTTGCTCTCCAGTATGCATGTTAAAAACAATAACAAAATTCACAGTGATACTGTATTAATTTCCTTTGGTTGCCATAAGAAATTATCCCAAACTTTGTGACTTAAAACAGCAGAAATTTATTCTCTCAGTCTGGAAGCTAGAAGTCTGAAACCAAGGTGTCTGTAAGGCCATGCTCTCTCCACAAGCTCCAGGGACACTCTGTTCTTTGCTTCTTCCATCTTCTGGGGCTCCAGGCATTCCTTGCTTTCCTTGGCTTATGGCCACATCTCCTCTAGTCTCTGCCAGTTTTCATATCACCTTTTCCTCTGTATGTGTTTTATAAGGATATGTGTGATTGCATTTAGGGCCCACCCAAATAACCCAAGGCAGGCTCTTTCTATCAGCATATTTGCTTAATCACATCTACAAAAACCCTTTTTCCATGTAAGGTAATATTAGAGCATGATCATATATTTTGGGGACAGCCCACCATTCAACCCATTCCATATGCCTTTTAAGTCATTTGAATTAGTATAAAGTTGGATTATCTTTTCAACCTACTAATGTGACATTTAGCAAATTACTCGATCTTAAATGACACCTTATAGATTCTAGCCTTTGTGCAATATGATGTGTGACATATATTTATTCTGAATTAAAAGATATCCTACTTCTAATAGTATTTTTTTAAGAACATCATGGCACTTACATTCTGAGGTAAAGAAACAGAATTGGATGTTTTTAACAGAGTGTGGAAATACAGCTTTAAGCTAAGCTATATTAACTTCATTTAGACCATATAATTGCTTTCTTCTATATAGCGAGTACTTTTTGCTTTATTATACTTAAGATTCAATAAGTAAGATCTTTTAATAATATAATGACTTCCATGTTTTATTTTTGTTATACTCATTTTTTTCATTCAGCTAACTTTTAGCCCTTTCTGGTTTTAATAAATGTATGTGTAACCTGTTTATTTCTATGTCATATGCTGGATACGTGATCATTTACTTTCTCCTTCTGTAGAAATCATTGTTACTAGTATGAAGAAATTCCAGAAATCATTGTTACCAGATGTGAAGATATTCTCAATTCCTTTTATCCGTTAAAGGGCTTTACTGTAAATGAAGAAAGAAACATAACTATACATCATATAATTCTGTGCATCATAGAATGAAATGATATTTATTTTACAGTTTAAATTCTCAATAAATGTTAACTATTATTATTTATTCTCATCCTCCAGTTAGTTGACTTTTAAACTTTAATTGTGTATTCTCTATTCAGCACAATGAAGACAAAGGGTTGAAGCAGTCTCTGACTAGATCTGGTAAAACTGTTTCATGCAGATGGATAACCTTGACTGTTACAAAACTCTTGGATGAAGGAGGTCCCTTTCCTCAACTTACCATTTATTTTAATCATTAGTAATTCATACTATTGGGATTTCCCTTGCATTATTTGAGAGTTTCAAAACATTGTGTTGGCCAAAAAGTTTGTTTGGATTTTGCCTTAACATCTTACAGAAAAACTTTTTAGCCAGCCCAGTGATATATCCATGTGTTTTTTTAATGGATTTTTTTAACTTAAAGGCAATATGTTTTTATTTTACAAGTTAGAAGTCTAATCTGTACATTTGTCAAAAGTAGGAAATGAGTTAATAGATCTTCAAACAGCGAAACTTAACTGACATCCACATATCTATTATTAGAATTCAGATGTTTTCCTTTAATTCACTGAAACCCCAAAGATGAATTTCTGTTAGCGAGAATATTCATAGATACTCCAAATGTAATGATGCCTATCATTTCTAACATACTTTTTGTCCAAAATCACAGAGATGGAAAATGACCAAAAGAATACATCTCCCAGCCTCCAGGCAAGGGTGCACCCAGATCATTCAGGTCAGATAGACTGTCCACATGTAAACCTGTAGAGGAATTCATATTCCTGTAAATGACAATGAAATGTTAGCTTTGAAATAGTTTTTTAAAGTAGTTTAGAGGAAAATCACACTATGGTTAACAGCCTGTCATTTATGAGAATGGAATGTTCTGTATGTTGGTACCACAAGACATGTCTATTCTTATTCATTTCTCATCTTTTGCCATTAGTTAAACTGCATTTGATCCAGAAATAAGTCAACAGATGTTTAAATGGAAAATGTGTTATGAAATCCAATCATTTGTGTATAGTAAGCATAGATTTTTTTTTTTGGACCTCAAAGTAGTAGCACTTGTAAAATATAAATCAAGTTCTTTAACTAAAATACTGGTCTCTAATTTTTGAAAATTAACACCATGAACTGAATGCTTCTAAAGGATAACAATTTTTTAGCCAGTTTTCCATGTTACTAGCTACTGTACAATTATGTGTTATCCAATAGCAAATAATGCTTCTTATCATGATAAAAACCACCTCTTGCTCAGCTGTCTTATCTCCCTTAAATATTAATCATTGCCCTTATAAGAAATTGTAAGCTCTAGTAGCCTTTCTGCAGACTTATGTACCAGTTTTCGTCCCACAAATTTTAAGCAGAACTACCTTTACAAATTAAAGCATATACAACAAACTGTGGAAAATTCTTAAAGATGAGAGTACCAGACCACCTTACCTGCCTCCTGCAAAACCTGTATGCAGGTCAAGAAGCAACAGTTAGAACCGGACATGGAACAACGGACTGGTTCAGAATTGGGAAAGGAGTATGTCAAGGCTGTATATTGTCACCCTGTGACACATTATTTAATTTATATGTAGAGTACATCATGCAAAATGCTGGGCTGGATGAATCACAAGCTGGAATCAAGATTTCCGGGAGAAATGTTAATAACCTCAGATATGCAGATACCACTCTAATGGCAGAAAGAAAAGAGGAACTAAAGAACCTCTTGATGAAGGTGAAAGAGAAGAGTGAAAAAACTGGTTTAAAACTCAACATTCAAAAAAGAAAGATCATGGCATCCAGTCCCATCACTTCATGGCAAATAGATGGGGAAAAAATGGAAACAGTGACAGACTTTATTTTCTTGGGCTCCAAAATCACTGCATCAGTGACTGCAGCCATGAAATTAAAGGATGCTTGCTCCTTGGAGGAAAAGCTATGACCAACCTAGACAGTGTATTATAAAGCAAAGACATCACTTTGCCAACAAAGGTCCATATTGTCAAAGCTATGGTTTTTCCAATAGCCATGTACGAATGTGAGAGTTGGACTGTAAAGAAAGCTGAGCACAGAAGAATTGATGCTTTTGAACTGTGGTGCTAGAGAAGACTCTTGAGAGTCCCTTGGACACCAGAGAGATCCAACCAGTCAATTATAATGGAAATCAACCCTGAATATTTATTGAAAGAACTGATGCTGAAGCTGAAATTCCAATACTTTGACCACCTGATGTGAAGACCTGACTCGTTGGAAAAGACCTTGAAGCTGAGAAAGATTGAGAGCAAGAGAAGAAGGGTGCGACAGGGGATGAGATGATTGGATGGCATCACTGATTCAATGAACATGAGTTAGAACAAACTCTGGGAGACAGTGAAGGACAGGGAAATCTGTCATGCTGCAGTCCATAGGGTCACAAAGAATCGGACATGACTGAGAGACTGGACAACAAGATACAGCTGAAGTTTATGCCTGCTTAAACTATACATATGTCTTTGATGGTAGAGAGCACTAGCGCAATGTTGAATTAATGGCTCACACTTTTTATAAGCTTTCAATAAAAAGTTTAGCAATTGTAATTCTTGGGGTTCATTTGAATAGACTGTGAAAAAGGTGTCATTTTTCTTTTTATGAATTTGATTTATAAAAATGATGTAATTTATAAACACGTCTAAGAATTTTTAATTGCTGATACTATCTGATGAATGTTATAAATTTGTACATACATAATTGTGTACCCAAAGTAAAACTCTATACAGCTAAACTCATTTTCCTGTATCATGGAATATTGTTGTTTAGTCACTAAGCTGTGTCTGACTCTTTGTGACCTCTTGGACTATAGCCTGATAGGCTCCTCTGTCCATGGGATTCTCCAGGCAAGAATACTGGAGTCAACTGCCATTTCCTCCTCCAGAGGATGTTCCCAACCCATGGATCGAACCTACGTCTCCTACATTGGCAGGCGGATTCTTTATCACTGAGCCACCAGGGGAGAATATACTGGATATTGTCATGACTGCCTCTTCTCTGTGAGAATTGAGTATCTTCTGAGTATCAACAATTTTATGAAATGTTCTCTGCTTCTCTCAATTCTTTAATATCTGAATGAATGTAAGGCTTTCTTCCTGTCAATTTCAAATGTGTAACATTGCTTACCTTATTTCTTTTTATTTTAAATGTGAGCCAACATTATGAACGCTGTACTTTTCTGTGAATATCTCTCTCCCTATGCTTTCAGAGGAGAATGTATGTATGTATGTTGTACTCAGATTTCTCTTTGGTGAGGTGTGGACTATGATAAGAATAACAGAGAGCTAAAATCTCTCTCTAAATTTTTCTTACAATGGACTAGAAAGTATTCAACTCAATAGTCATTGAACCTTTGTGCATAACACTGTAGATGAAAAAATTTCTTAAGATACGATTTCTGTTTCCGAAGAGCTAAAAGAATAACTTTATATACATATTTATATTTTAAAGCAAAATGTTCTGTATCTCAAGGATCTATACTGGTCTATCAGTGTCCCTATTTATTTTAAAGTAGTATAGGGAATGATCTTTTAGAGGAGGAGGTATGTGAAACAAGCATCTGAAGTTTGAATTGTGATATGCAGAACTGAGAGAAGGGCATTCCCAACACTTTATAAACCTTCGTAAATGTAGAAGGAAAACAATTAAGGGATTATCTGGAAATAACATAATTTAGTCAACTGATTTGGCATATGTACAGTTAGGCAGAGGAGATAGATAGTTTCATATTCTGGTAGGCCTGAAATAACAAACAAAGAGCTTATATTCACTTCAGTGAGTTGTGAGGGGTAATGTGATAAGAATCATTTTAGATAATTAACTTGGTATTAAGCCATGAAATTAAAAGATGCTTACTCCTTGGAAGGAAAGTTATGACCAACCTAGACAGCATATTAAAAAGCAGAGACATTACTTTGCCAACAAAGGTCCATCTAGTCAAGACTATGATTTTTCCAGTGCTCGTGTATGGATGTGAGAGTTGGACTATAAAGAAAGCTGAGCGCCGAAGAATTGATGCTTTTGAGCTGTGGTGTTGGAGAAGACTCTTGAGAGTCCCTTGGACTGCAAGGAGATCCAACCAGTCCATCCTAAAAGAGATCAGTCCTGGGTGTTCATTGGAAGGACTGATGTTGAAGCTGAAACTCCAATACTTTGACCACCTTACGCAAAGAGCTGACTCATTTGAAAAGACCCTGATGCTGGGAAAGATTGAGGGCAGGAGGAGAAGGGGACGACAGAGGATGAGACAGTTGGATGGCATCGCCGACTCGACGGACATGGGTTTGGGTGGACTCCGGGAGTCGATGGACGGGGAGGCCTGGTGTTCTGTGGTTCATGGGGTCACAAAGAGTCGGACACAACTGAGCAACTGAACTGAGCTGAATATATATTCAGAGAAATATATATATATTTCAGAGTAATTCAAGATACCATGAATGGGAGCATCTGATACTCAAGTGACAGGTAACCATGGCCTCAATTGGTGTGATAGCTCAAGGGAATAGATGGGAAAATTGGTTTTAGAAATACAGCTAGGGACTCGTGACTTGTGGAGATTTCTCTACCCTGTTCTCTACTCACCACACTTCCTTTCCCAGAGAAAAGAAATTCTTAATATGTTTGGCTCCCATTCCAAGATTGTTCTGGTCATGTTTCTAGTTTCTGGTCTCTAATCTCTAACAGTCATGAAGACAGGTTGCTCTTCCATTTCCTCTTTTCCTGTGACTAGAAAAACAGGGTTGGAGATCACTTGCACTTCTTTTTAGTCTTTGTGATGTATTTAGTCCCCAGGAGCCATCCGGAGTTAAGATGGGACTGGGGCTTAATGACCTCTCTTAAACTGATCACATTCTCCATTCCCATCTACCAGAGACTTCTAAATTGCAGTTTTCGCTCACAAGCCCAGCTGAATAACACAGTCGTCATTCTATTTCCCATTTGCTCCTGGCCTCTTTGCACCTGTTTTTTTTTTTTTTTTTTTTTTTTAGGAACATCATGCTGAGGGTGCTTATTTTAATGGATCATTAAATATTTCTTGGATTTCCCCAAATGTCATTTTAACAGCACCCAATCCTACTATCTCTACAAACGAGTGGATCCTATGGTCTGCACATATTAGAGGCAATATAATTTATGTTTCAGGTTACTGTTTCCAGATGTAGATTGCCTGGGTTGTGATACTTGCTCCATCATTACTGAGTACATGACTTTAGGAAAGATGTTTAACCTCTGTGCCTCAGTTTCCTCATGTATACTATGACAATAATAGTAACTTAATCATAGAATTGTTGTGAAGACTAAATTAGTGTTTGGCATAGAGTTTGCCACATAATCAACATTAAACAGTAGTTACTGTGATTAGTAAAGATTCAGTAACTAGGTTTGTGTGTTTGGGGGCAGTTATCAGTGATTTCTACAAAATTTGGGGTAGTAAAGTTGACAATAATTTCATAAGACTTTGTGAAAGCAGAAGTGATTCACGGATGAATGAGGGTTATGATACTGATTTAGGACTTGTACTTGAAGCTCTAACACATCATTGACATAATAGAAATATGGTAAATGGGAATAAGGATCTCAAGCCTGGGAGAAGGATTAGGACTGTAAGATAAAAACTGGGGACATGTCAACATTGCTGAATCTTGTAAGAACTGTGAAATTTGCGAGGAGATTTAATAAGTGCTAAATACTTTCTGTGGATTAGATACTGTGTCAAATGTTTTGAGAGGTTTTTTCTTCTTCTTTGATTTTTTTTCTCAATTTTTATTATTTCTCACAAATGGCTATTTTTTAAGTGAGGAAATTAAGGCTGAAGTAGATTGTTTTCTTAAAGTGTCATAGCTGAAATCTACAAGCAAGCTATTAAACTAATGTCTAGCAAGATTACAGAACACAGGGTCATGATGAAAATAAATTGATTATATCTCTGTATACTAGTGATAAGAAGTTGAAATTTTTGAAAATTAAAAGTTTTTTAGTACTGTTTGTAATAGCATCAAAAATGCTAAATACTTAAGGATAAAATTAACAAAATATGAAGCAAGTACATGACACTGAAAATTAGTAAATATTGCTGAGAAAAAGTAAGGCAGACCTAAATAAATAGATACATCACATTCCTAGATTGGAATGCTGACTATTGCTAAAGTGTCAGTTGTCATCAAAGTGATTGATAGATTCAGTGCAATTGTGATGAAAAATTCAGCAGGTATTTTGTTGGAAATGAGAAGCTAACCTAAAATTTACATAAAAATTTACAGGACCCAGAATATCCAAAATAATTTTTTAATATGAAAGTGCCAGTATAATTGAACAAAGAATTATATAATCTTTTCAGCAATTTGCTAGAACATTTTGATATCCATGTGCAAAAAACTAAACCACAATCCTAAACTCAAAATATAAAAATTAATTTGTATCAGATACGTTTTGGGCAGATGTTTTCTCCAACTCCATTATTTGTCTTCCTTTTCCTTTTTTATCAGAAGAGCAAAAATTTCCTTTTTCATAAAGTGCAGTTTAACAACTGTTTTCTTTATGGGTCAGCAGCATTCATAGATCTAAATATAAGGACAAATAGACACACACACACACACACACACAAAAAAAATACAGAAAAATCTTATTAACCTTAGGTTAGTCAAAGAACACATAAATAGGACACAAAGAGTGTGAACCATAAAGAAAACAGTTGTTAAACTGGACTTCATGAAAAAGGAAATTTTTGCTCTTCTGATAAAAAAGGAAAAGGCAGGCAAATCACGGAGTTGGAGAAAACATTTGCCCAAAACGTATCTAATCAAGAACTTGTACCCAGAATACTTACAACTTAATTAAAAAGATAAAATTTCCACTTAAAAAAAAAAAAAACGTGGCCAAGGTTTGAATAGATATTTCATGAAAGGAGAAATGCAAATAACCAATAAGCAAAAGAAAAGATGCTCAATATCATCACTCATCAGGAAAATGAAAACTAAAACCACAATTAGATACCACAATAACCAGAATGCTACAATCTAGAATGGCTAGACTTTAAAACACAAATATTACCAGATGGTGGCAAGATTGTGGATTAGCCAGACTGTCTTTACATTGCTGGTGCGAATGTGGAGTGGTACAATCACTTTGGGGAACAGTTTGGCAGTTTCCTATAAAGTTGAGCATTAACTTACTGTATGATTCAGCAGTCCTACTTCTGGTTATTTACCCAAGAGAAATAAAAACATGTGTCCACAAAGGGCCTGAATGTAAATGTTTATAGCAGCTTTATTCATAATGATCCAAAACTGAAAACAGCCCAAATACACATCCCATAGTGAATGAATGAGCAAAGTCAGGTACATTAATTCTCTGAAAAACTACCCACCAAGAAAAAAAGAACCAACTACTCAACACACTATTCCATTGGTAAATCTTTTAAAACATAGTATGTTGAATGAAAGAAGGCAGTTAGAAAAGGCTGCATACTATTTGACTTCATATATGAAACATTCTAGAAAAGGCAGAACTAATGACTGATGATCAGTTACCAACAGCCAGAGGTAGGTTGAAGGAACTGACTTCAAAGTAGCACAGGGAATTTGGGGGTTTGATGATAATGTGGTTTGACTGTGGTCATGGTTGCATGACTGTAAACATTTGTCAAAACTCATAGACTTGTATACTTAAAATTGATTTGGCTACTCTGGGTCTTAGTTGTGACACATGGGGATCTTCGGGCATGTGGGATCTATTAATAGTTACTTGACCAGGGATTGAACCCAGGTCCCCTGCATTGGGATCATGGAGTCTTAGCCACTAGACCACCTGGAAAGTCCCAAGCTAATTTTTTTTTTTTAAGGTGATTAAAAAAGGTATATCCAATGGGTGGTATGCTAATATTCAAATTTGTTTCTTTACTTTTATGGCAGGGGTGTGAGAATCAGACAAAAAATAATAGAAATTTTAAGATCTCTATTTTCAGATGACTTGTAGGAGTAAAAACTAGTAAGAGGCTAAATTGTGACGATGCAAAACCAGCACTATAAACAAATAAGAAAGAAGGGTCGTTAGTTTAAAGAGCTGACAGAGTGAAGAAAAAAGTTAAGCTTTGTAAAATTTTTTAGGACACAAGAGAGCTTAGCAGATTTGTGAGCAGAGGAGACTCACTATGACAGAGAAAGTTTGAAAATGTAATCAAGTGATAATTGAGGAAGTCAGAGTGTTTTGGTATCAAGAGGTCAATTGGAGAACTATGATCCTTCGAACCTGAAAAGGAACATTTTCAGAGATAGAAGCATTACTAAAGAAAGAAAATTAGGGTGTAAAGAGGTTTAGGGTAGAGAAGAGAGAATTGAAAGAAACCTTTGCTGAATAGGTAACTGATCTTAGCACAGAAGGAGTCATCAAAGGAGAGTGAAGAAGGCTCTAAATGACCCAAGGTCTTAATAAAAGACAGTATAGAAAATAGGATAGTCTCATAGATATGGATATGTTTATTCCAAGCACCAGTAAGAGTTAGGTCGTAAACCTGCTTAGCATGTTGTCACTAGTGTTCCAGAGCTGCTCTTAATTCAAATCAGAGCCAAAGCAAATCTAGCCTACCATCTGTTTTAGTACAGCCTGCAAGCTAAACATGGATTTTTATATTCTTTAATTATTAGAAAAAAATCAGAAGAATATGTCATGACATATGAAATTCAAATGTTAGTGTCCATAAATAAAGTGTTATTGGAACACAGCTACAGTCATTTCCTTATGGATCATTTATGGCTTCCTTCAAGCTACAGCTGCACAAAGCCCAAGTTTTTTGCTTCTAGACCTTTACAGAAGAAATTTGCTGATTCCTCATCTAAAGCATGTATGCCAGCTTTTCAGTAGCTCCCACAAGTAGCAGTGGTCATTATCCATCTTCTCTGCAGCCATTCCCACTTCTGAGTAGGCGGGTTACCATTTGTAGATTTCTTCATGGATATCAGGGTGCTCTTCCCAATGCATCTCTTTAGCTGGGCAAATGAAAAATTATTTGACTTTGAAGACATAGTTCTGTGTCTTGACACAGATAAGATATTCACATTCTACTAACTGGAAACAAAAAAACAAGTTCTATGCTTGCAAAGTTTCTGTATTTCAAGTAATTAGAATATTTTATGGTTCATGTGAAACATAGTACAACATGTAGGCCAGATTGAAAACTGCAATTTGTTGGCCAGGAAAGCATGTAAGGTCACCTATCATTTTATCCATGAGAGGCCTTTTTTTTGTTTGTTTTTAGAAAAAGGGTTGGCAATCTTGAGTATTTAATTTCATTCAACAAATACTTAGTGTTTACTATACCACCACAATTTTAAGCATTTTACTGGCATGAGCTCACTTAATCCTCATAACATGATGAAATAACTATAATTATTCACATTTTATAATTATGGAAACTGAGACACAGGTAGTAAGGGGCAGTTGTGGATCCATTGCAGTCTAGCTTTAGAATCCTTGCTTAATTTATTTATATGTAAATATTTAAAATTGCAGTTTATAGAAGAGTACTTTAGTCTCATCACATGAACCTTTAGTATCACTTGAGATACTTTTTGAATCAATTAAAATGGTTTTCCAAAACAATCATCTGCACTGCTTTCTTTTTTCATTTTTGGAATCCTTAGATGGTACTGTTGCCAAATTTTCATCTTTTGCCACAGTACCCTTTGCAAAAGGTTTTTTTTTCCATTTGTTCTTTTGGTGTGTTTGTGATCTTCACCACGTGATTGATTATGTTTCATTTTTAAGATAATCTTTGAAATCTGCTTTGGTTGTAAGGCAGCATCACAGAAATAGTTATTAAATGTGTTAAATGTCTTTGCCTCCATATTTATTGATTCCTTCAAGAAGACAGTATCAGCATCAAAACTTGTGTTGATTATGGTCTTTACAAGCCAGTGTGTCCTTCCTACACAGTGTTTTACATTTCAAAGTAAAGTTATCGAGAGAAATCTCAATGGAAAGGATATTGTAAAAACTGAAAGAAAAAGTGACCCTTTGCCTTCAGGATGGTTTTTGAGGGAAAGGCCTCATCTTACATTCACACCTGTACTATAGGTATTGATGGGCAGAGAGCCAGCTTTGTCCAAAGCAAGAGAAGTAACTTTTCTCTCTAGACTTCCTTCTAGAAAGAAAGAGAAAGCGCTCAGTCGTGTCCGACTCTTTGCGACCCCATAGACGGAGCCTACCAGGCTCCTCCATCCATGGGATTTTCCAGGCAAAAGTACTGGAGTGGGTTGCCATTTCCTTCTCCAGAGAATCTTCCTGACCCAGGGATCGAACCCAGGTCTCCCACATTGTAGGCAGACACTTTACCGTCTGAGCCACCAGGGAAGCCTTCCTTCTAGGACATTCATAATACCTTTAATGACCTGAGCCTCCTTAAACTCCACACCTAAACCCAGGTTTACTCTGCCCATGAGGAACCATTGTGTGTTTGATTCTTTTCATGAACAGCCCTAGCCTGTTTTATCTTCTCTTTCAACTTTGTCTCTGTGGTCTTCCTTCTATAGTCGTGCCTATCCACACTTACCTGCCAACAGTATGTTGCTGGAGTTTGAGTATGTCTTTTTGGTACATCCTTACTTTCATTTGAATTTTTTTCTCTCTTGGACACAGGATGTTCTAGGAGAAGAGCCCAGAAATTTGAGGCAGATCTGGGTGCAATTTCCAGCTTTGTTACTTACTTGGGCAAGTTAACTTTTTCAAGTCTCAGTTTATCTCTGACAAGAGAGTAATCCACAACCCTGTGTTAGTTTTAGAGATGATTAAGTGAAAAAAATATGTATACATGGACAGCAAATACGAGCATAAGACACTAAGTGATTGAGCTTCGCTCCTTTGTAGTGGTCTGTACACATGCTGACAGGAGTCCTGCCACTTCAAGTTTTCTTACACTAAAATCCTGTAGAGTTCATCTCTGATCTGTTAAGTCTGTATTTATTTGGCTGTGTCAGGTCTTAGTTGTGACATGTGGGCTCTTTTAGTTGCGGCATGCGAGCTCAATTGTGGCATGTGAACTCTTAGTTGCGGTGTGTGGGGTCTAGTTCCCTGATCAGGGATTGAACCCGAGCCCCCTGCATTGGGAGTGCAGTCTCAGGCCCGGGACCACCAGGGAGGTCCCTCATCTCTGACTTGATCACAAGCCTCCCTCTAGCTTAATATTAGAAAGTGGAGGCTTTGGGTCTTGGTTAGAATAACAAGTAAGAAAAAAGGAAGAGGCAACGGACCCTAATAAAAGTGCCAACCTTTTTCCAGCCTGGGGCTTTCCTGGTGGCTCAGACAGTAAAGAATCTGCCTGCAATATAGGAGACTTGGGTTCTATCCCTGGATTGGGAAGATCCTCTGGAGAAGGAAATGGTTACCACTCCAGTATTCCTGCCTGGAGAATCCGTGGACAGAGGAGCCTGCAGGCTATAGTCCATGGGATAACAAAGAATTGGACACAACTGAACAACTAACACTTTCACACTTTTCCCCCAGCCTAGTGAGAAGGAGCTTAAGGAGCAGCAAACACTTCTGGGCTGGAAGGGTACAGGAAAAGTGTAGGGAGAGAGGTGGGGCTCCAGAAAATGTTTAAGGAGAGAAAGCATTTCTTCACAGTACTAATGTGAGATTTTTAAATGTTTATTTTTTTTTCATTCAATTAATACTTATTTTCTTTGATTATATTGAATACTTTATTATTGCACTTTCATCCTGATGTGTTTATTAACCATAAGTAGACACTTAAATCAGAGAGGGCGATGGCACCCCACTCCAGTACTCCTGCCTGGAAAATCCCATGGACGGAGGAGCCTGGTAGGCTGCAGTCCATGGGGTCGCTGAGGGTGGGACATGACTGAGCGACTTCACTTTCACTTTTCACTTTCATGCACTGGAGAAGGAAATGGCAACCCACTCCAGTGTTCTTGCCTGGAGAATCCCAGGGACGGGGGAGCCTGGTGGGCTGTCATCTATGGGGTCACACAGAGTCGGACACGACTGAAGCGACTTAGCAGCAGCAGCAGCAGACACTTAAATAAATACCTCAGGATGCAGAGATTTTCTGAAATTTTATAAGCATTTGATAGACAGCCATAGAAAAATAAAAAGTATGATCATAGCATGATGTGTTAACTATGCTAACTGGCATGATATTTTATTGTATATCCACTTGTTTGAAAATCCTGAGGTAGTATTGTATTGGAAAACTGGTAAGCAATTATTTAGTCCATTAAGTCTAAGGAGAGAACTTCAGAGAGGAGAAAGTAGACATAACAGAGTGATTTAGTTCTTCTCATTATTATGTTTTGTTTTTCTTCTTCATGTCTGTTTTACATGCCCTCATGATAGACATTCTTGTGGGTAGGCTAGTGAGTTGCACTTATATTTTTTAAACCTTGTGTACATTTTGCAACAATTTTAATTCATTACCGAACATAGATGTATCATGCTATATGCTATCGTATCACACAAACTCTTCTCCGTTTGCATTTCTGTTTTTGAAATATTTTTTGAATGTTGTCACGTCTCCATCTACCATCTTAGTCATTATGTAAACTACATTTTTAGAAACTTTAATCTTTCTTGTAGCTCATTCATACCTATCCTATCATTTTGGTTTTTTTCTTACCTTCACTTCCTGTAATTTGTTTTTATCTTAAACTGACACCCAAACCTGGAAATAGTCATCTTAATTCACTGGTTTTGTCATATTTCAGGAAAGACTGTCACTCATCAGATTAGTTTATGATACTTTTGTGTTTTCTATCCTGGCTTGGACCTACTTAGTAATTTCAGTTTTGTAACACCCAAAATGGTTAATATGAGTCTGTTTATTCAGTAAAGAGTCATTAAGAGCTTATTACATAACAGCTGATACACTAGATCCTAAGAATCCAGAGATACATTAAACTTGAATAACTAGAATAACTTGTATTTTAATTGTACAAGGCACTGTTGTATGCTTTTCACGTATATTTGCTTGTTTAGTCAGCTTGAACTCAACAGTCCCAAGTCTGTCCTCAGAGTTGGAGCCATGGCATCTGAATTCTTACAGGTTCCATAGGCGATCCTGATGGTCATCTCTGGTTGGACAAGCTCACCCTTAGAATAGAAAAATGTCTTCCTAGTGATCCAGCTGTACTATCAGTCTATATGATTTTGAAGACCCAGAACTCTGGTTTCTAGATTTCTGTTCAGGAATTTTTCTAGAGTTCTTATGAAATTCTTTAGCCTATTTTCAAAGCACTTTTATATAAGTTAAGTTGTAGATTTTGCCCGTTAATAGGAAGTTTGTCTAAATAAATGACCTTTATTTTCCATTTTGCCTTATACAGCACTTTGTGTGTTAGCTGTGATAAGTTGATTTCCATTCTTTGCCCTATATCTTGGGGGAAAATGGGGCAAAACCATGATTATCCTACATTCTGCTACTGTTCATACCTGACACTGTTCTTCATAAAAGCTCACCCCAAAAGTGTTTTTTCTTAAGACTTTTTATTTTTAAGACATCATTTTTTTAGAGGAGTTTTAGGCTCACAACAAAATTGAGAGGAAAATACATAAAGCAAACTATATAACTATTTTTAGATTTGACTTTTTAATGTTCTGCTTATTTTTCTTTAATGTAACACTACATTAAAAAGTCTATGTTGAAAGCAGCACGAAATAGTTTTGAGTACTCCAATGCACTGATGTAATAAATACTCTTAGTTCAGAGGATGATTGAAGTTGAATTTTAAGTGTTGTCATGTTGCCACAAAAGAGAAAACAGCTACACATTCAAATACTGTTATAAAATATTTTACTCTAATTTTATCTCATGCATGCTTTGAGTTATTTTAAGGCAGCATTCCTTTCATTATATTTGTTTCACTTTAGTACTTACTTTTATCTTCACATACCTGGTACCAATTTTTTGCCTTTATAGATGGCCAAATATGACTACATATTGTTTATTAATGACATTACATATTTTATTTGATCATGATATGATAGATGCATTGAATTACTCTTAATGCATGCTTGAAATTCTTATAAATCCATGGTACAGTTGTTAAACATACTCAGCGTTTTTAACTCAGCAAACGAAGCTCTCTCACATTCATTGAAGAATTAGCTTGTAAGCCAAAAATGACAGATGTAGTATTACAGCTGAGACATGGACTTGTTGAAAAAATCATCTTAATGGCAGAAACATTTGGACAAATACCCAAACGCCTTTTAAATTCCTTTCTCATGTCCTGTAGTAATCATTGTTGTAATACTGATGGTTGTTTTGTAAGTTTTTACTACCTGCTTTTTTTTTTTTTTTTTAGTTTAGAAAATTTCACACTTGAAATGACTAGAGTTACTAGAATTCTGTTTCTCTGTAACATAATATGTGTATCTTTAAACTACGCTTCTAATTTTCACTGAAAATAGTTTGGGTTCAGTATCTAAGTATATATTTTAAAACTTTGTAATATTGAGAACACAAAAAATTGAAAGAGAACAGTTAGTAAAACTGCTGCTGCTGCTGCTAAGTCGTTTCAGTCGTGTCCAACTCTGTGCGACCCCATAGATGGCAGCCCACCAGGCTCCCCCGTCCCTGGGATTCTCCAGGCAAGAACACTGGAGTGGGTTGCCATTTCCTTCTCCAATGCATGAAAGTAAAAAGTGAAAGTGAAGTCGCTCAGTCGTGTCTGACTCTTCATGACCCCATAGACTGCAGCCTACCAGGCTCCTCCATCCATGGGGTTTTCCAGGCAAGAACAATAGGTAGAACAATAGGCAGCAATAATGTATAAAAGTAAAATCTCTAAAATCACATTTTTCATTTTAATATCAATGAAAAGAAAGCAATTTCAAATATATTCATTGTTCTAAGCATGTTTTTGACCTTTAGAACTTTGACAAGGGCAACGTGGTCCTATCAGTAAACTTCTTTCCTTTACAAACAGCGATTCTCAATTAGAAAACAGACACTTCCCTCTGGGTCAGTATATTACAGGGTAGCGAGTCGGTGTATAATCTGAATAACACGAGATTTTGGTATACTCACCTTTCCAACTGATATATATATTGATATAATTGAAGAGTATAACTATATATTTAAATATTAAACATGTAGTGATATGATGTTATTTATAAAGAAAAACCTGTAGATATTTGACAAATCCTCCTTTGAGAATTCACTTGTAAGTTGTGATATCAATATGTATAAATATAAATGTGTATATAAATATGCATTAATTTGAAATATATAAAACTACATAAAATTTTGGGTTTTGTTTTGTTTGCTTTTTCAATTTATGTATTTATTTTTGGTTGCACTGGAGTGTGCAAGGCACACAGGCTCCGCAGTTGCAGCTCGCAGGCTCTAGAATGTGGGCTCAGTAGTTGTGGCACGTGGGCTTAGTTGCTCAATAGCATGTGGAATCTTCCCAGACCAGGATCGAACCCATGTCCCCTGCACTGGCAGGTGGATTCTTACCAGCTGTACCACCAGGGAAGTCCCGTTTGCTTTTTTTTATTTTTT
The DNA here is from genome assembly GCF_055505025.1 of Bos grunniens. Classification (NCBI taxonomy): domain Eukaryota; kingdom Metazoa; phylum Chordata; class Mammalia; order Artiodactyla; family Bovidae; genus Bos; species Bos grunniens. Next base: position 47,923,595 of record NC_141176.1, read on the forward strand.
TAATAATTTTATTCATTTATTTATTTTTGGCTGTGCTGGGTCTTTGTTGCTGCCTGGGCTTTTCTCCACTTGCAGCGAGTAGGGGTTGCTTTTTGTTGCAGTGTGCAGGCTCTCATTGCAGTGGCTTCTCTTGTTGCAGAGCACAGACTCCAGGGCTTCAGTAGTTCCAGCATGAGGCCTCAATAGTTGTGGTTCCCAGGTTCTAGAGCACAGGCTCAGTAGTTGTGGCACACGGACTTAGTTGCTCTATGGCACGTGGATTTTCCCAGACCGGGGATCAAACCTTGTCTCCGGCATTGGCAGGTGGATTCTTTAACACTGAGCAGCCAGAGAAGCCTCTGTTTGCTTTTTTAAAGTAACAAATTAGAAATTGGAGATTGGGTCTGGTATAGCAGGAGTGCTTATTTCTGGCTTCAGAGATCTTTCAAGTATTTTCAGGCTATTAAAAAACTAAACTGATATAATGTACTTCATCCCTTATTTGGCTAATAAACACTTCAATTTTGAGAAGTAAAATATATGTCAGCCATAATTATTTAAATGGAAGGTGCTTAAGTTTACATTTTTTAAATTGCTCATATCAAACATTTTTAAGTTGCCTTTAAAAATTACTTTTAAGTCAAACCACATAATATAAAAAGAACTTTCTTTCCAACCTTTCACATCTCCCAGATACTGTTACCTACAATAATACCATTTTGCCAGGATGCACACTTTTCATGTTCTTATGTGATTTTGGATATATCTATAATACGTGTCTAAATATGTATGTAAGTAATGAATCAAGCTTGTATTTTTTAAACAAAGACAATAGAATATATGGATCTGAATGATTATATCCTCCACAAAGTAGGCACTTTTGGAGCTCATACAATGCTTTTCCCAACTGTTCAGTCATCGCTCATATAGTTACTTTTTAGCACAATCCTTAGAGTAGCCTTTAATTGTAAGAGCTTTCTTCCTTCAAAGATGTATTTGTTTTTGGAAAATCGCACTTAGAGTAAAACTCATTGCTTTGGGTGGGTGAATAAACTGGGCACTACTATTAGCATAAAAAATGAAGTGAGAAAAAAAAATGAAGTGAGAAATTGGGGAAGGGCTAAATATCTTGACAATCGAGGAATAATTAAGAATGGAAAATTATGGGGCCGATAAAAATAACACTTAAAAAGGAGGTTTAATAGCATAGGAGGATTTTTACATTCTATTGAGGCGGGTATAGGATAGAAAATTCTATATGAAGGTGTGATTTACATAACAAGCATGTTTATATATGATAAGATCAAAAATTGGTGAGAAACCATATGTCATACACCTGAGGGACCATTTTTAATTGATATTGCCACTTAGGAGGGCAGTATCTCTTAAACTTTAAAATCCTTTGATTCAACAGTCCCACTTCATGATCTTTCTTAGAGAAACATTCACTCATGAACTGGAGGCATTATTTAAGATCATCTTTGAAGCACTCTGTGTAATAAAAAAAAATTGGAAATAATCTAAATGGTCATAAGTTTAGTACAAAATAAAGGAATTTGGGAATTAATTAAATGATTATGTCCACATTGTGATCTGCTACATAGAAAATGGAAAGAATGAGGTAGAGACATGAAAAGATCCCCATATTCTTAAAGGAAAAATAGTTTACAGAGTGTATGTGACATGCTGCCGTTTAAAAAAAAAAAAAAAAAGGAAATTGATATATCCTTCTGTGTACATGTATTTCTTTAAAAAAAATAAATAAAACCCCAAAGAAGATGCACAGAAAAGTGGTAAATAGGAGGTCTTTAATCTTTACTTGGGGCTTCCCAGGTGGCACTGGTGGTAAAGAACCCGTCTACCAATGCAAGAGACATAAAGAGATGTGGATTCAATCCCTGGATCAGGAAGATCCCTTGGAGAAGGAAATGGCAACCCACTCCAGTAATCTTGCCTGGAAAATCACATGGACAGAGGAGCCTGGCAGGCTATAATCCATGGGGTTGCAGAGAATTGGACATGACTGAAGCGACTGAGCAAGCAAATGTTTACTTCTAATATTTGAAGTCTTTCCCTAAGACTGGATGTGATACAGAGTTAAAATCTTCCAGTTTGTGTTTTAGTTTTGTTCTTAACTGGTAAATATAATTCTTTATTTCCTTTATTCACCAGGTTAATCTGCTGTAATTTATTTTTGTTGGACTTTTTTGACTTTGCTCATGGGTGTATATGTATATGTGTATATTACATTATTTTAATTATTATTTGCCTGATTTTGTAACTGCCATTAGTTTGGGGTTCATCTTTGGTTTCTCATTTTTGGATATTTGTTTTAATCTCACTTAACGCCATAATAAACCACTTGTAGAATCTTTGTTCCTGACCAGAGATCAAGCCCTGAGCCTTTGGAGTGGGAGCCTGACTCCAAAACCCTAGACTACCAGAGAACTAACCCTAGGGAGTTTCTAATAGTGAGAACTCACACAACGGAAACCACCTGAATACAAGATCCAGCATCACCCCACCTCCAGTAGCACCCTGTGCAGGACACCTCATCTAAACAACAAACAAAACAAAAATACAAACCCAATCATCAGCAGACAGGATTACCACCTCACTCAGCCTTGCCCATCAGAGGAAAAACAAACAAAAAGCACAAAAGTCTCACCCTGTATGAAGCTTACACAAACCACTGGACCAACCTGAGGAGGACAGAAACCAAAAGGAAGAAAGAATTCAACCTTGAAGCCTGGGAAAAGGAGACCTCAAACACAGTAATTAATGAAAAGGCAGAGAAATACTACACAAATGAAGAAACAAACTAGAAACACAGAAGTCCAAATAAATGAAGAGGAAATAGGCAAACCACCTGAAAAGAATTCAGAATAATGATAGTAAAGATGATCAAAAACCTTGAAAACAAAATGGAGAAAATGCAAGAATCAATTAACAAAGATCTAGAAGAATTAAAGAATAAACATACAGAGATAAACAACACAATTATTGGAATTAAAAATACTCTAGAAGGAATCAATAGCAGAATATCTGAAGTAGAAGAATGAATCAGTGAGCTGAAAGATAAAGTGATGGAAATAGCTTATGAAGAGCAGAATAAAGTATAAAGAATGAACAGAACTGAAAATAGTCTCAGAGACCTCTGGGACGAAGAAGTCCAAGAAGAAGAGAAAAAGAAAGGGTATGAGAAAGTTTTTGAAGAGATTATAGTTGAAAATTTCCCCAACATGGAAAAGGAAATAGTCAAGTCCAAGAGGCATAAAGAGTCCCATGCAGGATAATCCCAAGGAGAAACACACCAAGACACACACTAATCAAACTAACAGACTAAACACAAAGAAAGTCTTAAGAGCAGCAAGGGAAAAGCAACAAGTAACATACATGGGAAACCCCATATGCTTAACAGCTGATCTTTCAGCAGAAACTCTGCCAGCCAGAAGGGAATGGCAGGGTATATTTAAAGTACAGAAAGGGAAAAACCTACAACCAAGATTACTGTACCCAGCAAGGATCTCATTCAAATTTGATGGAGAAATAAAAAGCTTTTAAGACAAGCAAAAGTTAAGAGAATTCAGTACCACCAAACCAGCTTTACAACAAATGTTAAAGGGACTTATGTTGTCAAGAAATATAAGAGAAGAAAAATGATCTAGAAAATCAACCCCAAACAATTAAAATGGCAATAAGAACATATATATCAGTAATTACTTTAAATGTAAATGGATAAATGCTTCAACAAAACGATAGACTGGCTGAATGGATACAAAAACAAGACCTATATATATGCTGTCTACAAGAAACCCACTTCAGACCTCATGACACATATAGACTGAAAGTGAGAGGATGGAAAAATATATTCCATGCAAATGGGAAGCAAAAGAAAGCTGGAATAGCAACCCTCATATCAGACAAAATAGACCTTAAAATAAAGATTACAAGCGATAAGGAAGGACAGTAGATAATGATCAAGGGATCAATTCAAGAGGAAGACATAATGATTGTAAATATCTATGCGCCCAACATAGGAGCACCTCAACACATAAGACAAACACTAACAGACATAAAACGAGAAATTGACATAACACAATAATAGTAGGAGACTAACACCCCACTCACACCAATGGACAGATCATCTAAACAGAAAGTTAATAAGGAAACACAAATCTTAAATGATACATTAAATGAGATGGATCTCATCGTTATCTTCAGGACACTCCATCCAAATGCAGAAGAATACACCTTCTTCTCAAGTGCACATGGAACATTCTCCAGAATAGACCAATTCTTGGGTCATATATCAAACCTCAGTAAATTTAAGAAAATTGAAATCGTATCAAGCATCTTCTCCGACCACAACGCCATGAGACTAGATATCAATTGCAAGAAAAAAACTGTAAGAAACACAAGCACATGAAGATTAAACAACATGTTTCTAAATAACCAACCAGTTACTGAAGAAATCAAAAAACTTTTAGAAACAAATGACAATGAAAACACAACAACTCAAAACCTATGGGATGCAGCAAAAGCAATTATAGGAGGCAAGTTTATAGCAGTACAATCCTACCTCAAGAAACAAGAAAACATCAAATAGACAATCTAATGTTGCACCTAAAACAACTGGAAAAGAGGAACAAAAAACCCCAAAATTAGTAGAAGGAAAGAAATCATAAAGATCCAAACAGAAATAAATGAAGGAAACAATAGTAAAGATTAATAAAACGAAAAGCTGGTTCTCTGAGAAGATAAGCAAAATTGACAAACCTTTAGCCAGATTCATCAAGAAAAAAAGAGAGAAGAATCAAATTAACAAAATTAGAAATAAAAAGGAGAGGTTACAAAAGACAATGCAGAAGTCCAGAGGAATTTAAGAGACTTTTCTGAACAGTTATATGGAAATAAAGTGGATAACCTGAAGAAATGGACAGATTCCTAGAAAAGTTCAATCTTCCAAGACTGAACCAATAAGAAATAGAAATTATGAACAACCCAATTACAAGCAGTGAAATTGAAGCTGTGATCAGAAATCTCAGAAAAAAACAAAAGCCCAGAACCAGATGACTTCACAGAAGAGTTTTATCAAACATTTAGAGAAGAGCTAATGCCTATCCTTCTAAAACTCTTTCAAAAAATTGCAAATGAAGGAATACATCCAAACTCATTCTATGAGGCTGCCATCACCCTGATACCAAAACCAGACAAAGACAACACAAAAAAAGAAAACTACAGGCCAATATCACTGATGAACATAGATGCAAAAATCCTTAACAAAATTTTAACAAACAATTCAGGAACACATCAAAAAGCTCATACACCATGATCGAGTTAGGTTTATTCTAGAAATGCAAGGATTCTTCAATATACACAAATCAATCAATGTGATACACCATGTTAACAAATTGAAAGACAAAAACCATATGATAATCTCAGTAGATGCAGTAAAAGCCTTTGACAAAATTCAGCACCCATTTATGATGAAAACTCTTCAAAAACTGGGCATAGCCTACCTCAACATAGTAAAAGCCATATATGATAAGACTACAGCAAACATTATTCTCAATGATGAAAAACTGAAAGCATTTCCCGTAAGATCAGGAACAAGACAAGGATGTCCAGTTTCACCACTATTATTCAACATAGTTTTGGAAGTCCTAGCTATAGCAGTCAGAGCAGAAAGAATTCAGGTCGGAAAAGAAGAAGTACAGCTCTTGCTGTTTGCAGATGACACAATACTGTACGTAGAAACCCCTAAAGATAGTATCAAAAAATGAGTAGAGCTAATCAGTGAATTTAGCAATGTTGCAGGATACAAAATCAATACACAGAAATCACTTGCATTTGTATTTACCCACAATGAAAAATCAGAAAGAGAAATTAAGGAATCAATCCCATTCACCATTGCAGCAAAAAGAATTAAATATCTAGGAATAAACTTACCTAAGGATACAAAAGAACTGTACACAGAAAATTATAAGACACTAATGAAAGAAATCAAAGATGCCATAAATAGATGGAGAAATATTCCATGTTCCTGGGTAGGAACAATGGAGAAATGTCTGTTTAGGTTTTTTTCCCACTTTTAGATTGAGTTGTGTGTTTTCTGGCATTTTCACAACAATATTGTGAAAATGACTATACTCCCAAGCACAGTATTCAGATTCAGTGCAATCCCTATCAAGTTACCAATGGCATTTTTCACAGAACTAGAACAAAAAATTTCACAATTCGTATGGAAACACAAAAGGCCCGAATAGCCAAAGTAGTCTTAAGAAAGAAGAATGGAGCTGGAAGAATCAACCTTCCTGATTTCAGATTATACTACAAAGCTACAGTCAAGACAGTATGGTCCTGGTATAGACCAATGGAACAAGATAGAAAGCCCAGAAATAAACCCATGCACTTACAGATACCTTAATTTTGACAAAGGAGGCAAGAATATAGAATAGGGCAAAGACAGCCTCTTCAATAAATGGTGCTGGGAAAACTGGACAGCTACATGCAAAAGAATGAAATTAGAACACTTCCTAACACCATACACAAAGATAAACTCAAGATGCATTAAAGACCTAAATGTAACACCAGAAACTATAAAACTCTTAGAGGAAAACATAGGCAAAACACTCTGACATAAATCAAAGCAAGATCCTCTATGACCCATCTCCTAGAGTAACAGGAATAAAAACAAAAGTAAGCAAGTGGGACCTGATTAAACTTAAAAGCTTTTGCACAGCAAAGGAAACTATAAGCAAGTTGAAAAGACAACCCTTAGAATGGGAGAAATAATAGCAAATGAAATAAATGATAAAGGATTAATTTCCAAAATATACAAGCAGCTCATACAACTCAATGCCAGAAAAACAAACAACCCAATCAAAAAGTGAGAAAAATCCCTAAACAGACATTTCTCTAAAGAAGACATACAGATGGCTAACAAACACATGAAAAGATGCTCAACATCGCTCATTATTAGAGAAATGCAAATCAAAAGTACAATGAAATATCACCTCACACCAGTCAGAATGGCCATCATCAAAAAGTCTACCAACAATAAATGCTGGAGATGGTGTGGAGAAAAGGGACTGCTCTTACACTGTTGGTGGGAATGTAAATTGATACAGCCACTATGAAAGACAGCATGGAGATTCTTTTAAAAAAAACTAGGAATAAAGCCACCATATGAACCAGCAATCCAACTCCTAGGCATATACCCTGAGGAAACCAAAATTGGAAAAGATACATGTATCCCATTGTTTGTTGCAGCACTCTTTACAATAGCTAGAACATGGAAGCAACCTAGATGTCCATCGGCAGATGTATGGGTAACGAAGTAGTGGTACATATACACAATGGAATATTACTCAGCCATAAAAAGGAACACATTTGTATCAGTTCTGATGAGGTGGATAAACCTAGAGCCTATTATATAGAGTGACATGAGTTAGAAAGATAAATATCGTATTCTAACACAAAAATACGGAATCTGGATGAATGGTACTGAAGAACTCATTTACAGGGCAGCCATGGAGAAACAGACACAGAGAATAGACTTATGGGCACGGGGAGATTGGAGGAGAGGGTGAGACGTATGGCAAGAGTCACATGGAAACTTACATTACCATATGTAAAATAGATAGCCAATGGGAATTTGCTGTATGGATCAGGAAACTCAAACAGGGGCTCTGTATCAACCTAGAGGGGTGGGATGGGGAGGGAGATGGGAGGGAGTTTCAAAAGGGAGGGGATATATGTATACCTATGGCTGATTCTGGAGAAGGCAATGGCACCCCACTCCAGTAATCTTGCCTGGAAAATCCCATGGACGGAAGAGCCTGGTAGGCTGCAGTCCATGGGGTCGCTGAGGGTGGGACACAACTGAGCGACTTCACTTTCACTTTTCACATTCATGCATTGGAGAAGGAAATGACAACCCACTCCAGTGTTCTCGCCTGGAGAATCCCAGGGACGGGGGAGCCTGGTAGGCTGCCGTCTATGGGGTCACACAGAGTCGAACATGACTGAAGTGACTTAGCAGATGGCTGATTCATGTTGAGGTTTGACAGCAAACAACAAAATTCTATAAAGCAATTATCCTTCAATAAAAAAATAAATTAAAAAAATTAAAACCTTGAAAATATTTACTTGTGCAGAGAAGAAAGAGCTGTATGAAAATATAAACAGTAGTTATCATCATAAGCTTATGATTGACATTTTTTTCTGTTTCCCATATTTGCTAAAATTCTATGATAAATCTATTATTTGTATAATCAACACAAAAATTGTAAAGCCATTTTGAATAAGTGATAAGACATTTCTCATGTGGCTTATAGATTACCTCAGAATAAAAGTAAATCCAAAGTATTTCTTAAACAGTGATCAAATTGTTCGTTTACATAAGTGTCAGTTCCCAGCCCTATGAAGTAGTAGCACTTATCCTGATGTCACTGGTGCATTTGTTAAAAATTTAATTCTCTTTGTGTTATTTACAATTTGTGTAGTTGAGACTGTCTAGTAAATCCATTAGTATGGTTTGAGTTGGTAATTTTAACTACTGGTTTAAGATACCAAGTTTCAAGTCATTGTGAAGGACTTCTATTGTCTTCATATGTTTGACACTGTATCTCTTCTTTAAAAAGAAAAAGTCTTTATTCTTTTAAAGTCTTGAATATGATGCATGGTCAGTATATATTTTTTTTTATTAATCACTTACTTTAGTTCTGAAATACAGGTTTTGGTAAACTCTGGTATACATATCTTTGCTCAAATACCACCTTCTCTGCCCAACCCCTTTAAAGTAACACCATCGCTGACATCTCCATATTTCCCTTACTCTATTATTATTATTATAATTTATTACCATATCACTTTACATTTGTTTGCCTTCCTCATATCATTATAATGTGAGTTCCTTAGAGTAGTAGTGCAATTTGTGCTTCTCTGGTGTCCTAATAGAACCTGACCACACTTAGATACACAATAAATATTTTTAAATGAATTAGATGTTGTGGAATGAAATATTCTGGTTGGGACTTGCCTGGTGGTCCAGTGGTTAAAACGCCATGCTTCCACTGCAGGGGCATAGGTTCAATCCCTGGTCAGGGAACTAAGATCCTGCATGCCATGTGGCCTGCCCACACCCACACACACTCACACACACACAAAAGGACATATTCTGGTTAATAGAAAGTTAACCCTATATAAAACAGCCTATTTGAAAGAGAAAATTAAAAGCTTACTCCATACTCATGTTTTAAATATGTAATTGATATAATACTACATATTTAAATGCATATCCTTGGAAGGACTGATCCTGAAGCTCCAATACTTTGCTCACCTGATATGAAGAGTCAACTCATCGAAAAAGACCCTGATGCTGGGAAAGATTGAGGGCGGGAGGAGAAGGGGGCATCAGAGGACAAGATGGTTGGATGGCATCAGTGACTCAGTGGGCATGAGTTTGCACAGACTCTGGGAGATAGTGAAGCACAGCAAGCTTGGCATGCTGCAGTCCACAGGGTGACAAAGAGTCAGACAGTACTTAGTGATTGAACACCAACAACAAATAATACTAGTTAATACAAGATTAGATACAGATATATAAATATAGATATACAGATAGATACTATTGAGAGCAAGAAAACCTTTAGGGATAACTGAAAAATCAGTGGCTTAGTATCTTTAACCTAAGATAATTAGCTTTTTCTCAGTTCATAGAAGCAGAAAATCCAAATCAACAGGTTTGTGTGTGTGTGTTTTTCCTGAATTCTTAATTAATTAGCAGAATAATTCAGAAGGTTTGGTTAACTGTCAGTGACTCATCCAGAGCATTTTCAGCATGTGGTTCAGGGCTGGTAATACAAGTAGAACAGGTCTAGAAGCACAACCAAAATTTTCTCTAAACAGAAAGAAAATGAGTTTTATCCCCATAGTAGGCACAGAAAGTAAAGGTACAGATTAGTTATCAGCTCAACCAAAATGAATACTTCAAAGGAAACTGAATGTCAACTCAGTGAAGCCTGTTGAAAGAGTAAGAAGGAGGGGCCTGAAACACCAGAGTAAAATGAGATTGATGTCCTACCTGTGTAAACAAAATTGATTCTCAGTTATCAGAGATGACAGCTTCTGTCCCTGTCTAATCCAGTTTCCCACAGTGTAATCCCTATCTGAAGTTTCAGGCCCGTCTCTGTTTCTGAGCACTTTTCTTTTTTGGTTTTATTTTTGTTTTTTCACACGTAGAAAGTTCATCAGCAGTCTGTGCTCCATTTGCTTGTGCAGTTTAGAATTAATTTCTCCTCCCCACACAGAGGATTTAGTGGTTCAACCATGACTTCCTGCTCCCATATATTCTTAAAACCCCACCAGTATTTTCTCTGTATTGACCCAGAGTTCCTCTCAAAACTTGATCTAACTGATGCCCAGCTACTAAAAATCCCTCCCTGAACACTTGCCTGTAACTGGAAATCCTATGACTTTGCTTAGCTTCTTTTACCAGTCTTCCTTGTATGTGCCTTGCCTCAGCTGCTTCACTACCTTACTTCTAAATTGGACCAGCTCTCAGGATTTCCTAATGGAAGGACCACCCATCGGTCCTGGTAACTACAGGAACCTTACCACTGGATATGTGAGATCTTAGTTCCCTGACCGAACCGATGCCCCCGCATTGGAAGCATGAAGTCTTAACCACTGACTGCCAGAGAAGTCCCACATCCACTTTTAATATTTGGGAAGCCATGAACATTATGTGGATAAAAATTCAAAGATCAGCTGCTGTTACTCATTGGAGTAAAAACTAGATTACTAATTATAGCAGTCTTTGACTTTCTTGGGCCTCCCTGGTGGCTCAGACGGTAAAGAATCTGCCTGCCATGTGGAAGACTGGGTTTGATCCCTGGATCAGGAAAATCCCCTGGAGAAGGGAATGTCTACCCACTCCAGTATTCTTGCCTGGAGAATTCCATGGACAGAGAGCAGAGTTGGACACGACCGAGTGACTAACATTTTCACTTTTGACCTTCTTACCCATGATAACCTTGTTGATAGAGATGGGAGTAAACATACATTGCTTGGCTTAATACATGAGAGTATAATGAGCAAACTTTCACCATAGTATATATGTAAAGACTGCTGATGTAAATACTGTTATGCAGATCTGTTGTTATTTAGTGTTTTATCTAGTGCTTTTGTTCAAATGAGCTCTCCTGTTTCTCAGAACAGAATTCTCTGTTGATGTCTCTCCTGCAGTTATTTCTCAGCATTGCAGAATATGCAGTGCTGCTTGAAGTTTATTCACTGTAGCTGAGAGAATTTCTTATGGGTTAACTCTGTTGTTCCCTGTCTAATTGCTCATTTTCACCTTTTCACAGGTGAAATTCTCCTTGTTTGTCCAGCTTAAAGTCTGTTGCAATGACTATTCCTTAAGAGCAAACAGTTCATTCTAGGTCTTTATAGTACTATTTTTAAAGTAGTGTGATTTATGAGTAAGTCTTACGCAAACTAAAAACCTAGCTAATGTAAAGACTAATCTAGTCAAACCAGGGACCTGGGGTGACTGTAGCTGGAGATGCTGATAAACTTTGTAAGAAATGTGACCTCTTAAGGTTACTATGCTGAATTAGAATGTCGAACATAAACTTGCGAACACATGAATAATATTGCCTTCATTCAAATAAAAGTTTCACATTAAGAGGAGAAGATGAGAAAACTGAGTCAACAGCGTAAAATGTGACAGGTTATATTAGCAAAACAAGTAGGAGGAAGTCAGCTGAATTGTCAGCCTGTACCCTGGTCGCCATCTCTTCCTCACACTGTAACTGCCTTTGCAGCGCTGATGTTTCTAAAGGGTTTTCACAGTTCAACTTAAGTTAAAATAATAACTATTATTACAAAGGCATAATGATTTGTATGAGCCAGATTTTCCTTTACTGTGTAAACGACATGAGAATAGATGAGTCCTTTAGAATTAGCATTTGGTTCATGTGTCATTTTATTAAACTTAACATCCTCAAATTTTTACTTAACTGTGTAGTAAAATGGGAAGATTAATAGTGCTAAAAGAAACTTTGAAATGCCACATAATGAATAAGAAGAGCAGGTGTAATCTAAAAGCTAAGTCTTTCATTTCCTGTTTGAAGTTGGCCTCAGAATTACTCACAATGTCCTGGATCGTAAAAAGGCAAACTTTGCATTTTAATTTTTTCAGAACAAACTCTTTTAAAGATAAATATCACATTCCAAATGACTTAGTATTTATTTCAATAATAAGGTCTAGTGTGCCCCATAGTTTAGCATACAAATAGGTATGGATTTCATATGTTTTATACATTTATGTTTTATAAGACAACTTACCCCAGGGAATTCAGGGCATTTTCATGTCAGTAAATTGTTTAATTAATATTTTTGACTAAAGTAATTGTTTTACTGCTTCACATCCATGATGATGGCTATAATCCAAGAGACAATGATAAGTTTTGATTAGAATATGGAGGATTTACCACCCTCGTAATTGCTGGTGAGAATGTGCAACCACACTGAAAAGCAGTTTGGCAGCTCTTCAAAAAGCTTAAAACCTGAGTGACCATATGACCTTGCTGTTCTTTTATATATATATAATTAATGCCTGGACTTCCCAAAAAGTTAAACACACAAGCTGACATTCACCTTAAAGCCTTGATGTGTATTAAGTGATGTGTACCAATAGGCCTGAATGGAGCTTCCACCACTCTGAATGTGACGTACTTGTAAATAAAGAAAGATTCGAGAGTACCAGGAGTGAAGTAGCCTGTAGCAAGAATCTAATGCTGTCTTCTCTAATTATATTTTAAATGTTGTTGTCACAAGAGTGAAGCGACCTCCTTTAAAACACGTTTGAAAGTTTAACTGACTTCAGAAATATCAGCTAAGGTTCTTATGTAGCAGTGGAAAGATCATTACTGTGAAGTCAAACATAGCTGGACTTGAGACCCCCTCTGAAATCTACCAGGAAGTTCTTCCTCTTGAAGAAATGAATTAATCTCTGAATCTCTGGTTTCTCATCTGCAAAATACCTAATAGAGTTGTGGGATTAAATGAGATGCCATGGATGAAACAGACTATACTCTGTTTCTGTGGCCTGCGTGTACTCTTGTTTCTACTTCTAGAGCACTTCCACCTTGGACTTCTTCCTGCTGTGTACTCAAACACACATCTACACAAACTGAGTTAATTCTTCTTCCTGTATGTACACATCAAACCTAGGGTTTACCTTATTGAAGCGCTTATCTTGTTCTATTGAATTTTCATATTTTACATCTCTTCCCCAGAAAACTAAGTTCTTTTTTTTTTTTTTTTGGCACACCATGCAGCTTGTGGGATCTCAGTTCCCCAGCCAGGGTCTCAGTTCCTGGACCAGGGACTGAAGACCAGCCCTGGCAATGAAAATGCCGAATCCTAACCACTAGACCATGAGGGAACTCCCCCAAAATAAGTTCTTTAAAGGGGGAAAAAAAATTGTCTTCCACTGTATACATATTTGCCTGGCATGGTGACTAGCTCAATAAATATTTGAAAAAATCGAATTTTAGGAACATCTAGCATTATACCGGGTTCATAATAACTCCCTGAAAAAGCATACTATGTCTTTATTTTGCTTTCTGTTAGAACATAGTCAACTTGAAGCATTTTCAGATCTATAATATGCAGTGATTTATATCTTAAATGGAAATGTTTTTATTACTAGTTATACCTATGGAATGAAGAGAATGTTTCTTATCTGTGTTGTAATAGACTGCTTATTGTTATATATTTACCTTTGTAATTTGTACATTATGTTTTCTTATACAAATCAAATCTATATTTACTAGCTTAAAAATTTATTTTATATATGTCTCAGGAATTGCAAGTTAATGCATATATTTCATGCCATTTTTCTCCATTTAATATTATTTAGACTTAGAATGAAATAGCAAGGTTGGAAACAATGCTATAGATTTAAGAAAGCCTATGAAATATATGGAAATTAAGTCATTTTAAGTAATAACTGAACCTTGTTCTTACCATTTTTATTTTAAATGCTTATCTTGCAAAATAATAATAATAGGTAATAACTATTTTGGAACGAGAAGAATGAAAATAAAGGGAGCAGTAGAGGAAGTTTAATCAACATGTTTTGTTTCCCCAGACTTAGCATATTTCCATACACACGACCATCTAAATTATTTACAAAAGCTTTGCTGAATAAATAAAAGTTATTAACTGAATAATAATATAGGGATATTGAACAGGCAGAAGTACTGCTTATGTTTCTATAAATTGAGATTTCTTTATTGTTTCATAATTGTTTTCTTTCTTCAGGTACAGAGAACTACAACTTAGTGCAGAAAGCAAAGTAACAGAATTTCTCCATCAAAGTAAAATAAAATCTTTTGAAAGTGAGCGTGCTCAACTTCTACAAGAGGAGACTGCAAGAAATCTCACTCAGTGTCAGTTGGAATGTGAAAAATACCAGAAAAAATTAGAGGTACATATACAAGCTTTTGTTTTAAAATTAGCACAGAATGTAAGCTCTGTAAGCATAAGGTCTATATTATATTCAGCTTTTTAAAAAAATGATTTTCTTTTTCATTTAATTTTGTTTGTGCTTGGTCTCTGTTGCTGCACACTGGCTTTCTTCTAGTTGGGGCGAACTGAGGCCATTGTGGCGCGTTGGGCTCAGTAGTCCTGGCGCACAGTTGCCCCACGGCATGTGGAATCTTCCTGGACCACGGATTGAACCCGTGTCCCCTCCATTGGCAGGCAGACTGTTAACCACTGGACCACCAGGGAAGTCCATATTTCATATTGAGCTTTATAAATAATATTTGTGTTATGTATGAAAAGGAGCCGTGTCTTTAATTTTTAAAGATCTCTTATCAAGAGAATGTATCTTCCTCTTAGATAAAAAGGTGGAAAAAAGTAATGGACAGCCTCTAAGAAAAGAAATGCAAATTGCCATAGGTCTGTTTGTTGTTTTTAAAGTGTTGGCAGAAGTCCCCTTAAATGGGAAATCTCATTCAAGTAGAAAATGGACCATCCCTTCTAGAGAATGATATGGTTATTTGTGTTAAAGTCCTTAAAAAATTGATCAAGTAATTTTAGTTAAAGGAACAATGAGGTGCTTGTTGAGAACAAGTAAGGTTTTATGTTTTTTGTGTGTATCACAGCATTATTTATTATCATAAAAACTGGAAGTGTCTTAAATGTCCCAACAATAGATAATTAAACAGTTTTTGATTAATATGTTAAAATTATAAATTTTGCTGTATTCATACATTGTATGATTATGTGCAATCATGTTCTTCAATATTTTAGAATCAAGAAAATTCTTCTTTAAAATGCTGAATGAAAGACGCAATAATATCATTAGGGTGATTAATTAATGATGTAAGTATTCATTACAATAAACTTCCAGAGACTACATTTTAGAAAAGTACTCTGATAAGTAAAATTAAGATTAACAAAACAAAAGGAACTTCCCTGGTCATCCAGTGGTTAAGAATCCACCTCAGAGTTCAAGGGGGACGTGTGTTAGATCCCTGGTTGGAGAACTAAGATACCACATACCACGGAGCAGCTAAGCCCACACACCACAGCTATCTAGTCCTTGCGCACTGGAACCCATGCACCACAAGTAGAGAGTCCGTGCACCACAGTGAAAGATCTGCGTGGTGCAGCAAAGATCCCACGTGCCCCACCTGAGACCCAGGGCAACCAAAATAAATAAATATTTGTTTAAAAAAACAAAAATAACAAAGTAAAGAGTCTTACAGAAAATAAAGCCTTAGGGAAAAACATAAAGACAATGTGAATTAAATAGCACATATTTAAAGAAACACGAGTAAAAATTGTAGATGATACCTACTTCTAAATAAACCAGTGTTCTGCATTTAAAACTTTTTCAGGTACCTTCTTTGGGAAACTGCTGCAGTCACAATCTGCTACAGGCGACTCTCCCACACATTTTAGATTAGATTAGCTCTGCTTTGGTATTCGTCATCTGCAAATTTTTTATGGTTTAAGTTTTGTAATTCCTAGCAATTTCTTTTTCTTTCCACATCAGATGGCTGTGCTTACGGATGTGTTTGGGGGGAGTGAGGGGTTATATTTAGGAAAGTAGAAAGCCACTTGCCCTCTCTGTGTACTGAAACAAACATTTCATTAACCAATACTTTAAAACACACAGTGCTGGTGTTTTAACCATTCTATTTTATTGTTTTTAGCTGGTTTTAGTCAAAACTGATTTCATAACCTCCTAAAGGTTTCAACTTGCAATATGAAAGCCAGTTTTCCATAGAGCTACCCACTTAGTCTGTGGATGCAGGTGACTAGTAATTATTGAGCTCTCTTGTATAAAGGCCTTACATGGAGAAACACCTTTGTGAAAAATACTATGATTGTAAAAACTTGGGTTGATAAAACTGAGGCGTTAGGGGAATTTCTTTACAGTTTCTCCTCTGTTAAACTAGGATCTTTGAGAGGACAGGGACTATTTACTTACTATTGTCATCAGTGCCTAACATAGCACCTCACTCATAGTGGATGCTCAATAAATATTTAATGAGTGAATGAATGGTTTGATGATGTGCTATGCTTAGTCAATCAGTCGTTTCTGACTCCTTTCGACCGCATGGGCCGTAGCCCACCAGGGTCCTCTGTCAATGGGGATTCTCCAGGCAAGAATACTAGAGTGGATTGCCATGCCCTCAGGGGATCTTCCCAACCTAGGGATCGAACCCAGGTCTTCCACGTTGCAGATGGATTCTTTACCATCTGAGCCACCAGGAAAGCCCAAGAATACTAGAGTGAGTAGCCTATATCTTCTCTGGGGGTCTTCCCAACCCAGGAATTGAACTGCATCTCCTGCATTGTAGGCAGATTCTGTACCAGTTGAGCTACCAGGCAAGCCCCATTTATAATGAATTTAACAGCAACCCACTCCAGTACTCTTGCCTGGAAAATCCCATGGATGGAGGAGCCTGGTAGGCTGCAGTCCATTGGGTCGCTAAGAGTCGGACACCACTGAGCGACTTCACTTTCACTTTTTACTTTCCTGCATTGGAGAAGGAAATGGCAACCCACTCCAGTGTTCTTGCCTGGAGAATCCCAGGGACGGGGGAGCCTGGTGGGCTGCCATCTATGGGGTCGCACAGAGTCGGACACGACTGAAGTGACTTAGCAGTAGCAGCAGCAGCAGCAGAGAGAAATAATGTTGTGAAGGGTAAAGATTACTATAATTATGTACTTTTTGATGGCTTTTACCCAATATTCTCATTGATTTATGCCTTAGGGACAGTCTGTTTTATTTTTTTCCTTAATTATCAGTTTCCAAAAGCTTTCAAAAAACTGGCTTTAGAACTTTCTTGGTGGTTCAAGTGGTTAAGAATCCACCTGCCAGTGCAGAGAACACAAGTCCGCTCCCTGGTTCAGGAAGATCCCACATTCTGTGGGGTAGCTAAGCCCATTCCACAGCTACTGAGTCCACGTGCACCTAGAGCCTGTGCTCTGCAACAAAAGAAACCACCGCCATAAGAAGCCCACACACGACAACTAGGTGTAGCCCCCACTCACCACAACCAGAGAAAGCCCTGGTGTAGCAACAAGACCTAGCACAGCCGAAAGTAAATAAATGGCAAAATTTACTTTAAAAAACACTGACTTTATATTTTTGTCTCTTTTTAGAGCAATTATTGACCTATAATTTTGTGTTTTCATTCATTTTATGTATGTTATATATATAATTTTATATAACTGTGTATTATCATTCTGTTATTTAAAGGAAGGAAATATCCACTGTGAGAGTTTGATATTTAATAAGGATTCTTAAAAGCAGTTGACCTATTTTTTGCATTCATGATTAAACTCACATGTTCATAGATTGGTTTTTCCCTAAAGAATCTTTAATGTAATAGCCTTCCATAGGTCCAATAATCATGTTCTTCAGTGGCTTTCAGAAACTGTAATAAATTTATTCACATCAGCCACTCAGACAAATCCATGATAAAAGATTTGTACTGTGGTGTACCAGAGGTATTGAAAGGTACCCCAAGTCAAAAGTTTCTGGCCCTCTCTTCTTTCTGTCATGAACGAGAATTTTAAATTGTATCTCTCAATTTAATACTACCTTTCAGTCTCTTCTTAAAATAGTATTTTATGAAATATGTAGTCTCCAGCATTTTAGTTCTTTGTCTCTTCATATATCCATTTCTGCAGTTTTTCTTTCGTAGTTTTGTTGGGAAAGTGAGGTATAGATGAAGGGTTATCAGCCCTGCTGTGAGAACCACCATTTAACACTGTCCTTACTGAGCCTCTCTACTGACAAAGGCATTAATGTATCACCGGCAACCAGATTCTTAATGAATTACATCCCAACTTAGTGAACTCTCTAAAATCCCCAGATTGTTTCACTTTGCAGTGATTTTGTTATAATAAATTCTCTAGAAAGCATTTCCAACCAGCAAGAATTAATGCTACAACAGGAATTTTCTTTTTCTGATCCAATCAAGGACACTAGAAATCATCCTACAGATATAACTTTTGTGTTACTCTTTCTCCATCTTCCAAAGGAATGTATTTAGAGGGTAGGGGATGATTACTGGTTTATTTGGAGTTGGGAGAGAGTTTTGATGGAGGAATGTATTTAGAGGGTAGGGGGTGATTATTAGTTTATTTGGAGTTGGGAGAGAGTTTTGATGGAAATAATTTAGGAAAATGAGATGAAATAGATTAAATTAAATCAAAATTTCTGCTTGTTAAAAGCTGTAAATAGATCTTCCATATTTTCTTTCTCCCTATTGCAGGAAGCAGTCACATACATTTGTTAAGGTAAACTTTATGTCATTAGAGAAAATAACTTTTCTTCAAAATTGCTTAATAATAGAGAATTCAGGATAATTAAAGCAGTACATCTGGAGAAGGAAATGGCAACCCACTCCAGTGTTCTTGCCTGGAGAGTCTCAGGGACGGAAGAGCCTGGTGGGCTGCCGTCTATGGGGTCACACAGAGTCGGCCACGACTGAAGCGACTTAGCAGCAGCAGCAGCAAAGCAGTACATCTCATCTTTATGAGCCATTTAATACAGGGTACTCATAGTTGTATTTCCTGCAGTGGTAATAGCATTTTTCAGCACTTTTACTATATTCTAGTCACTCTGCTAAACACTGTGACTTTATCCTCTCATTTAATACTTCCAACAACACACAGGTAGGCCTAGAAAGAATAATTACCTACGATCACAATGAGTAAGTGTCAAAGCCAGGATTGAAATCCAAATCTTTCTGGCTTCAAACCATATTCTTACCATAATATTCAACTGCTTCTCAGGAAATACTGCATTCCTTATGCTGTGTTAAGAAGTAAGTATAATACCACCCCATAATTTAGTCTGTACTAGTAAGTAAACTTTCTATATAGTTGCAATTTAATGTAAGCATTAAAGCATTCCTTTGTCACTAGAAATGTCTCCTTCTTGGTGAATTCATTATTGTCACCCTAATGATTTCTTCAGTGAGTTACCATAGGAAAACATAGGCTTTTTTCTTCTACTTAAAATAACTCCAATTTCCATGTCTTTTATATGTCTTTTTAATAAATTTTTTATCCTTTCTTTCTATACAAAGGCATTTTCTGGTACTGTTCCAAGTAGCACTTCACATTTACATTTTGATTTGCTGCTTTGAATTTATGATTGTTCAGCAAACCAAAAATCTTAACTAAAACCATGGTCTGGGTAAATGAAACAGTCTGTGGTAGAAAACTGAAGGACTCATTACGAGTATGTAATTTTTACACACAGCTTTGCAAGTCTTTCTCAAATATCTGTGATCACTAGATAAATAATCTCCACCTAGGTGAGGAGTATAGCATTATTGCATTTTTTGAATTCTAACAAGCAAATGCCAATGTTACTCCTACAACTATTGCTAAGTTTTACATTTTTTTCAATTTATATAAAAAGGTGCTTCATAATTTTCAGTTCAAAACAAATTATGTTCCTTAGGAACGAATGTATTTTACCTCTTCGGTCATCTTCATTGAGCTTTCTCTTCATATCTAAATCAGTAAAAAATATTTTTTGCTTCATGTTTTCATCTTAACTGCCAACCTATTTAATTCTGCCTTTGCCATTTTTTTTTCCACTCCTAGGTTTTAACTAAAGAATTTTATAGTCTTCAAGCCTCTTCTGAAAAACGCATTACTGAACTTCAAGCACAGAACTCTGACCATAAGGCAAGGCTAGACACTTATGAGAAACTGGAAAAAGAGCTTGACGAAATAATAATGCAAACTGCAGAGAGTAAGTCCCCCCCACACACCCCCAACACACACACAGCTGTTTCTTCTGACAGCACAAGGAGCCTGATACTGTTTCTAAAACTGCTTTGCTATATTTCTTTAAAATATTACTTGTGACTTTCTTTGAAAGAAGACTTTGTATTTTAAAATTCAGTTAACCTTAATTCTAGTAGTTTGAGAGCAAAAAATATATATTTGTCTAACTATGATAGATTTTATCTTTTCATTTATTTATTTGTTTTACTATTTCATTTCACTCATTCAGCAATAAAGTGATTACATATGCCAGGATCTGGGGTGTAGAGTTCATGCAATAATTCTTGCTTATAGGTATTCCTAGTCTATTCTGCTGGGAGAGACAAACATGTCAACAGATAATTAAAGTGCTGTTAGCAAAAGAGAGGCAGATCTTGGTAAGTACAGAAGAGATCGTGAGTTAATTCCTTGTTGGAGGTGAGGAATCCCAAAGAGGGGAGATAACATTTGAATGAGTCTTGAAGGACAGATAGAAATTCATTGCACACCCTGTGTTACAGACTTTGACCTTTAATTTCTACTTCTTTATTCCCCTCTTATTTGCCATCTTCCTGTGTTGTCCTTGACTCCAAGAGAATATTTCAAATTAACATTTCACCATTGCCTGAAATGTTTGCTACAGTACATTATTTCTATTCAAAAGTCAGAAATGATAGTGTCATTCTTATAAAAGTGGGTTTAATCTTCAGCTGAAGTTGAGATTGACTCTATCTGGGGTAACTTTTCTTATGAAGACTGTATTATGTTGGTAGCCCAATTTAAGAAAAACTTTTTTTCATTTCTGTCATTGCCTTTTTTTAATTTCCAAGGTCAGTGATAACTGCAGTAGTTTCCAAATTTATCCTGTTTCTTCATGGCATCTGAGTAACCTCTATAAAATATAGATTTGACTATACCATATACCTGCTTTAATGCCCCTATAAACATAAATCAGCCTAAGGTCAAATTCCTTAGCATGTCTTTTTATGATTAGACTCATTTATCTTTGTACTTTTTCATGCCTTGCTATTCTTATCATATCACTGTATTTTGAAAGTTCTATACTCTTTTTTATCTCTGTAACTTTGCAGATGTCCCTCTGTTTAAATAAATTAGTAATGAAAGAAAACTTCCTCAATCTGATAAGAGATACCTATAAAAAATATATAGCTAATATAACTAATGATGAAATATCAATTGCTTTCCCTTTCAGGGAGAGAACCAGGCGAGGATTTCTAGAAGGATTGCCTTCTAGAACCAGGCAAGAAGTTTTCATAACTTCTATCAAACATTTTTGAGCTCCTAGCCAGTGTACTAATGGAGGATAGGAAAAAATTTACGAAGATCAGAAAAGAAGAGAAAGACTATATTTTCAGATTACAAAGTGATCACTGACACTGATAAGTAAATTTAACAGGCTATGATAATTACATGAAAATATACTAGAAGCAAACAATTGGAAATCCAAATTTAAAAAGCAGTTTCCTTTACAATAGTATCAAAAAACACGAAATATATAGGAATAAATTTAACAGTACAAAATACAAATCATTGCTAGGAAAAATTAAAGAAGACTCTCTAAAATATCCAAAGATAAAATCATGAATTCTATTAATTCAGTGTTGTTCCATTCACAGTTCCTTTTTTAACATTTTAGTATTCCATTTATGTGAAAATTCAAAGTCTACTTTTAATAATAGCATGACACACCTACCAGAATGCCTGAAATTAGCAAGACTGACTATTCTCAATGTTTGTGAGGAAGACTTTCTTATAAAACCAAACAACCTATCCAGTTATCCAGCAATTTCATTCTTAGTTACTTTCCCAAAGACAAAGAGCATATGCACACCGGAACAACCCAAATAATGTGAGCGGGTCGGGGGGAGGGACACAATTGGAAGACATACACAGACTGACTTCAAGACTTAATATAAAGCTATTGTGTCAAGCTACTATACTACTGGTGTAAAGACAGATACAGCAATAAAATAAAATAGAGGACTAAGAAATAGACCCACACTTGTCTGATTATTAATAAAGACAGCAAACCATTCAACTGGAGAAAGGAAAGTTCCATACATGGTGCTAAAAAAATTGGACATTTTTTGAAAGTGAACCTCAACCTTATTTCATACCATACACTAATACTAACTTAAGATGAAACTTGCAAGTAATAAGTAAAACTATAAATCTTTAGTGGAAAACATGATTGTTTTTGCAACTTGATGCAGCTCAAAATTTCCTAGATAGGTTCTTGAAAGGAACTATAATAAAATAAAGCTTTACTAAGTTGATTTCATCAATATTAAAAACCTCTGCTCTTTTAGAAGACATTTTTTTAAAACGAACTAACTTGCAAAGTAGAATAAATAATCATAGTCTTATATCTGACAAAGCAATGGTATCCATATTAAGAAAATGACTCAGAGAAAATATTCACAAAAGTCTTGACATAAGATTATCCAGATGGGCCTATCTCAAGGGTCCTTGTAAGAAGGTTATGTGATGATGAAAACAGAAGTTAGAGAGAGGATTTGAAGATCCACAGAAAATGTTAAGAAAGTCGTAAGAAAAAATATATTTACAGTACTTCACTGTATCTATTAATACTGTAGGTTTACATCGTCTTCCCATACGGTGCTAGCAGTAAAGAACCTACCTGCCAATGCAGTGAGACATAAGAGACACGGGTTCGATCCCTGTGTTAGGAAGATCCCCTAGAGAAGGGAATGGTAACCTACTCCAGTAATCTTGCCTGAAGAATTCCGTGAACAGAGGAGCCTGGCAGGCTACAGTTGTGGGGGTTGCAAAGAGTTGGACACAACTGAAGTGACTTAGCATGCATGCGCCTACATCAATATTGTTTTAAATGATACAAACCACTGTAGGTGTTATATGTATTGCTAATACTAGATATCCGGGGCTTCCCTGGTGGCTCAGAGGTTAAAGCGTCTGCCTGGAATGAGGGAGACCCAGGTTCGATCCCTGGGTTGGGAAGATCCCCTGGAGAAGGAAATGGCAACCCACTCCAGTACTCTTGCCTGGAGAATCCCATGGAGGGAGGAGCCTGGTAGGCTACAGTCCATGGGGTCGCAAAGAGTCGGACACAACTGAGCGACTTCACTTCACTTCACTTCAATACTAGATATCCAAAATGAAAAGATAGATGGACCTAGAGATTATCATACTAAGTGAAGTAAGTCAGAAAGAGAAAGACAAATATCATAATAATGTCATTTATATGTAGACTCTAAAGTATGGCACAAATGAACGTAGTTACAAAACAGAAATAAACTCACAAACATAGCAAACAAACCTGAGGTTACCAAAGGGGAAGAAGGCGGTAGGAGAAAACCAATTAGAGGAGTTTGGGATTAGGAAATACAAACTAGTATATGAAAAGTAGATAAACTAAATAGATAAATAGATAAACCTACTTTCTAGCACAGGCAACTGTATTTATACCAATAAACCATAATGGAAAAGAATATAAAAAGGAATATATATATTCACTTTGCTATACATCACAAACACAACATTGTAAATCAACTATATGTCAGTAAAAAATTCATATTATTAAAAAAATGAAAAGATAATGTGAAGGAAAAAATTCACATTTATTTACAGGTATAAAAATTCATGCATGGATAAAAAAGAAGCAGCAATATCGCTTTATCACAGCCCAGTGTAACTGATATGACTGTTTCAGGGTAGCCTAGCCTATACACTAAGGAATGAATCACTATAAAATTTTTGTGACATACAGTATTACAGTCATATTTATATTACAGTATTGAAAACATTGTTAAACCTTTTAAAAAGCTACTTACCTGTGATGATACACTAATATGCAGTTTCTTCAGTTATAAGAGAGAGACATACAGTACAGTAATATAATTGTTTGACAGCAAGGTTATAAAACAATAAGAAAACTAACACATTATTAATTTTGTGAAATATTACCTATGCCTATATAAGGATAGACTAGCATCTACATATACTTTATGTATTCATGACTTACCTTATTCTTAGCTTTTTTTTGATATTTTAAGGCTACATGGTTCACCTGCAAGTTTTTTCAAATTGTTTCAAATTGCAAAAAAAATTTTCCAGTGTACTTATTGAAAAATACTCATGTATGAGTGTGACCCAAGCAGTTCAAACCCTTGTTGTTCAAGGGTCAACTGTATATATTTCTCAAAATGCAATGAATGGTAGGTAGACTTAAGATTTGTACCTTTCACCATATGTAAATTTTATTTTTAAAAAAGAACTGTAAATATTATTGAACTATAGTTGATAATTTACTCATTGAACTGTTTGGAGTGAAGGCTCAGTACTGCAGCTTCTTTTGAAATGCATCAACAAATAAGATTCACGAATGCACAGCATTGGTAGCTCAGATGGTTAAGAATTGGCCTGCAGTGCAGGAAACCTAGGTTTGATCCCTGGGTTGGGAAGATCCTCTGGAGAAGGGAATGGCAACCCACTCCAGTATCCTTGCCTGGAGAATCTCATGGACAGAGGAGCCTGGCAAGCTACAGTCCATGGGGTCACAAAGAGTCGAACACGACTGAGCGACTAACACAACAACAACAACATGGATGAATACAGTGATGGACAGATGTGTGAGAAATAAATATAGTACAATGTATAATTTGGATGCCAGATGCTGGATATATGTGTATATTTCTTTCAGGTTTTTCATATATGTAAAATATTTTCTTAATAAAATTTTTTAGAAAAGATTTGGAAATTAATCTTTTTGCTGTGGCATTGTATAAACCATATCTTTGTTAAACTAGATTTATTTGTACTTGGAAGACCAGTAAACTAGGTTCTTTTCTATCCATTTACACTGGAAATTAGAATATTCCTATCCTTGTTTAATGAATACTTACTGAAAAATGAAATTTGTGAGATGTAAGGGCAAAACATTCTTTTTTAGTACCATAGTGTGTACAGTACTCAAAGGATTGTCATCTAATTTGTCTCATTTCAGCAGACACAAAGATGCTTAGGCTTTATTTATTAAGGTGTAACCATGACAAGAAAAAGTCTCAACAACCCAGATAACCACGATGATGGTGTGGTCACAGATTTCAAGCGAGACATCCTGGAGTGTGAAGTCAAGTGGGCTTTAGAAAGCCTCACTACAAACAGCTAATGGAAGTTATGGAATTCCATCTGAGCTATTTCAGATCCTAAAAGATAATGCTTTTAAAGTGCTGCACTCAATATGCCAGGAAATTTGGAAAACTCAGCAGTGGCCACAGGACTGGAAAAGATCAGTTTTCATTCCAATCCCAAAGAAAGGCAATGCCAAAAAAT
Organism: Bos grunniens; assembly: GCF_055505025.1. Taxonomy (NCBI): domain Eukaryota; kingdom Metazoa; phylum Chordata; class Mammalia; order Artiodactyla; family Bovidae; genus Bos; species Bos grunniens. Next base: position 47,949,239 of record NC_141176.1, read on the forward strand.
GTTCAGACTACTGTGCAGTTGTGCTCATTTCACAGGCTAGCAAGGTAATGCTCAAAATCCTTCAAGCTAGGCTTCAGTAGTACATGAACCAAGAACATCCAGATGTACAGGCTAGATTTAGAAAAGGGAGAGGAACCTAGATCAAATTGCCAGCATACTCTGGATCTTAGAAAAACATTTACTTCCGCTTCATTGACCACGCTAAAGCCTTTGACTGTGGATCACAACTAAATGGAAAATTCCCAAAGAGATGGGTATCACCACCTGAGAAACCTGTACGCAGGTCAAGAAGCAACACTTAGGACCAGACATGGAACAGTGGACTGGTTCATAATTGAGAAAGAAGTATTTGTCAAATGGAGTATTTGTCAAATTGAGTATTTGTCAAATTGAGTATTTGTCAATTTGTCAATTGAGAAAGGAGTACATCTTTGTCAAAGCTGTATAGCCTGCTTATTTAACTTATATGTAGAATGTACATCATGCAAAATGCTGGGCTGGGTGAAGCACTAGATGGAATCAAGATTGCTGGGAGAAATATCAACAACCTCAGATATGCAGATACCACCTTCATGGCAGAAAGTGAAGAGGAACTAAAGAGCCTCCTTAATCAAGGTACAAGAGGAGTGAAAAAGCTGGCTTAAAACTCAACATTCAAAAAAGTAAGATCATGGCATACATTCCCATCCCTTCATGGCAAATAGATGGGGGAAAAAATGGAAACAGTGACAGTTTATTTTCTTTGGCTCCAAAATCACTGTAGACGGTGACTGTAGCTCTGAAACTAAAAGACACGTGATCCTTGGAAGAAAAGCTCTGACAAACCTAGTTGTTGTTGTTGTTCAGTTGCCAAGTGCAGCCAGCTCTTTGTGACCCCATGGACTGTAGCATGCCAGGTTTCGCTGTCCCTCCCATCTCCCAAGGTTTGCCCAAGTTTCTGTCCATTGAATTGGTGATGCCATCCAACCATCTCATCCTCTGTCACCCTCTTCTCCTTCTGCCTCAGTCTTTCCCAGCATCAGGGTCTTTTCCAATGATTTAGCTGTTCACATCAGGTGGCCACAGATTGGAGCTTCAGACAGTGTATTAAAAAGCAGAAACATCACTTTGCTGACCAAAGTCCATACATATGTATGGTTTTTCCAGTAGTCATGTTTGGATGTTAGAATTGGGCCATAAAGAAGGCTGAGCACTGAAAAATTGAAGCTTTCAAACTGTGGTGCTAGAGAAGACTCTTGAGAGTCACTTGGACAGCAAAGAGATCAACCCAGTCAATCCTAAAGGAAATCAGCCCTGAATATTCATTGGAAGGACTAATGTTGAAGCTGAAACTCCAATACTTTGGACACCTGATGCGAAGAGCTGACTCACTGGAAAAGACTGATGCTGGGAAAGATTGAGGGAAGGAGGAGAAGGGGACAACAGAAGATGAAATGGTTGGATGGCATCATCGACTATGCATGTGAGTTTGAGCAAACTCCAGGAGATGGTAAAGGACCAAGAAGCCAGGTGTGCTTCAGTCCATGGGGTCACAGAGTCAGATATGACTGAACAATAACAAACCATGGCAAATTGCAGTATCCTGTTTATGCTTGAATTGCTTTTTGTAATTAAGGGAAATATTATGTTGGAGAAGGAAATGGCAACCCACTCCAGTAACTTGCCTGGAGAATACCACAGACAGAGGAGCCTGGCAGGCCATGGTCCATAGGGTCACAGAGAGTCAGACACAACTGAAGCAACTAAGCCCGCACATAATATTAAGTATTTGAGGAGTTTTGTTTTCAAAGATCTCATCAAGTTGTTAAAAGTACAGGTATTGTCCAGAAAGTAAATAAATTTTTTGTAAATATCAGATTTCTGTCAATCGAGGGATCTCTTCTCCATCCTCCTCCTGTTTGTAACCTCTGCTCAGTATTTGTCACATTTTTCAAAACTCTTCTCTTGCTTCTTAAATCATCACTTTTGATTGTTTCTTCTCCATCATTTTTATTATCTCTTCTTCCAACTGTTTCTAGTTCCTGGGGATTTTTTCCCCTCATCCTCTTTAACTTTTACTTAACTATTTTCTGGATAATCTTATCCCTTTCCACAATTTCAGTTAGTGTCTGTAGGCTAGTCATTCCACAGGTCTGTATGGAATTCTATTTTTCATTCCTTCCCTAAATCCAGTTAATAATAGTACCTATAACTTGTGAGGAGTTGTTTTCTCATTACTGGAATTTTTTTCCTATATAAAATCAGAGTTAACAACAAAAATCTATTGGTCATGTTATTACCTGTTTTAATCACTCTTAACTTTTTGTTATCTTGTTATCTATAGAATAAAATCCAGACTCTTTAGCCTAGCAAACAAGACTACTACCATTGTTCTTCAGACTAACTGTAGTCACTTTCCTTACAATTATTAATACTAAAACTTCTCAAGTCTGTGCCTTTACGCGTTATGGTTCCTTCCTGCAACTTCTCTGTAAATGTCATTCTCCCCATACCTTCTTTATGCCTCTAGCATGGGAAAATTGGTAGTACTCAGATATTAGTTGTGCTTCTAAGACACATTCATATGTCTTCAGTACCATTTACCATGTTGTATAGCATGTTGCTTCTTTATTAAATCATCACTAGAATAATTATACCATAAGTTACTAATCAAGTAAGTATTAAACTCGAATTTAAGTTGTCCATCAGTATGTGATGAGTTTTTGAGATGTTAGCTAAATTTACTCCTCTCTCTTCTGAACTTAGAACTGTCTAAAACAGACAAGAGTCAGACGGGTATCTAATGCCAGCTGTAGCTCTGATAGAGATGAAGGGAAGTCAACTTGGATCTGAGCAGCAATAGCTGATAATACAACTGGTCATGGCACCAAGCATCTCTCGCTTCCACATGTCCCTCATAATTAACAATCTGACCTCTGAAAACTGGTCTTGGTTCAGTGTGAAAAATAGAGTCAAAATTGAAGGAAAACGCTTACAAATATTCCTAAAATATTTACTGTACCACAGCAGGATCAAACAACAAAAAAGGGCATATTACAGTGATAGGCCTGCAAGTAACTTCCTTACTAATGTAAAATTTGTGGCTTTGTTTTAAACTTGAAACACTTCTGAAAGTAGGTTTCTCTTTTTTACATTAAAATAATGGTTATCAATGAATAATGTTATAAAAATTGTTATATGTCATTGACTGCTTTAAATTGAGCTATAAACCTTTAGTTTTTATGGCCTTTGATTAAATGTTTTTTCATCTCAACTTCCAGTAAAATTGTCATTGCATTTAAACTTTTTACTCATAAAATGTTAACCTATTGGTTAAAATTTCTTTTGGGGAGTGTGTGACAATAACAAAATTTAGAAGTAAATGTTGCTAAATTTTTTGTAATTAAAAAAAAAGTCATCAATAGGTTCTTAAACTGTACATTTTCTTTACAGAGTACAGGGTAGAATTAAGTAATTCTACTTAAATGCATAATTTCATTATTGCAAGTTAGGATAACTTGATAACAAGTTAGATAACTTTTTTAATGAACATCTTTTCTAATTAAAAACAGTCATTTATCAAGAAGAGAAATGATGAGATTGAGGTTATCTTTACTTTTTCATAATTATGTAACAAACATTTCATGCAAAAAGCCTTTGAATATCAGAATAAACTGTATTATTATGTTTTATAACAAGACAACGTAATGTGTCATATGATGCAGACCCTTACACTTTGAAGCAATAGATGGGACAACTCCAAGCAAGCATACACTTTATGAAATACACTGCTACTTACAAATGGCCTGTTTGAGATTATGTATATAAGTGTTCTTATGTTCACTAATTCATTATTATGACCTCTTTTATTTTCACTTCTGCCATGCTTTTTAAGAAGAAAGAATTTCACAGTGTACACTTATTATTTTCCAGTTGACGATGAAGTTGAAGCCGAAAGGGTTCTTTTTTCCTATGGCTATGGTGCTAATGTTCCCACAACAGCCAAAAGACGACTAAAGCAAAGGTACGATCAATATATATTTGTTTACTTATCTAGTCAAGCTAAATGTAATTACATTCTGCTTTTTGATAATGTACTAAGTGGAGTGACAAAATAAAGTTACTGTATTTCTTCTTACGCATAAATATTACATTGCTCATGAAACATAACATAGTAAGTAATAATCATGCCTTTCGTGTATTTTTAAGTAGACTGTAAGTGTACATTAGAATTTCCTCGAATTGGATTCAATGATAATGGCAACATTTAAATTTTTTCAGGTTAAAATTAATGAATTGTGTCTCCTTTCTTCCCTTGTTTCATATTCGCCCACGTACATTCCTTGACTTATACTTGAAAGAGAGAGAAAAAAGATTGAGAGAGAGATAAAGAGCTAGCATATATGCACTAGTCACTCAGTTGAGTCTGACTCTCTGTAACCCCATTGACTATAGCCCACCAGGATTCTCTTTCCATGGGATTTTCCAGGCAGGAATACTGAAATGAGTTGCCATTTCCTCCTCCAGGGGATCTTCCCGACCCAGGGATCAAAACCGTGGCTCCTATGATTCCTACATTGTAGGAAGATTCTTTTACTGCTGAGCCATCAGGAAAGCCCAGCAGATATATTGTGACTGAAAATATAAAAGACTTTATGAAGACCAAGAAAATTTTTGGAAGATCCACTAGTTATTTTGTGAAATACATTTGTTTAAAGTATACCAAGAGAAAATTGTACCTATATTAATTGGTTTTCTAGTTGACCTAACTCCTTTCTCCCACCTAAATTCATCCTGCTTTGCAAAAAGAGTCCCATTTGCTACCATAACAAATCTAAATGTTTCCATCAGACTTCTGAGCCCTTCCATGTAGCTCTGCTTCTCCAGCCTTATTTGTCTCTCTACCCAAAATGATGGTAGTATATCTCCCTGCCTATAAACATCTATTTTCCATGTAACCACACAACAAGCATTTGTCTTTATCTTGTTAGCTCTCATTTCATATTGCTTCCCCAGCCAGATGGAAAGATCCTCAAGGTCAGCAAGTAAATCTTATTCTTGTTTATTCTTCATTGTCTCTACCCAGCATGGTGTGAGATAGCTAGCAGAATTGTCTCTTCATCTAAGTATTTGAGAATTCAAAGCTGCTTGTTTATCTGTTATTTTTATATGAATTGGTTTAAACATTTAGAGACATTACATACTAAGTAAGAAAAGCAATTAATCTTAACTCTAACACTTTTATAGAAGCTTTGGCTCAGAAGATAACATGTCTTTATGGCTATCAAAAGTGATGTAAGATATAGGTCATTTTATGAGAGGCAACAGAAAGATACTTAGAACTTGTGTTTCCTACTAGTTACACTAAATAGATCAAGGATAGTTGACTACTAGATAACAAATTGTAGCTGGAATGGTTAATTCTGTTTAGTGAAGATGCAAATATTTCTAAATCATGTATTATTTGAAAAATTGGGTGTAATCCCATTCCGTTCACATTCTTCCCCGAGTCCCTCCAAGTTCACTAAGGATGACCTAGGATAATTTGTCGTTTTCAGGGTATCTCTGTATTTGAGGATTATATTGCCAAGGGAAAAATAGAAAGGTAATTTTATGGGCAAGCAACTTTTTTTTTATCAGTGGCAAATGATTGGTAAAATGCTAAAAATTGAAATTTGAAGGAAAAAGTCCATAATCTTCTCTATTTTAGCATCCAATTCCTTCAAATGCATCTTGTTCACAAGAAAAAATAAATTTTCTCTTGTAAGGTTTCTTTCGGTAACCCCAAATGATGCTCAGTTATTCTAAAATTGAAAGCAATTATTACTATTACCTTAATATTTTTTTTGGAATTTCCAAAACAGATGTTGATTTTCTTAATATTTAGACTGAAAATATAAGGAACCACAACTGATTCATGTTCTGCATAATCTTAACTGTCTGTCCAAATATTTCTAAAGATTTTATCACTGAGCTATCTATGTGCCTTGAACAAGTGCCTAATGGGCATGCTATTAATACCTCCTACCAGCTGGTGCCAGGCATTCTTCTCATGATGAACCAGAGGGTTATTTTGAGGAAGTGCTTCTCAGGTCATCTAAATGGAGTGAAGGGAAAGTAAGTCTGGATAGCCAAAGAGGACATTTATGCATTCCTTTTCCCATTCATTCAACAAATTTATTGAGTACCTACTGTACGCACAAAGTTGACCCGTGGCAAAGAAAATCCCTTTTGAGGATCTGATGCATTTCTGAAGTTTGCAAAGTCCTTATTTGATTTCTTAATGGATATTTGTAAAGAAGTTAATGGCTTTGTGCTTTAGGTTTAATTTATTTAAGATTGTTGTATGGCAGAAACCAATACAACTTTGCAAAGCAATTACCCTCCAATCTAAAAAAAAAGATGAAAGCAATATAATCTTCTAGAAAATTTATATGTAATTCATCACATTTGAAATTAAAACAATGGAAGGTGACTTATAAAATAACAGAATGGCCCATGAAATATTTCCATAACAAAGTTTCCATTATACATCAGCCCATAACAAAGTGTATTGAAATTTCAAAGGAGCTTGTTTCACATCTGCTATACAATATACCCCATTCATACAGTGTTTGATTTGAAATCTCATATATTCAACAACCCATTCCATGGTGGCTCAGTGGTAAAGAATCCGTCTAACAAAGCAGGAGACGTAAGTTCGATCCTTGGATAGGGAAGATCCTCTGGAGAAGGAAGTGGCAACCCTCTCCAGTGTTCTTGCCTGGGAAATCCCATGAACAGAGGAGCCTGGCAAGCCACATTCCAAGGGGTTGCAAAAGAGTCAGACACAACTTAGGGACTTAACAACAACAAATACTCAGGAACCAATTCAGGTATTTCAGGGTAGCACTTAATTGAGGGGGTTTCTGATTATAAAAATAATACATGTTTATTTTAGAAAATTGATGAAATTACCAGTAATCCTGCTATCCAAAGATAACCATTCAAAAATGTATACAGATAGATATATTTTTCTACATATTTATGGTGTTATTGTGTGTAACTTAGAAGTTTAACTTTTTGTCTTCTAATTTTACCCTGAACATAAATAGATAAATTTCAATGGTTATTCAAAACTTTAGTTTGTAGGCCTTCTGTTTTTGAGTGCCATGTTGCTGTTAGTAAATTGACGGTCACTGAAAATTTTCACTAGTTGCCTATTGCCACTTAAGGCAGATTATGAAATTAAAATGAGAAAATGGATGCGAAGTTCATCACAGTGAATGTTGGCATCGAGTAGGTGTTCAAGTGAAGTTTGTTATGTTAGTTAATGTTCCTTAAAATAAATTGATCAAAGCATTGATTTTAGAGATGAGGCCAGTGTTCCAAAAATGCCAGTGAGGCATAATTTGAATTTTCGTTTAAAACAATTTTGTTTTATTGTAATGAGACCCTCTTGAAGTAATTAGTAGAAACAACCCCTGGACATGAAACTAGTTTTGAGATTCACTTTCTTTGATATAAGTCAGTTTCTTAAGACATAGATCCATAATGCCAGTTTCCCATAAAAATTAGTTTGAAAAATAAATTCCAGAAATGTATCCTAAACGCATTACAATTGTTAAATAAGGTTGCTCCCAGTTTGAATTTTCAAGAGAGATATGAGCAATAACTAAATATTGTATTAAGCTTTCTGGGCCAAAGTCATGGAAAGTTAAAAGGGCTTAGACAATTAAAGCAGATTAAAATAAAATAAGCTCTTCTTGACTAAACTTGAAAATCTGAAGTAATGTTTTTGTTTCGGTCATGATTGTTTTGAAAATAGCAAACAAGATTTTCTGGTTGCATGTTTTGGTTATGCTCTTTAGCTTATAACACTAAATGGGCAACACCCAGGCACTAATGTGGTCCTAGTGTGTGCATCTCTGTTTGTTTTGGCAGGCCTGAATGTGGAGACTTTTCTGAGGGTTTTTAAACCTTTCAAATTGCAAGATTTACTGCGTACTACTGACCTTTGTTTTAGTTTCTGTCTAGTTTTATAAAGAGCTTTAAGTTGAAACTTTCACAGTAGACTAATCTTTATAATAAAGGAAAAAATAACACAGAGGGAGCTTTTCTTTTTCTCTAGCAGACTTTTGAGCATAAAGTAATTTTGTTTTTCCTCTCCTTTATTCTCACATATGTGAGTTCTCATTTTTGTCCTTAGAGAAAAGTTGTGCTTATTTCATTTGGGTTGGTTTTAGGAATAGTCCTTTAAAAAGCTACTGCTAATCAACTTGAAAGTTTAACCCTACAGAGAAACTAGAAAAAGACATACAACTATAGGTAATCAGAATACACCACTATTTATTTAGTCCCTGTAACTGCCAAGAAAGTGGGCAGTGCAGGGAGCAACCTGATGCTTTCTGAAGCTGAAATCATTCTGGCCTGTGTGCCCTTTTTTTGAACCATTTCTTCATGCCATGCTAATAGAGACAGAACTCTGACCTTCTAAAACTGAAAAAGATCAAAAAGCCAAATGTTATTTCAGACTATGTAACTAATTAGCAGGTACCTAAGTATATACAGTTAGTTATTTAAATTTTGGTAATACTAAGTGAAGTATCCAGTATTGAAGGACTCAAGACAGAGTGTCAGTCCCCCATTGTGCTTTGATAACTCAGATGTGAGCGAAGGTCAACCATGTTCACTTTGGCTGGGCTATGCTTCTATGAAATTGTGTGTGATAATCAGAAGTACTGACTTCCATTGACAAATCCAAAATGGTAACTTTTACTTAGAGTCATGAGGTGCTGAAGAAAGCTAAGAGATAACCCATGGGAATTAATTTACCATATAACAGGTAAAAATTTAGTTTAAAATTTAAATACAAAACTGTACTCTGGTGATATTAGTTTCTAGTTCATGTCAAATTTGATCTTGGTGCAGGTAAAAAAAATCACATGGCAATTATGTAATTACAAAGAAGAATTGAATGCTGTACCTACTGTAGTATCAACAAAGAACCTGTAAAAGCAGTGCTTTCTTGAGGAGTTCAGTACTAAATAAATAAATAGCCTACCAACCAGACTTTAGCAGGAGTCATTTTTCCTGACTGTATCCCTGGTTACTCATTATAAAGAACTCACTATAAAGACTTGTTTTCGTTGTATGTGCATTGTAGTTAAGGAGACATAAACTCAGCATAGTTGAGCAATTGTTCATTTGTCTTGCCTTGAATTTCATTTAAGCTAAAATCACATCCTTTCTTCTGACTTCTAATATCCCAGATTCCTGAAAGAATACACCCGTAACATCAAACTACTCAGCACAGCAATGTGCCACATTTAAATATTTAGGAGGTTGAAATATAGAAGCAATCACGGGTGAATTCGGCCAAAAGTTTAGGGAAGAACTAACACTTATCCTCAGAGTCTTCCAGAAAATTTCAGAGAAAGGAGAACTCCCAAACTCATTTTGCGAGGCCACCATCACCCAGATAGCAAAATCAGACAAAGATGCCACAAAAAAAGACAGTTAAGGCCAATATCACTGGTGAACATAGATGCAAAAGTCTACAACAAAGCTCTAGCAAACAGAATCTAACAACACATTAAAAAGATCATATATCATGATCAAGTGGACCTTATCCAGGGATGCAGGGACTCTTTAATATATACAAATTAATCAGTGTGATGCACCATATTAACAAATTAAAAGAGAAAACCATATGATCATCTCAATTGATGCAGAGAAAGCTTTCAACAAAATTCAACACCCATTTATAATTTAAAAAAATTATAATTAAAAAAAAAAAAACCTTCTATGCCTGCAGAAAGTAGGCATAGAAGGAACATAACTCAACATAATATAGGTAAGACACCGACTCTTTGCAACAGCATGGACTACAGGGCGCCAGGCTTCCCTGTCCATCATCAACTCTCGGAGCCTGCTCAAACTCATGTCCATCAAGTCAGTGATGCCGTCCAACCATCTCATTCTCTGTCATCCCCTTCTCCCCCTACCTTCATCAGGGTCTTCTCCAATGAGTTAGCTCTTCACATCAGGTGGCCAAAGTAATGGAGCTTCAGCATCAGTCCTTCCAATGAATATTCAGGACTGATTTCCTTTATCATTGACTAGTCTGATCTCCTTGCTGTCCAAGGGAGTCTCAGGAGTCTACTCCAACACCAGAATTCGAAAGCATCAGTTCTTTGGCACTCAGCTTTCTTTATGGTCCAACTCTCACATCCATACATGACTACTGGAAAACCCATAGCTTTGGATAGACGGACCTTTGTCAGCAAAGTAATGTCTCTGCTTTTTAATATGTTATCTAGGTTGCTCATAGCTTTTCATCCAAGGAGCAAGCATCTTTTAATTTCATGACTGGAGTCACCATCTGCAGTGATTTTGGAGCCCAAGAAAATGAAGTCTCTCACTGTTTCCATTGTTTCCCCATCTATTGGCCATGAAATGATGGGACCAAATGCTATGATCTTAATTTTTTGAATGTTGAGTTTTAAGCCAGCTTTTTCACTCTCTTCTTTCACTTCATCAAGAGGCTCTTTAGTTCCTCTTCACTTTCTGCCATAAGAGTGGTGTCATCTGCATATCTGAGGTTATTGATATTTCTCCCTGCAATCTTGATTCCAGCTTGTACTTCTTCCAGCCTGACATTTCGCATGATGTAATCTGCATATAAGTTAAATAAGCAGGGTGACAATATAAAGCCTTGATGTACTCCTTTCCCAATTTGAAGTCAGTCTATTGTTCCATGTCTGGTTCTAACTGTTGCTTCTTGACCTGCATATAGGTTTCTCAGGAGGAAGGTAAGGTGGTCTGGTATTCCCATCTTTTTAAGAATTTTCCACAATTTGTTGTGATCCATACAGTCAAAGGCTTTAGCATAGTCAATGAAGCAGAAGTAGAGGTTTTTCTGGAATTCTCTTGCTTTTTCTGTGATCCAGTGGATGTTGGCAATATGATCTCTGGTTCCTCTGCCTTTTCTGGGGCTTCCCTGGTGGCTCAGAGGGTAAAGCATCTGCCTGCAATGTGGGAGACCTGGGTTCGATCCCTGGGTCGGGAAGATCCCCTGGAGAAGGAAATGGCAACCCACTCTGGTATTCTTGCCTGGAGAATACAATGGACAGAGGAGCCTGGTGGGCTACAGTCCATGGGCTCGCAAAGAGTTGGACACAACTGAGCTACTTCACTTTCTTTCGTTCCTCTTTCTTTCTTTCCTCTGCCTTTTCTAAATCCAGCTTGAACATCTGGACGTTCTTGGTTCACATACTATTGAAGCCTAGCTTGGAGAATTTTGAGCATTATTTTGCTTGCGTGTGAGATGAGTGCAATTGTGCAGTAGTTTGAACATTCTTTGGCATTGCCTTTCTTTGGGATTGGAATGAAAACTGACCTTTTCCAGTCCTGTGGCCACTGCCAAGTTTTCCAAATTTGCTGGCATATTGATCGCAGCACTTTCACAGCATCATCTTTTAGGATTTGAAATAGCTCAACTGGAATTCCATCACCTCCACTAGTTTTGCTTGTAGTGATGCTTCCTAAGACCCGCTTGACTTCGTGTACCAGGATGTCTGGCTCTAGGTGATTGATCACACCATCATGGTTATCTGGGTTATGAATATCTTTTTTGTATAGTTCTTCTGTGTTTTCTTGCCACATCTTCTTAATATCTTCTGCTTCTGTTAGGTCCATTACATTTCTCTCCTTTATTGTGCCCACCTTTGCATGAAATGTTCCCTTGGTATCTCCAAGTCCCTTTCCAGATAAGTATTTTAAAATCTTTTTTGCCAGTTCTGTGGGTTACCTTTTCACTTACTCTCTTTGTATTTTTTAACTTATTTATTTTTGGCTGCTCAGGCTCTTTGTTGCTATGCATGGACTTTCTCTAGTTGCAGCCAATGGGGGCTACTCTTCATTGTTGTGCCCGGGCTTCTCATTGCGGTGGCTTCTGTGTGGTGCAACACAGGCCCTAGAGTTCACAGGCTTCAGTAGTAGTAGCATGTGGGCTTATTTGCTCCATGACATGTGGGATCTTCTTGGACCAGGGATTGAAACCATGTCATCTGCATTGGCAGGCGGATTCTTAACCACTGGACCACCAAGGAAGTCCCTCTTGAAGCACAAAACTTTTTAATTTTTATACAGTCCAGTTTGCTTCTTCTTTTGTCATTTGTACTTTTGGTGCCATATCTGAGGATCTTTTTCCAGATCCAAGTTTGTGAAGATTTTCTTCTGTGTTTTCTTCTAAGAATTTATACTTTTAACTCTTTCATATAAGTCCTTGATCCACTTTGAGATAATTTTTGATATCGTGAAGTAAGAACCTTGTACCTTTTTAATGTGGCTAATAGAAAATTTAAATTGCATGTGTAGCTTGTATTCTGTTGGACAAAACTGGCCTAGAACAGTAGTCTCCAAACTTTTTGTATGAATCCCTATTAGGGGGAAAAAACTGAGCATGTACTCAGGAATAGTATGTGTATGTGTGTGTGTTTAGTTGCTCAATCGTGTCCAACTCTTTGTCACTCACATATGTTTATATATACATATATATGTTATATGCACACACTGTCGCATGAAAAGTGTCTGATATGCATGCTCACTCGCTCCAGTCATGTCCAACTCTTTGTGACCTCATGGACTGTAGCCTGCCAAGCTCCTCTGTCTATGATATTTTTCTGGCAAGAATACTGGAGTGGGTTGCCATGCCCTCCTCCAGGGGATCTTCCCAACCCAGAGATTGAACTTGCTTCTCTTGCCTCTCGTGTATGGCGACAAATTCTTTACTGCTGAGCTACTTGGGAAGCTCCAATCCATACCATACTGCTTTCAATTTTCTCCAGCAGATCATTCTCCACTTCTGCTTTTCCCTCTACCCAGAATGCAGTTTCTCTGCTTTGTCACTGCATTAGTTAATTTTCATTCTTCAGTGTGGCCTTTTATATTATTTAATGTACTACTATAATTTTTTTTACTTGCCCATCTTCTTCAGTAGACAGTTAGCTCCTCCAGGAAGAAATTGTGAAATCCTAGTGCCTATGTAGATGATAGGTTTTTAATAAATGTTTGTTAAAAGAGAATGTTCATGATTATTGTATTGAATTAATTAATGAATATGTTTCTTCCAACTCAGCTTGCTTTTCTACAGTCATTGATATTCATGATCCAGAGGGAAAAATTGCTAATTTTCTTTTTATCATTTTTAAAAAGTTTAACTGCAAGTATTCTAATGATTAAAAGTTTTATTTATCGTTTCTCCTGAGTGTTCTGTGTGCTTAAATATTTTATTTTTTGAAGAAAAATTATCTCACAGTATTTTTTTATTCTTGATACTATATTCTTTTTCTTTTTTTCCTAGAACAAGGGTTCTTAAGGGCATTTAACGTGATTTTTAATAATCTGTAAGAAGATGTATTCTGCTGTCCTTACTACTGACTTGGAAGTGAATTTTTATTTTTTTTTAATTTAATTTAATTTTTTAACTTTACAATATTGTACTGGTTTTGCCATATATCAAAATTAATCCGCCACAGGTATACACGTGTTCCCCATCCTGAACCCTCCTCCCTCCCCATACCATCCCTCTGGGTCGTCCCAGTGTACCAGCCCCAAGCATCCAGTATCATGCATCGAACCTGGACTGGCAACTCGTTTCATATATAATATTACACATGCTTCAATGCCATTCTCCCAAATCATCCCACCCTCTCCCTCTCCCACAGAGTCCAAAAGACTGTTCTATACAACAGTGTCTCTTTTGCTATCTCGTATACAGAGTTATTGTTACCATCTTTCTAAATTCCATATATATGCGTTAGTATACTGTATTGGTGTTTTTCCTTCTGGCTTACTTCACTCTGTATAATAGGCTCCAGTTTCATCCACCTCATTAGAACTGATGCAAATGTATTCTTTTTAATGGCTGAGTAATACTCCATTGTGTATATGTACCACAGCTTTCTTATCCATTCATCTGCTGATAGACATCTAGGTTGCTTCCATGTCCTGGCTATTATAAACAGTGCTGCGATGAACATTGGGGTACACGTGTCTCTTTCAATTCTGGTTTCCTCAGTGTGTATGCCCAGCAGTGGGATTGCTGGATCATAGGGCAGTTCTATTTCCAGTTTTTTAAGGAATCTCCACACTGTTCTCCATAGTGGCTGTACTAGTTTGCATTCTCACCAACAGTGTAAGAGGGTTCCCTTTTCTCCACACCCTCTCCAGCACTTATTGCTAGTAGACTTTTGGATCCCAGCCATTCTTGCAATCCCTATCAAGCTACCAATGGTATTCTTCACAGAGCTAGAACAAATAATTTCACAATTTGTATGGAAATACAAAAAATCTCGAATAGCCAAAGCAATCTTGAGAAAGAAGAATGGAACTGGAGGAATCAACCTCCCTGACTTAAGGCTCTACTACAAAGCCACAGTCATCAAGACAGTATGGTACTGGCACAAGACAGAAATACAGATCAACAGGACAAAATAGAAAGCCCAGAGATAAATCCACGCACATATGGACACCTTATCATTGACAAAGGAGGCAAGAATATACAATGGAGAAAAGACAATCTCTTTAACAAGTGGTGCTGGGAAAATTGGTCAATCACTTGTAAAAGAATGAAACTAGAACACTTTCTAACACCATACACAAAAATAAACTCAAAATGGATTAAAGATCTAAATGTAAGACCAGAAACTATAAAACTCCTAGAGGAGAACATAGGCAAAACACTCTCCGACATACATCACAGCAGGATCTTCTATGACCCACCTCCCAGAATATTGGAAATAAAAGCAAAAATAAACAAATGGGACCTAATTAAACTTAAAAGCTTCTGCACAACAAAGGAAACTATTAGCAAGGTGAAAAGACAGCCTTCAGAATGGGAGAAAATAATAGCAAATGAAGCAACTGACAAACAACTAATCTCAAAAACATACAAGCAACTCCTACAGCTCAATTCCAGAAAAATAAATGACCCAATCAAAAAATGGGCCAAAGAACTAAATAGACATTCCTCCAAAGAAGACATACAGATGGCAAACAAACACATGAAAAGATGCTCAACATCACTCATTCTCAGAGAAATGCAAATCAAAACCACTATGAGGCACCATCTCACGCCAGTCAGAATGGAAGTGAATTTTAGAAACATGATCAGTGAGTCAGTTGTAGACCAGTTGTACCACAGTGTCTTTCATTTTCTAAACGTGGGTCATAAATGACAATATTAGCATTCATAGTAATAGTCACAGCTGTTCCCATCAGCATCAGTTCTTAGAAAGGTTTTCTCAATCAAATAGTGCTATGAAATATCCATTGAAACACTGTAGAACACATTTCTGAGTGATTTCAAGAAATTGTAAGATACCTTCCTTCTATTTAGAGTAGATTTTTCTCCCTCAGAACCCGCCAACCAAAAGCAGGGGAATTCAATGTAGTGATATCTTTGGTGTTAGGGCTTAAGCACCAGCATACCAAGAATTTCTTGAATTCAGTGGTTTGTGTTATGTGGTATTTTACACTGATAAGTGGTATCACACCATATCTGCACAAGAGCATTAGGCAATTCCCAAACAAAACAAAAAGCACCCAAACCAAATGAGCTGTTTAATATTATTAAACCTGATGTCTTCAAGTCATTAACTGCTTGAAAATGTTAGTAATGGGTGACCTTTGCATCTCATTATTTTTGTGCATCCTTTATTCCATTTAATCTCATCAATAACTGTTTCTATGCAATAATGTATTCTTTATACTGAACACTACACAAATATGATCCATACTACCAACATACATTTATTAAGAAATTGCCATGTCACAAAAGACCCTAGTACTGAGTTCTGTTGGAGACAGAAAGATAAAAGAGTTAATTTTAACATGTATGGACGATGAGAAAAACAGAATGAAAGTATGAATGAAGATAACTGCAAAGTTTTTAAATTAACCGAATGAAAAGACACAGCTAATGATATGTAATACTGATGTTTGCAAAGATGAGTCAACAGATTTAAAATGTAAACAGAACTTAAAATTAGCATTAACATTTTTGAAGAAGATCTGTATCTTATTTTAAAGTCAGATTTTAGAGAACTTGATATATTTTACATTGGGGGATTGAGTATACGATAGCCATAAACAATAAACTGTGGAAAATTCTTCAAGAGTAGGGAATACCAGACCACCTTACCTGCCTCCTGAGAAATCTGTATGCAGGCCAAGAACGGTTGTAACTGGACATGGAACAATAGACTGGTTCCAAATCGGGAAAGGAATACATCAAGGCTGTATATTGTCACCCTGATTATTTAACTTATATGCAGAGTATATCATGTGAAATGCCGGGCTGTAAGAAGCACAAGCTGGAATCAAGATTGCAGGGAGAAATATCAATAACATGACACCACCCTTATGGCAGAAAGTGAAGAAGAGCTAAAGAGTCTCCTAATGAAAGTGAAAGAGGAGAGTGAAAAAGCTGGCTTGAAACTCAGTATTCAGAAAACTAAGATGATGGCATCCAGTCCCATCACTTCATGGCAAATAGATGGGGAAACAGTGAGAGACTTTGTTTTGGGGGGGCTCCAAAATCACTGCAGATGGTGACTCCAGCCATGAAATTAAAAGATGCTTGCTCCTTAGAAGAAAAGCTATGACCAACCTAGCTGCTGCTGCTGCTAAGTTGCTTCAGTCATGTCCAACTCTGTGCGACCCCATAGATGGCAACCTACCAGGCTCCTCCATCCTTGGGATTCCCCAGCCAAGAACGCTGGAGTGGGTTGCCATTTCCTTCTCAACAGAGACATTACTTTGCTGACAAAGGTCTGTCTAGCCAAAGCTATGGTTTTTCCAGTAGTCATGTATGGATGTGAGAGTTGGACTTATAAAGAAAGCTGAGCACTGAAGACACTTTTGAACTGTGTTTGTTGGAGAAGACTCTTGAGAGTCCCTTGGACTGCAAGGAGGTCCAAACAGTCCATCCTAAAGGAAATCAGTCCTGAATATTCGTTGGAAGGACTGATGCTGAAGCTGAAATTCCAATACTTTGGCCACTTGATGTAAAGAACTGATTCTTTGGAAAAGACCCTGATGCTGGGAAAGATTGACGGCAGGAGGAGAAGGGGTCGACAGAGGATGAGATGGTTGGGTGGCATCACTGACTCGATGGACATAAGTTTGAGTAAGTTCCGGGAGTTGGTGATGGACAAAGAAGCCTGGCATGCTGCAATGCATAGGGTTCCAAAGAGTCAGACACGACTGAGCAACTAAACGTAACTAAACTGCAGATACCTAAAAAATCAATAAAGGCAGAAAGTAAATGAATGATTCCCTCAGACTAAACAGGGAGGAAAGGGAGTAATGCTAATGGGTACAAATTTTTTTTGAGGGGGAGGAGTAATGAAAATATTCTAAAACTAAATTATACTGATAGTTGTACAATTCTCTATATACTAAAAGCTATTGAATTGTAAAGTTTAAATCGATGGGATTTCTGGTATTGTAAATTACATATCAAGAAAATTTTATGTTGATAAAGCTGTTTTTTTTGTAAAAAATGATTGTCAGGCACAGAAAGACTGTGTGTTTTCCATGTCTAACTTCAATTGGTTATTAAGGCAAAATCTTAGGCGTCAAAAGGATAGAAACTCAGATATGAGCATACCTAAGCGAGCTACCCAGTCACTGTATAACAAAAGAACTCATCATTTGGAATAACAGGTTCTTAGAAATAGGTATATAGGGTGATATTTGGCAATTTTTCCAGAGTTTTGTATGAATTCCTTTTTCTGATGTTAGGAAGTATTTAAAATACAATGGAATTATTTCTGTCCTATAATTTGAGTTAGAACGAAAATATTTTTCTTCTTGTCATTGTAGAACATCCTGTCTTCTCAATTTCTGCAGATCTTGAGATTCTGGGATTAATGGACTAAGCTTATGGACTATGAAAATGTAATAAATATTAAATTTTTAAGTTTCTGGAATTACAGAACAAGTCTTTTCAGCATTTTTAGCAGTTTCGTAAAACATTGTGCCCCAGTAGTTAGGAAGAATCATTTTATAGCTGAGCCTTTTTTAATTTTTCCATTGTGTCTTAAAAGTGGAATTGGGACATTTTTCATTTAATGTGATTTTAAATACTGAAGGTTACACTCAGTAAATAAGTTGTGATGTGGTCATCACAGTGTGATCTTTTAGTTTCTTCTAGTACAGAATCTTTACCTTTACTCTTAGACATCTGTCTCTACTTTTCCTACATGTTTTTCATCTCTATTTTCAATAGAAAATCTTTTCAGTTGTGTTTTTTGTTATGAAATGCATTATGTTGTCTGAGGAAAACACTGATGCTTTTCAAAGTGCAAGGTTATTATTGTTTCAACTAATTGCCTTATTTGTTATGTAAAAAGGAAATTTTTATAAAAAATGGAAAAAAGCTGTAAATTGCTTTCTTGCAGTCTTTTCAAGCAGATATCACGATGTAACTCTCCACTTTTATAGCAAGGGCTAGAAACTATTACTGTGATAATGAACATATCACAGTTGCATTATCATGAAGATTTTTTATTTTACTTTCAAAATTCTGAGTTGTTGGGATGTTGGTCTCCTACTGTTGACACCTGAGAATACTACTTGACTTTATATTTTTTCCTGTTAATATTTAAGTGTTATTAGGAGATGGTCAATTTTTAAGCACACAGCACATTTTTAATGTTTGAGGTAGTAGTCCTCTTTTGTACACACTGATTTTCTTATTCCATTCTCCTAGTGTCCACTTGGCAAGAAGAGTGCTTCAGTTAGAAAAACAAAACTCGTTGGTTTTAAAAGACCTGGACCATCAAAAGAACCAAGTAACACAGCTTTCACAAGAGGTAAATACCCTAAACAAACGAAGCACACATGAAGAATCACAGTGTTGATTGTAATTCCTTGTTACTCCTTGTGTGTTTTCTGAGCAGTTTCAAAATAAGCTGTTTGCTAGTACAAAACGATTTTACAGTCTATGAAAACTAACTGAATAAAGCAACGTACAGTGTATGGTAAAACCTAAGATCAAAAAAAGAGGTTAAATACCTAGACTAAATATAAATGCAGGCTAGACAGACAAAGCTTTGATTTCTGAAAATATACACTGGCAAAGCAAGTTTAGCAAATTTTGGTGGCATTTTAAGTTTTAAACTAAAGCCTCGTTTTTAAAATAAATTTGCTTTTTTACTTCCTTGATGAAAAATGACTTATCTATTAAACACACTTGACTGGTATACACTTAACCTCTCACAGTCTTTGATATATGATAGTTCCCAAATTATACTTACTTTTAAAAATCTCAAATTTATATTTCTTTTGCTTAGCATTTTACTGTATCATTTAAAGACAATATGTACATTTTACATAGTACTTCCAATCTTCTTATTTAATCAGTATCTAATTCCAGTTTTCTATTCTTCTGAAATTCAAGTAATAAAACCAATTCAAACCAAAGATACCACCTTCGTAGCATTCCCTTTATTTCCTGAGTTTCAGCATAATGAATTTTGCTATGTTAGTATTTTAGGTCTTATAATAAAGGGACTTTTAAATGAGTATATTAAAAACTGTTAATATGTACCATATATTCCGCATTTGTTTGCCTACAGACCTGTTCATATTTGTCTACATAGTGCCTTCTATGTAATGTGCTTTTAATGCTACAGCATTAGGAGGATCTTTATGCTCAAAGTATTTGTGATATGATATGATATGATATGATATGATGTGATATTGATATAATGCCTGGAATTCATGTTCCATAAAAATGTGGGAGAGGAGCTCAGTAAATAATACAAGAATCTCAAAATGTTGATAATGATTGAAGCTTGGTGACGGGTACATATAGATTCAGTATTCAGTTCTGTACTTTTGTGTATGTTTGAAATTTTTTCATAAGACTTATAGAGAATCAGTAATCCTAAAAAGGTTTCTACTGACTGTAGTATATACTTTTTCCCTTGCAGTTGAAAAAAGTATTAGAATTTGATATATTCCTTGGATTTTACTTTTTCCTGCCTTAGAAAAATTTTCTTAAATTGAAAAAGAATTCCATAAACTAATTAGCTGAAAGGTGATAATATTAGATTGCTTGTATACCAGTAGACTCTTCATGATAGATGTTGAAAAAACAGGAGGGAAAGTCTCTCAGAATCTGTACTCTTTTGAGTAATTTATATATGTAAACCATGTTGGAATTTCTGAGAATTAATACAGAGATAAGAATCAACTGACTAATATTTAAATTTAACATTAATTTCTATGTTATTAAAATTATACTGAGATTATACATAAATGAATAGTCTAAATCAAAGTGCTAGAAAATATTCAAAATGAAAACAGATAACTCCTTTTATAGCAGCTTTATTGAGTCATAATTGATGTAAACTAATCTGCACAGATTTAATCTGTACAATATAACTGACGTGCATAACCATGAAGCCATCACCAAAACCAAGATAGTGAACAGATGTGTTGCTGCCATGTTTCCTTGTGTCCCTTGGGAATCCCTGTCCCAGCCCTCCCCATTCCCATCCTTGTCCCTAAGCCACCACTGATTTGCATCATGTCACTGTAGATTAGTTTGCATTTCCTAGACTTTTATGTAAATTGAATATATATGCATGAGCAACTGGGGAAGCCTTATATATATATATAATATGCACACACTATTTTTTTTGTCTGTCTTCTTTCATTCTGCATAATTATCTCAAGATTTGTCCATAGGCCATTCCTTTTACATTGAGGAGGAACATTCCATTGTATGAATTTACCACAGTTGTTCATCCATTCACTTCTTGATAGATATTTAGGTTATTTCTAGTTTTTACCGATTATAAATAAAGCTGATAGGAATATCCATGTACAAGTCTTTATATAAACCTATGTTTCTGTTTCTCTGGGGTAAATGCCTGGGAGTGGAAGAGCTGGATTGTGTGGTAGGTGTCTAATGTTTTAAGAAACTGCCAATCTGTTTTCAAAATGTTCATACTATCTACTTTTTCCATTAGCAGCATATGAAATTCTAGTTCCTCTACATCCTTGCGATGATTTGACATGGTCAGTCTTTTTAAGTGTACCCCATTCTCATAGTGGTTTTAATTTGCATTTTCATAATGATTCATCTTTGCTCTTTGTTTCCCTTACTGGGAGAAGTGTCTGTTCAAATTTTTTGCTCATTATATCAGATTGTTTTCTTTTTTTTTTTTCAGGGAGTCAAGTTTCTTTTTTTTTTTAATTAGAGAATTTTGAGAATTAATTATTCTAGATACAAGTCTCTTATCAGCTATATGGTTTCCACATATTTTCTCCCACTCTATGGCCTGACTTTCCATCTCTTAATGCTGTTCTTTGAAGAACAGAAGTTTTTATCTTGTCCATTTCTTCAGTTTAGTCTTTTTTAGACTGTGTTTTGTAGGTTGTATCTAAAATATCTTTGCCTAACTCATGGTTAGAGTGTTTTTGTCTGTGTAGTCCTGTAGATCTTTCATAGTTTAAATTTATGATCCATTTTGAATGTTTGTATGGAAAGGACACAGAAGAGCCAAAAAGCTTTGAACCTGAACAGAATTGGAGGACCAGTACCATCTACTTTCAAGACATTATAAAGCTGCAGTAGTGAAGATGATGTGGTAGTGACATAAAGACAAAGATAACTGAAACAAAGTCCAGGGACACACTCACACATAGAGTTTTAACTGATTTTCAACAAAGGTGTTCTTTATTCCTTTGTGTAAATCCAGATTTCCACCTGGCATCATATTGCTTCTGGTTGATATACTTCTTTTAACAATATTTATAAAATAGGTCCACTGGAGATAAATTCTTTTCACTTCTGTATGTTACAAAATGTTATTTTACCTTTTTGTTGTTTGGGTTTTTTGGTCTTTTTTTTTTTTTAAACATTTCTGACTGTCTATTCCTAACAAGAGTAAAGACTGAAACATAGTTCTCCATCATGCCACTACAGCCTAATAAACTGGAAGGGGTCACTGGGTAGCCTTTCCCTTCTCCAGGGGATCTTCCCCACTCAGGGATCGAACCCAGGTCTCCAGCATTGCACGCGGATTCTTTACCAGCTGAACCACAAGGGAAGCCCAAGCATACTGGAATGCATAGCCTTATCCCTTCTCCAGCGGATCTCCCTGACCCAGGAATAGAACTGGGGTCTCCTGCATTGCAGACAGATTCTTTACCAGCTGAGCTATCAGGGAAGCCCTTTTCTTTTTTTATTGGAGTAAAATTCACGTAACATAAAATTCACCATTTTAAACATTTTAAATTGTACAGTTCAATAGTTTTTATGTTTGTAATGTACAATCATCACCACTACTTATTTACAGAACATTCACATCACCCAGAGAGAAACGCTGAATGCACTAAGCACTTACTGCTCAGTCTCCCTTCCCTCCAGCCCCTGGAAACCACTAATGTGCTTTCTGTCTCTATGGGCCTGTTCTACATACTTCATATAAATGGAATCATGCAAAATGTGCCTTTGTGTGTCTGACTTCTCTCAGCATAATGTTTTCAAGGTTCATATATTAATATGTTGCACTATCAGTACTTAATTTTTTATGACTGAGTAATATTTCCATTGTACAAATATTTCACATTTTGTTTATCTGTTCACCAGTGGTGTACATTTATCATTTCCATCATTTGCCTATTGTAAATAGCACTGAGTATTCATGTACATTTTTGTTTGTTTGAACACATATTTTCAGTTATGAGTGCATACCTAAGAGTGGAATTACTGGGTCACATGGTAATTCTGTTAACTTTTTGAGGAACCATGAAACTGTTTGTCACACCAGCTGCACCATTTACATTCCCATCAGTAATGTTCAGGGTTCCAATTTCTCTCATTCTCGCCAATGCATATTTTCCATTTTCTGGGTTTTTCTAAATTCTAGCCATCTTGCTGCTGCTGCTGCTGCTGCCGCCGCCAAGTCACTTCAGTCATGTCTGACTCTGTGCGACCCCATAGACTGCAACCCACCAGGCTCCCCCATCCGTGGGATTCTCCAGGCAAGAACACTGGAGTGGGTTGCCATTTCCTTATCCAGTGCATGAAAGTGAAAAGTGAAAGTGAAGTCGCTCAGTCATGTCCGACTCCTCGTGTCCCCATAGATTGCAGCCTACCAGGTTCCTCCGTCCATGAGATTTTCCAGGCAAGAGTACTGGAATGGGGTGCCATTGCCTTCTCCATCTAGCGATCTTAGTGCTGTGAAATGGTGTCTCATTGTGATTTCAATTTGTATTAACCTTATAATTAATGATGCTAAGCATCATTTTGTGTGTTTATTGGCCATTAGTATATCTCTTTTGGAGAAATACAAGATATACCCATTTGAATGCAGATTTCCAAAGAATAGCAAGGAGAGATAAGAAAGCCTTTCCCAGTGTTCAGTGCACAGAAATAGAGGGGAAAAAATAGCATGGGAAAGACTAGAGATCTCTTCAAGAAAATTAGAGATACCAAGGGAACATTTCATGCAAAGATGGGCACAATAAACGACAAAAATGGTATGGACCTAGAAGAAGCAGAAGATATTAAGAAGAGGTGGCAAAAATACACTGAAGAACTATACGAAAAAGATTGTCATGACCCAAATAACCGTGATGGTGTGATCACTCACCTAGAGTCAGACATTCTGGAATTCAAAGTCAAGTGGGCCATAGGAAGCATCACTACAAAGCTAGTGGAGGTTCTGGAATTCCAGTTGAGCTATTTCAAATCCTAAAAGATGATGCTGTGAAAGTGTTGCACTCAATATGCCAGCAAATTTGGAAAACTGAGCAGTGGCCACAGGACTGGAAAAGGTCAGTTTTCATTCCAATCCCAAAGAAAGGCAATGCCAAAGAATGCTCAAACTACTGCATAACTGCACTCATCTCACACGCAAGCAAAGTAATGCTCAAAATTCTCCAAGCCAGACTTCAACAGTACGTGAACACTGAACTTCCAGATGTTCAAGCTGGATTTAGAAAAGGCAGAGGAACCAGATGTCAACTTGCCAACATCTGTTGGATCATCAAAAAAGCAGGACAGTTCCAGAAAAACCTCTACTTCAGCTTTATTGAGTATGCCAAAGCCTTTGACTGTGTGGATCACAACAAACTGGAAAATTCTTAAAGAGATGGGAATACCGGACCACCTTATCTGCCTCCTGAGAAATCTGTATGCAGATCAAGAAGCAACAATTAGAACTGGACATGGAACAATAGACTGGTTCCAAATTGGGAAGGGAGTACGTCAAGGCTGTATATTGTCACCCTGCTTATTTAACTTATACGCAGAGTACATCATGAGAAATGCTGGGCTGGATGAAGCACAAGCTGGAATGAAGATTGGCGGGAGAAATATCAATAACCTCAGATATGCAGATGACTTATGGCGGAAAGTGAAGTAGAACTAAATTGAAAGAGGAGAGTGAAAAAGTTGGCTTAAAACTCAACATTCAGAAAACTAAGATCATGGTATCTGGTCCCATCAACTTCATGGGAAATGGATGGGGAAACAGTGGAAACAGTGAGAGAATATTTTGGGGGGCACCAAAATCACTGCAGATGGTGACTCCAGTCATGAAATTAAAAGATGCTTGCTTCTTGGAAGAAAAACTATGACCAACCTAGACAGCATATTAAAAAGCAGAGTTATTACTTGGCTGACAGAGGTCCATCTAGTCAAAGCTATGGTTTCTCCAGTAGTCATGTATGGATGTGAGAGTCAGACTATAAAGAAAGTGAGCACCAAAGAATTGATACTTTCAAACTGTGGTCATGGAGAAGACTCTGGGAGAGTCCCTTGGACTGCAAAGAGATCCAACCAGTCCATCCTAAAGGAAATCAGTCCTAAATATTCATTGAAAGGACTGATGCTGAAGCTGAATCTTCAGTACTTTGGCCATGTGATGCGAAGAACTGACTCAATAGAAAAGACCCTCATGCTGGGAAAGATTGAAGGCAGAAGGAGAAGGGGATGACAGAGGATGAGATGGTTGGATGGCATCACTGACTCGATGGACGTGAGTTTGAGTAAGCTCCAGGAGTTGGTGATGAACAGGGAAGCCTAGCGTGCTACAGTCCATGGAGTCACAAAGAGTTGGACATGACTGAGGGACTGAACTAAAATGAGCTTTGTAGAAATGCTCATTGCCTATTTTTAAAAACTCCTTGCCTATTTTTAAATTGAGTTGTTTGTCTTTTTGTTGTTGAGTCATAAATGTTCTTTATGTATTTGGATATTAAATTCTTTTAGCTATATGATTTACAAGTATTTTCTCTCATTCTGTTGGTTGTCTTTTGCTTTCTTGTTAGTTTCTTCAATCACAAAACTTTGTAATTTTGATGAAGTTCAAGTTATCTGTCTTTTCTTATGTTTCTTGTGCTTCACCTTTGGAAGTTTTACAGCTTGAATTTTTATTTATGTTTTTCATTGCGCTTTTTAATTTTTTTTAATTTAAATTACATATATTTAATATATACAACATGATATGTATCAGTTCAGTTCAGTCGCTCAGTCGTGTCCGACTCTTTGTGACCCCATGAATCGCAGCACGCCAGGCCTCCCTGTCCATCACCAACTCCTGGAGTTCACTCAGACTCACGTCCACCATGGAGTCAGTGATGCCATCCAGCCATCTCATCCTCTGTCGTCCCCTTCTCCTCCTGCCCCCAATCCCTCCCAGCATCAGAGTCTTTTCCAGTGAGTCAACTCTTCGCATGAGGTGGCCAAAGTACTGCAGTTTCAGCTTTAGCATCATTCCTTCCAAAGAAATCCCAGGGCTGATCTCTTTTAGAATGGACTGGTTGGATCTCCTTGCAGTCCAAGGGACTCTCAAGAGTCTTCTCCAACACCACAGTTCAAAAGCATCAATTCTTCGGCACTCAGCCTTCTTCGCAGTCCAACTCTCACATCCATACATGACCACAGGAAAAACCATAGTCTTGATTAGATGGACCTTTGTTGGCAAAGTAATGTATCTGCTTTTCAATATGCTATCTAGGTTGGTCATAACTTTCCTTCCAAGGAGTAAGCGTCTTTTAATTTCATGGCTGCAGTCACCATCTGTAGTGATTTTGGAGCCCAGAAAAATAAAGTCTGACACCATTTCCACTGTTTCTCCATCTATTTCCCATGAAGTGATGGGACCAGATGCCATGATCTTCGTTTTCTGAATGTTGAGCTTTAAGCCAACTTTTTCACTCTCCACTTTCACTTTCATCAAGAGGCTTTTGAGTTCCTCTTCACTTTCTGCCATAAGGGTGGTGTCATCTGCATATCTGAGGTTATTAATATTTCTCCTGGCAATCTTGATTCCAGTTTGTGTTTCTTCCAGTCCAGCGTTTCTCATGATGTACTCTGCATATAACATAGTTAGCTTTATAAAGATTATAAAGATAAGTAGCAAAATCCTATCTTTTAAATATATCTATAAACAAAGATTACATTCCAGCAATATTCTTTGTACCCAAAATTTCATTGCCTAGTGTGTACATCGGAGAAGGCAATGGCAACCCACTCCAGTACTCTTGCCTGGAAAATCCCATGGGTGTAGGAGCCTGGTAGGCTGCAGTCCATGAGGTCACTAAGAGTTGGACATGACTGAGCGACTTCACTTTCACTTTTTACTTTCATGCATTGGAGAAGGAAATGGCAACCCACTCTATTTTCTTGCCTGGAGAATCCCAGGGTCAGTGGAGCCTGATGGGAGGCCATCTTTGGGGTTGCACAGAGTCGGACACGACTGAAGCGACTTAGCAGCAGCAGCACTGTGTACATACATATACATGAAGACTGTACATACATGTCAGTATGCTTACGATACATGCATGAAGACATTTGGAATGATGTACACCAAAAGATGTCATTGATGTTGGTTACTATTGTGGAAAAGGCACTGAGGTTCCAGGATGCATGGAAGAGAGTCTTTCAGTCTCTGAAGTTTGAATTACTCACTGTGTGTATGTGATACCCCCATTCTCTCCCCCTTTCTTCCTCACTGCCTCCATTTATTTACCAAGAACAAGTATCTTAAAGAAATATGGAAGTGTTACAGAATATCAGAAAAGGGATTTGCTATAGGAAAAATTCAGAGCATCTACAAATGTAATGTGGAATTTTGAAACATTAATACTGAGAAAAGGAAATAGGAAGGGTGTCTAATGTCTGCCCAGATAAGGAAAAATTATGTGGCAGAAGGAGTTTTTACTTGATGGACTCTTTGTAATGCTTGGCAATATGTTTTAGTTTCTACCAGTGACCTTAGGAAACATGATTTCCACAAACATAATAAATGTATGTGTCTATATGAGAAGAACATTTGCCTCTGTCCTCTGAGTACCTGACTTGAGAAGTTGGGAGGGTTGTTCCACCAGCATTCTGGTTGAACCCGGGCTGTAGGAAGGAGTCTATAACACACATGACTCCTAGAGCCCCACCTCAGCATTTTAAAGGAGATTCACATGCCAACCCCAGCCCTAAAACTGCACAGTCAACCTTTCCCACCATATTTCTAAGACTCCACTAATACGAAAGGAAAAAAAAAAAAAAAAGTTCCACTTTTTTTGTATCACTGAAGAGTCAAAGGGCTTCCCCGGTGGCTCAGCCTGCAGTGCAGGAGAAATGGGTTCAAACCCTGGGTCAGGAATATACCCCAGAGAGGAAATGGCAACCCATTCCAGTATTCTTGCCTGAAAACCTCCATGGACAGAGGAGCCTGGAGGACCGCAGGCCATGGGGTTGCAAACAGTCCATGGGGGAGCAGCTGAGCATGCATGCAAAAAGTCAAAAGTAGATGATACGGCCAGTTAAACTGTGATACAGTGTTTTATTATCACTTCAATTTTTCTTCTAATTTTAGACAAACATTCTTGTAGACTTTAGACATTGATTTTTATCATATATTACACAATTCTGTTTCTACGCTTTTGTTCTAACACAGATTTTTAGTGGTGAATCACATTATCATCTTCCTGAAGACATTTTTGTGACAGTTAATACTCAACCAATGAAAGGTTAGCCAGAACTCAGTTGAAACTACAGTGTAAACAACCAAGACCAGATTTGTTGATGTGCAAGCAGGGCTGGTAACGATTCTAAGATGTATCCCAGTTTCATAGAAAAGATGAAAACTAGTATGACTTATTGAGTCCCTTTGCTTCCCAAGGTGTTTTCCTCAAAGTTTGTTGATACTTAAAATTCTTTCATAAAGACTGCTACTGCTGCTAAGTCGCTTCAGTCGTGTCCAACTCTGTGCGACCCCATAGACGGCAGCCCACCAGGCTTCCCCGTCCCTGGGATTCTCCAGGCAGGAATACTGAAGTGGGTTGCCATTTCCTTCTCCAATGCATGAAAGTGAAAAGTGAAAGTGAAGTCGTTCAGTCGTTCCCGACTCTTAGCGACCCCATGGAGTGCAGCCTACCAGGCTCCTCTGTCCATGGATTTTCCAGGCAAGAGTACTGGAGTGGGGTGCCATTGCCTTCTCCAGTCATAAAGACTACTGCTTTTATTTCACCAGTAGAAATGCAAAGCTTAGAAAGTAAACATTTGGATGAAGTACTATGTTGCTTACAATTTTTTCAAAGTTTTTAAAGGTTTATTCCATTTATAGTTAATAATATATTGTCTATATACCCTGTATTTTTCCGTGTCTCCTCGTGGCTTATTTACTTTTTGCATAATAGTTTGTACCTGCTAATCCCTACTCTCCTTTTCCCTCTCCCTGCTGGTAACCATTACTTTGTTCTCTGTATCTATGAGTCTGTTTTCTTTTTGTTATAATCATTAGTTTGTTTTATTTTTTGGACTCCACATACAAGTGATGACATATAGTATTTGTCTTTCTCTGACTTATTTCACTTATAAATAGCCTCCAAATCCGTTCACGTTGTTGCACGTGGCAAAATGTTTTTTATGGCTGAGTAGTATTCCATTGTATGTATATACCACTTCTTTTTTTTTTCTCTCTCTCCTATTTTTTAATTGAAGGATAATTGCTTTACAATATTATGTTCAGATCAGATCAAATCAATTGCTCAGTCATGTCCGACTCTTGGCGACCCCATGAATCGCAGCACACCAGGCCTCCCTGTCCATCACCAACTCCCGGAGTTCACCCAGACTCACGTCCATCGAGTCAGTGATGCCATCCAGCCATCTCATCCTCTGTCGTCCCCTTCTCCTCCTGCCCCCAATCCCTCCCAGCATCAGAGTCTTTTCCAATGAGTCAACTCTTCGCATGAGGTGGCCAAAGTACTGCAGTTTCAGCTTTAGCATCATTCCTTCCAAAGAAATCCCAGGGCTGATTTCCTTCAGAATGGACTGGTTGGATCTCCTTGCAGTCCAAGGGACTCTCAAGAGTCTTCTCCAACACCACAGTTCAAAAGCATCAATTCTTCGGCACTCAGCCTTCTTCACAGTCCAACTCTCACATCCATACGTGACCACAGGAAAAACCATAGCCTTGACTAGACAGACCTTTGTTGGCAAAGTAATGTCTCTGCTTATTATGTTGGCCTCTGCCATACGTCAACATGAATAAGCCACAAGTATACATATGGTCTCTCAAATACAGTTTAATTCATCAGTCCATCAAAAGTCTTTTTTCCACCTAAAACTCTCCTCCAGGCTGTAGGTCATTATTTCCTGTTTTAAAGTGTCCATCTCCTCCCAGAAAATGTCCAGATTCTTTAGCATGGCCAGTTCTTTAGCATGGCCATAGAAACCCAATTCAGTCCCGTTTAACCTATTTGTCATCCTTATCTTATGTTATCTTTCTCTCCACACGGCCTTGCTTACATCCACCTCCCCACCAAATAATGTGTCCTTTGCTCCCACTGCACCCACTTTGTTACCCTCCTACTCTGAAGTCTCCTCCATTTCCTTTTGTTTCTCTGTTCCATCAATGTCAACAAACACCAGAGTTCTATCACGGCACTCTTCTTACTAAGATCTTCTTACCTCACCTTGTTTTATGGCTTCAGCATGAAGTAGCCCTTATGGTATAGGCCTTTTTTTTATTTTTATTTTTTTTATTTTTAAACTTTACAATATTGTATTGGTTTTGCCAAATATCGAAATGAATCCACGACAGGTATACATGTGTTCCCCATCCTGAACCCTCCTCCCTCCTCCCTCCCCATACCATCCCTCTGGGTCGTCCCAGTGCACCAGCCCCAAGCATCCAATATCGTGCACTGAACCTGGACTGGCGACTTATTTCATATATGATATTATATGTATTTCAATGCCATTCTCCCAAATCTTCCCACCCTCTCCCTCTCCCACAGAGTCCAAAAGACTGTTCTATATATCAGTGTGTCTTTTGCTGTCTCGTATACAGGGTTATTGTTACCATCTTTCTAAATTCCATATATATGCGTTAGTATACTGTATTGGTGTTTTTCTTTCTGGCTTACTTCACTCTGTATAATAGGCTCCAGTTTCATCCACCTCATTAGAACTGATTCAAATGTATTCTTTTTAATGGCTGAGTAATACTCCATTGTGTACATGTACCATAGCTTTCTTATCCATTCATCTGCTGATGGACATCTAGGTTGCTTCCATGTCCTGGGTATTATAAACAGTGCTGCGATGAACATCGGGGTACACGTGTCTCTTTCCCTTCTGGTTTCCTCAGTGTGTATGCCCAGCAGTGGGATTGCTGGATCATAAGGCAGTTCTATTTGGTGTAGGCCTTTTTTACTAAACCAGTTGTATGTGTGGAAATATATATAATCATAATTCAAACAGTACAGAAGGAGAATTCAGCAAATACAGTCTTCCCTACTCAGTTCACCCCATCTCTGAACATCTCTCTACTAAGTGTCCTGGTTCAGTGGCACTGACTTAGTACAATCTCTTATCTCTCATCTGAATTATTTTAGTAAGCATCTGCTTCACCTTCCTTTCTATTCTTTAAGCCCTCCACCTTGTTGCCAGAGTGCTGTTTCTAAATATAAATCTGTTTTTCTTTCTTCCATAGTCAGAGTTGTCTGTTTCCTAAGAATAATGATATATAAAAGTGTCCATTATCCAAGCCTTGCCCACCTACCCAGTTTCCTCTTACATTACACAACACACACACACCCCCCCATACATAACTACTTGTGCTTCACTTGTAATTCTCCAAGCGTTCCATGCTATTTTATGTCACCATGCTTTCGCACATTCTGGTCTCTGCCCAGCATACCCTTGTCTACATCACAGATACTTGTCTTACAAGATCGGTTTCAAGTATCACCTATTCTTTTAAGCCTCTTCTGAACCCCAGGTAGAAGTGGCCTACGTATCCCCATCATGCCTTATGTACCTCTCTCTCTCTCTCTCTCTTATATATATATATATATATATACACCTATATATGTGCACACACCCACACGTCCATATAATTAGTGACCTGGCTGTCTGTAAGCTTTATGTATATGTTTTTATTGGTCTGAGTATTTCCACCATTTAGTACAGTTCTTATTTCTGGTAGGTAGTAAATAAATATTTGTTGAAGAATTAGTTTCCAGTTTTAATGGGACAAAGTATGCTTTTTGTTATATACTGAACCAGAGATGAGTATATATATCATCTCTACCCACCACCACCATGAAAAAAAAATGCTCCAGTTGCATGGGATCAGTAGAATCATCAACCTTTATTAAAAACACTGTGGAGTTTTTTCTTTTGCCTTGTTTTGTTTTAGGGTGAAATGGCTATAAAACTAAGAGCTGAGTAATAAAAAGGTATAATAAAGGTAAGAACATCTTACATGTCTGTAGCGTTTAAATCATATGTTGCTATATTCATTTGCCATTAGATTATGAAAATCATGGGCTTTCAGGTGGGACAGACTGAGTTAATCTGTCTCTAGGCAAGTTATTTAAACCTCAGTTTTTTGATGTGTAAGGTAGTAATAATATTATATGCATATTTGCCCTAAGAATTAGAGATAACCCAGTCTAAGATAAGCACCTGGCACACTGACATGTCAGATCACTCAGTCAGTGCTGGCAGCTTAGGTATTTGTTTATTTGGTTTTTATCCTTCATATCATGTATTTTTCTCCTGGCCATAGTATTGATGAAATAAATATTTTATTAATAAAGATAGCATGTTTTAAAAGAAATAGTAGTTCCATCATTGGAGTTCATTATGCTTATTTTGCCTTTATGAAAATATTCAGAATGAACTATCTGAATGAATTTTAACACAGTAAAATAAGATTTTTTAATGATAATATAAGTAATTTCTATGAAGAGATGTATGGTACGAAAACTGCAATTCGAAAGAGTAGTAAGCTGCTCTTAATTGAAAAAGTATATTTAATTGCATACAGACATAGCATTTTAGGAGCAGTATGCAAAACTGCATGTTTTAAAACTAATAAAAACTTCAGAATAACTAGAATTTTTATGTTTGGAGAACATGAATTACTGATAAAAATTCAACTAATTTGTTGAATCATTGTATAGAAAAGATTTAAACAGCAATAATATATAATAAGATAATTAACAGCACCAATAACATAGTCTTTATTAGAAATTTAAATAGATACTTTTATAAAATCAAAATTATTTTGTGAGTAAATAATAATAATGGCTAGAAATATCAGAGAAGAATGAAAGAATCAGAAAAATGACTCAGATGCAAAGTCTGTCAAGTTCACTCAGGTTCCTGGTTAATATGGTATTTGTCTTAGTAACATACTACAAACTGTAACATATGATCCCTCCACTCCTCAGATCTAAAAGATCTGATCTAAAAAGATCACTTTTCACCAAGTGATCAAACTCAGTAAACTGGCTCCAAAGTTGACCTGCAGCAGATTTGGGTTTGGACTGATTTGAATATACACTTGATCCTTTTTAATTGAAGATATAACAACCACATGGACAAATAACTTTTATCTGTTTTTGACCGTGACCTATAGTAAGAAGTACATCTTAATATCATCCCAGTATGTACATATGTATGTGTACTTGCTTGTGTGTGTGTATCTGAAATGATGTTCCCAACACAGCGAATACCCTTACCACATTCTATTAGTTGCTATTCTGTTCTGTTTCTTTTTTCTTTTAATACTGTTTGCAACCCACAGTGTGAAAACACTCATCTGGACAGGCATGTAACACGTTTTTTTCTCCTTCAGTCAGCCTTCTTGAGAAATCAGTTTAGGGGTTAAAAGGAGAGGAAAGGTGAAGAAGTAAAAATGAGTAAAGCATGTTAGAGAATAGGGAGTCATCTGGTATGACTGTAATATAAAAAGTGTACGCTGCCCAGTGGTATGTATCTACCAGCTTCAGGAGCAATGCTAATCTAATCTCTCTATCATTTTGAATTAATAGTGTAATGGTGAAGCAGTTGTTATACTTTTCTGTACTTTTGTTCTACCCCTTTTCAGTCAGTTTTTTCAATTTTTTCAGCATTGCCCCTTGAACAATCTTGAACAGATTCACTGTGGTTTCTTCCATTGGTTGGAATTAGTACCATTTACAGATGTGAGTAATTTCGGTCTGTAACTTTTCCTCCAAATTATTTAGAATACATATGTATGACTGTGAATCAGAGAACCCCATTATTTACCTTCTTTATCAAGCCTTTGTCTTCCCAAAAAAGCAGCCCTCTAATTCCAGGGTGATTGCTTTCTTAAAATCTTGTTTTAAACTTTGAGTTTTTCAAAGGCCTCATATCCATGTTTTAACATTTTTATCACTAAATTGCAGATATTATTCCTGACAAACTCCCAACAAATAGCAGGATTTTCCATTATAGAAACTACGTTACTTTTCCCAAAAAAAAATTTGTTTCCTTATGGGTCTTCACAAGAGAAAGGACTATGTTAGAAAAATCTGTAAAGGTAATGTTATTGTAAAATGTTTTAATCTATTCCATGCCATTCAACCAAGCATAAGAAATAAGCTATTTTAGTAAATGACTTTGTCAAGTGTTAGATAGTATTGATATGAAATTGTCTGCCAGCAAGTATGTATTGAATGCCAACTGTGTGCCGGGCATTGCTCTAAGCCCTGGGAATAATCAGTGGAGAAGACAGACAAAAATTCCTGCCCTTGCCCTTTGGAGCTTTCGTTCTACTGAGGGGAGAAATAAGAATTTTTTGCAAGTAAAAGATAATCTCAAGTTATATAATGGAAATTAGAACTCAAGTTATATAATGGAAAGTAAAGCAGGGAAGAGCATAGTGATTATGACTGCCTATAGTTACAAATGGGCACACAGAAGACATACAATGAGCGTCATGGTTCTCATGTATCTTCTGAAAGTGGCCAGAGCAGCAGGGAAACCATCACAGAGCCTCTAAGTCCCACGTCAACACAGGTGCCCAGGTAGAAGCAATCAGATGTGTTTAGCGTGGGAGAATGGCTGTGAGGCAGATTTCTTTGTGGTAAATTGGTCACGTTTCTTCTCTGCTTGTGTGTGTGCCTATGCATGCATGCTTCTAGCCACATTCTTTATCTGGGGGAAAGTAAGGAAAAGGAATTCTTATCTGTCCACATTCTGGGCTGGTCTGACATTATATTGCTTTCTTTTTGTTATTAAGAGGTAATAATAAATACTGGCCAAACACACGATACCAGAGCCAGACTCACTGGGTTAAAACCTCATTTTTGGTAAGTTACTAGCTGTATAAAGTTGGATCAGTTGTTTAACCCTTCTGTGTCTCAGTGTCCTCATTTGTAAAATACGAAGTTCCAAATAATTAAAATTTGATCAGAGTGGATTACTTTTAGTTTTCAGGACAAATTATATTTTGTAACATTTAATACGGTGGGTGGCGGGGGGACAAACACAAAAGCAAGGGAGAAGAAAAAGTAAGTTTTAAAGCAAAGACAGTCTGAAAAGACCACATACTATCATACTATGTTTCCAAATGTTTGACACTCTGGAAAAGGGGAAATTTATGAAGACAGTAAAAAGCTCAGTGGTTGCCAGGGATTAGAAGGGATGAACAGACAGAACTGCATGGGTTATTAGGGCAGTGAAACTATTCTTTATGATGTAAACAGTGGATACATGGGATTACAGTCAGTGCTCCATATCCACAGATTCCACATTCATGGATTGAATTCAACCAACTGTGAATCAAAAATACTTGGGAAAATAAAATCCAGAAAATTCTGAAGAGCAGGACTTGAATTTGCTGACACTAGCAAGTATTTCCATAATATAATTGCATATATAATTACATAATATCATATTAGGTATTATAAGTAATCTAGATATATTTTAAAGTATACAAGAGGATATGTGTAGGTTATATGCAAAGACTATGCCATCATATTTTCTGTAAGGAACTTGAGGATCCTTGGACATGAGCATCCATGGGGGATCCTGTGGATTCCAAGGGACAAACGTATATTTGTCAAAACCTGTAGACTATACATCACCAAGAGTGAACCCTTGGTGATTTAAGCTGTGGACTTTGAGTGATAATGATGTGTCCGTGTAGGTTCATTAACTGTAACAAATGGTGGTGGCTGTGGGGTTGGGGGCAGGCAGAGTATCTGGGACTGTCTGTACTTTTGCTTAATTTTGCCGAACCTCAAAGTGCTTTAACAAAAATCTTTAAAAAGTAAAAAGGAAGAAAGAAAAGAAAACAAACATGAGAGAGAATGAAATCTGAGACCCACAGAGAAAAGATAGGAGAAGAGGAAAGGAAGGAGTGGGGAAGATGTCAGTGACCCACTTCCTGTGAGGGTGTCCACCTTTTGTCGCTTGTGCGATTTGTCGGTCTTAAAGCTGTTTGTGTTGATAGCAGAAAAATACCCCCTGGAAAGTAATATTGTCTAGAGAAAAATTAACAGGACTTACTTTTTGGTAATGTTAAAGCATTTGGGAGAGACGGAGTTTCCTGTGTGTCTGTGTGCGTTTCCTGCTGGTGTGTCACCCCTTGGGAAGTTAGTGTTACGTATTTTATGGATGCCCAACATGTAACTGGACATGAGGGATAATTGTTGGTGGGTGACAGTTTCATAAAGACTTAAAAAGTTATTGGAACAACAAGCAGTGTTCATGGGTATTACGTGACAGAGTCAAGACAATACCAGAAATTGCCTTTAACATGTATAAATTATTGTCATTATCTTATTTCTTGAGGTTCCAATGCAGAATTATATAGAAATTAACATTTTATTTTAATACTAATAAACATATTTACCCTATGAAGGGCTGATTCACTACATGAGCAAAACATTAACTTTAATTGTAGTACATCTCTGTGTCTAAATTTGCCAAGGGCTTAAACCA